>NC_045430.1:52840460-54332960 GCF_902635505.1 Sarcophilus harrisii
TAAAAATGAATAAAATTCCATATCTTTTCACCCAGAAATTTCATTCCTACTTAGAAAAAGAAATGAAGTCAATTACAAAATAAAAGTTCATATTCACAACAAAATTTATATCAGCAGAGTACCAAAGAACAAAAAATAAAGATGTCCATTGGTTGGGGAATAGCTACATCTACTTATGTTACTATTAACTATTAACTATATTTACTATATTAACTAAATAAATATTAACTTTAACTATAGTTAATTAGTTATTATTAGTTATTAATTATTTAATAATTAGTAATTAGTTATTAACAATATTAACTAAATAAATAAAGTGTAAGTATAAAGGAATATTACAGTCATTTAAAAATGATGAATATGATTAATTCAGACTAGCATAGAAAGACTTACATGAACTGAAACAAGGGAAGAAGAAAGAGAAAAACCATATACACAGTGACAGCAATGTAAATCTATTAGGCAACAACAGAACAAGGGAAGTTAAATGGTATAAAGTTATAATGATCAAGCTTGACCTCTAAAAAAAAAAAGACATGATAATGTTCTTCATTCCCTTCTCTGCAGAGGTAAGGCTCTATGAAAGTGGAAGATACTTTGTTGATATGTTGGTTAGTTTTGCTGAAAAATGTTTGGATTTTTTTTTCCTTCTTTATTATATGGTAGGTGGTTGTGTGTATTTCTATTTTATTACTATTATATATTCTGTATTACATACATATATAAGAAATAGATATCTGGGAAATAAGAAGAATATAAGAATATGTTGTGAAACATAAAGAGATATTAAAAATAAATATTTTAAAAATACTGGGGGAAACATTATTTTATTGCTTATTTCAACAATCAAAATCTAAGCACTGAAAATATACCCCTCAGGGCAGCAAGGTGGCACAGTGGATACAGCACCAGCCCTGAAGTCAGGAGGTCCTGAGTTCAAATATGATCTCAGACACTTAACATTTCCTAGCTGTGTGACCCTGGGCAAGTCACTTAACCCCAATTGCCTCAGAAGAAAGAAAGAAAGAAAGAAAGAAAGAAAGAAAGAAAGAAAGAAAGAAAGAAAGAAAGAAAGAAAGAAAGAAAGAAAGAAAGAAAGAAAGAAAGAAAGAAAGAAAGAAAGAAAGAAAGAAAGAAAGAAAGAAAGAAAGAAAGAAAGAAGAAAGAAAGAAAGAAAGAAAGAAAGAAAGAAAGAAAGAAAGAAAGAAAGAAAGAAAGAAAGAAAGAAAGAAAGAAAGAAAGATATCCCTCATTCCTCAAAGGAATTCAACACTCCAGTTATTCTAAAGAATTGCTACTAAATAGTAACCTATATCAGTCAAACTCACCTGGAAAATTCTTCTCTAAAGAATTCAATAAAGCATAAAAAGACTTCTATGAAATGATGTATACTAAAGAAAGTAGAACCAGGAAAACAATTTACACAATGATTATAATAATAAAAACAGAAAGAAAGAAAAGAAAAAGCAATGAACATTATGTAATTATAATGACCAAGCTTGTCTGGGAAAAAGATTTGAGAAAATAAAGTTCTTCTCTTCATTAAAGAGATAGAGATATCCAATATACTTTCAGATATGAACAAATATGTTCTTTTTATATAAATGCTTCTACTCATCACTCTCCCCCTTATTTTTTTTTACAAAGGAAGAAGAGGTACACATTCAAAAATGAATGTAATACAAAAACAAAAAGGCATCAATTAAAATGAGATTTTTTTTTTTTTAAGTCACTCAAGGCATTGGATTTAAGCCCTTTAGGAAAGCAGGAGAAGTTCTGAGACTTCCCAGGCAGCAACAAGGTTCTGAGAAATTCTGAACTATGTAAAAGCCTTATTGAAGAATGAGTTGCTTGTCCTACTTAAAATTCCATGATCTCTAAGAAGCTGGTCTATAGACAGAGCAAATCATCAAGGAAAACTGGGAAACTTCTCAGAATGCATCCTAGCATCAAATCAATTTGTTGTTATTCAATCATGTCTGAGTCTTCACGATATAAGATCCTAACTTTTGGGATAAGAATTCATTATTTGACAAAAACTGTTGGGAAAACTGGAAATTAGTATGGCAGAAATTAGGCATGGACCCACACAACACCATACACCAAGATAAGATAAAAATGGGTCCATGATTTAGGCATAAAGAACGAGATAATAAATAAATTAGAGGAATATAGGATAGTTTACCTCTCAGACTTGTAGAGAAAGAAGCAATTTGTGACCAAAGATGAACTAGAGATCATTATTGAGCACAAAATAGAAAATTTTGATTACATCAAATTAAAAAGCTTTTGTACAAACAAAACTAATGCAAAAAAGATTAGAAGGGAAGCAATAAAGTGGGAAAACATTTTTACAGTTAAAGGCTCTGATAAAGGCCTCATTTCCAAAATATATAGAGAATTGACTCTAATTTAGAAGAAATCAAGCCATTCTCCAATTGATAAATGGTCAAAGGATATGAACAGACAATTTTCAGATGATAAAATTGAAACTTATTTCCATTCATATGAGTGTTTCAAATCACTATTGATCAGAGAAATGAAAATTAAGACAACTCTGAGATACCTCTACACACCTGTCAGATTGGCTAAGATGACAGGAAAAAAATAATGATGAATATTAGAAGGGATGCGGGAAAACTGGAACACTGATGCATTGTTGGTGGAGTTGTGAATGAATCCAACCATTCTGGAGAGTAATCTGGAATTATGCCCAAAAAGTTATCAAACTGTGCATGCCCTTTGATCCAGCAGTGCTACTACTGGGATTATACCCCAAAGAGATACTAAGGAAAGGAAAGGGACCTGTATGTGCCAAAATGTTTGTGGCAGCCCTGTTTGTAGTGGCTAGAAACTGGAAAATGAATGGATGCCCATCAATTGGAGAATGGTTGAGTAAAATGTGGTATATGAATATTATGGAATATTATTGTTCTGTAAGAAATGACCAGCAGGATGAATACAGAGAGGCTTGCAGAGACTTACATGAACTGATGCTAAGTGAAATGAGCAGAACCAGGGCATCATTATATACTTCAGCAACAATACTGTATGAGGATATATTTTGATGGAAGTGGATTTCTTTGACAAAGAGAAGATATAACTCAGTTTCAATTGATCAGGGATAGACAGAAGCAGCTACACCTAAAGAAAGAACACGGGGAAATGAATGTAAACTGTTTGCATTTTTGTTTTTCTTCCCAGGTTATTTCTACCTTCTGAATCCAATTCTTCCTGTGCAACAAGAGAACTGTTCAGTTCTGCACACATATATTGTACCTAGGATATACTGTGACATTTTTAACATGTATAGGACTGCTTGCCATCTGGGGGAGGGGTTGGAGGGAGGGAGGTGAAAAGTTGGAACAGAAGTGAGTGCAAGGAATAATGTTGTAAAAAATTACCCAGGCATGGGTTCTGTCAATAAAAAGTTATAATTATTAAAAAAGAAAGAAAGAAAGAAAGAAAGAAAGAAAGAAAGAAAGAAAGAAAGAAAGAAAGAAAGAAAGAAGCCAGAGATTTATGGAGTGGAGATAGATAAGGAGGGAATTCTATGAAGGATGGATGGGTTGGGTAAAACATCATAGGATCTCTCTTGTCTGAGGAAAAGGGGAAAGACAAAATATCTTGCTACATTCCTTTCCAAATGCTAAATGATTCAATTTTTACACAATAGCAGTTTACACTACTCTTCAGACTCTCTTAATCTCCCAACTCAACCCCCCAATAAGGGCCATTATCACCATGCTTGGTTTTATTCAAAAAGAGATGAAGTTATTATGCCCACTAGAATCTTAAAATAAGATCAACAGGTGAATGCAGAGAATACAAATGGAAAAAAAAGATCCTTTTTTATTTTTTTAGCTCAAAACCCTCATGCTATCCCATGTGTCAAGCATCTTTCATTATACATCTATCAAATCAACTTATTTCTCTCTTGCAAACCCCAGTAAATATTGAAAATTCACTCTTTCCTGGAATCTTTTTCTAAACTACTTTCAGCTGTCCATGAAGTGAGATAAGAGAGGAATAAATGGGTCAACATAATGTACAAAAATGCAAGTTCCCATCTCCATATTTTCTTTCATTTCTTCTTTTGTAAATAGACTTTTTTTGTAATGTGCTATACTGAATAGCATGCTGTGAACCATTATATTTTATTTTTAATACTGAATGCTTTCATTGCTGCCAACAGATATAACTACCAACAAAACAATCCCAGAAAACCTTGGAATCAGAGAACCATAAAGTATAATCTCCCAAGACACCAACCTGTAAGTGACAATAACTGAGGTGACCTCAGCACACTGAGGTCATTTTGTTCATTTTTCAGCACGAAGAACGAAAACCAGGTGAGGTGAAATGTAAGTGGGAGTCTCTGAATTAGATTCTGCTATCTCAAGAAAGATTTTCAAGCAGTTGGAGGTCCAATGTAAGTCTCCACAAAATGGTGTACAAATAAGTGCTTATTAAGCATCTACTATGGGCCAGGTGCCTTGCTGGATGCTGAGGATGCAATCATTAAGAAGAAAATAAAACAATCCTTACTTTTTTTTTCTTCCTTTTTTTGTGACACTAGGTAAAGTGACTTATCCAGGGTTACAGAATTAGCAAATTGTGAGGCTGAATTTGAACTCAGGTCCTCCTGACTCCAGGGTCAGTATTCTGTCATTGAGTTGTCCCCTTTTTGCTGTTTTGGTAACAATAGTGGTTAAATGACTTGCCCGGGATCACACAGTACTTTCAAAGAATTTACATTCTAATCTTTACTTCACCTAAATCTTTCAAACTTCCACAATAGTCAGAGATAAATATTCTAATCTTCACAAAATTATAAAAACAAGCCAGAGTAGTAAAGCTAGAATTAAAGCAATGGAGACGGCCTTCTAAGATGCTTTTCCTCCTACTACCTTCATATCATCACTAGGTATAAATATTGTCCAAGAGGTTTCAATATCCTAAGGAAAAAAGTGCTTTGACTCCATTGAAACTTTATTTATTCTGCTATTAACATTAAGACCTGCAACTGAAATCATTGCTTGGAGGCCTACAATTTAAACTTATACCACCCATCCTTGTTTTTCAAGGAGAAAACTACAAGTTAGTAAAAAATCCTGTTCAAAACAAAAACATTCATTTATTCTTCTCTAAGGTTAAAAAAAAAATCCTCAAAATATTTGTTGTTTCTGTGGGACCAAGGAGAAAAGAGGAAGAAAGGATCTACCACCACCATCTTTATTGTGCTGCTATTATTGTTTATCCTTCATTTGGAGAGGATTAGTGACAGCATGTAAACTGGATGTAAGTGAGGCAAAGCTGGGCAAAGTTGGCAGCTTCATTCTCATCCCCTCTTAGAGGAAGGAGTTTTCAGGACCTGCCTGCAGTCAGTAAAGCAAACTGTTTTCTAAAGCCTAAAATAAGAAAGTCCCATAAATCCTACTGATGAGATCCTGAATATTACTGAATATTGTTTAGGACCAAGAAAAACTAAAGTTTACCCTGAGGCAAACAGGCAGAAGGTTATGATAGAGATCAGTTTACCTCCATCATCCCACTCTTTAGGGAAGTGGCCCAGTCTGAAATCCAAGTTGTGTCAAACTCCTGAGACCTACCCTCTGTAGAGATCCCAGTCATGTCACTGAGGTTAAATTTTCACTATAAAATATACTTACGTGCCATCCTATGGCTGCTATTTTCCTTTGGGTCAGCTCACCATGGCATTCTGCCTTGTAGTGTATTTTCCCTTTTCCTTCCCCCATGCCATGTAGTATCTCCCCTAACTCCATTATATTCCCCAATCTCACTTCTCTTCCTTATAGCTAACTCTTTTAATGTGCTAAAACCTTTCCAGGATTTAGCCTGCCAGCTAAGGACTTGTCCCAACCTCATGGAGTGCTCCATTTCTACTGGGAAACTGTGATTTTCACTGAGGAACTTGTCTTTCATATGCAGTCTCAACTCTATTTCATATTTGCCATTCCTGGGGTCTACTATACCTCATCATTTTGTCTGTAACCTATTCCACTAAATAAATCAATTTTTTGCCCAAGAGAATGGTCATTGTGAATTCTTCATATGACTGAACCCCAACTTTTGGTGCCTGCCATCATTTGGTGGCAAACCCCACATCATAGATCACATCACTACCACAGTTCCTGGGGGGGAGGGGAAGAAATACCTACTAATGCCTAGAAAGCTATTAAGATGTTCACACTTTCTATTCTGGAGAATCTCTGTCTCTTATTCCCAAATCATGCATTCTTCAGACCAAAGGTGCTCAGTCAATCCCTTCTTAACTCTCATGGTGACTAGCATACTAAAGTGTTTGATATTGATTATCTGGCAACCAAGTGCCCTTCACAAGTATAGCCCTGGAATCCCTGTTTTTACTTAGAAATCTTATTTCCTTGAAAAATGTACATTAATAAAGGGTACTACAGATTTAACCTTGCTACAATATTAAACTTTTAAAGGCCCTCTGCTAGGTTCTGAGAATACAAAGTGACTGCTCTCAGGAATTTATATTCTAATAAGAGGGAGGGAAGAAAAAAATAGTTGGAAAAGGGAGAGAGGAAAAGTGAAAAGGAGAAAGAAAGGGGGAAAGAGAGGAAGGAAACAGAAGGAAGGAAGAAGGAGAAATGAGAGAAAGAAGGAAAGAGATGAAGAAGGAGAGAGAAGAGGGCTGAGGAAGATCAAGGAAGAGAAAGGAAGGTAAATAAATAGGTGAAATGAAAAAAGAAATAAGGTGAAGAGAAAAGGGGGAGGATGAAAATAATAAGTAGAGAGGAAGAGAAGAGAAGACAGAAGAAAGGATGAAGATAAAGAAAAAATAGAGAAGAGAGGAAGGAAAATTCTTCCCACGTGAGGAGGAAGAATAGAAAGGAAAAAGAGGAAGAGTAGGGAGGGGAGAAGGAAGAAGAAGGGGGAAGGTCAGGAAGAAGAAGAAGAAAATAGATAAAGGAAGAACAAAGAGGAAAACAAATGCAAGAGAGAAGAGAAGAAGAAAGAGATGTACACAAATACAAAATGCATACAAAATGAACATAAGCTAATCTTATATGGAAAAGCTGGGAAAGATCTCAAAAAAGTGGTAATTGAGATGAGCTTTGAAAGAAGCCAGGGATTATAAAACATGATGATGACTAGAGAGAACATTCTGGTCTTGGAAACCAGGAAGTACAAACATAGAAAAAAGGAATTACTGTCGAGGAATAGCCAACAGATCAGGATAGCCACACTGCCAAGTAGGTGAAAATGAGTCAGGAAGATCCAGAAAGACAGAAAGGAACCAGACTATAAAAAACTCTAAATGCAAACAGAGGTGATCCTAGAGATTAAAGAGAGGCAATGGAATTCACTGAGGAGAAGGATGACAAAGTTGAGATTTGGGGAAATCATTTTTGGTGGAGGCAGAATCAAAGACTTGAAAGAGGGAAATAATTAGATAGCTATTGCAAAATTTCAGATGAGAGGTAATGAGGATACAAACTAGGAGGATGGATGTGGAAGTGGGAAAAAGAGGATGAATGGTAAAGTGTTGTCAAGATTAAAAACGGCAAGATTCAGCATCTGGTTGGGTATATGGAGTTAACAAAATTGAGCATCACAGAGAGACTACAAATCTACTTGATTAAAGTATGATAGATGCCCATGACAGCTGAAAGGGAAGGTCTAAAGGGGGGTGGGGGGGGAGATTTGGAGAAAAGATGACAAATTCTGCTTTAGGAACATTGAGTTTGAGATCCACTGGGAAATGAGCAACAGGTAGTTTCCAATATGAGAAGGGAATTCAGGCAAAAGACCATGGCTGGTATATAAGTGTCTTTTGAAAACACACAGGAATGTTTTAATGAGATTTAATTCACCAGCAATGCTCAACTGATTGACCTTAAGAAATCCTGGGAATCTAACCATCCTTCTCTTCTAAGTGTTGATCACGTCCTTTTCTAACAAAGAGGCTGAAATTAGAATTGGTCCTTGGAGTCTTAATATAGTGATCTGCAGAAGCAAAGACTGAGGAATGAGGAGCCAATTATTGAGTTTGGTATATAACAGCAGATTAGGGGCAAGGGGAGGTAAGAGAAAAGGGGGGAAAAGAAGAAAGAAAATGGAGGCTAAAATGGCAAAAGAGAAAGTTTTACTCATTCTGCAAAAATTCCTCAAGGCTGATGCTGCTTCTAACCTTATGGTAAAAAAGTAAAATAAAATAAAATAATCCAGAACTTCTGATACCTTTGCCACATTAAATATCAAAGGATTATTTCATGCCTCAAGGTTTTAGAGGTTTTTTTCAATCCCTGTAACTCAGGTGAATTTAGAAAATAATCAGCTTAACCTGTAAAACTTTTTCTTTTGTTTGGAAGCAGTATTTTAATTATCTCAGCCCAACCAACTAGCATTCCTAGAAAAAGATGGGAAAAGAGGAAACAAACTAGCAGTGAAAGATAGGGAGGAAGGAAGAAACAGATGAGAAAAAGAAAATCATGGAAGAAAAAGAAAAAATAACAGAGAGATGGTAAAGACTAAAGCACAAAATGGCAAGAAATTGCAATAGAGTTATAAGGTGACACAATGGAGAGACTGCAGAATCTGAAGTCAGAAATATCTGAATTCAAACTCTGCTTCAGATATTTATTTGCATGACTGTAAACAAGATCACTTAGTCACTTCTTGCCTCAGTTTGCTCAGCTGTAGTATGTGGACAAAAATAGCATTTACCTCCCAGGATTGTGGCAAGGGATAAAATGAGATAATATTTGGAAAACATTTTGCAAGCTTTAAAGTGCAATGTAAATGCTAATTAATAATAATATAAAATGCCAATGTTGGAAAGGATCATCCTCTTCATTTTGCTAATGAGGAATCTGCTAAAGAAGAAAACTAAGTAACCCAAGCATTGGGATTATAGGCTAGGACTCCAAATCTAAAGCTAGACCACTTTCCTCCCCCTTTTTCCCCCCTTCCCCAGTGATTTCCATTGACAGAGACCATTCTCTTACCATTCCATTAGGAATTCATGAAGGATAAATTCTGTTTCAGACCATCTTTTCCAGTTAATTCACTTACATATTGCTGGATCTATGCTTTCTGAGATGTGGTTATACTCTCCAATGGTGAATGTCACAACTAAACCATGTCTTCTCATTTTATGATATTCTTGAGAATAATTCATAAATTCTCCCTAGAGGATCTATCCAATGGACAGAGGCCTTCCTCTAGGTCTTAGGACATGTTATTACTACTATTGTTCATAAGCTGACTACTTGTCTTCACTGTCATTTTATGCCCAGCCTATTTCCTATTCTAAGTATATATTTCCATGCACATTCCATTTCCTGCAGATGATTCTTCAAAGAATGAATGAATAAAGCATTTACTACTAATGCTTCCTTTGTGCAAACCACTATCCTAAATGCTGGAGAAATAAATAGAAAAGTTTGGCAGTCTTTGCTGTTAAGGAGATTCCATGCTGAAATAATCTAAGCCCATTTCTCTTCTCCAGAATCATGAGTAATTCCTAGTTTCTACTCTGTAATAGCTCTAACAAAATCCAGCAAACACTTATCTATCATTTATTTGTATTAATAAAGGGCAAGGATGGAGCCTTTCTGAGAAATAGTGAGACAATGGTGAGAAATCTCTTTTTTTCTTCCTCATTTCATAACACCTTGATTTATGTACTCAGTGAAAAACTTCACACATAGCTTGAAGCCACAATAGTCACATATCCAGTTTCCTCATTCATCCTATGTGGATTCAAAGTAACCCAAGAAAATAAGAATGACAAATCTCAAATGCAACAATATAAAGTCCAAAATGAAAGGGTACTAGTTATTGGACTCAGAGAACCCAGACTCAAATTCAGGCTCTATCAATAATTTTTTCTATAACTTCTTAGGTTTCTTTACTTTTCTAGGACTGATTGGACAGAATGGCTTTTGAGATACCTTCCAGTCCATATGAAATTTATTGATTTTATGAAATGGCATGAGCCCATAGCCACAGTCACTAAGAAAAAAACATGCTACCGAAGCAAAAATATGCTGAATCTGTAGTGATTAAGTCTACTATAAAATATAATAATATTACCAGCAGTAGCTCTGCGTGGTTTTCTACATACTAAGAAGTCCCCACTCTTTCCAGTATCCTTTTGTGTAAGTTTTTCCACCACTAAATTGTAAGCTCCTTGAGGACAGGAACTGTCTTCCTTTTTCTTATTTGTATTCTCTTTTTTAATTTTTTTTATTATACCTTAATATTAACAAGACATATGCATGGGTAATTTTCCAGCATTGACCTTTGCAAAACCTTCTGTTCCAACTTTTCTCCTCCTTCCTCCCACCCTCTCCCCTAGTTGACAGATAGACCAATACATGTTAAATGTGTTAAAGGTAGATGATAAATACAACATATGTATACATATTTATAGTTATCTTGCTGCACCAGAAAAATCGGATTTAGAAATAAGGTAAAAATGACCTGAGAAGGAAATCAAAAATGAAAGCAGAAAAAACATAAGAAGTGGAAATGCTATGTTGTGGTCAACACTCATTTCCCATAGTTCTTTCACTGGTTCTCTTCATTATTGAACAATTGGAACAGATTTGGTTCATCTCATTGTTGAAGAGAGCCACATCCATCAGAATTGATCATCATATAGTATTGTTGTTAAAGTACAATGATCTCCTGGTTCTGTTCATCTCACTTAACATCAGTACAAGTATCTCCAGGATTTTCTGAAATCATCTTGCTGGTCATTTCTTACAAAACAATAATATTCCATAACATTCATATACCACAACTTATTCAGCCATTTTCCAATTAATAGGAATCTATTCAATTTCCAAAAGGGCTGCCACAAACATTTTTTGCATATATGGGTCCCTTTCCCTTCTTAAAGATATCATTTGAGATAAAAGCCCAGAAGTAACACTGCTGGATCAAAAGATATGCACAGTTTGATAACTTTTTGAGCATAGTTCCAAATTGCTCTAGAATGGTTGAATCTCTTCACAATTCCACCAACAATGTATCAGTGTCCCAGTTTTCCCACATCCCCTCCAACATTCATCATTATCTTTTCCTGTCATCCTAGCCAATCTCACAGGTGTGTAGTGGTATCTCAGAGTTGTCTATATTTGCATTTCTTTGATCAATAATGATTTGGAACACCTTTTCATATGAGTAGGAATAGTTTCAATTTCATCATCCGAAAATTGTTTGTTCATATCCTTATCAATTGGAGAATGGCTTGATTTCTTATAAATTAGAGTCAGTTCTCTATATATTTTAGAAATGAGGCCTTTATCAGAACCTTTGACTGTAAAAATGTTTCCCCAATTTATTGCCTCCCTTCTAATCTTGTCTGCATTAGTTTTGTTTGTACAAAAACTTTTTAACTTGATATAATCAAAATTTTCTATTTTGTGATCAATAATGATCTCTAGTTCTTCTTTAGTCACAAATTCCTTCCTCCTTTACAGGTCTGAGAGTTAAAGCCACAATGTTCTTCTAATGTATTTATAATCTCATTCTTTATGTCTAGATCATGACTCCATTTTGACCTTATCTTGGTGTATAGTGTTAAGTGTAGGTCAATACCTAGTTTTTGCCATACTAATTTCCAATTTTCCTGGCAGTTTTTGTCAAACAGTGAATTCTTATCCCAAAAGTTAGGGTCTTTGGGTTTGTCAAACACTAGATTGCTATAGTTATTGACTATCTTGTCCTGTGAACCTAACCTATTCCACTGATCAACTAGTGTATTTCTTAGCCAATATCAAATGGTTTTGGTGACCACTGCTTTATAATATTGATATTGTTTCATTATCTATGCTACCTTTTTATCAAGATATGGTTTCCTTCCTTATCTCTTTTAATTAGATCAATTTTTGCTTTTGCTTGATCTGAGATCAGGATGGCTACCCCTGCTTTTTTGACTTCACTTGAAGCATAACAGATTTTGCTCCAGCCTTTTACCTTTACTCTGTATGCATCACCCTGCTTTAAATGTATTTTCTCTAAACAACATATTGTAGGTTCTGGCTTTTGATCCAATCTGCTATCTGCTTCTGCCTTTCTAGGGGAGTTTGCCCCATTCATATTTATGGTTAAAATTACTAATTCTGTATTTCCTGCCATCTTGTTACCCCAGATTTTCTTACCCCCTTACCCTCCTCCCCAGTATTAAACTTATGAGCACCACTTGCCTCATGCAGCCCTCTCTCTTTAGGATTGCTGCCCCCCCTTAGAGTCCCTCCCCTTTCCTTAAATCTTTCCCTTAATTTCTGTATTTCCTTTTATTTAGCCTACTCCTTCCCTTTTTGCTTTTCCCCTCCCACTTTTCAATGATATGGGAGAAGTTTCTCTGTAAACCAAATATGTCTAGTATTTTTTCTTTGAGACAGTTCTGATGAGAGTACGATTCACACTATGTTCATCCTCCTCCCTTCTTTCCCTCAGATATATTATGTTTCCTTTGCCTCTTCATGAGATGTAATACCTGCACTTTTCCCTTTTACTGGTACAATTTCCTTTCCAACTCTAGATCCTTTTTTTATATCATAATAGTAAAACGCAATTATACATGTACTCTTTATGTACACTCATAACAGAAATATAGTTCTCGAGACTTCTTTTTACCTTTTTATCCTTCTCTTGAGTCTTTCTCTTGGACCAAATCTGATGAGAGTAAGATTCACACAATGTTCCTCCCCCTCCCTTAATTCCTTCAGATAGGATAAGTTTCCTTTGCCTCTTCATGAGATGTAATTTCCCTCTTTTTAATCTCCACTTTTCCCTTTTTCTGATACAATCTCCTTTCTACTTCTAATTCCCTTTTTCATATTATAACAATAAAATCAAATTATATATGTACTCTTTATGTATGCCTTCAGTTCCAGGAACTGAATTCATGCACTAAGGTCCAATCACTTAAGTCTAATTACCAATTGGACAATACTCTATTAGCATATGCTTAGACAAAGAATGGCCCTGCCCACTACTCTGTGCAGGCTTGATCTGTTGGTGTACAGAGAGATAGGGTGAAGGATTTAGAGGGTTGAATAGGATGAGCGAGATGGCTCTGGGCGGGAGAAGAAAGAGATTTCTGTGTCCACTCTCACTCCTCTCGCTTCAACAAATAATAAAGATTAAGGACTTCTGCTTATCCTGACTCTGGCTGATTCTAAAGTATCCAGGGTGCTAATGCGGTCATCATATATTCCCATAACAGAAATACAGTTCTCAAGAGTTCTTTTTATTTATTTTTTGTTTGTTTCTCTTGAGTCCTATATTTGGAGGTCAAATTTTTTGTTTAGCTCTGGTTTTTCATTAGGAATAAATGGAATTCACCTGCTTCATTGAATGTCCATTTTCTTCCCTTGAAGAAAATGCTCAGCTTAGCTGGGTAGTTTGTTCTTGGCTGCATTCCAAATTCTTTTCCCTTTCAGAATATCAGATTCCAGGCCCTTCGATCCTTTAATGTGGAATATGCTAGATCCTGAATGATCCTTATTGTGGCTTCTCGATATTTAAATTGTTTTTTTTTTCTGGCTGCTTGTAATATTTTTTCCTTAGTCTGATAGTTCTGAAATTTAGCCACAATATTCCAGGAGTTTTTATTTTGGAGTCTCTTTCAGAAGGTGTTTGGTGAGTTCTTTCAATGTCTATTTTACTTTCTATTACATCTTGGGCAGTTCTCTTTGATGATTTCCTGAAAAATAGTGTCTAGGCTCTTTTTTTTCATCATGGTTTTCAGGGAGCCCAATAATCCTTAAATTATCTCTCCTAGATCCATTTTCCAAGTCTGTTGTTTTTCCAAGTAAATATTTAACATTGTTTTCTATTTTTTTCATGGGGGGGGGGTTGTTTGACTGATTCTTGATGTCTCAATGAATCAATCATTTCCATTTGTTCAGTTCTGACTTTTAATGAATTATTTTCTTCATTTACTTTTTAAATTTCTTTTTGTATATGTCCATTTGAATTTTTAAATGAGTTGTTTTGCTCTATGGAATTTTTTTTTTTCCATTTCACAATTTTTAGTGAGGTATTTTCTTTTTCCAATTCACAAATCCTCCTTTCCTGGGAGTTCTTTATCTTTTCCAATTCACAAATTCTGTTTCCCTGGTAGTCCTTTACCTTTTCCATTTCATATTTCAAGGAGTAGTTTTCTTTTTCAAATCTTTCTTTTAATGAGTTATATGCTTTTTCCATACTCTCTTGCAGAACTTCTCTTTCCTTTCCCCATTTTTCTTCTAGCTCTCTTTTAAGATCTTTTTAAATTCCTCTAGAGAGCCTTGTGTGGTAGGGACCAGTTATATCCCCCTTTAGGGTTTTGTCTGGAGACTGTCTGCTATTAATCTCCTCAGGATTGGAAATCTGTTCTCTTTCAGTATAGAAGCTATCTCTAGTTAGAGCTAGCTTTGCTTTTTTTACTCATTTTTTAAAAAAAGAACTCTTGGGGTCTGCCTTCAGGGCAAAAAGGTTCCCAGTTTCCTCTACAGAACAGGGACAGAGGGACAGTGGCTGTCCTGAGAACAGACTTCAAAGAGTGAGTGCTGCAGAAGTGCAATTACCCTGGGAAGAGCAGCCCTGCTGTGGAGTGAGGCTGCGCTATGATCTTGTGACTGCGCTGTGATCATGCTGAGTCACTGCTGGTGCTGGATGGGTATGGCTAGGTTCTGTGAAACTCTGGTGTTTTGAGGTATACTCTACCTTTTGTGTTTCTGTAACTTCTCTGCTGATTGAATGCTTTGCAACCAAAGCAGACCAACCAACAACCTGTGGTAGAATCCTCCCTACAAATTCTCCATCCATGAAGACTGTACCTCACCCCCAGTCCACTCAGCATGTGCTAGCCTCTGTGTTCTGCCTCCCTGTCTGTGCTGACCTCCTCCCACCCAATGGAGACTGACCTTTTCTGGAAATCTTCCAGATTCTCTTCTGCTGGTAATTTGTTGTACTTCCAATATTCATGAATTCTACCAGTCAAGCACTATTTCAGAGGCTGAATTTTGTAATCAGTAGTGAGGGTAGAAGGGGAGGTCAGAATGAAGCTCTCCACCATCTTGGCTCTGCCCCCTCTTATTTGTATCCTCAACATTTATTTAACACAATGCATGGCACATGGTAGGTGATTAATAAATGTTTACTGAATTTAATTCATATGAACAATGCTTGATTTATATTGATAAAAAGTCTTTAGACCAAGAATCCCTCAAACCAGTGATGCCACAGTCTCTCCCAAAAAGAAGCTTTATACTATATATTTTAAAACCAGATACAGTCATTCCTAATATCATAAGAAATCATACTTATAGGTAGTTTATAATTAGATTGTTTAAATTCTTTTTGTGCCATGGACCCCCATGGGTAGCAGTCTAGAAAAGCCTATTAAATTTTTATCAGAAAAAGAATGTTTTAAGGCATAAAACAAATATATATATATATATATATATATATATATATATGTAATGTTACAATAGAAATCAACTATGTTGAAATACAGTATAAAATTATGTTTTTTAAAGTTGATATACCCCAGATTTATTTTTTTTACATGACCAAACCATTATTTTGCTGTACAAAAAGAATCAGACTCTGAAATATTGTACAATTAGCTTGTGAAGGAAATCAAAAATGCAGGTGGGCATAAATATAGGGATAGGGAATTCAATGTAATGGTTTTTAGTCATCACCCAGAGTTCTTTCTCTAGGTGTAGCTGGTTCAGTTCATTACTGCTCCATTGGAAATGATTTGGTTGATCTCATTGCTGAGGATGGCCAGATCCATCAGAACTGATCATCATATAGCATTGTTGTTGAAGTATATAATGATCTCCTGGTGCTGCTCATTTCACTCAGCATTAGTTTGTGTAAGTCTCTCCAGGCCTTTCTGAAATCACCCTGTTGTATACCCCAGATTTAGAATGTCTTATGTAAAACAACCCCCAAAACACAGAAGACGTTTTCAAAAAATCCACATAACCAAAACATAGTATATCAAATAACAATGCAAGCAGTTATTTCAAGAGCACGCTATTTAATCATACTGTATGTTGTCTAAAATTTTAAAGCTAAAGAGAAAGATTTTGGCAATAACTGCTAAATGAAATAGTTTCAACTTGCATGATACAAATGTCCTTTTCCTTCCATAATGTGTCATAATGTTGCTTCATTACTCCTGCTCCATGTAGAGTAAAGCCTTAGGTTAAAAGAAACCTAAAATGTGTGTTAATAAGCGATTCCAATTATTTATTCATCAGCTGAGAGACAGTGAAGATCCTTTTCTCCTCATGCAATTAAGTAATAAAGCTTATTTTCCTCAAATATGCTTCAATATTATCGTAGCAGTTCCTAATTATAAAATGCATGATTATTTAGGAGGATGATAGGTTTGGAACTGAAAGAGATTTTGGAGATAATTGAGTTCAAAATCCTGCATTTTACAGATGAAGCAATTGAGGTCCAGGGAGCTTGTGACTGCAAAAAATGGAAGAAGCTCCAGATCCAAAAGGGAAACTTGAAATGATTTAGAGTCTCATCACCATTTACAAAAAATTATAACAGCATTTATTGACTGAGAATAAACTTATAAGCTCGAACAGTGAAACAAAGGTCTCAATCATTCAAAGGAGAATGGGAAAAGGATAAAATATTTATACATATTTGAAAGACAATAGATTAGAACTCCAGAGAAGTAGAGTTTCAGACAGAAACCAGAATATAAGTAAGAACAAAGATGTCTATTGCTCTCTCTAAGCTGATCAAAACTGCTTTCAGCAATTGTAGGCACCTCCAAATTCTGCTAAAGTTTACTTATAAAGGATTACTGGTATTAAGCATCCCTGGCTTTCAGAAGCTCTCCTGATCGGTTAGATTGTGCTACTCCATTGTCTGGTTCTTCTGAGAATAAAAAAGAAATCTCTAGCATATTTAATCAGTTAGAATAGGCATTACAGAGCTCATGTTCATAGTGTCTGACACTAGATTTGAACCAAGGTCTTTTAAACTCAACTGAAATATCAACTATCCTGTACTGAGTAATGAAACTCAAGTTTCATTTTGTATCTGAAGAAACAAGGAAAAACCACTAAAGTCACAGAAAAGTCACAGCCTCAAAGGCCAACTAGTCTAAATAATCATCAGCAACATTTTAATAATTATAATTTATATAAAATTTCACAATTATTATCTTATTTAATCCTCTCAAATATCCTGGTATGTAGGTGCTATTATTACCTCCATTTTAAAGATGAGGAAACAGAGGCCAAGTGACTTTTTGAGGATTACAAAGCTTTATAAGAAACTGAGGCAGGATATAAATTTATCTTCTCTATTTCAAATCTTGTACTCTGTCCACTATTCCTATTTTGCTATATGAGATGACCAACTGACTTGGAAATAATACTACCAACAAAGTGAAAATCAATCCAGCCAAGACATTATATATGTGTGTGTGTGTGTGTGTGTGTGTGTGTGTGTGACTTGGCCAAGATCACACTTTGAATTAAGGTCTTTCTGATTTGAAGTTCAGCAGTCTAATTACTGTACCACCACCACTACCCCCCCAAAAAATGAAAAACCTTAGATTAAGAAATACATGATAATGTTTTCTGCCTCCTGGAATTTTTACTGTGTTTACTTATTTGTGCACATATTAAATTTTCCCTCCTCCCAGTAGAACCTAGGGTTCTTGAAGGAAACGATTATTTCTCCACTGTGTCATTGCATTCCTCAATTCCTTGCACTTAGTAGGGATTTAACTGTTTGTCCAATTGAACTAAATGGACAGCACTTTCCCCCTTATATTATTATGCAATTAAAATGTTGTCCAATTTATTAGCCTTCTGATAGAAGGTGACACTTAAAAGAAGCTATAGAGTTCAATTTAACTAAGGACCTCAGTAGTCAGAGATAAAGAAGCATACAAAGATAGACATAGGCAACAGAAGAGTGAGCAGGTCATGTTTTCTTAGGGAGAATGAAGAAATAAATGCTAGAGGGGAAATAGAGGGGGGTATTCAAGAACCAGTTGTTAAAAATCAAAAACTCCAGAGTAATACACCCTTCCAGTGTATTATATATACCAGAAGAATATATACCAGAAGAAGCTTAAAGAAAACCAGGAACAGTGACTAGACAACTTTGTATACACAAGAGGATTAGGAAGAATCTGATCTTAGTTCCAATACCCAAACTTAGAAAGAGGTCTCTAAAACTCTGTTAACAAATAACTTTATAAATGAAACTTGTATCTCCAGGAATGGTAAGGAAAACTTATTGTTCCACTCCTTTAAAAATATCCTTACTCACAATTTCAAAGCAACTGCTATTCAATATTACTCTCCTTATAGGCCAACTCGTGTCTTTCAAATTTTTTAAAGGATTCAATGTTGGGATAGAGGAAACCACATTTTAAGAAAGCTTACTACAATCTCTGATCCACAAAGTCCTTGATTTAATCAAGGGGAGCACTCAAGAGCTATCACTAAATAAATAATTAAATGAGATCCATAAGTCTTGTTTTACATTACCAAAAAAATTTCTAAATGTATGCAATGAGACTTTGGTTAACTGGATTAAAAGCAAGTCTCTCTCACACAGTAGAATTTAGCCCAGAGCTCTCTAATCATATTGATTCTGATATAAAAGCAGGCAGCACATAGATTTACAAATTGAGAGCTGGAAAAGATGTCAGAGACCAACTCATTAATTTTACAAGTAAACAAACTCAGACTTGTCCAGCCTTACATATAGGTGTCTATATTGGGATTCAAATTCAAGATCTTCCTGCTATTGTTGTTTGTCCTTTATTGTCAAAAAAGCAATGATATCATGTGGGTGAAGTCTGGATTTGCACACGAATTGGATATGAGCAGGCAAATCTGGGTAAGTCAGCAGCCTCACTCTCTCCTCCAGAGTCATCAATGTCCAGTGGCAAGACAAATATCAAGATGACTGGCAATGGTCGATGATTTGCTGGGTGGCTTTGGCCTTTTTAAATTAAGATCTGTCCCAAGCCTCAGTTTGTCTGAAGTCATGTCTATACAATATCTAAAGATTAGATAAGAGTTGAGATAAAAAGTGGCCCATTTTACCATGCCAAAGATATCAATCTGGGAAGGGACGACTCTCAGAGTTTTTGGCTAGAACAGAAATAAGGTTGGATAGGAGCTATTATTAGCCATTTGATAATTTTCTGAATCTCAGAGCAATGGTAAAAGTAATTTTTAAGATTGATCACTCCCTGTTTACATTTGAGCATTGAAAAGGTTATTACAGAACCTCACTGTGTTGATGAATCTGTGTTCTCACTGATATGATTATTTCCTCCAGTGGCTTAGATCATAGTCTCTCTGGGTCTACTCATTCTTCATGACCCTAGTCCATGTCCTTTGGAAAATATGACACAAGGTATTCACCAAATAGGCTGAAGCTCCCCCTGACATTTTTTGGATACCAGTGAAGAAACATCAGGTAGATGGTACTGATTATCTCTCACTCTTGCCAATTTCTTTGGAATATTTTATTTTCCAATTTACATATTTCTGATAATAATTTCTTGCATAAATCCTCGGCTGGCAAAATGTCACAGCTTACTCCTATGCCCAACAAATGAAAATGATGAAAATGTCCAACCAATCATGACTCAAAGTTTCCTTTCTAACTTTGTTAAGATGAGATATATGGACTCTTTCCAGAGAAGACAGGCTCTGACCCATACAACCACAATCAAGGATGTTTAAATTAAACTACATGACTATGACTACCAACAAACAAGGATGATTACCAACTGTTGGTGGTAGTTGGAAGAGGAGGAATGAGTAATCAAGGAATGAAGGAAACATCTCAAGGACATAAAATAGAGAAGGTATTCATAAGAGAGATAGTAAATGAAGGACCAGAGATCACAAAATAAAAAATATATATCCATATATTTGTAAACTATAATAACAAAAGGGGGACCTTGAATGCTAAGTCTGTTTTTAACCATTAGTATTTATAATACTGATAGTAGTTTATTATCAATTAGGGTTGTGAGCTACTCAAAGGCAGGAATTATCTTTTTACCCCCAGTGCCTCTCATATATAGTAGGCACTTTATGCTTTTTGGTTGATTGACTGATTGTAATCTCTAATTCTTTTGGATATGTGATGGGTTTTTTAAATTCACAATATTCATGAGTTTCAAATAAATATTGAATAGTGTATAGTGAGTAATAGACTTCTGTTTTTAATGTATTTCTCACAAAACTATATATATATATATAAAGTCAACTTTAAAAGTAATACAGATTATCTTGACTTCATGGTGTGATTTTTTCCATTTCATTTGTACAGTGCTTTGGTTGTATGTAGAGCCACAAGGACACTTACTCTTATTCAACTTTAACAACTGGTTTGGATCAAATCCTCTCAACCCCAATTTGCTTGGGTACTGCAAGAGTCATTCACACTGCTAGGAGAATTACACTTAGACAGTACTCCAACATGCACATTGCTAGCCAGCCCAACTCCAAAACCATTGTTTCAATTAAAAAACAAAACATGTTTTGAATTACAGTGTTTTTAGGGATATCATTTCCACAGCTATTCAAAACAATTGCCAAAAAGTTGTTTCCAGATATTAGGGCTTCTGGATATTTTATACATTTTTCCCCTATAGCCAGAGATTTAAACTTTAATCCATGTGTTTCTCACCTTAATGACAAGGCTTCTTAATTACCCCCATTGCTGACTAACTACTGTCAGCAATCAATTGAATTATACTGCTGTTACTTAACATCAGTTATTCTCACCTCTTCCTCTTTGAGGTGGAGAGTAGCATCTCTACCTAAGGGCCTGTGAATAAGCTTCCATGATGCCTGAGTGACTTTATTATTTCCATGGTTACAAATAGACAGCACTAGATCTTTTTTAAAGACCAATTTTATAATGACTACCAGAGAAAGAGATCCAAGGCATAATCAGACTACCAAAAAAAAAAAAATTAGTGAAATTTCCTAAAACTAGTAAAGCTAAGAAATGCCACTGTCCTGAGGTTTTATTTTGGTGCCTCAGTACAGGTAAAAACTGAAGCAAACCCAACTTATTGACTGGCCTCAGAAGCAAATAAGACAAACGGACTTATGATCATAGACTTGAAACCAAAAGGGATTTTAGAGAACATCTAATATAACCCATTTACTTTAAAGCTAAGGAAATTGAGGCCCAAGCACATTAAATGACTTATCCAAGGACTCATAGGTATTTGAACCCATATTTAACACTGACTTTGGAGACAAAACAATATGATAAATACTATGGGTCTGCAAAGGATAGCAATAGAGACAAGATTAAGTTTCAAGGTTATTCATCTGCTGACAATACAATTGTGGAACTTACAATAGCAGTATACCAAAGATTTAGGTAACAAATGGAATTTTAAAAGGAGGGAGAAGAGAAGACGGATGAAAATGCTTAATTGCCAACTTAACATATATGTTAACATAGGTTGAAATCTAAAAAGGATCATAGGTCACATGGAAATTAAGAATCTGTGGAAGGTTTTACCCAATTCCATTGGCATTTTTTACTGTGGGTTAAAAATTTACATATAAACTTATTCAAATATATATTTATTTATGATGGATGATTCTCAGGGAAGGAAATGGAGGGAGGGAAAGAGAAATAGAATGAAGAATTGAAAAATTAAAAAAAGTTTTAAAATTGTTTTAACATATAATTGAAGAAAAATATAACATTTTTTTCAAAAAATCAACAAACATACATTTATTTGGGACCAAAAGAAATGAGAGAAAGGAATTTTGTGAAGGTTTAACCATGTTATTTTCTAAAATAACTCCATAACTAAAGTGGGGAAAAAAGCAGGTGAGATCAATGGAAATACATCTTCATTTTTCAATCTGTCTCTTATCATACATGAAGGATGCCAAGTGGCCTCTGGAGTTCTCTTACTAGCAAATTGAGCCTTTGTTTCTTTAGCCAGACATTAGTATGTGTATAAGTTCTCCTAGGTGAGAAAAAAATTCCAAACTTTAAAGAAGAAAAAATAAACTTTATAATTAGGTCAAAGGACACTAAGATAAAGCACACACTTCATGGACAATATTATCAGTCAACTCAAGCATAACAGGGACTGAAACTCTGCTGTCATTTTGAAGAGTTACCTATAACTGTTCAATACCCTATCTATCTTCCTCTACTTTACCCACTAGGATTAAAAGCCACCATTCAAATACCAGAGGCAAGAAATATGTTATTACATTTCAGAATTTTATTTATTCATCCTGTGGATCGAAAATCCCCTCTACCTAGGTATCACTCTATCTATGTCAGGAGCAATACTTAAACCCATGAAATATAAAAAGTTCAAGAAACATAGTTTCAGGATAATTAACCATTTTATTAATTTTACTAGTGTATTATTAATAAAAGGATGGTAATTTAGCCATCTCTCTTAAATCAAAAAACAAATCATGAAACTCACTCAATGTGCTTTATGGTCTTGGAAGAATAGGTGTTCCTGAGGGTGGAAATCAATTCTGAGTAGTTAACAACTAATGAGAGAATAAATGTTATAATTAGAGGTGAACCTATTCAAATAATGGTCTGGGGAATGTCATTTTGATTATGTTATTTACTTTCAAGTCACTACCCATGCTTGGGAAATGTTATCAAAGAATTTATCCCCACCCAAACCTAAAAAAGAACACAATGGGAAAGAAATTTATCTAAATAAAATGGTCCAGGTAGGATAAATTTTTGGCTTAGATCAGTAATGTCCTTTAAAGACTAGTCTTTGAACAAGGAATACAACAGAGAGAAAGCTTAGTTCTTCCCCTTAATTGATTATTAATAATAATCTTTCTGAAATACACGTCTTCCTCATTCCAAGTCCACTACCACCTACTCCACCAGATTGTATACCAGCAGAAACTGTTTTCTATATTTGGAAAACAGGTCAGGAAAAAAATTTAATAAGGGCTTATGCTGATGAACACATAAAAAATGAGCAAAGGTGAGAATATCTAAAAGGCATTTTAAGAATCATCAAAATGCAACCTCGATGATGACCAAAACTCACTGTCCTCAACTACATATTGTACTTCACAATGGCTAAGAGAAATCATAAAACAAACAAAAATAAACACACACACATTTATACAAATCAAATGCATCATCAGAAAGATTTTCATTTGAAGAATCATATATTTTTCTCTTTTCATCTTTTGAGAATGAAGCAAAGCAAAAATATATGAGCAAATGTAACCAGGATACCTAGTTTAGGATCCCTAATTTAATTCCAGTCTGGCACAGTAAAGAAGATTGCCTATTTGCTTGTCATTTAAGAGGCAAAGGCCAAATAAATTAGTCTTATAGTAGTTGGTTGAATATTATTTTTGAATTTCCAGGCTTCTGACTTGGGAGGATGATGGATAAATGGGAGGAGATAGTCTGTTATCATCATTCCCAACCCAAATATGCTTGACAGTTGGAATTTTGCTAAGGGCACTATCTGAGTTAACTGAAGTGATAGCATTTCATCTACATTAGCACGTATCCATACTTTTGAAATGCACTCACACATGCACACACATGCACATGCCACATAGTATCACGACTTATCATAGTACTTGGCAATATCATATGGGCAAGGTATTTCATTATAAAGTTTAAGTCTTAGTATTTTTTTTAATTCAGCCTTCTACTAGAAAAAGAATCTCAATAAATCAAAATCACTATGATTTGGAGAGGGATAAAATTTGTTAATCTCTATTGCAACATCATGAAGTCATAACTGAATCTTTTCCACTCAGAGTTCCTTTACATTATGCTATTTGTTTCTTTTCAATAATACCATTTACTCTAGGACCTTGTGCATGCGCATTCCAAACTGAGTTGTCCAAGTGTTCAAGGCTGTTGAACCAAGAACACAGTGTTCTAATAAGTCTTCAGGAGAGCCAAGTTGGAGGCTGTAGTTACTCTTCTATAATGTTCGGGCTAGCTTTCTTGAGAGTCTCTAGACAGGCCTTGGTCTCAGTAGGAGAGTCACCACAAGGATGGTCAGGGATAGAGTCTGGAATTTGGAGTCTGTAAGTCTGAGGTTGAACTCAAGCACACTCTCAATCAAGTCTCCTTATTTCAAGTCCTCTCAGCCTTTATATACCTTAATACAATTACATCACTACACCACACTGAGCATATGCCAACTGTAGAATCATTACATCACCATACTAAGTACTAAGTATATGTGAACTAGAGAACCATTATCTCATCAATCACACTGAGTAAACACCCTGCTGTAAGTATCCTTGCTTCAAGTAGAACACAGTTGGTCACACCTTCCTTGACTTCTCAGGAAAAGGTGCAAACACCAAGGGAAATGGGGAGCCAAACCAGATATTGTCAGCAGGTTTCCTCTGAGTTAAAGGGTCTTATACCTTACCCAGAGTTCCCCCACTATCTGTAGCCCTCTACACTCTTCACCAGCTTATAGCAGTTGCATTTACATTATGGTGCACACATAGAAAATGAACAGCTAATAGTACCTTTAGTAAACTAGTTTGCACTCTTAAAACTAATTATGGAGCATGAAAAATAGGAAAACAAAATCAAGAGCACTAACCAAGGAAGGCTGAACAACATGAAATAAGGGTTTGAATCAGGGCAGTAGAAGACTGGATTAGTACATTTTCCATTAGGAGACTCATCACTAAAATTTCCTTCTGTCACATTCAGGCCAGGTCTCCAGGAGTTCATCCTTGACACACTGTTCACATAGGTATTGCCCTATTTTAATGTGGAAAGACTACTGAATATACCAAAAGCCTAGAGAAGAAAGTTTTTGACCCAAAACCCCTGGCATTGTAAAATGAGTCAAGATCAGAACCTGTGAAAAAGGCATTAAGAAAAAAAGCATTATCACTGTACCCTAATGGCCATTAGACCTTTTCATGTAACTTGCAGCTGAAATCCTCCATACGTTTAATTCCCTCTATTAGAAAGGGAGCTCCTTGAAAGAAGGATGAAAAAAGAACTTCTATTTGTATTCTCAGTGCTTAGAATAATATTTTGCATATAGTAAATGTGTAATAAAGGATTTGTTCATTCATTCGAAAGGAAACAGGAATTCATTGGATGAATAAAATTATTAATTATGTACTATGCATCCAGACACTGTGCTAAAAATAAAATTAGCTAATTCAACACACCTTTGCCATGTGTGCAGAACTAAAGATAAGACCTAGATCTGAGATTTCTCCTGGGGGAGTGAGAGACAGATTCATTCACTCCATCTCACAACACCATGGTAGCAGGCTCTCCTCCTACATTTTCTCCACTGAAACCAAGTCCTCTCTGAAGGCCACAAGAAAGGTCGCTGAGCAGCAGGTGAAGGAGACAATAAAGACTTTTGAACTTTAACACCTAGCTATTCTTATGATTATTCTGCTGAAAAGAAGGGTGTCCCAAAGACCTCCAAGAAAACTAAACAAGAACACTACACATGGGGATAGGAACTGTATCTGTGATTTCATTAAAATGAACTCATTGGTGAGGAAACTCTACCAATGATGTTGGCAACTTCTCTCCAACTAAAAAAGTTATATTATTATAATTGCATATTATATGTATTATATATCATATAATATATCTTATATGTGTTATAGTATATCTAATATAAGTACATATATATAAATGACAACTTCTCCAATGTTATACTATAAATTATATTACAATCACCTAATATAATCCCCTAATTTGATAAATGAGCAAATCTTGGCCCAGGAGTTGACTGATTTACAAGTTCCCATAGTCTTTCCTCTGACTTTCAATTCACTGCTCTTTCTCTCCTGAGTAGTAATGCCAATGGATCAGCCTTTAAAACATTAACCAAAAAAATGGCCCTGGATCTCTCCATTTTTATTTCAGATGATAAGAAGTAGAAAAACTGCAACAAAATACAAGGCTCTAGATTGTAGACAAAGATTATAAATACTAAATTTAGGATACAGTCAGTATCCAAGACTAAAGAAACCCTACTGAAGCCAAAAACTGAGATACCAATCAGTAAAATCCACAGGACTGAACATTAGTGAAGAGAATGATCTTAAAGATCATTTACTCCAATATCTCCATTTCATAGATGGGAATATTGACACAAAGAATTGAGGTGATATCCCAAGTCCACAGGACTTTAGAGGCCTTCTAGTCCAACTTCCTTATTTTTTACAAATGAAAAAATTGAAGCACAGAGAAGCCAAATGATTTGTCCAAGGATACACGGTGAGTAGTGGAGCCAGGAATTCAAAATCACGCTCTTTCTACTTTATTTCACTGCCTTACTTGATTTCAATTAAAACATTTTCTGAGTGAACTACCATGCCAGTCACTGGGCATGACTAACAAGAAAAAAAAATCTCAGAATCCTTGCTTATAAGAAATTTTAAAAATGAACATAAAACCATATATGTATACAAATACAAGTTGTCCAAAAAATTCATGTGCAAGTATAAGGTTTTTGTTTTTAGTTATGGTTTGGTTTGATTTGATTTTAGATTGTACCAGCTCTAACACTTTTGAGAAACTGTGTATATTTATGAATTTGTGTGTATATGTATGTGTATATATATTTCTTTATACATACATAAATACTATATTATACACACATTTATACTTATATGTGTAATGCATAAGAATCCTCAGCATAAATATGCTTAGAAAAAATGGCATGTAAAAAATCTTTACTTTGTCAATATTGAGAAAAAGCTTGGGGGGAAGAGAGGGAATTGATGGATGAAAGATCTGGCAGAGGGAAGCTAAGAGACTACCTCTTTGAAAGCTATGTCCAAAATTTAGGCCTTTATGCCCATTCATTTCATTTGTCCAACAAGGTCAATTCCACCATAACAAGAGATTCCTTTCAGCCTCTCTAAGGTAACTGTTTCACAAAATGGAAGCCTGATATCAGTCCCTTCCAATTCCAGGAGGCAATAACATAGTTCTTTCAAATCCATGGTGTCAATAGGTAAATTATCAGAAACACTTAATGAGCTGAAAATTGTACCTACATATGAGTGATGGTCATGGTATCTCGTGACTGATGGTTACCATAGTAATCCTATGGAAGCTACTGATTTATTACCTTGTACTGCAGGATGCCAAGGGTTCCTTAACTCTGGTACCTTCAGCAACATTCCCAGATTGGCGAGCAGTACTATGATAAATATCCACTAGCTAAGAGATATACTCAACCACATGCAACCTTGGAGAGCAGTATTTTAAATGCAAATACTAGTTTTCTGCCCTCTTTAGAATATTAGAGAGTCATTGCTGAGACATGAAACAGCAAGGCCTCTGCCCTCTGATATTGTGATTCTTTTCCTTGGGGAATGTCATTTGCAGAGGGGGAGGGGAATGGTAGAGAGGACTACTGAATATTTAAACAGTTTGAAACCCAAAATGAGGCAATAAATTCTGCTGATGATAGTCTGCGAGGTTGCATTGATTATGAAAACAGGCATACATCTGAGCAATTACCAAGGCAGCCACTTATCAGGTGCCAAATGTTCAGTGTGTTTAGAATGTTATTGCTACTGGTCAATAAATTATATCATTTTATTCCAACTAATTGAGGCAGCAAGCATTTTCACATGAGACTCTGAAAAGAGCATTTTAGGGAATAAATCTCATAGTCAGCTTTCCATTTGCCAACAGTTTCTGAATTAAAAATGCCCAAAGATACTATTGGGTTTTTTCTTTCTCTCTTTATCAGATTTTTCTGGAAAAAAAATACAAGGTGACTCACAGACTTTGCTTCTACTATGTTAGATAATTCACACAACAATACCCAGAATGCTTGTTAGCCATCTTCTTGGCTTTGAAGAAGAAACATCTTGTTTTATGAAATATTCTCTTTTACTTTTTTTGCACTGGATCTGATCATGATTTAGTTTGACTAGGTGAACAATAAAGGTCCAAGAGAATATTGTCATTTTGCTCTTAGCCAGCTCCTAAGCACCAATGCACTAATTTGTGTTGGGGCAAGTTCTCCATGAACAGTATATTATTGATTTTGCCATCTAAATTCTTCAGTTTGACTGGAAGGATATTGCATGTAGGTAAATAAAACAATACCACAGGCACATTTCTTCAGTTACATAGCTTGATCTGCAGAAACATGCAGGTTTATATTTTTAAGTGTAAAAAGGAAACATTTTAATTTATTTGGTAATGGGGCTAAAAGGGCCATTTTATTGAGTTTGCCAAATAATACACACACACACACACACACACACGCAATTTTTTTTTTATTTTTAGGACATTTTTTTTGGCTTTTTATTTATAAGATATATGCATGGATAATTTTTCAGTATTGACAAATGCAAAACCTTTTGCTCCAATTTTTCCCTTCCTTCCCCCTACCTCCTGCCCCAGATGGCAGGTTGACCAATACATGTTAAATATGTTAAAGTGTAAATTAAATACAATATATGTATACATGTCCATACAGTTATTTTGCTGTACAAAAAGAATCAGACTTTGAAATAGTGTACAATTAACCTGTGAAGGAAATCAAAAATGCAGGCAGACAAAAATAGAGGAATTAGGAATTCTATGAAGTGGTTCATACTCATTTCCCAGAGTTCTTTTGCTGGGTATAGCTGGTTCATAGTTCAGAACTGATCATCACACAGTATTATTGTTGAAGTATATAATGATCTAGGAGGACATTTCTGAAACATAGTGAAGAGAACCAAAACTCCTCTGATTTTCCAGTCCTGAAATATATAGATATTCAGAATAGGCATCTGTCACAAAAAATTGTAAAGACACAGTCTAGCTAGCCTGAGGTTTGGACAGAAGGAGGAAGTGAACAGATTTAAATTGGGTACTTGAGTTTGCATAGGAGAAAAGACAATTCCCAGTATAGTACCATGACAGCCCCTCACCCCAAGCTCTCATAGAAGATCGTTACACATCAGGAAACATACCAACCCACTTAATTGAATCTGCTCTATTTGCTCCCACTACTGGGAATTCTTGGGTACCTCTCATGAAGCCACCATGGGCTTAATACTGTTAACTTCAAAATCAGATAAGATAGATTTACAGCAAGGAAATTTTGTGTCAAAAGATGCTGCTACTAGAATGGAATAGTTCATTATTCAAGCCATCTATATATTGCACTTGGTATTAACTAAATAAGAAATGTGAGAGAGGGGAGGAGCAGAAAAGAAAAGGTCTTGCTCATAATACCTGTCTATTTGCCATGAAAAAGTATACTGAGGGGAAAAAAAAGGATTTTGGATGGTTCATTTATCTTAATAGATCAAATGAGCTACTGATATATTCACACTGCTAATGTTCCAAAAGCATCAACACATATATGTCTATTACCTGGCTAGAAACATTTCAGAGATCTTTATATCCACATTCCCTTCTTAGCTCTTAGTCCTCATCAGCCCAATAGGGCTCTTAGTCTTTAATGCTATTCTTTTCCTTCCAGCTAGATCTTAATATCATAAGATCAAATTCAAGCTGTTAGGTGAAAATGAATGAAGTTAAGAGGGGCTTTGAAAGCCTGTTCCTCTTGTTTTCCCATACCCCAACTAACTCTAGATGGTTTTAAAAGCATGAGTTAGTTCATTAGCGTAACATCTTATTTTTACCTTGAATCACACTTTAGTCTCTAATTTCTGGATAAACAAGCTTTCTCTAATTCTTGTTGATCAAATGTTTAGTAGAAAGGAGAGGCCTACCATCTTCCATTCCTTCTCTTTCAACACCTTAGGAGTAAGCACTTAGCCTACCACCTATTATCAGTTGTCATTCAGAGAGGATTAAATACAGCCCATAAGACACATAACTTTATTAGCCCTATATATCACTGTTGGGACCAACTAACACTCATCAGTACTCATAATACACACACGTGTGTGTGTGTGTGTGTGTGTGTGTGTGTGTGTGTAGGGGAGAATCAGGAAGAAAGGGGAAATATTTAAAGCCCTTCACAAATTTGTTCCTATCCACTTCTCCAGACTGACTGAATATTTACCCACTCCTTCATGTAGCCTGTATTTCAACCAAGTTAGTCTATTTGATGATGTTCCCCAAACTCATGATTCTCTTTTGAGTCTGAACTTTAGCACAGGTTATACCCTGTGTTAAGAATATTATCTCTCTTTCTTTTCTTTCTTTTACTTTCTTTCTAATTTCTCTTAGAGCACAGATAGATGTCATCTGTTAGATAAGGCCTTTCCTGATGGCCCCTTCTTCCAGTTATCAATTCTTCCAGTTGTCTTACCTTTCCAATCTTTTTGAATGTACTCTGGATATAGTTAACCCTGTTAATGGGGCCCTCCTTCCTGAAAGAAGTGATTCCAGGGGGTTTACAACAATGATCCCAGAGGTCCACTCAAAAAAAAAAGGAAAGAAAAGACTATTTAAGAGCATCTTAAGCAGCAAATAATATTATGTTACAAAATATTTTTCTTCTATAACAAGCAATTATGTATATACACATCATGCACACATATGTATATATATATAGAGAGAGAGACATATATATTACATGTATATTTGTATGTAAAGAAATATAGGTTTCTGGAGGCATTTGAAACTGTCATGATCATGTTTATTATGATTTTGGTGGTTTACTCCGATGACTTCTGAGTAGTGTATTAAATTAACTTGGAGGTCCAAAACATATTTGTTATTATTGCTTTTGAGAAGGATTCTCAGGATCCCCACCATCGAAAAAAAAAAAAAAAACCAAGAATAGTGGGAACCACTGCCTTAGAGAATGTTAGATTCTTAAAGGCAGGGAATCTTTGTGTCTGTCTTTCTCCTCTTGACTTTTGGCACAATGCCTGACCCAAGACAGAAGGACAAGAAAAGAATGGACATAGAGAAATGTAAAAGAATAGGGAAAATCAAGAAAGAAGGGAGGGGACAGATAGGAGAGAACAAAGAGAGGGAAAGGAAAGGAGAGAAAAAAGGGAAGAGAAAGAAAGAAGAAAAAGGAGATTTAAAAAGAGAAAAGAGAAAGAAGAAAAATTAATCAAGGTGCGGACAGAAAAGAAAATGGTGGAAAATGCCACCATATGTGACTTCAATTAAACTATGTCACAGGTTTCCCACTTTGCTCCAGATGTCCATCAATCATAAAAGAATTTAACCATCTCAGTGAGAAAATTTCATCATTTGAGACAAAGCTCTTGCTATGAAATAATGTGTTTCTGTAACATATGCTCTAAAACAATTTTGCTCCAATATTGAGGTATGCTGCTCACACATAAGCACATATGGTTTATTCCTCTTCCAAAAAGAAAAATCTTTGGCATTCTATAGTGAGAGAAAGGTTAAAAGTCTACAAGTTTAAAAGATGCTGATGTTTATTTTTATAATGGCAATGCTAAGACTAGGCTCTGTCATTCATTTAATGAAACATTAATTGGGCTCAAGCAAGGGCACATTATGCTTCTTGTGGTTTTCCTTCATTTGCATGAAATAAATGCATTAATGAACAGCATACAGTTTTACCATTAGCATCAATTAAGTCAAAAACATAGACTGATGGCTTGTCTAGGATATAGGCAGGGACTTAGTGACTATTTACTAGCTATAAAAGCATTGCCTAATTGAGCAAAAATTAATTTTCTTTTGAAATGTTGCCTCAATATTTCAAGGCTCTGTCATTACTGTATGGGGTTATTTATGCCCCTGATGAAGATCACAGCCCAGTTGATGAGTTTTAAGGGTTAAGACAAAACATTCTTCACTTGGCAGATGATCAGTCTCTCACAGACTAGTTAAAATTAACCTTTCTATAAGAGGCATACAGTCTCTATGCCTACCTTTGTGGCAGGTAAATAGAGGGTTAGATTTGAAGTTAGGAAGAACTGAATTCTGCCTGTTGACACTAGATAACTTGAGGCAAGTCACTAAACCTGTCAGCCTCAGTTTCTTCAGGGATATGATAGCACTTGCCTCATAAGGTTTCTGTGAGGGTAAAATGATATAATATAAAGTACCTATAAATTACATAATATACGTCATTTGATAAATGTTAGCTTGCATTATTATTATGACTACTATTATTGTTAGTCTGCTAATATTTAAAACCTTTCTAGCTCGGGAGTAACTTCCAAAGTTTGCCCTGTTACCACAGTCCTAGAAAATAAGAATCGAGTCTATAACTCAATCAGACATTTCCAGAAGACTTTAGTGGGGGTATTTAATTATTAATTGATTATTTTTACTTTCTAATGGACAAGAAGAATTCACACTAGTTTCCAGGGAAAATTCCTATGTCTAAGTATATAACTTAGCCTATAGGCTAAACCTTTTGAAATTAAAAAAAAAAAAAAAAAAGAAATGCTTAATCAGTATAAATCATTAATTGTCAGAACAGATAGTCAGAATTTCTATTAATATTCAAAATAGAAACAGACTTAGAAAGTAAATGTTCTATACACAGAAGTAATTCATACTAGTTCATTACCCCATTGTTTGCTGACAAACCCATCATAAACAATATATACTTGGCGAACCAAGAAGTTTATTTTCTTAATACTAAATCTAGCATTGGCTGAAATGGAAAAATACATTTCCCTCCCTGATCCCCAAGTCCCATTCCACTAGCAACAAGGATGCCATCAACACAGAGTGGTTCTAGAGAACACCTAGAGGTGTCTGTTTCTGATCTCCCAAAGCCCTGGGAATAACATGCCACTTTTATGTCACTGTGTGCTTGCTGACATTATGAGTCATTTTAATGTAATTTTCTGCAGCTCCTTTATCAATAGCCATTCCAATAATGGGCTATAGGGAAAAACATTTGACTGGTCTCTTCCTTGTTTGCTATTCTCCCCTCTCCCTTATAGTCAAAGGAGTACCCTAGGCTATTGCTTGTCTCCATATTAAGATATCACTCAGACAGATGTAGGATTTAATCATGCTGAATGAAGTACAGGGGTTTTGAACCATTTTTATGTTTCATAGACTCCTTTGGCAGTAGGAGGGAACTTATGGATCTCTTCTCAGAGTTATGGTTTTAGATAAAAGAAGTGCTAAATTTCATTCAAGATTAGTGAAAATAAAAAGTGTAAGTTTTTTCTTCCCTAATCTAAGCTCAAGGAGCCTTTGAAATCTATCCATGCACCTGTGGTTAATGTGTAGCAGAAAGCAAACATAAACACCTTTTAAAAATGTGTGTGGGTGTGTGGGTGTGTGTGTGTGTGTGTGTGCACTCGCGTATACATGTAAATAAAAAGAAACTGGGATCCTGGAAGGATAACTGATTTGTCCTCAGTAATCATCAAAAAAACAAGATATCAATCAAGGTCCTATTCTTTTTCTTTTATACCATATTACTTTCTATGTGCCTGTGAATAAATCAGCCCAGGCATGAATTACAAGAGCAGCAGCTCTCTGGTATACATACATCAAGCCCCATTATGCTCTTCCCCATGGTAGGCAGCAACAACAACAAAAATACAGTGCTGCCTCTGTGGTCAAAGAAGTCAGGTTCAAATGCTAATTCTGACATCTGCCAAGCTAAGCAATTTTGGATTATATACTTAGTCTCCCTTGGTCTCAATTTTCTGCTCACTTTCATTGATTAAAAAAGAGGGGAGTGTGTGACGACCGCGCTAGCAACCAGGACACTCCAGAATCAGCCGTAGTCAGGATAAGCAAAAGTCCTTACACATAGGACTGAACAGGATGGAAGCAGAATCTCTGCCATCGCCTTCTCCCTCATCTATAGCCAGAGTGACCTTGGCTCGTCTTACTCCACCTCCTAGTCCCTCCTACAATCCTCTGTATACACCAATCTTTGAGCCAGCACAGGATAGTGGGAAGGAACATTTTCCAAGCATATGCCCATAGAGTGTTGTCCAATCAGTAATTAGCCCTAAGTGCTTGAACGTGCAACGACTCAAGAGTTTCAACCCTCTACAGGACTGGACTACATGGCCTCTGAAATCAATTCCAACTCTAGAACTGTGATCAGATAATCAACCAGTAATTATAAAATTGATCATTTCTTTCCCAAAAGCAATTCTCTACTAGTATTCTGCATATTATCAATGACAATTTTTCCCATTACTTGTCTTAAAAGAAGCATTTTAGTCTGAAGTAATCAGTGGTGAAGAAGATAGAATGCCAGGTACAGGAATCAAAAAAACTTGTTTTCCTCAGTTAAAATTTGGCCTCAGACACTTAATAGCTATGTGACCCTGAATAAGTCATTTAACTTTGGCTCAGTTTCTTCATGCTGTTGAGTCATTTTAGCTGTTCTTTTTGTGACCCCATTTGGAGTTTTCTTGGCTAAAATGCTAGAATGGTTTGCCTTTTGTTTTCTCTAGCACATTTTACAAATGAAGAAACTGAGGTAAACAAAGTTAAATGATTTCATCAGGATCACACAGCCAGTCTTAAAGTCAGTTTGACTCTTCTTGACTCAGAAGCAGTTGTCTATCTACTACAGCATAATACCTCTCTCTGATACTGTTGTAAAAATGACTAACATTTCTACCAACTACTTTATGTCCTGGTAAAGTCTGAATATTGGTCTCCCTGCAGAGTGTAACAGTAGCTATAAGTTAAGTTATTGGCTTATGTTCTATTAAAGTCATTTATGATTAGTGATATAAGGTCCTGAATAACTGGATGAAGTTGACAGAGAAAGAATAAAGTTGCCCTAAAGCAGACAGGGAAGGGGATGGGATGGGATGGGAATGAATTTAGACTTGTGATCCCCAACTCTGTGGAGGTCATGGGTAGCCTCACCTTGTTATGTCTGATAAGAAATCTGAGTGACATCAAACCCCTGAGGTTAAATTTCCCATAAAAATCTGTCCATGACCATCTTTGCTGAATCCCTCTTGGGATTATAGCCCACCACAGCACTCTGCTTCATGGTGTCTTTCCTCTCCCCCTCTCTTTCCTTGCTAACTATATATTCTCCCAAATTTCATATTTGTCATTCCTGGCACTTATTGTAGCTCTTCATTTTGTCTGAAACTTCTTCTCCTAAATAAACCTACCTTTTTCCAAAAAGAATGACCAAACCCCAACATTCTTATCTATAATTTAAACCCCAAATACATCATTTGGAACCAGCAATTTCTCTAGTAAATTACATCATTTGGCCCTAAATCATATAAATTAGCATGTCTTATATGTATAGTAATAAATTACCCATTCCATACCCTGTTCACATTGTACACTGAATGCTTTTTTATCCCCTTACTTTTGAGGACCACCCCACTTTGGGCCTTTGTGCTATAATTTAATTTACAAAAAATAAATTATTTCCAGAATCCCAGGGAATTAACAAGTCAATTAATGTGAGAGAAAGGCCAGGTTCTCCAGGTTTAATATTAGTTCAATAGACACAACGAGTACAAAAGAGGAAGGGACACATGTCCTAGCTCTTGAGAGCTTGATCAAGTGCTAGGATTTAAGGCAATGTCTTCCTGGCTAAATGGAGTATATTAACAATGAGATGCTTCCTGTGCTGAGAAAGTGAACAAAGTTTCCAGTCAGAAAATATTGCCCAATATTCTAGGGCAGACAGGGATACTATGAATTAAACTTACACTAGTAAAAGAATATACGCAGATAACTTTTTCAGCTCTGTCATATAGGTATCATAATTGGACAGTAATTTCTCATAAGAAAAATTCTTTGTTGTAAACAACAACAACAAAAAAAGTTTGAATGCGAGCACCCTGTGGTGTAAAACATACAGGTAGGAACTGATAACGGGGAGTGCTACCATGGTGACAAACAGCCCCCTCCAAGCTAATATACAATTGGAATATCTATAACAACCACATATTCTGAATTTTCTGAAACAGTGCCAATATCAAACACTTTGTTACATTGTCTCTACTGAGCACAAACATTTCAAGAATCCTAAGATTTTGGAAAACAGAGTCCAATGAAATAAAAATATGCATCAGAAAAAAATGTGTATCCTTGTCCCCATAAATCATTGATATGTCCAAGAAATTCTACTCTTCCAGCGAATAAAATCAAGTCAGGGATCTAGCACCTTCCACATTAAAGGATGAAGGGCCTGGAATATGATATTCTGTAAGGCAAAAGAAATTGGAATGCAGCCAAGAATAAACTACCCAGCTAAACTGAGCATTTTCTTCCAGGGAAGAAGATGGACATTCAGTGAAATAAGTGAATTCCATTTATTCCTAATGAAAAAACCAGAGCTAAACAAAAAAATTGACCTCCAAATAGAAAACTCAAGAGAAGCACAAAAGAAAAAAAGACTTCTTGAGAACTGTATTTCTGTTATGGGCATACATAAAGAGTGCGTGTATAATTTGATTTTACTGTTATAATATAAAAAAGGGAAGTTGAAGTGGAAAGGGGATTATATCAGAAAAAGGGAAAAGGGGAGAAAAAAAGAGGGAAATTAACATCCCACAAAGAGGCAAAGGAAACCTATCATATCTGAGGGAATAAAGGGAGGGGGAGGAATAGTGTGTGAATCTTACTCACATCATATTTGGCTCAAAGAGAAAATAATAGACATATTTGGTTTACAGAGAAACTTCTCTCACCTCATTAAAAAGTAGAAGAGAAAAAAGGAAAAGGAAAGAATAGGCTAAATACAGAAAAAATAAGAGAAAGGCATAAGAAAAGGGGAGGAACTCAAAGGGGGTGGGAGAGATTCTGGGGTGGGAGAGATTCTAAAGCGGGAGAGCTGCATGAGGCAAGCGGTGCCCATAAGTTTAATACTGGAGAAGGGGTTAAGGGGAAAGGAAAAGAAAAGTAAAATCTGGGGATAAGAAGATGGCAAAAAATAAAGAATTAGTAATTTTAACTATAAATGTGAATGGGATGAACTCTCCCATAAAACGGAGGTTGATAGCAGACTGTATCAAAAGCCAGAATCCTACAATATGTTGTTTGCAGGAAACACATTTAAAGCAGGGTGATACATACAGAATAAAGGTAAAAGGCTAAAGCAGAATCTATTATGCTTCAGGTGAAGTAAAAAAAAGCAGGGACACCCATCCTTATATCAGATCAAGCAAAAGAAAAATTGATCTAATTAAAAGAGATAAGGAAGGAAATTATCTTGCTAAAGGGTAGCATAGACAATAAAGCAATATCAATACTAAACATATATGCACCAAGTGGTATAGCATCTAATTTCCTAAAGGAGAAGATAAGAGAGTTGAAAGAAGAAATAGACAGTAAAACTATAATAGTGGGACATCTCAAACTTGCACTCTCAGAATTAGATAAATCAAACCAAAAATAAATTTTAAAGAAGTAAATAGAATATTTTAAAAGTTAGTTATGATAGATCTTTGGAGAAAACTGAATGGAGACAGAAAGGAATATATTTTCTTCTCAGCACTTCATAGAACCTATAGAAAAATTGACCATATATTAGGACATAAAGACCTCAAAATTAAATGCAGAAAGGCAGAAATAGTAAATACATTCTTTAAAGATCATGATTCAATAAAAACTTTATTTAACTACAACATATTTACATGTATAAGACTGCTTGCCATCTAGGGGAGGGGGTGGAGGGAGGAAAGGGAAAAGTCAGAACAGAAGTGAGTGCAAGGGATAATGTTGTAAAAAAAATTACCCAGGCATATGTTCTGTCAATAAAAAGTTACAATTAAAAAATAAACTATATTCAACAAAAAGCTAGGGATAAATAGACCAAAAAGTAATTGGAAACTAAATAATCTCATCCAAAAGAATGAATGGGTAAAACAGCAAAAAATTCATAATTAATAATTCCACCCAAGAAAATGACAAGGAGACAACATACCAAAATTTGTGGGATGCAGCCAAAGTGGTAATAAGAGAAAATTTTATATCTCTAGATGCTTACTTGAATAAAATAGAGAAAGAGAAGATCAATGAATTGGGCTTGCAACTTAAAAAGCTAGAAAAAGAGCAAATTAAAAACTCCCAATCAAATACCAAACTTGAAATTCTAAAATTAAAAGGAGAAATGAATAAAATTGAAAAATAAAAAACCTATTGAATTAAAAATTAAACTAAGAATTGGTTTTATGAAAAACCCAAAAAAATAGGTAAATCTTTGATAAATTTGATTAGAAAAAGTAAAGAGGAAAATCAAATTGTTAATCTTAAAAATGAAAAGGGAGAACTTTCCACTAATGAAGAGGAAATTAGAAAAATAATTAGGAGTTACTTTGCCCAACTTTATGCCAATAAATTTGACAACCTAAGTGAAATGGAAGACGATGTTCAAAAATATAGGCTGCCCAGATTAACAGAGGAAGAAGTAAAGTGCTTAAATAATCCCATTTCAAAAAAAGAAATAGAATAAGCTATTAATCAACTCCCTAAGAAAAAATCCCCAGGACCAGATGGATTTACATGAGAATTCTACCAAACATTTAAAGAACAATTAACCTCAATGCTATATAAACTATTTGAAAAAATACAGAATGAAGGAGTCCTACCAAATTCATTTTATGACACAGACATGGAACTGATACCTAAACTAGGTAGGTTAAAAACTGAAAAAGAAAATTAATTATAAACCAATCTTCCTAAAGAATATTGATGCAAAGTCTTAAATAAAATAATAACAAAAAGATTACAGAAAATCATTCCCAGGATAATATACCACAACCAAGTAGGATTTATACCAGGAATGCAGGGCTGGTTCAATATTAGGAAAACTATTAGCATAATTGACTATATCAATAAGCAAACTAACAAAAACCATATGATCATCTCAATAGATGCAGAAAAAGCATTTGATAAAATCCAACATCCATTTCTAATAAAAACAATTGAGAGTATAGGAATAAATGGACTTTTTCTTAAAATAGTCAGGAGCATATATTTAAAACCGTCAGTAAGCATCATATGCAATGGGGAAAAATTGGAACCTTTCCCAATAAGATCTGGAGTGAAGCAAGGTTGTCCACTATCACCATTATTATTCAATATTGTATTAGAAACACTAAGCCTTGGCAATAAGAGTCAAGAAAGAGAATAAAGGAATTAAAGTAGGCAATGAGGAAATCAAACTATCACTCTTTGCAGATGATATGATGGTATACTTAGAGAACCCCAGAGATTCTACTAAAAATTAATAAATAAAATAAAAAACTTTCAGTAAGCATCATTTATAATAGGGATAAACTGGAACCATTCCCAGTAAGATCAGGAGTGAAACAAGGTTGCCCACTATCACCATTACTATTCAATATTGTATTAGAAATGCTAGCTTCAGCAATAAGAGTTGAGAAGGAGGTTAAAGGAATTAGAGTAGGTAATGAGGAAAACAAATTATCACTCTTTGCAAATGATATGATAGTATACTTAAAGAACCCCAGAGATTCTACTCAAAAGCTATTAGAAATAATCCACAACTTTAGCAAAGTTGCAGGATATAAAATAAACCCACATAAGTTATCAGCATTCTTATATATCACTAACAAAATCCAATAGTTAGCGATACAAAGAGAAATTCCTTTTAAAGTAACGGCTGATAATATAAAATATTTGGGAATCTATCTGCCAAGGGAAAGTCAGGAACTATATGAGCAAAACTACAAAACACTTTCCACACAAATAAAGTCAGATCTAACCAATTGGAAAAATATTAAGTACTCTTGGACAGGGCAAGCAAATATAATAAAGATGACAATACTAACTAAAGTAATCTATTTATTTAGCGCTATATCAATCAAACTCTCAAAAAAACTATTTTAATGACCTAGAAAAAATAACAAAATTCATCTGGAAGCACAAAATGTCAAGACTTTCAAGGGAACTAATGAAAAAAAAAATCAAATGAAGGTGACCTAGCTATACCAGATCTAAAACTATATTATAAAGCAGTGGTCAACAAAACCATTTGGTATTGACTAAAAGAAACAGACTAATTGAGCAGTGGATTAGGTTAAGTTCACAGGACAAAATAGTCAATAACCTTAATAATCTAGTGTTTGGCAAACCCAAAGACCCCAGCTTTTGGGATAAGAACTCACTGTTTCACAAAAACTGCTGGGAAAATTGGAAATTAATATGGCAGAAACTAGGCATGGACCCACACTTAACACCATACATCAAAATAAGGTCAAAATGGGTTCATGATCTAGGCATAAAGAATGAGATTATAAATAAATTAGAAAACATAAGATAGTTTACCTCTCAGACCTGTGGAGGAGGAAGGAATTTGTGACCAAAAAAGAATTAGAGATCATTATTGATCACAAAATAGAAAACTTTGATTATATCAAATTAAAAACTTTTGTACAAACAAAACTAATGCAGACAAGATTAGAAAGGAGGCAATAAATTGGGAAAACATATTTTCACAATCAAAGGTTCTGATAAAGGTCACATTTCCAAAATATATATAGAATTGACTGAAATTTTTAAGAAATCAAGTCATTCTCCAATTGATAAATGGTCAAAGGATATGAACAGACAATTTTCAGATGATGAAATTGAAACTATATCTAGCCATATGAAAAGATGCTCCAAATCATTATTAATGAGAAAAATGCAAATTACAACAACTCTGAGATACCACTACACACCTGTGAGATTGGCTAGGATGACAGAAAAAGATAATACTGAATGTTGGAGGGGATGTGGGAAAACTGGGACACTGATGGAATTGTGAATGCATCCAACCATTTTGGAGAACAATTTGGAACTATGCTCAACAAGTTATCAAACTTTGTACATACCCTTTGATCCAGCAGTGTTTACTACTGGGCTTATATCCCAAAGAGATCTTAAAGAAGGGAAAGGGACCTGTATGTGCAAAAATATTTGTGACAGCCCTTTACATAGTGCTAGAAACTGGAAATTCAATGGATGCCCATCAATTGGAGAATGGCTGAATAAGTTGTAGTATATGAATGTTATGGAATATTATTGTTTTATAAGAAATGACCAACAGGAGGATTTCATAAAAGCCTGGGGAGACTTACATGAACTGATGCTAAGTGAAATGAGCAGGACCAGGAGATCATTATATACTTCAATAACAATACTATACAATGATCAATTTTGATGCATGTGACTCTCTTCAACAATGAGATGAACCAAATCAGCTCCATTTGTTCAATAATGAATAGAACCAGCTACACTCAGCAAAAGAACTCTGGGAAATGAGTGTAATGCTGTATCTGAAGTCCTCTGTTCAGTTCTGGGAACCATGAATTCAGAAGAATGGTGATAGTTGGAACAGTGTTATAATAGTTAGTGAGGATAATAGTGAAAGGCCTTCAGATCATGTCTGAAGAAACTCAGAATTTTTAGCCTGGAAAAGACACAGAGTGGAATAGGGAGAAAAGAGTATGATAACTATCTTGAATGTCTTACTATATAAAGGAAGAATTAGAATTGTTTGTTTAGTTCAAGGGGACAAGTCCAAGAATAAGTTGTAAAGAAAGATGTAAAGACGTTAATAACTTTTTGTGAGGAAAATTTTCCAATCTGGAAATCCAATCTGAATCAATTTGTGAGGCAAGGGTTCCTCATTTTTGCAAATCATCCAAAAGAGACTTAAGATCATTTAACAAGTATAATGGAAATTCCTTTAGGGCTAGGGAAAAATTGGACTACATAGCCACTGAAAACCCTCAAATTTAGTGATTCTGTGGAATTCTGGGATTGTGACATCTTTGGGTGCTTTGTAAATCTTAAAAGACTATGTAAATATAGTTACAACCAACTGTTATTCAATGCCTAGCAAACTTTTTCTAGTCACATAATAGACCGAAAGTTCCCAAGAAGACAATATCTCATTGTGCTTATTGTTTGTTGACTATAAAAAATATATATACAAGTCAGTGCTGCAACATACTGCTTTAAAAGTTCTCTTCTAACACATCTCTCATATATATGACAAAATTGTATAATAATTCTTCAAAAGATATAACAGGAAAAAATTTGTTCAAGTGCCACCTGACTATATTGTAAATGAGACATAATTCAGGGTCACTATGTTCAAAGACTTTTTACCATGATTGCAAAACATGTATATGCATATATACACACATATACATATAGAGAAAGACCAAAAGAAAATGGAGTCCAAATGGAAGAGTCATCCTATATGTAATGAGGAACTCCAAATGTTCTTGGTGATAAATAATATTGAGTTGATTTCATGAAGACCTAGAATATTTCAGAACCTCCTAAATGTATTTCATTATTGTTCTAAAGAGTTTAGCCTTACGTTCCACACATAAAAAAAAATCAAGGTAAAAAATATCTATTGTCTTAATTATAATATGAAGTTGGATGGCCAATCTATAGAGCTGATCTTGTTTAAGACACTATAAATGGACAATGAGCTGAAACATTAATGAAATGAAAGAGGCATTTATCAAATTTCATTGTGTACAAACATTGTGATTAAGTATGAAAAATATAAACAGAAAAATGAACCATCCCTGCCTACAGATCACCCTAATTTCCTTTAGTCCTAACTAAAATTGCTTCATTTACTGGAAGCCTTCTCCAATCCTGCTTCTAAAGGTTTTTTTTTTTTCCCTTCTGCTAATTATTATAGTGTTCTTGGTGGTTTTCTGGAGGTCTTGGAGCAACCTTCCTTTCAGCAGATTAATCACCACAAGAATAGCCAGATGTTAAAGTCCAAATCTTTTATTTTCTCCTTCAGAATCTAGTTTCCTTGCCTGGCACCCAGGCTAGCTTTCTTAGAGCCTTTCAGACTGGTCTTGGTCTCAGTAGGGGAAGTACAGGAGACCAGCCCCCTGGTGGTATGAGATGAAGTGAATCTCTCTGAATCTGAAAGCTTGTGCTTCAACCTCCAGCCACCACAAAGGTGGACGATGGAATGAATGTGTCTCTGGGTCCTTTCCAAGTCTGTATCTGGCCCTTCTGAGTCTTTCTCCAAGCCCTTCTGAATCTGTCTCTGGCTCTGAGTCCCAGCTTATATACTCTACACTGAGTATAAACTAATCATTATATCACTAGGAAACTATTATTTGTTGTAAGATTAATCAATCATACTGAACTTAGAAAACTATTAATCACCATGCTAAACTAGATAACCATTGTCTCATCAATTCTACTGACTTAACACCTTGTTTCAGAGTTTGGGCCCATAACAAATTATTTTCTATTTATCATGAATATAGCTTGCTTTGTGTATATTTGATTGCATGTTATCTCTCTCATTAGACTTTAAGCTCCTTAAGGGTAGGAGTGATCTTTGGCTTCTTTTTCATATTCTCAATACTTAGAACAGTGCTTGGCCCATAATATGTGCTTAATAAATGTTTGCTGATTAATTTGCTGAAAAGGTTGCAAAGCTTTATAAATGAAAAATAATGCAAATAGATAAAAAAGATTTCAAAAAGATGTGAGAATGGAAAAGATGGACCAATCACATGGTAAGAGTATGAATGGAAGAATGGTCACCACACTATATAGACACTCCTCTGTAGAGAAAAGATAAGATCCCCTTTGATAAGCTGAAACATGAGCAAGATATATACTTCATGTCATTGTGTAGTTGTGTTAAGTTGTATCCGCTATCAAGACCTCATTTGGAGTTTTCTTGGCAGAGACACTAAATTATATCTAGTATCCATTTGCCATTTGCTATTTCCTTCTCTAGCTCATGTGAGACAAATAGGATTAAATAACGTGATCAGAATCCCATAGACAGTAAGTCTCTAAATCCAGATTTGAACTCAGGTCTTCCACACTCCAGGCTCAGCACTCCATTCACTGTACCAATTATATGCTCTATATACACGATGGTTCCATCCAATAATTTAATACTATATAGCATAAATACATAGTTATACTTTCTCTGTTTAGTCTTTAAATTTTCATTCTGAATGTAAATGGTTTTTTTTTTTTCCTGAAAAGACTTACAGAGAGAAATCACAATGGAAACAACAAATTGTGGGACTTTTTTTTTCCCATGAAAAACAAAATTTATCTTTGATTCTATCTGAGCAGAAATTAATATAGAAACTTAGCTTCTATATCAAGAACTTTACTGGAAGGTAAAGTAAATAAATAAATGAGATAAAAGTGAATCCTCTCACCAATTTCTTTATTTCCTTCACCTCTTATTTGAGAGAAAATTTCCTGAAAGTTGAGTTCATGCCTTTAATCTCATTTTCCCAGTTTTATGAGGGATGCTCTTAAGGATATGGGTTTTATTTTTCTTTGTTTTTCTTCCATTCCTAAACAGCTAATTTTAAGTGCACAATATATAGATTCTTTTTACTTTTAAGGTTTTTTTTAATCAAAGTGTACCCCACTTTCCACACCTCAGAAACAGAGAGCTATAAAAATACTAATTCAAGAAATAACTCAAAACTTCAGTGACTGCTAATTACTTTAGAGGTATTATTATTAGAGATAAACGGCTAAATCATCTGTCTAGTTCCAATGTGGTTCCAATCCACCTTTCCAAGATTTATTATACATTACTCCTCTTCATATACCATTTGATCTAGGTAAACTAGCTTTCTTGCAGTCCCACATACATAATACTCCATCTCTATATGTCCCTCATGCCTAAAACACACTTTTCTATTCTTTCATCTCATAAAACCCTTAATTTCTCTCAAAGTTCAGCTCAAGAACTTCATGAAACTCTTTCCCCTTTTTCTCTCCACTTTCTTATACATCTCTCCAAGAAAAAAAAAAAAGTGTGTGTGTGTGTGTGTGTGTGTGTGTGTGTGTGTATTTTTGCCTCCAGTTGCAAAAGTATATGTTGTTTCCTTGAGTAAAATGGCAGCTTCCTGAAAGGAGGGACTGTTTTTCTTTGCATTCCTAGTGTAAAGATCAGAGTTTGTGCTTTTCATAAATACTTGGCAACTAATAATGATGCTAACAGTCCTGAAGAAAAGAATCAGAAAATATAAACACTGAAGGAAAACTATAAGCACTAATCTAGAGAGATAGTGTTTGTTTCTTTGTTTTTTTACATTTATCTAGCTTTTCTCCTAAAAGCAACAATGTATAGTAAGCATGTGTAGAGAAATTAATCTTTAAAGAAAATAGAGTAATGACAGATCAGTAGATGAGACAGAAGTATGTAACATCCCAATATGTAAACACAAGAAATTTGTCCCAGTAAAGTAAGCTGTCAGACAATGTAAACTGTTTTCAAAATAATTGAAAAATACTGGTGACCACATGGAAACATATGAAAAACTAAGAGAAATTAAAGCCATTTCTGATGTTTTATCCCATATTTAGAAAATTGTCAAAGATAACAGCCCTCCTACCCAAAAAAAGAAAAAATTGATAACCAATATTGGAGAAACTAAGGAAAGATAGCTTCATGAATTTACTGATGATATAGCTATGAACTAGTCCAAGGATTCTGGAAAATTATGTAAAAAAAATAATTAAATTGTTTATATCCTTTAATCCAGTCATGCCTCCCCTGGGCATGTGTTCCAAGAACATCAAGATGCCATTTTATGATAGCAAAGAATTGAAAACAAAGTAGTAACATGTGGATTAAGGAATGGCTGAGCAACATACAGTATATGGACATAAAGGACTGTTATCATGCAACAAAAAAAGAAATTCAGAGAAACTTGAAAAGATGCATACAAATTGATTCAAAGTTAAGTGTGTAGTAAAAATTAACAATTAAAATTAAAAGAACACAAACAGAAAGTTAAATAGAATAACTTTATTATGAAGTCTTGATTCTGGAGATTAATTAGATAGTGAATTTAGCCATAGTCATTATATTACTCTTTTGTGCTTAACTATTTTTTCCTTATTAAAGAACAGGGTTCATTTCTGAAATTCAGGTTTGGGTGAGGGCTGATTTTCAAATCATTTATGTAAAAACAAAAGGGGGAAATAAAGCATAAAGAAAAAAAAAAGAAAAATGTATATAAATGTGAAGACAGTGAGGTATGCTGGGAAAATGATGGATTTGGAGCTTGAAAAGCTGCATTTGACTCCCCACTTGATCACACACTTGTGAGGTCCTGGACAAAATCACCACCTCTCTGGACCTCAGCTTCTCCATCTGTAAAATGTAAGGATTGGGACTGAATGGTCTCTAAGGGCTCTTCTAGCCCTAGGATTCTATGGTCTCCATAGATATGCATATTCTTATTCTTCAGAAAATTGCATATTTTTCTAAAACTAGTTATTATATTTATTGAAAAAAATATAAAAAGTCAGCATTGAAGCAGCTATGGTAATGCAAGGGCTATTTTTTTCTGAGTTATTTTTAAAAATCAGTTGCTTATGCTAAGTGTCTTACATAACTTAAATTTATCTGTTGACTTTCAAAAACTGTAATTTTATTCTACTAAAAGAGGAAAAAGTGAATTTTTGAATGAAAGTATATATTTTGGAACTTCTATCATCAAGTTCCTTTATTGTATCATTCTTCTTGGCAGTGTTTGACAAGTACAGCCACCGTGCTCTTAGAATTTTCCATTCTCCTAACCAGAATATAAATGCCAAAATAATGTCCATAGGAACTCAGAAAACACTAGCAGACCAGAGACACACTGCACATAAAATAATAACAAACAGGGCAAGGGAAGCTTCATCAAAATGAAATCCACGATTACCTCAAAATCATCAAGTGGTGCAAGAGCACCATTATTTGAATAATGCCAACAACATATAGACAACAGAACACACAAAAAACCACTTTGGATTAGAAACTCCCTGACTCTGCTGAACAAACCAGGAGTCAACTGACCATTAGCACCCCAGGGACTGTGGTTAATACGCACTGCAGCCAGCTGGGGCAGGAGTGTTCTGTATTGGGCACTAGGAAACATCTTAGCCCCTGCCTATCCAGTTACCCAGAAAATGCTCCAGAGCTATGCAGTTCTTTGTGTCTGGGAGACAAGGTGACAATTACAATGATTTAACATCATGGAGCAGATCTGCTTCACTGAATTACACCCTGCATTGGGGTTTGAGGGGAAACCAAGGTTTTCTTATTGTTTTGTCTTGCATTACAAAAAAAAGAAGATATTTGTGAGCTAATAACAATTAGAGAAAAGAAAAAAAAATGTACTTTTTTAAAGAGATCAACCAAAAAGGTTTTGGATTTATTTTTTCTAAGATGTAGATTATGACAGCCTAAAAGGACTTTAAAGTTCATCTCATCTACCTGTACCACTCATTTTAAAGATGTAAGAAGAGGGAAGATAAATAGCCCAAAGTCACATAGATAGTATGTAGTGGATTCTGATTAAACCAGGACTTAATACCCTTTGGAAATATCATGTTATCTCCCCTATTATTTTTATTTGCTTTTGCTGGTAATGACCCATGAACATCAACACACACATTTATATACATATATATATATATATATATATATATATATATATATATACACACACACACACATTTTTGATTAGTTTAAGAAAAGAGATAACAAAATAACATGGTAAAGATCAAAGGATCTTAAATCTAGAACTGGAAGGAATCTTAGAAACCACCCAATCCAACTCTCTTCCATTTTACACCTAGAGAAACTGAGGCCCCAAGGCTAAGTGACACACCCAAGGATACAGGGAGGAAGAAAAAGATTCTATTCCTGGTTCAGTGAAATATCTCACTATGTGACATTTGGAAAAATCACAGTGATTGAATTTTGGTCCCACAATTAAATTAAACAACCAATTATTGGAACTAAAATGTGGATAATTGGGACACAAAGGCAAATTTTTAAACTTTTTTTTAATCTGTCCTATCCTCAAAAGAAGTTTTTCTTGTGTAAAATAGATGCTAGCTCTCACCTTTCAAAAGTAGAGAGGAGGGAGCAAGACAAAAAGAGAAAGTGAGCAATGACAGAAAAACAAGAGACAGAGAAACAGAGATAGAGAGATAGAGAAAGACAAAGTCAGATAGATATACATACACACAGAGAGAAATAAAGCTTATTTTCAAAACTAATATCACTCTAATTTTCAAATATATCCCTTTCCTTCCCCTAACTGGGGACTATCCCTTGGACTAAAAAATAAAAAAGAAAGACAAGTAGTGTAATTCTATTAATCCACAAATCATATGAGTCAGAAAGTATAGACAATGTTCCACATCTATGTTCCCCAACTCTCTTTCTTTTTTAGGAATGTACTTAGTCAATGTAATTATACTGCTGTTGTCTATTCTTCTGCCTCCAACTTAAGCCAAGCATTGAATTGGATGCTTGAATGTAATGCCAAGCACTCCCAGAAAAAAATGTATCTTTAATGATACATTTCAAGGTACCATATAGCCTTCCCATAACCAAGAGAAATGAGTGGAAACAAGTTGAAAATGAGATGTTATACTGATTTTTTCAATCAATACATGGATCATATCTTGATATTGCAAACCAATAATATGGTCTTTTAATATGACTGAGTGAAAAGAAGACATAAGCTATCAAGTAGGGATGGAAACATTGAATCACTTTCATAATTCAGTGACTGTGGACTGACACTTCCTGATCCAAAGATTTCCTTCTTTATCCTCAAAATTATAGAGCATCTAGGTGCCTAAATGAGCTGTGTTAAACAAGGAAAATCACAGAATTTACAACTGAGATCATCTAAGCATCTCATTTTATAGATATAGTAAACTAAAGTCCAAAGGTAAAATAATTTACTCAAGGTCAATTGATATTAAATCACAGAATGAACATTTGAAAGCAGGCTCTTTGACTCCTAATCAATATGCTCTTTATCATATTGTCATGTGTGTAAAATACACATTGATGACACTTTCCCCAAAATTCCAGGCCATCTTGCTTAACTCAATTTCTCAATTAACATAAAACATAACACTGATACTTAGCTTTCTTATTTTTTTCACAATATTGAAAATATAAACAAATTTGATGATTTAAAATATCCATGATTTTATAGGTTTGGACATTCTAGATCATAATCCAGCTATTTCTTTTATTTTTATTTTTTATTGTTGTTCTATAGTTTATGTTTAATGATTTCTCTTTTTTCATACATTAATTTCCTGACATAGGCATTAAATATTCCCTTAAAAGAAAAAAGTTAACAAAATAACCAAATGCAACATGTGACACTGTATAGTACACTAAATAAACACAAGGGTAAACAATCTAACATCACCGAGCTTCAATTTCCTTATGTTTAAAATAAAGCTAAAAATACTTGAATTCTCCATCTTGTACATTTATGAGGAAGGTGCTTTTTTCAGACTTTAAATTACTATACAGGACATCCCAAAAGTCTCGATGAAGTTTTAAGCTATTAATAGCTTAAAGATATTAAAAGTATTATACTTACTTTTAATATCTTTAAGCTAGCCGGTATAAAACAAGTTATTAATATCATTTACTGCCAAAGGAAGGCTAATTAGTGACAGGAAGGAGGTTTCCTGATTTCAATTTAAGGGTCCTTTCATCTATACAACTCCACATCATATCTACAGAAGACTAAGAAGATATAAGCCAGCATATTATTTTGACATCCTAGAAGTTCCAGGAAAGGCAGCAACACAAGATACAAGGCAGATACAAGAAAGAGTCAGATGACTTTGAAATTTCTTGTCATAAAAGGGAGATATTTACCAATATGTTTTGCAAAAATAAGATGACAGCCCCTGGTAGTTGGCAAGAATGACTGGTGTATATTATACATTGGAGGCAGTGAGCCAAGATGAAAAAGAGGGTACTAATACTAAGTTGTTATAGTTACTAAACTGTGGCTTATTCCATAATGCATTGTTTTGTTTTGTTTGTTTTTTTATCCCGAGGCTTATGTTTGAAATTCAACTTGAGTCAGTGATCCCCACTCAGAACCAAGCAATAGCAGCCCACAATCACATTCTCATCATCTTCATTCCATAAGCTCCAAAACTAACAATCTTCAACTAAAATAGAGAGTTCAGCTTCCACAAAACAGGAAGCCTGAGAGTACAAGTGTGCTTCAGCATGTGTTCTAAATCCACTGGCAACATGGGGGTGGCTAAAGCTGCATAGTTGTCTATGGAAGAAAAAAAACACAATGTCCTGGAGACTACCGCTTTAAAGAATAGTCTCAAGCAGTATTGTCAATTACCTGCCCCATTTCTACATGATGTATAGATGAGGTTGAATAATGTATAGTTGAGGTATCTGAAGATTTGTTTCATCACCACAGATCAATAGTCATTGCCATTAAAGGTATTCAAGGACATTAAATTGAGATAGGATGAGGATGAGAAATTTATCATTGAGCAATAATTGACTTGGTTCCAGAGATGGAAGGTATGATAACCTAATTGGTGTCTCAAGAGAAACAATGATTCCTGCTCAACTCCCACTCCAATCCTTGCTTGGTAGGAAATGTGGCAATATTCCAGGAATTTATAACTGATCATCTGAAACTAAAGTAGACTAGTCTGGTGAAAGGAAGGTTGCACTCGTACGAGTAGGGATTATTTCATTGATATCATTTGTACATTGAATATCTAGCACAGGTCCTGGGATATAGAAAGTGCTCAATAAATGTTTATTGATTGATTATTGGTGACTGATTAAAATGATCAAAGGATATGAACAGACAATTTTCAGACAAAGAAATTAACCATTTCTAGTTATATGAAAAAATTTTCTAAATCACTATTGATTAGAGAATTAAATTAATTCTGAGGTACCATTATATACTTTTCATATTTGCTAAAATGACAAAAAAAGATGATGATGAATATTGAAAGGGATATGAGAAAACTAGGACAGTAACACATTGCTGGTGGAGTTATAAATTGATCCAACCATTCTGGAGCGCAATTAGATGCCCAAAGGGCTATCAAACTGTAACATATTCTTTGATGCAGTAGTGTCTCTACTGGGTCTGTATCTCAAGGAAATCATAAAAAATGGAAAAGGACCTACATGTGGAAAAATGTTTGTAGAAGCCCTTTTTGTAGTGGCAAGAAACTGGAAACTGAGTGGATACCCATCATTTGGGGGAATGCTGAATGAGTTATGATTTATGAATGTTATAGAATATTATTGTCCTATAAAAATAATAAGCAGAATGATTTCAAAAAGATCTGTAGAGACATATATGATGCTAAGTGAAGTGAGTAAAACAAGGAAAACATGATACACAATAACAAGATTATGTGATGATCACCTCTGATAGACTCAGCTTTTTTCGGCAATGAGGTGATTCAAGCAAACTGCAATAGACTTGTGATGAAGAAAGCCATCTGCAGCTAGAAAAAGAACTGTGGGGACTAAATGTGGATCACAACATAGTATTTTCACCTTTTTTGTTGTTGTTTACTTGCTTTTTTCTCTCATCTTTTTTTCCCTTTTTGATCTGTTACGTGTTATGTGTGAAAATTTGTATAGAAGAATTGCACAAGTTTAACATATATTGAAGTACTTACTGTCTTGGGGAGGGGATGGAGAAAGGGAGAGAAAATTTTGGAACACAATGTTTTGCAAGGATGAATGTTGAAAACTCTTTGCATGTATTTAAAAAATAAAAAAAAATCTATTATTAAAAAATCTTTAAAAGATAGATAATTGGTTGAGAATCCAAATTTCAACACCTATCATAACATATTAATACAAGCTCTCCTCATCATCATGTTCTAGAGTGTAGTGCTGCAAAAAGAGTATGGAATTTGGAACTAGAAAAATTCTGTTCTCTATTCTTGCTGCTTTCAAGTTGTATACTCTTGGAAAAGTCACTCTGAGACTCAGTTTCTTCATCTGTAAAATAAAAAGGTACTTCTCAAAGGACTTCTATAAATAACATTGTTACTCTAAAAATGGAATGTCAGATACATCATGTTACCTGTCTTAGTGCTAGATTTAAGAAATTAGAATGCCCTCGCTATATTTGTTTTCTGCTTACCCCCAACAGAAAAAGGTATTGCTCGATCTCATACTCTGATACCTTGCTATTTTGAGCTCCAAGAGGACAGGGACCACATCTTAACCAATCTTTCAATCTCTTCTACTGGGTACAGGACAATGTGTTGAATATCATTATTGATATTATTATTTAGGGAGGTATAGAACTATTATTTCATCAGTGCCATATATAGGAAAATCCTGCCTAGATACAGACTGCCAACTCCTCTATTATTTATTGGCTTAAAAAGTTGTCTGGGTTACTGAGAAGTCAAGTGACCTACAACACAGTCACACAACTAGTGTATCTCAAGAAAAGGACTTGGTTTTCCTAAGTCTGAAGTTTCCCTTTCTACACACACACAGCCTCTACTCTATATAAATAGTAAGGGATTTAAATATTAGCTGACATTTATTAAAATTATTGGTATCACAAACAAGAAGCCTTGACTTTATTTTATAAATAAAAAGGAAAAACAAGAAGAGTTTCATTGAAGACATTTGACAATTCCAGCCTGGCATGTGAAATTCACAGCAACAAGTCACATCTAAACATTATTTTCATTTGAAAAGTCCTTTATAAGGTCCTTTTAACAATTCTGTGAGGTACTAAGTACAAGTATTAATATCGCTATTTTATAAATGAAGCAACAGAAGTGTTCTGAAGTGCCAGATAAGATTTGAACTCAGATCGCTAGTTTCCATGTCTTGCCCTCCTTCCACTACATTGGTTGCCTCTCAGTTTCTATTTCACTGACAAGCAGGAAGAATATGTGTTTTTCCCATGTGTTATTATTACTGTTTCTAAACAGGTATTGTCTATCTCTGATGTCATAGATGCTTAATTGTGATACTAACCTTAATTTCAGGACTCAGATTATAGTAAAGAAACTTCAGTACTAGAAGTCATTATGCTTGGCCTGGGGAAGAAGCTTATATTCTTGGAAATATGTTTAATATGATTGTACATTTAGAACCTGTACCAGATTGCTTGCCATCTTGGGAAGTGGAGAAGGAAGGGAGAAAGAGGGGGAAAAAAAAAAGAATTAGAACTCAAACTTATAAAAGTGAATGTTGAAGACTATTTTTATTTGTAATTAGGGAAATTGTAATAAGAGAAGAAGCTTACATTCTAACAGAGGTGGTGGCAGAAATACAACATGGTACACAAAAAAGTACAAACAAGATGATGTGAGATAATGTGGTTAGAACCATTGTAGAGACTGGAAAAGGCATCTTTGAGGAAGTGGCTCCCGAAGGGAGGCTTAAAGGAAAAAAAGGATTCAGATAAGCAGATGTGGGAAAAGAATACATTCTCAGTAGAGGAAGTGGTAGGTCTAGTATGCGTCAGAGGCAAGATTTGAACTCAGAACTTCTTGTCTTAAAAGCCAACCAGCTGAGTTGAAAGCATTCTAAAAGCATAATTAGCATTCACTTTAAGGTCCTGGTAACAACTTGCTTCTCTAAAAGAGAAAGAAATGTCCTTTGTTACAGACAGGAGAAACTATATTATAGTTTATTAGTTAAAAACCTTCCTTAGACTTATTAGCTTATGCAAATAAACTCAATGAACCTCAGTTTCCTCACTTTTAAAATGAGAATAATAATAGCACCAGCTTCACAAAGTTAATCTGATAATGAGATGTGTTTAAAATGCTTTATTTAAAGCTCTACATGTTGGGAGGGGAGAGAAAATGTGAACATAATGTTCCAGGACTATGCTTTATTAATATTATTTCATTTGATCCTTACAGCACAAACAGAGGTTGTGACTTGTCCAAAGTTATATTGCTAGTCATTTTTCTAGAGCTTTAACTCCAAGTCCAGTGTATCCACCATACTACCAGCTACCTAAAAACTAAGAAGAGATACAGATCTGACTTTGAATGTACTTGGAACTATTTGAAGTTCTAGGCTATAAGAAACTTTGTTTTTCTCACTGGGGTCATATGGCCCTGACCATGAACATTTTAAAATTATCAGCATTTTCACAATTATTGTGAAGTATCAACAGTCTCAGGCTCAAAAAAGCAGACCCATATGCTTAGATCATCAATGAGACAGACTACAAGTGAATCTGCCTTCCTATGTCAGATGAATCTTTCAAGATATGAAGCTAAGAGCTCCCCAACATATAATCACATTCCCTTAGAAATACAAGCAATTAATTAATCATGAGTTAATTATCAGAACTTTCCCATTTTGGTTTGCTCACTAGCTTCTAAATGACCAACACTGTTTCTATAACATGGGAACGAGCTGTTTAATCATTAAAATCAGAAACTAGCAGTTAAATTATTTTATCTTCAAATATCTTATTCCTCCTCTTCAGCCAGCAAAGCCTTAGCACATGCACCAAATTTGTGAAATGCCAAAGACTCAAAGAATAAAAATATATACAACTAGAGAACCCAGCACAATATAATAATGTACCCATTCATTGTAATGTTTTCGATGGTTTTCTGGAGATCTCTGGAGCAGCCTTCCTTTCAGTAGTTACCACAAGAACAGGTATTAAAGTCCAAATCTTTTATTATCTCCTTCACAGTCTAGTTTCCTTGCCTGGAGCCCAGCTAACTTTCTTGAGAGCCTTTTAGACCTGCCTTGTTCTTAGTGGGGGAAGTGCAGGAGGCCAGTCATCATGGTGGTATGAGATGAAGTGAATGAATCTAGCTCTGAATCTGGCTGAGTTTGTCCCGGCCAATCATTATATCACTAGAAAACCATTATTTGTTGTAAGATTAAATCAATCATACTGAATTTAAAGAACTATTAATCACCATGCTAAACTAGATAAACATTGTCTTTTATCAATTCCATTGAGTTAGCACCTAGTAAGAATCCTTGTTTTAAGTATAGAAGTAATGGCCCATAACAATTCATCAATCTAAATTGACTTAATGAGATTACAGGACTTGGACCTTTAACAGAAGGGAGTGCTGGTTTCATGTTGGGATAACATAGGGTACTCTTCTGATGATTGACTGGGCTGCCTCAAAGTTGAATGGTGCCTGAGAATCAACAGAGAATAATGCATGTTGAACCTTCCCACTCTGGTCTGTCACAGTGAGAGGTACAAATAGCTTGAAGAAAGGCTAGGGCATGTATTCAAATGCATGGGAGTTATGAGATCCTACAGAGGTCCACACCCTTAATCTCATCAAGTGGATTGGGTGACTGACTTATATTGCTCTCCTAGGAGTTCACTTAATTACCCTTATTGCAAAGGAAAAAGCCCTGATCTGGGAATCTAAAGAAACATGCATTATACTAGTGACTCTGCTACTACCCAATTGAGTGAGACTCCTTTAGAGCCTCAGTTTCCTCATCTATTAGATTAGATGCATTAGAACTTGCAGTTCTAAATCGATGATTCTTATTATCCTATACTTCCTAAGGTCCTTTTCAGATTTGTTTCTTAGATTCTGTCCATAAAAATAATCTTTCCTATACTCTCTCTCTCTCTCTTTTTATATATATATATATATATATATATATATATGTGTGTGTGTGTGTGTGTGTGTGTATGTGTGGTATATATGTATACATATACATACATAAGCATATATACAAACACACACATATAGTATAATATACTATACTCTGGATACTATATATAATATGCTACATAAATATAATATGTATTAAATATATTAAATTGTATATCATGCTATATATATACATATACTATATATACTACACATATATGCATACTATATATATGTACTATGCTATATATATATATACTATAATTTATATATGTTATACCACATATATATGCTACACTGTACTTATATATGTATACTGTAACACTATATAGTATCCTCATTGTGTACAAATAAACATACCTGTTTAATGACTGAAATTTAAATCAATTGTTATTTTATTTGCAGGATGGAAATGAAATATATTCTTGCTATTCTGATGATTTAGAATTCTCCCAATTTAGCCTTCACTGAATAAATGCAGGGATTCAATCTCTGCTTTCAATATGGCTCTTGTAAAACAAATAAATAACAGTCTGTACCAAAGGTAAAGATCAAATTATCATTCTGAAATCATGAAAGAAATATAATGAAACTTTTCCTGTCTACAAACAAGGCGATCCTTTTAATTCATGGAATTCATCCAATCCTTAGATTGAATGCCCTATGTAGGATATTCCAAATGAATCTATGTGACTTTCCAATGAGACTCCTAAACCTATACTCAGAATACAATCAGAAGACTGATTGGAAATCTAGAGATAATTTGCCTCAGGCCAGGAAGAATTATTTGGAGAGAAATCAGTGGCTTTCCCAAAAATTATTTAAATGATAACTCAAAGCACCAAGTAAAATAAATAATAGTGGCCCATCAAAGGTTAATTTTTTAAGGATTTCTTTTCCATTAACACCACTACCTCCTCCTTGTCATTCAAACACTCCTCTCTAGATCCATGCCTTCCTTCAGGTCTAACAATAACAGGACTTCAAAGTAGCAATTAATCAGCATTCAATCTTCCAAGAGACATTGTGAAGAACAAAGCATAGTCTGCCTTCTGTTCTGTTGTATTCTACATATTGAACCAATGGGAGATCCAGAAAGATGGCCAGATAGGATGATTCTGACATTATTTTTGAGTGCTTTAAATTATTAGTTGGGCTGTTTAGAATGAGTCCCTTATTCTAGTTAAAAAGACATAGCACTTGCATAGTTGATGCAAAAATCTATGCTTTAAAAACCACTTCTCAGAACACACACATACAAGCAGTAATTATCTTAAAAGCTTGTTGAAAGTAACAGTGACAATGCTTTGGTTGTTCGCTTAGGTTTGCAAATTAGCAAAGGAAAAATAATTACTGAATTAACCAAATCCTAAATGCACTAACAATAGTCTCAGTCTGTTCCCAATTCCATGAATAGGTGATTTCCATATCACCAAACAAAAAGGTTCAATATATACAGAGTATGAGAAAGGGAGAGTCTCATCTCCAGACAACTGTCCTTGTTCTTTCATAATTCATATGGTATTATTTTTTGTTTTCAAAATAAATGTATAAAACATTAATTAAGCACCTTTCTTCTGATGAAAAACCTAAGTCTAGTTAGGTTAGTCAAAGCAAAAGGAGAAGGACTTGGAATGAGCTCAAATACTAGTAATGACATTTTGAGTTATCTGGGTACATAAACAAGTGGATCAATCAAATGTAAATGCAAAAATTTCCTGGCACCTTTATTTCACCTATGGCTATTTGGCTTCCTAAGAGTCCAAATGGTACAATGGAGAGAGTAGTGGAATTGAATTTTGTAGACCTGGGTTCAAACACTGGCTCTTCATTATTTATGTTATCTTGGAAGAGTCACTTGGCCTTTCTAGGTCTCAATTCTCTTAGCTGAAAAAAAAAATGATGATTTTGGACTAAATGGTCCCTAAGATACCCTCTAGCCCCCAAATTTGTGACCTCTGAGTGACGGTAATTTTTTTCCTCTACAAGTCTGAAATGTTAGCAAAAAGCATTTTTTGATATCAAGAAAGTTTAAGGTATATTAAGAACTAAAGATGCAAAGATTGAATAGTCAATATTCAATTGAAATTGAATTGCCTTCAAAAAGACATAGCACTTGCATAGTTGATGCAAAAATGTATGCTATATGTAAAATTAGTACAAATTTACGGGGGGTGGGGAGAAGTAGAAGGTCACAAGTAAATAAAGTCCAACACAGTATATCAGTGGAGCCCCTGTTTCCAGATGTTTTCATTGTAAAATTTTTCATGGTTTTAGATGTAACACTTACTTCTGTCATATTTGCTCAGAATGTGGTTACTACCTTAAGGATCAAAGGGTATCTTGTGGGTACCCATTCCTAAAATGAGAATCCATGAGCCCCCACAAAGTACATTTCACCTTAATAGCTAGTCTCTAAATACAATTAGCTCCTAACAAATATATTTACCAAGGTGACATGGTAAGACTAGCAGTCAAAAAAAAAAAAAATACTCAAACATAAACCTGGGGTGCTTTCTCCCACTATACCCATAGTATTGGGAAAAATAAGCATAACTTGATAGTACAATTTAAAATTTTTAGTGAGACATACATTTTGGAAACATTTGTAGCATCTGTGTTCATCTCTGTTTCTTCAGTGGTCTTTGAACTATTTTTTAAACTGGGTTAAAGAGGCCATTCTTTGCCTCATTTCTTACTTAGCCTTAATCATTGAGTGGGCATTGCTTTAGACAAACTGAAATCTTGGAAAGATTTTAGCTTAAAAAAGTCAAGATCTTCCATCATATCTGGGGCCTGCTCCAGTCATCCTGATTTATATCTAGACAATGGACCCAGATGACTCCAGAAGAGAAAGTGAGACTTGTCACTTTACATAGTCCTGTCTCACTTAAATCCAATTCACTTTCAAATCATGACTTCACCTTCCTGAAATCACATTCTTCTTTGAGAATAAAGGACAAACAACAACAACTCTGTCTAATTGACTCTATAACTAACTAAATTGGGTTGGAGAGGGGTGGGGGTGGGGTTCTCCTAGCAATTACTTCTACTGCTAGATAAAATGACTGATGGAAAAAGTAAGAAGAGTTTTTCCCAGATTGCTTTCAGCTCTTGCACTGTTAACTTAGTTCTTATCAGGGCTTAACTTTTTAAAATTCCCAGGAACATGGTCATAAATTTCTGTTAATCCAATGCTGAAGTTCCCTTTAATTTCATCAGAGAAAGGTGTTAGCATTTCATAAAAGGATAACATGTTGATAACATATTAATATTTATATTCATTAGTCTAATAATTTATGAAGATGTCTTGTAACTATATTCACAAGGTGGGAAGTAGGAAGAAGAGAATCAGATTCTCCCTCTGCTACAAATAGATCACAGAAAACAAGGGTTCTATATACATACAGACTACCAGGGAATAATATGGGTGAAAATTTTCAATAATATTACAAGTTGACTAATCTCCACATCACACACATCACATTTGCTAAATTATTGTTTCATTTTTAGTCTAGTCCACAGATAATTTTCCATCATCCTTCCTGGGGAAGCAAAACTCTATTTTGTATTTCAAGAAATATTCAATGTTCCTCCCATATACAAAGATTCAAAATAAGTAAGCAAATAACATATCATCAAGAGCTTAAAACAGTATAGGCTGCAGCTGTCCTCACAATCAATTCAGCTTTATGAACAATGGTGATTTTGGAAGGATGTAGGGCAACACATCTGCAATGATAACCTAAGCACTTCTATGCCTTACAGTAGGCAATACACATGATTTTAAAGAAAATCTAAATATTTGTACAAATTCTTTCTACCCACCAATGACTCTTTAAGTACCTGGTTTGTCTTGCTATATTTTCTGCAGATATGATCATCATAAAATCATAGGATTGTATCCTGGTTGTGAAGCTATGGGAAATACACACTTAACCAAAAATCATAGAAGAAAGATTCTTCAAATAAAAGAAACTTAAGAGGCCATATGAACACAGATGAAAATTATGAAGAAATTAAAGAAATATGGGAAGACATAAAAATAATCTAGGATGAAAGAAGGTAGTAATAGCACTTTAAGACTTACAAAGTACTTTACAAATATTATCTCATCGGATCTGCACACCTCAACGTCAGTGATATAGGTGTTGTTGTTATCCGCATTTTATATATCAGAAAATTGAAGCCAGATGCTTTTAAGTGATTTTCCCATGTTCATATAGTTAATAAGTATCCCAGATCTTCTTGACTCCAAATACAATACACAACTATTTTAAGGGATAGATTAATTAAATTAAATAGATTAAAAAATTCAGATTAATTTTTTTAATTAGTTGGTATTCTGCTTTGAAAGATAAAGTACTATTTTCTGATCTTTTAACAAGTCGTATATTACAAAAATATTTTATAATTGAAATATCATTAATTATAAGCTTTCTTTTGTGTTTATTTTATTTTAAATAAAAATTTTTTTATTTAAAAGATTTTGAGGAAGCTAAGTGCTAAGAGTGGATAGAGCATCAGGCCTGGAGTCTGGGAGACCAATTGTTTGAGATCAAATCTAGCCTCAGGCACCTAGTAATTGTGTGATCGTGGACAAGTCACTTCACTCCATTTACCTCAATTTCCTCATCTGTACAATAAACTGGAGAAGAAAATAGCAAACCACTCCCCATATGTCTGCCAAGAAAACCCCAAATAGGGTCACAAAAAGACACAATTGAAATGACTGAACAGCAAAATTTGTTTTCCAGGAAATATACTTTATGGTTATTATCTATGTCCAAAAAAAGTAAGATTTTTAAAAGAAGATTTGAACGTGGAGCACAGCAAAACAAGGATAGATGTCCCCAGATCCATTCCCATGAAGAACTGCCCAGATGGAAATTAGCTGGAGATGGCCCCATATAACTGAGTTTGCAATTAAAAGGGTAATCTAGATGAAAGACACATGCAGCTTCCTATTAATATGTCTCAGGATTGGGGGCTGCACTGATGGATACTCTAATTCTCCAGCTATCTCTAGTTGCACATTCTTCTTCCTCTAGAAACAAGGTCTCAATCTAACCTCAGGCCTCTGCCCTCTGAAAAGGTTAAGAGAGGGTTTTCCCTCCCAAAGAAGTTTCACCCAGCTTATTCAACAGTTTAACATCATAAACAATATTATTCAAAATAGTTACCATTTATATAGCTCTTTAAATTTTAAAAAGTGTTTTATAGATATTTCCCACAATCCACGCAAAAATTCTGTAAGTTACATATTATTATTATTATACTCATTTTTACAGATTGTAAAACTAGGGTAAAAGAGTTAAGTGACTTGCCCAGACCACATAACTGGTGGAGGCAGAATTTTAACATTTGCTTTCCTAAGACTAAGATCACTTGTGTCCATTTCAATGCCTCTAAGATTTTATTAACTTGAAACTAATTTAGAGATGAGTAGGAAGGGGAGGAGGTAGGAAAAGACCTTTTTTGTAAAGAATAAAATAAATCAACCCATTTCATAATTCAAAGATATGCATATTAGACCATACTTATACACTAGGTTCTGGTACCCTCTTATTCTGGCCTTTCTTTCTAAATGTAACTACCACTGATAGCAACAGAGCCAATAGAATAATAAATACTAATAAGCATTCTGCTATGGATCAAGGACACTACAAAGTTCATGCTAAAAACCAGTTAGCATTTAAAATTACATCATTGAATAAAAATGACTCTATAGTGTTTTATTATTACCAGAAAATACCATAACTTCTCATCATATGCTAAATTAACATAATTAGTTCATAATATTGGTATACATTTTAATGGCTCCACATTGTTGTGCTCTAGGTAGTTGAGGAAGTCAAATTATTCACATAGTTTTTAGGACCCCAGACAATACAATCCAAGTACACTATGATTGCATTTATCAATCCAGATCAAAATTTACTGGAGATTCTGAAATCTTTCTATTTATAAAGAGATTAAAAATATTTCCTATAAAGAGATTATAAATACTTCCTGTACCTTGGGGAGTTTAGTTGTTGTTGTTATTGTTGTTTCTTGTTTGTTTTGTTTATCTAGTATCCCTATAAAATAATGTGATTATTATCCTCTTTTCAAATTCAGTCAGGAAGGATTATTCCATTAAATTTATTCTTAAATTCCTGAGTCTCACCCATTCAAACCCTGGTTCCAAAAAAAAAGCAATCAAGAAAAATTACAATCTGTAACATAGGAAAAGAGAAAGTTTAAAAAAAGAGGCTCCCCAAATTTTTGGTCTGCATAGGCCTAAGCTCCTAAAATGAGTAAATTTACTATATAGTCATTTACCATAACAGAATCAACCTGAACCAACATTATTATTAGTCATAAAAGGGGGAAAACATAAGATAATAGCAAAATTTGTAAACAAACTTCTTGTGATGTGAGGAGTATTCATTTATCTGCCCTATATTGAATGGTTTCTGTGGCTGACCACATCAAACACCTTGAGCAGAGTTTTAGGATTCCTTAATGTAGAATTCAGCATCTTTCTCAATTACAGAAATATGTTATTTAATCTTCTATGGAGTATATTCTGACTGTAATATTTTTGAAACCCTCCACAAGGAAATAGCAGCTGCAAATACCATTTTTAAAAAGACAGTAGAATTAATTATAGAAGAGAGAGAAAGAGGCACAGACAGAGACATAGAGATGTAGACAGAAACAGGGAGAGATGCAAAGACAAAAGATAGACACACAGTCACCCAGAGAGGCACAGAGACACAGAAAGACAGAGACACAGAGACAGACAGAAAGGCATAGAGACAGACAGAAAGGTTCAGAAACAGAAAGGCACAGAGACAGAGAAATTTAAGCTCCTCAAAAAAAAAAAAATAAATAAATAAATAAATAAATAAAGATTTAGAAGCCTTAGAAAGCAAAAGCTAAAGAAATCTGCATTCAAATTGCATCTCTGGACTATACAAGGATGCAAACATCTGGATGGAAATGGAACTTGGAAGGTCATATAGTTCAAATCCTTCATTTTACATATAAGGTCATGTAAACAGCATGCATCAAAGATGGGATTTGAACCTAAGTCTTCTGATTCACTTGTCAAGTGTTTTTTCTATTGTTCCATAGTAATGATGCTGGCCAAGTCTCTATATGCAATCATTCAGTAAACATTTATCAAGCACCTACTCTGGGCCAGACACTGTGTTAAGTTCTAGAGAAACAAAGAAAGGCAAAAGATAGTCTGCTCTCAAAGAGCACAGTGTAATATAGGAGACAACATGTGTCAACAATTATTCATAAACAAGCTGTATAAAGTATAAGTTGTAAATAAGGAACAGTGGGAAAGTCTTGAAATTAAGAGGGATCAAAAAAAAGTTTTCTTGGGAAAACAGGGGGAATTGAAAGAAGCTAGAAAGTAGAGATGAGGAGGAAGAACATTCTAGGAAAGGGTAAGGAGGCAGCCACAGGACAATTTCCAAAGTCAAGTGCTTCATGAGAAAAACAGGAAGAAAGCTATTGTCATTGGATCCCAGAGTAAAGTTGGGGTGGGGGGGGGAAGGAACGAGTAGAGGCATAAGGTAGAAGATTGAAAGGCTTGGATGCAACAGGTTATTAAGGGCTTTGAATAACAAACAGAAGACTTTATAGTTGAGGCTAAAGGTGATAGGAAGTCACTAGAATTTATTGGAAAAGGGGTGATACAATGAGATCTGTGCTTTAGGTCTTAACTGCCAATGTGATATCTAGTGATCTTTGATAGCTTAGTAGAGGATGAACTGCAATGAAAAGAAAATTGAGTCTTGGAAATATCAGGCTATTTTAATAATCCATGCATGAGGTGATGAAACCTACACCAAGGTTATGTCATTTCCAGAGAGAGAAGACATTCATAAGAAATGTTTTGGGGATGTGGGAGGGATAAGAGTAGCCAAGAATTATATCTAGTTTGTGAATTTAAGTGACTGGAAGAATGTAATATTCTTAACAATAATAGGAAAATTGGAATGATTTGGGAAGGGGAAAAGATAGTGAGTTCACTTTTGGACATATTGAGTTTAAGATGTATGTGAGACATCCAGTTTAAGATGTTCAGTTAAGGCAACTGGAAATGTAAGAACAAAGGTTATTGGAGAGTTTGTTTTTTAATGTATTTGATTTGATTTATTATTTATTTTTATTTTAAATTTAAGTCATCAGCATAGAGACGACAACTGAATTTATGGAAGTTGATGAGACCATCAAGTGAAATAATATAGATGGGGGAAAAAAGAGAGACAAAGGACAGCCTTGAGAGACCTCAACTGTTAGCAGGGATGACCTGGATGAACGTTGAACAAAAACAAAAACAAAAAAAAACAAAAAAAAAACAACAACAACAACCAAAAAAAAAAAAAAAAAAAAAACGAGACAAAAGACTAATCAGATAGAAAAAGCATCAGAAGAGAGTAATGTCAAGTAAAAAATGATATGTAATGTCAAAGATTATAGGGAAATCTAGAAGGATAAAAAAATAAGAAAAGACCATTAGGTTTGGCAATTAAAGGTAATTTTGAAGATAACAAATTTAGATGAAATTAAGAGAATTGTAAAGAATTAAAAAGACCAAAAGGAAAGGAAGCAGAGCCATTGAAAATAAATGGCCTTCTTTGGGAATTTTATCACAAAGAGAGAACAGTTAAGGGATGATTGGTAGTACTAATGAATTCACAGATGAAATGAGGGTTTTTTTGAGGACAGAGAAGACATGGTCACATTTATAGGTTATAAAGAAACAGCCAGTGGAAAAAGAAAAACTGAAGATTGGTGAGATGATAGATTTGGTAGAGGGAGAAGACAGGATAGTATGAGATCACTTGTTTACATAGCAGAGTAAAACTTCTATAATTATTATTTATGAACTAAAAAGAATTTTATGCTATTAAATAGCATTTTAAAAATGCTATGTAATCCGTGATAACAGTTCATTATTCATACATTTCTTTATGATGTAATTCTATCCCCACAATGGGTAATAATAATAATATATATATATTATAATTTATATAATGCTTTTAAGCTTGAAAAGTACTTCATGTATGTTTAATCATTACAAGTCTGAGAAGTAGGAAATATTATTCTCATGATGAGGATGAGGAAACTGAACTTATGTAAATGCTTTATATACATACCATAGGGACTCATTTCAAGTATTAAGAGGATAGATAACTGTTTAAAACTCCTCACAGACCAATCAGATGCAATTATTTAAAATTTATAAAATCTTTGAAAAGTAGGCATTAAAATTAGGTATAATATGTAATATCTTAATGAAAGAAAAATGTCTAAGGTGAAACTTAAGCTGAGTAAGCCAAAGTTATTTAATAGTCTCCAAGATCTAAACTGTATTTGCAATACATTTTTTTCCTATAGAAACTAGGTGATACACCTATCAGAATGGCTAGAATGACAGGGAAAGATAATGCAGAATGTTGGAGGGGATGTGGGAAAATGGGGACACTAATACATTGTTGGTGGATTTGTGAATACATCCAAGCATTCTGGAGAGCAATTTCCAACTATGCTCAAAAAGTTATCAAACTGTGCATATCCTTTGATCCAGCAGTGTTACTACTGGGCTTATATCCCAAAGAGATCATAAAGAAGGGAAAGGGATCTGTATGTGCACGAATGTTTGTGGAAACCCGCTTTGTAGTGGCCAGAAACTGGAAACTGAGTAGATGCCCATCAATTGGAGAATGGCTGAATAAATTGTGGTATATGAATATTATGGAATATTATTGTTTGGTAAGAAATGACCAACAGGATGATTTCAGAAAGACCTGGAGAGACTTATATGAACTGATGCTGAGTGAAACAAGCAGGGCCAGGAGATCATTATATACTTCAACAACAATACTATATGATGATCAATTCTGATGGATCTGGCCATCTTCAGCAATGAGATGAACCAAATCAGTTCCAATGGAGCAGTAATGAACTGAACCAGCTACGCCCAGTGTAAGAACCATTACATTGAATTCCCAATCCCTATATTTTTGCCTGCCTGCATTTTGGATTTCCTTCACAGGCTAATTGTACAATATTTCAGAGTCCGATTCTTTTTGTACAGTAAAATAACAGTTTGGTCATGTATACTTATTGTGTATCTAATTTATACTTTAATATATTTTAACATCTACTGGTCATCCTGCCATCTAGGGGAGGGAGTGGGGGGAAGGAGGGGGAAAATTAAAACAAAAGGTTTGGCAATTGTCAATGCTGTAAAATTACCCATGCATATAACTTGTAAATAAAAAGCTATTAAAAAAAAAAAAAGAAAGAAACTGTGATAATTGAATTTTTTACTTGTCTCCCTAATCAAAACAGAAATATCTGATCTTTGTTTTAACCAAATTTATTAGAGTTTCTTAACTGTATATTAGCCTCTATTAAACACATGTTTTAATGTAATGCATGGTTATATATGTGTGTACATATGTGAAATGATTACTTCATTAACATTATCCTTCAGATCTTGATTAAGCCATTTATGTGGTCCTAAAAAAGAATTTATGAACAATTGTTCATTAGTTTATAGAACAATCCTAGATGATGCTTCAAAGGGTAAACGTATATGCCAAAGATCAAAAAGAATCATTTCAATTCCCAAATGAACATGATACTGGTGTGGATCAGTGGAAGAAGGTATCAAGTCACTTTATACCAAGAGAAATCTTGATTCTAAAAAAATTCACTGAGAGCAAAAGTCTAATTAACTTTCTTCCCTGAAGCATCAGAAAGAAAAAATACAAAAACCTTATACTCTAAACCAAAACATAATTCCTTGAAGATAGTACTTCCATAATATTTTAGATCAAGGATACATAAATAAGAAAGATCATTGACAATGTGCCAACTAATGGGTTCTCTCTCCAAACTATTTGTCATTTTCCTGCTGGTTTCCATCTATAAAGTTCTTTGGAAGAGCTGATTTTACTATCTTGAGCTTCATATGCATATATAAAGATAGGGACTAGATCTATGATTTCGTTAGTACATGGAACTCTCAAATGTATAAATATCATTAAGATGATAGAGGGAATAGACAGCAAAACTATAATACTGGGAGATCTCAACCTTGCACTCTCAGAATTAGGCAAATCAAACCACAAAACAAATAAGAAAAAGGTTAAAGAGGTAAATAGAATATTAGAAAAGTTAGGTATGATAGATTTTTGGAGAAAACTGAATGGAGATAGCAGCAGTTCATGGAACCTATACAAAAAAATGATAAAATATTAAGACATAAAGACCTCAAAATTAAATGCAGAAAAGCAGAAATAGTAAATGCATTCTTTTTAGGTCACGATGCAATAAAAACTACATTCAACAAAAAGGTAAGGGTAAATAGACCAAAAAGTAATTGGAAATTAAATAATTTCATCCTAAAGAATGACTGGGTGAAACAGAAAATAATAAATACAATTAATAATTTCACCCAAGAAAATGATCAATGAGACATCATACCAAAATTTGTGGGATGCAACCAAAATGGTAATAGGGGGAAATTTTATATCTTTAGAAGCTTACTTGAATAAAATAGAGAAAGAGAAGATAAATGAATTGGGATTGCAACTTAAAAAGCTAGAAAAGGACCAAATTAAACCCCCCCCAATCAAATATTAAACTTGAAATTCTAAAATTAAAAGGAGAAATTAATAAACTTGAAAGAAAAAACTGTTGAATTAATAAATAAAAGTAAGAGTTGGTTTTATGAACAATAAAATAGATAAACCTTTGGTAAATCTGATTAGAAAAAGGAAAGAGGAAAATCAAACTGTTAGTCTTAAAAATGAAAAGGGAGAATTTTCCACCAATGAAGAGGAAATTACAGTAATAATAAGAAGTTACTTTGCCCAACTTTATGCCAATAAATTTGATAACCTAAGTGAAATGGATGACTACCTTCAAAAATATAGGCTTCCCAGATTAACAGAGGAGGAAGAAAATTGCTTAAATAGTCCCATTTTAGAAAAAGAAATAGAACAAGATATTAATCAACTCCCTAAGAAAAAATCCCCAGGACCAGATGGATTTACATGTGAATTCTACCAAACATTTAAAGAACAATTTACGCCAATCCTATATAAACTATTTGAAAAAATAGGGATTGAAGGAGTCCTACTGAATTTCTTTTATGACACAGACATGGTACTGATGCCTAAACCAGGTAGGTTGAAAACAAACAAAGAAAATTGTAGACCAATCTCCCTAATGAATATTGATGCAAAAATCTTAAATAAAATATTAGCAAAAAGACTATAGAAAATCATCCCCAGAATAATACACCATGATCAAGTAGGATTTATACGAGGAATGCAGGGCTGTTTCAATATTAGGAAAACTATTAGCATAATTGACAATATCAATAACCAAATTAACAAAAACCATATAATCATCTCAATAAATGCAAAAAAAGCATTTGATAAAATCCAACATCCATTCCTATCAAAAACACCTGAGAGTATAGGAATAAATGGTTTTTCCCTTAAAATAATCAGTAGCATCTATTTAAAACCATCAGTAAACATCATATGTAATGGGGATAAACTGGAACCATTCCCAATAAGATCAGGCGTGAAACAAGGTTGTCCACTATCACTATTACTATTCAATATTGTATTAAAATGCTAGCTTTGACAATAAGAGTTGAGAAAGAGATCAAAGGAATTAGAGTAGGTAATGAGGAAACAAAATTATCACTTTTTGCTGATGATATGATGGTATACTTAAAGAACCCCAGAGATTCTACTCAAAATCTATTAGAAATAATCTACAACTTTAGCAAAGTTCTAGGATACAAAGTAAATCCACATTAAGTCATCATCATTCTTATATATCACTAACAAAATCCAACAGTTAGAAATACAAAGAGAAATTCCATTTAAAGTAACCACCGATAGTTAGTTTAGGAATCTATCTGCCAAGGGAAAATCAGAAACTATACAAGCAAAACTACAAAACACTTTCCACACAAATAAAGTCAGATCTAACCAATTGGAAAAATATTAAGTGCTCTTGGATAGGGCGAGCAAATATAATAAAGATGACAATACTACCTAAAAAACCTATTTATTTAATGCTATACCAATCAGACTCCCAAAAAACTATTTTAATGACCTAGAAAAAATAACAACAAAATTCATCTGGAAGAACAAAAGGTCAAGACTTTCAAGGAAACTTATGAAAAAGAAATCAAATGAAGGTGGCCTAGCTATACCAGATCTAAAATAATATTATAAAGCAGCAGTTACCAAAACAATTTTGGTATTGGCTAAGAAATAGACTAGTTGATCAGTAGAATAGGTTAGATTCAAAAGGACAAAATAGCCAATAACTTCAATAATCTAGTTTTGACAAACCCAAAGACCCTAGCTTTTGGGATAAGAATTCCCAGACAAAAACTGCTAGGAAAATTAGAAATTAGCGTGACAGAAACTAGGCATTGACCCACACTTAATACCATACACGAAGATAAGGTTAAAATGGGTTCATGATCTAGGCATAAATTAGATTATAAATTAATTATAAATAAATTAGAAGAACATAGGATAGTTTACCTCTCAGACCTGTGCAAGAGGAAGGAATTTGTGACCAAAGAAGAACTTGAGATCATTATTGATCACAAAATAGAAAATTTTGATTATATCAAATTGAAAAGCTTTTGTACAAACAAAATTAATGCAGACAAGATTAGAAGGGAAGCAATAAACTGGGAAAACATTTTTACAATCAAAGGTTTTGATAAAAGCCTCATTTCTAAAATATATAGAGAATGGACTCTAATTTATAAGAAATTGAATCATTCTCCAATTGATAAATGGTCAAAGGATATGAATAGACAATTTTCAGATGAAGAAATTGAAACTATTTCTAGCCATATGAAAAGATGCTCTGAGTCATTATTAATCAGAGAAATGCAAATTAAGACAACTTTAAGATACTAATACATACCTCTCAGATTAGCTAGGATGACAGGAAAAGATAATGCTAAATATTGGATGGGATGTGAGAAAACTGGGACAATGATACATTGTTGGTGAAATTGTGAATACATCCAGCCATTCTGGAGAGCAATTTGGAACTATGTTCAAAAAGTTATCAAACTGTGCATACTCTTTGATCCAGCAGTGATATTACTGGGCTTATATCCCAAAGATATCTTAAAGAAGAGAAAGGGACCTGTATGGGTAAGAATGTTTGTGGCAGCTCTCTTTGTAGTGGCCAGAAACTGGAAACAGAGTGGGTGCCCATTAATTGGAGAATGGCTGAATAAATTGTGGTATGTGAATGTTATGGAATATTATTGTTCTGTAAGAAATGACCAACAGGATGATTTCAGAAAGGCCTGGAGAGACTTACATGAACTTATGCTGTGTGAAATGAGCAGGACCAGGAGATCATTATTCAACTACAATACTATATGATGATCAATTCTGATGGACGTGGCTCTCTTCAACAATGAGATGAACCAAATCAGCTCCATTTGTTCAATAATGAATAGAACCAGCTACACTCAGTGAAAGAACTCTGGGAAATGAGTGTAAACCACTACATAGCATTCCCCATCCCTCTATTTTTGTCCATCTGCATTGTTGATTTCCTTCACAGGTTAATTGTACATTATTTCAAAGTCCAATTCTTCTTATGCAGCAAATAACTATATACATATATTGTATTTAACATATACTTTAACATATTTAACATGTATTGATCTTCCTGCCCTCTGGGGAAGGAGGAGGGGGAAGGAGGGGAAAAATTGAAACAAAAGGTTTTGCAATTGTCAGTGCTGAAAAATTGCCCATGCATATATCTTGTAAATAAAAAGCTGTAATAAAAAAAAAGATGATAGAGGGATAGAATGAGGGAGACCAATGGCAAGCTCAGGTCAATCAATATAGAAGCTATGACTCTTAGTAGAAGGCTAAATTACAAAAACCTACAAAAATTCTACTAACCTGGCAGGAAGCTGGTGAAGATGAAAAAAAAAAGAGGAGAACCAATCCACATTCCCATGAAAAGACTAGAAGAGCAAGATCTGAACAAGACTTTAAGAAGTCTTTAATAATCAGGTTCCTGAATCAAAATCCCAATGATAGTTTATTAGGACACAAACAAAGAATTGAACTAACCCCACTAAATGAGTTCCAAATAAATAGGGCCTACTTATGCATTCCTCTAAGCACTAAGTAAAAGGCAGAGACACTTTAGAACCTGGGAACCTGTGCCAAGAAGCATATATATGAAGCTTAAAACCAATGGGATTTCCAATATTCCTCTGTGAAGTGGAAAGTCTGGGGGTTGAGGAATATTAAGATCACAGCACAGCACAGAACCAGCTTCTGAATAAGTAGCATGCAAACAGAAGGGAAAAAATCATGCAAAGCCAGATCCTTCAATTGTCCACCAGAAGAAAGAGATATAAACCTGAGAGTGTGGCAATAGGACACAATACCAATTTATTCCATATAGATCATGATAGTAGCATCAAGACTACAGGGTGGAATAGGACCAAAAAACGCCTTTTCAACGTATTCAAGTGTGTACAGTAGCTGTCCAAAATCAGAATCAAATACTGAATTTGTAAATATGAGAAAACAGAAGAAGGAAACACCAAATAACACAGTTTAAGAAAGGCCCAGGAGGTAAACCCTCAAAATATGTAACTCTACAAAAAGTACAAGAAAAATTTTAGGGAGAAAAAATTTGGTTTAGCCACTCCAAGAAGAGGTACTGGAAGAAATGAAGCAAGTTTTTGTTTTTTGTTTTTGTTTTTTTTTTCAATGAAATGAAATTAATAAGGAAAAAAACAATAAAATATAAAAAGCTAGTGCAGAAAGAAATTCTTGCCCAAGTAATAGACTCCTAAAAAATGAAGCAAATACATTTCAATTACTACCACAAGTCAACAAGAAATATTATGACAAAGTCAAAAGTAGAAAAAAATGTTAGACACTTAGTTATCAAAAACAATGGACTTCAAAACTAGATACAATTTAAAAATCACTAGATTCCTGAAAACCATGACCAAACATTAAACCTGAATTCCATTCTTCATTAAATCACAAATCGAAACTGCCTAGATCTAACAGATACAAAGGAGAAATTAAATAGAAATAATCCATCAATCACTCTCCTTAAAGAAATCCATATTAAAAATATCCAGGAAATTTGTAGGTCAAAATCCAGAGCTTCCAAGTTTAAAAAAAAAAATTGCTCCAAGAAAGTAGAAAGAATAAGTACCAAGAAACCACATAACAGGATAATATATAACTTGGCAGCAACTTCTAGAAAGAGCAGAAAATCTTAGAAAACAATATTCTAAAAGAAAAAAGATAAAGGTTTACAATCAGAAATAATTTATCCTAAAAAACAGCATAAATTCTATAGTATTTTTCATATGATAGGAAACTTGGAATAATTCATAATGAAAAGAAAAGAACTAAATAAAAACTTTGAAATGAAAAAAGGAAGTCAAGAGAAACCTTGAACAGTAAATATATTTGAGCACCTATAAGGGAGTAAGTCATGAACAAGTACTTCTTACATTTATTAATTAGGTTAGATGAAGCCTTGATGTCTTTAAGGATCATAAAGAGAATTTAGAAAAAACAAGCAAAGGACATGATATGTTTTTGTTGTTTTCATCTGGTTTTAAAAGGAAGAAACTACGGGGAATAGACTAGAAAAAATGAGAAAGAAGAGAGAACTTAATTTGTATAAGTGAGTTATCAGAATAGAAATAGGCAAAAAGGAAGAAGAGATAAATCAGGAAAAGGAAAATTGAATACAAACAGTATAGAAATAAAATAATTCAACAGGAATACATGTGAGGAAAAGGAAATATAAAGCAGAGTATAAATGAGAAAGAGAAATTGAAATTACAAGGTAGCAAAACCCCAAATTTAATTTCACTAGATTGGTCATAAGGAGGGATTAAAAAATATAGACCAAGTATAAGAAGTAGAAGTTAAGGTGTGGCTTTGGTGAAAAGAGAAAGGGCAATTCAATTCAATTGTAGATTACATCATATTCCTTCTATTTCTATACACACACACACACACACACACACACACACACACACACACAGACACACTTCTTTGTAAAGGGATTTCTGGGAGAGAATAAAAAAAGGAATATAAGAGTATTTGGTTTTAAATTTTTTATTGTTTCTGGTTTACTAGCAATGGTAGTCACGAATGAAGACAGGGTAAACTCAAACAGAAAAAGGTTAACAAAACAGAAAACCAAAATCCAACAATGTGTTATTTACAAAAAGAACACATGAAACAAAGACTGACATTGTCAAAATAGTAGAGCAAAATATATTATACTTCAGAGAAATTTTTTTTAAAAAACAAAAAATATCAATCATGATCCAAGACTGTGCAAAAATGAAAATAGATATAGTGAACTTCGGGGAAACTTAATGAACCATAGAAAACAAAAATTATCAATATTTCAATCAATCAATAATATTTGTTAAGTACTGGCACTTTATATATTATAATAATTATATTTGCTATGTTATATAAATTCACTAAGCATAGTATCTAAGTCCTTGAAGCAAAATCAGTGGAATTAAAGGAAGAGATAATTTGGAAAAGGCAATGTCCCTTCTATCAGATCTAGACAAATCTAACAAGAAGATAAGTAAGAAAAAAATAGCTGAGTAATTGAATAGAATTTTTTAAAGTTAGATATGATAGCTCTATGGTGATTACAAAAAAGAAAGCAATATACATATGCTTAGTAATGTATGATACTTTAAAAATAATAACCATATGCTGAGCCAAAGGAAAAAAAAAACCCTCAAAAACAAAGTTAAAAAAATTCAATACATTCTTCTCAGACCAAAATACAATAAAGATGATTGCCAACAAAGCGCCTCTTAAAAAACAATTCAACTATAAATGAAACTAAATAATTTTATCCTAAAGTATTTATGAGTTTAAAAAAATAACAAAATCATATAGAAACTTTTGAGATGGCACCAGAGCAAAGCTTAGGAAAAATTATATATTTTAAGTAATTTTATATTCCATACATAAACAATACAAAACAGTAGAAAAGCCAGGAAATACCAATTTCCATTTAAACATAAAATAAGCATTATGAAAATCAGAAAACAAAACAAAAAGCTTATTAATTGATAAATAAAATCAGGAATTAGTTTTTGAGAAAAACCAAGGAAAAGATAAACTTTCTAATCTAAAAAAAAGAAAATACAACAAAGTTACCAATATCAAAGATGAAAAGGAGAACTCAAAAGAGGAAATAAAGCAAATTATTAGAAATTTTAAAATTTGATTTAATTTAATTTTAATTTTATTTTATTTGATTTAAATTAAATAAATGAATATTTAGAAAAATATAAAATATTCAGGTCAAAACAAAAATAGAGAATATTGATAACTAGATCTTAAAAATTGAATAAACTATATGTAACTCAAAAAAACAAATAAGTTTGAATTTATCATTATTATTAAATTATGATTTTAATTAAAGAATTTCAACTTTACAGAAATTATTTATACAACTTGGAAATATGGCATCATTAGATGCTCATTTTAATGTCAACTAGGGCGTATTACAGCACAGTTGAGTTTTAAACTTATTGAGTGAATGTTTTGCTTAAACATACTTTACACCATTCTGTTAATTTGGGTTAATCATATGACCACAGTGGCTGGCACGAGATTTACCAACCCTTTTTATTATGATTTAGTCAAACTTTTGTTTATGGCTCGATATTAGTCACTGCTTTTAAAGAATACCTTCTATGAGAAAAATATGGTCCTGAAACCTAAACCAAGGGGAAAGAGAAAAATAAAACTGTAGACAAATATCTCTAATTAATATTGAAGCAAAAATGTTGACTAAAATTTCAGCAAAGCCATAATAACTTACTGGAAAAAGTATATATTTTGACACAATCAAATTTATACCAGAAATGCAATGAAGGATCAACACTAACAAAACTATAAACATATATATATGTGTGTGTGTGTGTGTGTGTGTGTGTGTGTGTGTATGTGTGTGTGTGTGTGTATAAACATATATAGAACATATTCATAACAATAAAATATCAAAGAATTCAATAAATGCAGAAAAACTGCTAACAAAATATAAATCCCTTGCACATTAAAAAAAACACTAAAGAAAGACAAAATGGACTTTTTCTTACTATGATAATTTTTTATTTAAAACCAAAACATTAAAAGCCTTTCCAATAAGATCAGGATATCTATGATTTGATATAGCTAGTATATATCTGTATATCTTGATATTTTTCTTGAAATAGCAATAAAAATTAAGCAAGACATAATCACAAGCAAAGAAGAAACATACTTATACTTTTTGAAGACAATATGATTACTTAGCAAACCCTAAGAAATCAACTAAACAGAATTTTATAAATTTGACAGTGACCTTTCTGTTCATTACCATACACAAAAAAACAACAGAAAGTAGCAGAAAAGATTCCATTCAAAATTACTGAATTTATTATACACATAAACATATATTCATGTATTTAATGGAACAGAAATCCCTTTACCAAGGAATTATACAAATCCAATTATAAGCCATTTTTAAAGAAATATGGGAGACTAAACAAAAGGTGAAAAATCTCAAGGAAAATAATGAAAAAAGTAGGAAAAATGGAGCCTGGAGTACCAAACATCAAATGACAATACAAAGCAGCAATCATCATAATTATTTTTACTAGTTAAAAAAATACACAAATTGACCAATAGAAGAAAAACACATACATAGAATCCAGAAAGAATTGTATATAGTGAGAACAGCTAGGTAGCACAGTGGATAGAGCACCAGTTCTCAACTCAGAAAGACCTGAGTTCAAATTTGGCCTCAGACACTTCCTAGCTTTGTGACCCTGGGCAAGTCAGTTAATCCCAATTGCCTCAGGGCAAAAAATAATTGAACCTAGTAACAGTGTTCCACAAATCTATTCAGATTAGAACTCAATATCTGACAAAAAAATGGGAAAATTACAAAGTATTCTAGGACAAATTAAGTTTAGATCAATAGCTCTTACCATATACTACAATAAACTTCCAATGGATATATGATATTGAAAGAAAAGATTATATCATAAATAAATTAGAGGAAATGGGAAGGAAATATCTTTTATAACTATAGAAACTTTTCATTACTCAAAATTGAAAACATTTTTAAAGAAACAAAAGGTAGTCTGAAGGAAAAATGTTTATTGGGTATTGCAGCAAATTTCACTGATAACAGTCTAATATTTAGGATATAAATTTATAAGGATGAGAGTTATGCCCCAAAAGGTAACTGGTCAAATGTCATAAATAAGCATTTACTGAGGCCAAAATATATAACCTATCAACAATCATATGGGAAAAAATATTATCCAGCTTCCTATTAAGAGAAATGGATGAATTCTGATCTCTGTTTGAGTCACAGTGTATCCACATACATATTTCTAGATAATTGACATGGCCAATGGGGCAATTTGTTTTTCTTGACTGATCTGTTTTCATAACAGGAATTCCTTTACCAAAGAATTATATGAATACAATTACAAAATACATTTAAAGAAACAAGGAAGACAGATAATTGGGTAGGAATCAGTTGCTCATGGTTTGACCATGCTATCATAATAATAGTTTTGTTTTTCTTGCTTTCTCAATGAGTAGGCTGGATGAAAAAAGATAAACATTTGTTTAGAAATAAAATATAATTTAATTTAAAATAAATCAACAATGAAGTTCTACCTCTCATACATTAGATTGGCAAAGGAAACAAATTGTCAATTTTTAGACACTGAGCTATGAATCACCAATTATGGAAAGTAATTTTGGCAATTATACCACCAAAAGTCACTAAACTGTATTAAATATAGCTTTTGACACTATAATATCACTAGCAGGTATATTTTTCTATTTCCTAACCACATAATAAAAAGGGTTTTTTAAAAAGAGAGAAAAAGTACCCATGTTTTCAAAAATATTCATAACAACACTATTGTAGTAAAGAGCTAGAAATCGCTATAGCCATTCCTTCAATTTAGGGAGGTTATGATCAGTGTGCTTTAAGTAATCTTAACTCACAGTATGGCAGAGGGAAAAGGAAGTTTGTAACTGGACTCACACTATTTAGAAGTTTTTATGGGAAGCTTTTTTTTAATAACCCAAAGGTAAACCATAGCTCACTGCTCAGTGGGATCTGATCGTTAAAAAGTATCCAAGATCTCCACCATTAAATTATGCCAAATTTGTAAAAAAAAAAAAAAAAAAAAAAGCCTGTCTCTATATAAAATGTCACTGGAGAAGATTAATATTCCAACTAATGAGTGATATTTTTCTTTAGAAAAATAGGTCTGTTCATAGACCCTGAGTATTGTATACCAAAGCAGCCTAAGGAGCCCTGATTTTGCCCAAAGGAAACTTGCCCAAGATAATCAGGAATGAAGAATCTTGTTCTTAATGAATTTCACATATATAGTTCTAAATTGTTTTCCTGCTCCTTATCTCCTCCAACACACACACACACACACACACACACACACACACAAAGTTTATGTTTAAACTTACAACATTTCATTATCAGTTTCTTTTGGTCTTAAACAAGTTTCTCAATCATCGATTTTATTCATGCTTTTATGCCTTATTGTGTTTGTTTCAACAAAGACCCTTCTTCTCCAGGATTCATATCATCAGTTGATTCTGCTCAGACTCATTCAAGCATTTTTGGGAAAGGGAGAGTATAATCACTCCATGCCATCCTCTATATTCTTATTATGGAAACTGCTTCCCATTGTCATAGTTGCAGCTCTCATTCAATAGTGTCATAGGAGCTATTCAGTATTGTAAAAATGGAATTATCTCACACTATCAATCAGAATCCTACTAATTTATACTTAACATGATCTTCATAATGATGACTGAGCTTTTCAAGTTCCTTGTGAATTAAAGATTCATTAATATTTAAAATCTCAAATTTAAGGAGTTAGCTTTAATAATGAAATCCCAGAACCAGTCCTTATCCATCTAATGTTCAGTTTGGTTCAGAGATACTATACAATGAACTTCTTTTTTTGCTTTTTAAGCATTTTTATCTAAGAAGCACATAAATGAAGTGAATTAAAATTACTACTCCAATAGAAACCAGAAAGTATTTGAGATAGAAAGAGCCTTAAAGATGATATGACTCAATACCCTCATTTTATACATCCAAAAGGTAAGTCCTCTTATGATGAAAAGATGGTTTATTGTGCAATCAGACTCTTGATATTCAATCTCAAAAAGCAAAAAGGAAATTAATTCCAAATATGTCATTTCATCCTTAACTAGAATGTACCTTTTCATCACCTGAACTTTTTTCAAGTGCTTCCACAAATGAATTAGTCTTCAGCTTTATAGGTATAGACGAGCACTTTGGGGATTATATTAGAATTTCTAGCAGCAAGGTGTAGCTTTAGAATAAATGGTGCTATAATTCTAAAGATATTTTTGTTCTGAAGTTTTTTAATACCAATGTACCTAATCTTGATTTAGACTTTAAAATTTTTCAATGGATAATCTTGATGCTACATATAAAAAGGCTTTAAGATAATCTGCACTGGGGAATTGGGAGACAAGAGCAGATAAATATTAAGTATCCCTATCTCTCAGACACCTATTCATTATTTAAAGTTTGAAACTATGGAAAGTAAATGTGACACAGCTTTCCAGATTTCTTTCCAGATTTCTAGAGACCTGGGTACTGCTATTCATATTCAGACTTGGGGTTTAAAATGGTTAGAAGAAAAGCAGGGAATATGGATAAAAATATAAAGAAAGGGGAAACACTTAACCATGTGCCATTTTGCTAATGGATCAAACCAACTAAACAGCTAATATATTTTAGTGCATCCTGTAATTATAAGATATACAAAAAAATCCAAATTCCTCATCAGTGAATGGATAAATAAGGAAACATTTCACAAATTCCCCCCTCCTATTATAAAGAATATAACTTTGTTATCTTTAACAGTATTGAATCTGTAAGTTATGAGCTATAAAGACTGCCTATGTAATCAAGTAAGTGTGAGTGGCTATAACTAAGCCACCTAGATAACCCATAAATTTCATGGTGGGGAAAAGAAAAGGAATACAAAGTAAAATATGGTGCTTCTATGAAACTAAAAAGACCAATTCCAGTACAAATGAACCAAAAAAAATCCTAAAAAGAAACAAGATTCTACAAATCTTTTACACAAATGTATAATTTTATTTTAATAAAATAAGTTTGATTATAAGAATTAGGCAACATAATAGAGAGCAAGATTTAAAGAAATATAACATATAGGTACAAGTTATAAAGCTTCCTAGCTTAACTTCGATTTTTCTCAATTACTACTTAAACACTGACTTTCTATCTATCTTCAATTTTTCCACTTTCTATCACTCACAATGTATCCAATTTCCTAGTCTTGAAATCTCCAAGTATTATTCTCCTAACACTAAAACAGGATTTATCCCTTTATTAGACACGTCTATTTATGTATTCATAAAATTCTCTCTTCCAAAAAGTTGTTATTGGTGTAAAAGTTATCTTGTATTGGGTTATGTTAAATTTATCATTAAAATAGTCTGGCTCTCCTACTTTCTTTTAGATATCAATTGGTTCTTTAGCCTTAACTAGGGTATTCAGAAACACGATTTGAAATGTTAGAAGAATATATACATAGTTGCTTTTCTTAAAAGCACCTATATCTTTTTCTTATAAAGGCACAGGGTGATGCAGTCTTAATTAAATTTCTCAAATCAGATAAATGCTATTATTCTGCCTTATTTGACCCTTCATATGGGAGAGAAAAATACAATGAGAAAGTAAGTCACCAAGCATGTTATATTAGACTATTAATTTTTAAAAGAGAAAAAGTCATGGCTTTCTGAAATATACAAAAAGTGGAAGAACATGAAATAATCACTCTCCCTTTCCATGATACAAGAAAAATAATGAGGTCTGATAGCAGAATTTTGTTCTTCAAAATGCAAAGAATAACTTGGTAAACACCTACTCTATATATAACAGTCTACTAGAAAGATATATTTTACTCTGTGGGGGTGATCAATGACCAAAGATATATGCTCCTCTTCTCAGGTCAGTCTCGCTCCCTTCTTTCAAACCTATATTGTTGTAGTTGTTTTAAGTTCTATATGTGAAATCTTGTTTTGTTGCTTTACTTAGTTTTGTTTTGTGATTTACTTTGATATTGTGTTCATGGGCATGGGAGTAGAGAAGGGTCTGTATTTGTGAGATAATTGGTATGAAAAACTCCTGCTGAAGTAACTCCTGTACCAAAGTAGTAGAAATGGTCTACAATTTATCAACTTTTTAGATCAGAAAATTTGTGTGTGCGGGTGTGTATAATAGATCCCTTTTACACTTGGGGGTAAAACTTATTAATCCCTTCTCAAAATAATGTTTTAATGAATAAACTACATAGATTGAAAGAAAACTAATTATACTAAAATAGATTTAATACAATATTTTTTAAAACCTAACAACATAAAACAACAGACCCTCTAAAATCTCTCCACAGACTTTCAAAGATTAATAATTACAATCAGAGTTTTGGAGCACTGGTATAAGACTTGCTCCAATTTTTATATATCATAGGAAAAAGTCAACTCAGGTTTTACTGAAAAGCTAACTATTTACTACACTATATTATCTCTTTGTGATTCTGGTTGCTATCCCTATTTTGCAGGGAAGAAAATTGAGACTAGGAGAAATTAAGTGATTATCCCAGGGTCATACATACAACTAATAAATTTTTCAGTTGTGATTTGAACCTCAGCTTTTTTTTACTTTTAACTTGGTTACTATAACTGTGCTATAATGCTTTTAAATTCTCAACAATACCGTAAATAGAGAAAGTTATGTCTATTTTTCCAGTAAATAAAGCCAATAGAAGTTAATTGTGAGAGAGAAATAATGCAGATAATAGAAATGACTTCAATTTTTACAGGCCAAGCCAATGATTTCCAAATTCTCTGAAACTGGGCCAGCCAATTTCCTTAACTCTTCCACCCCACCATCACACATTTATTGTAAGCATTTTTAAAATAAGGTTAATTTTTAGAATTTTATAATAACCCTGAGAAAGCATATAGTAGATACCCTGGAATATTTGAAAGCTGGGCTGGTAATCATTGCTCTCACCAGTATGCACTTAAATCTCCCTAGACTAAAAATATCAATTACCAATTATTTTAAAATGGCAATAGATTCATTCTTTTTTCATCAAATCCCCTGAAAGATCACAAAACCTAATAAATTCTGAACCACTGTTCAAGTATTTTGCAGCCCAGAACAACCATTCCATGTTGTAATATGTTTCTAAGAGGTTTTTGCCTTCAGCCTACTGGGCAACTTGAAAGAATGACAACCCAGAATGTAGATGGATAAGTTCAATAACATAAATTCTATTATACTATTAGGTGAAAAACATTAATCAACTCTTCTCAATTTAGATAGATTCTAAGTAGGTCAATTTCAAATTTGTCTTATATTGCACAAAAAGAACAGACAGTAGTGTGATCATTGATTAGCATATGGATGAGATCAGAGACTTATTTATTTCTTGCATCTAATATAATGGATCTTTTTTAACATCAAATCACAGTAGTTTAAGCAAAACAGGTTCTCTATAGTATCCTACATAGAAAAGAATGCAGTGCCATTGAAATATCAACTGGCCATCAAAGTATGACATCATTAATATGAAACAGGAAAAATATGAATTCTATAGCATTTTACTTAGATATCTACAACTTCTAGTTTGTCCATGTCCAACTCTAATAATCCATTAGAATCTTTTGAAATCTAGTTCAGGATAAAGCTCTTTGGAAATCCAGGACCAGAGGCCAAGAAAAAGAATAATATAGTATTGTCACTTTCCACTAGAACAGGAGGAGGAAAAATTGGCTTTTGCTGGAAGGGGGAATAATACAAAGAGATTATTCCTGCCTATCTTCATGAAGACTTTGTCCATTTACAAATAGACCTTGTTTTCACCAAACAGAACCTGAAGTTTTCTGTAAGTTTTCTATTAAGCGTTCAATATGTGAGTTCTGGTATCAGATGAATTAGGTAGAAAGCTAAAAAAGTGAAACATCTCAGAACTCACAGCTTCTTTTCTGGTTCAAATACAATATTTAATATACATTCACAGTCACAAATTGAATTGTGAATATTTTCCATTAGTTTCTCATTTCTTTACCCACTCTCTATTCTGATACTCTTGAATTGATTATAATGGATGAATTTAAAAAAACCAAAAAAAAAAAAAAACAAATATGCAGACAAAAGAATGTAAGTAAAGGAGCTCTCCTAACATAGAAATGCTGGTTTTATCCATAGTGTATATAATCTTATAACAAATTTACCGAAGAATCATTAATCTGAATAGTGTTTGCTTATGATATATCATGGTCCCAAGAAAACTTGAGAACATAATGACTATTTTTGAGAGGCAAAAAAAATCACAAATTTTATATCTGGATAAGGAGAAGTGGTCTTCCATCTTCCAACCCCAACCTCCTAGGATGCAACCTCCTAGGAGAAAGGTTTCCATTTCTTTTGGAGCTACAATAATTATAATGAAGCATGGCTACAAAATAAAAAGAAAGCAGGCAAGATGTTTCATTGTAGAACAAGTTAATTTTTAAAATAAGGATTTGCTTGGAATTACCTAAATCTAGATAATCCATAACACCTATGTCCAGATTAAGAAATAACTGACAGGTTTCAATCAGGTTTCAGTACTGAAGTCTGCATTTAGTCAGATGCTTAATACAACTAAAATATTTCAACCCTAGTGATAAAATCCTGCCTCACCACTCTCCTGTAGAAAGGTTCTCACTTTCAGCAAGTCTGGACCTTGGGAAGCCTCTGGGCCTTAATTAACATCAACTCATTGCAGTGACTCAGAACCACAGGGCTGAATTAGGATCAATTAGAGATAATTAAACAAGAGAACTTGTATGGGCTTCTTGGACCAAAAAAGAGGAGGGGAAAACCAGTTCTATCCAGTCCAGTAACAAATATCAAAAAGAGAAAATGACAAACATTTTGAAGAGAGAAATCTCACTCTAGGATGACTGAGAGTTTCCTTTTAAAAATAGAAAAATGTAGCTTATTTGGGTTTAGAATATGTATCACCCTTACAAAACACATTATTTTTGGAACAAGAAACTGAACTGTGCAGAATCATGTTATTTTGAAATTCAGAAGCACAGCATAGAATACAATGTGGAATCCAACAGAGGGAAGAGAGAAGGAAAAAGAGAGAGGGAAGACAGAGAGAGAGAGAAAGAGAAAGAGAGAGAGAGAGAGAGAGACAGAGAGAGAGAGAGAGACAGAGAGAGAGAGAGACAGAGAGAGAGAGAGAGAGAGAGAGAGAGAGAGAGAGAGAGAGAGAGAGAGAGAGGCAGAGAGAGAGAGAGAGAGAGAGAGAGAGAGAGAGAGAGAGAGAGAGAGAGAGAGAGAGAGAGAGAGAGAGAGAGAGAGAAAATATCAATAAAGCTCTGGAAACAAATACACTGATAGATGTGAACCCATTTGAAAAACTGCCAGGTTAGCATGGTTTTGCTGTACATTTCAGGATATTCCCCATGTTAGCCAAAAGAAAGGTATATTAACACACACACACACACACACACACACACACACACACACCACATACTCCCAAAAACAAAAGGCAAGAAAAATGATGGGGAGAAATAGAAGGGAGAGTAGACAGGAAAGGGAATGAGAGGACACACAAGGAAAGAAAAAGGAATGTCGCTGAGAAGCTAGAATGAGAGAAGAGAAAATCTAGAGAAAAGGGGAAGTGAAAAATAAGAATGAAGAAAGGGGATGGTGAGAAATGAGAATAGGAAGAGAAGAGAAACGGGAGAAAGGGAAAAGAGAGAAAGACGATGGGAAAGAGAAAGAGAAGGCGAAGAGACAGCGGATGAGCAGAAGAATGGAGAAGGAAATGGGATAACTGGGATGGGGAAGGAGATGGAGGAGGGTGAGGTGGGAAGAAAAACTGGGATCTACTGACACTTTCAAGCTGCACATACTGGGTCCAAAGCCTCAGCTGAGGGCTCCATCGCCCATCTCCCAGCTGGTCTGGGCTCTAGCTCCTGCCCCTCTGGAGGGCCCTGAAACCGGCCCGCCCGCCCTGCTGCCTGGAAACAGCCGTCGGATGCCCCCAGCACCCCGACAGCTTCGCACCATCCGACGGCTAGGGGCCCCATCCCCAAAGTCGCCCACCAGGCCGCCGACCCTCGCCTCCCAGCCTGGCCATCCGCCACTCCCCCAGACCGCGCTAGCCATCCGCGCCTTTCCCCAGACTTCTCCCCGCGGCCCCATCACTTGCCTCCGAGACACAAAAAGGAAAAGAGGAGGAAAAGAGGTAACAGAAAGGGGCGGGGGTGGGTGAAAAATTATTTGTTCCCAAAAAAGGGATGCCAGTGAGGCGAAGCTTGGGAAGAGCTATGGTGACAGGAACCTGGGACCGGCAGCATCCGTTCCTGGGAAACAGCAGCACCCAGGCAGGGGGTGGCAAGGGGGGGGAGGGGGGAGACGCAAGTATATTTCTATAAAAGGAACTTTTGTGACTGCAAAGCGCTGGGAAATAGAGCGGGGGCAAGAGGGGGTCGGAGAGGAGGATGCGATGTTACCTGTCAGATGTCATCCTGAGCAGGGGCGCCTCGCGAAAATCCTCAGGTTTGCGCTCTGGAGCTCACTGGAGCAGGTTACTATGGAAATCGTCTTAAGGAGGAGGGGAAAAACCGAGCCACATTTTTGCGACCACGAAGGAAGCTGATCTGGGGAGCAGATTGTAGGCGCTGGATCGGGATCCCGGAGTCTCTCTCTCCTGGGCTCCCTCTGCCTTTCTCCCGCTCCCTTCCCCTTTCTCTCCTGCCTCCTCCCTCTCCTTCCCTTCCTCCTCCTCTACAGCGAACTCGGCTGGACGATCGGATCTTCTCCTCGGTGCCGGAGCCCGGAAGGGAAAGGACAAGCTAACCCGAGCCTGAGCCCGCTCCTCCGGCAGCGCGCGGCGCTGTTTCCCGGCTGCACAGCTGGAATTTAAAGAGACAGGCGCGTCAGCGTGAGGGCCATCTCTTTGGCTGAGAAGGAAGCCAAATCGTTCGCCCACTTGCCTAAGACTAGTCGGGAAATAGAGTGACTTTCCTTAAATCAAAGTTTCTATAGGAATAACTATATATACACACACATATATATAATAATAATTTTATATAATATATATTACATAATATATATTGTAATATATAATATTATTATATATTATAATATATATGTTATTTGGTTAATATATATTACAATATATATGTTTTATATATTTATTATAATTATATTTAAATATAATTAATATATATTATTAGGTTAATAGATAATAATAATCAAATCCAAACAGATGAATATCCTTTCCAATATATATAGATGCGAAGGAAAATTAAGAAACAGGATTTTTGGAGAAGGGGGAAAAAATGCAATGATCAGCATGCTCAACAAGTAAAAGACCCTAGGAAGTTGAACGGATAAATAACTAATATTTTCAAATATTCTTGCTCTTTCTCTTTGACTTTTTCCTGTTTTTCCTTCTATCTCTCTGTGTGTGCTATTGTATTAATATATAGATTAAACAAATTTGGGTTGTGAGCACATTTCCCCCCCCCCCCCAATCAATTATTGAAAACCAGCACACTCCTGACTATGAAGTAGCTTATGCATAAATTTCAGATTTGGACAACCATCTAAGGGCTCTGGTTCTTAACCTTGTTCTTGTACTATGGAGCCTTGGCAGCCTGAAGAAGCTTATAGAATCCTACAAGGAATGTTTTAAATGCATCAAATGAAATACATAGGATTACAATATATACATAATTATATTCAATACACAATATTATATACAATATATACAATATTATATACAATATATACAATTATATACAATATAACCAAGATCAAGTTCCTCAATTTCCTTTTGTATAGTTGTAGAAATTGAAATGTAGAAAGGGAAAGTGACTAGCTTAATCAACATCTTCTGCATCAAGTATTTTCTAGTCTATCCCTCCCCTTCAGTCTTACCCTCCAAAATTACCTCCTATTCTATTTATATGTTTTTCTATATAACAATGTAAGCTCCCTGAGATCAGGGACTATATTTTGCTTGTCTGTGTACTTCTAGTGCTTGGCACCTAGTAATCAATAAATGTCTACTGAATGATTGATCGTCCCAAAGTCACACAACCAGATAGTGACAAGAAGGGACTCAATAAATCTTATTTATGGAACTAGTGTTTGTATCCTCAGAACTTTTTATAGTCTTTACAACAAGCTTCTCAATGGAATGGTAGATGGAAATAGGATGGAACCTAAAGCCCTAGACCAGCCTAAATGAGATTGGTCTCAGTCAAGAAAAAATATTTAATAAATGCTAGTGGATGAATTAATGGATTTATCAGGTTCTTTCACCTATAGATTAGAGTTATATAGAGAATAAGAAAGGAAATAAGCATTTACATAGCACCTACTATGTGTTCAAAGCCCTTTACAGATTTCTAATTTGATAAAATAGGCAATAGTTGAAAAAGGAAATCTGTATATTTGTTGTTTCTGTATATAGAATTATGGATACCATAGCTAATAATAATCATATATCATATAGTTTCCTTTGTAATTATATGTATTTTATTTTATGCATTTAAAAACATTATTTTGAGAAAGCATATACAGCATCTACAATCTATTGGATTCACTCCATTGGTCCAGGAAACAAAAATGGTAAAGAATTCTATTCAGTGTAATATATGAGAAAAGTGAGATATCAGGAAGGTTGAATGATTTATCCAGACTTCACCCCGTTATTTCGATCACACCATGCTGCAGGTGATTAGAGAGAATAGATCAGCTTTGAATTTTGTTTTTTAAAAAGTTATCAATGAACATTTATTTAATGGGATAAATGCTAATATTTTAAGGAGTCATGCATGGGTATGTCAGAAAAATTTCCATCTTAAATCAAAATCTATTTAAATATATTCAAATCATCAGGAGAACTTCTGATCAATTAAATTAAATTTGGGAGCTATAAAGTGCCTCCTATGAGCTGCTTTAGGGGATGGAGATATAAAGTTGGAAAACTGACATAGTATTTTCCTTCAATGATCAATTAGTCAATCCATTAACAAGCTTTTAGTAAATTCCCACTTGTTAGCTACTGTTAGCTACTGGGAATCTAGAAATAAAAATGAAACAGTTCATTCTTCAAAGCACTCAAATTTTATCAGAATAATCTTATAACCCAATAGAAAGAATATGGTAAGTACACAAATATCTATAAATTAACATGACAAATGAGCCAGCTAGGAAGAGCAGCTAGACTTCAAGTTAGGAATATGCAAGCTCAAATCATGCCTTAGACACTCCCTTAGATATCTGACACTGAGCAAAAAGCTTAACATTATTGTTCCACAGTTTCCTCATCTGTAAAATAAAGATAATAATAGCAACTACTTCCCAAGTTGTTGTAAGGATCAAATGAATTAAAATACATAAAGTGTTTTGTAAACCCTAAAGCATTCTATAAAAGCTACTTATTTTAAAATTTAAGCTCCTTGAAGATAGGAACTATCTATCTTGCTTGTATTTTTATCTATAACACTCAGAACAGAACAAGAAGTGATTAACAAATTCTTTCTCCCTCCCTCTCTCTCTTTCTTTCCCTCTCCCACTCTCCAGAGGACAGATCTAATTATTTGGCAAAAGTAAAAGCATTCTTTTCCTGCTCCTCCCAGAGAGAATACTCATGAACCATATATGTTTATGTATCGGAATACCAAAATATAACATACCTGAACAATTTGGCCAAAACAAAACTGGCTTTGGGAATCCTTTTAGTTATATAAGCAATAGGTTCCTGAAGAATATGGCAATAGAGAGTCCATTTACTTACATTACATTTTAGGAAAGATTTAAAAAAAAAAAAAAAAAGATTGTATCAGTATGCAAAGTATCCAGTCCAACTGCAAAATCATATTTTTGTCCTTTTGAGTTTTTCAGGCCCACAAACAAACATTCTGCTCAAAAAGCGACTTTCAGATGTGTGTGCTTTAAGATAATGGAGGAACGCTATCATTTGCAGAATAACTATGGGAGTCTTCTACCTTCTTTGGAATGTAGCTCTCTGCACTCTGTCCATTCTACAGGTGCACACAAGGGCACCCCAATTCCTGCAATCTGGGCAGAATTCCAGCAGTACAAGGCTCCTTGCCGGCCTCTCTGAAAGCAAGCACTATGTGCTGTATTAATCTTGCCCTCTAGTCAGCCAGCCAAAGAAAACCCCTAACCAAAAGAGCTCAAAAGAAGACAATCCAAACCATGAAATCTTCTTTCATTCCTTTCAAGTGCTTAAATTGATTTCAGGCCAGTAACTAGGATCCTGAGGGAGAAAGTACTAGGTCTTCCCCCCTCCCTAGAATGTAACCAGGCTTCCCTATGAGGAGTAATTTGAATAGCTCCAAAGTGCATTTCTGAATTTCATTCTCCCTTCCAGTTTTCTTGAGAATCAATAACACCCTGCTTTCCTGATGACAGATCCAGAATCAATTTATCTGTGTTTTTAAAGGGATTAAGGAGCCTCAAAGAAAACTTAATAACTACTAGCCAAAAGATCATCTGCCTTGCCACTGTACCCTAAGAATCACTGGGCATTTCCATCTGACTTGAAGCTAAAATTTTCTGTATGTGTTGCCTCTTCCTATTAGAATTTGAATTTTTTGAGAAAAGTAATTATCCTCCTTATCCTTTCCTATATTTCTTTTCAACCTTTAGCATAGTTCTTTGCAAAGAAGTATTTTAAAAATCATTTGCTACTCAATCATTTATTTACTCATTCATTCATTCACTGGGAGCCACAGGTTAACTGGAGATTTTTAAAAATTTGGACTTTCTTTTCAGATTGGCTCAATTGAAAAGACAAACAACTGGGAAAGACTTAAGAACCCTAATCAATACAATGACCAACCATGATTACAGGTTTGGAACTGATGATAAAGTATGCTACCTACCTTCTGAAAGAGAGATGATGTATTTAAGAAGCAAAATGGAATAAACTTTTGCATTTGGAAAATGTAGGAATTTGTTTTGTCTGAAAATGAATATTTGCTACAAGGGTTTTCTTTTATTTCTTTTAAATTTGAAGGGTAGGAATGAGAGTGAATGAACATTTGGTAAAAAATTTTAAAAGCTATTGTTGAAAGGGTTTGATGAATAGAGGCTCCTCCCAGAGAGACCAGGAAGGCAATGGTCACCAACTATCCAAATGAAAAATGTCCCCATGATATTTTTAGACATATGCACTTAAATAAGAAATGCAGTTCCCAGAAAGGTAATTAAGTTACTCAAGGCATAGGCAAGCTGAGAAGGGTACTTAGTGGCTTTTACAAATATCAGCTCAGGGGAAAAGAAATATAAAAAGGAATAAATGGAAAGTGAGAATGATAAAAAGAGGTTGGGATGAATATGTGTGATGAGAATTGAGGAAAAGAAAATTAAAGATATAGCCTTGATTTTAGCAGCAAGTGTGCTGATCAGAAACTCCCTGGAAGTCTGGGAGACTTTCATTTCAAGTCAGCAAATAATTACTAAGGTTTTATGCATACTTGTTCACTGGATGCTAGAGATACAAAAAAAAATAAAATAAAATAAATAGGAGGGGGAAAAGGGCATAGCTTTAACCTTGCAAGTAAGTACTTAAATCCTAACAAAACCATTTTCCCTATTCTTAAAAAAATCATTTGACCCATTTCTTCTCCTTTTGTCACATTTCTGGAAAAAGCTGTCTACACAAGTTGACTCCATCTCTTCTTACTCATTTCTCAATGTCTGTTTTCTGCTCCCTCCAATATTCACAAGGATTTCTTCATTGACAAATTGCATGGTCTTTTCTCAGTCTTCATCCTTCAGGATATCAATGGAATATCAGACACTGTTAATCATCATTTTTTTCCTAGATATTCTCTCCTCTCTAGGTTTTCATGAGATTTTTCTCTTTTGGTTCTCTTGCTATGTGACTGACTTCTCATTCTGAGTCTTCTTTGCTACATGAGGACCAATGTCATGCCTCTATTTGTTGGTGCATCCTGCAGCTCTCTCTTATATCTTCTTCTCTTGATATAGTCTCTCATTTGGCAACTTTTTCAGCTGTTACATATTTAATTTTCATTGCTAGGCAGGTGAGTCACAAATGTTTATATCCAGCCCTAGTTTCTCCCCTGAACTTCAATCTCAAATCATCCACTGCCTAGTGGATATTTTCAACTGAACTGATAATAAAATCTCAAACTCATATGTCCAAACAGAATCCATCACTTTCCTCACCAGACCAGTTCCTTTCTAAATCAAATAACTGCTGAGGACGCTACTATCCTTCTAGTAGCTTCCAGGTGAGATTTTAACCTCCAATCGATTGTCCAACCTTGTCATTTTTACATTCACAACATATCTCAAATACATCTTCTTCCACTCACAGGGCCTAGTTTGGGTCTTCATCAGCTCTCTCTCAAACTATTGTCTCTTCTTAAAACAATCCATTCTCCAGAGTGAGTGTCCTAAAGTGTAGACATAATAATAATAACATTTCCCTACTCAATAAACTCCAGTGGTTTGCTATCATTTCTAGGATCAAATAAAAGCTCTTCAATTTATCATTCAAAGCACTCCATAGCCTTACCTGAACAAATCCTTCTGGTTTTATTATGTTTTACTATCTTTCATGTACATATTCATTCAACCATATTGACCTTATAGGTCCTCATACATGACACTTCATCATCTCCCTCCAAGTTTTTATGCTGGCTGTCCTCATGCTGGTATCTATTCTCTCCTCATACCTACTCTTAGAACCTCTAGTTGTTTCCCCCTCCCCCAAGGGTCGCCTCACATCCATCTTTCCTTGATGCCTCCAGTTACTAATGCCTGCCCTCCCACCTTTAATATATTACATATATATATGCATATATATGCATGGATTATTTATATTTCATGCAAGTATATTATGTATATATTTTATGTGAGCATACAAACATATACGTGTGTGCACATGTATGCACACACACCTATACATGTTATCTCCTCTGATATAAGATGAAATGTTCTTCACGGTGAAATCTATTGTCTGTATCTCCAGCACCTAGCACATCGTTTAGTATATAATAGATGCTTTCCTTCTTATCTAATTGATTAGTACATGGGAGGGGGAGGAAACAATATGTACAAACAAATAAATAGTAATCTCAGAAGAAGATAGTACATTAACATCAAGATTTAATGTAGGAAGTTGCACCTGAGCTGAGTGTTGGAGGAATCTCAACATTCTACGAGTAGAGGTGAGAAGGTAAAGCATTTTAGGCATGAGGGACCAGTAATGTGTAAGAATGGAGAAGGAAGAAAAGAAGATGGCATACTAGTACAGAGGAATAACTAACAGACTAGAACACAGATGTTAAGTTTTAGAGTCAGGACCTGGGTTAATATCCTGCTTCTGACGCCATCTATCTTTGGGTATATTTCTTAACATCCCTGAGCAATGGACTGTGGTGACACGTACTTGTTATCCTTACTGCTATGCTGAGACTGGTGGATCTCTGGAGCCTGGTGGTTCTAAACTTCCACTGAACAAAAACTAATCCAGTTTTGATTAAGCGGGAAGAGCAGAGAGCCAACAAGCTGCCTAGGTAGACTGACTTTCCCAGATAAGAAATGAAACAGGTCAGAGCTTTCCTACTGATAAGTAGTCGGGTTGGGCTTATTGAGATACTGTTGCACTTCCAGCTTGGGTAATATAGGGAGACAGTTCCCCTCCCCATAAAACACCTCCCTAAATTTATAAAATTAGGGGATAAGAAAAGATAACTTCTGAGGCCCCTTACAACTCTAAGTCTGTGATCCTTCTGACTAATATCATGAATAGTGAAAGGACCAAGTCAATTGAAGAATTTTTTAAATATACTTGAAACTCAAAAAGGTCCTGGTATTTCTATATCATGCTTTGTGACTTTTTCTATATGTTTATTATCAGAGTACTCTTGCATTCTAAAGATTTTTTTAAAAAAGAAATTAAAACATTGTTCTATCTAGATGAACCAGATGCATGTTCTTTAAAGTATTATTATATTCTAGCCTTTCTAGATTAAATAAATTAAGAAAGTCAATCTGGAGCCACATGTTGGAGGGCTGTAAATATTAGACTAGGGATATTGTATTTTATCCAAGGCAATAGGAAGTCACTGAAAATGTTTGAAGAGTAGACATATCTGTGTTTTGGAGATGCTCTGCCTTTTCAGAAAAGCAAAATTTTCAGTTAGACAGGGCTTAAGATAAGATTCCTAAAAGTAACTATAAAATAGCAGCCACCCACTCCTTCCCCCACCCACTTCCAACAGGCAACTATAGAAAGGAAACAGAAAAATGTGTCATGAAAATAGGTTCCATTTGATCTGGAGACCACTATCAAGAGATTGGCAACCCTGTTTCCTCTTTGTACCCCAATTATTTTCATAATGATGAAGCACCAGGATATTAGTGCATCATAAATTCTGTGTGACAGGGTGGACTATTCGGTAACATGTTGACCTTTTCAATATTCTGCAAATTGATTTTCTGACCATTCCTGTTCTTTCTTATTTACAACCTTAATAACCCAAGAAAGAGAAACATAGAGAAAAAAAATAGACAGAGATGGAGAGAAAGAGAAGGGAAAGATAAGGGAGAATGAGAGAGAAAGAGAGAGAGAGAGAATTGGTAAGTCATGTGTTTCTATGTTTATGAGTGCTCAGTGAATCATTGCATTTGTCTGTCTCTTAGAAGCTTGATGACAGCACATACTGTCTGCCTGGAGAGCATTCACATAGAAAACAGACTGGAAGCACAGAAGTCATAGCTATAGACACCTCCAGAAGATCTATAGTAGGTGATATCCATTTGAGGTCACATTAAACTCTCACCAATGGTAAAAGATTGATGCTCTTCTCTTCTGTGAAATTTTATTATGGTGGAATTTTAAGCCCTGAAGGTAAGGTGGATTCAACCTTTCAAATCTAATGTCTCTACTTAGTGAGCATGCTTTTCCATCATTAAATCAGCCTTTATTGTGTTTCTAATAGTAATTATTCACAGCAAATCTCTTTAGCCAACAAAATCATTATATTACATGGTCCCATATCACTTTTTTCTTTTCTAAGTTGCAAGGAACTTAAATCCACATCCTCTAACTCAAGCATCACTTTTCCAATTATCTTTCCCTAATTATGTTTCTCTTAACATACAAGAGCCTTTCATCTCAAGGCTCTATTTCTAATACTCGACTTCTTTTTTCCACAGTTTCCTACTCAGCAATCTTAACACCCAAGAAGAGTTGGCTGCCTCTTCCTCTGATTAATCAGTTCCTTCCAGGACTTTCATTTTATGAAGGGATCCAGACCAGCCATTTTCATCCCTTCATTTTTCTTCATAATTTTCATTCGCCAGATTTCTTTCTCCACCATGCCCCTACTTAAGTGCTTTCTCCTCCTCTTCCTTTTCCTCCTCTTCCTTTTCTTCTTCCTCTTTCTCCTCCTCCTCTTCCTCCTCCATTAAAGCTTTTTTCTCTGTGCTGTGTTCCTCTACTAAAATATAAACTCATTGAGGGCAGGGACTTTCTAGATTTTTACTCCCAGAACAATGCCTTTCACAAAATAGGTAATACATATGACTTGTATATTTGAAGTCACAATCCTTTATTTACTTTTTATGGTACTTCAGTATACTTCATCAATTTTCCTGTACATACACATTTAAATATATCTGTGGCCTCTCATCCTATCTGTCCACAGAGTCCTGTAAATCCTCCCAAGGGGGGCCACCTAAAGTGTCAGAAGCTTCCTCTAGATCAGGATGTCTTCAACTTTTTCCATTCATGATCCCTTTTTGCCTCCAATTTTTTTTACATGGCTTGGGTATATAATAAAATATGTATATAAACCAAACATTTACTACTAATAATCATAATTTTGCAACCTTTTCATTTAGTTACAAGACCCTATATGGATTCAAAAATGAGTTTAAGAAGCTGGGTTCTCTATTATTTAACCTTAAGCACTAGGCCCTAGTGCACACACCATCTACTAGTTATCCTTCACTTTCATTTTAACATCAGCCCAGATCATCTGCTTTTAAGTTCTTCATCTCTCTGTGGATATCATCTGCTATTTCTCCTATGTGATCTCCAGCAATAAGCTTGGCCTGGGATGGTACAGGATGAAGAGAACAGTCTAGTTTGCCTTGAGGAAATTGTGCAGCACTATTAAAGGAAAATCCTTTTTTTTTTTTTTTTTAAACAAAACTCCATCTTTGAAAAATATTTCTATTCCTCCAGTAGTGGATAAGGAGTTGGTCTTAGAACCAGGAAGACATGAGTTTATATCCAATTTCTTTTTTTTAATTCAATATTTTATTTTTCCTATTACAAGGAAAGAGCTTTCAACATTCACTTTTATAAGATTTTGAGTCCTAAATTTTTTTCTCCCTCTCCCCTTTACCTCCCCCAATATAGCAATCTAATATAGATTATACATGTACAATAATTTTAACATATTTCCATATTAGTCATGTTGGAAAAGAAAATCAGACCAAAAGGGAAAAACACAAAAGAAAAAGTAAACAACAAAAAAAGATGAAGATACTATGCTTCGATCCATATTTAGTCTCCATAGTTCATTCTCTGGATGCAGATGACATTTTCTATCCCAAGTCTATTAGAACTGCTTGGTTCAATATATTAAGAAGAGCTAAATCTCAGCATTTGATCATCACATAATCTTGCTATTACTGTGTACTCTTGTTGGGTACTCACTCGTTTTCCTTGCCACCATAAAAATAGCTGCTACATTTTTACACATGTGGGTCCTTTCCCTTCTTTTATTATCTCTTTAGGATGCAGAATGCAGTAGTGACATTGAAGGGTTAGAGTATAGACAATTTTATAACTGCATGGACATAGTGCCAAATTGCTCTCCAGAAGGGTTGGATCAATTCATAAGTCCACCAACAATGCATTATTGTTACAGTCTTCCTATCCCCTCTAACATTTATCATTATTTTTTCCTATCATCTTAGCCAATCTGATAGGTGTGAGGTGGTACCTCAGAATTGTTTTAATTTGCATTTCTCTAATCAATACTATTTTACAGCATTTTATATGACTATAGATGACTTTAATTTCTTTATCTGAAAATGTTCATATCCTTTGATGATCAAATCCCATTTCTAACACATATTGGCTTACCCTGGAAAGCCCTAAAAGTCACTAACTTGGAGGAAGTTTCCTTTTCTGGGAGTTACTTATATTAATGCAATTATGGACCCAATCATACACATGCTCATTCTTCCAGTATTTCTCTGGGGGCTATGAAGATGAATAAGCATTTATAGAGTGCCAACTATTTACTAGATACTATGTTAAACTTTTTGCAAATATTAAATCATTTGATCTTCACAATAACTCCATAAAGTATATATATTATGATCCCATTTTTACAGTTAAGAAAACCAAGACAGACAATGTTAAGTAACTTGATTAAAGTCAAGCTAACCAGGGTCAAGATTGGGATACAACTAATAAGTATGTGAGGCTGGATTTGAACTCAGATCTTCCTGTCTCTAGGCCCAGTGTTCTATCAACTGAGCCACTAAATGTCTGTAAGATACAAGACTACCACAGTCTAAGAAGAATTCAAGTTCAGTTCATCCAAAAGTAAATGAAGCAACCCACAGGATGAATGAGCAGGTTGTAATGGACAGTGCTATGGAACAGGTGAGAAAATGTGATACTAGTGGGTTTTCATGGCATCTAGAATTAGATGGGATCTCAGTGAGATTTGATTCACAGGTATTCACTTTGAAGAAAATGGGAGAAGCTAGTGGTAATGGTGAACTATGGATGATTTCTGGACTCTCTTGAACAAAGCTGTGTTTATGACATTTCTCTATATTCAAGAGGAGGATAATTGTCACCCAACAAATATGACACAATAGCTGTTCCTTTTTCTCATACTATGTAAGGACTATTACTGGCCAGTTCCAGGAGCAAGTTCCTCTTCTGGTTTATTGGTTCCTTCATAGAAAGGTACACCTAAGCTATCAATGAATAGCAGAGATTCAAACACTGATTTGGTTATTCCGTTAACTAGAAACCTCCGTCTCTATAACTTTGGGAATTCATATAGATCAGCTTATTACAAACAATATGGCTGGGCAGATAGCAAATAGACATCTCAAATAAAAATCTAATTTAAAAACACATCTATACATCCTTATTTTCTGTGAGATTTTGACTCACTTACTTTCCTATGAAACTTTAATGTACCAAAGCTACTTCCAAAGCATGGCTATGGAGAATATTTTGTAAATGTTAACATGTCATAAAAATGTCATCATTTAATATTATATTATTCTTACCATCCCAATTTTCAAAGTAATCCAATTTATGAATTATTTCCTAAACTTACAATCTCTTTCTTATTAATCAATTAGTTCTGAATCTACCCACAGATCACTAATTATTCAATAATTTCAGTATCCAATTATTCAAATAATATTCGATAATCAATAATTCAATAATTCATAAATTATTATAATCATAAAAATAGAAAAAATATTCTATTCTTCTTCCTTCTCTCTACTTTCTTCCCCCCGATAAATTGTATCTATTTGTAGCTATATATATATATAAAATGCACATACCAAAACTCCTACTGTTTTAAGTTTAAATAAACATCCAAGTTCCTGGCTATTATCAGAGCAACAAATAATGATGCAAAGATATAAATTATTTTTTACAGTGTTAACCATGAGAAAAAACTACAGCCAGTCACCTCAAACTATTACTTCTATTCTGAACTTCCCTTCACCCCTGAAACATAATACCACCATTTAATTTCTCTGGCTTGTATCCCAAATTTCTCAAGAATCTTCTTATTTATTCACAATATTTCTCTTTGCCTCTCAGAGTTTCTTTCTAGTCATGATAAATAGTTCTCTAGAACAAGTTAAAACTTTCCACTTTCTTCACAGATTCCTCAAGGAATTCTCTTTATAATATTTCTTCATAATAGTTAAAACAGTTCTATAAGAAAAGAAAATGTCTTCATTTTTTTCTCATTTATTTGCTCTGTCTCTCTTCAACCATCACTCTTAATTGTCCCTCTGGAATGACAATTGAAATCCATCTCCCACAAACTTCTCATAGAATAACAGTTAAACTGTACAAGATTCCAAAGTCTATTATAGAGATGTTAACAATTTCTATGGTTTCTGTAGAAACAGCTATTGAAGCCCTGTTACCAAGGGATGACTTATGCTTGGCAAAACCGTTTGTCATTAGCATGAAAAACATACTACATGAAGTCCAGATAAAGGGATAATTCCCATGAATGGGAAGACTGAGTAACTGGGAAGATAGCTGTATCCTCAGTAGAAATATGAAATCTAGAAAGAGGGGAGAACATGGAAGGAAAGAAGATGAATTCAATTTCAAATGTTTTAAGTTTGAGGTTTCCATGTGACATCCAGTTCCAGAGGTTCAATAGGTCGTTGGTGTTACCAAAGTGGAAATAAGGAGTGAGTTTAGGGCTGAATAAATTGATATGAAAATTATCTGTATTTAGATCATAATTGAATTTATGGGAGTTGATAAGATCACCAATTGAGGTTAAGAGAAGAGGACCTAGGACAGAACCTCTGAAAACATCTATAGTTAGGGGGTGACACCTGAAGAAGATTCAGTAAAGAAGACTGAGGACTCATCTGACAGATAGAAGTAGAATCAGGAGAGGGCAATATCATAAAAACCTAGAGGAGAAACTATCCAGAAAAGGAAAACTAACACTGTCAAAGGAAGCAAGTCAAGAGGATAGGAACTGATCAAACAATAATTTGGTACTTAAAAGATCATTAATAATGTTGGAGAGAGCAGTTTTAGTCATATGAAGAAGTGGAACACTATATTTCAGAAGTTTCAGAAAAGAATGAAAAGAGAAATGGAGGTACAAACTATAGGCAGCTTTCTCAAGCTTAGCTATGAAAGAAAACAATAATAGTTATAATAATATGGAAGACAATGATGATGATATGCTAGCTTTTATATAATGCAGTATGCAGACACTGTGCTAAGTGCTCAATTTATATTTTGCCCTTCACAATTCCCATTTGCCCATCACAATAACCCTAAGGATATAGTACAATTTTATCCTCATATTATAGATAAGGAAAATAAGGCAGAGGGAGATGAAGAAATATGTTCAAGGTCACATATTTACTACATATCTGAGGCCAAATCTAAACTCAAATCTTCCTGACATCACACTCAATACTCTATTCATTATGTGAACTTGCTGTGCAGAGAAGAAGAGCAATAGAATAATCACTAGTGAGATTGGGAAGATCAAGTCAGGGTTTTACAAGGTGAAGAAGACAGAAGGTAAGCAGCTAATGGTTGCAAATGTCATGACACTAAACTGATTTAGGGAGAAAGTATGATACCAATAAAAAGAGTGCTAGATTTGGAAACAGAGTATGTGAGTTGGAGTCCTCAATCTATATAGTTAGTCAAAATACCTTTCTGGGACTCAATTTGGCTCTCTTTACTAAATGGAATTGACCTAGGTGGCTTGTAAGGTAAATTCCCACTTTATATCTATGATCTCAGGATTTTGTTTATCTGTAAATATCAATTACTATGGTTATTGTCTAATACAGATGGCATATCCTGATGACCAGTTATTGAGGATACCATAGACAAGATTATAGCTTAGTGATTAATTAAATGACTCTTCAGCTTCCTTTTAACTCTAAGTGAGTTTCAATGTATTTGGTCGGGGCTGAGAGAGTGAGAAATATGAATTCACTTATGCTTTCTTCATTATAAGGAACTTCAAATAAAAGTTTGTTCTAAAAATTTAGGCAACTTGTGGTAAGTACTTAAAGTCTTACAGAAATGTCAGAGGCAATAAAGCTTAAATGTGTCCTTACACACATATTTGGGGTATATAAGAAGCAGGGCTTGAACCCAGGTTTTCCTGATTCTAAGACCAGCCCATTTTACTACATTGATTCCCATGATTCTTAATATTAAAATGGAAATTTGTGAATATTTGTGTAGCATGGAGGAAAAGACATTTAATACAAAACAATATCTTTCACAGAATCAAAAATAGAGAATGTTCAATTGATGAAAAACAGAAAACAAAGCAAAAGTTGAATTTAGGATGCATGCATAATGGGGAAGCCTATTTGTTTCTGATTTCTTCTTTTATCATAAAAACATTTAGGGATTTTTTTATAGAAGGAGGGAGAATCAAGAGAACTGCAGACATTTATTTAACTGAAATATAATAGCTATGAAGTACATATACAAAACCCTTAATCAGTCTATATTCTTAAGAGACAGATCTATAAAAACTGATACAAGAGCATATGACTTCCTTTAGGAGTGCTAAAAGATGACTCAATCAATACAGATATTTGAATCCCAAGACCAAAAGTTTGTATTCAAGATTCATGACCATCTCACATTTCTAAAATTTTTGCCAGCCTTTCTGGAGGTTGTTACATCCTGATGTCTGTGGGAGGTTTCCAACTCGGAATCTCAAGGTTCTGAAAAAAAGAGAATTTACTGCATGTTATTTCTGCAGAAATGACTCAACTTGAAATTCTTAAAAGAGAACTTATTTTTTCCTGTTGGCTGATGGGATTGACTTTCCCACAGTTTATTATAGATCACTTAGTTAAAGAGTAATCATTTTCTATAAGGCCAAAGGATGTGAATAAACAGTTCTGCAATGAAAAAAATGCAAGCTATTAATAACTTTATAAAAATCTTTCAAATAATAAAATGCAAATTAAAGGGGCCATTTTACTTCATATCCAACAATTGCCAAAAGATAGAAATAGTCAATGGTGGAGGCTTGTGGCAAAAAAGACATATTAACATACCATTACTGGAGTGATAAATTAGTGGGATTGTGGGAAATGATTTTGAATTATATTAAGACAGAGATCTCATAGATAGTTATATATTCCCAAAGAGCTTTGAAAAAGTTTCAATCTGCATTTTTGAAATAATAAAAAAAATAGCAATAAAATTAGATTTTTGTAAGTTGAGGGAATGGGTATCCAAATAATAAAACATGAATGTAAAGAAATATTACTGTACAATAAGCAACTACAAATATTATGAAAAAAAGGAGATATGGGAAGACATATCAATTAATAGAATGAAGTAAATAGAACTAAGAAAATAACATGTTTGTTATTACCATATCATAAATGGAAAGAATAATAAAAATGAAACTAAATATTTTATAATTTTAATGATCAACATTGGCACTGAGTAAGACTGTATGTCTTACTTTTACCTGTATGGTAAAAGTGGGAAACTTTAGATGTTGAGCATTGATTGTTATTGTTAAATTATTAATATGTTGATGGGTTTTGCCAAACTTTTTCCTCTTCTACCTTTTTTATCCTTTGCTATAAGGGCTGGTTTTTTATAAGGGAGGTAAAAATACATAGGGAAGCAAGTGATTATTTTAAAAATCAATTAAAATTAATTTTAAATTACCATCAGCATTTTCATCATATATCTCTGATAATATCCTCTGAGCTGCTTTCCTGTCTAAAGTCTTCACTTATTTCAGATTATTTATAGCCACTACATATCTCTTAATTTGTCCTCTGGATGGCCCATGAAAGCCCACAATTTTAATTATCTGAAAGCTCACAATTCAGCATCACCAGAAAAATATTGGTGCTTAGAAGAGCCAATTTCAGGAAAATCTTAGTGTCATTAAAAGCATTGCTCAGTTTCCCAAAGGCAATCCAACCCACTCTCCTCCTGTTCAGTTTGCTCAAAAGATTTGCCTATTGTCAAATTCAGATCTAATATAGCTCTAGAATTCATGGGTGGTAATGCGGCAGAAGGATAATTCCTGAGAATAATAAAGAATTGTTGTGTATCTATTATGTACCAGGTATTATTCTGGTCACTGGAAAGTGTACAAAAAAATCTGAGAAATACACCCTAAGATGAAAAAGTGAACAATATATTTAGGCAGACAAGATGTGCGTATGAATCATTTAAATTTCAATATATGATATTCCACAATTAGTTGTCATCCTAAGAGATAAAGAAAATCTGTTCTACAAAAGCCCAAAGAAAAGAAAGTTCAAAATTGACTAAAGCAGTAATAGAACACTTAGAATAATATTGATTTTTTTTGGCATTCAAATCAGAGGCAGAATTTACATGAGCGTAAAAGAGGATAGCTACTCCAGGTAAAGGGAACAACATAAGCAAAGTCATGGAGGTGTTTTCAGAGAATTGGAAGGACACTGACCCCATTAGGGGCCATTCATATTAGGAAATATTGGAAATAAATCTAGAAAAATAAGATGAGAAGGGATTAAAACCCATCTTGAATTTGCATTCTGGTAAGTGTTAGGAATTATTGAAGGCTATTTATATAATTAAATTAGTGTTTGGAATGCTAATCTTGTGACAGTGAACATAGATTCTCTTCTCTTCCCACATATCTGATCACTCTCATTTACTTTTGCTTATTTGCTTATTTATAAGTCATCTCATACCCCCTAATAGTGGACATAATAACATAAGCCTCTAGACTCTCTTCTCATCTCTTTCAATCAGGAACATTACCAGTTTTCATAGGTTTCATTTTCGTTCTATGCATCTGTACATCCAGCCCTTGTTTTTCTCTTTACTTTTTTGGATATTTCATAGGCATCTTAAACAATATGTCTGAAACAAAACTTATCTTTCCCTCAAAACCCACTCCTTCCTTATTCTGGCTGAGCTATGTATTACATATTATTTAGTCATTCCTAAATATGTCATTTGATTCTCTTACAAAGTGGCATCTATGAATCTTTGCCTTTTATAGCCACTGAAGAGATATACTCAGATTTCCATGCCTTGACTTTTACACTCTGATGGCTATGTTATTTCATCTTCATGGGTCCTGTTTCCTTTAGCAGAGATCACAACCCAAACTTACAATACTAAAGACAAGGAGAGCAAGAGTTAGGAGTGTTTTTCTTTTTAATTGAAAGTGATGAGAACTGGATGGCAGAGAGGACATGCACATCTATCTAAGCTCTTTCTTGCCCTCAGAATATTTTTTTGTCATGACAGGGCTCGAAATTAGTGCTTGACTGAAAAAAATCAACAAATAATTACCAACAGAAGATATCCTCGAAATTCACCAAAAAAAGGTCTGTTTTTGCTCACAAGCAAGATGGTTAGGTCAGGTACAGACAGCAGGCAGGCAGTGAGAACATGGCAGGCAGAGAGAGCACAGCAGGCAGAGAGAGCACAGAAAGCAGCTCATATTGAGCAGACTGAAGGGGTGGGGGTGAGGGGTATAATTCTCAGCCGTTTCTGTGGAGAGAACTTTACAACAGGATGGCTACTTTGCCCTGGCAGCAAGCCTACAGTAGATCAGCAGAGAAGCTATAAACACCCGGGATAAAGGCTATAATCCTGGGACCCACCCAAAACCTGGAGTGACTCAGCACTTTCTCAGAGTCTCAGAGTGCAGATTCAGTGCAGCCATTGCTGTCCTGCTACTGCCTCGCTACTACTTCCTGCAGTCTGTAGGGGAAGCCTGATAATACCATTCGGCCCAAAAAAGGAAACCTGATTTGCTTTTTTTGTTTATTGATTGGTTTGTTTTTCTTTGATTCTTCTTTGACAAAATGAACAAAAAATTGAAGCGGGCTCTAACAATAGATAACTTCTATACAGATAGAGAGCAGACTTCAAACACTGAGGAGACTAAAAACTGAGTGTCTCCAGATGAATCCCCAAAGAGGGATATGATCTGGTCACCAATATACAAGACTCTCATAAAAAAAAAAATTGTAAAGGCTCTTACAAGAGATCTAGAAGAAAAATAGGGAAAGGAAAGGGAAGCTTGGCAAGAGAGTCTGGAGAAGTCATCCCACTCATTTAAAGAAAGAGTGGATAAAGAAATCAAGAAACCTGAAAAACAGAATTAGTGAAATGGAAAAGGTAAACAATTCCAAGGAAAACAGAATAAGTGAATTGGAAAAAGAAAATAGCTCACTAAAAAATAAAATAGGCGAAATGGAAAAAAATTCCATAGAACAAAACAACTCAATTAAAAACCCAATTGGACAATTATAAAAAGAAATTTAAAAGTAAATGAAGAAAATGATACATTAAAAATTAGAATTGAACAAATGGAAATGAATGACTCGAGGAGACACCAAGAATCAGTCAAGCAAAACCAAGGAAAAAAAAAAATGAAACAATGGGAAAGATGTCAAATACCTACTTGGGAAAATAATAGAACTGGAAAATAGATCTGGGAGAGATAATCTGAGAATTATTGGACTTCCTGAAAATGATGATTGGAAAAAAAGAGCCTAGACACTATTTTCCAGGAAATTATCAAAGAGAACTGCCCAGATATTATAGAAATAGAGGGTAAAATAGACATTGAAAGAATTCATTGATCACCTACTGAAAGAGACCCCCAAAATCAAAACTCCACAAAATATTGTGGCTAAATTCCAGAACTATCCGACCAAGGAAAAAATACTACAAGCAGTTGGAAAAAAAATTCAAATATAGAAGAGCCACAATAAGGATTGCTCAGTATCTAGCAGCTTCCACATTAAAGGATTTAAGGATCTAGAATCTGATATTTCAAAAGGCTAAAGAACTTGGTATGCAGCCAAAAATAACTTACCCAGCCAAAATGAGCATGTTTTTCCCAGGGAAGATGATGGAAATTCAACAAAATAAGTGAATTTCATCTATTTCTGATGAAAAAAACAGAACTAAACAAAAAGTTTGATTTCAAAATATAGGCGTCAAGAGAAACATAAAAAGGTAAAAAGAAATCTTGGGAACTATATTTCTGTTATAAATACACATCAAAACACATGTATAATTTAGTTTTACAGTTATAATATAAAAAAGAAACTAGAGATGGAAAGGAAATTGTACCAGAAAAAGAGTAAAGTGGGGGTCCTACATCTCATGAAGAGGCAAAGGAAACCTATTATATCTCAGGGAAAGAAGGGAGGAGGATGAATATAGTGGGTATCATACTCTCATAAGAGTTGGATTAAAGGGAAAAATATTAGACATATTCGATCTACAGAGAAACTTCTTCCACCTCATTGAAAATTGGGAGGAGAAAAGTGAAAAGGGAAGGAGTAAGCTAAGCAGAAGGGAATACAGAAATTGTGAGGAAAGGGGGTAAGAAAAGAGGAGGAACTCTAAGGTGGGTTGAGGAATACTAAAAAGGGAGAGCTGTGAGAGCCAAGTAGTGCTCACAAATTTAATACTGGGGAGGGGGTGAAGGAGGAAGGAAAGGAGAAAAGCATAAGCAGGGGTTAACAAGATGGCATGTAATACAGAATTAGTCATTTTAACCATAAATGTGAATGGGGTAAACTCCCCCATAAAGAGAAAGCAGATTACAGATTGTGTTAAAAGCCAGAATCCTACAATATGTTGTTTGCAGGAAACACACTTGAAGCAGGGAAATACATACAGAGATAAGGTAAAAGGCTGGAGTGGAATCTACTATGCTTCAGGTGAAGTCAAAAAAGTGAGATTAGCCATCCTGATCTCAGATCAAGCAACAGCAAAAATTAATCTAATAAAAAGAGATAAGGAAGGGCACTATATCTTGCTAAAGGGTAGCATTGATAATGAAGCAATATCAATATTAAACATATATGCTCCACGTGGTATAGCATCTAAATTCTTAAAAGAGACATTAAGAGAGCTGCAAGAAGAAATATTCAGCAAAACTATAATAGTGGGAGATCTCAACCTTACATTCAATAAAAAGGTCAGGCAAAATAAACCAAAAAATAATTGGAAACTAAATAATCTCATTCTAAAGAATGATTGGGTGAAACAGCAAATCATAGACATAATTAATTACTTCACCAAAGAAAATGACAATGACAACATCATACCAAAATGTGTGGGATGCAGCCAAAGCTGTAATAAGGGAAAATTTTATATCTCTAGAGGCCTACTTGCATAAAATAGAGAAAGAAAATCAATGAATTGGGCTTGCAACTAAAAAAGCAAAAAAAAAGGAACAAATTAAAAACTCCCAGTAAAACACTAAACGTGAAATTCTAAAAATAAAAGGAGAGATTTAAAAAAATAAAACAAAAAAAAACTATTGAATTAATAAATAAAACTAAAAGTTGGTTTTATGAAAAAACCAACAAAATAGATAAACCTTTGGTAAATTTGATTAGAAAAAAGAAAGAGGAAAATCAAATTGTCAATCTTAAAAATGCAAAGGGAGAACTTTCCACCAATGAAGAAGAAATTACAGCAATAATTAGGAGTTACTTTGCCCAACTTTATGTCAATAAATTTGACAACCTAAGCAAAATGGAAGACTACCTTAAAACTATAGCTTACGGAACTTCCAGCCAAGATGGTGGAGAGGAGGCACACATCTGTGTAAGCTCCACATTTTCTCTCAGAATTCATTTCATGACAAGCCTCGGAATTAATGCTTGACTAAAAAAAAAAAAAAAAAACACAAATAATTACCAAGAGAAGACATCCTTGAAATTCTTCAGGAAAGGTCTGTTTTTGCTCAAGGGCAGGGACGGTTTTGATCAAGAGCAGACTAATGGCAGGTGGTGCCAGTGAGAGCACTACAGGCAGCTCACACTGAGCACACTTGAGGGGGTTGGGATGTGATCTCAGCCATCTCTGTGGGGAAAGTTTTACTACAATCTTGTATACTTTACCCTGGCAACAAGTCAGTAGACAAGCAGAGAACTAAAAACACAGGGGGTGAAGAATACAACCCTGAATAGATAGGGTCTCTCCGGACCTAGCCAACCCCCCACAATATCTCAGCACTCTCTCAGAGTCTCAGACAACAGGCACAGCACAGCCATTGCTGTCCTGCTAGTGCCTCGGTGCTGCCCCCCTGCAGTCTGTAGAGGAAGCTCAGTAACACCACCCCCCCCCCCCCCCCCCCCCAAAAAAAAAAGATTCCATTTGGGTTTTTTTTTCTAGTTTGTCTTCATTGATTCTACCCTGACAAAATGAGCAAAAAATTTAAAGGAACTTTAACCATTCATAGCTTCTATATGCAGACTTTAAACCCTGAGGAGACTAAAAACAGACTGTCTCCAGATGAATCCCCAAAGGAGGATATCATCTGGTCCTCAGCACAGATGACTCTCATAGAAGAAACTTAAAAAGCTCTCAAAAGAGAGCTAGAAGAAAAATGTGAAAAGGAAAGGGAGGCTTGGCAAGAAAGTCTAGAGAAGTCATCCCACTCGTTTAAAGACAGAGTGGATAAAGAAATCAAAACGTTGAAAAATAGAATTAGTGAACTGGAAACAGAAAATAGCTCTCTTAAAAATAAAATTGGTGAAATGGAAAAAAATTCCATAGAACACAACAGCACACATACAAACACAATTGGACAATTAGAAAAAGATATTTAAAAAGTGAATGAAGAAAATACTTCATTGAAAATCAGAATCGAACAAATGGAATTGAATGACTCGAGGAGACAACAAGAATCAGTCAAGCAAAACCAAAAAAATCAAACAATGGAAAAAAATGTCAAATACCTTCTAGGGAAAACAACAGACCTGGAAAATAAATCTAGGAGAGACAATCTGAGAATAATTGGACTCCCTGAAAAATATGATCAAAAAAAGAGCCTGGACATTATTTTCCAGGAAATTATCAAAAAGAACTTGCCATATTCATAGTCATAGAAACAAAGGGTAAAATAGACATTGAAAGACTTCATTGATCACCTACTGAAAGGGATCCTAAAATCAAAACAACAAGAAATGTAGTGGCCAAATTCCAGAACTATCAGAAAAAGGAAAAAATACTACATGCAGCTAGAAAAAATCAATTCAAATATCGAGGAGCCACAATAAGGATTACTCAGGATCTAGCAGTATACACATTAAAGGATTGAAGGGCCTGGAATATGATATTCCAAAAGGCTAAGAAACTTGGTATGCAACCAAAAATAATTTACCCAGCCAAAATGAGCATCTTCTTCCAGGGAAGAAGATGGACATTAAACAAAATAAGCGAATTTCACCTATTTTTGATGAAAAAAACACAACTTAACAAAAAGTTTGATGTACAAATATAGAACTCAATAGAAACCTAAAAGGTAAAAAGAAATCTTGGGAACTATATTTCGGCTATAAAGATGTATAAAGAATACATGTATACCTTGTTCTAGAAACTAAAGGTGGAAAGGACATTGTACCAGAAAAAGGGTAAAGTGGGGGTACTACATCTCACAAAGAGGCAAAGGAAACCTATTATATCTGAGAGAAAGAATGAAGGGGGATGAATATAGTGGGTATCTTACCACCATCAAAATTGGCTTAAAGAGAAAAATTTTAGACATATTTTATCTATGGTGAAACTTCTCCCACCTCATTGAAAAGTGGGAAGGAAAAAGTGAAAAGTGGGAAGGAATAAGCTAAGTGGAAGGGAATACAGAAATTGTGAGGAAAATGAGTAAGATGGGTGAGGAAGTATAAGGTGGGGGGAGGGTATATTAAAAAGGAAGGACTGTGAGAAGCAAGTGGTGCTCACAAGTTTAAAACTGGGGAAAGGGGTAAGGGAGAAAGAAGAAAGAAAAACATAAAAACAGTGCTTAACAAGATGGCAAGTAATACAGAATTGGTCATTTTAACCATAAATGTGAATGGGGTAGTCATTCCAAAATGTGTGGGATGCAGCTAAAGCTGTAATAAGGGGAAATTTCATATCTCTAGAAGCCTACTTGCATAAAATAGAAAAAGAGAAGATTGATGAATTGGGCTTGCAACTAAAAATGCTAGAAAAGGAAAAATTAAAAACCCCCAGTAAAAAAAAAAAAAAAAAAAAAACCCAGTCAAACACTAAACTTGAAATACTAAAACTAAAAGGAGAGAACAATAAAATTGAATGTAAAAAAACTATTGAATTAATTAATAAAACAAAGAGTTGATTCTATGAAAAAAAAAATAAGATAGACAAACCCTTAGTAAATCTGATTTAAAAAAGGAAAGAGGAAAATTAAATTGTTAGTCAAAAATGAAAAGGGAGAACTCGCCACAAACAAAGAGGAAATTAGAGTAATAATCAGGAGCTACTTTGCCCAGCTTTATGCCAATAAATTCGACAACTTAAATGAAATGCAAGAATACCTTCAAAAATATAGCTTGCCCAGATTAACAGAAGAAGAAGTAAATAGACTAAACAGTCCCATTTGAGAAAAAGAAACAGAACAAGCTATTAATCAAATCCCTAAGAAAAAATCCCCAGGACCAGATGGATTTACATGTGAATTCTACCAAACATTTAAAAAACAATTAACGCCAATCCTATATAAACTATTTGAAAAAAATAGAGATTGAAGGAGTCCTACCAAATTACTTTTATGACACAGACATGGTACTGATACTTAAACCAGGTAGGTTGAAAAGAGAAAGAAAATTATAGACCAATCTCCCTAATAAATATTGATGCTAAAATTTTAAATAAAATATTACCAAAATGATTGCAGAAAATCATCCTCAGGATAATAGACTATGACCAAGTAGGATTTATACTAGGAATGCAGGGCTGGTTCAATATTAGGAAAATTATTAGCATAATTGATGAAATCAATAACCAAATTAACAAAAACTATATGATCATCTCAATAGATGCAGAAAAAGCGTGTGATAAAATCTAATATTTATTCCTAATAAAAACATATGAGAGGATAGGAATAGATGGAATTTTTTCTTAAAATAGTAAGGAGCATATATTTAAAAACCGTCAATAAGCATCATATGCAATGGGGAAAAACTGGAACCTTTCTCAGTAAGATCTGGAGTGAAGCAAGGTTGCCCACTATCACCATTATTAATCAATATTATATTAGAAACACTAGCCTCTGCAATAAGACTCAAGAAAGAGATTAAAGGAATTAGAGTAGGAAAAGAAGAAACCAAACTATCACTCTTTGCAGATGATATGATGGTATACTTAGAGAACCCCAGAGATTTTACTAAAATGCTATTAGAAATAATTCATAACTTTAGCAAAGATGCAGGATACAAAATAAATTCACATAAATCACATAAATCATTTTTATACATCACCAACAAAATCCAACAGCAAGAGGTACAAAGAGAAATTCCATTCAAAATAACTGTCAACAGCATAAAATATTTGGGAATCTATCTACCAAAGGAAAGTCAGGAACTATATGAGCAAAATTACAAAAAACTTTCCACACAAATACAGTAAGATTTAAATAATTAGAAAAATATTAAGTGCTCTTGCATAGGCCGAATGAATATAATAAAGATGACAATACTCCCTAAACTAACCTATTTATTTAGTGCCATACCAATCAGACTCCCAAGAAAATATTTTAATTACCAAGAAAAAATAACAAAATTCATATGGAAACACAAAGAGTCAAGAATCTCAAGGAAATTAATGAAAAAAAAAATCAAATGAAGGTGTCCTAGCTGTACCTGATCTAAAACTATATTATAAAGCAGCAGTCACCAAAACTATTTGGCATTGGCTAAGAAATAGATTAGTTGATCAATGGAATAGGTTAGGTTCATGAGACAAAATAGTCACTTATAGCAATCTAGTTTTTGACAAACCCAAAGATCCTAACTTTTGGGATAAGAATTCATTATTTGACAAAAATGCTGGGAAAACTGGAAATTAGTATGGCAGAAATTAGGCATGGACCCATACTTAACACTGTATACCAAGATAAGAATGAAATAGATCCATGATTTAGGCATAAAGAATAAGATGATAAATAATTTTTTTTATTTTATTTTACTTTTTTTTATTTAATAGCCTTTTATTTACAGGCTATATGCATGGGTAACTTTACAGCATTAACAATTGCCAAACTTCTTGTTCCAATTTTTCACCTCTTACCCCCCACCCCCTCCCCCAGATGGCAGGATGACCAGTAGATGTTAAATATATTAAAATATAAATTAGATACACAATACGTATACATGATCAAACCGTTATTTTGCTGTACAAAAAGAATCAGACTCCGAAATATTGTACAGTTAGCTTGTGAAGGAAATAAAAAATGCAGGTGGGCATAAATATAGGGATTGGAAATTCAATGTAATGGTTTTTAGTCATCACCCAGAGTTCTTTTTCTGGGTATAGCTAGTTCAGTTCATTACTGCTCCATTAGAAATGATTTGGTTGATCTCGTTGCTGAAGATGGCCAGGTCCATCAGAACTGGTCATCATATAGTATTGTTGTTGAAGTATATAATGATCTCCTGGTCCTGCTCATTTCTCTCAGCATCAGTTCCTGTAAGTCTCTCCAGGCCTTTCTGAAATCATCCTGTTGGTCATTTCTTACAGAACAATAATATTCCATAATATTCATATACCACAATTTATTCAGCCATTCTCCAACTGATGGGCATCCATTCAGTTTCCAGTTTCTAGCCACTACAAAAAGGGCTGCCACAAACATTCATGCACATGCAGGTCCCTTTCCCTTCTTTATGATCTCTTTGGGATATAAGCCCAATAGTAACACTGCTGGATCAAAGGATATGCACAGTTTGATAACTTTTTGAGCATAGTTCCAAACTAATCTCCAGAATGGTTGGATTCGTTCACAACTCCACCAACAATGCATCAATGTCCCAGTTTTCCCGCATCCCCTCCAACAAGATGATAAATAAATTAGAGGAACATAGGACAGTTTATCTTTCAGCCTTGTGGAGAAGGAAGAAATTTGTGACAAAAGATGAACTAGAGATCATTATTGATCACAAAATAGGAAATTTTGATTATATCAAATTAAAAAGCCTTTGTAAAAACAAAACTAATGTGAACAAGATTAGAAGGGAAGCAACAAACTGGGAAACCATTTTCACAGTTAAAGTTCTGATAAAGGCCTCATTTCTAAAATATATAGAGAATTGACTTGAATTTATAAGAAATCAAGCCTTTGTCTGATTGATAAATGGTCAAAGGATATGAACAGACAATTTTCAGATGGTGAAATTGAAACTATTTCCACTCATATGAAAGAGTGTTCCAAATCATTATTGATCAGAGAAATGCAAATTAAGACAACTCTGAGATACCACTACACACCTGTCAGATTGGCTAAGATGACAGGAAAAAATAATGATGAATGTTGGAGGGGATATGGGAAAACTGGGACATTGATTGTTGGTGGAGTTGTGAACGAATCCAATCATTCTGGAGAGCAATCTGGAATTATGCCCAAAAAGTTATCAAACTGTGCATACCCTTTGATCCAGCAGTGCTACTACTGGGCTTATACCCCAAAGAAATACTAAAGAAGGGAAAGGGACCTGTATGTGCCAAAATGTTTGTGGCAGCCCTGTTTGTAGTGGCTAGTAACTGGAAAATGAATGGATGCCCATCAATTGGAGAATGGATGGGCAAATTGTGGTATATGAATGTTATGGAATATTATTGTTTTGTAAGAAATGACCAGCAGGATGAATACAGAGAGTATTGGAGAGACTTACATGAACTGATGCTAAGTGAAATGAGCAGAACCAGGAGATCATTACATATATCAACAATGATATTGTATGAGGATGTATTCTGATGGAAGTGGATTTCTTTGGCAAAGAGAAGATCTAACTCAGTTTCAATTGATCAATGATGGACAGAAGCAGCTACACCAAAAGAAAGAATACTGGCTAATGAATGTAAACTGTTTGCATTTTTGTTTTTCTTCCTGGGTTATTTTTATCTTCTGAATCCAATTCTTCCTGTGCAACAAGAGAACTGTTTAGTTCTGCACAAATATATTGTATCTAGGACATACTGTGACACATTTAACATGTGTAGGACTTCTTGCCATCTGGGGGAAGAGGTGGAGGGAGAGAGGGGAAAAGTCGGAACAGAAGTGAGTGCAAGGGATAATGTTGTAAAAAATTACCCAGGCATGGGTTCTGTCAATAAAAAGTTATAATTATAAAAAAAACTATAACTTTCCCAGGTTAACAGAGGAAGAAGTAAATTAGTTAAACAGTCCCATTTTAGTAAAAGAAATAGAACAAACTATTAATTATCTCCCTAAGAAAATATCCTCAGGACCAGATGGATTTACATGTCAATTCTACCAAACATTTAAAGAACAATTAACGCCAATCCTATATAAACTATTTGAAAAAAATAGAGATTGAAGGAGTCCTACTAAATTCCTTTTATGACACAGACATGGTACTGATACCTAAACCAGGTAGGTTGAAAACAGAGAAAGAAAATTATAGACCAATCTCCCTAATAAATATTGATGCTAAAATCTTAAATAAAATATTAGCAAAACGATTGCAGAAAATAATCCCCAGGATAATACACTATGATTAAGTAGGATTTATACTAGGAATGCAGGGCTGGTTCAATATTAGGAAAACTATTAGCATAATTGACTAAATCAATAACCAGGCAATAACCATAGGATCATCTCAATAGATGAAGAAAAAGCATTTGATAAAATCCAACATCTATTTCTAATAAAAACACTTGAGAGGATAGGAATAGATGGACTTTTCCTTAAAATAGTCAGGAGCATATATTTAAAACCATCAATAAGCATCATATGCAATGGGGAAAAACTGGAACCTTTCCCAGTAAGATCGGGAGTGAAACAAGATTGCCCACTATCACCATTACGATTCAATATTGTATTAGAAATGCTAGCCTCAACAATAAGAGTCGAGAAAGAGATTAAAGGAATTAGAGTAGGTAATGAGGAAACCAAATTATCACTCTTTGCAGATGATATGATGGTATACTTAGAGAACCCCAGATATTCTACTAAAAAGCTTTTAGAAATAATTTAGCAAAGTTTCAGGATACAAAATAAATCCACATAAATTCTCAGTATTTTTATACATCACCAACAAAACCCAACAGCAAGAGATACAAAGAGAAATTCCATTCCAAATAACTGTCAATAGCATAAAATATTTGGGAATCTATCTGCCAAAGGAAAGTCAGGAATTACATGAGCAAAATTACAAAACACTTTTCACACAAATAAAGTCAGATTTAAACAAATGGAAAAATATTTAGTGCTCTTGGATAGGCTGAGTGAATATAATAAAAATGACTATACTACCTAATCTATTTATTTAGTGCTATACCAATCAGATGCCCAAAAAACTATTTTAATGACCTAGAAAAAATAACAACATATGGAAGTTGGTTCATATGGAAAAACAAAAGGTCAAGAATTTCAAGGGAATTAATCAAAAAAAAAGATCAAATGAAGTCAGCCTAGTTATACCAGATCAAAAACTATATTATAAAGCAGTGATCACCAAAATCATTTGGCATTGACTAAGAAATAAATTAGTTGATCAGTGTAATAGGTTAGATTCACAGGACAAAATAGTCAATAACTATAACAATCTAGTGTTTGAGAAACCCAAAGATCCCAACTTTTGGGATGAGAATCCATTATTTGACAAAAACTGCTGCAAAACTGGAAATTAGTATGGCAGAAACTAGACATGGACCCACACTTACACCATATACCAAGATAAGATCAAAATAGATCTATGATTTAGGCATAAAGAATGAGATTTTAAATAAATTAGAGGAACATAGGATAGCTTACCTCTCAGACTTGTGGAGAAGGTAGGAATTTGTGACCAAAGAAGAACTAGATATCATTATTGATCATAAAATAGAAAATCTTGATTATATAAAATTAAAAGGTTTTGTACAAACAAAACTAATGCAAACAAGATTAGAAGGGAATCAATAAACTGGGAAAATATTTTTAGTTATAGCTTCTGATAAAGGCCTCATTTTCAAAATATATTGAGAATTAACTCTAATTTATAAGAAATCAAGCCATTCTCCAATTGATAAATGGTCAAAGGATATGAACAGACAATTTTCAGATGATGAAATTGGAACTATTTTTATTCACATGAAAGGGTATTCCAAATCACTATTGATCAGAGAAATGCAAATTAAGACAACTCTGAGATACTATTACACACCTGTCAGATTGGCTAAGGTGACAGGAAAAGATAGTGATGAATGTTGGAGGAGATGCGGGAAAACTGGGATACTGATACATTGTTCGTGGAATTGTGAACAGATCCAGCCATTCTGGAGAGCAATTTGGAATTATGCTCAAAAAGTTATCAAACTGTGCATACCCTTTGATTCAGTAGTGTTACTACTCGGCTTATATCCCAAAGAGATAAAAGAAAGGAAAGGGACCTGTATGTACCAAAATGTTTCTAGCAGCCCTTTTTGTAGTGGCTAAAACTTGGAAATTAAATGGATGCCCATCAATTGGAGAATGATTGGGTAAATTGTGGTATATGAATGCTACAGCATATATATTTCTGTAAGAAATGACCAACAGGAAGAATACAGAGAGGCTTGGAGAGACTTAAATGAACTGATACTAAGTGAAATGAGCAGAACCAGGAGATCATTATACCCTTCAACAACAATAGTGTATGAGGATGTATTCTGATGGAAGTGGCTATCTTCAAGAAAGAGAAGATCCAATTCAGTTCCAATTGATATGATGGACAGAATCAGCTACATCCAGAGAAGGAACACTCAGAAATGAATGTGGACTACTTGCATTTTTGTCTTTCTTCCCCAATTATATTTTCCTTCCAAATCCAATTTTTCTTGTGCAACAAGAGAACTGTACAGATCCACACACATATATTGTATCTAAGATGTATTTTAACATATTTAACATGTATAAAACTGCCTGCCATCTAGGGGAGAGGGTGCAGGGAGGGAAGGGAAAAGTTGAAACAGAAGTGAGTGCAAGAGACAATGATGTAAAAATTACCCATGCATATGTTCTATCAAAAAAAGCTATAATTAAAACAAAGAAAGGGATAAGAACCTGACTAATATAGGCAATGGAACAAAAGACATTGCAATGAAAAGTTACAGGAGTTGGTGACTAGTTGGTTATCAGGGGTAAATGAGAATGGAATCAAAAGTGAAAGCAAGGTTTTGAGCCTGGGTATCTGATGATGTAGTTATTGATAGAAATAGGAAAAGTCAGGAATGATATTCCTATAGGGAAGAACAAGAAAATGAGTTCAATTTCAGAAATAATAAGTTTAAAGGAATGGAAGAATACCTAAGAAAGTGCTTAGTCAAGGACTGGCACTTAGATCACAGAACAGGGCTGAAAAAAATAGACTTGGCAGTTATTTACTTACAGGTGATAGCAGAAAGCATGAAAATAATTGAGTTCTCCCAAAGGAAAAAAAATCTCTTGAGAGCAGAGTAGAAGACTCATGACAGCAGACTCAGGGCTTGGGATATTCCTTTTAACAAAGGAACTAGGACAAAGAGGAACTATCAAGAAGATCAAAAAAGAACCAATATGGTGTAGTGTCATGGGAGACATGAAGTTACAAATAGAAAATAGTCAATACTATCAATGTGACTGAGAAACAAAGGAGAAGGATTAGTGCTTGTTTTTTCCCTCTAACACGATCTCTAGTTTATCCTGTATATGTACAAACTATGTACATACAGCAGGGTTTGTTTTGCATTTCTTTGTATTCCCAGTATTCAGCATAGAGCTAGACAGATAGAAGCTTCGTAAATGTATCTTGGCTTAATTAAGAAAAATCTCTTGGATGTAGAAAGGATGGAATCATTGTCAACTTCAGAGAAATCAATTTGTAAAGCATGATGGGGACAGAATGGATGGATAATAAGGAAATAACAATAGTTTGTGTAGTCCATTTGCTTTTAGAACCATACTTTAAAAAAAGGAAAAGAAAAGGGATAAGAACTACAGGGCAAAGTAGAGTCAATAGCAAATGCATTTTCAAAGATGTTGTTGTTATTGCTGTTGTTATTCAGTTGTTTTTTCAGTCATATCCAAATTTTTGTGATTCCTACTTGGAGTTTTCTTGGCAAAGATACTGGAGTTGTTTACCATTTCCTTCTCACTTTACAGATGAGAAAATGAAACAGTATTAAGTGTTTTATATTTTAACAAAAGAGGAGTTTTCCTGACTGTGCTCTATCCACTGTGCCATGTAGCTTCCTGTTTTTTGTTTGTTTTGGATAATTTTTTTTAAATAGATAAGATCTCTTACTGTCTGAGGGCAAAAGGGGTTGCGGTAACGTGAAAAGGGACATAGAATGCCAGGCTTGGAATCAGGAACACTCATCTCCCTGAGTTCAAATCTGTCCTCAGATATTTACAAGCTGTGTCACTCTAGACACTAAAGGGACAAATATCCAACTAATGCCTCAGAAGTTAGAAAGAAATGTCACCCAGAGCTAAGGACATGGGATTAGAGAGGCTGCATGGTACAAGAGATACCACATTCAACTTGGGATAAAGAGTCAAAATCCTGCCTCGGATTCTAATCATGTTATCCTAGGTTGGTCATTTAACCTCTCTGAGCCTCAACTTTCTCATCTACAAAATTGCGATGATAATAAGACCTCCCTTACTATGGTTGCTCTGGAGATCAAAAGAACAAATACATGCAAAGTGCTTTGTAAATTCTAAAACTTATGTGCTATTTTTAATGGAACCAACACTTAATGTTCCAATCTGTGTTGAAGCAGGATATTTTCCCTTCTTCATGTCTGAGGTAGGGAGTGTTGAGAGCAATATGACATTTCAACATAATTAGCATATTTTATGTTACTGGGTATCTGTGTTAAATTATGCATTGAATAAGTCTGTTTCTACATTCACTACCTTCCTCCTTTAGATTTGGGGACTTCAATGTAAATAGATTTTTCATTTCATTATACCCTTGTGAACTGTTAATTTTCTATACAAAAGAACATAAAAATGCAAACTGTCTAATGGTTAAGAGTTGACTCATTCCCATATTTATAAATTATACAAGATGTCTCAAGGAGCTTCAAATATTCTTGGAAAAAATTACATTGGATAAGTGAAGTAAATGCATGTGCCCTATGCTAATGAATATCAAAAAAATTTTATTTATCTTACAGAGTATCTTTTTCTTCTTTCCTGATGAACTTCTTAAAATTGCCAATTTGGTCTTATCTTTGGAAAGTATCAGCTCACTATAAAATATTATATTCTTTAAAACCAAACATATGTACATTGTGATCCTTGTGTACATTCATCACACACAAAACCACTGCAATGTGACTTTCTAAGCTTGAAAATCAGTCTCAGTTGCATCAGCTGCTTCTTTGACATCTTTTGGCTAACTTCCCATGTTTAAATGTCCCAGGGGAAAAATGAAATTTCATCAAAAGGAGGTATCATTTTCTCCTACAATTAAATCCTATGGAAGGCATGCAGACCCAGACATGATGGCAGCTTCACCTCCACCAAGCAATCAGCCAGTGTTTAGGGAAGATTCACTGAAGTTTGCTCTTTTTCTAAATATCAGTAGGGACTGTCAAGTGAAGTATGTATGGCTATTTCCTTGATGTGATCAAGGAAATGCTTGATGAAATACCTCTGGTATGTTGATCCTCCCCATGATTATTGTAAGGATAAAATAAGATAATTATAAAATGTTTCACAAAACTCAAAATTCTACGCTATTAATAGTTTTATCCTTTATGATAAAATAAAGAACAAAACAAAACTGGTAAAGGTGAACTTGTAAATTTAGGCGAGCCAGTTAAGCTCTTTAGTCTCAGTCTCTCCATCTATGAAATGAGGGAATTGGAGTAAATGGTATCTAATGTTCTTTCCAATACTACTTCTTTGATTCTGTGATCCTGTGAATTTTATGTGACAATGAGAATTTTAGTAAAAATAAATAAAAACTAGAAAATAATTGATGCATACTCTAAGGACCTATCTGTCTTTGTTTATTCTTTGTTCTTCCTAACATTAGGAAAGTGATGTCATGACATACAAGTGAACTGGATTTAAATGAGGGAGGGCTATGCTAAGTCAGCAGTTTCACTTTCTCCTCTGGAGCCTTCTGGCTAACTTGTAACCAGATGTAGATCAGAATAACTAGAGATGATCTTAAACCAATAAAACACTTTTGAAGTGAAAACAATGTGTGAAGCAAAAAGAACATAAGCGTCATGAAAGTATTTTAGGGGAGGGGAATTCTAGGGGAGGAGCCAAGATGGCAGAGAGCAGACACAGTTCTCTATAACCTCCTCTAACCTCTCAAACCAACAGCAGATTAAGTTTCTAAAATGGTTATTTTACAGAGTATCTTTTTCTTCTTTCCTGATGCACTTCTTAAAATTGCCAGTTTGGTCTTATCTTTGGAAAATATCAGCTCACTATAAAATATTATATTTTTTAAAACCAAACATATATACATTGTGATCCCTGTGTACAAAAAAATCCACAAATATTTGGAGTACAACACATTTCTAGAAGAAAATACCTTGGAAGAACTTCAGAACAGGTCTGTTTCAATTGGGAGAAGGGGACAGTCTGCTGAATCCAGACTGCGGCATAGGGAGATAGGGGCAAGGAGTTGGAGCAGAGAGTCAGAGGATTGTAGTTTCCACGCACCTGGGAATCTTCTGTGAGACTCTTAGGCCACTCTGTCATGGTTGCAAGCAGGTGGGACATATTTGCCTTTTTTAAAGGACAAATTGAAAACCACTGAGCCCTGGAAGAATGCTGGACCTAGCTGCCATTACCCAGCACTGGAAATCGATCAGCAGAACTGCTCTAGGGCAAATTAAAGCAATTGTTGCTCCTTTGCATTGAACAGACCTCAAGCCTTTAAAAAAAATGAATAACAAACAAACAAACAAAAAAAAAAAACTCTCACCATAGGCAGTTTTTATGGAGAGAGAAAAGAACAGACCTCAAATCCTGAGGTTTTTAAAGGCATAGCAACTTCAGAAGCCCCAGAGACATGAGCTAGTCTCCATTTCACAAGGCTTTCTTTGAAGATTGCATAAAGTATCTTAAAAGAGAGTTAGAAAAAAATGGGGAAATGAAATGAGATCATTGCAAGAAGGAATGGAAAAAATGAAAAAAAGAATGCAATGAATAAAAAAATTAATTGGCCAATTACAAAAGGAACTAAAAAATGTAACTGAAGAAAATAATACACTAAAAACTAGAACTGGACAAATGGAAGTGAATGACTCAATGAGATTTCAAGAATCAGTCAAGCAAAAATGAAAAAATGAAAAAATAGAAGAAAATATGAAATATTTCCTAGAAAAACAATTGACCTGGAAAATAGATCTAGGAGAGACAATCTAAGGATTACTGGGCCTCCTGAAAGCCATGATGTAAAAAAGAACCTAGACATTATCTTATTTGAAATCATAAAAGAAAATGGCCCTGATATTTTAGAATCAGGAGGTAACATAGCCATCGAAAAAATCCACCAATCACCTCCTGGAAGAGACTTCAAAATTAAATCCCCAAGGAGTATCATGGCTAAATTTCAGAAGTAGTCTACTAAGGAAAAGATATTGCAAGGAGCCAGAAAGAAAGAATTTAAATACCGAGGAGCCACAATTAGGATTACATAGGACCTAGTAACTTCTACCTTAAAGGATCAAAGGGCCTGAAATATGATAATCCTAAAAGCAAAGGAACTGGGATTACAGCCAAAAATAAGCTATCCAGCTAAAATAAGTATTATCTTTCAGGGAAGAAGATGGACATTCATTCATATAGGTGAATTTCACCTATTTTTAATGAAAAGGCCAGAACTGAACCAAAAAAATGAGATCCAAACACAGAACTCAAGAGAAGCATTAAAAGGTAAAAATGAAAGAACACTTAAGAACTATATTTCTGTTACAGGTATATTTAGAGATTTTTTTTCTATTTTATTATGCGAATATGAAAAAGAAACTAGAGGTGGAAAGGGGATCATACTGGAATAAGAGGAAAAAGGAGGTAAAATAAGGGAAATTACATCCCATGAAGATACAAAAAAAAAAATCTATTATAATTGAGGGAAAGAAAAGAGGGGGATGAGCATTGAATGAATCTTACTCTGATAAGATTTGGCTCTAAGAGAATATCAGACATATCTGGTATGATAAGGAAACTTGTCTAAACTTATAAGGATGTAGGAGAGAAAGGGGAGGAAAGAAAGGGAAAAACTAATAGAAGGGAAAGAGAAGACTTAGAGGAAAAGTGTAAAAGAGGGGAGGGTCTCTAAAGGAGGAGAACTGTTTGAGGGAGGTAGTCATCATGTTGAGGTATAGGCCAAATGTTGAGGTCTAGATTTGGGGTACCTAAATGAAATTAGGGTTTAGTTAAGGTCTAGTGGCAGGTTTGGAGTACAGGGAGTCAAACAGAGTTCCCCTGCAACCCCCTTGGATTTGGCGCAAGGATACGGCAGTATATGATGTCTAGTAGCCGCACCAGTCCCCAATAAAAGCATTTATTAGCCCAAGAGCTAGATTAATAAAAGAGGTTTATTATTGAGTTTAGAAGTAGGAGTTAGGTGAAGGTAGAGATAAGGAGGGCACTGGACAGAGGGTCCAGTGGACAGAGGGTCCTTACATGGTGACCATGTTTGGAACCTCTGCAAAGAGCGGTTCCCAGCGTGGCCCTTTTATAATAGGAGACTTAGCTCAAGGGGCTTTTGGGTGTAGCCCCAAAGTTGGCTCAGATGCGGGTGGGGCTGGGACAGGTCCGGATCTTCTATTGGAATTCAAAGGGACCAGGATTTGTGAGTCAAAGGGTAATTTACATTAACTGGGGGGAGGGGAGGGGTTGGGAATCAAAGATTGGAATCTTTCCCGCATCAATCAAAAGCAAAATACTTGAGGAAAGGGGGATAGGAAAGAGAAAAGCAATAACTGAGGGTAACTAAGATGGCAGGAAATACAACTTAGTTATTTTAACTGTGAATATGAATGGGATGAACTCCCCCATAAAATGGAAGCAGATAGCAGACTGTATTAAAAGCCAGAATGCTATCATATGTTGTTTACAAGAATCACATTTAAAGCATAATGATACATACAGAGTGAAGGTAAATGGCTGGAGAAGAATATATTATGCTTCAGGTGAGGAAAAAAAAGCAGGGGTAGCAGTCCTGATCTCAGATCAAATAAAAGCAAAAATTGGTCTAATTAAAAGAGATAAGAAAGGAAACTATATCTTGCTAAAGGGTACCATAGATAGTGAAGTAATATCAATATTAAACATATATGCACCAAGTAGTATAGCATCTAAATTCCTTAACGAGAAGGTAACAGAAATGCAAGAAAAAATAGATAGGAAAACTATACTAGTGGGGAAGATCAACCTTGCTCTCTCAGAACTAGATAAATTGAGCCACAAAATAAATAAGAAGTTAAAGAGGTAAATAAAATGTTACAAAAGTTAGGTGCCATAGATCTTTGAAGAAAATTAAATGGAGACAGAAAGAAGTTTACTTTTGTCTTAGTGGATCATGGAACTTATACAAAAATTGATGATGTATTAGGGTATAAAAATCTGAAAATCAAATGCAGAAAGTATGAAATAGTAAATGCATTTTTTCAGTAATCACAATAAAAATCACATTCAATGTAAGGCCAGGAGAAAATAGACCCAAAAGTAATTGGAAACGAAATAATCTCATCCTAAAGAATAAATGGGTGGAACAGCAAATCATAAGCACAATTAATAATTTCATCCAAGAGAATGACAATAATGAGATAATATACCAAAATTTGTGGGATGCAGTCAAAGTGGGAATAAGGGGAAATTGTATATCTCTAGATGCTTACTTGCATAAAAAAGAGAAAGAGAAAATCAATGAATTGGGCTTGTAACTAAAAAAGCTAGAAAAAGAATAACTTAACCCCCCCAATCAAATACCAAACTTGAAATTCTAAAAATAAGAGATTAATAAAATTGAAAGTAAAAAAACTTTGAATTAATAAATAAAACCAATTATGAAAAACCAACAAAATAAATAAACCTTTAATTTGATTAGAAAAAGGAAAGAGAAAAATAAAATTGTTGGTCTCAAAAATGAAAAGGGAGAACTTTCCATCAATGGAGAGGAAATTAGAGCAATAATTAGGAGTTACTTTCCGCAATTTTATGCCAATAAATTTGATAAACTAAATGAAATGGAGAAATACCTACAAAAATATAGATTGCCCAGATTAACAGAAGAAATAAATTGCTTAAATAGTCCCATTTTAGAAAAAGAAATAGAACAAGCTATTAAAAAACTACCTAAGAAGAAATCCCCAAGACCAGATGCATTTACATGTAAATTCTACCAAACATTTAAAAAACAATGAACTCCAATACTATATAAATTCTTTGAAAAATAGGGAATACTTCTGGCCAAGATGGCGGAGAGGAGGCACACAGCTGTGTAAGCTCCAAGTTTTCTCTCAGAATTCATTTCATGACAAGCCTCTGAATTAATGCTTGACTGAAAAAAAAACCACAAATAGTTACCAAGAGAAGACATCCTTGAGATTCGACAGGAAAGGTCTGTTTTTGCTCAAGGACGGGGACGGTTTTAGATCAGGGGCAGGCAGCAGCAGCGAGAGCTCGGCAGGCAGCTCACAGCCCAGCAGACCGGAAATCTGTCTACTTGGGTATAATCTCAGCCAGCTCCACAGGGGGAGCTTTGCTACAGGACTGGACACTTTGCCCTGGCAGCAAGTCAATAGCCCAGCAGAGAAGCTAAAACACCAGGGGTGAAGAATACAACCACAAACAGCTGGAGTTTCTCAGGACCAGGCCACCCCTACCCCACAACATCTCAGCACGCTCTCAGAGTCTCAGAGTGCAGGCACAGCACAGTTCTGCTAGTGCCTCGCTGCTGCCCCCCGCAGTCTGTAGAGGAACCTCGGTAACACCACCCAGCCCCTCCTCCAAAAAAAGCAGATTACATTTGGGTTTTTTTTCTTTTTTTCTCCTCTAGTTTGTCTCTGATTCTTCTCTAAGAAAATGAGCAAAAAAATGAAAAGGACCTTAACCATTGATAGTTTTTATACAGATAGAGAGCATACTCTAAACCCTGAGGAGACTAAAAACAGACTGTCTCCAGCTGAATCTCCAAAGGAAAAGATCATCTGTTCCTCGGCACAGATGAATCTCATAGAAGAAATTAAAAAGGTTCTCACAAGAGAGCTAGAAGAAAAATGAGAAAAGGAAAGGAGGCTTGGCAAGAGAGTCTGGAGAAGTCATCCCCACTCATTTAAACACAGAGTGGATAAAGAAATCAAATCCTTGAAAAATAGGATTAGTGAACTGGAAACAGAAAATAGCTCTCTAAAAAATAAAATTGGCAAAATGGAAAAAAATTCCATAGAACAAAACAACTCAATTAGACACTTAGAAAAAAAATATTTAAACAGTGAGTGAAGAAAATACTTCATTGAAAATTAGAATTGAACAAATGGAATTGAATGACTCGAGGAGACAACAAGAATCAGTCAAGCAAAAGGGAAAAAAAAAATCAAACAATGGAGAAAAATGTGAAATGCCTTCTTGGGAAAACAACGGACCTGGAAAATAGGTCTAGGAGAGACAATCTGAGAATTATTGGACTCCCAGAAAAAAAAAAAAAAAAAACCTGGACACTATTTTCCAAGAAATTATCAAAGAGAACTGCCCAGAAATCATAAAAACAGAGGGTAAAATAGACATTGAAAGAATTCATTGATCACCTATTGAAAGGGATCCTAAAATTAAAACCCCAAGAAATATAGTGGCCAAATCCCAGAACCCTCATACGAAGGAAAAAATACTGCAAGTGGCTAGAAAAACCCAATTCAAATATAGAGGAGCCACAATAAGAATCACCCAGGATCTGGCAGCATCCACATTAAAAGAATGAAGGCCCTAGAATATGATATGCTGAAAGGCTAAGGAACTCGGTATACAATCAAAAATAACTTACCCAGCCAGAATGAGCATCTTTTTCTAGGGAAGAAGATGGTCATTCAATGAAATAAGTGAATTTCACCTATTTTTGATGGAAAAACTAGAACTAAACAAAAAGTTTGATCTACAAATATAGAACTCAAGAGAAACTTAAAAAGGTAAAAAAAAAATCTTGGGACCTATATTTCTGCTGTAAAGATGTATAAAGAATACATGTATACCTTGCTCTAGAAACTAGAGGTGGAAAGGACATTGTACCAGAAAAAGGTTAAAGTGGGGGTACTACATCTCACGAAGAGGTAAAGGAAATCTATTATATCTGAGAGAAAGAATGGAGGGGAATGAATATAGTGGGTATCTTATTCCCATCAGAATTGGCTTTAAGAGAAATATTGTAGACATATTCAATTTATGGTGAAAATTCTCTAACCTCACTGAAAAGTGAGAAGGGAAAAGAGAAAAGGGAAAGAATAAGCTAAGCAGAAGGGAATACAGAAACTGTGAGGAAGAGGAGCAAGATAGGGGGAGGAACTCTAAGGCGGAGGGGGGAGGGATACTAAAAAGGGAAGGCTGTGAGAAGCAAGCAGTGCTCACAAGTTTAATACTGGGAAAGGGCGGAAGGGAGAAAGAAGTGAGAAAGGCATAAACAGGGGTTAACAAGATGGCAAGTAATACAGAATTGGTAATTTTAACCATAAATGTGAACAGGGTAAACTCCCCATAAAGAGGAAGCGATTAGCAGAATGGATTAAAAGCCAGAATCCTACAATATGTTGTTTACAGAAAACACACCTGAAGCAGGGAGATACATACAGAGTAAAGGTAAAAGGTTGGAGCAAAATCTACTATGCTTCAGGTGAAGTGAAAAAACCAGGGGTAGCCATCTTGATCTCAGATTAAGCAAAAGCAAAAATTGATCCAATTAAAAGAGATAAGAAAGGGCAGTATGTCTTCCTAAAGGGTAGCATAGATAATGAAGCAATATCAATATTAAACATATATGCACCAAGTGGTGTAGCATCTAAATTCTTAAAAGAGAAATTAAGAGAGCTGCAAGAAGAAATAGACAGCAAAACTATAATAGTGGGGGATCTTAACCTTGCCCTCTCACAATTAGATAAATTAAACCACAAAATAAATAGGAAAGAAGTCAAAGAAATAAATAGAATACTAGAAAAGTTAGATATGATAGATCTCTGGAGAAAATGAAATGGAGACAGAAAGGAGTACACTTTCTTTCAGCAGTTCATAGAACCTATACAAAAATAGACCATATATTAGGACATAAAAACCTCAAACTCAAATGCAGTAAGGCAGAAATAGTAAATGCATCCTTTTCAGACCATGATGCAATAAAAATTACATTCAACAAAAAGCCAGGGTAAAATATACCAAAAAAAATTGGAAACTAAATAATCTCATACTAAAGAATAATTGGGTGAAACAGAAAATCATAGACATATGAAACAACAATATGAGACATCCAAGAAAACAACAATAATGAGACATCATACCAAAATGTGTGGGATGCAGCCAAAGTGGTAATAAGGGAAATTTTAATCCTTAGAGGTTTAAAAATAAAAAAAGTCCAATGTTTGGGTTCCTTTAAAAAGCTAGAAAAAGAAAATTAAAACCCCCCTCAAACTAAACTTGAAATTTAAAATTAAAAAAAAATAAAATTGAAAAAAAAAACATTTTAATAATAAATAAAACTAAAAGTTGGTTTTAAAAAACCAAAAAATTGAAAACCTTTGAAACTTTAAAAAAAGAGGAGGAAAATAAATTAGTTTTAAAAAAAAAGAAACCCCAAAAGGGAAAAATTAAAAAATTAAATTTCCCCCAATTTTAAAAAATTTAAACCAATGAAATGGAGATACCAAAAATATAGAGAACGGGGGAAAATTTTAAAAACCATTTCAAAAAAAAAAAAAACAATTAAACAACCTAAGAAAAAAACCCCAAAAAATTTACATAATTCACCAAAAAAAAACAATTCCCCAATGCATATAAATTTTGAAAAAAGGGAAAAAAAAAAAGAACAAATCTTCCCAAACCAAAGGTAAAAAAAAAGAAAAACAAAAAATTAAAAACCCAAAAAAAAAATTTAAAAAAAAAAAAAACAAAACCCCAAAAAAAATAATTTTCCCTGAAAAAAAAAAAAGCATTTTAAAAAGCCAAAAAAAAACAAATTTAATTAATAAACCCAAAAAAATTTTGATATTAAAAAAGTTTAAAAGATTTAAAAAAAAATAAACCAAATTTTAAGAAATTTAAAAAAAAACTAAAATTTTTTAAAAAATTTTTGAATTTTAAAAATAAACCCATTAAAAATTAAACAAACCCCAATAAATTAAAAAAAATTTTAAAAAAACCTAAATTTAAAAATTTGAATATTAAAAAAAATAAAAAAAAACCAAAAACATTTTCCCAAAAAAAATTTATAAAAAAAAATTCTTTAAATTTTAAAAAAAATAAAAAGTAAAAATTTTTAAAATAATAAAACACAATAAAATTTTCCCAAAAAATCAAAAAAATAAAAAAAAATTTAAAAAAAATAGGTTAAAAATGAAAATAAAAAGATAAAAATTTTGACAAAATAAAAAATAAAAAAATTAAACATTTTAAAAAATAACCTAAATTCAAAAATTTTAAAATAAAAAAACAAAAAATTTAAAATCCAAAAACCAAAACAAAAGAAAAAAAAACAAATTCTAAAAAAAAAAATTTAAAGAAATAAAAAACCCAATAAAACAAACCAAATTTAAAATTTAAAAAGGGGAAAAAAAAAAATTAAATTCTAAAAGGGTTTTAAACCCGGAAAAAATTTTTAAAAAAAAAACCAAATATCATTTACAAAAAGGAAATTTTTTAAAAAAATAAAAATTTTAAAAAAATTTTAAAAAAAAAGGAAAAAAAGCAAGGGAAAAACCTTTCCAAAAAAAGGAAAATTTTTTAAAAAAAAAATTTCCAAAAAAAATAAAAAAAAGAAAATTTTAAAAAAAAAAAAAAAAAGAAAAAAAACCAAAAAACCAAAATTAAAAATTTAAATCATTTAAAAAAGGCCAAAAAAAAAAGAAAAATTTAGGGGGAAAAAAAATAAAATTTTTAAAAGAATTCCACCATTTAAAAAATTTAAAATGCCAAAATTATAAAAACCCCCCAAATAAAATTGCAAAAAAAACAAAAAAAAAAAAAAACCAAAACCCAAAAAAACCCCGTTATCCCAAAAACAAAAAGAAATTCCCAAACAATTAAAATTAAAAAGGGAAATAAAAATATTTTTGAAAAAGAAACCCAAAATTTTTGGAAAACAAAACCGGAAAAAAAAAAACTTAAAAAAAAAAATCAATGAAATTTTCCCAAAATGTTTTTAAAAAAAAACAAAAAAAGACCAGGCCAAAATACAAAAAAAAAAACAAAAAAATTCCCATTTTGGGGAAAAATTTTTAAATAAAAATTTTGAAAAAACTTCGGGAAAACCAAATAAAAAATTAACATAAATTTACCCCAAAGGGAAAAAAAAAAAGAACAAAAAGTAAAAATTTTAAAAAAAAAGCCTTTTGGTTATTAAAAATTTTTAAAAAAAAAAAACCCAAAATAAAACCCAATTTTTTCCCCAAAAACCCCTTTTTCCCCTTACCCGGAAAACGGGCCAAATTTAAAAGACCAAAATAAATTTTTCAAATTTTAAACCCTTTTTGAAACCCCAAAAAAAACCCTTTGCAAAAAGGAAAATAAAAGGTTAAAATAAATTTTTAAAAATTTTTTAAAAAAAAAAATAAAGGCCCATCCCAAAAAACCTGCCAAAAAAAACCCAAAAAATAAAAACAAACCATTGGTACAAAAGGGGGTTTCTAAAACCCAAAAACAAGAAAGACCCCCATCTTTCAAAAAAAAGAAAAATACCCATTTAAAAATTTATTTTAAAAACCCCCCAAAAAAAAAAAAAAAAACAAAGAAATTAACCAACCCTTTAAAAGAAATTAAAAAAACGGGAAAAAAGGGATTCCAAATCAAAAAAAAAGGCCCCTTTTAAAAGAAAATTTTAAAAAAAAAAAAAAAAAGGGAAAATTTGGAAAAATTTGGGGGGAAAACGGGAAAGAAAAAAGAAATTTTGAAATTTTTTTTAAAAAAAAAAGAAAAAAAAAAAAATTGGGTTGGTTTTAAAAAAGGGGAAAAAAAAAGAATTTAATTTGCCTAAACAAAAAAAACCAAAAACCCCAAAAATTTTTGTGGGTAAAAAAGGGGAAAATCAAACCCCTAAAGGAAAATTTTTTAAAATTTAAAAACCCAAATTTCTTTTAAACTTTATTTAAAACATTTGAAATCTACAACCAGATCAAGACTAACAGATGCATACTTGCATCACTTGTTACGACTAGCAGTGACAAATATGGAACCAGACATTGACCATCTCATTAGCCAAAAGCAGGCCTATGGTTCCCATTGAAATACAGGTAAGTTTGTTGATTTAACTTTGGAATTTCAAAAAGTAGACAGAAGAATAGAGAACATCCCACATATGGGCTGCCAGTGCAAAAGCAAAGAGATGGAAAATGAAGAATAATTTGTGAAGAACAGTAAGTTGGCTGTTTTTATAACATCATAAAACATAGAGAAGATGTAAAGTCTAAAGAGAAAGGAAATGGAAATAAGGAGTGATTGGAATTTCCTAATTACTTTAGTAGCTGCATGGAGGGTGAATTGGAGAAGGGAAAGACAGGGAGAATGATTGGAAAGTTATCTCCATAGTAGACAAGAGAGGAAAAGAGACCTTGAATACGGATAGTAAATATGTAAATGGAAATGACAGGAAAAATGTTGTGAAGATAAAAGTGACAAGATTTGGCTGTGGATAGGATATGTGGGGTGGGTAAGAGTGAGAAAGTCAAGATGATGCATGCCAAGATTGCAAATTTTGGAAACTGGTGGTTGGTAGTTCCTTTAGTATAATTGGAGAAGTTCAGAAAAAGAAGGATTTGGGGTGAAAGGTAATAAACTTTGTTTTGGACATGGTAATTTCTAGTAGTCAATATGTATACTCAGTTTTCCTTTATTTTCAGGTATGTAATGTATGTCAGTATATATGTATATCTGTGTACATAAACATATATATAATCACATAATTTAAAAGCACCTATTAAGTATTTACTGGTTGCTAGACATGGTACTAAAACCTAGAGGGAAAAATACAAAAGTTCCCCCCATAAAGGAACTTATCTCTTAATAGAATATACAAAGACTATTCCCATATACTGGAGTCTTTGTATTATACTTGCAAGGTACATAGAAGATGATCAATTAATCAACAAGTATTTATTAGGCACTTATATATACCAGGCTCTGTACTGCAACTAAGATAGAGGAAAGAAGGAATGAAGGAAGAAATGAATGGAGGGAAGGAAGGAGGGAAGGAAGGAAGAAAAGAAGAAATGAAGGGAAAAGGGAGGGAAGGAGAAATAGAAGGAAAAAGCAAACCACGCTACTGTCTTTGCCAAGAAGAACCCAAGGGGGGTGGGAGGAGGATCACAAAGAATCATTCAAGACTGAAATAATAGAAGGAATGTCAAGGAGCTTCCATTCTATTAAAAGAGGCAGCATGTTAAATATCTTTATATTATATATGCAACATAAATACAAAATAAATGCAAAGGAATTTAAGAAGGATGCCAGAACCAGGGACAGTGGGAATAAAAAGAGGAAAGATAAGGTCTTTTTAAGATCTCCAAGGTCTTCTCCAGACTTAAAATTCTAATTGTGTTTCTGCATGTTCATACCAAATATAGGTCCACATTAGTTAGATTTGGGTCAAAGAGCAGTTGAATTGAACTGTGCCTTTAAATTTAGTAGGAATATGTGATCATAGTTAGAATGTGCCCTCCTGTATGGATTATTAGATAAAATGAGATATGGTCCATTAAAAAACAGAGATCAAAAGCAAATGTTGACAGTAAATATAATTTCTTTTCCAATCTCACAGGCTGAAAAAAAGCCCATGATATATTCTTTTTTTAAGAGGGAAATCTATGAGTCATTCTGATGAAGTCCTATTCATGAAGAACTCAAATAAATGCCTTCTTTGCATATTCTCACTAATTATTAGACAGCAGTGATGACAGCATTCTAGGAAAGGATAGAATGGGTGAATATAAATTAGCTTAGGGAATAAGATGTTAAGAAACACAATATATCATGCATATAAATTAAAACTTAAAAAAAAAGACCAACCACTTCTGAAGAACAGAGACAATTCTTACCACTGCAGTTTTGTTTGGAATTTCAGATTTTTCTCTTTCCTTTTCAGCTAATCCTATCTCTGTGGTATTACAGGATTATCAGCCACCTACCTCTTATCAAGATGGGGGATTTAGATTAATGATTATGCTCCGTTCATAGTTTTCATCCCAAGTTCCAGTCAAAAGCTCTTTTATGAGTTCTCACCTCATCACTTTCTTACATAGAAACCCAGAAGAAAACAAAACATTCACTCTGTCATCTTGAGTAGAAAGGATGACAACCCCGCTATTTCAAACTATTGCCTAGATATTCAGACCAGAGTTTTTGTTCCCATTAAGGTCCTTGTATAAAATTTCCCTTGTGTGTGAAATACAAGAAGCCTGGGGACCAATTCATTATTAAGTCTCTTTTCTCTGCTGCACATGTATCAACAAAATTTAATATATGTATGTAGATCTCCCAAAATATTAAGCCTTTCTGATAGTCATTACACATTAATGGAATCTCTAACTTCCTCCACTGGGCATACTGTATTACATTGTTCAAAATGCTTTCTTAGATACAGAATCTCCTTCACTGAGCAAGATGAAATAAGAATCTTACCCAAAACAATAATACAAAAGGCTGAAAATATCACTCAGATGAACAATGAATGCCTTTGGAAGAGATGAGTTTATCTCTGCTTATTGGAAGGTTCTATTCTGTTAAGTAGGTCCTATGCATGTATGCATGAGGCAAAACAATAAAATCAAAAAGAGCAAAGGATCCAAGTCAAAGAAGCTCTCATGAGTATTAGCTGTGTGACCTTGGGCAAGTCACATGACAGAATGAGAAAAATGTCCTAGATAGCCTCTGAAGTCCCTTCCTTCTTGAGAGCTGTGATGCTACTTCTAGGGACTAAATATGTATATATGTAGATATGCATAGCATCTATCCCAAAGCATTTGTATGGGACGTTTTCTTTATTTATGTGGTTAGTGAGTAGAAGAGATCTTCAATCTTAATCAGGCCTGTCCAGAACACTTCAAAACTTCAGCTTCAGCCAAAGCCTTCTTTGAGTGCATTTGGCTTCCAATTTCAAGATGAAAGAGACAACAATTCATTTCAGATTATTAAAGAAAAGGATAGGGAAAACATGAGAGCAGTAAGCAGTCTCCCTCATGCTCCTATATCTAGGACTCTCTTTTGGTTAAGCTGAGTTACCTTATGCCCAATTGGAGAGACCCTTCATGCCAAATACTCTGACATATATTTTCCTAAAAAATGCCTTCTCTAATTTCTGTTTTACTAAGATTTGTATAAGTTTATTTGCTATTTACTATATTTGTTCATTTGTGTGGGTGGAAAGGCATCAAGCGTTGGATGTAGAATTTGTGACCTCTTTTTCTCTTATAATGATAGTTATTAGAAGTTAGACTGAACCCAATTATATTCCCTAAATGAACAATATTTAAGGGAATATATATGTGTGTGTATCTATATCTATACCTATATTGTAGGGGTGTATATGTATATATACATATATATATGAAATTATAGTCTGATACCCCCTCTCTCTTAGGAAAGCAAGATTATAGCATCTGACTTCAACTTCTTGCTTCCCCTTCTAATGGGAATTAAAGTTTCCCTTGAAGAAGAATGGGAAGGAGGAGGCTAGCATTGTTTTTTCTGCCTCCTTTCAAGCCATACGAAGATACTCCCGTGCTATAGGCAGAGCTCTCACCACAATGTGTGGTGAGTTTTGTTTGTTTGTTTGTTTGTTTGTTTGTTTTTTAGGGGGGGGGTGTTATGCAACTTGTTTTACACAAGTTTACATGTTTGATTCTGTGCAGCGAGATTGTGATCCTCTCCTGGTGGCAGATTTACTCCTAGTTTGCTGCTTTCATTTGTTCTACCTCATACAATGGAGACATCAGAGAGAAATTGCGTTTCTAATCTCAATTTGAACTGAAAAACATAGCAAAAAACAAACATCAGCATCTTAAAGACACGTTCAGTCTGAGAAGCTCAAGGTTTGTGTGCAATTCATTTGCCTGAGAGTACTAAAAACACTTGAACTCAGAAGGACAAAAGGAGAGAAAAATCACATTGTATAGAGCTGTTCCTCTCCAGAAAGATGATGGAAGAGAAAGCTATAAGAAGTCAAAAGGAAAGCAAATTAATATTGGGTTGGGGGAAGAGGGAGATGAGGTAATGGTAACCATTTCTCAGACAAAAAGGTACTCAAATAAAAAATAGATTTGCTGTTGCTGTCACATGATTCCCTAGTATTTTAGTAGGTCATTTTTTTTTAAAGATGGGCTCATTCTCACAAAGCCATCACTTCATATCTCCCAAACTCGAGGAACACTATTGTGGAGTTAACAATCATAGAGGGAAGGACATCCATCATTCCTCTGCCTTTAATTCTATTTTAGGATCAAGAAATATCACTATTATATTGTCAGAGCTTAATAGTATTGATAACTATTGTCAAGCTATTTGGAGATACCATGTTTCCCAAGCTAAGATCAGATAAGTAGGTTGTGCTCTGAACTAGGCATAACAACAAATCTTAACTTCTGGCAGAGTGTATTGCTTTGACCATTATGAGGTGTTCATTGAGCATTTATGATTTTGATGTTAATCAATAAGTATTTAGATTTTTTTGGTGTTTCCCTTATTTTCCAGGACTTGAAATCTGTTCATCACATCTGTTGACATGCTCACAATCCCTGTTTCTTGAAACTGCTAAATGAACTAAATAAAGTACTGCATCACACTAACTCTAGTTCTGTACCCTGCTGAATAATCACAAGACTGGATGATCATTAAAACTTGAGACAATCAACTTGGAGACTATTCCCACAGTATCTAGAAATGTCTGCACTGTGCATATATGATCCTGACATGGGAACTTCTACTCAAGACCTAAGAATGATTATGCCATGGTCCAGTCCCTTGTGGTTTTTTATGTATATAATCCCTACCTTTGTCCCAGCATGTTAAGTCATCCTTCTCAGATGGATAGGAGGGTTCTGCTTACAAGTTTTTTCCTCACTCTGAAAGTAATTAATATTCTATTTGATCCCTGATATTTTTGTCTGTTTGGTTCTGGCCATTCACAAGATAGAGGTCAGTTCCAAACTGGTTGACACTATTAAGATTCTATAGTCTTTTTAAAATGAAGAATATACCAAATATAACATATGAGAACCAATCATCTGATACCATAAGAAGACCTTATAAATACAAGTAAAATGCAAATTGAAGTGACTCATATAGCTTGATTCACTGATTTTTAATTTTCCATTATTAACTTAATACTCCAAAGATCTAGAATTTTATTATTGTGATGGGTAGGCCCTCTATTGACAAAGACTGTAACACATCTGTAATCTCATAGATGTATTATTATCTATTGCTTCATGTTGTTTTCTTTGATTATAGATATTTATCTCCCTGAAAACAGTGATGATAAGCAAACCTCCCCACTTCTATATGCTTATAATTAACATCACATAATATGAATGAGCATGCCCAATTGCCTCATAAGGAATCACAAAGGACTGAAAGACAACTGAAAAGAGATTGTGGAGATCCTTGAATCATTAGACATTTTCAAGATGCTCATACAAGAGGGAGATGAAGAGAAAAAGAATAATTTAGATCCAAAATTCATACTGACACAACATACTTTTGCTAACACAGTAAGAAGTATAAGGGATAAAGGAGTTCCTAACCTCTGAGAAAACTTTTCTTTACAAGCAGAGTCTCCCAGAACTGGGAATACAAAGAAAAACAACAAAAACAGTGGGGAATTTTATCAGCATTTTAATTGTAATAATTTATTTTTATAGGATCTAAAGAGTTCTACTAGTCTGAAAAAGAGATTTACTATTATCATCTAATGAGATCTGGGAACTAAGATATTTATAATATGGAATGCCATGAAGAAAAGCAAGAGATGGTATCCAACTCCTTTTGCATTGAACTACAGAGAGCTACAAGAAGAATGAAAAGGAAGTTCTAGACAAGAAGTGTCAGAGGATCATTATGAGCAATAATGATTGATGACAGTTACTCACATCTAAGAAATGTAAGCTGACCTGTGGACAGAGCAATAAAAAAGAAAATGTTGGATATAGGAAGTGAAATAGCATTCATGACTTCATTTTGCCTTTATCCACCATTTTGTGAAATTAAATCAATGGAGTTTGGAGAAGATGTGATATTGCTCCCCCCTCTCAAGAGTCATGTAATTTAAAAGGATGCCACAAACATCTCTTTTTCTTCTCTCCTCAGTGTCTCCTGATGTAAAGATGGGCAGAGAGGCCAAACAAGGGACTGTCAACATGGAGGTATGGGGTGTGGCTGTCCTGTGTATCCTCTGCTAGAACCTAATACTATAAATTATTTTAACTATAGGCCTCTAAGGTTTCGTTGTTATATTTTCTATTGGCTCCGATATTTAATTTCCTTCACTTATAAATAAACCTATATGTTCATGTTTTATACCTTATGAGTATGTGTACTTATAAAGAGAGTAAGTAACCATTTGCCAATTTGCAGTTTGTGCATTAAAGTAGTAGATCTCGTGTTACCTGTGTGGGATAACTAGGTTTGGTAAAGACAGTATGAACTATGGTCCTCTTCCCCCACCTAAACCATGTAGACTAAGTTAATCACTTTCCTCAAAAGCAAGAAAGATAATTCTGAGACTTGATTGACCTAAGGGACTCAGCTCAAGTCTTATCACTATTGACTTGGTTTCCTGGTTACCCAAGGACAAAAAAGAAGCCAGTCTATTTGACATCTCTGACTTTCAAACTTGGAAGAAATCTCACAGCTTGCTTGACATCATATCCTGCCCTACTGAACAAATGCATTTATGAATGAATGAATGAATGAAAAAGCATTTATTTAATGTTTACCATACACCAAGCACTATAGTCTAAAGACAAGGGAATATAAATAGAAAGGGAAAAAAACAGCCCCTATAATCAAGGAGCTCACATCTAATTCAGAAAGATAAACATTTAAAAGAAAATTCTACTTTGGGGCAGACATAAAAATCCAGAAGTCCTTGGGGGTACAGCTTTGAGTTAGATGACAAAATTTAGAGAAGTTTAGGTAGCATAGTAAATCCATGATATGGTTGGAGGGACTGCAGGTATAAGGTGGGGAAGATGGTTAAAGCCTAGACATCCTTACTTGGCAGTGGCAGGACAAATGGTAGAATTTGATGGTCCTCCACCTCAGAAAGAATGATTTCTTTATTTTCATCATACCTAAGTCATATGAGTGGTCAAGGAGCCCAGGGAGGCTAAGAGGGATAGAGAGTCCCCAGTGGTGGAGGCTCTAGGCCATGGAATATGGAATATGGAGAGGAGAGTGATAGCATATCTCTAAGACAGATGCTATATATAGGGTATCCCAAAAATTTTAGTGCAGTTTCTTAAGCCATTAAAGCTTTCCCTACTTTTGTTTCCTATGGGATGATCTATGACTATTAGGCTTGGTTCCAGTTTCAAATTTGAACCATCAACCCAACCTAAGTTGTTTCTGTCCTATTATATAAGCCAAAAAAAAAAAAAAAAAGTCTCCAAAAAATGCATCCATGGCCTTTGTGACAAAGAAAAACCTTTAAGAAAATGTTTTTATATCCCAAACATGAGTTCATCAGATTTAGAACTGAAAGAGTTATTAGAGGTTTTTTAATTCACTTCCAAATTCCATCCCCTTTTGGGGGATGTTTTTGCTGGTTTGGAGAAGCAATGAAGAAACTCCTTTTACCAGTATAAATCAAAATCTCACTTGTAACTTTAAGTCCCAGAGAATTATTTGTGTCACTCAGGAGGCTAATTTAGCTGATTAGAGGTAAGTAGCCAGTATATAACAGAGGCAGCAATTGAACCTAGGCTTTCCTGAGATTCCATCTCAGGAAGGCTAAACAATTGGCTAAATCTCACAGTATAATTATCAAAGCTAGGCTTCAAATTCAGGTCTTTTCAAGATTGTATGTCTCTGAAATTTCAATTACAATTTCAATTACAATTCAAATACAATTCCTCCATTCCATAAAGTATTCTCCTTCCTATATCACTTTGATGTTGCCTTAGACCAAAAAAAAAAAAAAAAAAAGCCCCAAACTCATTCAGAATTTCTTCCCCATTCTGCCTCAAGCATGCTATTTGAATGAGTCAGCAACTCCCAGAGAATCACTTCAATGGTATTATAAGCTTTTAGCATATTCTTTTCACTGTTATAGTTAACCCAAGAGCTTACACTCTGGCCAAAAATCAAAGTAAAAATTGCATTTTAATTTTATTACAATTATGAGAAAATTAAAGATAATTTCATATAAAACATTTTTAAATGATTTATCTATTTGAGACCAATTTCTTTTATCATCCAAGGATACTAATAATGGAATTTTTGGGGGTGCACCATGACAAAAGATGTCTGTTATTGTATAGAGGTCAAACTGCATTCCCTTCCTTTGTCCCAGAGAAGAATATTAAGTAGAAATTAGCCTGCTGTGGTCATGTTCTCTTTTTATTGTTGCATAAAAGAGAATGCTCACTAAAGGACAAATTAGTACCTGGGAAAGATCAAGCACTTTACACTGTGCCAGTGTTCTGGTGATTGACAAGAAGAAACAAAATAAAGTAGAAAATTAATTCTGTAGCTAGGAAAAGTCTGTAACTACTGAGGGAATCTGGCTTTTTGTGATATTTATCAACTGAAAAAATCTCCTTAGCCCATATCTTAAATGTGAAACCATAAAATACCCATGAATTCAATTCAATAAATGATTATGAAGTGCCTTAATCTGTGAGACATTATGCCAAATCCTGAGGATAGGAAGAAAATAAAATGTCTCATGTCCTCAAAAAGCTTATGTTCTACTAGATGATGTAACGTATATGCACATATAGATGTAAGGGGATTTATTGAGTCAATCATCTATATCACTCCCACTCCACTTAAAGGAACTAACAAAATGCTATGCCTTGATACTTTAACCAAGCTAGAATATCACTTTTGAATAAATCTACCAAAAGCTTTAAAACAGGTGCAGCTATAACTAGATGAAATGAAGTGATGTTGAAAAAGTATGTTCGAATTGGTTGAAAAGGCTTGGTCATCCAGCCAAACCCAGTGAAAGAACTCTGGGAAATGAGTATGAACTACTACATAAAATTCCTAATAGCTCCAATTTTGTCTGCCTGCATTTTTTATTTCCTTCGCAGGTTAATTGTACACTATTTCAAAATCCAATTTTTCTCGTGCAGCAAAATAACTATATGGACATGTATACATATATTGTATTTAACATATATTTTAACATATTTAACATGTATTGGTGTACCTGCCATCTAGGGAAGGGGGTGAGGGGAAGGAGGGGAAAAATTGGAACAAAAGGTTTTGCAACTGTCAATGATGAAAAGTTACCCATGCATAAAATTAAGACAACTCTAAGATACCACTACACACCTGTCAGATTGGCTAAGATGACAGGAAAAAATAATGATGATTGTTGGAGGGGATGCGGGAAAACTGCGACATTGATGCATTGTTGGTGGAGTTGTGAACGAATCCAACCATTCTGGAGAGTAGTTTGGAACTATGCTCAAAAAGTTATCAAACTGTGCATACCCTTTGATCCAGCAGTGTTACTACTGGGTTTATATCCCAAAGAGATTATAAAGAAGGGAAAGGAACCTGTATGTGCATGAATGTTTGTGGCAGCCCTTTTTGTAGTGGCTAGAAACTGGAAACTGAATGGATGTCCATCAGTTGGAGAATGGCTGAATAAATTGTGGTATATGAATATTATGGAATATTATTGTTCTGTAAGAAATGACCAACAGGATGATTTCAGAAAGGCCTGGAGAGACTTACATGAACTGATGCTGAGTGAAATGAGCAGGACCAGGAGATCATTATATACTTCAACAACAATACTATATGATGACCAGTTCTGATGGACTTGGCCATCCTCAACAACGAGATCAACCAAATCATTTCCAATGGAGCAGTAATGAACTGAACCAGCTACACCCAGAGAAAGAACTCTGGGTAATGATTAAAACCATTACATTGAATTCCCAATCCCTATATTTATGCCCACCTGCATTTTTTATTTCCTTCACAGGCTAATTGTACAATATTTCAGAGTCTGATTCTTTTTGTACAGCAAAATAACGGTTTGGTCATGTATACTTATTGTGTATCTAATTTATATTTTAATATATTTAACATCTACTGGTCATCCTGCCATCTGGGGAGGGGGTGGGGGGTAAGAGGTGAAAAATTGGAACAAGAGGTTTGGCAATTGTTAATGTTATAAAGTTACCCATGCATATAACCTGTAAATAAAAGGCTATTAACTTAAAAAAAAAATTTTAAAAAGTTACCCATGCATATATCTTGTAAATAAAAAGCTATAATAAAAAAGAAGAAAAAAGAAAATTATGCATATGTTTTGAAAATAAAAATCTTTAATAATAAAAAAAGAAAAGGGTTGGTTATGCTCTATGGATTTTAATATAATAGAAAGTCAATTTGGAAATCAATCATTTCAGTACCTGACCAAGTCCCTAAGAAAAATTATTTTGGAGGAAAAGAACCTGTCTCTTCTGTCCAGAGCTTCTTTCCTCTCTAACTCTCTTTGGCCTCATAAGTTTCAAAGGATTCAAGAGATTTTGTTTTTCCCATCAATGGTCTAGAGCATCTTATCAGTGTTATAAAAGGGACAAGTAATATTACTATTCATTAAACAAGTAGCTTCAAGCATCTATAGGGAACCTAGCAGAAAGGCTACAATCTGCATGGTTACAATATGCCATTAAAGTGGATAGATAACTCAGCATCCTTTTATCCCCTTCAGAGAATATTCAATGAAAAATCTAGAATAACTCAATCACTTCAAAACTTACAAAGTCTTCTTCCAGACAAGGCTGGTGGGAGTAAGAAAGGAGAAAGGATATGATAGAGGCAACATAGACTCTTTTCTCTGTTCTCACCTATTTCCTTCAGCCTTCACTAGGCTATTCTCTTTTCTATTAGATTACACATCTGGAATGTCTTGGTTCCAAGTTGACTTGCTGTTTTGTTTGTTTTATTTTTACAAAACCCACATTTTAATAAAAATATGACCAAGTATCCTGCTCCAATCAGATGTGTTCCTTGTATAACATTTCTCCATTTCATCCAGTCCCTTCTGAGGACTTCTAGATCATAACTAGTCTAACATCTTTTAGTTTCTATTAGTGATATAGCATAACTATTTAATTGACTTATTTAATGGTCACACTTATCTAAATGAATTCAAAATGTATGCAAATTAAAGAAAAATAATTTTGAAGAAGTAATTATCAGGTTGAGAAGTGGGTGTTTCAAGTAATACCTATGTAGGAAGTGATATTTAAAAAGGAAACTAGGGATTCTAAAAGATGAAGGTGAAGGAAGAGATTGTTCCAAACATGAGAAGGAAGGACAATCATAGAAATATCACATGCAGAGGAAAGAACATAAAGTGAATAGAGAGCAACTCCCAGACCAGTTTGATTGGAATGAAAAGTGTGTGAAAAAAAAGTAATAAGAAATAGGACTAGACTGTATCCAAGAAATAAAGTCAGAAATCCTCATTTCCCTCCGAGCTCCCTTTCCCTAAAAGGATCTCATCAAAAGGCAAATTTTAGTTTTTCTTAGGGATGATTTTCTTATAATCCTAAAGTCTACAATATTCTTTGAACCACAGGTAAAGTTCTAAAACTTGTACATAATAAAAATATTAATTAATTCATAACCTATATCTTGCAACAATGTCCATTGATACCTCAAACAATTTTCTGTGCTTTACTTGTGCTCATTTTGATGATCTGTTTCATAATCTATGGGAAAGTCAGCACAGTATAATAGGGAAAGTTCCAGAATTGGATACAGGAGAAGTGAGTGTTCAGATCTTTCTTCAGATACTTGCTAGCTTAGTAACAATAGGTATTTTAGGTAATTTTTCTGAGCTTCAATTTGTTCATTTGTAAAATGTAAAAAAAAAGTATTATCTTACTTCACAAGATTATTTTAAGGACCAAAAGATGTGATATTTGAAAGGTACTTCACAAATCTTTTTTCTCTTAATAGTATTTTTCCACTTATACATATAGTTTCAATATTCATTTTTTAAGATTTTGAGCTCCAATTTTTTCCCTCACTCCCTTCCCTCCCTCCTCCCCAAGACAACAAACAATCTAATATAGGTTATAGATGTCTTGTTAAACATTTACACATTAATCATATTGTGAAAGACAAATTGGAACAAAAGGGAAAAACCATGAGAATGAAAAAACAAAAAAGTGAAAATAGCATGCTTTAATCTGCATTCAGACTTCATATGGATAGTATTTTCCATCTTGAGTCTTTTGGAATTGTCTTGAATTATTGTGTTGCTGAGAAGAGCTAAGTATTATCACACAAAGTTGCAATAACTATGTACAATGTTCTCCTGGTTCTGTTCACTTCACTCAGCATCAGCACATGAAAATCTTTCCAGGTCTTTCTGAAATTTGCCAGTTCATCATTTCTTCTAGAACAATAGTATTCCATTAAATTTATATACCACAACTTGTTCAGTCACTCCCCAGTTGATGGGCATCCCTTCAATTTTCAATTATTTGCCACCACAAAAAGAGCTGTTTTAAATATTTTTGTACATATGGGTCTTTTTCCCCTTTTTTATGATCTTTTTGGGGAAAAGGCCTAGTGGTGATATTGCTGGATCAAATTATAAACACAGTTTCATAGCTCTTTGGGCTTAATGCCAAATTGTTCTCCAAAACAGTTGGATCAGTTCACAACAATGCATTAGTGTTCCAAACTTCCCACATCGTTTCCAACATTCATCATTTTCTATCATATTAGTTAGTAGGTTTAAGGTGGTATCTCAGTGTTTTTAATTTGTATTTCCATAATCAATAATAATTTAAAATATTTTTCAAATGACTATGGATTTAATTTCTTCATCTAAAAACTGCTTTTTTATATCATTTGACCATTTGTCAATTGGGGAATGACTTGTATTTTTATAAATTTTATTCAGTTCTCCATATATTTGAGAAATGAAGACTTTATTAGAAAAAATAATTATAAAAAATTGTTTCCCAGCTTTCTGCTTTCTTTCTAATCTTAGTTGCATTGGTTTTGTTTGCACAAAATCTTTTTCATTAAACAAGTAGCTAATTTTCAAGTAAAATTATCCATTTTATATTTCATAATATTCTCTATCTCTTGTCTGGTCATATATTCTTCCCTTCTACACAGATCTGACAGATAAACTATTCCTTGCTCTCCTAATTTGCTTATGCTGTCACTTTATATCCAAATCTTGTATCTATTTTAATATTATCTTAGTATACAGTATCAGATGTTTGGACAGCTCTATTTGGCTTGGTAATAAGTCAAAATTATAATTAATTGTAATTACAAATACAATTACAAATTACAATTAATTGTAATTACAAATAAGTCAAAATTGCTGATTAATCCTGGTTGCTTCCTAGGACTATGCAGAATAAGTCAAGAGGATTACAATAACATATTACATGGTTTTTAATGATGACAAAACATTTTTTATTTAACATTATATCCCATTGTCTTTTAGACCAGAGGTGTCAAACAGAAGCTCACTAGCTGATGATGTAAATTAAAATGTAGAATTGGAAAATATTTAATAAAATAAATAAAAATACAATAAAAAATAGAAAACATTAAATTTTTATGTCAATATTCAAACCTACAGGAATTCTTACAATCTTTTAGTAGCCCCAGGTTTTCACTTGAGTTTGACACCACTGTTCTTTTATTCTTTTTTGTTTTTTTCTTTTTTCCATCTAATTTATTATTATTATTATTATTAAAGCCTTTTATTTTCAAAATATATGCATGGATAATTTTTCAACATCGATCCTTGCATATTGTTTTGTGTTCCAAATTTTCTTCTCCTTCCTCTCTCCCCTAGATGGCAAGTAACCCAATATATGTTATACATGTGAAAATATATATTAAATCCAATATACGTAAACATATTTGTACAATTATCTTGCTGCACAAGAAAGATCAGATCCAAAAGGAGGGAAAATGAATAAGAAAACAAAATGCAAGTGAACAGCAACAAAAAAAGTGAGGATGTTATGTTATGATCCACACTCAGTTCCCGCAGTCCTCTCTGGTTGTAGACAGCTCTCTTCATCATGAGATCATTGAAACGGGCCTCAATCATCTCATTGTTAAAAAGAGCCACATCCATCAGAATTGATCATTGTATAATCTTGCTGTTGCCATGTATAATGATCTCCCAGTTCTGCTCATTTCACTTATCATCAGGTCATGTAAGTCTCTTCAAGTCTCTCTAAAATCATCCTGCTGATTGTTTCTTTCAGAACAGTATTCCATAACATTCATATACCATAACTTATTCAGTCATTCTCCAACTGATGAGCATCCATTCACTTTCCAGTTTCTTGCCACTATGAAAAGGTCCCCAAAAACATTTTTCCACATGGACACCACTGTTCTTGAACACCACACGGAAAGAGCACTAGTTTTGAAATCTTAGAATCAAATCTCAACTGCTTACTCCACTGGCCTGAAATAAAGCACTTAACAGTCTGGACTTCAATTTCTTCATCAGGTAAAGGAAGGAGTTAAGCTAAATGATTTCTAACATATCTCCTAGCTGTAAATTCTATGATCCTAAATAATATATGTGAAATATATTTCTCCGCTTTACAGATGAGAAAACTGAAACTCATAGAAATTATCTGATGTACCTAAGGTCACATTTTTTTTTAATAATTTAGGACTGAACTGTTCAATGTTAAGTAAGTGAATGGCCTGTTCCTAATCCTTCAGCACTGAATCTGTTTTGCCTAAATTCCCCTTACAGCCTGTTTGTGATGATTATTAAAAAAAAAAAAATTAATTTAAAAATCAAGGGATCTGAGTTCTACTTCCAGCATTTCTATTAACTCTTTTATAAGGTTAGCCAAGTCATTAATATACCTCAGGGCTTCAAATTCTTCATCTATAAAATGATTTCATTAGATCAGGAGTCAGAAAATTCTAGACAAAACTATAAATCTGTCCCACTGTCTGTTTTTGTACAGTTTGCAAATTAAGAATGATTTTCACATCTCTAAATAAAGTTTATTTAATAAACAAGACTTTAAGATTAAAAAATAAAACAGGCCAGATTTGACCAGCAGGACAGAATTCACTGACCTCCCCTGGTACTAGATCATATATTTACCAAATATAAAATTCTATGATTCTTCTTCTCTTTATACTTGAGGCCTATTAGTATTTTCCCTCTAATGAAACAGACTCATGCCAGCGTTTTTCCATTTTGACATTTCTTTTTTGTCTGGGATAAAAGTACCCTATAATCATGTAGGTTCTCCTGAGTTCAATGCTTGGTCTTTGCTATTTTTGTATTAAATCTTAATCTGTCTCATTCCCTAGTTTGTGATGCTACTTTTGTGAGGAAGAAATTCAACTACTCTTCCAAAGTCTTTAAGAACTCCTCTATACTGCTCATTGGCTGTCTTTGCCAGGTAAATATGTAGTTTGGTAACAAAGTCATTGGCTAAAGAATTTTAAAAGCTGAAACAGTTCAAGAGCAGACCAATTAGCCAATATTTTTTACTATTTTCCATCTGAAACAAATATCACTCAACGAAAAATTCAGACGTGTCTGGCTCTAAATGACCCCATTTGACTTTTTTGGCAAAGACACGAGTGATTTGCAATTTCCTTCTCAAGCTCATTTTACAGATGAAGAAACTGAGGCAAATAATGTTAAGTGACTTGCTTAAGGTCACACAGCTAGTGAATGTCTGAGCCAAATTTGAATTCATGAAGATTCATCTTCCTGACTCCAGAAATGGACTTTTTCCACTATGCAGCCTAACTGAATAAGTTACTTTAGAAATTATTTATTTACTTCTTTTGTACCTGTACTTTCTGGTTCTCCCAATGCAATGTCACCTTTTCTCCCTACCCCTCAATCCCATCATTTTTTCAATTTCCATTTCCAATTTCCAATTTCAATTTCCATTTCCATTTCCAGTCATCAAAACTATTATCAAACAATAAATGAGCATTTATTAAGAATCTATTATGTATCAGGCACTGTGCTACGTACTGGATATAAAAGAACACAGAAACCAGTCCTATTTTCAAATAGTTTACATTTTAATGGGGGAGACAACAGGTACATATGCAAGTATATTAAGCATTAAAAATAAATTGAATAAATACACATATATACAAAAGAGCTAGATCTAAGTTAACTTTAGTAGAGAAGAAGCAAGCAATTGAAATCAGAAAAGACTTCATGCCGAAAGTAATGTTTTCCTAAAGAAAGAAAATAATTCTATGGGGCCAAAAGTAGTTAAGGAGTGCTTCTGAAAAGTGTGGGAACTATAGCGTTGGAGTTAATGTCTTCAATCCTCAATCTCTTTTTCTTTACACTTTTATATCCACCTGATATTGAGTCCTAAATTAAATATATTTGTAAAGTACTTAACAAGCTGTCTGGGACATAGTAATTTCTTGATAACTACTTGCTCCCCTAGTTTCTGTGGAGGGGGCAGGAGGCCAATTAGACCATGCTATAAGCTAAACAGTGCTAGGAAATGTTGAACATTCTTAACCCATTGTTTCTCCCCTGCCCCCAGCACCACAGATATATTTATTAACATTAGAATAAGCCAACAGTCAAATTGCTTGGTAAGATTTTACTCTTTAGTTCAATTTCAAGCAATCTGTTTTATAAATATACATGCAGAAGACACATAAGTATTCATTAGTTTGTTTAGAAAGAAAAATATAGGATTTAGTAGACTACGAGTTCAATCTGCATCAACAATATAAAAAGTAGCCAAAATACACTGAGAGATGCAGAAGTGTAGTCCACAATGGTGTTCAATTATGGACAGAATAGTCTAGAAAGAGCATATGGAAGACACAAAAGCGAGGCACCCAGAGTGGCAAAAAATCTCCATTTAATTCTATGTGAAGATTCCTTGGAGGAAATAGGAGTTTTCAGCCTGGAAAAAAGAGACTCAGGAAGGAAATGATTATGTCAAAATATTAGAAGGGCTGCCACCAAAAAGACAGATAGGCTTGTTCTGGGGAAGATTGCAAGCAAAGGTTAGAAATTACAAATTGGTCAATTTAGGCTTCATATTAGCTAACAACTTCCCATTAATGAGAGCTTTCCAAAAGTGAAACAGGCTGCCTTAAGAGATAATGAGTTGGTCCTACCTGGAGATAAAGCTCTAAGATAAAGCTAGATAACCATTTATCCAATGCACTGTGGTAACAATTGTTTAGGAATATTGTTAGACTAGAAGGTTGCTAAGAGATTCCAACTCTGAATTCCATGATTGTATTAGATACCTAATGGGATAGATACAATAATAGCTCATATGTATATAGTGCATTATATTCAATCAGGCAGTGTGATGTAGTAGAGAAAAACTAGACTTCTTTACAGTTGGTAGAAAGATGCTAGACTTACAGGTAGGAAAGAATAGGATTCAAATATGGCCTCTGACACTGATGAATTATATGACCATGAACAAGTATCTCTATGCACTTATCTATTAAACACATAGATGGATTGAGATCTGACTTAGGGGAAGTAGACCCCATAGCATCCAAAATCATACATCCAAATTGTATTTTCATTTAAAATTTACAAAGTGCTTTCTTCATGATGCAGTGAGATAGGTAATATAATATTATATTAATGAGGTAATATCACACTTTGCTAAGAGAAGTACTTTCAGTCAAGAGGAACAGGAGCTCTGGAGAGCAATAGTTCTATTGGTAATGAAAAATTAGGGACTCTGAGAAACAGTATTATTTTTGATCCTAAGAGAAAAGTATCCTTCCTGTATAAGGACAAGCATAGACCTGGAAAGCAATGATATTTCTTCCCAATCACTGCTGTGGAAGCACCAAAAACTTCCAAACCCCAAACTAGCTCTAAAAATAAAGTGCAAAAAAGCCTAAAGCTTGAGATAGTGCTACTCTCCCCTTTAATGCCAGGAACAAAGTCAAAAGTTGACAATAAAATTCAAAATCAATAAATAAAGTGGGGAAATGAACAAATAACAACAACAAAAAAAAAAACCTGACAACAAAAACTATAGGGAAGATCAAAACACAAACTGTTTGCCTGTTTTGCAACATGGCTATTAAGTAAATAAATGTTTTTAATAGCTTCACATGTATGATCAATATCAAATTGTTTGCCTTTTCAAGGATGGCCAATAGGAAAGGAATTTGGAATTCAATAGTTTAAAAAATGGATGTTAAAGATTTTACATGTAATTGAGAAATACTTAAGGAAATAAATAATATATATATATATATAAATATATATATATATATGTATGTATGTATAGGTCTACAGTTACTGTCTATTGCCAGGATTTTGTATTTTTAATTTGTATTTTTATTGTTTTTTGAATTTTTATTTTAATTATTATACAAATATTATTTGTATCATTAAATAATAAAATTGTCAAAGGTTGTCCTGAGTGAATTCTCCTAACCAAAACTTTACATAGTTATATAACACATCCCCAATTGTTGTTGTTGTTGTTGTTGTTGTATGCCACTTTTATTAATAGTCTAATAATGTTTTTTTCTATATCCAGACACAATCAATATCAATAAGCTTATCCTGGCAATATATTTTCCAGGGATAGCCACAAAGATGATGAGATTGCCACATGCATTGCCAGTGCTAGTTCAACATTTAGGAGAAAAGAAAGTATGGGAAGAAAAGCTATTAGGCTACATACCAAACTGAAGCTCTACAGAACTATTGTGATGACTTCATTGTTGTATACGTGTGAAACCTGAACAGTCTACTAGTGCCTGAAAATTAACCGTTTCCATTTGAATTGTCTTAGAAATATACTGACGACCACTTGGCAAAATAATGTCCTGGACATTAAAGTCATCTCTCAAGCTAAACTGCAAATTATTTCAACTCTACTGTAGATAGCAGCTTCCAATGGTCTGGCCTGAATGCCAAATACATGCTCACTCAAAAGACTGTTTTACAAAGAATGAGCATAATGCAAGCATTCACACAGAGGACAGAAAAAGCAGTACAAAGGTACTCTCAAGATCTCCTTGGAGAATGTTATTATCAATTATAAGACATGGAAGATGTTGGCGCAGGACTGCCCAGCATGGCATACCTGTATCTAAGAAGGTACTCTAAGAGCAAAGAGAATCACCTTAGCACAAAGGAAACATGAAATATTCAAATCTATAAGCAGCTCCAACCCAAATGTCCAAATAGACTATTTGTGCCCAACCTATTCTAAGATCACATTTATCTGACCAGACACAGTCTACTACACATCATGATGTTATTGTTCCTTTTCAATTCCAAAAGACAAACACAACTTCTGTATGCCACAATATCCATTACACAACAACACATATCATATGCTGTCTCCATAATTTCAAAAGATTAATCCATGATATTCATATACCATTAATTAATTAAATTAAATATTTGTATATCATTAAATTAAATATGCGCTATTAATTAATTAATCCATTAATCCATGATATTCATATACCACCAATAATGAACTTAATAGCAAACATGAAATACTATTCAGTATAACAATGGATAATGAATAATGATAAAATTTAAAAAAAGATGTGGATTCAAATCTTGCCTCAAATCAGTATCTGGTCAAATCACTTAAACCATTTTAAGTGGTTTAAAGCTCATTTATAGAATAAAACAAGCATTTCTATAACATAGTAAACAAAAAATGATTGTACATGAAGCTGCAAATCTACCATGCACAATTTGCTATTCCTTTGAAATATACAACAAAATTATCATACAAATTTTCTGCCATATTTGTTTCATGCTTTAATTTGTATTATTTTTCTTTGTAATATGCTGTTAGAGTGTAGAGACTTCCAAATCCCAAACCTCATTTTCTTCATCTGCAAAATGAGATGAGAAAGTTGATTTCAATAATCTCTAAAGTTCTTTCCAGCTATAAATATATGATCCTATGATAAAATAAAACAATGTCCTAAGCAAATCAACAAATAATTGATTAAAGTTTTAAAAATGCAAATCAAGAGCAATGTGACCAAAACAGTACTCCATAAAGAAGCAATTACTAAATAATGAGACAACAATAAATAAATCAATGGGGATTTCAAATTTCTATATTTTTATCAAACCTAAATTTAATGCATCTATTTGTGATACAAATTGATTGATACAAATATTTTTGCATATTCAAGTAGTTTATGATTGCAGTAGAAGTTAAAGGCATAAATACAGATGATGAGAAGAAAAACTATACCAACAAAATTAGTAGAAGGATTCAAAATATCAAAACTGAAAAAAAATAAAGTACATGCAAAATCAAAATAAAATTGAAGTCTGAAAATTTTTTAGAAATTCAGAACTGAAAAAAGAGTGAAAATAAAAATATTTTAAATTTTGAATAACTAAAAAAAAATGAAAAACTTTTTCAAAACATCCAGGAACTCTGGAGTAAAATTTTGTTAACACACACAAACACAAACACACACACGTTTTCTCAAAAGCAAAAGAAAATATGAACGCACATAAAAATTAATGTGGCAAGTTATTACTTCACAAATCTTACAAGGAGTCAAATATATATTTAAAAATGTACAGATATCTGGAGGAATCTGGCTTTTGACAAAGAATGATGCTTTTAAATACTTTGCAATAAATGTAGCCTGAAACCGTACCATAGGGTTCCATTATGTCATGGTTCACATTTAGATGCAATCACATAATACCTACCCAGATAGATAAGGAGCTGGCCAAGTTGAATTGTCAATCATCAACTCTCCAAGACCTATTGAGCATGCTCAAGCAACTCAACCCCTTCTATGTAATAGACATGACTTTCTTAGCAACTCACTTTCCTTCAGGGGTGTGGTTTTCCTTTTCTAAGAAATTCCCATCCTTTGTATATATGACATATTTCATAGCCTAAGATTGGGCAAAAAATGGTCATGGTCAATATCACAGAAAGTAAAACTTTAGGGGCAGAGTCAAGATGGCAGAGAAAACTCATACAACTTTCTAAGCTTCTCTCATACCCTCACTACTAATTATTAAATTCAGCCTCAAAAATAGTGCTTGACTGGTTAAAATCACAAAGATTGGAAGTACAACTTACCAGCCAAAGATAATCTAGAAGATCACCAGAAAAGATTTGTCCTGAGTGGTGGGAGCAGACCAGCACAAGCAGGGCATAGAACCAGAGGCTTGCATATAGAGCAGACCGGGGCAGGGGGTGGTCTCTGTAGCTGGAAAATTTACAGAAAATACTCTATCACAGGTTGGCTGCTCTGCTTTGGTTACAAAGAAATAGAACAGCAGAGAAATTGAAGCCAAAAGTAGAGGAGACTCCTAAAAACACCAGAACCTAACAGGATCTGGCTATACTCCCTGAAAACCAGAAGTGAGTGACTCAGCACAGAAAACAGCACAGCTGTGCAGTCCCATTCTGAGCACGGGGCTCTTGCTCAGGGCACTCACAAAGCTGCACTCCAGGGGGGTACATCCCTGGGCAGCCTCTAATCTGCACATTGTGGGGCTCATCCTGGGGCAATAGAACTTCCCCACGACTGTGCTCCCCATGGCAAAGACACATCTTGTACTGTGCGGGGCAGGGCAACTGCTAATACTTCCAGCAGGTTTTTGCCTGGGCAGTAACACTTTTGCTGCTCAGCCTCTAGCCCCAGGGCAGTCACTATTCCAAACAGTGGGGCTCTTCCCAGGGCACTTCTGCAGCTTAGCCTCTACAACCCAGGCCTGAGTCACTTCCAGTGCAGAACTTTTTCCAGAGCACTTCCACAGCTTGCCTGCTCCTTGCAGGCCATTGGCAGGATAGCTACTGTCCATACACCTATCCCTGCTCTGCAGAGGAAGCTGGTAAACTCCTTGCCCTGAAGGCAGACCCTAAAGGCTTTTAAAAAATGAGTAAAAAAAGCAAAAGGATAATGGATAGCTTCTATACATAAAGAGAGCAAGTTTTCTTTCCTGGGGAGACTAATAGCAAACAGTCTCCAGACAAAATTGCAAAGGGGGATCAGTCCCCATCACAAAAGATTCTCTTAGAAGAAACTATAAAAAATCTTAAAAGAGAGCTAGAAGAAAAGGGGGAAAAGGAAAGAGAAGCTATGCAAGAGAGTAACAACTTCCTGAAATGTGAATTGGAAAAGGTAAAGAACTCCAGGAAGTGCAGGGAAACAAAATTGTGAATTACAAAAGGTAAAGAACTCCCAAAAAAGTAGGATTTGTGAACTGGAAAAAGAAAATGACTCAGTAAAAAAAAAAAAAATATCCGTGAAACGGAAAAAAATTCCATAGAGCAAAACAACTCATTTAAAAACTCAATTGGACGTATACAAAAAGAAGTAGAAAAAAAAGCTAAAGAAGAAAATAACTCATTAAAAATCAGAACTGAACAAATAGAAATGAATGATTCATTGAGACATCAAGAATCAGTCAAACAAAATAAAAAAAAAATTAAAAATAAGAAAAAATGTTAAATATCTACTTGGAAAAACAGCAGAACTGGAAAAATAGCTCTAGGAGAGATAATCTGAAGATTATTGGACTTCCTGAAAATTATGATGGAAAAAAAAAAGAGCCTAGATACTATTTTATAGGAAATCATCAAAGAGAACTGCCCAGATGTAATAGAATCAGAAGGTAAAATAGGCATTGAAAGAATTCATCAAACACCTCCTGAAAAAGACCTTAAAATAAAAACTCCAAGGAATATTGTGGCTAAATTTCAGAACTATCAGACTAAGGAAAAAATATTACAAGCAACCAGAAAAAAACAATTCAAATACCGAGGAGCCACAATAAGGATCATTCAAGATCTAGCTGCTTCCAAATTAAAAGATCGAAGAGCCTGGAGTCTAATATTCCAAAAGGCATAACAACTTAGAATGCAGCCAAGAATAAACTACCCAGCTAATCTGAGCATTTTCGTCCAGGGAAGAAGATGGACATTTAATGAAACAAATGAATTCCATTTGTTTCTAAAGAAAATACCAAAACTAAACAAAAAAATTAATCTCCAACCTTAGGACTCAAAAGAAGCAGAAAAAAGTAAAAAGAACTCTTGAGAACTATATTTCTGTTATGGATATACATAAAGAGTACATATATAATTTGATTTTACTGATATAACATAAAAAAGGGAAGTAGAAATGGAAAGGGAATAATGTCAGAAAAAGGGAAAAGGGGAGATTAAAAAGAGGGAAATTACATCCCACAAAGAGGCAAAGGAAACCTCTTATATTTGAGGGAATTTAGAGAGGGGGAAGAACATTATGTGAATTTTACTCTTATCAGAGTTGGCTCAAAGAGAAAATAATTGACATATTTGGTTTACAGAGAAACTTCTCTCACCTCATTAAAAAGTGAGATAAGAAAAGGGAAAAGGAAAAAAGTAATAAGGGAAGGGTACAAGAAACGGGAGGAGATTAAAAGGGGGTAGGAGAGATCCTAAAGAGGGCGAAAACTGTGTGACACAAGTGATGCCCATAAGTTTAATACTGGGAAAGGGGGTAAGAAGAGGGCAAGAAAAAGAAAAGCTTAATCTGGGGATATAAGATGGCAGCAAATACAGAATAAGTAATTTTAACCGTAAATGTGAATGGGATGAACTCTTCCATAAAGCGGAGGTGGATAGCAGTCTGGATCAAAAGTCAGAACCCTACAATATGTTGTTTACAGGAAATACAGGGAGGTGCATACAAAGTAAAGGTAAAAGGCTGGAGCAGAATCTATTATGCTTCAGGTTAGGTCAAAAAAGGAGGGATAGCCATCCTGAACTCAGATCAAGCAAAAGTAAAAATTGATCTAATTAAAAGAGATAAGAAAGGAAACTATATCTTGCCAAAGGTAGCATAGACCATGAAGCAATATCAGTACTAAACATATATGCACCTAGTAGTATAGCATCTAACTTCCTAAAAGAGAAGTTAAGAGTTACAAGAAGAAATAGAGAGCAAAACTATAATAATGGGAGATCTCAACCTTGCACTCTCAGAATTAGATAAATCAAACCACAAAACAAATAAAAAAGAAATTAAGGAGGTAAATAGAATATAGAAAAATTAGGTATGATAGATCTTTGGAGAAAACTGAATGGTGACAGAAAGGAGTATACTTTCTTCTCAGCAGTTCATGAAACCTATGTAAAAATTGACCATACATTAGGACAAATTAAATGTGGGAAGGCAGAAATAGTAAATGCTTTCTTTTCAGATCATGATGCAATGAAAACTACATTCAACAAAAAGTTAGGGGTAAATAGACCAAAAAGTAATTAGTAATTAATAATCTCATCTTAAAGAGTGATCGGGTGAAACAACAAATTATAGACACAATTAATAATTTAATCCAAGATAATGATAACGATGAGACATCATATCAAAATTTGTGGGAAGCAGTCAAAGCAGTAATAAGGGGAAATTTTATATCTTTAAAGGCTTACTTGAAGAAAATAGAGAAAGAGAAGATCAATGAATTGGGTTTACAACTTAAAAAGCTAAAAAAAGACTAAATTAAAAACCACCAATCAAATACGAAACTTGAAATTCTAAAATTAAAAGGAGAAATTAATAATATTGAAAGTAAAAAAAACTAATGAATTAATAAATAAAACTAAGAGTTGGTTTTATGGGGAAAAAAAACCAATAAAATAGATAAACCTTTGGTAAATCTGATTAGAAAAAGGAAAGAGGAAAATCAAATTGTTAGTCTTAAAAATGAAATAGGAGAACTTTGACCAATGAAGAGGAAATTACAGCAATAATAAGGTGTTACTTTTCCCAACTTTATGCCAATAAATTTGATAACGTAAGTGAAATGGATGACTACCTCCAAAAATATAGCCTTCCCAGATTAACAGAGGAGGAGGTAAATTGCTTAAATAGTCACATTTCAAAAAAAAGAAATAGAACAAGCTATTAAACAATTCCCTCAGAAAAAGTCCCCAGGACCAGATGGATTTATTTGTGAATTCTACCAAATATTTAAAGAAAAATTAGCTCAATGCTATATAAACTATTTAGAAAAGTAGGGAATGAAGGAGTCCTACCAAATTCCTTTTATGACACAGATATGGTACTGATACCTAAACCAGATAGGTTGAAAACAGAGAAAGAAAGTTATAGACCAATTTCCCTAATGAATATTGATGCTAAAATCTTAAATAAGATATTAGCAAAAAGACTACAGAAAATCATCCCCAGGATAATACACCATGATCAAGTAGGATTTATACCAGGAATGAAGGGCTAGTTCAATATTAGGAAAACTATTAGTATAATTGACCATATTAATAACCAAATTAACAAAAATCATGTGAACATCTCATTAGATGCAGAAAAAGCATTTGATAAAATCCAATATCCATTCCTAATAAAAACACTGGAGAGTATAGGAATAAATGGACTTTTCCTTAAAATAATCAGTAGCATCTATTTAAAACCAGCAGTAAGCATCATATGTAATAGGGAACAAACTGGAACTATTCCCAATAAGATCAGGAGTGAAACAAGGTTGCCCACTATCACCATTACTATTCAATATTGTATTAGAAATGCTAGCTTTGGCAATAAGAGTTGAGAAAGAGATTAAATGAATTACAGTAGGCAATTATAATGGTATTCTTAGAGAACCCCAGAGATTCTACTAAAAAGTTATTAGAAATAATCCATACCTTTAGCAAAGTTCTAGGATACAAAATAAACCCACATAAGTCATCAGCATTCTTATATATCATTAACAAATCTAACAGAGTTACAAAGAGAAATTCCACTTAAAGTAACTACCGATAATATAAAATATTTAGAAATCTATCTGCCAAGGGAAAATCAGGAACTATATGAGCAAAACTACAAAACACTTTCCACAAATTAAGTCTGATCTAACCAACTGGAAAAATATTAAATGCTCTTGGATTGGGCAAGCAAATATAATAAGATGACAATATTACATAAACTAATCTATTTATTTAGCACTATACCAATCAGACTCCCAAAAAACTATTTTAATGACCTAGAAAAAATAACGAGTTCATATAGAAAAACAAAAGGTCAAGAATTTTAAAGGAATTAATGAAAAAAAAAAATCAAATGAAGGTGGCCTAGCTATACTAGACCTAAAATTATATGATAAAGCAGCAGTTACCAAAACCATTTGATATTGGCTAAGAAATAGACTAGTTGATCAATGGAATCGGTTAGGTTCAAAGGACAAAATACTCAATAACTTTAATAATCTAGTGTTTGACAAACCCAAAGACCCCAGCTTTTGGGATAAGAACTCACTGTTTGACAAAAACTGCTGGGAAAATTGGAAATTTATAAGGCAAAAACTAGGCATTGACCCATACTTAACACTGTATACCAAGATAAGGTCAAAATGGGTTCATGATCTAGGCATAAAGAAAGAAATTATAAATAAATTAGAAGAACATAGAATAGTTTACCTCTCAGAACTGTGGAAGAGGAGGGAATTTATGACCAAAGAAGAATTAGACATCATTATTGATCACAAAAGAGAAAATTTTGATTATATCAAATTGAAAAGTTTTTGCACAAACAAAACTAATGCAGACAAAATTAAAAGGGAAACAAAAACTGGGAAGACATTTTTACAGTCAAAGGTTCTGAACAGGCCCCCATTTAAAAATATATAGAGAATTGACTCTAATTTATAAGAAATTAAGCCATTCTCCAATTCATAGATGGTCAGAGGTTATGAACAGACAATTCTCAGAGAAGAAATTGAAACTATTTCTAGCCATATGAAAAGATGCTCCAAGGCATTATTAATTAGAGAAATGCAGGGGACTTCCAGCCAAGATGGCAGCGAGGAGGCAACAGCGTGCCCCCATTTTCCTCAGAACCACCAACAAGCCTCTGAATTAATGCCTGACTGAAAACCCACAAACACTTACCGGAAAACATCCGAGATTCACCAGGAAAGGTCTGTTTTACTCTAGGGTGGGACGGTATTAGATCGGGCACAGACTGAGGGCAGCGGCAGCAGGAGCTCAGCAGGCAGCTCACGGGTGAGCAGACCTGAGAGGGTTGGGGTGTGATCTCAGCCATCTCTGCTGGGAGAGTTTCACTACAGGATTGGATACGCCCTGAGAGCAAGTCAGTAGCCCAGCAGAGAAGCTAAAAACACGGGGGGTGAAGAATACAACCCCAAACAGTTGGAGTTCCTGGGACCCCACCCTCCCCCCACAGCATCCAAACACCTCAGAGTCTCAGAGGCAGGCAAACAAGTCCCCGTGCTCACTGCTGCCCCCAGTCTGAGAGGGCTCAGTAACGCCACCCAGCCCCCCCAAAAAGGATTCCATTTGAGGTTTTTTTTTTTTTTTCTTGCTTTTTGTTCCCTGATTTTTCTCTGACAAATGAGCAAAAAGTTAAAAAAGGACTTTAACAATTACAGCTTTTAAAGACAGAGAACAGACTTAAACCCTGAGGAACAAAACAGATTATCTTCAGGGAACCCAAAGGAGGAGATCATCTGTTCCTCACACAGATGAACCTAAGAAAAATTAAAAGGCCTCACAAGAGAGCTTAGAAGAAAATGGGAAAAGGAGAGGGAGGTTTAAGAGAGATGAGAAGCATTCCACCATTTAAAGACAGAGTGGATAAAGAAAACAAACCTTGAAAAATAGGATTAGTGAAGTGGAAACAGAAAATAGCTCTTAAAGAATAAAATTGGAGAAATGGAAAACATCCAAGAACAAATTGGACAATTAGAAAAAGATAAAAAAAACTGGAGTGAAGAAAACACTTCATTGAAAAAAGAATAGAACAAATGGAATTGAATGACCAAGGAGACAAGAAGAACTCATCAAGCAAAACCAAAAACCAAACAATGGAGAAAAATGAAATACCTTCTGGGAAACAAATGACCTGGAAAACAGGTCTAGGAGAGACAATCTGAGAATCATTGACCCCAGAAAAATGATGAAAAAGGAGCCTGACACTATTTTCCAGGAAATTATCAAAGAGAACTGCCCAGAAGTCATAGAAACAGAGGGAAAATAGACATTGAAAGGATTCTCGATCACCCACTGAAAGGGATCCAAAATCAAAACAAAAGAAATATAGTGGCCAAAATGCCAGAACCCTCAAACGAAGGAAAAATACCCAAGCGGCCAGAAAACCCAATTCAAAATAAGAGGAGCCACAAAAAGATCACCCAAGATCTAGCAGCATTCACATTAAAAGGTCAAGGGCCTGGAACATGATATCCGAAAGGCTAAGGAACCTCGGTATGCAACCAAAAAATAACTTACCCAGCCAGAATGAGCATCTTTTTCCAGGGAAGAAGATGGTCATTCAACAAAATAAGTGAATTTCACCTATTTTGGTGAAAACCAGAACTTAACAAGAAGTTTAATCTGCAAATAAACTCAAGAAAACCTAAAAGTAAAAAAGAAATCTTGGGAACTATATTTCTGCTGTAAAGATGTATAAAAAATACATGTATACCTTTGTTCTAGAAATTAGAGATGGAAAGGACATTGTATCAGAAAAAGGTAAGGGGTACTATATCCACAAAGAGGCAAAGGAAACCCATTATATCTGAGAGAAAGAATAGAGGGGATGAATATAGTGGGTATTTTACTGCCAAAGAATTGACTTTAAGAGAAAAAATTTGAGACACATCAATATAGGGAAACTCTCCCATCTCATTGAAAAGTGAGAAGGGAAAAGGAAAAGGGAAAGAATAAGCTAACAGAAGGGAATACAGAAACTGTGAGGGAAAGGAGTAAGATGGGGGAGGAACCCCTAAGGTGGGGAGGAGGGATACCAAAAGGGAGGGCTGGAGAAGCCAAGTGGTGCTTACAAGTTTAATACTAAGGTAAGGGGAAAAAGGGAAAAGCATAAATAGGGGTTAACAAGATGTCATAACAGAATTGGTCATTTTAACCATAAAATGTGAATGGGGTAAACCCCACAAAGAGGAAGGATTACAGAATGGACTATAAGCCAGAATCCTACAGGTATGTTGTTTACAGGAAACACACCTGAAGCAGGGAGAACATGTTCAGAATAACGGTAAAAGGATGGAGAAAATCTACTATGCTTCAGGTGAAGTCAAAGAGTAGCCATCCTGATCTCAGATCAAGCAAAACAAAACTGATCTAATTAAAAGAGATAAGGAAGGGCACCATATCTTGCCTAAAGGGAATAAATAATGAAGCAAATCAATATTAAACATATATGCACCAAGTGGTGTAGCATCTAAATTCTAAAAGAGAAATTAAGAGAGCTGCAAGAAGAAATAGATAGCAAAACCATAATAGTGGGAGATCCTCAACCTTGCACTCAGAAGTAGATAAATCAAATCACAAAATAAATAAGAAAGAAGTCAAAGAGGTAAAAGAATACTAGAAAAGTTAGATATGATAGACCCCTGAGAAAACGAAAGGGAGACAGAAAGGAGCACACTTTCTTTTCAGCAGTTCATGGAACCTATACAAAAATAGACCATATATTAGGACATAAAAACCTCAAACTCAAATGCAGTAAGGCAGAAATAGTGAATGCATCCTTTCAGACCACAATGCAATAAAAATTACACCAACAAAAAGCCAGGAAAGTAGACCAAAAATAATTGAAACTAAATAATTCATTAAAGAATGATTGGTGAAACAGCAAATCATAGACATAATTAATAACTTCACCCAAGAAAATGACAATAATGAGACATCATATCAAATGTGGGATGCAGCCAAAGCTGTAATAAGGGAAATTTCAATCTCTAGAGGCTTACTTGCATAAAGTAGAGAAAGAGAATCAACGAATTGGGCTTGCAAACTAAAAATGCTAGAAAAGGAACAAATTAAAACCCCCAGTCAAACACTAAACTTGAAATTTAAAAATAAAAGGAGAGATCAAAAAATTAAAGTAAAAAAACTATTGAATTAATTAATAAATTAAGAGTTGGTTCTATGAAAACCAACAAAATAGACAAACCCTTAGTAAATCTGATTAAAAAAAAAGGAAAGAGGAAAATCAAATTGTTAGTCTTAAAAATGAAAGGAGAACCGCCACTTAATGAAGAGGAAATTAGAGCAATAATTAGGAATTACTTGCCCAACTTTATGGCAATAAATTGACAACTTAAATGAAATGGAAGAATACCTTCAAAAATATAGCTTGCCCAGATTAACAGAGGAAGAAGTAAATATCCTAAAAGTCCCATCTTAGAAAAGAAATAGAACAAGCTTATTAACCAACTCCCTAAGAAAAATCAGGACCAGATGGATTTATATGTGAATTCTACCAAACATTTAAAGAACAATTAACCCCAATGCTATATAAACTATTTGAAAAAATAGGGACTGAAGGAGTCCTACCAAACTCCTTTTACAACACAGACATGGTATTGATACCTAAACCAGGTAGGCTGAAAACAGAGAAAGAAAATTATAGACCAATCTCTCTAATGAATATCGATACTAAAATCTTAAATAAAATATTAGCAAAACGATTACAGAAAATCATCCCCAGGACAATACACTATGATCAAGTAGGATTTATACCAGGAATGCAGGCTGGTTCAATATTAGAAAACTATTAGCATAATTGACTATATCAATAAGCAAACTAACAAAACCATATGATCATCCAATAGATGCAGAAAAGCATTTGATAAAATCCAACATCCATTCCTAATAAAAAATTTGAGAGTATAGGAATAAAATGGACGTTTTCTTAAAATAGTCAGGAGATATATTTAAAACCATCAGTAAGCATCATATGCAATGATGAAAACTGGAATTTCTTGCTAGTAAGATCTGAGGAAGTGGTTGCCTACTGTCACCACTATTATTCAATATTGTATTAGAAACACTAGCCTCGGCAATAAGAGTTGAGAAAGATTTAAAGGAATCAGAATAGGCAGTGAGGAAACCAAACATCACTCTTTGCAGATGATATGATGGATACTTAGAGAACCCTAGAGATTCTACCAAAAGCTATTAGAAATAATCCATAACTTTAGCAAAGTTGCAGGTTATAAACAAACCTCATAAACCTCTCAGCATTTTTATACATCACCAACAAAATCCAACAGCAAGAGATAAAAGAGAAATTCCATTCAGAATAATCTGACAGCATAAAATATTTGGGAATCTATCTACCAAAGGAAAGTCAGGAATTATATGAGCTAAATTACAAAAACTTTCCACAAAATAAAGTCAGACTTAAAAATTGAAAATATCATGTCCTTGGATAGGTCGAGCTAATATAATAAAGATGACAATATCCCTAAACTGATCTATTTATTTAGTGCTATACCAATCAGACTTCCAAGAAAATATTTTAATGATCTAGAAAAAAATAAAACAAAATTCATATGGAATAATAAAAGGTCAAGAATCTCAAAAGAATTAATGAAGAAAAATCAAATGAAGGTGGCCTAGCTGTACCTTGATCTAAAACTATATTATAAAGCAGCAGTCACCAAAACCATTTGTATTCTAAGAAATAGATTAGTTGATCAGTGGAACAGGTTAGGTTTAAAGACAGAATAATCAACTATAGCAATATAGTGTTTGACAAACCCAAAGATCCTAACTTTGGGATAAGAATTTATTATTTGACAAAACTGCTGATAACTGGAAATTAGTATGGCAGAAATTAGGCATGGACCCAAAATTTAGCAATTGTATACCAAGATAAGATCAAAATGGGTCCATGATTTAGACATAAAGAACGAGATTATAAACAAATTGGAGAAACATAGGATAGATTATCTCTCAGACTTGTGGAAGAGGAAGAAATTTGTGACTAAAGACGAACTAGAGACCATTATTGATCACAAAACAGAAAATTGTGATTACATCAAATTAAAAAGCTTCTGTACAAACAAAACTAATGTAAAAAGATTAGAAGGGAAGCAAAAACTAAAAACATCTTCACAGTTAAAGGTTCTGATAAAGGTTCATTTCCAAATATTAGAGAACTGACTTAATTTATAAGAAACGGCCATTCTCCAATTGATAAATGGTCAAAGATATGAACAGACAATTTTCAGATGATGAAATTGAAATCATTAAACCATATGAAAGAGTGTTCCAAATCATTATTAATCAGAGAAATGCAAATTAAGACAACTCTGAGATATACTACACACCTGTCGATTGCTAAGATGACAGGAAAAAATAATGATGGTTGTTGAGGGATGCAGGAAAACTGGGACACTGATACGTTGTTGGTGGAGCTGTGAATGAATCCAACCATTCTGGAGAGCAATCTGGAATTATGCCCAAAACGTTATCAAACTGTGCATACCCTTTGATCCAGCAATGTCTCTACTGGGCTTATAACCCAAGGAGATACTAAAGAAGGGAAAGGGACCAGTATGTGCCAAAATGTTTGTGGCAGCCCTGTTTGTAGTGGCTAGAAGCTGGAAACTGAGTGGATGTCCATCAATTGGAGAAAGGTTGGGTAAATTGTGGATATGAATGTCATGGAATATTATTTTTGTAAGAAATGACCAGCAAGATGAATACAGAGAAGCTTGAGAGAATTAATGAACTGATGCTAATGAAAGGAGCAGAACCAAGAGATCATTATATTCAAATAACGATACTGTAGAAGATGTAATCTGATGGAAGTGGATTTTTTGACAAAGAGACCTAATTCAGTTTAATTGATCAATGATGGACAGAAGAAGTACACCCAAAGGAAAAACACTGGAAATGAATGTAAACTGTTTGCATTTTTGTTTTTCTTCCTGCGTTATTTCTACCTTCTGAATCCAATTCTCCCTGGAACAAGAAAACTGCTTGGATCTGCACAACACATTGTATCTAGGATATACTAGGACATATTCAACGTATATAGGACTGCTTGCCATCTAGGGAGGTGGAGGGTGGAGGGAAAAATCGAACAAAAGTGAGTGCAAGTAATAATGTTGTAAAAAAAAATTACCCTGGCATGGATTCTGTCAATAAAAAGTTACTATAATAATAAAAAATAATAATTAGAGAAATGCAAATTTAGTCAACTCTGAGATACCACTACACACCTGTCAGATTGGCTAGAATGAGAGGAAAGATAATGCAGAATGATGGAGGGGATGTGGGAAAATTGGGACACTGACACATTGTTGGTGGAAATGTGAATACATCCAGCCATTCTGGAGAGCAATTTGGAACTATGCTCAAAAAGTTATCAAACTGTACATATCCATTGATCCAGCAGTGTTACTACTGGGCTCATATCCATCCCAAAGAGATCTTAAAGAAGGGAAAGGGACCTGTATGTGCAAGAATGTTTGTGACAGCCCTCTTTGTTAGTGGCCAAAAACTGGAAACTGAGTGGATGCCCATCAATTGGAGAATGGCTGAATAAATTGTGGTATATGAATATTATGGAATATTATTGTTCTGTAAGAAATGACCAGCAGGATGGTTTCAGAAAGGCCTGGAGAGGCTTACATGAATTGATGCTGAGTAAAATGACCAGGACCAGGAGATTACTATATACTTCAACAACAATACTATATGATGATCAATTCTGATGGACGTGGCCCTCTTCCACAATGAGATGAATCAAATAAGTTCCAATAGAGTCACAATGAATTGGACCAGCTACACCCAGCGAAAGAACTCTGGGAGATGAGTATGAACCACTGCATAGAATTTCCAATCCCTCTGTTTTTGTCTGCCTGCATTTTTTATTTTCTTCACAGGTTAATTGTACATTATTTCAAAGTCTGATTCTTTTTGTACAGCAAAATAACTGTATGGACATGTATACATATATTGTATTTAACTTATACTTTAACATATTTAACATGTATTGGTCAACCTGCCACCTGGGGGGAAGGAGGGGAAAAATTGAAACAAAAGGTTTTGCAATTGTCCGTGCTGAAAAATTACCCATGCATATATCTTGTAAATAAAAAGCTATAATAATAAAAAAAGAAAGTGAAAGTCCCTCCATTTGCCTACTATCCTTAACAGCTCTCAATTTAAAAGTATATGAATCCCAGACTCTTATGCCAAGCTTGTGCTGTTTATGGAATATTCATTTTCTTATTTTCTCTTTAACTGTAAGCTTCCAAGTAGCTTTCTACTTTTGTATCTCAATTCTTTTGTCCCTTAATTTTACTTGCTTGCCTCTCTCGCTATTCCAATTCCTTCCATCTTCTACCCAAAATGTAGATAAGAGAAGGGTGAGCAGCAGAATCACAATCAGAGTTTGTTCAACAGGCAGGCTCTTCCCCAAAGTCTCTACACTCTAATAGCAGATTACAAAGAAAAACAATACAAATAAAAGCATGAAAAATATGGCAGAAAATTTATATGATAACTTTGCTGTATATTTGAAAGGAATAGCAAATTGTGCGTGGTAGATTTGCAGCTTTATGTACAATCATTTTTCATTTACTATGTTATAGAAATGCTTGTTTTATTCTATAAATTAAAAAAAATTTTAATTTTAAAAAAGAAAATATATGAAAGACATAATATTGTTGGTGTTGTGAGAGTTTCAAAGAATGAGGGCTCACTTCAAGGTGGATGAACTCAGGGAAGGTTTCATGGAAGAGGTGCCACTGGAATTACTTTGAAAGATAATGATGATAGTGGTGGTGGTGGTGGTGATGATGACAATAACAATGACAACAATGATGAGAATAATTACAACCACAATGGATGATGATTGATAATGGCAGCTCACATTAATGCAGTGCATTGTAGTTCACAAAGCATATTTTTAACAACTACCATGTGGAAATGTGATAGTAGAATATGACTTTGCATATATGCAAATATGGCATTTGAAATTTATTGTTCTCAGACTATTCCATAACCCTTAAAAAAAACAGTCTTTTTTTTTTTTTTTTTTTTTTTTTTTTTTTACATCCCAGTGAGGTCACTACAAAGACTTTAGTTTTTGCTAGCAAAACTAAGCCTTATTCTTTTAGGTTTTCTAGACATTTTACTTTCATTTATTTCTCCCTGACCTGTTTAAGTCCAAAGTTCCCAAATACTAACACTGAATCTTCCCACCTTTTCCTACACATGAAAGCCACCTTGCCATATGATATGAGGTATTACTTTCCTGGTGCCCTATTTATTTCAAGTTATGAAACATTTCTGTCCTCATTTTTAAACATGAAGAAATGGCAGCGCTAATTGGCATGTAAGCAAGACCAGCACAGTGTAATTGTTGATGTATGCCTTCATCTTCATATATTTCACTCTTCTATAAAAAAAAATAATGGTCATTACATAGCTAATTGCATATGTTTAATTAGTCAATTGGGCATGAACTTAGATTACCCATATAGAAGCTAAATAAGACCCAGTTAAATAGGAAAGGTCTTACTCAGAAAAGAATTCCTTTTTCCCTTTGGTTATGATGACAGCATAGAAAAGAGCTTTTGACATAGAATGATGCTTTTAAATACTTTGCAATAAATATAGCCTGAAACTATACCATAGGGTTCCATTATGTCATGGTTCACATTTAGATGCAATTACATAATACCTACACAATACACATACATATACACACAAAAAAAATTACAAATTTCAGCATGTTGGGGGGCATTAACAGCTAAGGCATTGTGCCTTGCATAAATATTATATGATTGTACTCAAATGTGTACTATTATACAATGGAACTCTATGATAAGGTTTGAGGCTACATTTGTATATATAGTACAATGGTAATGAGGCTGACACATAGGATATATATTTAGCAAAGGCAAATCACAATTTATAATAATGTGCGACCTATGAGTCTTTACTTTCTTTTTAGAATCCTTATATTCCTCTTAGGTACAGGATTTCTACTGAGCAGATTGCTCACTTTCATTCATGTCTGCTCTCTCCATAGAAGGTTCTCTTTGCTTCTGCCAAGGATCCTATTCCATAAAATTGTTTCTTCTTTGAAGGACTACCTTACTATATATCTGTCTATCTGAATATATTTCTATGCACCCTGATGGATGCTTGTCTCATACTGTTAAGTAGTTCCTCTTAAATGCAATGTGGCTGAAAAGAGAGGGAAGAGATAAGAACTCCCTGCTCCTCCATGATAAAGATGTTTCAACCTACTAGAAAAAGGTCCTCACACTTCATAAAGGGATCATTGGGATATTTTGTGATTATTTTCTCATCTTACTAGGGGGAGGGATTAATTAAAGAAACTCTCCCAGTTTTGAGCTTATACCTCAACACCTTGAATAGTGTATGGTGATTAAGAAATACTTAGAGCAAGCAAGCAAATTAATCAGTAAACATTTATTAAGCATCTGCTAAGTGCCAGTCACTGTGTTAAGAGCTGGAGATACCAAAAAGAAAATTTTAAAAGGTAAAAGATAGCCCTTGCCCTCAAAGAGAATATAACCTAAGCTATTTAATAAATACTTATTGCTAGATGATTGATTGATATCTCCCCTGCCAAATACAGTACAGTATATTAAGATTTTAGTTCATGAAAGATATCCTATTCTTAAGTTAAAAACTTTTGTGTGTAAAAATTTCACCAATATATTAATTTACCTTTAGGTTTTATATCTAATTTACTAATACATGACTCTGGATTTATGTATACAACCTCATTTCTCTCAGCACATTGCCTTCTAGACATCCCCAGTTGATATCTGGTAGGAATTTCAAATTCAACACATCCAAAACAGCTCATTATCCTCCCCCAATATGTTCCCTTCTACTCAACTTCCCTATTATTGTCCAGAGTAACCAACTTTCTAAGCACCCAGACATGTAGCCTCAGTGTCATTCTCATTCATCCCACATATACAATTCATTTTCAATCTTGTGATTTCTGCCTTTGCAATATCTTTACAATTACTTTTACAATATATCCCTCTTTCCATTCTCACAGCCACAACCATAGTTCAGACTCTTGTCATTATGGCTCCCTGACTTCTAGCTGATCTCCCTACCTTAAATCTCCACCTATTCCAATCTATTCTTCATTCAGCTGCCAAAACAATTTTTCTAAAGTATATGACTAACCATGTTATCTCCTAAATCAATGAAGTTCAGTGGTTCCCTATTTCTTCCAGAATCAAACCTAAACTCTTTGTCATTTAAAGCTCTTTACTCCCTGGTCCCTTCCTATCTTTCCCAATTCTTTATACCTCATTTCTTCTAGCAATACTAGTCTATTTGTAGTTCCTTAAACATGATATTCCGTATCCTGCCTTTTGGCTATATTTGGATAAGTTCCTGAAGTGCTCTGATCCCTCACTTCTTCCCACTTTAGATTATTTAACTTCCTTTAAGATTCAGCTCAGATCCTCTCTCTATATTAGGAAGCCTTTCCTATGTTATCCCCAAAAATTCCTTCCATTTACCCTGTACACATCTTGTACACATTTGGTTATTTACATATTGTCTCCCTCCATTAAAATGTAAGTTCTCTGAGAATGGGGGAGGGGGACATTTTTTGCCTTACTTTGTATTTCTACCATTTAACACAATGACTGGCAACTAGTATGGCTTTTAAATGTTCATTTAGTTTTTGATCAGTCTAGAAAATCTAACACTTTTGTGAAAGATCCTGATTTATTTCCAAAGTAAAAGTAGGGATCAGGAGTAGAACTATGATTACATAAAGAATTCTTAGACAAGGAAACTCCTACCAATGCAGGTTGGCACCCACTATGCATTTATGCATAGAGTTGTCTAGGTGCGACTAAGAGGTCATAATTTGCCCAAGAGTCAGGACTTAAACCAGGCCAGTTATTCCTGGCTGTGAGATCAACTCTCTTCCATACCAAGTCCATCTCTAAGGAAATTAATAATAACTAACATAATGCTTTAAAGTTTGCATAGCATTTTCTTAGCTTTCCTGATATGCTACACCTGGAGTTTTTAATCTCAACCCCTATCTGATTATCTTTACACAGCTGATATCCCAACAGAAAACTGCCTCTGGTATTCATGTCCCTAGACAGGCACTCCTGAATGTGTCACAACAAGGGCATTTTGATGGAATAAGATATAAGATCTCCAGTGGTTCTGGTTTTAGCAAGCCTATTGTTCTACCTAAAAACAGTTGATCTAACCTCTCTGGAAGGGCTTGTAAAGAGAAAGCATTTGCAAACAGAGTTCAGCTTCTGAGAGAATCCTGAATAGTATAAAAAGAGTTTCTCAACACATTTCTGACAAAATAAATTTTTTTAAAATCATAGGAAAAGATTATTAGGAAGCTGATTTCCTGACTCACTTATTGTACTTCCCACTTTCAGAACTTTTTCTCCCTTATCTATGAAAAAAATATGTATGGAGTTTTTAAAAATCCTCTTTTTTTCTTTTATGTTTCATTCATTTATTAAATATACCAAAAGGAACCTTTTCATATTCAGAAGAGAACACAAAAAGACTATTCTAAATACCAATCATCTCATTTTACAGAGGCCCAGAACAAGGCAAAGTGTTCATGTGGTGATCAGAAGAAGCAGCACAAGGAAACTCTCAAGGTCTCTCTGAAAAAATTTAACACTGATAGTGACACACGGAAAAAACTAATGCCCAACTACCCAGCAAGGCATACCTGTCATATCTACATCAAAGAAGGCACTCTATTCAATGAGCAAAACAGAAGTACAGTAATACAAAAGACACATGAACTGTGCAAATCCAGAAATATCTCCATCCCAACCTGTAGTAGATGGAGCCTTCTGAACTCATTGGACTGATCAGCCATACTATACCCGGACCCTAACATCATGATATCATCAATATTCTTTAAAAACAAAAGACAAAAAATGATTCTATATATCACAAGTCTCCTTTTCTTATATTTGCTTTATTTAAAAACATATAATACATATCTTGTTCTTAAGACTATCTTAGTTGTCTGGGTTTCCTTCTGAACATGTTTATGTTCACTCCTGTTGATTATTTTAAAATGTCATTTATAACTATGGCTACATGTGAGCTTTGTCATTAATGCAATGGTCAAGTCATATACCTACTTCACTCTGTAAATAGAGTATAATAGTCTGTACTATTGTCAATGGCTCTTTTCAGTAAGGAGAGATGTAAAAAAATCAATCTTTAGTTTCCAGAGATGAAACAGAAAAGGTTATATTTTGTTTTGTTTTTGTTTTTTTCTGGGAAGTTTGTTCATCCCAGGAAGGCTTATTCAGACAGTATCTGGGACATGAAGCAAAGCAGAGTCAATCTTCCCTTCTTAAATCTTACCAAGCCTCTTCAATTAAATATGATGAATAAATGGACAACTCCTAACTTCTTGAGTCAATTCCCTAAGAACTCAGCCTTATTCTGCTATTTATTTTTTGACAGTATGTAAATTTAAAATAGAACTCATCTTCATAAGAGTTCATTCAGATTCTTCCTTCACCTGACAAAGTACACATCCTTCTCCAGGCTGCCTTCTTTTCTACCAGACTTTCTCTATCATGGTCATAGAAAGCTGTTTGATAAAGAATCTCACTGCACTTCAGAATTTCACACAGTAGCCTTCATCCCTTCAGTCTCTCACTCTGATTGGCAGATTCCTCCAAGAATTTCTATTTTAAGAAAGATTCTCAAGCCAACCATATTTTTTTTATTTCTTTACCATGTCTCTGGTAGGTACTTTTATCCCTTCTCCTCTTCCCCTTTTCAGATTCTTTTATGTATTGTCTTCTCTCCCCCCACATTCCATTAAAATGTGAACCCTCAAGGCAGCTAGGTGGTACAGTGGATAAAGCACCAACCCTGAAGTCAGGAGGACCTGAGTTCAAATCTGATCTCAGACACATAACACTTCCTAGTTGTGTGACCCTAGGCAAGTCACTTAACCTCAATTGCCTCAACAAAAAGAAAAAAAAAAGCTAACTTCTTGAGACATACATGAACTGATGCTAAGTGAAATAAGCAGAACCAGGAGATCATTGTATATAGCAACATCAATATTATACAATGATATTCTTTACAACAATGAGATGATTGAGGCCAGTTCCAGTGATCTTGTGATGAAGAGAGGCATCTATACCCAAAAAGAGGACTATAGGAACTGAGTGTGGACCACAACATAACATTGCCACTCTTTTTGTTATTGTTCACTTGCATTTTGTTTTCTTACTCATTTTCTTTCCTTTTTGATCTGATTTTTCTTATGCAGTAAGATAATTGTATACATATGTTAACATATGTTGAATTTAACATATATTTAATGTATATAACATATATTGGATTGCTTGCCATCTAGGGGAGGGAGTGGGAGGAAGGAGGGGAAAATTTAGAACACAAGGATCAATGTTGAAAAATTATCCATACATATGTTTTGAAAATAAAAAGCCTTCAAAAAATTATGAACTCCTTTAGGGTAGGGATTGTCTTTCTGCTTGTCTTTGTATTCTCTGTGCTTAGCATAGTACCTGACACATAGTAAATTCTTAATAAATGCTTGAAGACTTGTTGATTTTCTATGACCTATAGGACAATTAATAATGTCACATTATTAATCTTCTTTTAATTTTACCTTCTTCACTGTCCAATGTATCAATTGAAACCAAAATAGGACTATCTTTAGAGGAAGTAAAGGTTCTGGAATAGTGTGACTGTTCCTATAAATTGGTCATAATATCAGAAATACAATATCTAGGGGCACAAATAAAAAAGGACTAGCCTTTCCATATCATGAGACTGACATGCTTGTATTAATTTTTTTAATTCACTTTATTATATTGCTTTGACCCTTGAGCAAAAGGGTTTCTTGAAAGAAGATATATATGAGAATAAAGAAATTTCTAGGAGTCATAAAGTTGACTGAGAATGCTAAAAAGAATGGACAAGGCATTCAAGTTTCTAGCTAAACATCCGAGGTACGAGAAATATATAAGGGCACTAGAAAGTTAGACTTAAAATAATCTAATATTTCAGTGTGGATTGTGGATGCTACATTATTAAGAGCTGAATGAGTTATAGACCTAGCAGTACTCAGAGGAAACTGACTTCTGATAAAAGTGCAAGTTAAGACTCCAAGAAAAGCAAGTTGTGTGTGTGTGTGTGTGTGTGTGTGTATGTGTATACATATACGCAGAAATAAGAATAGAAATTAGCCTTGTTTTGCAGTAGTGAAATTAGAGGTCTGCACTAATAAAAAGTAAAAACAAAATTAAAAATGAGCATATGTCTCTTGGCTCAAACAATCGTGAAACAAGACTAATTGTTAACCAATTACAGTTATAAAACTCATAGTAATAGCTCATCAATTTTCAAACTTTTTAGTCTCAGGATCCTTTTATACTCTTAAAATTATTGAGAAATCTAAAGAGCTTTTGTTTACGCAAGTTATATCCTTTGAATTTACCATATTATTTAGAAATTAAAACATACTACTATTATTATAAACATAGTTTTGGCCCCAAAGACCCCATGAAAGGATTTGTAAAACCTCCAGGGGTCTCTGGATCACATTTTAAAAACCATTGAATCAGAATTTTTCCTGAAGCACTGAGAGGATAAATTATTTGCCCAGGATCACAAAGTTTGTATATGAAAAAGGTGGAACCTGAAATTGAAGCTTTGTGACTCTTCATCTGGCTCTTGAGCCACTCAGTGGCTTAAGCAAGTTTTATGTAAATATGTATTAGAATCTTGATGCCTGTGGACTTAGGAAGTAGTGAATACCTCGTGGGGAGAGCTAAACATGAGGAAGTCAGATTCTCTCAAAGACTTCTGGAACCAATTCTCTCAAATGTTAGAGAAAAGTTCCCCAGGATTGAACTATCCTCAGCTGACATGTAAATTACATATTAATGAAAATTCTAGTAAAGCCCTACTAATTTGACAGACTGGGGGAATGCTAGTGAAAAGTCTGAATTATTTTATTCAAAGAAATACATATTATTTTCTTTGTTGCCGGTCAATTATTTCAGTTGTAAAATAAGGGACATCATTTGGAGCCTATACTCATAAGCAGAAAAGAGCAATTTACTATTGTTTATAAACTAGGGGTTGCTAAAATGTTTGAAAACAGTTTTATAGGATCATAGATTTGGAGCTAGAGAAGACTTTTAAGATCATCTAGTTTTCCAAATTTGCCTGAAATTTTGTTCATTGTATTAATTCTCATAACAAATCCCTTTTTTCATCAATAAATAGTGACAAGCCATTATTCAATCATTTTTTCTTCTTTCCTTCCTTCTCCTTTACTTTGAGTCTCTTTCTTCTTTTCCTTTTCTTTCCTAGTCTTCTCTCTTTCCTCTTCTCCTCTCTGTTTCTTTCTCTTTATTTCATTTTCCCTTTATTTGTCTCATTTTTTTCTAAGCCTCTGCCTCTCTTTCTCTTTGTGTGTTTCTGTTTCTATCTGTGTGTGTATGTTTCTGTATCTCTTTCTTGGGTCTCTTTCTGTCTCTCTGTCTTTGTCTTTTCTGTTTCTTCCTTCCCTTCCTTCTTCCTCTCCTTCCTTACATTCCCACCACTATCATACTTATCAATGGTTTCCTGTGCATCTTTGTCCTTAGACCCAGTTCATTCTTCACCTTTGGAGTTTAGATATTTTGGCATCTTTGCTATGATTATGTAGATGCTATACAGTGTAGATGCCTTTCTGGTGTCCCAAGAGGTTTGGTTTTATAAAAATTATCCTAGGATATCTATGTGTATGCATGTAGTGAATGTTTAATATTAACTAGCCTCCTGCTATGCTGGTCAGAAAGTAAATAGTGATTTGTTCCAATGACTTCCAAACATTCTATCATGCTTTCCCAGTTCTCAGCAAACTGAAAGCAGCCATTAAGAGGCCAGATGGAGCAGAAACCGACGATACACAGAAAAATGGCTGGTACATGAGACAAACAACTTTGGTCCTTTATTGCATTCATTGTCATGCAATTATGGCTCAATAATGTTAAGTTCATTGACTCCCAAGAAGCTTAAACAAATTTAATTTTGTTTGTTTTTTTTTTTTTTTTTTTTGCTATTTATAATTATTACTGTAATCATCTCTGACTGTCTTCATACAGATCATGGAGGTGGGGGGAAGATAGGAAGGGGGAAGAGGCTCTCAAATATTTGAAAGCATTGTCCAAGCTGGAAGGGTATTCATTATAGTTTTAATGACTATACTACTTTTATATGTCTTGTTTTCATATCAGGAGGCTTCATGCTTGCTCTTGCCTTTTATTTAGGGAATCTTCTCCCTTCTCCCACTGGACTTTGTTTTTCTAGTCTTTTGCAATCACATTATTTAGGGGTGGGAAAGCTCCCAATTTCCACAGTAATTGTGGGAAGAAAACATTTTTAGGTTTTCCAAGGCACATAATAAACCATAAATGAAAACCCAGAAGGATTTAAGTTTTATCTTAGAAAAGCAAAATCAGACACTTTTTTTGAAATGTCTCTCAGCTCCCTTCCCACACTCTCACCAACTTGCTTAGGTAGGACTGGGATTGGGATAATGATGAAATGCATTATTTAAATGATCAGGTCCTCAATAACATCCTTTGTCTAATTAGCACCAGTAGGACACAAAGGTCCTGAGGCAAATCTGTAGATTCTTATGTATTCCTCCACTGACCTTTATTAGTTTGACAGGATTGGTCTGTATTTGTTGACAATATTCCTAAGGGTCTAAGGGCAGGTCTTTAATATCCACAGTATGGCAAAGTTGATAGCATGTAATGGATGAATAAGATAACCTTTTAGAGAAGTTAGCCCTGTTCCTTCTGTAAGCCACAGACTGAGCAAATTGCTTTGAGAGCAAGGATGGATTATATCACCACAGGAGGTAAGAAAAAGATTTCCTAATCCAGGAGGGCATAGATTTTCAGGAAAAGTCATCATCTACCATTTTTACCTGTATAGTAGTTGAGCACTCTAATGAATATCACCTGTGGGAAAAAAAAATTATAATGTAACTGCTAAGTCACCTCTCCTCTCTGCATCTCTGCTTCCTGATTTTCAAAATAAGGGATTTGAATTGAGATGTTATTTAAGATCATATCCATCCTGAACAATCCCTTATTCTTGGGAATATGAAACATGACTGTAAAACTGTAATGTTCTCTTCTTAAATACACTCATTCTCTGCAAGTAGATTTTTTGGGGGCCTTCTGGAAGCAGCCTTAGTTTCAGTTCAGTGTAATAATCACCTCAAATGTAGCCAGCTGTTAAAGTTCAGATGCTTTATTATCTCTTCCAAAATAGCCCGGTTAGCCTTCCTTGGTTCTGAGAGCTCTTGTTGCTAGTCCTTTGCCTCTGCCAGCTTCAGCCTCCAGCTCCCTCTGAATCCAAAGCCTCCAGCCAGCACAAAGGTGATATATAGAATGAATCTGACTCCGCCTCCGAGAGTGGGCTTGTGTTTTAGTGGGCTTGTCCTTCCTGACTTGTGAATCTCCTGGATTCCTCTCTGACTTGTGAATCTCCTGGACTCCTCTCTGACTTGTAAATCTTGTAGAACTCCAATGAGTACTAAATACATTAGTAAGCTAGAAAACTGTTAAGTACCATGCTAAATTAGATAACTGACTTAGCACCTTGTAAGAATTCTAAAATCTCCCGCTTTCTTTTGATTTTAGAACATAGGTGGTCATGACCTCCCTGACTTCTCAAGGAGGTGAGAATCCCCAAAAAGAAGGTGATCATTTCTTCCCTGACTTCTCAGGAAGGGAGATGAAAACACCAAAGGAAATGGGAAATCAAATCAGATTAGCCATACCATACCATATCATTAAAAACCAATTATGGTATGGGAGATGACTAAAAACCATTACATTGAATTCCCAATCCCTATATCTATGCCCACCTGCATTTTTGATTTCCTTCACAAGCTAATTGTACAATATTTCAAAGTCTGATTCTTTTTGTACAGCAAAATAACGTTTCGGTCATGTATACTTATTGTGTATCTAATTTATATTTTAATGTATTTAACATCTACTGGTCATCCTGCCATCTAGGGGAGGGGGTGGGGGAGTAAGAGGTGAAAAATTGGAACAAGAGGTTTGGCAATTGTTAATGCTGTAAAGTTACCCATGCATATAACCTGTAAATAAAAGGCTATTAAATAAAAATAAATAAAATTTTAAAAATTTAAAAAAGACTATCTACCTTTGAATTTCCATCAAAAATAGGACCTGGAAGTCCACTCTGTTAGTGGACATACAAGATACAAATCTTACCTGGATGCTTTGTCACTTGCTCTTGAAGTTCCTTAAAGAGTTGATAAATGTTAGAAGCTGCAAATTTTATTTGGGCTGTGGCAATTCTTTGTACCACACCTACTGAATAGGCTGAATCAGATATTATATTTATGTCTCCTGGATAATAAGTAAGAGCTAGCATGATTGCATATAATTCATTCTGCTGAGTGGACATCTGTTTCCTTCTCCATCTGTAGGAATTCAAGCAACCCTCTCTCCGAGGTAGTTAACCTATCTAATTCCCTTCTGTTAACCACTTTGGGGATTTTTCCTCATTACCTTGCAATTGCATTGGAGTTGTTTGCAATGGACACTGACCTGTTGGTTTAAAAGGCCTGTATTCTCCCCAATTGTAATCCCTTTCTGCTATCTGATTGCTTTTCTATTGGTTGATCATGTAATCCCTTTCTGCCATGTGATTGCTTTTTGGCTGATAGATCACATCAGAGTCCTGACCTTCTAAAGACTGGGTATAAACTCAGCTGCCATCATGCCCCACCTGTATATTGTATGATATCTTGGAGCTGTGCCCTGCCTCTCATTTCCTTGGGTCAATCTACATTCTGAGGCCCAATGGAAGCCTCAGTTGCATTTTGGACATGGGGTTTTGGGTTTTCTCTTACCCTGTCTTCCCACTCTATCTCCATATCTACAATGGGCTCTCAAATGTCCAACTTTTTCACATTGAAAACATTAATGAGTTTCTCTAGAAGTTCCTTGCCAAGAGGGACCCTGTCTTCCCATATTCATCATAGTCTGGGTATAATAAGCATTTGTGCCCACTGTGGCACAGCATCTTATGATCTCCTCTAAAGGAGCATCTTTGTGTAGTCTCCATATAATTCTTTTGCAAACCTCATTGGCATTTTCCTTAGCCAGATGTCTGGTCATTATTTCTGTAGCTGCATTTTCTCCAATGGTTCTTGTGACAGATGTCTGCAAACATCCTACAAAATCAGCAAAAGGTTCATTGGGACCTTGCTCTATTTTTGTGAAGGCTTCCCCTTGATCTTTTCCTGGAAAGGTACCCCAAGCTTTTATAACCACAGTTGCTATCTGCTCATAAGCTGTTGTGGGGTAATTAATCTGTGCTGAATTCTCTCCATACTGACCTTCACCAGCTAGTTGGTCAAAAGTGACCTGAACATTAACTCCTGTTTGCATATTGTGTCTGGCTTGAATAATTCAAGATTCTCCAAAAGCCACAATAAGTTTTGTCCAGGTTCTAAACATGTCCTAGTTATGGATTTCCAATCACTTGGGGTTAAGATTTCATAAGCAAACTATCTAGTAACATCTTAACATAAGATGATGTAGCCTCATAAAGAGTGCAACCTTTTTTTAAATCCTTGATTTTTTCCAAATCAAAAGGAGTTTATCTTCTCCTTTTTTGACCTAAAGAGTCAATCTCTTCAATCACAGGGTATGCATTTATAAAATCAGATACATCCTGTCCTTCATTTTTTGCCTTAACTAATGCCTTTTCTAATCTTGTCACAGGCTGCTTCATAGGAGGTGCTAATTGCATTACTGCCTCTCCCCCTCCTGCTTCTCCCTCCACCCATGAAAGGGTTAGTTGAGGGAGGTAGCTCAGGGGATTGGGAATGATCTAATTTCTCCTGCTGTAAATTCTTACCTGATTCTTCCTCCTTTTCACCTAGTTTAGTTGGCACCACCCTGTAATGGGCTGAGGTTTGAGCTGATGCACTGAGGTCCCAAGTACATGAGGCTAGATAGTAATTGGGCTATACTCTATTAATATACATGATTGGATTAAGAATGGTCCCTGCCCACTCTCCTTGCAAGTCCTGATGTGTTGTATAGGAAATGACGATTTTGGTGGGTGGAGGCAGAGAGGGAAGAAGACAAGCTTGGGGAGATTGGGCTGAGTTCGAGACTCCGAGCTGCTGGTTGTGTGGCTGCTGGTCGAGCTAGCTTCTTGACTCAGCTGCACACATTGCTATCGCTGATTCTCTTCCACCTCCGATCCTTCTTCACTGAGAATAAAGACTGACGATTTTCCCCTAACCTGAATTCCTGTCTCGTGCTGATCTTAAAATATACGATCTTAACACCACCCCCTCCTGCTCTTTCTTCTTTTTCCTTATTCTAACACATATAATTTCCTAAAGCCAGTTGTATTAAATTATATGTATTAAGTATGTCTTTGGAAATTGAGTCAGGTCAATTTTTATTGTAGAATTGACATAATTGCTCTCCTACTAATTTCCACTCCTCAAGATCTAATTCTTTTTCCATAGAGAATCAAGGACATATATAAAAGTTCAGTGATCTGCTCCCAAATTATAATCAAACCTTGGCTTTTCATAACCCTGACAATGCTCTCTAAACATTTTCCTTGAAGAGAAAGCTGTTTTCTAAACATCTGTCCCATTTCAGCTGAAATATTACTTTAGCCCTTAACAAAGTTTCCTTATTGTACTCACCCTAATTTCTGGGTCAGAGAGACTTTTCCACTAGATCAGGATCAGAGGCTTTTCCACTGAAATCAGGATTGTGTCTGTCCCACACTTGGGCACCAAAATGTAATGTTCTCTTCCCTAAAATATAATGATTCACTGTGAGCAGATTTCTTGGGGGGCTTCTGGAGGCAGCCTTAGTTTCAGTTCAGTGTAATAATCACCTCAAATGCAGCCAGCTGTTAAAGTTCAGATGCTTTATTATCTCTTCCAAAATAGCCCGGTTAGCTTTCCTTGCTTCTGAGAGCTCTTGTTGCTAGTCCTTTGCTTCTGCCAGCTTCAGCCTCCAGCTCCCTCTGAATCCAAAGCCTCCAGCCAGCACAAAGGTGATATATAGAATGAATCTGACTCCACCTCCGAGAGTGGGCTTGTGGGTTAGTGGGCTTGTCCTTCCTGACTTGTGAATTTCCTGGACTACTCTCTGACTTGTGAATCTTGTAGAACTCCAATGAATACTAAATACATTAGAGCTAGAGAACTGTTAAGTACCATGCTAAATTAGATAACTGACTTAGCACCTTGTAAGAATTCTAACATAAAACCATGTAAGTATTTTTTAAACCAACACATTAGTACTTACACATCCAATTGAACCCTGCATCCTTCAAAGTAGTCACCTTAAGAGAGCATGCATTTATACTAATAATACTGCCGATGCTTTAAACTGTTGAGAGAGTTCTTGTTCTGGAACTATCTTAAAAAGATTGTAGTATGTTTCCTAACCTCTAAATGAACCATCACTCCACCTCCTTTCTCTCCACTTAAGTCCTGAGACTTAGCTCATATATTCCTCCAATTCAAATAATCAAATCAAGTCAACAAGCATTTATTTAAGTTTATTGCATGTGAAGCACTAAGGAATAGAAATACAGGCAGAAAGAAAGACAGTCCTGGTCTTCAAAGAGTTTATATTTTATATAAGAAGACAATATAAAAAAGGGGAGTTGAAAAGTTGGAGATGAGAATAGAAGAGAATCACTGGATGTATTCTGCACAGAGAGAGTAATGTGGAATATTATAATGAGTCTGAGAATCAGGAAAGAAATCAAGGAATTATAAATCACTTTTGCCTTTTCTTCCCTAGGCTAAGACTTCCATACCACTATTGCTTGTTCAATATCCTGCTGCCTCTCAGACTTCATTTTCTCATCTTTAGGTTACTCTGACTCCACTTTCCACGTCTACTATATGTGTTGTCTTCCCTCATTGAATTGTAAATTCTTCAAGTTTAGGAAGTGCCTTATTTGCTTGAATTTGTATTTTCCAGTGCTTAATATCATATCCATCTAACAAGGAAGACTCCCCTAGAAAAACTGTCAAAATTGAAAATATATTGTGAACTTAATTTCTTGAAGAAATAATAGTATGTAATATTTTTACAATGGTTTAAATATTGCAAAGATAGATAATATAGATATGCATCAAGAGAAAGAGAGAGAGAAAGATAAAGGCATAGAGAGAAAGACTGATTGATAAAACAGTTACGTGAATAAGATCACCAAGGTCATAGCATAATTAAAACATGGTAGCTTAAACTTCATTAATCATTCTGGGATTTGTAGGGTTTTAGTCCACTTTGCTAATCAAGAGTAACTTCTCAAGATAAACAACAGACTGTGAAGATCCTAAGGATAGGAAGAAGAATGAGGGGAGAGAAGAAAGGAGGAATTTGCTACCTTGCCCTAGTGAGATGCCAAAGATTTTGAGGCAAACTAGGAATGGCTGAGAAACATATGTTCTTCCCAGACACTATGCTAAGTACTTTACAGATATCACAAAAACCTTGAAAGGTAGGTGCTCTTATTCTTTCCATTTTTACAGTTGAGGAAAGGGAGGCAGGCAGAGATTAAGTGACTTGCTCAGTATCTTCAATGTCTGAGAAATTTTGCTAATCCCAGTGCTCCATTAGCTGCACTTTATTTTATTTCAGCTTAATGCTGTGGGAAATTCAGATCAGGAAAAATGCTTTTTTAGGGAACAAGAAAGAACAAAATAGCTAGCAACCTCCTCCCCTCCTCTAACTTAGCTGTTAAAAGCAAGCACTGCATGTTATTAGCTAAACTGTTGTCTTTATAATGACATATGTCCTTTATAAAAATGTAGTCAACTTCAACTTGCATTTTTCATTGGGTTCCTTTGCTCACACTCTGATTGTAAAACAGAACAGCTCTAGTTTAAACCTATCAAAAGCAAGTTGACAAGAAAGTAGTCTTCTTTTGTGTCTGGGAACACCAATCCCTAAAGTCAAAGGAAGAGGAAAATAATTTTAAGTTGCTGACCTTGGTGCTATTTCTGTTAAACCCATACAGCATCCAACTTCCCTACTACTTTAACCAAGGAAGGGGAGATTAATTCTCCTCTTCTTTCTGTTACTACTCTACTTCTAGTCCATTGTTAGAGATTGCCTCTTTTACTGGTGTAATATGTAATTCTGCTAATTATCAGCTTACATAGACAGAAATCTATACCTGTCACTCCCTAGGAATCTGACTTTCATTGTGAACTTTCAGTGTTACATGTATATTATCTCATTTGATCTTAAAAACTATTATTAAAGCAATTTTACAGATGAGGAAACTGAGCCTGAAAGAAGTTATATGATTGGTCCAGACTTACACAGCAAATATTTGATGCATATTTGAATCCAAGTCTTGATGATCAGAACTTAGTTCAATATAACACTTTGCTTCCTTTTATTTGGTTTGGCATGTCAAATCTATATCTGCCTTGAGACTATTTTTGGAAGTTAAATAATCTCTCTATGCAAATAACTCCCAAATTTATATATCCAATCTTAGTGCTACCTGAGTGCTAGTGCTAAATCACCAATTACCTTCTGTATATTACCATCTACATATCCTTTAAACTTCTCTAAATTGGACTAGATATCTTTTTCAGTAGTGTCTGGGCTAGCTTTCTGGAAGATCCCTGGACAGGCTTTGGTCTTAGATGGAGAAGTGATGAACACAGGAGAGCCACCACAAGGACGGTCAAGCATGGAGTCTGGAGTCTTGAGTCTGAGATCCAGCTCGAGCACTTGTCTCCAATCCTCTCAGTCCTTAAATACTTTAGTACGATTACATCACTACAACACACTGAGCATGTGCCAACTATAGAGCCATTACATCACCATATCACAGTAAGGATGAAGTATATGTGAACTAGAGATCCATTACCTCATCAATCACACTGAGTAAATACCCTGCTATAAATATCTTTGCTTCAAATATACTTTTCTCAGAGTTCACCAATATCTGTGGTCCTTTACATTTCCTGCTTTCTTTTGTTTTAGAACACATGTGATCCACCCTCCCTGATTTCTCAGGAAGAGAGGTGAACATCAAAGGGAAATGAGGAGCCAGACCAGATATTTTTAGTAGGTTACCTCTGGGCTGAAGGGTCTTAATTGAAATAGGTATACCTAAGTTCATCAGCCTGGGAGATGTTACACAAGCACATAGTAATTTAACATAGACTAGTTGTGATGTAACAAACAACATAAATCAATATGAGGAATTATACATGTCCATAAGTCCTAGAAGGAGGGTATATAAATAACAATCACACATATACCTCCTTCAGCAGTCAAGAGATAGTTCAAAACCAATCTAGTGTCCCTTACTCCATGTGTCAGGTAATCCAATGATTCCTGCAAATTTTGAAGTCCTACAAAAGTCTCATTGACAATTTTTCATCTTCATGAGTCAATTGACTATACACATTGGGTTAACAGCCCTGCTTTTTCAGTGGCACATGTAGTCAGAGATGGAGCCACTCAATGTTTATTGGATCTTTTCCTTTGTTTTAAGGGTCTTCTCTTTTTCTGTCTTTATGTGATGGACAAGGCGAATATGGCTCATTGGTACACATCTGATTCCTTCTCCATCTGTAGAGATACAAGCAAACCCTCTCCCCCAAACAGTTAACCTATTGGGTCCCTACAATTCACCATTTTCTGGATTTCTCCACATTACCTGGCAATTATCTAAAGATACTAGAGCTGCTTACACTGGACATTGCCCTTCTAGTGGGTTAAAAAACCTGTCTGCTTGGAGCCAGTACATCTTTATCAAAAATCAAAGAATTAATAGTGTAAAGAACTAAATTTAAATGTTCTCTACGGTTACTTGTGGTTCTCCCTTTCTTTTGTTTTTGGAGGAGTGTCTTAATGACTCTGTTTCTCCTCTTTATTATTGCTTGTCCTTGAGGATTAATCTTATACTGTGCACAAAAGCATGCAAAATGTTTAGAAGTATATGCAGGTCCATTATCTGTTTTTATTGCTTGTGGCACATCCATAATTGCAAAAGCTTATATAAGGAATTCAGTGACTACTCAGGCTGTCTCTTTTGCTGCTAGTATTGCAAAAGTAAATCCTGAAAAGGTATCTACTACAACATGGATAAAAGACAGATGACCAAAAGATTTATAATGGGTCACATCCATTTGCCAAATTTCATTGTGTCTCAAACCATGAGGGTTCTTCCCTGGAAGGAGGAGTGTGAAAAGGAAGGCAAGCTGTATAGGCTTTTATATGCTCCTAGCTTCCTCTCTTGTTATTCCAAATTGCAAACATAAATTTTGAGCAGCCTGATGATATTTAGAATGAGATTCTTGGGCTACCTGAAATAAAGGAATATTGGCTATCATGGTTAGAAGGTGATCTGCCTTTGAAAATCATCAAAATAGGACCTGGAAGTCCACTATATGAGTGGACATGCAAGATAAAAATCTTACCTGGATGCTGTCTTACTTACTCTTGAAATTCCTTAAAGAGCTGATATATATATATTAGAAGCTACAAATTTTATTTGGGCTGTGGAAATTCTTTGTACCACACCTATTTAATAGGTCAAATTAGATATTTACATCTCCTGGATAATAAGTAAGAGCTAGAATGATTGCATACAAAATTCTTCCAAAACTTTCTTTTTTCTGTTGAAGCACTATCATGCTACTAGTACCCAAGTCCATAATCTTTGAGTCAGTCATTCAATCAATCAACAAGCAACAAGCACTTATTAAGTGCCATGCACTGTGTTAAGTGCTAAGGATACCTCCTCCCCCCAAAAAAAAAGAAAGAAAGAAAGAGTCCAGGAAGGAAGGAAGGGAGGGAGGGAGGAAAAGTGAGAATAAGGAACTCAAATTTTTTTTAAAAATGTTTAAATTTGTTTTTACGTGTAATTGGAAAAAAATGAAGTATTTTTAAAACAACCAGAAATATCCTTCATAAAATATTAAAACTCATGAAACTACATATTTTCATGTAAAATTTTATTTCTCTATATCAAGATTTTCAAACTCATCAACTCAGTTTTAGAGCTTATTTAAAATGCAAAAAAATGGAAATGATAAGTTTAATATACTGTTACTTGTTGGGACGGGGAGCTGAAAGTAACCAAGAGTAATGTTAGTCCCATCTCCTAGAAAAAAAATAAAATATTGTCTACAGAATTAATAGTATGAAAGAAAAAAATTATTCAAGGGTAGACAAATATCAAATCTAAGCATTAGTAATTATTATCTATTCATGCAGCCCTTGTGTACCTATTCAGCTCCCCTGCCTTTCTAGAAGCAAGTATCTCCTTTGAATTAGAAGTAATGTGAACATAGACACTCCTTGGGCCACTTTGTTCCTGTTGTGAATGTAAATGCATATTCCATTGATATCAGCATAAATGCTCAAGGCTTAAAACTGAAATGAAGAAGTCTGATATTAAAATTTCCCAAGATGAAATGTAATTTTTATTCCAGGTTATATGCCTGATTGTAGGAATGAAGGCAAGGCATTTCAAATTTTCAGCACTATAGCCTAAAGGGGTTGCATTTTTCTTAAAGCACTATTTTAATATTTTCATTTTTCTGTTTTGATGCTATGAATCAATAATCAATGATTGATTTTTCTGCTTTTGTCTCCAGAAAAGCCATGTCATCTGTACAGTATTGGTTGGAAATTTTCTACAACTCCAAAAAGTTGTTAGGATCATTAAGGAGGCTCTAGTAATGACTTCAAGACATAAGAATGACAAATAATCCAATGTCATTTCAAAAGATAATAATATCTGGCATTTATATATATTATCCATTCCCCTATTCTGTGATTATGTTAATTCCACACCAAATGGCAGGTGACAACTTCTCCCCTCAGGGTTCTGTAAGTAAGTCAAAGGGGATAAAAGAGGGACTCATTTCTTGTACTATTGTTTAGCCAATGTGCTCTCTATTAACAGTTAGCAACATGCACTTAATTAGCTTTCTAAATAAGATATTTACTAAGTATAGTTAGTACAGTAAGTACAAAAAAATAGTGATTAAAAAATATTCTGCCCTCCTCTATCTATCCCACTCTGCATTTCAACTTTATAGTAAAATGGTAGGAAGGCATACGTGCAGAAAACACATGTAGCAAATGAAGAATCTTCTCCTGGCCTGGAAAATAATTTTCTTCATCCATAGAGTCCTTACAACTTTAAGTTTTCTTTAATTATTACTCTTTAAAGGAATCTGAGAATCCATGCCTTTCTAGAATCCATAGCCAGAATTTCCTCTTCCATCAAGGGTCACATAAAGTTGCCACCATCCTCAGATTTGCAGTAGCTTCCACTGTTTATTAGCCGCTACCATTCTAATGGCCACTGAAATTACTGCCACTCAACTATGACTACTGATGGGACTCTCTGCTGGGACTTCTGTATATCCAAATCTCATAAAATCACCTGATCACTTTTGTGTTGGAAGATTCATTAAGTTAAGACCAGGAAAGAATTTTAAAAGACATAGGTAGCTGTTGCTTGTGGCTGGTTGGGAGACAGTGCTGTTAAGTGTCTCCCTAACTGAATATTTTGATTAGTCCTGCCTTGCTATAGATAGAAAGGAAAATGGAGCAATTAAGGGCCATGTTGTTATTTTTGTCTACTTACTCATTTCTTGGTTTAATAATTCCTAAATCACCAGGGAAAAAAACATCATATGGTACACAGCCTTTCAATCATATAGAGCTAGAAATGGGCTTACCCCAAGTTTCCACAATCACTTGGATGAGACCCAGATGAAGAATACATGCTCTAAGAATTGGAATCTAGTCTATCGATGTGCACAGTAGATAGGATGCTGGAAATCTTCCCACAGATACCTCCTAGCTGTATGGGTAGTTTACTTAATCTTTTTTTATAATGCTATTACAAGACAAATACACCAGGGAAGTTCAAACAGTATACAAAAACTAAGTCTAAGGTAGAAGGTTATGAGTGTTTGTGTGAGTTCACAAAAAGTTTTAAAAATAATTTTGTACTATCTATAATATACTATACTGTCTCTGCTTTCTTTCTGTTAGTATTAATGAAAGAGTCTACTAGCCTATATCTCATGTGGTCTTCTTTGTTCAATTTCTAGAGTATAGTCTGAACATATAGTGCCCATAATGAAGGTGGTTTCACTCTTAGTATAAGATCTTTTTAAAGTAGCAAATAAAGATTATGGGAGATATTGTATATTTTTCATAGGACATAAAGATCATTCTTAGTATTTAGAAAGGCATTTATTAAAGCCTTCAAATTATATGGCATTTTTAATTGTTTGAGTCTTTTAGTGAATAAAATAATATTAAGGGTTGGCATTTATGATATATTTAAGCCTTGATCTCTCTCAAAAGAAAAAGAAAGGGAGGAAGAAAGAGAGGGGGCAGGAAGGGAAGAAAAAAAAAAGCACTGACTCCAAGTTCAGTGCGCTTTTCATTTGATTCCATAGGTGTGGGCATTTTCTCCACATGTTGGCCTCAATCCTTAGATGCCTTCTCCTCTAATCATGTTTCCTCAAACATTTTCCGAAAAGATCTACAGAGTCTTCTTAGGGTCTTCCTCTTTTTTCTCCAACATCTTGGGGGTATAACCTATTGTTTCTAATGCCATGAAATCCGTGATGGTACAGTGGATAGAGTAGTCTGGAATAAGAAAGTCCTGAATTCAAATGTGGCTTCAGATACTAACTAGATGTGTTAGTCACTGGACAAATCATTTAACCTTTGTCTGATGTTTGCTTGTTTCCACAATTGTAAAATGCAGATAGTAATAGCACCTGTATCCTGAGGATCAAAGGAGGTAACATCTGACTGGAAGGCTGTAGGATGGAATATCAAACTCTTCCCAATGCCTTACTTTTTAGACAGGGCAGAAATTGGACTTTTGAGGCTCACTCCATTCTATTGCTCTGACTGGTTTCAACTCCAGGGATTAAGATACCCTTCCCAGTTTAAATTTATCACGTCTAATGTCATCATCATGAGACTAACTCAAGCTTTGATTGACACCAGCTCCTTCAACCTTCTTTCTTCTCTGATTAGTGGAATGGAGGGCAGAGTACCAAACTCTTCCCAATGTATTCCTTTATAGAAAGCAGAAACTGGACTTTTGGGATTTCAATTCCACAAAATAAGATGCTCCTTTGTTGGGTGTAATGTTCTCTCTAAAATGTAATGTTCTCTGTTGAGGTTTTCTTGGGGTTTCTAGAGGCAGCCTTTGTTTCACTTCAGAGTAATCACCACAAGTGCAGCCACGTGTTCAAGTCCAAATCCTTTATTGTTTCCTTCAAAATCTTGTCTCCTTTCCTAGGGCCTGGTTAGCTTTCTTAGAGGCCTATCTCTCCCCTTGGTTCCAAGAGTTTGAGCTCTTGCCGCCAGTCCTTTGTGTTCTCTGCCTCTGCCACCTTCTTGAAGTCTTCCTGAATGTGTCTTGGTTTCTGTGGGGAAGGGAGGAGGACCACACCATGGTTTCTGTCTTCCAATTCTGATTCTGGCTGAGTTTGTCCGAGCTTATATGCTCAGGTGGGATATGAAAAACAGCTAAGCGCTAACATTTATATACCAATAAAACATTTGCAAGGAGCTTTACATTCATTATCTCATTTTATCCTCCTAACAATCCTGAGACCTAGATACTATAATTATCCTTGTTTTACGGCTGAAAAAAAACTGAGGCTGAAAGATTAAGCAACTTGTTTAGTCACACAATTAGTATTTGAGGATTTGAACTCCCATCTAATTCCCAGAAAGATACTGTCCACAACACCAAGTGGGCTTCTCATGTGATTTGGTTTTCAAAGGTTTCTGCTAAGTTACTATGAGCAGTAAACTTTAAAAGGAGAATTTTATTTCTCCTATTAGAAGGGGAAGAGGAAAGGAAAGAACCTTATAGAATATTTAATTTCCTTTCATATCATACAGAAACTGTATTTTTAAAGAAGTCTTTGACTGAGCATCCCTAGAGTCTCTGTGCACATGATCCACTCAGATCTATGAAGCTACCATAAATGATTCATCACCCCTACATCCCAATACACACAGAAAAGAAAGACGGCTCCACTCTGCTTACTAACCACTTTGAAACTGCAGTTCATATTCTATATCCTACCTTACCTCAGTTCTTTTCTTCCCAGTGAAAGTAATATGCCTCTGTTCTACATACATAGAACTGGTAACCATGGAAGAGAATTTGTATGAGGATTCTAGTCCAGATATGGGGAGAGAGGTACAGGGAGAGGGTTTGGTACAGAGTGGAGGGGAAGAATGACATTTTAAAACTATGTGTTAAAAACAGACACACCCTTTCCTATGTTAGGCACAAAGCCTCATATGGTCTATGTTTCAATCTAATCAGATATGAAGACACCCAGAAACATACCTGAAAATAAAAGCTCTGCATGATCCTAGTGGAAAAAACCTCTTTAAAGAGCTAATTTCTTTAAAGTCAGAACCATCCTTGGCAAAGGCTGCTAGTTGTATTACATTTGAATTGAAAGCATGGTGTGCCATGTAAATTTGGAAACTCACATCATTGTTTTATCTAGACTGTAACTTAGCAACCTCTCATTTAGGTTCCTCACTGTTTCTCATAAAGAAACAGATAAATCTATTCTAAGAAACTTTGGAGATTATAAGGTAAGTCTAATTAGTTCCTCCCACTCACCCCACCCCCAAACAAATTTGACTTCAGTAGTCACTGTTGAAATTTTTCCTTTTCTACTGCCTTTGGGGGGCTTCCTCTAGACCATGATATTTGGCTGGAGGATATGTATATCCTAAGCATTTCCTTGAGGCAGGACTGACAACCAGCAGAGATCACAGATCAAGGGTTTTTAATCCTCTCTCTCTCTCTCTCTCTCTGTGTGTGTGTGTGTGTGTGTGTGTGAGACAAAGAGAGACAGAGAGAGACAGAGAGAGAGGGGGGTGTCCCTTTGATACTGTAGTGAAATCTAAGGACTTTTCAGAATAATGTTTTAAGAAAACTATCAGTATAATTGGCCATATTAATAACCAAATTAACAAAAACCATATGATCATCTCAATAGATGCAGAAAAAGCATTTGATAAAATCCAACATCCATTCCTATTAAAAAACACTTGAGAGTACAGGAATAAATGGACTTTTCCTTAAAATAATCAGTAGCATCTATTTAAAACCAGCAGTAAGCATCATATGTAATGGGGACAAACTGCAACCATTCCCAATAAGATCAGGAGTGAAACAAGGTTGCCACCTATCACTGTTACTATTTAATATTGTATTAGAAATGCTAACTTTGGCAATAAGAGCTGAGAAAGAGATTAAAGGAATAAGAATAGGCAATGAGGAAACCAAATTATCACTCTTTGCTGATGATGTAAGAGTATACTTAGAGAACCTCAGAGATTCTACTAAAAAGTTATTAGAAATAATCCACAACTTTAGCAAAGTTGCTGGTTATAAAATAAATCCACATAAGTCATCAGCATTCTTATATATCACTAACAAAATCCAACAATTAGAGTTACAAAGAGAAATTCCATTTAAAGTAACTACTGATAGTATAAAATATTTAGGAATCTATCTGCCAAGGGAAAATCAGAAACTTTATGAGCAAAACTACAAAACACTTTCCACACAAATTAAGTCTGATCTAACTAACTGGAAAAATATGAAATGCTCTTGGATTAGGCGAGCAAATATAATAAAGATGACAATACTACCTAAACTAATCTATTTATTTAGCGCTATACCAATCAGACTTCCCAAAAACTATTTTGATGACCTAGAAAAAATAACAACAAAGTTCATATGGAAAAACAAAAGGTCAAGAATTTCAAGGGAATTAATGAAAAAAAATCAAATGAAGGTGGCCTAGCTGTACCACATCTAAAATTATATTATAAAGCAGCAGTTACTAAAACCATCTGGTATTGGCTAAGAAATAGACTAATTGATCAATGGAATAGGTTAGGTTCAAAGGACAAAACAGCCAATAACTTTAATTATCTAATGTTTGACAAACCCAAAGACCCCAGTTTTTGGGATAAGAATGCATTATTTGACAAAAATTGCTGGGAAAATTGAAAATTAGTATGGCAGAAACTAGGCATGGACCCACACTTAACACCATACACCAAGATAAGGTCAAAATGGGTTCATGATCTAGGCATAAAGAATGAGATTATAAATAAATTGGAAGAGCATAAGATAGTTTACCTCTCAGACCTGTGGAAGAGGAAGGAATTTATGACCAAAGAACAACTAGAGATCACTATTGACTACAAAATAGAAAATTTTGATTATATCAAATTAAAAAGTTTTTGTACAAACAAAACTAATGCAGGCAAGATTAGAAGGGAAGCAATAAACTGGGAAAACATTTTTACAGTCAAAGGTTCTGATAAAGGACTCATTTCCAAAATATATAGAGAATTGACTCTATAAGAAAAGGATATGAATAGACAATTTTCAGATGATGAAATTGAAACTATTACCACTCATATGAAAGTGTTCCAAATCACTATTGATCAGAGAAATGCAAATTAAAACAACTCTGAGATACCACTACACACCTGTCAGATTGGCTAGAATGACAGGGAAAGATAACATGGAATGTTGGAGGGGATGTGGGAAAACAGGGACACTGATACATTGTTGGTGGAATTCTGAACACATCCAGCCATTCTGGAGAGCAATTTAGAACTATGCTCAAAAATTATCAAATTGTGCATACCCTTTGATCCAGCAATGTTTCTACTGGGCTTATACCCCAAAGAGATACTAAAGAAGGGAAAGGGACCTGTATGTGCCAAAATGTTTGTGGCAGCCCTATTTGTAGTGGCTAGAAGCTGGAAAATGAATGGATGCCCATCAATTGGAGAATGGTTGAGTAAATTGTGGTATATGAATGTTATGGACTATTATTGTTCTGTAAGAAATGACCAGCAGGATGAATACAGAGAGGATTGGCGAGACTTACATGAACTGATGCTGAGTGAAATGAGCAGAACCAGGAGATCATTATATTCCTCAACAACGATACTTTATGAGGATGTATTCTGATGGAAGTGGATTTCTTTGACAAAGACAAGATCTAACTCAGTTTCAATTGATCAAGGATGGACAGAAGCAGCTACACCCAAAGAAAGAACACTAGGTAATGAATGTAAACTGCTTGCATTTTTGTTCTTCTTCCGGGATTATTTATACCTTCGAAATCCAATTCTCCCTGAGCAACAAGAGAACTGTTCAGTTCTGCACACATATATTGTATCCAAGATCTATTGTAACCTATTTAACATGTATAGGACTGCTTGCCATCTGGGGGAGGGATGGAGGGGGGGAGGGGAAAAATCGGAACAGAAGTGAGTGCAAGGGATAATGTTGTAAAAAATTACCCTGGCATGGGTTCTGTCAATAAAAAGTTATTTTAAAAAATAATGTTTTAAAATACATAAAACAAAATATTTAGAATTAGGAAGGAAGTCATTTTGTATTTAAATATAGTTATCAAAATATTAAGAAAATAAATATATAAATACCAAATTAATTAAGAATTCCTTATGTCGACAGATTTAAGGGATTTTTTTTGTATTTTAATAAACAGAGCTGGAATGGACCTAAGAAATCACTGAATCCAACCTCCTTATTTGACAGATGAAGAAACTGAGGCCAAAGAAATTAAGTCAATTAGCCAATCAATCAATAAGCATTGATTATGATTAAGTGCCAAGCATTGTGCTAGGGTTTGGGACAAGATTAAAGACAGAGATAAAAATATAACAGGGGAGGCAACATGTGTATGTATGTGTGTATATATATATATATATATGTTACATATATATATAATATGTAGATCATACAGAGAGCATTAAACTATTCCCCAGTTGTTTCTGGTCATGTGGTGACTTAAATACTGAAAAGACTCATGTGGTCCTTTGGTCTTTCTTCTGTCCCATGTGCAAAAGAAGAGATATTTCTAACAGCTAGCTACTAGATGCTGCTAGTAGCATCATGTTATTCTTAGAGTGGTTGAGTAGTTTGTGAGGAAGGTCCTCTTAGCAAGGAATTCAAGGAATTCCCTATGTTGATGAAATGAGTTTAATCTCATCACCATATTGTGTTGTATGTATGTATACAGTTATGTCTCCTCTAGGACAAAAAATAATGACATTTTTTTCAGCTACTTACATAATTCCAAATTTCTTTTGATAAATGTTGGACTAATTCACAACTTCATCATCAATACATTCATTTATCTAAACACACATTATATATTACATATGTAACATCATCATAATTATATAATTTGCATGCATGTGTGTGTATGTATATATATATAGTTCTTTTCTCTTCAATAGAATAAAATCATCTTGAGGTGTGGGAATTTTGCATTTTTGTATCCTCAAAGTTAAATGCTTTTCAATTGACTGATTGAAAGATTAGCTAAAAAAGATACCACTTAAGCTATGAGTTGCTGAAGAGAGAGCTGTAACTCTCCTGAATTCTTTGTCTTGTAAATTATTGACAGATTACACTGAATAACCGAGAGCTCTTTGTTTGTTTTCCTTTCCTAAAGAATGTAATATTAAGGGCTCATTCAATTGGAGGAACCAGAGAGCATCAGTGAGTGACAATGGAGCAGACCTCCTAGAACCTAACAGAAAGATATAAGGACTAGCTTCTGATAGCAAGCAAAGTCAGTCTTCATCTAGGTCCTTGCTCAGAAGTGCCTCAGATTTGGTCTTGCAAACGAACCTGGGGGTTTACAATGAGAAACTTCAAGATTAGTCTCATGTAAGGGCTTTTGTTGTGTTTTCTTCCTTTCAAACTAAACTTTAGACCATATTATTAAGATAAATATGTTCCCAAATGAAAGATCTAGCTTAGGATATATAGATGCTTTTTCAGATTTCTTAGGAAGGGGTATTATGGGGTCATAGAATCTAAAATTGGAAGGCATGTATTAAGTGATTATAAATGCTTGGTGATCTCAAAGGCTATTTAATTGTTCCCTCCTATATTACAGAGGAAGAAACTCTAGCCCAAAGACATAGTTACTACCCCTTAGAGGCTAGATTTGAATCCAAATCCTCTGCATAAAGAAACAATTTGCTTTTTTGATATACCCAATGTCCAAAAAGTCCCTTCAAACTTAAAAATTCCCTGACATAAGCTAAACTCATAGAAATAAACTTCCAAATATCTTCTTTACAAAGCCAATTTTTTTTTTCAAGCTGAATCGCTTCATTTCAGAATCACCAATTGGCGGAAGGAAGGGAAAGATCTGGGTTCTCAGTTAATGCAGCACAAAATGGCCTAGATCTGACTATGGAAAGGAAGGGCACATATATTTTTTTTCATGAGTTGCCTAGTAGTTGAGTGACCTGAACAGGAGATCCCCTTCACCAGGGCAACAAAAGCTGCGACAAGGAAGGGGATTTCAGAGATTGATTTTTCACCAGAGCCAACAAACTCAATTCCACAAAAGGATTCCAAGGATCACACATTTAGAGCTCAGAAGACCATAGGGGGTTTCCTAGTCCAAATATTTCACTTTTTAGTAGAAGAAGCTGAGACCTAAAAGTTAAATGATTCAAAAAGATCATAAAGTGGCTGAACCAAGAGATTCAAACTCATAACCTTTTACTCCAAATCCAGGTCACTTTCCAGTGGACCACATGGCTACAAATAATTTTTTTCTTTTCTTTGCCAAAGCTGTTGGGGTTAAATGATTTGCCCAGGATCATACAACTAATAAGTGTTAGGTATCTGAGACTAGATTTGAACTCAGGGTCTCCTGACTTGAGGATAGGTACTCTATCTATTGCACCACCTAACTGTCCCCATATAAAAAGAAAAACAACACATATTTCAATGAATTGCTTCTACTGTCCCTCATTCATTCAAGATGCTTAGGAAGCATCCTGATTTGGGCAGGTAGGTACTGAGACATAGAATCAGAAAGACCTGAGCAAGACCTCAGATATTTACTAATTGTGTGATCCTGAGCAAGTCACTTAATCCCAGTTGCCTCATCTGTAAAATGAATTAGAGAAAGAAAGGGCAAACTTCTCAAGAAAATCCCAACAAGGTCGCAAAGAGTTAGACAGGACTGAAAAACAACAAAAACAAAATAAACTAATCATCTTAAATTGCAATGTTCTTCCAGACACTTTTGTTATGACAAAAGTGTATGCACAGAGAAGGCATTTAATTTTTGGCATTCAAGGTAGCTATGGCAAGGGGAAAAGGGAAGAAGAGGGAATTGTCTTCTAAAAGTCAAGGATACAACTGAATTTCTGGAAAGAAAAGATAACTGAAGTGAAGGGAGTGGGGAATGGGGAATGGGGAGGCTAGGTCTTAAGTTAGATGATTTTGACAATGAGAGGAAAAATAGATCAGTGATTATACAAAAGACATTTTCCACACCTAATGCTCAAGTTTCTTTGCCTTTTCTTTCTTTCTAATTCTTAAGTTTAAGGTTATAAACTGTGTGTGTTTGTGTTGTTAGAAAAATATATTTATATATAAATATTAATAATTATATTGAATATATTAACTATATATACATATTTCTATGCATATATATTTGATGGTATTTCAGTAGAATTTATTTCCTTTGTAATCCTATGTATTTATTTAATGCATTTTTAATTTATCTATTAAAAATATTTAAATTTATATTTAAAAATATAAAAAAGATTATACCTAGCTCTTATTCCTCATCTCAGTTCAGACTGGGCAATATCACACTCAGTAGAATCATTGTGTAATGCAGAAGAGAGCTAAATTTTTATAGAGAGGGTTTCATTTACACAGGGTCAAATTTTCATTGTGAGCATTATACCCCAGAAATTGGCACATGCTACAAATCAGAGCTAGATTTGTTGATTGTCTAGGCTTTAAAAAGTGATAGGGATAATATAATTAATATTTCTTAATAATGCAGATTAAATTTAAAAGTCTGTAATTTTTTCCCCAGAGAGCTGGTTGTTATATATTTACCATGCACTCAGAGGAATCGTTCTGGTTTCCTACCTGCCTCTGATGGAACAAAAAGATAGGTACTATTTAGGTACAATACTGGAAGTTTCCAACAAAAGAAATTCCAGGTTGAAGTGGACAGATCTAATAAAAGGGAAGGACAAGGCCAAGAGAGCGCTAGAGAAGAGGATAAGCAATACCTAGAGTGCAAATATCCCCCCCAGAAAAGCTGAGGAAATATTGAACGCTTAGTGGGAATTTGGCACCTGAATTTCAAGTCTGAGCACTTATTCTACTACATACTGCCTAAATGAGCTTAGACAAAGCACTTTATCACTCTGGGGCTTCAGTTACATTCTTTGTAAAATGTTACACTCTAGATGAACCTAAGACCCTTGTTGCTCTGACTCCTATTATCCTATAGGTCCTATTCTGTTTTAAATGACTCGGTAACAGAAAGCTTTACATCCTGATTAAGAGGATGGCCCTAAATGAAAAAAAAAAGGGTCTCTTAATTTCAGGTGTTTAAAGGGTAGCAAAGGAGAGAATTGCATTCCATAAAAGAGGAAAAGATGCTAGGATAACACAAAGCTTTTACTGGAAAGATTCCTTCTCTAACCAGTAAGATTCTGATAACTTCCTCATTTAAGAACTAATCATTCTTGATAACTAAATGTTAACATCCTTCTTGTCTATCTAATCTATAGCCAAGAAGGCTGATTACTAATAGGCTAGGAGAGTTGCTGATCCATATAGCAAAGTGATGGCTGCTTTGAGGGAGGGGGCTGAAAGAAGGCTTGAAGCCAATCCCTCCAAATTCATCAGTGTCATGACATAATGTTAACAATGGAAGAAAATATTGTATGATCCAACGATTTGTTGCTCCTCCAACAAGATACTTCATCTCCTGACTTTAGGCATTTTCATATGCCTAGAAAACTCTCCTTATCTCAGCCTCTTGGTTTTCTGCTAAATAACCAAACTACACCTTCTACAGGAAGTAATCCTTCTTCATTCTAATGCCTTCCATCTGGTGGTTATTTTAAATTTATCCTGTATTTATCTTGTTTGTGAATAGCTGTTGGCATGTTATTATCCTCATTAGATTTTTAGGTCCCTGAAATGGGCTGTCTTTTGCCTTTCTTTGTAATTCCCAGTGGCCTGGCAGGTAGTACTAATAGCTCAGGAGATAAGAGTGCTGGTCACCTGGAGTCAGAAAGACTCATCTTCCGAGTTCAGCTTCAGACACTTACTACATGTGTTCCTGAGAAAGTGTGTGCCTTAGTTTCTTCATCTGTAAAATAACTGAAGAAGAAAATGGTAAGCCATTTTAGTTTCTTTGAGAAGGAAAAGCTTTTGACGAGGAAAGCTGAGTTCCCAAAGAAGGGAACTGACTGAAACTAATAGGAGGTAAAGTCAAAGTAAGTCTAGATCACATGGTCTCTCAGACTGCATCCAATACATAATAGGTACTCTATAAATGCTTTTTCATATGCTCATAGAACTAGAATTAGAAGGGACTTTATTATTGTTATTTGGTTGTGCCTAACTTTTTGTGACCCTGTAGATCATACTGTTCATGGGGTCCTCTTGGCAAAAATGCTGGAGTGGTTTGCTATTTTCTTCTTCAGTGGCTTAAGGCAAACAGAACTTAAATGTCACTAGAAAATGTCTGAAATCAAATTTGAACTCTGATGAGTGTTCCAGACTCCAAACCCAGCACTCTATCCACTAAGCCACTTATCTGCCTCCTAGGCAAATGGAAGTGAAATTGCTAGTTAACTGAAGCAAGATTTCAACTCAGATCTTCCTGACTTTTAGTATTCTATCCACTGAGTCATCTGGCAACTCATAGAAGAGACTTAAAGGTCATCGTCCTATCCTGGACTGGAGTACAAATCAACCTCTACCTTCTTTTTCCCTCAGGCAACTGATCTTCAGCACCACAGCTTCCATAGTGAAAGTCCCTTCCTAACTTATTTCCACCACTCTCCAAGAACTGCCTCTTGAAAGGAGTGTAGGAACTATCAGTCTCCTAAATTAACTACTAGGGGACTTGTTTCTTGCCTCAGAAAAAGCTTTTTTCACCCTAGGTTAATCCTACTTCTGATGCCAGCTCTGTTATTGTTTTCCATTTCTTTTATTTGCATTCTCTATCAACTTTTAGTGAATCCCACCCAGAACAAGGAAGTATTTTGTAGTGAAAATAATTATCTGCAGAATGAAATGAGTGTTGCTTCAATGGATATTCCTTATTGTTGAAGTTAGTACTTGACTTAAAAAAAAAAAAAAACATTCCAGGATCCATGAAACAATTTCAGCCACTCAAAAAGACAAGGAGAAGAAGCACTGTCATATTATCATTGATCAAAGCCTGGAAAATGCAATATACTCAACCAAGTTCCCTTTCCCATCAAAGGAATATGTTGTAATTTTCAGGCAAGCCAAATAATCTCCCTGTTACTCATCCTCATTGCAATGTAGAGTTTACAAGTGTCCCAATGGGCTAAGTACTGCCTTTCCAGTCTTCCCCAGGTATTTATGTTTTAAGGTGGGCTTGCACATGTTCATGCATATGTCAGTACACGAATGTTTCACAAAGTACCCTCGATGGAGCTCTGGAGTGCTTGCTTTTCTCATGGTGGAATAGCAAGCAACGATTCTCAGAACTGCCAGGTAGCCAGTAGTACTGAAGCTATCTGTTGCTGCAGGATAGCTCCTGCAGCTGCAAAGTATGGTGACTTTTCTGGTTTGGGTTTTTGTTATTGTTGTTGTTCTTGTTATTGTTACTGTAAGGTAACTGCTTAAACTGGCTGGCAAGCAAGAGGTAGTGGCCTCAGATCCCATCAAGGTTCCTCTGTCTTTCTTTCTAAAGTTGGGGTTCTTAACATTTTTAAACCTTTTTTAAACTTTTAAAAATAATTTTATAATATTTTCAATATAACTGTTTTCCTTTGTAACCATTTGTATTTTATTTTATGCATTTAAAAACTTTATTCTATAAGGAGATCTATAAGCTTTACCAATCTATCAAAGAGGTCCAACACCCACACCCACACACCCACACACACACACACACACAGAAATAAATCCGTAAGAACTCCTGTTCTAGAAGCAGGTAGTATTATAGTCCTGTCTCTGGCACTGCTGGATGTATATCTTTGGGGAGGTCATCCCAATTTCTCTGAATACACATTTCTCATCCACAAAATAGGGTGAAAATATTGGTTCTACATTTTCTTAGCAGTGATATGAGTATGCTGCTTTGCAAATCTTAAAGTACCCCATAAATGAATTATTTTTATTATTTTCAAATTTATTTTTATAAGATGATGCTTTCTGCTTTTTAAAACACAATTCCACCATCAGTCCACTCATTTTCACAATGAGCAACTTAACTATTACATATGACCCTTAACTAGGGTGACTTGCCTGGGTCTTTGCTCCTAGAGCATCAAATGAAAACACATTGACAGCATATACTTCAGTAGTGTATAAATAACTGAGGTTGGCAAAATAATTAACTAAAATAGGAAAGTACCAGATGGCACACTGGGATGTTCTCCTCCCCCTATATTCACTTCTCCCTCAAGCCTCCCCAAGCAGCAGCTTCATGTTAATGTTTTAGTGCATTTCTGTCTGAATATCCTTGATATACTGTCCCTACTTCAAATCCCACTGTAGACACTCTTTGGATTTCTTACTCCTTGTATAAAAATCTGCAGTTACAACTCAGATTCAAAATTAATTTGTTTATTATATGTGCATTAATGTTATGTTCACATACTGTTTTCTGTTATAGAATGTAAGCTCTTTGAGGATAAAAACTGTTTCTTTTTTGTCTTTTTATTCCTAGAGTCAGAGAGAGTGCCTAACACATAGTAAGTGCTTAATAAAGATTTGTTGATAGATTGCTGCTACACAGGTTGATGTACTAAAGATTACCCCTAAGACATAAATTTTGCCAATATGATAGCCAGCATACCTTAGAATATGGTATAAATTTTCCTTGAATAACTTTTGACCTATTGATATCAAGATAGAAATGGGAACTGGACTATGGTTTCATTAATATAGGAAATGAGCAATTTTACCCAGAGCAATCTCCCCTCCTATAGAGAAAATGTGTGTCCTATAGACACTGCCTTCGCGGCAACTTACAGATTTAGTTGCTTAGAGTAGTGAATAGATCCTATAGCTCCAAAGAGGTCTTCCTGGTCCAAGGTCTTCCTGGCTTCAGCACCAACTTTCTATCCATACATCACACTTTCTGTCCAAGTGCCACCTTTGCAAGATGCTTTGCTCAGTTTGTCTCCTCAGATCTCTTGAAGGTTAAGATTCCCTTCAATTTACCCTAGTTACAATTTACCCCTTGTTATATGTTAGCTTCCTCATTAGAATGTAAAGTTCTTGAAGGTAGGAACTGTTCTTGTCCTCCTTTGTATCTCCAGTGCTAAGCACAGTACTTAATAAATTCATGTTGACTGATTTACTGAATTCTGATAACTTAACACTCTTGACTTCAACTCTTCCATATCCAACTATTTATTGAACTGAAAGTTCCATGGACTTCTTAAGTACAACATGTCCAAAATGGAGCGCATCAGCTTTCCTTTTATTCTTTTCTCTCTTCCTAATTTCACCATTATTATCAAGGGCTCCACTATCCTTAGTGTCACCCAAGTTTGTAGGGTACGTGTCAACCTTGACAACTCTCTCAACTTCCATGACCCATTTGTCACCAAACCTTATTTACAACATCTCTGCAAACTCAAATTAAGTAACTAGTACAAAAGGTTAACTGCTATTAATATAGGAATAGGGTCCAGAAGGAGGATAATTGACCTGCTTTACTCTAATCTGTTCAGACTACATCTGAACTATGATGTTCACTCCTGGGTTCCACAAATAAGTTCAAGGATAAACTAGCAGAGAACTAAGATGAGAAAGAGGCCAGTGCTACATGGCAAATGAAGAAAATGAGAATGTTTAGTTTGAAGAAGAGAAGATTAAGGAGTGGTTATGACTATCCTTTTTAGACTTTTGAAGAATTGTCATCTAGAAAAAGGATTAGATATGTTCTACTTGGTGCCAGAACGTACAACTAAGATTATAGGTAAGGAATTTTGAATAATAGGCTTAAGTTATTTCTAACAAGGAAGAAAGGGTGACTTTGGAAGATCATGGATAATGAGCATACATTGGGAATACTATGGAAATGAATCATGCAGACATGGCTTTGGATCAATTTCTCCAATTCTCTGAAAATGAATATCATATAGAGTGATGGAAAGAATTATGTTGTATCCCAAGTATTCATTTTCTCACAATTGTAGAAGATGATAAAGGCCCCCAGTACCTTGAGTGGGCTCTCTGTGTTGAATTTATGGGAGGATCCTGACAAGAGTCCATGAGACAGGCAGACATAGATAGGTTGCAACATGTATAATCAGAGGGAATATCCAATAATATCATAGATTCATTTACATTAACTAAAAGACCTATGCTCAGGATGAACCCATGTGTATTATTCATAACATTTGAAAAATTGTCAACTTTTCTATAAACTGCATATTTATGAGGACAGAATATTATGGAATGTAATTAAAGCTCACATTTATATAGCACTTTAAAATTTGCTAAATTCTTCGCCAACATGATCACATTTGATTCCCATAATGACCATGCAAAAAGGTGGTCTTTCTCCCTATTTTATAAATAAGAAACAGAATAACTCTAGGAAAGAGCATAAGGCTTTGCATAGTTCTGCATCACTTAAATCCAATTCACATGCTAGTCAAAACATACCCCTCATGCCTTGTTCTTCAAGAAGAAAGGATGAACAACAATAACAGATGAGGAAACAAAGCCTGAGAGAGGTTTTGCCCAGAGTCATCTAGCTAATAAGTGTCTGAGAAGATATTCAAACCAGCCTATCATCTCCCAGCTCCACATCCAGAGCTCTAGCAGCAGCTAGGTGTATAGTGCAAGACTTCTTAAACTTTTTCCACTCGTGACTTGAGAGATTTTTACATGATTCTGGTATATAGGTATATAAAATAGATATACAAATCAAATTTTTACTGACAATAAGTCATAATTTCATGACCCCCACATTCAAATACATAATCCCATATGGGATCATGAAGGTTCCAAAACCAGTTAGACCTGAATTCAAATCCTGCCTCAAATACTTACTAGCTGTGTGACACTGGGAAAGTTACTTAATCTCTGTTTCCTTTAGTTTCCCAATAGTTTCAACTATAAAATGTGGATAATAATAACTACCTCTCAAGGTTGTTGTGAGAATCAAATAAGATCATATTTGTAAAGTAGTTAGCACAATGTCCAGTACACATATAAAGGCTTATCCCCTTTCCTTCTTTCCCTCTCCATTATGCCAAGTTGGCTTTCAATATAATGGATAGTAAAGAAAATTATAAAATGCACCACCAATATTAAACTATATGGCTGTGTTTATAAGGAACAACAAAAGAAAAAAGAAAACTAAACTCAGCTTGCTTTGAGATTTCAGTTTATGTTATAGAGAACTTTATTAATGATTCTTTTCAGCTCAGGTCACAACCTCTGAGATATAGAGAGGAAGGCACTGAGCTTAGATGTAATCATTTCAGGCCTCTGAAGTCCACAGATATGAGTTGATATATGGATTGAGGGTTAGCAATACACATGAACTTTATTTACAAAATTTCCACTTCCCTGAAGCTTGTTTATGTCACCTCAAGCCATAATCTTGTCAAATCTCATAAAGTCAGCCCAATCAAAGCTGGTGAAGACAAATCCCAGAAATTGCCAAGGAAAGCATCAAAGCAACAGAAGCAACCTCCTTCATTTGCTGTTCAAATTTGCCAACAAGTATAACAAACCTTCCCTAGTAGAAAGACTAAAGATAAGGCTTTTGGCCTTTACTAATCATTGAATATTTCTAAAATTAGTAACATTTCTATGTTACTATTTTGCTGCATTATTTTGGGAAATCATAGGCTATATACCATTATGATTACTGAATTGTATTCTTAGTCAATAGTGTCTGACTCTGTGGATGATATTGTCCATGGAGTTTCCTTGGCAAAGAATGTGGAGTGACTTGCCATGTCCTTCTCCAGTAGATTAAGGCAAACAGGTTAAGTAATTTGCCTAAAATCACATAGGTAGTGTCTGAGACTACATTTTAACTCATAGCTTTCTGACTCCGGGTCCAGCATTCTATTCACTAGGTGGAGGCCACCTAGATGCCTCCAAGATTAGTAGATATTGTTATATGATTCCAATCTGGAGAGCCAGCTGTAATGTTCTGGTTAGCTTTCTGGAAGTCTCCGGACCAGCCTTGGTTTTAGCAGAGTAATACCATGAGAATAGTCAGGAATAAAGTCCAAATTCTTTATTATCTCCTTCAGTCCCCCGGTCTGAACCAGTCTCTTCCAAAGTGCAGGAAGGCAGGAGAGCCACCACGACGGTGAGAGATGGAATGTCTCTCTTGCAGTCCTTGTTGGCTCTTATATACTCTAGTACAAGTACTAGTACATGAGTCATAGCTGTCAATCTTGTAAAATAGGTGTCAACTTGTAGAACTATACTAAGTACTAAGTACATATAAACTAGAGAATCATTATCTTAATTCCACTGAGTTAACACCTTGTTGTAGGATTAAAATAATCATACAGAGTTCCTGCCCTTTACAGCCAGTCCTAGCTTTAGGTAGCATAAGCCACATAGTACTTAGGCAGCATGGTATAATGGTCAGGGTAAGAGAAGAGAATAATAATTTATATAGTACTTACTATGCACCAGGCACTATTTTCTCTCATTTGAATCTCATGACAACCCTGCAAGGTTATTATTATTCCCATTTTACACAGTTGAGAAAACTGAGGCAAATAGAAATTGGGTGACTTATTAAGAATCATACATCTACTGAGAGTCTGAAGCTATATTTGAATTCGGGCTTTTTTGATTCCAAGGCCAGTGCTCTATCTAGTGGAGCATAAACAGCCTGAACCTGGAGTCAGAAGAAACATGAGTTCAAGTCCCACCCTCTCCCAACCCTAAGTGACTGTTTAGCCTTAGACAAGTTACTTAATCTAGCCATCAATCTAAAAGCATTTATTAAATCCCTACAGGCACCATGTTAAAGGGATGGAAAGCAAAAGATAGAAGTGAACAAGTCTGTGTCCTGAAAGAGCTTACATTCTAATTTAACCTTTCAAAACATCAGTTTTCTCCTCTGAACAATGGAGGTAATGATAATGAGAGAAGGTACCTCATGGGGGTATTATGAGGACCAAATGATATTATGTAAATAAATGACTTTACAAACCTTGAAGTACTACATAAATGTCAGATTTTATCTTCTCAGAGATATTCAAGATACTTATCAAAACACATGCCATGAGCAAAGTGCTATGCTAGTCAATGGGGACAGAAATATATAAACGGAGCATCTTTTGACCTCATTGAGCTTACATTCTACTGAACATAGGGATATTATTTTTATGAGCCAACTATTGTCTGAAATTTTTGAAGGGGAAGGGAGGTAGAAGGGAAGAAGAAGGAAGAAAAAGAAAAAGGGGAGAAGGAGGAGGGGAAAAGAGGAGGAGAAGCAGGAAGAACAGAGAGAGGAAGAAGAGGTCAAGAAGGAAGGAGAGTGAGAAGGAAGAAGAGGAGGAAAAGGATGAGGAAGAGAGGAAAAGGAGAAGGAAAAAGAACAGGAGAAGTAGGAGGAAGAGAAGTAAAGGAGAAGAATAAGGAGTAAAAAGAGGAGGAAGAGAAGGAGGAACAAGAGAAAATACAAGATGTTCAATACAGGCAGAAATGGGGAGGTTCCACAGAAAGAGGGGAGACTAGCAGTTTCTCAGTCTTATCTAGGTCAGTCTCACTAGGCAGATATAAGAACACCCTTTGCTTCCTGCTGTGATGGTCATACTTGTAAAACTTCTGCACTTTACTTCTCATTCTTGAATCTGGAGCCAGAGGACCTGGGTTCAAATGTTGGCTCTGCCATTTATTACTCATAGTGTTCTTGGAGAAGTCACAAACTCTCAGGACTTTCATCTATAAAATGAAGAGCTTAGACCATTTGATGACTAAGGTCCCCCTACCTCCAATTCTATAATCCTTTGAGCCTTTTTTAATAGACAGTTAGGAAGAAGCCTAAAATTTAAGACAAATCTTCATCACTTGCTTCACTTTCTCAGTCATATACATTCTTTAAAATGGCCTGACTTTCCCTCTTCCTGGCACTTGGTGTTTTACAGGAATGTAGAATAACAACATTTAAATACCACTTTTAATGTGCCAGGCAGTACACTAAGTGATTTACAATTATTACTTTATTTAATCCTCACAAAAATCCTGAGAAGATATTAAACTAAGACCCTGAAAAGTTAAGTGCCTTGCCCAAGGTCACACAAATCATAAATAACAGGACCAGAATTTAAACTGGAGATCTATAGTGCTTGTTCTATTACACTCTGACTCATGGACAACTTTATAACCAATTAAAAAGAATTAATCAAGCACCTATTTTGTACCAAGAATTATGTTAGGTCCTGGGGAGAGAAAGAATAAAAATAAAATATTCACTGACCTCAAGGAGCTGATTTCATGATTTCATAAGTCAAAGAAGTGTGTGTGTGTATGTGTCTGTGTGTGTGTGTGTGTGTATGTGTGATTAGATAGACAGATAATTTATAGATAGGTAGATAGGTAGGGAGAGAGAGAGAGAGAAAGAAAGAGAGAGAGAGAGAGAAAGAAAGAGAGAGAGAGAGAGAGACAGATTGAGAGATAGATAGTAACTAGATAGATAGCAACTAGAATATGAGTTTGGATTTGGATTTAGGCTTTCCTGACACCATACAGTACTCCATTCATTTTGCCATTTTGTCACTTAATTAGAAATAAAATGAACAGTGGGAAAGCCTACTTTTTCCACATGGAATCCAAAAATCATTAATCATGATACTTTGCTAAGCAAAGAATCTCCAGAAAAAAGGAATCCATATGAGCCTTTCACTCCAGGATCTGCTGACCATTCAAACAATTAAATTCAACAATGACTAACTGGAGTGCCTACTATGTACCCAGAACTACATAAGAACAGCATAATGCACATAGGATAGAACTTAGACCTGCATTCAAATCCTGCCAATGACTTTTAATATCTGTGTGATCATAGGCAAATAATTGTATCTATCAGAACCTCAAGTTTATCTCTTCTATAAAATGGGAATGATAATATTTCCCTCAAAGGATTGTCAAGTTTGTTCACTTAGATGAAACACTTTGCAAACATTAAAACCTTATATAAATGTAGATCATTGTCTTTAGTCATTATAGAAGATAAGGAGTATAAGGAACTACAAATGTAATTTAGTATCTTCTCTACCAATTGATTACAATATAATAATAGCTAGCAATTAAGTAGTGCATACTATATACTAGGTAATGTGCTAAGTTTTTTTTTTTCACAATTCCTTTCTATGATTAATTATAGACTTAGGAAGTTACCTAGAACCGTGAGGAGTTAAATGACTTGCCCAGAGTCATTTGACAGCCAATGTGTCAGGGAGAGGCCTGGAACTAAGTTCTTCCTGGCTTTAAAACCAACTATCTATCATGAGTTATGGCTTTCATTATGGAGAATTTAAAACACAAAAGTGATCCAGTCCCTGTAGCAAGTCATCTAACTACAAAGATGACTAGATTCTCTGAGTAATGAGTCTGGAGCTGATGGAACCCTTGTCCTTCTGTTTCTTCAACATGTTATCTGGCATCCCAGTGAAGCAGAAAAACAAAACTCCATCTGAAAAGGGTACAAAGACAACTGAAAGTCTCTAATTCATACACAGCAAGAGCATTTGGCTCAATGCTATGTTTGTATCTGCTTTGTCTCTAGAATGTTTCTTTAACATAGCTTATGATTACAGGAACCCTATTTCCAATGATTTTAATGATATCTTGATATTTTTAGGCTGTTAAGAACAATCTGTAGAATATGGACATATGTCCCTTCATTTTAAGGATCATCAAGAATATCCTATTCTACATACAACCATTATGGAGAGCAATTTGGAACTATGCTCAAAAAGTTATCAAACTGTGCATACCCTTTGATCCAGCAGTGTTACTACTGGGCTTATATCCCAAAGAGATCATAAAGAAGGGAAAGGGACCTGTATGTGCACAAATGTTTGTGGCAGCCCTTTTTGTAGTGGCTAGAAACTGGAAACTGAGTGGATGCCCATCAGTTGGAGAATGGCTGAATAAATTGTGGTATATGACTATTATGGAATATTATTGTTCTGTTAGAAATGACCAACAGGATGATTTCAGAAAGGCCTGGAGAGACTTACAGGAACTGATGCTGAGTGAAACGAGCAGGGCCAAGAGATCATTATATACTTCAACAACAATACTATATGATGACCAGTTCTGATGGACCTGGCCATCCTCAGCAACGAGATCAACCAAATCATTTCCAATGGAGCAGTAATGAACTGAACCAGCTACGCCCAGTGAAAGAACTCTGGGAGATGACTAAGAACCATTACATTGAATTCCCAATCCCCATATTTATGCCCACCTGCATTTTTGATTTCCTTCACAAGCTAATTGTACAATATTTCAGAGTCTGATTCTATTTGTACAGCAAAATAATGGTTTGGTCATGTATACTTATTGTGTATCTAATTTATATTTTAATATATTTAACATCTAGTGGTCATCCTGCCATCTGGGGGAGGGGGGAGGGGGTAAGAGAGGAAAAATTGGAACAAGAGGTTTGGCAATTGTCAATGCTGTAAAGTTACCCATACATATAACCTGTAAATAAAAGGCTATTAAAAGAATATCCCATTCTGCTTGCAGTAGGGTAAGAGTCCTTTGATTTTCAATGATAATACTTCATACATCATGTTGCAAGTAGTTAAACAGGCTTTGTTTAACTTCTAAATCAAAGTGGCCTCTGACAAATCACAAGTGAAGAAGAAAGAAGCAAATCAAAGGGACTATCTTATTCCATTGTGATCTTTTGTATGATGAAGTAGTGACTAAACAACTGAGTCCATTTACACACTTCAGAAGAGCAAATTAAGTTAATTCCCTCTGCTTGCACTTGAACCTACAGGCTTACAGAATTGTGCTGAGCTACATAGACTTTTACGTGGTATCCAGCCCAAATCCTTCACTTTACACTGGAGCAAACTGAAGGCCAGACAGGTTAAAGTGTTACCTAAGGTCACAGAAATAAATAGATGGGGGAAACAGACAGACAGAAAGACAAAATTAGAGAGAGACAGAGACAGAGACAGAGAGAAAGACAAACAGAAGCAGAGAGAATTTATTAAGCCTTTGCTATGTACCAGGTACCATGCTAATCAAACAAGATAGTCCTTGTACTCAAGAAGCTTACATTCTAATGGAGAAGACAACAGACAAAGTAAAGCTGAAAATAAAGAGTAATGATGGTAGAATGTGGAGCGTTCTGAAGAAGATGAAATAAAAGCTCACATAAAAAGAGCCTGGCATCCCAGGGACAGAATTCAAAGTTTCACAGGGAGGGATAGGAGGAATATGTCCAGAGTACTGTGGCAGTATCATGTGGAAATGGCCAGGCAGGGTGTGGAAATCTGGTTCTAGGCAAAATAAAACAAGATCAAAGGTGATAAGGTATGAAAAACTAAAAACTTAGAAACGAAAAACCACCATACAAATGAAAGACCTTACAAGAGTATTACTTGCATCATTTTCAGGCTGTTTTCTCCATTGCCCTAGGTCCCTACATCATCCATTTCTGAATTAGAAAAGAGGCTCATTAATTTGGAACTATGCTCAAAAAGTTATCAAACTGTGCATACCCTTTGATCCAGCAGTGCTACTACTGGGCTTATACCCCAAAGAGATACTAAAGAAGGGAAAGGGACCTGTATGTGCCAAAATGTTTGTGGCAGCCCTATTTGTAGTGGCTAGAAGCTGGAAAATGAATGGATGCCCATCAATTGGAGAATGATTGAGTAAACTGTGGTATATGAATGTTATGGAATATTATTATTCAGTAAGAAATGACCAGCAGGATGAATACAGAGAGGCTTGGAGAGACTTACATGAATTGATGCTAAGTGAAATGAGCAGAACCAGGAGATCATTATATACTTCAATAATGATACTGTATGAGGATGTATTCTGATGGAAGTGGATTTCTTTGACAAAGAGAAAATCTAACTCAGGTTCAATTGATCAAGGATGGACAGAAGCAGCTACACCCAAAGAAAGAACACTAGGAAATGAATGTAAATGGCTTGCATTTTTGTTTTTCTTCCTGGGTTATTTATATCTTCTAAATCCAATTCTCCCTGAGCAACAAGAGAACTGTTCGGTTCTGCATACATATATTGTATCTAAGATCTACTGTAACCTATTTAACATGTATAGGACTGCTCGCCATCTGGGGGAGGGGGTGGAGGAAGGGAGGGGGAAAATCAGAACAGAAGTGAGTGCAAAGGATAATGTTGTAAAAAAGTACCCTGGCATGGGTTCTGTCAATAAAAAGTTATTTTAAAAAAAAGAGACTCACTGATCATCTTGATAAATGATAATGTCATTTCAATTGATCTTCAATTCTTTCAATTCTATTTTCTTTTTGGATTATATAATAGTCTTAAGGATGATGTTCTCCTCATGCCCTCTGGCACTCACCAAGAAGCAGTGAAAGTTGACTTCTTGTGTATCCTTTTTAAATCTAATTGAACTGTCTAAAGTAAAATAATTTTTTAATCTTTTATTTCTTCATACCAAAAGATTTCTGACTCATATCTTCCTATAACATCTCTTGTCATGAGAGTTTCTTTCTTTTTTTTAAGTATGTCCTGTTTTTAAAGGTCCTTCTATTCAGTTATGAAGGTGGTTCCAGCTTAAAGGTTCATATATTTCTGATTGATGCTATTAACTATCTTTTCTAGGAGGTCATGATCATTTTTCTTCAATGACTTTCATTAGCCAGAATGCATTCATGCAACAAACACTGTTTTTTGAAGCAATGTGCTAGGTCTGAGGGGAAACACAAAATTTAAAAAAGATTCAGTATCTGCCCTTATGGAATCTACAGTCAAGAAAAAAGGATGAAACAAATATTACCAAGAAAGGTAACTGAGGAAATAATAATACAAAATGCACTTGAGGCCTGAGAGGATAGATAGCCTATACATAACACTCTAACTGAATGATCTACTGTTCTGTAGTAAATAGAAGACAAACCTTAGAGTCAAAATAGTCTGAATTCAAATTCTACCTTTGATATATAAACAAGTCTATGCCTTGACTATGAACAAGTCACAGCCTCAGTGCTCCCAACAATTCTTTCAGAGGTTCTTATTTTGGGATCCATGAACTTGATTTTAAAAAATCATTTCTGTAACTATTTTAATATAGTTGATTTCCTTCATAATCCTATGTATTTTTATACTAATTTTTTTAAACTAAAAGTTGCAGAATATTTACTAATTAGCACGAATTCCCCATAGGGAAATTCATTTCCCCTATAATTTGATGGCTTTAGATCAAAAGAAAATAAAAAATGTCTTCAGTTGAAGCAAGTTACCCACAAAAATGCCTAGTTCCACCGTTATGCCTGAAAAGTAAGAATTGCCCTCCTGGTTATTACTGGACTCACATTTATACTCTTACATATTTTCCATTGGCTACTTCATGCTCATTTACAAATTGTGAGTACATTGTATAGAGATTAATTGTAAATAAGTGCTGACCCATATTCTTCATATGTGATTTTTGGCAAGTCATACTCTTATCCTTCTACTTTCATCATTAAGATGAGGGGGATAGACTAATTCCCTCTAAGGCTCTTATTTACAAAGCAATTTTTCCAACACTGACCCTTGAAAAATTTTTGTTTCAAATTTTCCCCTCCTTCCCCCCACTTTCTCCCTTAACTGGCAAGTAGTCCAATACATGTTAAATATGTTGAAATATATATTAAATCCAATATATGTATACATGTTTATACAGTTATCTTGCTGCATTAGAAAAATCAGATCAAGAAGGAGGAAAAGGAAAAACTGAGAAAAAAAAACAAAATGCAAACAAATAACAACAGAGAGAGTGACAATGCTATGTTGTGTTCCCCCCCTGTTCCCATGGTTCGCTCTCTGGATGCAGATGGTTCTCTTCATCACTGCACAAGTGTAACTGGTTTGAAACATTTCAATGTTGAAGAGAGCCATGTCTGTCAGAATTGGTCATCATATAGTCTTGTTGTTGCTGTGTATAATGATCTTCTGGTTCTGCTCATTTCACTTAGCATCAGTTCATGTAGGTCTCTTCAAGCCTTTCTGAAATCATGCTGTTGGTTGTTTGTTACAGAACAATTGTATTCCATAGCATTCATATATTATAATTTATTCAGACAATATCCAATTGATGGGCATCCATTCAATTTCCAATTTCTAGCCACTACAAAAAGGGCTGCCACAAACATTTTTGCACATGTGGGTCCCTTTCCTTCCTTTAAGTTCTCTTTGGGATATAAGCCCAGTAGAAACACTGCTAGATCAAAGGCTATGCACAGTTTGATAACTTTTTGAGCATAGTTACAAAGTACTCTCCAGAATGGTTGAGGCCATTTGAAGTAGCCTGAAGCTGAAGACCCCCCCCTTATAGTTTACCAACTTCCTTGTTTTCTTCAGATGACCTGTTTTCTAATGAGTAGGTGACTAGCAGATGCCAGAGACATTTCCTGTTTCCCTCCCTTGAGCATAGTGCATAGCCACATTTTCCTTATGCATGTACTCTATTGTTACTTGTAGTCAATAGCTGTAAACTGATTCATCTGTGGTTGAACTACATCCTGCTAACCTTTGCCACCTGGTAGGATGTGTGATCAACCCTAATTTGAGACATACTTGTAGTTTTTGCCTTTATATACTTAGCTCTTAAGTTGGGTCAGGGCTGAACTTTCTGAGTTGCATCTTGGGGTTCAGTCGCCAGCCAGCTAATAAACGCTCTTAAATATAATTTGGTTTGGCTGTGTGGTCAAATTATTGTGCTGGTCCATTTCACATTCGTTCCACCAACAGTGTTATCAGTGTCCCAGTTTTCCCACATCCTCTCCAACATTCCTCATTATCTTTTTCTATCATCTTAGCCAATCTGACAGGTGTGTAGTGATATCTCAGAGTTTTCTTAATTTGTATTTCTCCAATCAATAGTGATTTGGAACATCTTTTCATGTAGCTACAAATAATTTCAATTTCTTTATCTTAAAATTGTCTGTTCATATCCTTTGACCATTTATCAATTGGAGAATGGCTTGAATTATTATAAATTTGAGTCACTTCTCTATATATTTTTTAAATGAGGCCTTTATCAGATACTTTGGGTATAAAAATGGTTTCCCTGTTTATTGCTTCCCTTCTAATCTTGTCTGCATTAATTTTGTTTGTACAAAAACTTTTTAACAATATAATCAAAATTTTCTATTTTGTGATCAGTAATGATCTCTAGTTCTTCTCTGGTCACAAATTCCTTCTTCCTCCACAAATTTGAGAGGTAAACTATCCTATGTTCTTCTAATTTGTTTATAATATCAATCTTTATGTCTAGATCATGAACCCATTTCAACCTTATCTTGTATGGTGTTAGGTGTGAGTCAGTGCCTAGTTTCTGCCTAGTACAGTAGTTTCCAACTTTCCCAGCAGTTTTTGTCAAATAGTGAGTTCTTATCTCAAAACTAGGGGTCTTTGGGTTTGTCAAACACTAGATTACTATAGTCATTGACTATTTTGTCCTGTGAACCCAACCTATTCCACTGGTCGACTACTCTGTTTCTTATCCAGTACTAAATGATTTTGATGACTGCTGCTTTATAGTATAGTTTTAGATCTGGTACAGCTAGGCCACCTTCATTTGCTTTTTTTTTTCATTAATTCTTTTTACATTCTTGACCTTTTGTTCTTCCAGATGAATTTTGTTATTTTTTCTAGGTCAGTAAAATAGCTTCTTGGGATTTTGATTGGTATAGCACTAAATAGATTAGTTTAGGTAGTATTCTCATCTTTATTATATTCACTTAACCTATTCAAGAGCGCTTGCTATTTTTCCAGTTGCTTAGATCTGACTTTATTTGTGTGGAAAGTGTTTTATAGTTTTGCTTATATAGTTCCTGACTTTCCCTTGTGTAATGGGCTGAGATTCCCAAATATTTTACACTAGTGACAATTATGTTAAGTGGAATTTCTCTTTGTATATCTTGCTGTTGGATTTTGTTAATCATTCCCTATTCTACTTCCTTTATTTCATCCTTTCATGACCTACTCTAATTCCTTTAATCTCTTTTTCTTCTCTTATTGCAAAAGCAATACAATACAATATTGAATAGTAATAGTGATAGTGAGCAACCTTGTTTTACTCCTGATCTTATTGGGAATGGTTCCAGTTTATCCCCATTATATATGATGCTTGCTGATGGAGTTAAATAGATGCTACTGACTATTTTAAGGAAGAGCCCATTTAGTCCTATACTGTCTAGTGTTTTTAATAAGAATGGATGTTGGATTTTATCAAATGATTTCTCTGCATCTGTTGAGATAATCATATTTTTTTGTTTTGTTATTGATAAAGTCAATTATGCTAATAATTTTCCTAATATTGAACCATCCCTGCTCCTACTTGGTCATGGTATATTTTCCTGGGAATGATTTTCTGTAATCTTTATGCTAACATTTTATTTAAGATTTTTGCATCAATATTCATTAGGGAGATTGGTCTATAATTCTTTTTTCTCTGTTTTCGTCCTATTTGGTTTAAGTATCAATGTGTCTGTGTCATAAAAGGAATTTGGTTAGGAGTCCTTCATTCCCTATTTTTTCAAAGAGTTTATATAATATTGGAGTTGGTTATTCTTTAAATGTTTGGTAGAATTCACATGTAAATCCATCTGGTCCTGGGGATTATTTCTTAGGGAGTTGATTAATAGCTTGTTCTATTTCTTTTTCTAAAATGGGACTATTTAACTAATTTATTTCCTCGTCTGTTAATCTGGTCAATGTATATTTTTGTGTTATTCCTCCATTTTACTTAGATTGTCAAATTTATTGGTCTAAACTTGGGCAAAGTAATGCCTAATTATTGCTCTAATTTCCTCTTCATTTGTTGATAATTCTCCCTTTTCATTTTTGAGAGTAACAATTTGATTTTCCACTTTCCTTTTTCTAATCAAATTAACTAAAGGTTTATCTATTTTGTTGGTTTTTCATAAAACCAACTTTTAGTTTTATTTATTAATCAATAGTTTTTTTGTACTTTTATTTTTAGCATTTTAAGTTTGTTATTTGATTTGGGGGGGTTGATTTGTTCTTTTTCTAGCTTTTTTAGTTGCAAGCCCAATTCATTGATTTTCTCTTTCTCTATTTTATACAAGTAAACATCTAGAGATATAAAATTTCCCCTTGTTACCACTTTGGCTGCATCCCACAAATTTTGGTATGTTGTCTCATTGTTGTCATTCTCTTGGATGAAATTATTAATTGTGTCTATGATTTTCTGTTTCACCCATTCATGCTTGAGGATGAGATTATTTAGTTTCCAATTACTTTTTGGTCTTTTTTCTCCTACCTTTATATAGCATGTGATTTTTTTGCATCATAATCTGAAAAAATTCAATTATTATTTCTACCTTTCTGCATTTGAGTTTGAGGTTATTATGCCCTAACGCATAGTCAGTTTTTGTATAAATTCCATGAACTGCTGAGAAAAAAAGTAAACTCCTTCCTGTCTCCATTTAATTTTCTCCAAAGATCTAGCATACCTAACTTTTCTAACATTTTGTTTACTGTAATGTCCAGACTAGCTCTCTGGAGGGCCTCAGGATCAGTCAGAGTCAGGATCAGTCAAAATCCTTGGTCTTTAGGAGGAGAAGTGAGGGAGGCAGGCAAACTGCTACTGGGCTCATTAAAGATGAATCTGGACTCTCCAGTTTGGCACCTGAAGTATTCTCTCCTCAGTGTGCTGTGGCAGAAAAACTCTGATCTCTCTCCCTCAGCCCTCCAATCCTTGCCTACAATTATCTTACTATCACACATTCAGCAAGGGCCAATTATGAGGAGAGCCATCACATTACCATATTATCTATGAGCTCTGTAGTCTTAGATTCAAGTACACCTTTCAGAGTTCCAGCCCTCTACAGTTTGCCCTTGTTTATTTTGTAGTTCAATTTATGTAGTTCTAAGAGAGCAAGGTTGAGATTCCCCACTAGTATAGTTTTGCTATCTTTTTCTTCTTTTATCTCTCTTAACTTCTCCTCTAGGAATTTCTATGATATACCACTTGGTGCATATGTTTAGTATTGATATTGCTTCATTATCTATGGTACGCTTTAGTGAGATATAGTTTCCTGCCTTGTCTCTTTTAATTAGATCTATTTTTGCTTTTACTTGATCTGAGATCAGGATTGATACCCCTGCTTTTTTTTTTTCTCATCTGAAGCATAATAGATTCTGCTCCAGCCCTTTACCTTCACTCTGTATGTATCACTGTGCTTTAAATGTGTTTCTTGTAAACAACATATGGTAGGATTCTGGCTTTTAATCTGGTCTCCTATTCATTTCCATTTTATTGGGGAGTTTGTCCCATTTCCATTCACAGTTAAAATAACTAATTCTGTATTTCCTGCCATCTTATTTACCCTGGGTTATGTTTTTCTCTTTCTTATCACCCTTCCCTCCTCCCCAGTATTTTGTTTTTGATGACTTACCTCCCTCAAACAGTCCTCCCCCTTTAGAGTCTCTCCCCCTTTATACACTTTTCCTCTAATTCTTCTGTTTCCCTTCTAATTAGTCTTTCCTTTTCTTTTCCTCCTTTCCCTCCTACTTCCCGATAAGGTGAGACAAGTTTTTCTATGATATCAAATATACCTGATATTCTCTCTTAAAGCCAAATCTGATGAGAGTAAGATTCATACAATGCTCATCCCCCTCCCTTCTTTCCCTCAATTATTATAGGTTTTCTTTGCCTCTTCATAAGATGTAGTTTCCCTTATTTTACCTCCTTTTTCCTCTTCTTCCAGTATGATCCCCTTTCCACCTCTAGTTTGTTTTTCATATTATCATAATAAAATCAAATTATATCCGCATTCTCTAAGTGTACCCATAATAGAAATATAGCTCTCCAGAGTTTTTTTTTCCTTTTTTACCTTTTTAAGCTTCTCTTGAGTTCTATGTTTGGATATCATTTTTTTGGTTCAGTTCTGGTCTTTTCATTAGAAATAGGTGAAATTCACCTATATCAGTGAATGTCCATCTTCTTCCCTGAAAGATAATACTTATTTTAGCTGGATAGCTTAATCCCAGTTGGCTGTAATCCCAGTCCCTTTGCTTTTCGGATTATCAGATTCCAGGCCTTTGATCCTTTAAGGTAGAAGCTGCTAGGTCCTGGGTAATCCTAATTGTGGCTCTTCGATATTTAAATTCTTTTTTTCTGACTGCTTGCAATATCTTTTCCTTAGTATGATAGTTCTGAAATTTAGCCATGATACTCCTTGGGATTTTATTTTGAGGTCTCTTTCAGGAGGTGGATTCTTTCTATGGCTATTTTACCTCCTGATTCTAAAATATCAGGGCCATTTTCTTTTATGATTTCCTGTAAGATAATGTCTAGGTTCTTTTTTTATCATGGCTTTCAGGAGACCCAATAATGCTTAGATTATCTCTCTTCTATTTTCCAGGTCAATTGTTTTTTCTAGGAGATATTTCATATTTTCTTCTATTTTTTCATTTTTTTTTTGTTTTTTGCTTGACTGACTCTTAAAATCTCATTGAGTCATTTATTTTCATTTGTTCAATTCTAATTTTTAGTGTATTATTTTCTTCAATTACCTTTTTTAGCTCCTTTTGCAATTGGCCAATTAATTTTTTTTGTTCATTGCATTCTTTTCCCATTTTTTCCATTCCTTCTTGCAATGATCTCATTTCATTTCCTGTTTTTTTCTCTCTTTTAAGATCCTTTATTCAATATTCAAAAAAAAAGCCTTGTGAAATGAGAACCAGCTCATGTTTCTCTTTGGGGTTTCTTCTGAAGTTTCTTTGCCTTTAGGAACCTCAGAATGTGAAGTCTATTCTTCTCTCTCTCTCTCTCTCTCTCTCTCTCTCTCTCTCTCTCTCTCTCCATAAAGCTATCTATGGTGAGAGTTCTTTTTTGTTTTTTATTCATTTTTTAATGAGGTCTGTTCAATGCAAAGGCAATTCTGCTGACTGATTTCCAGTTCTGGGTAATGGCGGCTAGGTCCAGTGTTCTTCCAGGGCTTAGTGGTTTACAATTTGTCTTTTACAAAAGGCAAATCTCCCAAACCACCTGCTTGTTACCATGATAGAGTGGCCTTATTAAGTCACTCTATCAGAAGATTCCCAGGTATGTGGAAGCAACAACGGTCTGACTCTCCACTTCTTGCCCTGGTCTGCCTGTGCTGCAGTCTTGGTTCGGCAGACTGTCCTCTTGCCCAGTTGAAACAGACCTCTTCTGAAGTTCTTCCAATGGAACTTCTTCTAGAAATGTGTTGTACTCCAAATATTTGTGGGTTCTTTCACTTCAAAACCAGGTTAGAGGCTTAATTTGCTATTAGTTTGAGAAAAAGGTTAGAGGAGGTCACAGAGAGTTGTGTCTGCTCTCTGCCATCTTGGCTTCACCCCAGGAAGTCCCAAGTATTAATTTTCATAAGCAATTGACCTCTATTACTGCAGTGTCTTACTTGTTAGTCTTTCTAAAGGTGCACAAACCATTTCAATTCAAATCTCCTTATTCAACCAGACATTATTGAAAAGTATCCTATTGCTAGAGAAGCAAAATTTAGTTACAACCTTAGCCCAAAGCTATTAATAACAATTTGGTGTGACCCATCGGGAATTCCCAGGTGCAGGTGGAAACCAGCCTCTATCTTCTTCTGTGTTACTATTACCTTATGGTACTGAGACAATTTCATAAATAAGTAACTATATACTCTATTTTCCTATTGAACATTACCTTTAGGCCATAAAATGACTTAGTGGGCAATTTCTTGAAAGATGTTTGCATCATCTGGTTTGCTCAATGAGAGTCTTCTTAAAATGGATTCTCTTTCTAGATTAATTCTTAGACCTAATCCTTCAACAATGCCCAAATGAAGCATTAGGATAGAATTTTTATGGGGATTCTATTTATGTTATTCACCTCTAAATAATTATTTCTAAAACACTTGGAATCAACCAGTATCCTTATTAGATGAACTTACATTGTATGTACTTATGGTATCTCTTCTGATAGAATGCAGTCTCCTTGAGGTCAGGGATTATTTTCACTTTTGTTCTTCTACCTTTAGCATAGTGCCTAAAACAGAGCAGGTTCTAAATAATTGTTTGTAGACTTATGTATTGATTCAATACAACCTTCACCAACCACATTCCTTCTAACATTCATTTTCTTAGCCAGACAGTTTTTTTTAATAGCAAAAAAAATTTCAACTCAGTCCTTGTTTCAAATTTAGAACAAATTACAAAGCAGTTAAGATCTAATTCATAAAGTTTTTCTATACTTTGAAAATATTTTCATGTGTAATATTTTTATCTCACCACCACATTTTTCCTGTTAATGCAGTTAACTAAACCAACAGTTCAGAAGCAAGTTAACAAGTATACAGTCTGTGTTTTGAAAACTGCATGCAGCCTATAGAGAGTTTAATAGCTATCTTATTCATCTGTCTTATAGTTGGAAGACTGCAGTCATAATTGTCTATAAACATGATTGCCTGTAGTAAAATTTTTTTCCTCAACTATGTAATTTTTGTCATATATAAACTGGTCAAACCATAATATCCTAGATTTAAAACTAGAAAAGAAATCAGAGGCCATCTAATCATTTTTAACTGCTGAGGCACAAGACCAAGAAGTCTGGAATTCACAGATCTAGTCTAATTCCTTCATTTTACAGATGAGAAAACTGAGGCCCAGGGAGTTTTTTTTAAAAAAAGTGCAAGATCTCAAAGGTAATAAGTAAGAGAGTTGGGTTTGAAATCCAGGTCCTCTGATTTCAGACCCAACTATTTATATACAAGAAAACTAAAGTAAGTAATTTGCTCAAATTTAAGCATGTAAGAGACATTAATCAAAGTATTTGATGTGAGGAGCTTTGACTCTACAGACAATATGCAACAATGTTGCCAAACTCTAATTAAAATAAAGACCACTGAACTACACATAAGGATCCCTATAAAGGACCCCACTAAACTATACAGGAGGAGGCATCTGGTTGGTATTGTGGATCCCTGGTTTGGAATTAGGAAGACTCATTTTCCTGAGTTCAAATTTGGCCTCAGACACTTCCTAACTAGGAAAGTCACTTAATCATATTTGCCTCGGTTTCCCCATCTGTAAAATGAGTTGGCAGAGGGAATAGTAATTCACTCCAGTTTTTTGCCAAGAAAACCCCAAATGGAGTTCCTAAAGGGTGGACAGGATAGAATTGACCCAGTAACAACAATCAAGGATCTCTGGAAGTCACATATTTGACTTAGAAAACCATATATTGATACTATCAGTGTTTTATGGTATTTTAAAGTTGTTTTCTTAAGTATTTCTCAATTGCATTTTAATCTGGTTTAGATCACACTCTAGAGTGCTGCAGCAACAATTATGTGTTTGGCAGCCTTACTTTTACATACTGCCTCTCCATTGATAACTTTGGAAGCATCATTAGGAACCACAAAATTAGTAGAAGTTGATTGCTGTATTTACCATATTATTTCAAAATCTCCTCCCTGTATTTCTTTTCCAGAAGGAAAAAAATTGTTCTAAGTGCTAGAATGAAATAATAGTCAATTCCCAGTGACACAATAACATTGAAAAGACATGATAAAATTAGAAGGGAACTAAGAATGAAATACAGACTGGGGACAAAGGTGGGGGGAAAGGCTGAAATAGCTGCCTGGAGACACCAGATGTCCCCATGGGTTCCAAATTTAGAAATCTCTGTTGCCTTTTAAATCTTCTTTTAGAAGTAGCATGTCTTACATTGCATGTGGTCTGGCATATGGACTGTGATTCTGCATTTCTAGATGAAGAGTCTGCCTTTTTAGAAACTTGCAGGACTATCTTTTGGAAATGGCTGGTGTCCAGGGGCTAGAATCCTTATGAGAGATAAAGCTAAGAAAATGATTTTTTGCTATTCTATTTTCAACTGCATTATTAATTATCTATCAAAGTTTGGGACCCAATAAGTATGAGCCACCTTCTCTGCCATCACTCTTTCTTCCCTCTTTTGAATGCATTTTGGATAAGAATATGGGCCACTGAAGAGACAGCAGTTCTTACTTCAGAGGAGAGGTGAGGACTGAATCACTCTAGAAATGTTAGCTTTTAGTGTTATTTACTTAATCCTCCCTCTGGTAGGCAATGACTTGGCAAGAATGCTGAACTTAGAAAGAGGAAGACTTTAATTCAAATCCCAGCTGTGTACCTTAAGTAAAACATTTAACCTTTGTACTTCAGTTTACCTATTTGGAAAATGAGGAAGTTGCACTCAGTGGCCTTAAATATCTTCTCAGCTTTAAATCTGTATTCCTGTGGTAACTTGTTCCCTTAAACAAAAACTGATCTTTTCCAAACTGTTGAAATGGCTGCATTCTCTGTGTCCCTATATTAGAATATAAGCACTCTGAAGGGAGGGCCCATTTTGCCTTTATATTTACAGCCTCAGTACTTGATATAGTGCTTCACATAAAATCAGTGCTTAATAGATGCTTTTTAAATTCTTTTATTATTTTCCTTAAAGAAAAAGAGCCTTATTCTCATTAAGTTTTTAGAAAGGTTCAATTTCTGTCACTTCTTTCTAAGCTTCTTTTCTTAATCTTTAGGCATTTCCTGGATTTTCCTGGACTTTATCTACTATTGACAACTGACCATAATACTTCTTTCCAGCATGGGTACATATACATATGTAAATATATGAGAATATGAAACTGAGAAGTATTATTGGAATATGGGAAAGTTGTACATAGAAGCTATAGATACTCTCAAAAAAACTTGGAAAATCGTTCATGAACTTGAGCAAATTGGAATGTACTGTGTACAAAGTAATAGCAATGTTGAGGGATGATTATCTGTGAATAACTTAGCTATTCTCAGCAATACAATGATCTAAGACTACTTTGAAGGGCTTATAATGAAAAATGCTTTCCACACTCAGAGAAAGAACTGGTAGTGTCTGAATAAAGATTGAAGCATACTTTTTTTTTTACTTTGTTTTTCTTGAGTTTTTTTTTTTTTTTTGAGCAGGGTGGTAATCTATGTTTTCTTTTGCAACATGACTTTTATAGAAACGTTTTACATAACTTCACATGTGCCTTCTCAATTTGAGGTGGGGTCAGTAGGAAAGAAGAAAAGAACCTGGAATTCAAAAATTTAAAAATAAATGTAAAAAAAATGTTTTACATGTAATTGGGAAAAATAAAAGAAAGTTCTACATAGAACTCTCAGTATCAGAATTTCCTGAAGAGGAGTAGGGAGTTGGGGTGGGGGGTGAGTAGTAAAATGCTTTGTTAGGATTACACAGCTATTAAGTGTCAAAATCCAGATTTTAATCCATGACACCTTGACTCTAACGCTGAGGAATATTGTTAAAGATGATTATACACTGAGAAATGATAATGACATTGAGGTTGGATAAAAGAATGAAAAGATATGGAGAGGAAGGAGGGAGAGGGACAACCAGTTGAAGTTTGAATGTAAAACTACAAATGTATAGAAAGTTTGAAAAAGCACAATTTTCACAGATTATAAATTTTTCTTGAATTCTCATCATTTCCCTTCATACTTGCTCATTCCTATTCCTAACAGTCCCAGCTGTTAACAATGAAAAGGTCTGATGGATATCCTTTGACCCAGCAATGCTACTACTGGGCTTATACCCCAAAGAGATATTTAAGAAGGGAAAGGGACCTCTATGTGCCAAAATGTTTGTGGCAGCCCTGTTTGTATGGCTAGAAACTGGAAAATGAATGGATGCCCATCATTTGGAGAATGGTTGGGTAAACTGTGGTATATGAATGTTATGGAATATTATTGTTCTGTAAGAAATGACCAGCAGGATGAATACAGAGAGGCTGGAGAAACTTATATGAACTGATGCTAAGTGAAATGAGCAAACCAGGAGATCATTATATACTTCAACAACGATACTGTATGAAGATGTATTCTGATGGAAGTGTATATCTTCAACAAAAAGAAGCTCTAATTCAGTTCCATTTGATCAATGATGGACAGAAGCAGCTACACCCAGAGAAGGAACACTGGGAAATAAATGAGTGTCAACTGTTTGCATTTTTGTTTTCCTTCCCAGGTTATTTTTACCTTCTGAATCCAATTCTCCCTGTGCAACAAGAGAATTGTAGGGTTCTGCACACATACATTATATCTAGGATATACTATAACATAGTTAACATGTATAAGACTTCCTGCCATCTAAGGGAGGGGGTGAAGGGAGGGAAAGGAAAAGTTGGAACAGAACTGAGTGCAAAGGATAATGTAAAAAATCACCCAGGCATATGTTCTGTCAATAAAAAGTTATAATAACAATAATAATAATAAAAGAAAAGGTCTGATGGAGAACTCCAACTTCCACTCCCTTTTTATCTAAGGCTTTTTTCCCTCCTCATTTCACTGCTTGTCAGATTTCAAACACCTTCTGCCTGTTTCTTACCTCTTCAATAAGTCAGGGTCTCCTGGGGTTTTAAGGCAACAAAAAAGATCACAGTACAATTAGTACTGAAAAGCTTGCAGCTTTCATTCTCATGCTAGAACTATCTCTATTAAGAATGAAGCTCCTTAGACAAATACGTTGAATTTTCTTTAGTCTCCTTCAAAAATAATTTCCTTTTCTCTCTGTTGATTGGAACAAAGTGTCATCACTGGGAAATTGAAGATACTTTACCACAAACTCTTGAGGATCAAGCAGCTTAAGGGACAATTATGCATCCTTATTCATTTCTTTGGGTCTGTTTTTCCATTATTTGCCAGAGAATAACATAAATGACTTCCATTAATGTTAATAGGAACTTCCTGGAATATAAATCTTACATTTATCAATGCCTTAAAATATTATTTTGTATTTGCTAAGCTATCTTTCCTAATTTGGGACCCAAATCTTTTCCTTTTCTCCATTTTCACTGTAACCTGTAGTCCCTTTAGCCACATTTAAATAATGTGGTCTCTGAGATCATGAATTACAAACTTCTCCACTTTCATCAAGACTCCCATACTATGAACTGAGCCAACCATTCTGGAGAGCAATTTGGAACTATGCCCAAAAGGCTATAAACTATGCATACTCTTTGATCCAGCAGTGTGTCTCTACTGGGTCTTTATCCCCAAAAGATCATAAAAGAGGGAAAAGGAGACACATGTACAAAAATGTTTCTAGCAATCCTTTTTGTAGTATCAAGGAATTGGAAATTGAGTGGATGGAACAGCTGAATAATCATATGTGAATGTGATGAAATATTATTTTTCTATGAGAAACAATGAGCAGACTGATTTCAGAAAAGTCTGGAAAGACTTACATGAAGTGAATTGAGAAGAATCAAGAGAAGACTGTACACAATAATAAGATTATGTGATTATCAACTACGATGGACTTGACTTTTTTTAGCAATGTGGTGATGTGCAATGGATAGAACACCAGCTCTGAAGTCAGGAGTTCAAATCTAGCCTCAGGCATTTAACACTTCCTAACTGTGTGATTCTGGACAAGTCACTTAATACCAATTGCCTAAGCAAAAAACAAAAAACAAAAAACCACAATGTGGTGATTCAAGGCAATAGAAAGTGACATCCACATGCATAGAGAGAACTATGGAGACTAAATGTGGATCAAAGCATAGTATTCTCACCTTTTATTGTTGTTGTTTGTTGTCTTAGTTTTTTTTTCTCTTATGTTTTTCCCTGTTAATGTTTTTCTTGCACAGCATGAGTAGCTATGGAAATATGTTTAGAAGAATTGCACATGTTTAACCTAAATCAGATTGTTTACTGTCTTAGAGAATGGAGAGAGAGAAAAAAGAGGGAGAAAAAACTGGAACACAAGGTTTTGCAATGGTGAATATTGAAAATTATCTCTGCATGTATTTGGAAAAATAAAAATACTATTAAAAAATAAAGATTGCCTCACTATCCTTCTCTTACCTCTCAGGAGAGGTTTTAATCTCATAATCAACCAAGAAAACAAAGCCATTCTTCTCCTCGACTTTATATCTCAAAAACTTTGATGTTATCCCCATCCTCTTCCCCTTTATTTCAATCTCTGATGAAAAAATTGTCCTTCTACTCACCAAGGCCAACTCTTCTATTTGTGTTCTTAATAATCTCTTTCCCCTTCTTCTCCAACAGACTTGTCTTATCCCCATATTATCTCTCATTTACTTTGAAGTATAAGATTCGTGATATGAGAAATTATTTCATTTATTGTATGTGTATGAGTGTGTGTGTGTGTGTGTGTGTGTGTGTGTGTGTGTCTGTATCCCCACTACCTGGATCTTAATAAAAAACATATTGATTGATATTGATTGTCAGTTTCTACATATCTTGTGGCTACTTCCCTGGCAGCTATACATGTTCAGTGTTCCCCTTCAAGTTATTATACATTTCCAGTCTCATACTCAATGTGTCCAAAATAGAACATATATTTTCCACAAAAATAGTTACTCTATTTCCTGACTGCCCTATTTTCATCAAAAAGCTCACTATCTTTCACTCACCTAGCCTTATAACCTGATACACAACTCTTCCCTTGACCTCACCTTCTCCATATATCCAATAAATCACTAAAGCCTTGTCAATTTTACATATCCAGCATTTTCAAATCCCTCTTCTTTTCAATCACATAATCACCATACTTATCATTCCTTGTGTATCAGAACCTTATCATTCCTTACCCAGACTATCACAATAGTCTCCTAACTGGTTTTCCTTCCTAAGTCTCTTTCCTCTTCAATGTATCTTCTACACAGCTGCCAATTTATGGCAGCATGTGCCTAAAGCACAAGTGTAAAAATGTCACTCCTGTGCTCAAAAAACTAGCCTGTTGATTGATTTCTATACATATTTTCTGTCCATGTCTTTGTACAGACTGTTCCCTACAAGACAGTTAGGGCACTGGATCTAGAGGGACAAAGACCTGATTTCAAATCCAGTTCAAACGCTTACTAGATATATGACCCAGGGCAAGTTATTTAACCATTGCCTGTCTCAGTTTCCTCAGCTATAAAATGGGAATAACACAAAACCAAATAAATCTTTACATACCAAGTATTTGAATCAAAAATGTAAATGTCAGGAAGCAAATGGTGCTCTGATTCCCACCCCTCAATTCCCACCCCATGATTTCTTTTTTCATTTTCCATTCTAAGTACCTACAACTTTTACTACACACACAAAAAAAATCTTGGATGATGTAGAATGTTATTTCAAGAGAGAATCAGACTCTTCAAAAGAGAAGGAACCACCAGTGAGAATATCTATAGGAAGGCAGCACTAGTGGAGTGGATAGTGTTTCAGTTTCTTGACTCAGGCTTAAAGGCAGCAGACCAGAGTTCAAATACCATCACAGATCCTTTTAAAGTATATGGTAATGGGCAAATCACTTCATTTCTCAGAGATTCAGGTTTTCTCATCTGTAGTATAAGGAAGTAATACAATGCCTATCTCATAGATGCTTTGCAGATCTTAAAGTACTTGCATAAGTTATTGTTGTCTTTACATATATATGTGTGTGTGTATACACACACATACATATATATATATATATATATATATATATATATATATATATATATATATTTTTTTATTTACAAGTTATATGCATGGGTAATTTTACAGCATTGACAATCGCCAAATCTTTTGTTCCAATTTTTTCCCTCCTTCCCCCCATCCCTTCCCCCAGATGGCAGGTTGACCAATACATGTTAAATATCTTAAAGTATAAATTAAATACAATATGAGTATGTGACGACCATGCTAGCACCCAGGATTCTTCAGAATCAGCCGGAGTCAGATAAGAAAAAGTCCTTAGTCTTTAGTGTTCGTCTTTAGGGGTTGAAGTGAACAGGATGGAAGAGAATCTCCGGAACTGCCTTCTTCTTCATCCACTGCAAAAAGTGACTCTGGCTTGTCTTACTCCACCCCCTAGTCCCTCCTACAATCCTCTGTATACATCAATCATTGAACCAGCACAGGATAGTGGGAAGGACCATTTTCCAAGCATATACCCATAGAGTATGGGCCAATCAGTAATTAGCCCTAAGTGCTTCAACTGACCTCAGTGCACCGACTCAAGAGTTTCAGCCCTCTACATAAGTATACATGTCCAAACAGTTAATTTGCTGTACAAAAAGAATCGGACTTTTAAATAGTATACTATTAGCCTGTGAAGGAAATCAAAAATGCAGGTGGACAAAAATATAGGGATTGGTAATTCTATATATTGGTTCATAGTCATCTCCCAGAGTTCTTGTGCGGGGTGTAACTGGTTCAATTCATTACTTCTCTGTTGGAACTGATTTGGTTCATCTCATTGCTGGAGATGGCCACGTCCATCAGAATTGATCATCATATAGTATTGTTGTTGAAGTATATAATGATATTCTGGTCCTGCTCATTTCACTCAGCATCAGTTCATGTAAGTCTCTCCAGGACTTTCTGAAATCATCCTGCTGGTCATTTGTTACAGAACAATAATATTCCATAATATTCATATACCACAATTTATTCAGCCATTCCCCAATTGATGGGCATCCACTCAGTTTCCAGTTTCTGGACACTACAAAGACACCTGCCACAAACATTCTTGCACATACAGGTCCCTTTCCCTTCTTTAAGATTTCTTTGGGATATAAAGCCAGTAAAAACACTGCTGGATCAAAGGATATGCACAGTTTGATAACTTTTTGAGCATAGTTCCAAATTGCTCTCCAGAATGGTTGGATATATTCACAATTCCACCAACAATCTATTAGTGTCCCTGTTTTCCCACATCCCCTCCAACATTCAGCATTATCTTTCCCTGTCATTCTAGCCTAGTGTGTAGAGGTATCTCAGAGTTGTCTTAATTTGCATTTCTATGATTAATAATGACTTAGAGCATCTTTTCATATGGCTAGAAATAGTTTCAATTTCTTCATCTGAGAATTGTCTGTTCATATCCTTTGACCATTTATCAATTGGAGAATGGCTTGATTTCTTATAAATTAGAGTCAATTCTCTATATATTTTGGAAGTGAGGCCTTTATCAGAACCTTTGACTGTAAAAATGTTTTCCCAGTTTATTGCTTCCCTTCTAATCTTGTCTGCATTAGTTTTGTTTGTACAAAAACTTTTCAATTTGATATAATCAAAATTTTCTATTTTGTGATCAATAATGATTTCTAGTTTTTCTTTGATCATAAATTCCTTCTTCTTGCAGAGGTCTGAGAGATAAACTATCCTATGCTCTTCCAATTTATTTATAATCTCATTCTTTATGCCTAGGTCATAAATCCATTTTGACCTTATCTTGGTGTACAATGTTAACTGTGTTCAATGCCTAGTTTCTGCCATACTAATTTCCAATTTCCCCAGCAATTTTTGTCAAATAGTGAGTTCTTGTCCCAAAAACTGGGGTCTTTGGGTTTGTCAAACACTAGATTTTTAAAGTTATTGGCTGTTTTGTCCTTTGAACCCAACCTGTTACATTGATCAACTAGTCTATTTTTTAGTCAATACCAAATGGTTTTGGTAACCACCGCTTTATAATATAATTTTAGATCTAGTACATCTAGGCCACCTTTATTTGATTTTTTTTCATTAATTCCCTTGAAATTCTTGACCTTTGGTTTTTCCATATGAACTTTGTTGTTATTTTTCTAGGTCATTAAAATATTTTTTGGGAGTCTGATTGGTATAGCACTAAATAAATAGATTAGTTTAGGTAATATTGTCATCTTTATTATATTTGCTCACCCTATCCAAGAGCATTTAATATTTTTCCAGTTGGTTAGATCAGACTTAACTTTTGGAAAGTGTTTTGTAGTTTTCCTCATAAAGTTTCTGGTTTTCCCTTAGCAGATAGATTCCTAAATATTTTATACAATCAGTAGTTACTTTAAATGGAATTTCTCTTTGTAACTCTGTTAGATTTGTTAATGAGATATAAGAATGCTGATGATTTATGTGGGTTTATTTTGTATCCTAGAACTTTGCTAAAGGTATGGATTATTTCTAATAACTTTTTAGTAGAATCTCTGGGGTTCTCTACGTATATCATTATAATTGCCTACTCTAATTCCTTTAATCTCTTTCTCAACCCATTGCCAAAGCTAGCATTTCTAACACAATATTGAATAGTAATGGTGATAGTGGGCAACCTTGTTTCACTCCTGATGTGATTGGGAATGGTTCAAGTTTGTGCCCATTACATATGATGCTTACTGCTGGTTTTAAATAGATGCTACTGATTATTTTAAGGAAAAGTCCATTTATTCCTATACTCTCAAGTGTTTTTATTAGGAATGGATATTGTATTTTATCAAATGATTTTTCTGCATCTAATGAGATGTTCACATGGTTTTTGTTAATTTGGTTATTAATATGGCCAATTATACTAATAGTTTTCTTAATATTGAACCAACCCTTCATTCCTGGTATAAATCCTACTTGATCATGGTGTATTATCTTGGAGATGATTTTCTGTAGTGTTTTTCCTAATATCTTATTTAAGATTTTAACATCAATATTCATTAGGGAGATTGAGCTATAATTTTCTTTCTCTGTTTTCAACCTATCTGGTTTAGGTATCAGTACCATGTCTATGTCATAAAAGGAATTTGGTAGGACTCCTTCATTCCCTATTTTTAAAAATAATTTATATAGCATTGCGGCTAATTGTTTTTTAAATGTTTGATAGAATTCACATGTAAATCCATCTGATCCTGGGGATTTTTTTTAGGGAGTTGATTAATAGATTGCTCTACTTCTTTTTCTGAAATAGGACTATTTAAGCACTTTACTTCCTCCTCTGTTAATCTGGGAAGCCTATATTTTTGGAGCTAGTCATCCATTTCACTTAGGTTATCAAATTTACTGGCACAAAGTTGGGCAAAGTAACTCCTTATTATTTCTTTAATTTCCTCTTCATTGGTGGAAAGTTCTCCCTTTTCATTTTTAAGACTACTAATTTGATTTTCCTCTCTCCTTTTTCTAATCAGGTTTACCAAAAGTTTATCAATTTTATTGGGTTTTTCATAAAACAACTTTCAGTTTTATTAGTTCAATAGTTTTTTTTTTACTTTCAATATTATTAATTTCGCCTTTTAATTTTAGAATTTCAAGCTTAGTATTTGATTGGAGGGTTTTAATTTGGTCTTTTTCTAGCTTTTTAAGTTGCAAGCCCAATTCATTGATCTTCTCTTTCTCTATTTTATTCAAGTAAGCCTCTAAGGAGATAAAATTTCCCCTTATTACTGCTTTGGCTGCATCTCACAAATTTTGATATGATGTCTCATCATTGTCATTATCTTGAGTGAAATTATTAAATGTGTCTATAATTTGTTGTTTCACCCAATTATTCTTTAAAATGAGATTATTTAGTTTCCAATTCCTTTTTGGTCTATTTACCCCTAACTTTTTGTTGAATGTAGTTTTTATTGCATCATGAGATGAAAAGAAAGCATTTACTATTTTTGCCTTCCTGCATTTAAATTTGAGGTCCTTATGTCCTAATAGATGATCAATTTTTGTATAAGTTCCATGAACTGCTGAGAAGAAAGTATATTCCTTTCTGTCTCCATTCAGTTTTCTCCAAAGATCTATCATACCTAATTTTTCTAATATTCTATTTACCTCTTAAATTTCTTTCTTGTTTTGATTTATCTAATTCTGAGAGTGCAAGGTTGAGCTTTCCCACTATTATAGTTTTGCTGTCTATTCTTGCAACTCTCTTAACTTCTCCTTTAGGAAGTTAGATGCATATATGTTTAGTACTGATATTGCTTCATTGTCTATGCTACCCTTTAGCAAGATATAGTTTCCTTCCTTAATTCTTTTAATTAGATCAATTTTTGCTTTTGCTTGATCTGAGATAAGGATGGCTACCCCTGCTTTTATGGCTTCACCTGAAGCATAATAGATTCTGCTCCACCCTTTTACCTTTACTCTGTATGTATTTCCCTGCTTTAAATGTGTTTCCTGTAAACAATATATTGTAAGGCTTTGACTTTTGATCCAGTCTGCTCTCTGTCTCCGCTAAATGGGAGAGTTCATCCCATTCACATTTATGATTAAAATTACTAATTCTGTATTTTCTACCATCTTATTATCCCCAGATTATGCTTTTCTTTTTCTTACCCTCCCTAACCCTTTTTCCCAGTTTTAAACTTATGGGCCCCACTTGTATCACTCCGCTCACCCTCTTTAGGATCCCTCCCTTCCCCCTTTGAATCAATTCCCCTTTCTTGTTCCCTCCTCTTATTACTCTTTTTCTTTTTCTTTTTCCTCTCCCCCTTTTTAATGAGGTGAAAGATTCTCTGTAAAACAAATATGTCAATTATTTTCTCTTTGAGCCAACTCTGATGAAAGTAGGATTCACATAATGTTCCTCCCCCTTTATAAATTCCCTCAGATATGATAGGTTTCCTTTGTCTCTTCATGGGATGTAGTTTCCCTCTTTTTATCCCCCTTTCCCCTTTTTCTGACACTATCCCCTTTCCATTTCTACTTCCCTTTTTTATGTTTTATCAGTAAAATCAAATTATACAAGTAGTCTTTATCCACAACAGAAATACAGTTCTCAAGAGTTCCTTTTACCTTTTCTGCTTCTCTTGAGTCCTATGGTTGGAGATCAAATTTTTGTTTAGGTCTGGTTTTTTCCTTAGAAACAAATGGAATTTATCTATTTTATTAAATGTCCATCTTCTTCCCTGAAAGAAAATGCTCAACTTGGCTGGATAGTTAATTCTTGGCTGCATTCCAAGTTCTTTTACCTTTCAGAATATCAGATTCCAGGTCCTTCAATCCTTTAATGTGGAGGCAGCCAGATCTTGGGTGATTCTTATTGTGGCACCTCGATATTTGAATTATTTTTTTCTGGCTTCTTGTAATAGTTTTTCCTTAATCTGATAGTTCTGAAATTTGGCCACAATATTCCTTGGAGTTTTTATTTTAGGGTATTTTTCAGAAGGTGTTCCATGAATTATTTCAATGCCTATTTTACCTTCTGATTCTATTACATCTGGACAGTTCTCTTTGATGATTTCCTATAAAATAGTATCTAGGCTCTTTTTTTCATCATAATTTTCAGGAAGTCCAATAATCCTCAGATTATCTCTCTCAGATCTATTTTCCAGGGCTGTCATTTTTCCAAGTAGATATTTCATGGCTTTTTTCTAATTTATCATTTTTTTGGTTTTGCTAGCCTGATTCTTACTGTCTGAATGAATCACTGGTTTCTATTTCTTCAGTTCTGATTTTTAATGAGTTATTTTCTTCATTAGCTTTTTTTTACTTCTTTTTGTATATGTCCAATTGACTTTTTAAATGAGTTGTTTTGCTCTATGGAGTTTTTTTCCATTTCATCAATTTTTTTTAGTGAGTTATTTTCTTTTTCCAATTCACAAATCCTGCTTTCTTGGGAACTCTTTATTTTTTCCAATTCACAAATCCTACTTTCCTGGGATTTTTTTACCTTTTCCAATTCACAAATTCTGTTTTCCTACACTTCCTGGGAATTCTTTACCTTTTCCAATTCACATTTCAGGAACTTGTTACTTTCCTGCATAGCTTATCTTTCCTTTCCCCATTTTTCTTCTAATGCTCTTCTAAGACTTTTAATGGTGGATGGGACTTCTGGCCAAGATGGCGACGAGGAGGCACACAGCTGTGTAAGCTCCGTGTTTTTCCCCAGAATCCATCTCATTACAAGCCTCTGAATTAATGCTTGACTGAAAAAAAAATCACAAGTGGTTACCAAGAGAAGACATCCTTGAGATTCAACAGGAAAGGTCTGTTTTTTCTCAAGGGCAGGGACGGTTTTAGATTGGGCCCAGGCTGAGGGTAGCGACAGCGAGAGCTCGGCAGGCAGCTCACAGCCGAGCAGACCACAAGGTGGTGGGGTATGATCTCAGGAGTCTCTGTGGGGAGAGCTTTGCTACAGGATTGGATACTTTGCCCTGGCAGCAAGTCAATAGCCCAGCAGAGAAGCTAAAACACCAGGGGTGAAGAATACAACCCCAAACAGCTTCAGTTTCTCGTGACCTGGCCACCCCTTCCCCACAGTGTCTCAGCACACTATAAGAGTCTCAGAGTGTAGGCACAATACAGTCCTGCTAGTGCCGCACTGCTGCCCACCCCCTTCCTCCCTCCCCCCACAGTCTGTAGAGGAAGCTCAGTAACACCACCCAGCCCCTCCCCCAAAAAAGCAGATTCTATTTCGGGTTTTTTTTTCTTTTTTTCTTTTCTAGTTTGTCTCTGAGTCTTCTCTGACAAAATGGGCAAAAAATTGAAAAGGACCTTAACGATTGACAACTTTTATACAGATAGAGAGCAGACTCTAAACCCTGAGGAGACTAAAAACGGACTCTCTCCAGGTGACTCCCCACAGGAGGAGATCATCTGTTCCTCAGCACAGATGAATCTCATAGAAGAAATTAAAAAGGCTCTCACAAGAGAGCTAGAAGAAAGATTGGAAAAGGAGAGGCAGACTTGGCAAGAGAGTCTGGAGAAGTCATCCCACTCATTTAAAGACAGAGTGGATAAAGAAATCAAATCCTTGAAAAATAGGATTAGTGAACCTGAAACAGAAAATGGCTCTCTAAAAAACAAAATTGGTGAAATGGAAAAACATTCCATAGAACAAAACAATTCAAATGGACAATTAGAAAAAGATATAAGAAAAAGCGAATGAAGAAAATCCTTCATTGAAAATCAGAATCAGACAATTGGAATTGGATGACATGAGGAGACAACAAGAATCAGTAAAGCAAAACCAAAAAAACCAAACAATGGAGAAAAATGTGAAATACCTTCTGGGGAAAACAACAGATCTGGAAAACAGGTCTAGGAGAGACAATCTGAGAATCATTGGACTCCCAGAAAAATACGATGAAAAAAAGAGCCTGGACACTATTTGCCAGGAAATTATCAAAGAGAACTGCCCAGAAGTCATAGAAACAGAGGTAAAATAGACATTGAAAGGATTCATCCATCACCCACTGAAAGGGATCCTAAAATCAAAACACCAAGAAATATAGTGGCCAAAAGCCAGAACCCTCAAACAAGTAAAAAATACTGCAAGCGGCTAGAAAAACCCAATTCAAATATAGAGGAGCCACAATAAGGATTACCCAGGATCTAGCAACATCCACATTAAAAGAAAGAAGGGCATGGAATATGATATTCCAAAAGGCTAAGGAACTCGATATGCAACCAAAAATAACTTACCCAGGCAGAATGAGCATCTTTTTTCCAGGGAAGAAGATGGTCATTCAACAAAATAAGCGAATTTCCCCTATTTTTGATGAAAAAACCAGAACATAATAAAAAGTTTGATCTACAAATACAGAACTCAAGAGAAACCTAAAAAGGTAAAAAGAAATCTTGGGAACTATATTTCTGCTGTAAAGATGTATAAAGAATACATGTATACCTTGTTCTAGAAACTAGAGGTGGAAAGGACATTGTACCAGAAAAAGGGTAAAGTGGGGGTACTACTTCTCACTAAGAGGCAAAGGAAACCTATTATATCTGAGAGAAAGAATGGAGGGGGATGAATATAGTGGGTATCTTACTGCCATCAGAATTGGCTTTAAGAGAAAAATTTTTTATTCAATTTATGGTGAAACTTCTCCTACCTCATTGAAAAGTGAGAAGGGAAAACTGAAAAGGGAAGGAATAAGCTAAGCAGAAGGGAATATGGAAACTGTGAGGGAAAGGAATAAGATAGGGGGAGGAACTTTAAGGTGGGGGGAGAGATACTAAAAAGGGAGGGCTGTGAGAAGCAAGTGGTGGTCACAAGTTTAATACTGGAAGGGGAAAGGGAGAAAGAGGGGAGAAAAGCATAAATAGGGGTTAACAAGATGGCAAGTAATACAGAATTGGTCATTTTAACCATAAATGTGAATGGGGTAAACTCCCCCATAAAGAGGCAGCAGTTAGCAGAATGGATTAAAAGCCAGAATCCTACAATATGTTATTTACAAGAAACACACCTGAAGCAGGGAGATACATGCAAAGTAAAGGTAAAAGGTTGGAGCAAAATCTACTATGCTTCAGGTGAAGTCAAAAAAGCAGGGGTAGCCATCCTGATCTCAGATCAAGCAAAAGCAAAAATTCATCTAATTAAAAGAGATAAGGAAAGGCACTATATCTTACTAAAGGGTAGCATAAATAATGAAGCAATATCAATATTAAACATATATGCACCAAGTGGTGTAGCATCTAAATTCTTAAAAGAGAAATTAAGAGAGATTCAAGAAGAAATAGACAGCAAAGCTATAATAGTGGGAGATCTCAGCTTACACTTGCAGAATTAGATAAATCAAACCACAAAATAAATAAGAAAGAAGTCAAAGAGATAAATAGAATACTAGAAAAGTTAGATATGATAGATCTCTGGAGAAAACAAAATGGAGACAGAAAGGAGTACAGTTCATGGAACCTATACAAAAATTGACCGTATATTAAAACATAAAAATCTCAAACTCAAATGCAGTAAGGCAGAAATAGTAAATGCATCCTTTTCAGACCACAATGCAATAAAATTACATTCAACAAAAAGCCAGGGGAAAGTAGACCAAAAATAATTGGAAACTAAATAATCTCATACTAAAGAATGATTGGGTGAAACAGCAAATCATAGACATAATTAATAACTTCACCCAAGAAAACGACAATAATGAGACATCATACCAAAATGTGTGGGATGCAGCCAAAGCAATAATAAGGGGAAATTTCATATCTCTAGAGGCCTACTTGCATAAAATAGAGAAAGAGAAGGCCAATAAATTGGGCTTGCAACTAAAAATGCTAGAAAAGAAACAAATTAAAAACCCCCAGTCAAACACTAAACTTGAAATTCTAAAATAAAAGGAGAGATCAATAAAATTGAAAGTAAAAAAAACTATTGAATTAATTAATAAAACTAAGAGTTGGTTCTATGAAAAAAACAAAAATAGACAAACCCTTAGTAAATCTGATTTAAAAAAGGAAAGAGGAAAATCAAATTGTTAGTCTTAAAAATGAAAAGGGAGAACTCGCCACTAACGAAGAGGAAATTAGAGCAATAACTAGGAATTACTTTGCCCAAATTTATGCTAATAAATTCAACAACTTAAATAAAGTGGAAGAATACCTTCAAAAATATAGCTTGCCCAGATTAACAGAGGAAGAATAAATATCCTAAACAGTCCCATCTTAGAAAAAGAAATAGAACAAGCTATTAACCAACTCCCTAAGAAAAAATCCCCAGAACCAGATGGATTTACATGTGAATTCTACCAAACATTTAAAGAACAATTAACTCCAATGAAATATAAACTATTTGAAAAAATAGGGATTGAAGGAGTCCTACCAAACTCCTTTTACGACACAGACATGGTACTGATACCTAAACCAGGTAGGCTGAAAACAGAGAAAGAAAATTATAGACCAATCTCCCTAATGAAATTGATGCTAAATCTTAAATAAAATACTAGCAAAAGATTACAGAAAATCATCCCCAGGATAATACACTATGACCAAGTAGGATTTATACCAGGAATGCAGGGCTGGTTCAATATTAGGAAAACTATTAGCATAATTGACTATATAAATAACCAAACTAACAAAAACCATATGATCATCTCAATAGATGCAGAAAAAGCCTTTGATAAAATCCAGCATCCATTCCTAATAAAAACACTTGAGAGTATAGGAATAAATGGACTTTTTCTTAAAACAGTCAGCAGCATATATCTAAAACCATCAGTAAGCATCATATTCAATGGGGAAAAATTGGAACCTTTCCCAGTAAGATCTGGAGTGAAGCAAGGTTGCCCACCATTATTATTCAATATTGTATTAGAAACACTAACCTAGGCAATTGGAGTCGAGAAAGAGATTAAAGGAATCAGAATAGGCAATGAGGAAAACAAACTATCACTCTTTGCAGATGATGTGATGGTATACTTAGAGAACTAAAAAGCTATTAGAAATAATTCATAACTTTAGCAAAGTTGCAGATTATAAAATAAATCCCCATAAATCCTCAGCATTTTTGTACATCACCAACAAAATCCAACAGCAAGAGATACAAAGAGAAATTCTATTCAAAATTACTGTCGACAACATAAAATATTTGGTAATCTGTCTACCAAAGGAAAGTCAGGAATTATATGAGCAAAATTACAAAAACTTTCCACACATATAAAGTCAGACTTAAATAATTGGAAAAATATTAAGTGTTCTTGGATAGGCCGAGCGACTATAATAAAGATGATAATACTCCCTAAACTAATCTATTTATTCAGTCCCATACCAATCAGACTTCCACAAAAATATTTTAATGATCTAGAAAAATAACAATAAAATTCATATGGAATAATAAAAGGTGGAGAATCTCAAAGAATTAATGAAAAAAAAAATCAAATGAAGGTGGCCTAGCTGTACCTGATCTAAAACTATATTAGAAAGCAGCAGTCACCAAAACCAAGCTAAGAAATAGATTAGTTGGTCAGTGGAACAGGTAAGGTTCACAAGACAGAATAGTCAACTATAGCAATCTAGTGTTTGACATACCCAAAGATCCTAACTTTTGGGATAAAAATTCATTTTTTGACAAAAACTGCTGGGATAACTGGAAATTAGTATGGCAGAAATTAGGCATGAGCCCACACTGTATACCAAAATAAGATCAAAATGGGTCCATGATTTAGGCATAAAGTACGAGATTATAAATAAATTAGAGGAACATAGGATAGTTTATCTCTCAAACTTGTGGAGGAGGAAGAAATTTATGACCAAAGACGAACTAGAGACCATTATTGATCACAAAATAGAAAATTTTGATTACATCAAATTAAAAAGCTTTTGTACAAACAAAACTAATGCAAACAAGATTAGAAGGGAAGCAACAAACTGGGAAAACATTTCACAGTTGAAGGTTCTGATAAAGGCCTCATTTCCAAAATATATAGAGAACTGACTCTAATTTATAAGAAACCAAGCCATTCTCCAATGACAAATGGTCAAAGGATATTTAGACAATTTTCAGATGATGAAATTGAAACTATTACCACTCATATGAAAGAGTGTTCCAAATCATTATTAATCAGAGAAATGCAAATTAAGACAACTCTGAGATACCACTACACACCTGTCAGATTAGCTAAGATGACAGGAAAAAATAATGATGATTGTTGGAGGGGATGCGGGAAAACTGGGACACTGGTGCATTGTTGGTGGACCCTCACTTCTGGTTTTGGGTGGGTGTAGCCAGATCCTGTTAGGTTCTTTTTAACCTGTTAGGTTTTTTAGGGTGCTTTCTGTCTTTGGCTTTAATTTCTCTGCTGGTTTACTGCTTTGTAATCAAGGCAGAGTAATCACTCTATGCCAGAGTTGCCTCTGTAATTTTCTAACCTCAGAGGCCACTCCCTTTCCCATCAGCTCTGTTTGCTAGCCTTTCCTACTTCCCTGCCTGCGCTGGTCTGTTCCCTCCCCTCAGGACAAACCTTTCCTGGAGATCTTCCAGATTATCTTCGGCTGGTAAATTGTTGTACTTCTAATCCTTGTGGGTTTTACCAGTCAAGTGTTATTTTTGAGGCTGAATTTAATAATTGGTTGTGAGGTTATGAGAGAAGCTTAGAAAGTCGCACGTATGCCTTCTCTGCCATCTTGGCTCCACCCCTCTATTGTTACCTTTATAAATAGTGTTTATCCTTCATTTTCAAAGACCAATGACATCATGTCTTAACTTGTGTTCTAATTGGATTTAAGTGAGGCAGAATTGCACAGTCATAAATCTCATTTTTTCTCCTAGTCAAGGAACAGAACAAAAATCAAGATGACTAGCAATGGCTCAGGGTGCAAGGATGACATTGGTATCTCTGATGTCTGATCAAGCCCTAAGTAAAACACAGCACCTACTTCAGCCACCTTCATGACTGTTGGAACAAAATGTTCTCATCTGCCCATTTGGAAGACATCTTCACATGCTTGAGAATAGGCATTCTCCAAACTCACTGATGGATCTGAGGACTATCAGTCATTCCCCAACCTGGTTATACCTATCTGCCAACATTGTAATTTACCATAGTGTGGCCACTGAGCATGCTACAACTTCTTGGAGCCACAGGTAAGAGCTAGATAATAGGTAAACACCAAAGGTGGATGAGGAATACTAAAAGGGTTCAGCAAGCCTTCACACTAGAGATACTAGTCTTCCTTGAACTCCCCATGAACACCCTTGAGAGATATAGTTAGTAGGCAGCTGGGTAGGACAGTGAATAGAAAGGGGCTCGGAGTCAAGAATTCAAATTCAGCCTCAGATACTTATTAGCTGTGTGCCTGAGGGCAAGACATTTAACTGTTTGCTTCAATATTCCTCATTAGTAAAATGGCTCCTTTGTGACTTTGTGAGGCTCATGCCAATCATACAGTAAGAACTATATAAATGTTAGCTATTAGCTATTATTTTATATAAGAAAAGTGAGAGCCAGAGAAATTCTTTGTTCAAGGACACATTTAGTTAATGGAATAACAAGTACCAGGAAAAAGATTTCCTGACACACTGTTCAATGTGCCTTCTACTTCTCCACACTGCCTGCTGAAAAGAGATTTTGAATAAAAAAGGTGTACTGACAGTAAAACCAGGAAGACTATAAAGTCTATATTACCATATGCTAATACAGAGAGCAGGCAGTCATAAACAATGGAGAAAATATTTGTCCCTTGAATGAGAAAACAAGCTTTTAAAAAGACTCAGGATATCAATAAACACATTCACTTAAATATAAGTACATGTGCATGGTACTTTGTTCTTAAGAACTCAAGGTGAGATAAAGAACTCATACCCAACTGTGCTCCTACAAATCTTTCAGCTCTTTAATATTGGCCAACCTCTCTAGTAAAGTATATGGGATTGAATGACACTGAACACTTCACATGACAATTATTAAGAATCTGCTATGTGCAAGGCACCAGCATAAGGAAGACTCCTTGTTATTTTATGCAGAGATTATATTCTCTCATGTAAAAAATGGAAGAATGCAGAGGAATGTAGGAACAAATTTTCCTTCTGTGAGCTTTTATTCCTTTTTAAAGAGACAATCCTGCCAAATGTATTATCAAAATAATCTAACCTATTACAGAAATGGAGCTTAAATTTATAAGAACTGCACCATATTTTTTTTTTCAAAAAAGACCCAATGGAAGGGTATTGAATGTGTTGATAAGAACACATGTGATATAAAGAACACATTTGGGAGGAAGAAGGGGGAAATTGTTAAAGGGGCAAAATTGGAAGGGACATAGCCCATCCTTTTCAATTTTAGATAAAGAAGCTGAGGTCAAGGGATTAAGTAATTTACCCAAGTTCATAAACCTAATAATTGGAATAGTTAAGATATAAAATTAGGATTTCTCACAGATGTACTATGCTATAATAGTAATCTAAATTTCTAAAGTGCTTTCAGATGTGTTTTCTCTCTTTATTCCACACAGCAACACTGAAAGATTTCCCTTTCAAGGAACTATGAGATTTTTTTAACTGGTTCTTCCCATCTGGAAGCACAGGGGTTATTCACTGACTAGACTTACTAGTGATCACGATGAGAACCTTGAGCTTGTCTTGAGCTCTTGTCTGACCTGGGCTAGTTCACAGATCTTAAGACAACCTGGCAAGCTGATGCCATCCAGCCCTCAGTCCACTCTCTCCAAAGGCTCACCATATTGATTCTGGTATACACCCAATCTAGCCCTGCTATAGCTCAGAACTCCTGCATTTAAGAGACCCACCAACCTCAGCCCTTAGGGCAGGTGAGATTACAACTGTCATACATGGAGACTCGGTGAAATTTAATGGTCTTCTGATTTCAAGGTCAAGTCTAAGTCTTTCTTTTTTACTCTACTCTCTCCGCCAAAAGATTCATAGCTTATATTCACAAAAAATCATTTTAAATTTAACATTTTTATCACATTTTATTTTAGCAGGCCTCAAAATATCACCCATGCTAACACTAGGATCTAGTAGCACCAGGAGATTTAAGTGACAACCCCAAGATCCACGTACCACAAATCATACTGTCTTTGAAAAGCTGGAGACACAAGAAAATCAGATTTGATAATGAAAGAGCATCACCAAGCCTGTCACCATCTTGTTACTGAGGCCAAGGCGTTCAGGCATCCACTGTGGTAAGGAAAGGGGAATGAAATTGATGTACATCACCTGGAGATGGCAGATTAAAACTTCTTTTTTAAAAAAATCTATTCCAATCTTCTAACATGGGAGTCACTTCAGAGGCACCAGCTTTCAGTCCATTTAAATTATTCCCAAGGTTAAAGAGAATGACGGTATTGCTGTAGTTACTTCTTAGGACATGACAACAAACAGATATGTCAATCATAAGTAAAATACAAATACTTAACCCTTTGAAGGCTGGAGAAGACCTGGGTAGCAGATCTAAATAACTTAACAAGATTATGAAAAAATAATATTATTGTGCATAGACATGGGCACAGCAAATTTTCAAATATAGGAAACAGATTCTTAGATGCTACAGACTGAGTCTAATAAGGGCATTCACATGCTAAGGGCCAGTATGCATAAGGGTGATGGAGTATAATCAGTAGCCTTGGGACATTCTAACCAATGATACTATGGATAGGGTTACCTAGGTAACAGCACAAAGCAGATGCTAGCAGATTTTGTCAAACCAGCTGACAAAAGAGATGAAAAACTAGGAAAGCTACAGCTTAAGTTGGTGAATTGTTCTGGTTCTAAATGTCCCCTGGCAATTAAAAAAAAAAAGATATTAAGAAAATTATTTCCAAATTCCAAAACCAAGAGGATATATTTAAATTCTATTCTGAAAAACATGCATATATCTTTTTACATGCAGTTTTATGGTTATTTGTTTTAGCTGTCCTCAATGAATAAAACATAATCCTTAACATTATCTTACTATCTAGGTAGAGGAAGTGTGTCTACACATAATGAGAAAGAAAACTGCTTTTGTCCTGCTTCTGGATTCTTCCCTTCAGTCCAGCTTCTGTCAAAAAGGGAATGACTTTTCAAACAACTAAGAAATCTTTAAAAAAAAAAAAAAAAAAAAACCCTGTTATCAGATCATCCTAACCAATGATGACAAAGTAATTTTTCTTAAGCATAGGTCTAATGCTGCGACTCCTTGAGAACTGGAAGGGATCTTCAAAGTCATCTAGTAAAGTCCCCTCATTTTACAGGTGAGGAAAGTGAGGTCCAGCAAGATTAATAGAATTGAAAAACCAGCATTTGAACTCAGTACTTAACACAGCTAATTAAACCCTCAACAGAAAGACAGTCACTAAAAAAAAAGTGATGTGAGAGGGGAATAAAAGGGGAAAGGTATGTTTACACAACTGTGGGCTTAGCTTTCAGAGTTCTCCAACCACATATTTTTAGAGATCTCTTGGGATTTCTAGATTTGGTTATAGGAATGCTGGACTAAGGTCTTGGTACTTAGAGAGAATATAAGAAAAAAAAATCTCTTCCTTTTCTATCTGAAATCTAAATAGGGATTCTTAAACCATCTGTCTTTCCTTTGTAATTTTATTTATGCATTTATTTTATATATTGCTTTTATTTTATGCATTTAAAGATATTCTGAGTAGGGATCCACAAATTTCACCACTCTACTAAGGGGGTCTGTGATTTTAAAAAATGTTAAGAAATCTTTTGTTTGAGAGATACCAAGTGAGACAATTGATTACAGTGAAATTCTATGACAAAGAAAAGGTCTATTGGTGGATGTCCAAACCATGAAAACCAGATATCTATTAAGAGATGCAAAGCTATCAAAAGTCAGGAGGATTCTGGGTAGGCAGGCAAATACAAATATTCATATCAGGATGGTCAAACACCTGAAATCCATTCAAGTCAAGGCACTTGCAAACAAAATTCCATTATATGAACCTGATACTGAGTCAAAGTTTGATCCATTCAAGGACTTCTTATAAGCTCTCTCATAAGGACAGTGATTAATCCAGGGTATGGCTGAGCCTGAGTCCATTTATGTGTCTGTAATCATCAGAGAAAAACCAATTCTACATTATCCTATTGCTATACTATAGAAAGGGAAATAATTCCTATCTCTGATTTTTCATTTTACAAAGGCTTTCTTTTCAGTAAGCCAGTAAATTTTTCAATCATGTCCAACTCTCCATGACCCTATTTAACATTTTCTGGGCAAAGATACTGGAGTGGTTTGTTATTTCCTCCTCCAGCACATTTTACAGATGAAGAAACTGAGGCAAACAGGGTTAAGTGATATGCCCAGGATCACATAGCTAATATGTGTCTGACTTCAAATTTAAACTTAGAATAATGAATCTTCCTGACTCCAAGTCTGATACTCTATCCACTGAGCCACCTAGCTTCCCTGGGGTTCCTCTAATTACATCTAAAAATGAAATGAAATTCTCAAAAAATAAAAGTTTAAACCCAATTTAGTATTAAAATACACATATACAATGTTGAAATGGTTTAAGGAAGTTTGCCGTGGATGAGAAATATGATTGTTGAATCATAGGCTCATAGACTTAAAGTTAGCAGAAACCTTGGTCTTATTTCCTCAAATCCCTATTTTACAGATAAAGAAACAGAGAAGAAATCTCTGAAAGGTCAAGTGACAAGTGAGATCAAATGAACAGCAATAAAACCTTAAAACTTCAAGGAGAGGAATTCATATTATAGAGCAAAACCACTCTTGTAGAATTGTAGAAAATTCATAAATCCTGGGGAAAAATTCCTAGTAGGAAACCACTTTATAGCACCCACATTTTACCCCATTTCATCACACACACACACACACACACACACACACACACACACACACACACACAATTAAGACTTTTTGAGGGGATATTGAAAGGGAATTTTAAGTATGGTGTAGATCACAACTCTCTTCTTTTCTCCCTCTTAGTAACTTCATCAAGTTCCCATAAGTTTAACTACATTTATAAATAGATGAATATCAAATCTATAAACTATTCTCAGCCTCTCCCCTCTAGAGTTTGTGTCTTAACATTACTAATTGCCTGTTAGGCATTTCAAATAAACTGTCCTGGGAGACATACTAAACCACTATGTCCAAAACTGAACTCAATTCCCCCTGCCCAAACCCACCTTCTGACAAACTTACCATATTTTCTGTCGAAATCATCACAATCTTTCCAGTCTCACTAGTTCATAATCTCAGCATTTTCCTAGATTCTTTACTCTCCCTAACCCCACAAAGCTAATCAGTGCCAAACTTTGCTGTTCCTATCTTCATAACATATCTTAAATCTATCCACCTTCTTCTCTACTCACACAGCTACCACTAGAAGTAGTTCTTATTACTCTTATTCTTATTATTCTTCCTCTTTTGCACCTACAGCCTCCTAATTAGTTTACCTGACTCAAATCTCACTCAGTAGTCCAGTCTACCCTATCCAGTGAGGCCAAAGTAATTTTCCTTAAGCATAGATCTGCCTTACTCAACCAATTCTAGTGACTGCCTATTACCTCCAGGATCAAATATAAAGTCTGCTGTTAAGCTTTTAAAGCTCTTAATAACCTAGCCCAGATCTATCTGTCCAGTCTGATTATATTTTACTGCCTCTCTTGTCCCATGTTATCTAACCGAATTGACCTTTTCTCTTATCTGAATATTCCATAGCTCTTTTTTTTTGAATGACTGTTCCCTGTGCCTGTAATTTACTTCCTACTTCTTCACAGAATCACTCTTTCTTTAAAATGCAACTCAAACACCATCTTCTGTATGGAGCATGTTCTAATCTCCCTTTAAGGCTAATGTCCTCCCCCTCCCCAAACTACCTTGTCTTTAACTATTTTGTATTCATTAATTTTATACTATACTTTTATAATTTGTATTTATATTATTTTGTACATTTATCTTAGCTATATATTTTCAAGTGTGTTCAAAGAAGACTAGTACCTCTGGGGTGAGGGCCACCAAGCCCTTTACAGGGGCTTTGGTGTCCACCTGATCCACCTAACTCTTACCTGTGACTTCAAGAACCTATACCATGCAGTGCTTACAGCTTGGTTAGACATTGAAGACTGCATCTCTATCAGGTCATCCATTGCATCTCAAGTCATTCCTAGTCATCATGACTTTGTCCTGCCACTGGACACTGGTGGCTCTAGAAGAGAAATAGAGGCCAACAACTTCATGCAACTCTGCCTCACTTAAACCCAATTTACACACAAATCAAAAGACATCAAAATTCCATTTTGTCATTTCTATCCTCAAAGCCCTGTGGTGATGGGCTTTATCACTTGAAGAAGCAGATTCATTGAGACCTGTAATTACAACCCTTCACACAGATGGTCCAGGCCATAGTACTGTAAGTAGCAGTGGGATTCAACACAGCCTCCTGGATATCTAAGAAGCCTTTTAAGAATCCCCCCCTCTGTTTGTGGCAGCCCTGTTTGTAGTGGCTAGAAACTGGAAAATGAATGGATGCCCATCAATTGGAAATGGTTGGGTAAACTGTGGTATATGAATGTTATGGAATATTATTGTTCTGTAAGAAATGACCAGCAGGATGAATACAGAGAGGCTTGGAGAGACTTACAGGAACTGATGCTGAGTGAAATGAGCAGAACCAATAGATCATTATATACTTCAACAACGATACTGTATGAGGATGGATTCTGATGGAAGTGGATTTCTTCGACAAAGAAAAGATCTAACTCAGTTCCAATTGATCAGTGATGGACAGAAGCAGCTACACCCAAAGAAAGAATACTGGGAAATGAATGTAAACTGTTTTCAGTTTTGTTTTTCTTCCTGGGTTATTTCTACCTTCTGAATCCAATTTTCCCTGTGCAACAAGAGAACTGTTCAGTTCTGCACACATATATTGTATCTAGGATATACTGTGACCTATTTAACATGTATAGGACTGCTTGCCATCTGGGGGAGGGGGTGAAGGGAGAGAGGGGAAAAGTCAAAAAGAAGTGAGTGCAAGGGATAATGTTGTAAAAAAAAATTACCCAGGCATTGGTTCTGTCAATAAAAAGTTATGATAAAAAAAATGTAAAAAAAAAAAAAAAAAAAAAAAAAAAAAAAAAGAATCGCCCCTCTCAGCTCCATGTGTGAGGAAGGGGCTAGAAAAAGTGCCCTAAAAATTGTCTGCTTACCCAACCCAGGCCTGATTACCATGGCTGATAGAGCTCCCACCCTGTGGTTAAAACACTAAAAAAATTTACAAAAGCTTCTGAAAAGTCAACTGCACTCACCACTGGTACATGGAATCCAAATAGCAGCCCTAAGTGAAACAAGACTAGCAAATGAAGGACAGATTACTGAAGCTAGATACACATTTTTCTGGAGTGGCTACAATGAAAGGGAGCCCATGAAGCTGGTGTAAGTTTTAAAATCAAAACTAATCTAGTAAATAAGTTCACATGGCTTCCAAATGATGTGAATGACAGGCTCATGACTATGTGATTATCACTTGCAGGAAAACACCATGTCAATATCATCAGCACCTATGCTCCCACCATGATAAACTCTGGTAAAGTAAAAAAACATTATTATGAAGACCTAGAGACCCTTATTATCAATATTCCAAAAAAAAGATAGACTTATAATTCTTTTAAAAAAAACTTTAATGACTAAGAAATTAAGCATTGACCCACACTTAACACCGTACACCAAGATAAGATCAAAATGGGTTCATGATCTAGGTATAAAGGATGAAATTATAAATAAATTAGAAGAATATAGGATAGTTTACCTCTCAGACTTGTGGAGGAGGAAGGAATGTGTGACCAAAGAAGAACTAGAGATCATTATTGGTTATAAAATAGAAAATTTTGACTGTATCAAGTTAAAAAAGCTTTTGTACAAACAAAATTAATGCAGACAAGATTAGAAGGGAAGCAATAAACTGGGAAAACACTTTTACAGTCAAAGGTTCTGATAAAGGCCTCATTTCCAAAATATACAGAGAATTAACTCTAATTTAAAGAAACCAAGCCATTCTCCAATTGATAAATATCAAAGGATACGAACACACAATTTTCAGATGAAGAAATTGAAACTATTTCTACTCATATGAAAAGGTGTTCCAAATCCTTATTGATCAGAGAAATACAAATTAAGACAACCCTGAGATACCACTGCACACCTCTAAGATTGGATAAGATGACAGGAAAAGATAATGACAAATGTTAGAGGGGATGTGGAAAAACTGGGACACTGATGTGTGGTGATATTGTTCTTTAAAATATAATTTGAAAGTTCTCTCTGGGAGTAGGTTTTCTCTGGAAGCAGTTTTCTGGAGGCAGCTTTTAGTTTCAGTTACAAGTAAATAATCACCCAAAATCGCAGCCAGCTGATAAAAGTTCAGATCTTTTATTGTGTCCTTCAATATAGCCCAGTTAGCTCAGAGGCCTATCTCTCTGCTTGGTTCCAAGAGCTCTTGCAGCTTGTCCCTTGCTTCTACCTCTGCTCTCTCTCTCCTTGATTCTAAGAGCTCTTGCAGCTTTTTCCTTTGCCTCTACTTTCTTCAGCCTCCAGATGGAATGAATCTCTCTTGCCTCCGAGAGAGGACTTCTGGCTCTCAATCTCCCAGCAGAATCTCTGACCCCTGGGAACGTTCCCAAGTAAAAACTCTCGAATGGCTCACTGAAGCCCTATTTATGCTGCTTTTCCGAGAGTGCGATTGTTGGATATCTTGCAGAGTGCTCTCTGGCCCTAAGAGCTTCAAGGGAGGTGTGAATTCAGATGTCTCATACTAATCCCTGAAATCTCCCAAATGTGTGAACTCCAATGAGTACTTAAATACTTCTTGCTTATAAGATCTCTCTAAAGGTGTGAACACAAGCATTATTGTCTATCAGTTGTACTTCATACCTTGTTTCAAGTTCTGGCCCATAACATTTCCTCATAGGATCAGATTAATCATACTGAACCATGCTAAATTAGATAATTATTGTCTCTATCAACTCTAATGACTTAACAATTTGTAAAAATTCCAACACTGATGAATTGTAGGTGGAGTTGTGAATAGATCCAACCATTCTGAAGAATAATTTGTAACTATACTCAAAAAGTTATCAAACTGTGCATACCCTTTGATCCAGCAGTGCTACTACTGGGCTTATATCCCAAAGGGATCTTAAAGAAGGGAAAGGGACTTGTATGTGCCAAAATGTTTGTGGCAGCCCTTTTTGTAGTGGCTAAAAAACTAGAAGTTGAGTGGATGTCCATCAATTGGAGAATGGCTTAGTAAATTGTTATTATGAATGTTATGGAATATTATTGTTCTGAAAGAAATGACCCCCAGGATGAATACAGAGAGACTTGGAGAGACTTACATGAACTGATGCTAAATGAACAGAACCAGGAGATCGTTATACACTTCAACAAGAATACTACATGAGGATCAATTCTGATGGAAGTGGCTATCTTCAACAATGAGAGAATCCAAATCAGTTCCAATTGATCAGTAATGAAGAAAACCAGCTACACCAAGAGAAAGAACACTTGGAAATGAATGTGGACCACAACATAGCATTTATACTCTTTCTGTTATTGTTTACTTGCATTTTTGTTTTTCTTCTCAGGTTTTTACCTTCTTTCTAAATCCAATTTTTCTTGTGCAGGAAGATAACTGTATAAATATGTATACATATATTGTATTTAACATATACTTTAACATATTTAACATGTATGGGACTCCCTGCCATCTAGGGGAGGGGGTGGAGGGAAGGAGGGGAAAAGTTGGAACAGAAGGTTTTTCAAGGGTCAATGTTGAAAAATTAACTCTGCATATGTTTTGTCAATAAAAGCTATTAAAAAAAACAAACAATCAATGGGATGATTTCAGAAAGACTTAGAGACTGAACAATATGAACTGATGTTAAGTGAAGTGAGTAGAATCAGGAGAACATTGTATACAGCAAGAGTAAGATTATACAAAGATCAATTCTGATAGTGGCAACAATGAGGTGATTCAGGCTAATTCCAATAAGACTTGTGATGAAGATAGGCATCTGCATTCAGAGAGAGAACTATGGGACTGAATGTGGATCACAACATACTATTTTCACCTTTTTGTTGTTGTTTGCTTGCTTGCTTTTTTATCTTCCTAATTTTTCCCCTTTTTGACTTTATTTTTCCTGTGCAACATAATTATTGTGGAAACATGTTTAGAAGAATTGCACATGTTAGATTATTTGCTGTCAAGGGGAAATGGGGGTAGCATAGTTATATCCAGTAATTGAAAATAATTAAAATTGAAAATTGTTTGTATTTTTGCAAATAAAAAGCTACTATTAAAAAAAAAACTTTAATGCCTAGAGCAGGCTTAGACTACCAGACATGGTAAGGAGTCCTTGGGACAAATGGAGTTAGAAACAGCAACAGCAATGGTCATTTACTATTGAAGACTTGTGCATCTCATGACCTTCTAATCACCAACTGTGAAGACTGAGTTAGCATCCTGGATACCTTAGAATCAGCCAGAGTCAGAATAAGCAAAAGTCCTTGGTCTTTAGGGGTAGAAATGAATTGGATGGACGCAGAATCTCCACAACTTCCCTCTTCGTCTCTCGCTCAAAAGTGACCCTGGATAGTCTTACTCCACCCCCTTAGTCCCTCCTATAATTCTCTGTATACACCAATTATCGAGCTAGGACAGAATAGTGGGAAGGGCCATTTTCCAAACATATGCTTATAGAGTATTGTCCAATTGGTAATTAGCCTTAAGTGCTCGGCTGTCCAACCTCAGTGCATCAATTCAAGAATTTCAGCCATTTACAATCTTTCCTTCCTGAAAGGAAAGGAAAGGAAAGGAAAGGAAAGGAAAGGAAAGAGGAAAGGAAAGGAAAGGAAAGGAAGAAAGAAAGAAGGAAAGAAGGAAAGGAAAGGAAAAAAGGAAAGGAAAGAAGGAAAGGAAAGGAAAGGAAGGAAAGGAAAGGAAAGGAAAGGAAAGGAAAGGAAAGGAAAGGAAAGGAAAGGAAAGGAAAGGAAAGGAAAGGAAAGGAAAGGAAAGGAAAAGGAAAGAAGGAAAGGAAAGGAAAGGAAAGGAAAGGAAAGGAAAGGAAAAGGAAAGGAAAGGAAAGGAAAGGAAAGGAAAGGAAAGGGAGGGAAAGGAAAGGAAAGGAAAGGGAAAGGGAAAGGAAAGGAAAGGAAAGGAAAGGAAAGGAAAGGAAAGGAAAGGGAAAGGAAAGGAAAGGAAAGGAAAGGAAAGGAAAGGAAAGGGAAAGGAAAGGAAAGGAAAGGAAAGGGAAAGGAAAGGAAAGGAAAGGAAAGGAAAGGAAAGGAAAGGAAAGGAAAGGAAAGGAAAGGAAAGGAAAGGAAAGGAAAGGAAAGGAAAGGAAAGGAAAGGAAAGGGAAAGGAAAGGGAAAGGAAAGGAAAGGAAAGGAAAGGAAAGGAAAAGGAAAGAAAGGAAAGGAAAAGGAAAAGAAAGGAAAGGAAAAGGAAAGGAAAGGAAAAGGAAAGGAAAGGAAAGGAAAAAAGGAAAGGAAAGGAAAGGAAAAGGAAAAGGAAAGGAAAGGAAAAGGAAAGGAAAGGAAAAGGAAAGGAAAGGAAAGGAAAGGAAAGGAAAGGAAAGGAAAGGAAAGGAAAGGAAAGGAAAGGAAAGGAAAGGAAAGGAAAGGAAAAAGGAAAGGAAAGGAAAGGAAAGGAAAAGGAAAGGAAAGGAAAGGAAAGGAAAGGAAAGGAAAGGAAAGGAAAGGAAAGGAAAGGAAAGGAAAGGAAAGGAAAGGAAAGGAAAGGAAAGGAAAAGGAAAGGAAAGGAAAAGGAAAGGAAAGGAAAGGAAAAGGAAAGGAAAGGAAAGGAAAAGGAAAGGAAAGGAAAGGGGAAAGGAAAGGAAAGGAAAGGAAAGGAAAGGAAAGGAAAGGAAAGGAAAGGAAAGGAAAGGGAAAGGAAAGGAAAGGAAAGGAAAGGAAAGGAAAGGAAAGGAAAGGAAAGGAAAGGAAAGGAAAGGAAAGGAAAGGAAAAGGAAAGGAAAGGAAAGGAAAAAGGAAAGGAAAGGAAAGGAAAAGGAAAGGAAAGGAAAGGAAAAAGGAAAGGAAAGGAAAGGAAAAAGGAAAGGAAAGGAAAGGAAAAAGGAAAGGAAAGGAAAGGAAAGGAAAGTAAAAAGGAAAGGAAAGGAAAGGAAAGGGACAAAGAGAAAGAAACAGGATTCTTGGCTCAGTAAAAAGGCAGATGAAATTCAGTTTGATGCTGACAGTAACCATCCAAAATATTTTTATAATGTATTGATGGCTATTTTTTTGTCCAAAGACCTATGGTGTGCATCTCAACTACTCAGAACTATGGGCTGAGTACTATAGTATGTGCTACTACGAGCACCACACTGATTAGTGATAAGGACATGAACCTAAAGAGATGGGCTGAATACTTCCATAGTATTCTTAACAGAACATCATCGATCAATAATGACGCTATTGACTGTTTACCTCAAGTTGAAATCAATCACTCCCCAGCTGAAGAAGGGATTTTGAATGCCATTAGGCTAATTCATGTGGTAATGCACCAGGTGCTGATTGTCATGCCAGCTGAGATTTACAAGGTTGGGGGTCCATTGTTCATACAAAAACTGACTAAAATTTCCTAGATTATATGGCAAGAGGAGGTTCGTTGTCCATCTCTCTAAAGGTTAAAGGGAATAAATTGTTCTGTGACAATCACAAGGTATCCCTCTCTTAATCATTGCTTGAAAATTCTTGTCAGAGTCTTCCTTAATAGGCTGACTCTACACCTAGAAAAAGGTCATCTATCTGAGAGATAGTGTGGCTTCAGAAAGTGACCAATAACTCCAGAAAAATGCTGTGAGCAAAACAGAGATCTGTATAACTTTGTAGATCTGACCAAGGTCTTTGATACTGTCAGTTATGAAGGCTTATGGAAAATTATATCAAAATTTAGTTGCCCAGAAAAGTTCATCAGCATAGTGCATCAATTTCATGATGGCAGCTTACCCAGATTCTGGACAATGGACAATGCTCTCAGGCTTTCTCAGTCACAATGGAGTGAAACAAGGTTGTGTGCCTGTTCCCATGCTTGTTAGCATAATGTTTTCAGCCATGTTGTCAAACATCTTCAATGAAGACAAACATGGAATCAAAGTCAATTACCACACTAATGGTAAATTCTTCAACTTGAAAAAGCTAAAAGCCAAAACTGAAGTGGTGCATGATTTTTGGTTTTTAGATGATTGTGCACTCAATGCAACCCCCAAAGCTGAGATTTAACAAAGTATGCATTAATTCTCTGGTGTCTGTACTAATTTTGGTCTAACAACTAGCACCAAGAAAACACCATCATCACCCAGAACCACACCATCCATATTTAGAACCATCAATTACAGCAAATGGTGAAGTTTGAAATGCTGTGGATAAGTTCTCTTACCTTGGCAATATACTTTCTAGGGGTGTCCACACTGATAATGAGATAGACGCTCACATTGTCAGAGGTAGTTGAGCATTTGGAAGACTCCAGGGGAAAGTGTAGGAGAGGAGAGGTATTAGACTGATTACCAAAATGAAGGTCTGTAGAGCTGTTGTGCTGACCTTATTATTGTGTGCCTGTGAAACCTGGATGGTATACCAGCACCATGCCAGGAAAATGAATCACTTCATTTGAATTGTTATGAGAAGATTCTGAAGATTACCTAGTAGGATGAGTATTAGACACTAAAGTCCTTTTTCAAACTTAACTGCCAAGCATTCCAACTCCACTGCAGAAAGCACAATGCTATCAGTCTAGCCACAGTGTTCAAATGCCAAAAAGATTATTATATGGAGAACTTGCATAGGGCAGACACTCATGTATTGGTCAGAAAAGCTATACAAGAATGCTCTCAAGATCTCTTTTAAAAACTTTAGAATCAGTCACATGATATGGGAAATGCTGACACAGAACTGCCTGGCATGGTATGCCCTCATCAGAGAAAGCGCTGTGCTCTACGAACAAAGCAGAATTGAATTCACTTTAGAACAAACTCAAGATGCACAAAGTTAGAGAAACCACCCCAAATGTTTGTAGGAATTATTTGTGTCCAACTTGTGGCAAGACATTCTGAGGTCATATTTGTCTGATCAGCCATAGTTGGACACATATACACTATTTACTAATCCCAACATTATGATTTGTTCTCTCTATTTAAGTCCTCCTTTGATGTTTCATCATGGCATAGAGGTAATCCTCATCTTTGTTTGTGTAATGTAAGGTCAGTTATATTATATCCAAGCTGGAAATATTTTTAAAATGTATCTTCCCATGTATTGTGTGTTTGCCATCTGAGGCATACAAGAACCAACCTATATCCACAAAACCTAATCACCAGGTTTCTAAAAGAATGCTAAATTCTTCCACCCTGATATCTCTTACTCATTGTCTAAAATATTTCTTTAATTTTTTCAGTAAGCACTTCTTTCTTTTTTGCCTTTCTTTTCTTCTTTTTTCTTCCCTCCCCATCTTTCCATATATATAAGAAACATACACATATATATATGTCTTTTTTCATATGTTCTTTAATTAGAATATTTATGACAGTCAAAATGACACTTGCTCCAAATTGTTCTTAAAGCAATGTTGCTGTTACTGTATACAACATTCTCTTTATTCTACTCATTTTGCTATTCATTATTTCATGGATAATCTTTCCATGTTTATCTCAGGTCATTATTCCTTATAGCATAGTAGTATTTCATTATAATCATATGCCACACTTAGCTGTGCCAGATCTAAAATTATATTATAGAGCAGCAGTTACCAAAACCATTTGGTATTGGCTAAGGAATAGATTAGTTGATCAGTGGAATAGGTTAGGTTCAAGGGACAAAACAGTCAACAACTATAGCAACCTAGTCTTTGACAAACCCAAAGACCCCAGTTTTTGGGATAAGAACTTACTGTTTGACAAAAATTGCTAGGAAAATTGGAAACTAATATGGCAGAAACTAGGCATTGAGCCACACTTAACACCATACACCAAAATAAGGTCAAAATGGGTTCATAACCTAGGCATAAAGAATGAGATTATAAATAAATTAGAGGAACACAGGATAGTTTACCTCTCAGACCTGTGGAAGAGGAAGGAATTTATGACCAAAGAAGAACTAGAGGTCATTACTGATCACAAAATAGAAAATGCCGACTATACCAAACTGAAAAGTTTTTGTACAAACAAAACTAATGCAGACAAGATTAGAAGGGAAGCAATAAACTGGGAAAATATTTTTACAGTCAAAGGTTCTGATAAAGGCCTCATTTCCAAAATATATAGAGAATTGACTCTAATTTATAAAAAATCAGGCCATTCTCCAATTGAAAAATGGTCAAAGGATATGACAGACAAATCTCAGATGAAGAAATTGAAACTATTTCTAGTCATATGAAAAGATGCTCCAAGTCATTATTAATCAGAGAAATGAAAATTAAGACAACTCTAAGATACCACTACACACTTGTCAGATTGGCTAAGATGACAGGAAAAAATAATGATGATTGTTGGAGGGGATGCAGGAAAACTGGGACACTGATACATTTTTGGTGGAATTGTGAACGAATCCAACCATTCTGGAGAGCAGTTTGGAACTATGCTCAAAAAGTTATCAAACTGTGCATACCCTTTGATCCAGCAGTGTTACTACTGGGCTTATATCCCAAAGAGATCATAAAGAAGGGAAAGGGACCTGTATGTGCACGAATTTTTGTGGCAGCCCTCTTTGTAGTGGCTAGAAACTGGAAACTGAGTGGATGCCCATCAGTTGGAGAATGGCTGAATAAATTGTGGTATATGAATATTATGGAATATTATTGTTCTGTAAGAAATGACCAACAGGAAGATTTCAGAAAGGCCTGGAGAGACTTACATGAACTGATGCTGAGTGAAACAAGCAGGGCCAAGAGATCATTATATACTTCAACAACAATACTATATGATGACCAATTCTAATGGACCTGGCCATCCTCAGCAATGAGATCAACCAAATCATTTCCAATGGAGCAGTAATGAACTGAACCAGCTACGCCCAGTGAAAGAACTCTGGGAGATGACTAAAAACCATTACATTGAATTCCCAATCCCCATATTTATGCCCACCTGCATTTTTGATTTCCTTCACAGGCTAATTGTACAATATTTCAGAGTCTGATTCTTTTTGTACAGCAAAATAACAGTTTGGTCATGTATACTTATTGTATATCTAATTTATATTTTAATATATTTAACATCTACTGGTCATCTTGCCATCTGGGGGAGGGGGTGGGGGAAAGGGGAAAAATTGGAACAAGAGGTTTGGCAATTGTCAATGCTGTAAAGTTACCCATACATATAACCTGTAAATAAAAGGCTATTAAATAATAAAAAAAAAATCATATGCCACAAATTGGCCTTTCCTCATTTTCTCTTTCCCATTCCTACCCTCCCCCATATATTTGCACTAAGGTGGGAAAAAGAGAATTCTTGTCACAAATACTCATAATCAAGTAAAATAAATTCCCACTTTTTTCCAGATTCAAAAATCTGTGCTGTGTTCTTCATTCTTAGTGCATATTTTGTCTGTTATAAAGTGGTTAGCACTCTACATCATGGTTCCTTTGGTATCATGTAAAGATCAGCTATAACTCAAGCTATATGATCAGCCTCAGCAGAGGTAGCATCTTTTACTAGCAAAATCACTGATACTTGAAGGAGGGAAGCATCAACGTTACACGTTGGTGTTGTTGATGTTAGTGTTGGTTGTGGTGGTAGGGTTTGGTGATGGAGATGATATTTGGTGGGTGGTGGTGGTGGTGATGTTTGGTATTGTGACAATTTGGTATTTGGTGGTGGTAGTGGTGGTGTTTGGTGGTGGTGATGTTTGGTGTTGTTGGTGATAGTGGGGGTGTTTCATGGATGTTTGGTGGTGATGGTGGTGTTTGGTGTCTAGTGGTGATGATGGTGTTTGGTGGGTAGTGGTGGTGATGCTTGGTAGTGGTGGTTAGTGGTGGTGTTTGGTGGTGATATTAAGTTGTGTGTGGTGGTGTTACTGGTGGTGCTTGGTGCTGAGATGTTTGATGGTGGTGCTTTGTGGTTGTGGTGTTTGGTAGTGGTGTTTCATGGTATTTAGTAGTAGTGTTTAGGGTTTGTGGTGGTGGTGGTACTGGTGTTTGGTGGTGGTAGTGATGGTGTTTGTGGTGGAAATAGTGGTGGTGATTAGTGGTGGTGGTGGTGGTAGTGGTGATGGTGGTGGCGGTGATGGTAGTGATAGTGACTGTGCTGGTGTTTGGTGGTATTTGGTGGTGGGTTTGTGGTGGAGGTGTTTGGTGGTTGTGTTTAGTGGTGTTTAGTGTTGCGTTTGGTGGTGGTGGTGGTAGTGTTTGGTGGTAGTGTTTCTGGTGGTGGTTTGGTGGTTGTGGAATCTGGTGGTGGTGGTGTCTGGTGGTATTTGTGATGTTTAGTGATGGTCGTGTTTGGTGGTGGTGCTGATGGTGTTTAGTATTAATGGTGGGAGGGGGGTTGGTGGTGGTTTTGGAGGTGTTTGGGAGGGTGTTTGGTGGTGGCACTGATGTTGGTGGTGGTAGTGGTGGTGGTGTTTGGTGGTTGTAGTGGAGGCATCCTACTCATTGGGAATAAATAACTTCTCTCTGGAAGCCCTTCTCTTATGCTAATAGAAAATCATACAAGACCAAGAAGAATGAAATGTACATCTAAGAAAATACTATGCATAAGAATATTTGAAAAATGTACATGCAGCCTTTAAACTATGGCAGCATAATCTATTAATATCCCCTCAGCTTGCTGAGGGCTTCTATTCAGCCACAGGGAGCTATAACACAGAAATAATAAGCTCCTCAAGGCAGACACCTAGTCTAAGGAAGACTTTGGCTTGGTTGGTTTGTTTCCTAAATTACACAGATTTCCTTGCACCTTCCACTTCCTTAGATTTTTGTCACTGGTATAAGCACAACACATTCACTACCATGGGAATGGTAGAAATGACTTAAAAGTGACTGCTGCCCAATTTATAAGGCTCAACACATAATCTATCAAAATTTAGAGCCCATGAAGAGTTCATTTGTCTCTCACCTTTCTTTACTTTTTTTAAAATTTTAAGTATGGCTCTGTGGCTTCATTGGCATGGGGAGTTCTCTTTGTGGAAACTTTTTCCACTGAAGCAGGAAATCTACATGTAGATTTTTAGAGAATTGCTTAGGGCACTGGGAAATAGTAATAGCTAACATTAGTTTATAGATTAATAAAAGTGTTGTAAGGATGACCCTTAAGGAGGGGGAGGAATACATGGGAAACTATGACAATATAAGAAATAGGATATCAACAAAAATGTATAAAATAAAAATAAAACATACAGAGATAATAATAAATAAATAAAAGATAAGTGAGTATATAATGTTATAGCTGTTTCTCTCTTTTCCTCAGGTGAAATCAGACTAGCTGTTGACTCACTGCCTACTATACATATAATGGGAACTGCCTTAAGAAGGTTTGCAAAGCCTTTTAAATATACAATCTCATTTGATCCTCCTAATAATCCTGAAGGTTTATCATTATTCCATTTTTAGAGCAAAGAAAACTAAGTTCATACAGCTATTAGTGTCAGAGTCAGAATTTGTTAGTTCTTGCTAGCTCCAAGTCTCACACTCTAATCTACCAGGCCACCTGATTTTGCCTATGGTCCCTCAGTCAGTAATTTTCTTTTTTTTTTTTCTAGCATAATAATTTTATTTTTTTTTAATAGCCTTTTATTTACAGGATATATGCATGGGTAACTTTACAGCATTAACAATTGCCAAACCTCTTGTTCCAATTTTTCACCTCTTTATCCCCCCACCCCCTCCCCTAGATGGCAGGATGACCAGTAGATGTTAAATATATTAAAATATAAATTAGATACACAATAAGTATACATGACCAAAACGTTATTTTGCTGTACAAAAAGAATCAGACTCTGAAATATTGTACAATTAGCTTGTGAAGGAAATCAAAAATGCAGGTGTCCATAAATATAGGGATTGGGAATTCAATGTAATGGTTTTTAGTCATCTCCCAGAGTTCTTTTTCTGGGCATAGCTGGTTCAGTTCATTACTGCTCCTTTGGAAATGATTTGGTTGATCTCGTTGCTGAGGATGGCCTGGTCCATCAGAACTGGTCATCATATAGTATTGTTGTTGAAGTATATAATGATCTCCTGGTCCTGCTCATTTCACTCAGCATCAATTCATGTAAGTCTCTCCAGGCCTTTCTGAAATCATCCTGTTGGTCATTTCTTACAGAACAATAATATTCCATAATATTCATATACCATAATTTATTCAGCCATTCTCCAACTGATGGACATCCATTCAGTTTCCAGTTTTTAGCCACTACAAAAAGGGCTGCCACAAACATTCGTGCACATACAGGTCCCTTTCCCTTCTTTATAATCTCTTTGGGATATAATCCCAGTAGTAACACTGCTGGATCAAAGGGTATGCACAGTTTGATAACTTTTTGAGCATAGTTCCAAACTACTCTCCAAAATGGTTGGATTCGTTCACAACTCCACCAACAATGAATCAATGTCCCAGTTTTCCCACATCCCCTCCAACAATCATCATTATTTTTTCCTGTCATCTTAGCCAATCTGACAGGTGTGTAGTGGTATCTTAGAGTTGTCTTAATTTGCATTTCTCTGATTAATAATGACTTGGAGCATCTTTTCATATGACTAGAAATAGTTTCAATTTCTTCATCTGAGAATTGTCTGTTCATATCCTTTGACCATTTTTCAATTGGAGAATGGCTTGATTTTTTATAAATTAGAGTTAATTCTCTATATATTTTGGAAATGAGGCCTTTATCAGAACCTTTGTCAGTCAGTAATTTTCAAAGGCAAGATTTGAACCCAGCTATTCCTGGTTCCAAGGCTTGATCCTCTTTTTATTATGCCACTTTGCTTCTTTTTATATCTATCTACTTTTTGGTGATGAAATTTGTGAACTATAGGATTCTGTTCTTTAAAAATTCATGTAATATATTCTCATCCACCTTCATTATTCATATAGTCTTCCTTCCTTACCATTAATATTCATGTCACTTCCTTATCAATCCCTCTAAAATGTAATGGTACTGATAGTAATAATAATAGCCAATATTTACATATTGCCTACTATGTGCCAAAACCCTGTGCTAAATGCTTTACAGACAATATCTCATTTGGCTCTCACAAAACCCCTGCAATGCATTCTATTTATACCTTTCCCTTGTAGAGTTGGAGAAACTGAGATATTTGTTAAATGACTTGCCCAATGTCATACAGCCTTTAAGCAGATAAGTCTGGATTTGAACTAAGGAATTCCTGACTTTAAGACCAAAAATTCTCTATCCAACATGACACCTCACTGCTTCCTAGTAGAGATGGTTGTAGTAGTGGTGATAGTTCTTTTTCCTTTCCTCCCTTTTTCCCTCCCTCCTTCTCTCCTCTGTCCTCTCCTGTCTCTCTTCTCTCTGTATGTGTGTCTCTTCCTGCCTCTCTCTGTGTCTCTGTTTCTTAGTAGATCAGTTTCTCTGTCTCTTTTTGTATCTTCTCTGTATGTCTCTCTCTGAATGTGTTTCTCTCTGTCTCTGTCTCTATTTCTCTCTGACTCTGTTCTCTTCTCTCTCTCTCTCTCTCTCTCTCTCTCTCTCTCTCTCTCTTTTTCTGTCACTCTCTCTCTCTCTGTCTCTCTCTGTCTCTTTCTCTCTCTCTCTGTCTCTCTCTCTGTCTCTCTCTCTCTTTCTCTCTCTCTCTCTCTCTCTTTTTCTCTCTCTCTCTCTTTCTCCTCCCCCACCTTAGTATGAGCATGTGTGCATGATCATCAGTGAGACATGCTCTCTCAGGAATTTAGACTGAGAAATGATTATCAATGTCAAACTCAAATTAGCATTTCCATTCTCTTTGAACCAGTGGTATCACACTATCCATGCCCTTTCCTCCTCATGTACTATCTTATTTCCATGAATGTCATCTTCTCTTGGAATTCAGTATTAAATGAATGCAGTGGTTTTTTATCACTCTTGCTTATCTCCATTCCAGTCTCACTGGGCACCATTTATACCACATAGGTTTTGTTAAAATGCACATTTTTTAAAGAGGAAAAAAACTATATAAGTGCATACATGAGGCTCAGAATTGCAGCTTTCTTCATATTATCTATTCAGGGCACTTTTTCCACCATGCATTTTTGCACTGTCATTCAAGTCTCTCACTAACTGACTGCTTCATTTTCACTGGATAGCACAGACTAATTTCTGTGGGATACATGCCAGTTGCCCTGTAGATATGTACTTCTCCTTGGCTTATCTTTGCTCATTATTCTATTCTTGATATCATTATGCAGGAAAAAATCTGAAGATTACTATATAACAAGGCTTTCCAAAATGTTGCTGTGTTTAAACATGAGATAAATTAACAAGAGGATAGTGGACTGAAAGCATTTGCATTTCATTTGCATTCTATACAGAGAGCTAATTCTTGACAGTGATGAATAAAATGATTTGGTTTATTCTCAGGAGTTTGGGTGAGTGCAAAACTTAATAAAGACAAGCCACAAAGCAGTTGGGCTTATCAAACCTAATGAGTTCCCAAAATAATCACCTAAACAGAGAGCTAGGCAGGCAGATCTCCCTGCCCCACCTCCAAGTTGTCAGAAAACTAAAATAATGAGATTACTACAAATGAAACAAAAAATCTATTGGAAAAGAATTAGATTATGACAATGTCTTACTGAAACAAGTTCTCCATTAAAGAAAATCATTTTATTTCAATTTCATAAAGGACTCCAATATCATAAAACATGTATAATAGAGTCTCATTTGATATTCATAGGTACTCCATGATTTAAGAAAGTGGCTTAGGCAAGATTGCACCCATTTCACAGATAAGAAAGGTGTCTCAAAGAGCTCACTGTCTTGCCTAAAGATGCATAGTTACTAAGTTACAACTGGAGCTTGAACCTAGAAGGATGTTAGTTTTGGAAGAAAGCCAAATGCTGATTGATCAAGTCTTCATTTTGCAGAATAAGAATCATGGAAAACCTTAATCAGTAAGTGAATTTGGACTCAACATAATAGATAGCTGATTGCTTCTTTCCAATCATCTGATAAAAATGCTTTCACATCATGTACTCTATCCAGAGTTGGCCAGATCTTGATTACATTCAGCTGTAATTTTTTGAGTTTAGAAACATTCACTTTATATGAATTTTGACACATTTTAACTTTAGGCAGCCAGACATCTCAATCGAATGTCAGCCATGGAGTCGGGAAGATGCCTCTTCCTGAGTTCAAATCTGACCTTAGACATTTACTAGATGGAGACCCTGGGAAAGTCATTTAATCTTGTTTGCCTCAGTTACCTCATCTGTAAAGTGAGTTGGAGAAAGAAAAAACTACTCTAGTATTTTTGCTAAGAAAACCCCAAAAGGGGTCACAAAGAATCAGACACAACAAATTGACTAAACAACAACAACTTTAGACAACTTTCTCAGGCTTCACTTTATCTTAATAAATGATGTGTGGAAAAGATAGATAGCATGGTGAAGGAAGAGATAGCTTCAGACTCAAAAAGGTCATCTTAGTTTCTGTGTAACTCTTGTCCCAGACATTTTCTTCATCTGATAATGAATACAAAAATAATCACATTACCTTCCTCACAAGGTCTTAATAAAAAATAAATGAGAATATATTTCAATGGTTTTGTAAATCATAACTCTGGGAGCTATTGTGGTCTTCTAATAGTTTCAACCACTTCTTCTCAGGAACTCCTAACTCATCCCCACTGCATCTGGGCCATCCCCAATCATCCTGATCTATATCTGGTCACTAGACCCAGATGGCTCCTGGGAGATCACTCACTTCAATCCAATTTCCTTGAAGTCATAGCATCACCTCCCTGATATCACAGTTGTCCTTGAGGATGAAGGACAAACAACAACAACCTATCACTTCCATAAAGTAGACAAAATATACTCATTCAACTGCATGCCTTTCATATTTTTACTGCATTGAAATGATTCATTTTCAATGGTTTTAGTGTATTCTGAAAACAATATTCTGAAAACAAACCCTTGTTGGAGTTATCATTCTCTAATAATTCCAAGGAAATTTCATATAAAAAGCACCATTTCAATACAAAGTTGAAAGTATTATTATTTGCTCTTTTTATCATAATAGAAGCAGTCTGCACAGTGGATTGAACATTGGTTTTAAGGAAAGAAAATCTGAATATAGATTCTACCCCAAGCATTTACTATTTTTGGGACTGATAAATCCCGAGTCTCTCTGAGTCTCTGGCATCTAAGACTATGAGCTATAGACAGATTACCACCGGTATTCACTAAAAATTTTCTCACACTGACAAAATCACAGGTTCTTGACATATCACTGTATTGAAGCAAAACTGAAGGAAATCTTAGCAAATGGTGAAAGTTGGAACAATCAAGTCAAGATAATCACAGAATGAACCAATTGCTGATTAATAGATTAAAATGCAATTGGGAAATCTTTAATAGAATAAATAATCAATCAATAAACATTTATTCAGCACCCATTATATACCAGGTATTTTACAAAAAATAGGAAATAGAATAAATTATAGATGATATTAATATATGGTATTTCTAAGTCAATTAAGTGCTACTTAGGGCCTTCTCTTTTGACATTACTTTTTATTGATATAGCATTGTTCAGAATAAACCTGAACAATATAACAAAGTTAGGAAGAGGTGAATCATCTACCTCTGGAGGATTTGGTCAAAGCTATTTGTAGACCCATTCAGGTCTCACTGTGGATGAAGGATTAAGTCTCAGAGACTGGGAGTGAACCTGGCTTTCTAGAGATAAAAGGAAGATATCTTTTAAAGGGAAAATAATCTATCACTTAGACCTAGATTTGGAAAATTATCAAGTTGTTCAGTCTTGTCCAACTCTTCATTATCCCATTTAGAATTGTCTTGGCAAAGATACTGGATTGGTTTGCCATTTCCTTTTTCAGCTCATTTTACAGATGAGGAAGCTGAGGCAAACAGGATAAATGACTTGCCTAGGGTCACATTGCTAGTAAGGGTATAAGGCCAGATTTGAACTCAGGAAGAGAGTCTTCCTGACTCCAAGCCTGGCACTCTATCTATTGAATCACCTAAGTACTCTGTTAAGAGATGGAACCATAATAAGGAGAACAATACCTGAATTTCACCCTTTGTTACTACAGTTAATTGTACAGGAAGTGCAGGTTTGAGAAGAAATTGGATTGACTCTCCAGCAGTCCCAAGTCATTTTTTCTTTCCGAGGGAAATCCAAACTCCAGTTTGTTGTTCATCCTTCATTCTTGAAGAGGACCAATGACATCAAGAGGATGATATCCTGACTTGCAAGTGAATTTGATATAAGAAAGGCAGAGTTGTGCAAACTTATTTTCTCCTCCAGAATCATCTGAGTTAAGTGGCAAATTTAAGTCACAATAACCAGTGGTGGCTCCTAAAGTAGTCTCAGAAATGGGGAGCTTGCATAAATCTATATACGACAGGCAAAAAGAAACATAAATTCTTTGGAGGCTATTATAAGGCCTCTTTGTTATCCACATTTCCTGCAAGGTTTTAGAAACATATTTTAAAGACTATTTCAATATCATTAGATTTGTTTATAATCCTATATATTTCATTTTATGCATTTAGAAATATTATTCTGAGAAAAGGTCCAGAGGCTTCATTCAGGGATCCAAAAGGATCTATGATACAAAAATTAAGAACCCCTACTCTTTAGAATGAGGACAACAATGGAAATGTAAAGTTGACCGCATGAAAAAATTGTCATGTGATAAGGGACCCCAAAGGTTGGCATGTAAATAGCATATGGGAAGGCCTGGCAAGATTGGCTGACATAGACTTGGTAGCTGACCTAGATTTCCTTGACCAAAAGGAGACATGGATATGACTTTTAGAGATGTTCCTTGAAGTATGGTGAAGACCTAGAAATGGTTTTTCTTTGTTCTTTTGTTGAATCCTTTGTATAATAAATTTGTCTCATTTGCTGTGGTTTCTACTACAAGATAATGGGGTCACAGGGCTGTAATTGAAAAGAATTTTAGATCAAACAGCAAACATCTATAAAGCAATATGTGCCAATAAAAAGAAAACATAGATTAGTATAAAGAGATACATCCTTAAAATAAAAAAGACATACATACTGACATACGCTGACTGTGTGTGATCCTGGACTAGTGCTCTGGGCAACTTCTAGGACTAGAAGTTAGAAATAAAGTGTCAATTTTCATTAATAGAGGGACTTTCCTTAGTAGGAAGTTCCCAGTGTCAATGAAATCACATCTACTCTTTATATCTCCGTGCCAGGCACTAAGCAATATTATTTACATCAAAAGGAAATGAAAAAAAATATGGCTCTTTTTTACTGATATTGCCTCCAGTATTCTAGATGAGAGGCTTTTCTCAGTCAATAAACAGAAAAAAATTTCTTCCAAAGTTGACACAGACATTTACCAAATTCTTGGTCATGACTCTCTACTTTAATTAGAAAAGGTGAGAATATGAATTTTGCTAGTGAATACTATCTTCCTTCAAAAAGGGGTAATGATCATGAATATATTTCTAACATTTCTAGCTTTGTGTCTAGACTGAAAATCTGATAAAGCAATGGGAAAACTTAAAAACTTCAGTAGTTTCCTGCTGAGGCAACAGCAGCTCTGGCCAAGCTCCAAACCTGATGGAAATCTTGCTTGTACCTTTAGAATGAAGAAGTTTTTCTTTATCACATTCCTGTCCCTATCTGTGCACGGAGGTGCTTGGGAGAAGGTACTGACTAAGAGTCTGAAAATAGGAGTCCTTTGCCCTTGAATGGATTAAGTCTAAAGGATTTAACCCTGCTATTAAGGACAAGAAGTCTCATCACCAAATATTTCTCCTTGTCCACTGCTAAACTTTTATTTCTTCAATTTTCTCAAAGCTGGTCATGTTCATCAGCCTTCTCTTTCAGAAATTTATCAACCATTCCCTCTTTCTGTGACCAATTTTTTTTTCTTTCACATCTTCACTCTGGGACTTGTAGATATTTTATTGCATTATAAACTGGTTTGTTTTTAGTGACCCCCACTGTTCAGTATCTCAGGAACAAATGACTTTTGAACCACTTCCAGATTCCTTCTGAAGTACTGTCTGAGTTCCACCTACATTCAAAAGCAACCTGGCCAGCATTTTCTCCTTGAATCATGTGATAAGCATCTTGGCAAAGCTTTGTTTCTCAAAAATGTTCCTCCAATTCAGTATGGAGTGATGAAAGACTTCAGAGAGCTTTTTACTTGGAAACATTTTACTTATGTAATTGGGTGTGCTATTCTGAGAAGCCTGACTGAGAAACAAGCGACCTCATAACTCATTGCAAAGTCAGGACCCATTCAGTCTAAGGTAAATGTGATTAGGATGCAGTCTTTGCTTATTTCTCTCTGTGTGTATCTCTGTTTCTCTCTGTATATCTCTGATTCTCTCTATGTCTCTGTCTTATGCTATGTGTATCTCTGTATATATGTGTATCTCTGTCTCTCTCTTCTTCTGTCTCTCTTCCTCTGTCTGTCTCTGTCTCTGTCTCCCCTCTCTGTATCTGTATGTATGTGTGTGTGTGTGTCTCTCTCTCTTCACAATGGTCCTTAATGCTTGCTTTCCAAAAGCATTGCATAATCCTTTTTTTTTTTTTTTTTTTTTTTTTTTTTTACTTTCTCTATTATTTGTGAAATTTCTGCAGGATTAGTATATCAGATGGCTTTGAATATTTTCCATTTCTTAAGCTTTTCAAACTTTACTTCAAATGTTAGGGTTATTCATTTACATCTTTAATCACTTGTCCTTGTGAGTCTATGCAATTAGTAAATGCTAAGATAATGAACAAGATGGATCTTTTAGAAAAGCATGCATTTATCTTCACAGGTGTTCATGAGTTGAGAACACATGATACTAGAGATGTCTGTTTAAAATGCCAAATGATGTACCAGATCATAGAGATGCAAATTTTAAAAAAAGATCCTGCCTTCAAGAAGCTTACATTCTACTAGGGAAAACAACATGTACATTTATAAAAGGACTTTAGGACACATTATCCAACTCTCTCATTTTTCAGAGGAAAAAACTAAGACTGAAAAGATGAATGCTTGCACATTGATTACATAGAGAATAAAATTCAGAGATGGGAATTAGATAGAGAGATGACAGACAAAGTCTGCACCAAGGCAAAGGACCTTATAGAGATCGGCCATTGTTGTTCAGTGTGGATCACACTTTCTGCAGGGTTTTCCTGGCAAAGATACTGGAGTGGTTTGCCATTTCCTTCTCAGGAATGAAAATAAACAGAGATTAAACAGATTTACCCAAGATCACACCACTTTAAGGTTGGATTTGAACTCAAGCCTTTCTGATTCCAGCCCCAAAACTCTATCCAATGAGCCACCTAGCTGCCCCTGGATTAGGCCTGCTATAATGACTCTTAATTAAGTCCCATACCAACCCTCCTGAGAGATGGTATCTTTGAACTTTATCACCAATTTTCTTTTTTCCCTCTCTCAAGGTCATGGCACTCTCTCTGCAATAGCTCATTTCCTTCCTTGCTCGGGTTTCCATGATCAACACAATTGCTTCTGAATTCATCCAGGAGGTTTTATCTGGTTCTATGAGTTGCCTTTCTAACCCATTCCAATCTGTAAACCCCAATTTATTTTCTGCTTTTGATTAGCACTATTTACTACCTAGTATAAGCAACATATAGTATATGCTATATATATATAGTATGAGTGTATGTGTGTGTGTGTATATATATATATAATATATATATATGTGTGTATATATATATATATATATCATAGAGAGACAGAGAGAGGGGAGAGAGAGACAGAGAAAGAGATAGAAATGCAGAAAGAGAGAGAGAGAGAGAGAAATACACAGAGAAAGACAGAGAGAGGGGAGAGAGAGACAGAGAAAGAGATAGAAGAAATACAGAGAAAGAGAGAGAGACCTAAAGAAACCTAAAGAGAGGAGGAGAAAGAGACCACAAGACAGAGACAGAGAGATAGAGAGATATACAGAAAAAGAAAGAGACACAGAGAAAAAAGAGATCATGAGAGAGAGACACAGAGAAACAGATAGGGGAGAAAGACAGAAAAGAAACCAAGAGAGACAGAGACATATATAATGTATACTATATATAATATGCATATATGTAATACACACACACACACACACACACACACATATATATGTATATTACACTGGTGGAACAAATTAACCCTTGAATGGAAAATAATAGTCAACATTATTTAGGGCCTACTATGTGCCAGGCATCATACTTGATCCTTGCAAAAATTCTGGGGGTTAGATATTACTATCCCATTTTGAAATCAAGGAAACTGAAGCAATTAGAGTTTAAGTGACTTGCTCAAAGTCACATAACTAAAATATGTCAGAGGCCAGATTCGAAATCAGCTCTTCCTGACTCTAAACATCATCATCATGGCATTTATATAGCACTTTAAGGTTTTAAAGGAGCTTTTAATATTTTAATCCTCATAATAACTCTGTAAGGAAGATACTCTTATTCTCATGTTACAGATAAGAAAAATGAGGCACAGAGAAGTCAAGACCTACTCAGGGTCACACAGCTAGTAACTACATGAAGCTGAATTTGAACTCAGGTCTTCCTATCCACTGTGCCATTTCATTTCTCCTTTTAAAAAGGGAAGGAGGGGGGAGGGACACCAGTAACCAGTATTTTGACTTCTATAGCACATATCATCATTATGGCATGAAAGGAAAGAAGGCCATTATTCCTTTTGATTAGGGTGGAAAAGGTCTTCTTGGCCTTTACAATACATATGCAATTAAGATTTTGCTATCTATTCTGTAACTTCCCACAATGTCAACACAAACACCTGACTATTTTTAAAGGCCATGTCATACTATAGAAAAAAGCACCACACCCAGCATCAAAGGACCTGGATTTAAATCTTGTCTCTGAGACTTTTTATTTGTGCAAACTCAAGCACATTGCTTGACCTCTCTGGGCCTCAGTTTGCTTATCTGTAAAATGAATGGGTTGGATTGGATGGCCTCTGAGGTCCCCCTTTCAACTCTGGATCTATGATCCTACAGAGAATGGATTCTTCTTCTCATAACAGAATTCTAATACAGTACCTTCCATTCACTTCATAAAGTAATTCTTTTACCTTTTCTTCTTCCCAGTTCCAACATAGATAAAGATGCCCATGATAGAAATGCCCTGGAAGAATAGGCACATTCTCCCTCCAGGAAGCCAAGATCACATGAAGAGAATGACTAATTTACACTGGACTCCTAGAAAGGGTCAATAGCATATAACTTATAAGATGGCAGCCTGGTGTGTCTGGCTCCTTACTCAGAACTTCCATTCTTCTTGTCCTCCGTAAGAATGAGAGAACTAGTACATTGGACCCTTCTGGGGAGAACAGGTAGTCCAATGGCTTTCTCATCTATTACAGCTAAGTGGCACAATAGATACAGTGTTGGACTTGAAGTCAGAAAGATCAGAATTGAAATCCTGACTCAAACTCCTACTGTGTGATCTTAAGAAAGTCATTTAACCACTATGGATATCAGTTTCTTTATATGTAAAAAGAAGTGACTAGTCTAGTTGACCTCTAAGATCCTTTTTGTCTTTAAAACTATAATACTGGGAGCAGCTAGTTGATGTAGTGGATAGAGCACCAGCCCTGAAGTCAGGAGGACCTGAATCCAAATCTGGCTTTAGACACTTAATACTTCCTGGCTATGTGACTTAACTCCAAATGCCTCAGCAAAAAAACAAAAAAAAAAAAAAAAAAAAAAAAATACAATTCTGTGATCTTATGGCCTGCATCCCCATTACATATGCAGACATTGAATAAATGTTGATTTATTGACTGAGACCATTAATTCCTAGAAATCAGTCATTCTGTTCTCATTTTTATAGATAAGAAAACAAGTCCAGCAAGTTCAATAAAATTGCCAAAGATTACCAAGAAGGGAAACAGTTTCAGATCCCATGCCAAATCCAATGTTTTTTATATAGTATTACATTGTCTCTTATTATAAGTGCTATACTAGATTTTTATGTTCAAGGTACTTCCCAATAGCCTGTGGACTGGGAGACCAGTGTCCTGGAGAAATAAAAATGGGAACCCATAGGAATCCTCTCTGTGTTCATCTTGAAGACAGCCTATAAAGCTCACTAACCTTAAGGTCCCTGAAAGCCTCCTAAAAGGTTGGAAACATCACATATGGGTTCAAATTCTGTTTCTGATGCTTACTGTGTGGTCTTGTATAGTATTCTCCTGTGCAAAAAGAGAGGAGGTTAACCAGATCACCTCAAAGGTCTCATCCAATTTTGTCTATGAACCTATAAACTTAAAATGAACAGCATGCAAGCAGAATCCATCAAGCAAAGAGGAAAAAGAACTCTGGTAAAAATAGTAAGTCAGTCTCCAGAAACATCCTGCTGACATTGGCTCCCTGAATCCTGCTTTCCTGCCTATAGGCTGACATTCCTGGTTTTGACCTGGAGCTATTGTATTCTCTTGGTAGCACAGCCCCAGCTGCCACCCTAACCCAACTGTCAATATCTCTCCTCTTATAATCCTCCATTTCTCCTGCCCCTTCCTTCTCCCTGTGGCTTGTGTCTCCATGACTACAGAAACAGCTTCTCTAGCCTGGCTCTGTCCAGTCAACTATCTGTCATTAACCCTTGCTTTCCAAGGAGCAGCCCACTTTCTTACTTGCTCTGCTTCCAATTTTGAGAATGGTTATTTAAATTTCTTCCATTTTTTCTAACCATTCCCCAAAAAATTGATATTCTAAGATATGTATAAATACTGTAAATTATATATTTATCAAAGTGCTGCATATCTTTCTAATGCTATAAGACTATTAGGTTCAATAAGAGAAACTTGGATTTTTATATATGAAAATAAAAGCATTGTATAAATATAAATTATTATCATTATTTTTCTGAGAAAACTAGAAAAAGGGAATTCACTCAAGGTTAAGTAAATTGTGTTATTTTCACATAAGTTGAAATATAATAACTATCTTATTGCTTGAATTGAAAACACATTGATATTATACTTCAAGCTAGGAGTATCTGCCCAAATGAGGAGATTATAGGAGGTATGCAGCAGAAAAATCAATATTTGAAAATATTTTAGCTCTTTCATATGGCCCTGCATTTCTTTAGTGTTTGGATATTTCATGCACCATTAAAGCAAGGGTTTGGTTTGTTTTGAATCATCTTTTCTTTGCTGAAATATCACTAAATTCCAATCCAGATCTGATGAATTATTTACTTCCTATGTGTGATGGTGCATGTTTATATGACTCATGCCACTGTGGCCACACTAGAAATAACGTCATCTTTTACTTGCTTCCCTTTGGGGATTCTCCCTTTAATAGGACTCTGGTGTCAATGTGGTACAAGGAAGAATATGCTGGATTCGGTGTCAAGAGATTTAGGGTGAACTCCCAGGTCTGCACTTATAAAGCCTGTGTGACCTTGAGAGAATCATTTAAATTCCCTGGTGACTTCATTTGTCTTGTCTATAAGAAAGAGGGTTGGTCAAGAGGGCCACTAAGGTCCCTGAGAGCTATACCCCTATAACTGCTAAGATCTGAATATCTTATCCACTTCTATACCTCTGGATCAAGTGAAATACAGCACTCTGGGGGATTCAAGTATTCCTTTCCTATTGTAAATTAAGTCCTTCAAGGTATCAATTTACTATTTACTGAATAACTATCAGGGCATGAAATGTTAGTTAGGGTTAGGGTTAGGGTCGCGCCCTTAGAAAAAGAAGTCAGACACAGAGACAGAACACAGAACACAGACAGACAAAAAGGCACAGAGACAGAGGCAGACACAGATAGTGAGAAACAAGAGACAGAGACACACAGAGAGACAGAGACAGAGAGAGGGGGAGGAGACAGGACAGAGGGGAGGGGAGAATCAGATTCAAATTCAGAGGGCAATGGGTTAGAAGGAATCCACCAATTTCTCTTAGATTTGTCAAAGGACTTAGGTTTGAATTCAGGTTCTGCCATTTACAACTTTGTGACACTGAGTATGTCACAAACTCTTTCGATCTCAGTTTTTTCATCTGCAAAATTACAGGTTTAGACTAGATAAGTTCCAAGGTCCCTTTCAATTTTAAACCTAAGGTCACATGATATCAGTTTTGAGTGATGCTCTTAAGTGTAAAATTTGTTTTATAAGCTTTTTGAGGGCAGCAATTATTTCATTTATGTCTTTGTATATTCAGTGTCCGATGATTGATTCTATTGGTTGAGCATTCCCTCCATCAAATCAGATAGCAACCTATGAGTAACTTTTTAGATACATTTTAAGGGATTATTTGGGACTCAGAGAGATTGCTACTCAGTTAATCAACAACCGTTTTTTAAGTTCTTGCTATATTCCAGACTCTAGAGTCACAGAGCTAATGTCAGAGGTGAGAATGAAATCCAGATCTTCTTGATTCCAAAAGCAGCCTTCAATCCATTTTGGATTCATTAAAATTCATTTGAGACAATTGATTAATACAGCCCATCTATATCAATGATGGAAATAAGAGCCTAGACTCAACTCAAAACTACTTACTTTACAAATGAAGAAAGTGAGGTACAGAGATAGAAAGACACAGAGACAAGAAGACAGAAACTTAAGTTACTTTGCACTCTAGTACTAGATGTGGAATGAGGGTCTGAACCCATATTCTTTGAGAATAAATAATAACTCTTCCTATTATATCATGCTGCCTACCCATATAACTTCCCTCTCTCCTTGACGCCTTAACCTAGGTTCCTAGAAAGCACTGAGATAAATTGAAACAAACATTACTCTTGTTATTCAATCTTATCTTTGTGATTCAATTTGAAGTTTCCTTGGCATTGACAATGGGGAAGTTTGCCATTTCTTTCTCTAGCTCATTTTACAGATGAGGAAACTGAGGCAAACAGAGTTGAGTGACTTATCCAGGGTCACACAACTAGATAGTGTCTGAGACCAGATTTGAACTTAGAGATTCCTGAATTCAGATCCAGGACTTTATCCTCTGTACCACTTAGCTGCCTGCAAATGTTGCTGGAGCCTTCCATATTTTGGGGAATTGTGCCAAAAAAATTTCTAAGTTCCCATTGTATTTTTTTTTTTTTTGATTCATGATGTCTTTTTTGAACAATTTAACAGAAGGAAACAGGGTAGGAAAACAATTAGGTCCCAACCATCTCCTACTTCCTAGGGCCAAGAAGGGATCTTACCCATATCCACCATAAAACCTACAGTGTCACAGCATATCCTACTGAGGGAAACTGAGGGAACAGCATTTTGGATCCTTGGAGGCCTTATGAAACTCTCATCTGATAGATCTGAGAGCCCTTGGGGTCACACAATGCTCAGAATCCCATTTTTATTGCAATACTTCCTCTAGAATTTAGAATCTTTGATCTAGAACTAGAAACGATTTCAGACATGATCTAGTCCATCCCCCACATTTTATAGATGAAGGAACCAACACCCAGAGAAGAAATCCAGCATTACAGGAACACAAATAAAGACTGGAAGAAGGAACCTGAGAGGTCACCTAGTCAAACTGAGAAAACTGAGTCACAGAAAGGAAAAGCAATTTTCCAAGGTCACATAAGTGGTGGAACTAGTAACAAGGGGAGCCCCGAAACTCTCTCAAAAATTCCTTGAAGGAAAGATTCTCTTTGAATCCTGGCCTCTGTAAAAGGCCCTGACCAAGGGAAAGAGGACAAAGAGCTTCATTCTGTTATCTAGGAAGGGCTAGTTCTAACTGCATTGAATTGGAGATTAGTCGAGAAACACTCATTTAATTCTAAGATTATTCAAATTCCAGCTCAAGCTGCACTGACCAGCCCCCATCAAGAACAAACCCCAGCTTGTAGATAAAATGAACCAACTTGAGCTGAAGGTGAGTTATGCAAAGTCAGCAGCCACCCTTTCTTCTTTAGAGTCATTTGGATCCAGTGACAAGATGGCTGGAGATGGCAAACTATCACATACAAACAATATGCATAGGACATGCTGGAGGTAATTAGCAAGGGGAAGGCACCAGAATTCAGCGTTAAATCATAATGAAGTACAGTTTTAAAGGAGTCAGTCTCTTCTCCAGGTATATAGAACCTGCTTGTATTTGTATGCATTTTATATGGAGAAAGCAAGATGAGATTGATTCAGAAAACTAGATGGCACAGTAGATCTGAAATATATGATCCTGGCCAAATCATTTGACTTATCTAAGGTTCAGATTATTGATTCATCTGAAAAATGGGAATGATAATAGTAACTGTTATTCAGACAATTATTTTGAGATTAAGTAAAGCCAATAAGAATTTACTAAGTGCCTGCTATGTGCCAAATACTGCGCTCAGCAGAGGGTTATAAAGAAGGACAAAAAACAGTTCCTGGTCACAAGAAGTGTAATGGGGCAGACAATATTCAACTAACTATACTTAAACAAGTTATATGCAGATCATAAACTTGAGACAATCTCAGATTTCACAGCTCCACCAACAATGTATTAATGTGCTTATCTTTCTACAGCCCCTCCAACATTGACTGTTGCTATCTTTTCTCATTGTTCATAGCCATCCCTTTGAGATATCTTCATTTTATTCTGAATAGTACATAATTTGTTATCATACAATTGTTTCCATGTTGTCCTCTCCTTTTAAGTTGAGAATGGTAAAAACAGGGACTTTTTTTTTTGGTCTTTCTTTGTATCTTCAGCATTTAGTTCAATGCTTGACACATAGTACTAATTTAAATGATTGCGGACTTGACTTGCAGGCAAGGGCCAAGGATGTAAGGATTTAGTCACATTCCCATCTGCTCCTAGAGTGGTACTGGGTAGTTGATTCTGGAGTTGGGTCTCTCACTGGCAGATGGGTATAGATCAGGGTTTGAATCTAGTTTACTCCAGCCTATTACCTTAGTGTGATTGGGTAGGTATGAGGGAGTGAGCTCTGTAGTAAACTGGCAAAAATCATCTATCTAAGTTCTTTAAGAGCTTTTGGACTGAGTGATTCAAGAAACCTTGGAGCTGCTTTGTGGAATAGCTCTGAAAAAAAGAAAGGATGGGAAACAGCCATTTGCTTTTGATACTAGCACCTTTGCTAGGACAAGGAATATTTGTCATTATTACTATCTATATTTTAATAAATGATGGTCGTTTGAAAGTTCTATGAACTACACAAAATGTTGGCATAAAGAACTGGAACATTGGGGGGTGGAACCAAGATGGCAGAGAAGGCACACGTGACTTCTAAGCTCTTCTCTTACCCTCTTTATCAATATTATATCGAGCCGCACAACTGACCAGCCAAAGAAAATCTGCAGTCTCACCAAAAAAGGTTTGTCCCGGGGGTGGGGGGAGGGGGGGAGGGAGGGGGAAATCAGCGTAAGCTGGGAGAGGGAAGGCTCCAAGAAGAACCTCAAATGGGAAGTGAGAGCACAGATCGCAGCACAAGCTAGCAGCCCCAACCTGCAGTACGGGGCTTTTCCTTGGGGCAGTTGTGAACCTGCATGGCAGGAGGGCATAGCCCAGGTTAGCCTCTAATCTGCACAGTGTGGGGCTCGGCTTGGGTCAATAGAGTTTTCACAGGGTGATTTGCGTCAGGGCAGAGACTTCCAGGCAGACTTCCGGTAGAGCCAGGCTATCTGCTGGTCAGCTGCTAATACCCACAGTCCCACAAGGGGCTCTGACCTGGGGCAGTGACACTTTCACCACTTCGTCTCTAGCCTTAGGGCAGTCGCTAACCCACACTGCCCAATGGGGCACTTTGATAGCTCAGCCAGTGCTGGATCCACCTCCCGTTGGGGGAAGCGAAAACTCTCACTCAGGGCACTCCCATACCTCTGAGCTGGAAGCCGGTTTACATCTCTCCCTGCTCTGCAGAGGAAGCTGGTAACCCCTTTGTCTAGAAGGCATACCCTAAAGGCTTTAAAAAATGAATAAAAAAATGAAAAGAACATGGACAGCTTCTATACAGAAAAAGAGCAGGTCTGCAAACCTGAAGAGACTAAAAGCAAACAAGCACCAGACAATACCCCAAAGGGATATGTCACCTGTCCACTTTTATATGATGCTCTCATAGAAGAGACCATTAAAAGTCTCAAAAGAGAGTTAGAAGAAAAATGGGGAAAGGAAAGAAAAGCTTTACAAGAGAGCAACAACTTCCTGAAATATGAATTGGAAAAGATAAAAAATTCCCAGGAAGTGCAGGGAAACAAAATTTGTGAATTGGAAAAAGTAAAAAAATCTCAGGAAAGTAAGATTTGTGAATTGGAAAAAACAAAGAATTCACTAGAAAGTAGGGTTTGTGAATTGGAAAAAGAAAATAATTCACTAAAAAAAAAAATTAGTGAAATGGAAAAAAATTCCATAGAGCAAAACAATTCATTTAAAAACTCAATTGGAAATATACAGAAAGAAGTAAAAAAAGCTAATGAAGAAAATAATTCATTAAAAATCAGAACTGAACAAATAGAAACTAATGATTCATTGAGACAGCAAGGATCAGTCAAGCAAAACCAAAAAAATGACAAACTGGAAAAAAACATGACTTATCTACTTGCAAAAACAAGAGACTGGAAAATAGATCTAGGAGAGATAAATTGAGATTACTGGACTTTCTGAAAATTATGATGAAATCATCGAAGAGAATTGCCCAGATGTAATAGAATCAGAAGGTAAAATAGGCATTGAAAGAATTCATCAAACACCTTCTGAAAAAGACCCTAAAATAAAAACCCCAAGGAATATTGTGGCCAAATTTCAGAATTATCAGATTAAGGAAAAAATTTTACAAGCAACCAGAAAAATACAATTTAAATACCAAGGTGCTACAATAAGGATCACCCAAGATCTGGCTGCCTCCACATTAAAGGATCAAAGGACTTGGATATTCCAAAAGGCAAAAGAACTTGGAATGCAGTCAAGAATAAATTACGCAGCTAAGCTGAGCATTTTCTTCCAGGGAAGAAGATGGACATTTAATGAAACAAATGAATTCAACTTGTTTCTAAGGAAAAAACCAAAATTAAACAAAAAATTAGATCTACAACCACAGGACTCAAGAGATGCAGAAAAGGTAAAAATAACTCTTGAGAATTGTTTCTGTTGTGGATATATAAAAAGACTACATGTATAATTTGATTTTACTGATATAACATAAAAAAGGGAAGTACATATGGAAAAGAGATAATGACAGAAAAGGGGGGAAGGGGGGATAAAAAGAGGGAAACTGTGAAGACCGTGTATTTTTAAAATCAGCAGGAGTCAGGAGTTCAGGTTAGGGGAAAATCGTCAGTCTTTATTCTCAGTGAAGAAGGATAGGAGGCTGAAGAGAATCGGCGATAGCAATGTGTGCAGCTGAGTCAAGAAGCTAGCTAGACCCGCAGGCACACGACCAGCAGCTAGGAGAATGGAACCCAGGCCCAATCTCTCCCAGCTTCTCTTCCTGTTCCTCTCTCTGCCTCCACCCACCAAAATCGTCATTTCCTGTACAACACATCAGGACTTGCACAGAGAGTGTTCAGGGACCATTCTTTATCCAATCATGTATATAAATAGAGTCCAATTACTATTTGGACTTGGGACCTCAGTGCATCAACTCAAACCTCAGCCCATTACATCTCCCGCTTTCTTTTATTTTAGAACACAGATGGTCATGCCATCCCTGACTTCTCAGGGTGGTCAGAGCCCCCAAGGGGAGGTGATCACAGCCTCCCTAACTTCTCAGGGAAGGCGGTGAAAACACCAAAAAGGAGGTGATCACAGCCTCCCTGACTTCTCAGGAAAGGCGGTGAAAGCACTAAAAAGGAGATGATCACGCCCTCCCTGACATCTCAGGAAGGGAGATGAAAAGCACCAAAGGGAAATGGGGGTTGCTAGCAGGTTTCTGGGCTGGGGTCTTTTATAAACCCACGTGGGGAGGTATTACACAAGCACATAGCAAAACCAGAGGCAAGGATGACTCTCCCACAGTCAGCAGGCTCGTGTGGGTAACAAACATGAATTGTACATGCAAGGGAAAGCAAACAATATAAATCAACATGGTGTTGGAAAAAGATCATCAGAAGTCCTAGAAGGAGGGTATGAAAAAAGTCAAAAACACCTTCTTCAGCAGCCAAAGATAGTCCAAACCAATCTATTGTCCATTTTCAATGTCAGGAAACCAATGATCCCCTGAGTTTTCGGTCCTAAAAAGTCTTTTATTGTTGGGAATCCAAATTCCCAAGTTTTGAAGTCCTGTAAAGTCTTATCATTTCTCAGAGAATCCAAACCCAGGTTTTCGTCCTATGTCCGAGAACAAGATTCCTGAGGGGTCCCATGTCTCAGAAATCCAATGATTCCTGAGGGTTTTCAAGTCCAACACTTGATGTCCATGAGTCAAACCTATAACTGCAATTTTCAATGGTAGACAACAGCAACAGAACCACCAGATATTTCTTGGGTCTTCCTTTGTTTCAAGGGTCTGCTCTGTCTCTCTTGGATGGACAAGGTGAATATGGCTCGTTGGCACCCATCTGATTCCTTTTCTCGACCTTAGAGATACAAGCAAAACCCTCTCCCCAAGCAGTTAGCCTATCTGGTCCTTTCCATTCACCACTTTCTGGGTCTCTCCACACCCCTGGCGATTATCTTAAAGATAGTGGAGCTGCTCGACTGGACACTCCCTTCTGGTGGGGTTTAAAACTTGTCACCAGCCAGTGCATCTTTGTCAAAAATCAAAAGGAAAGTATAAAGGGCTAGATTTGGTTCTTAGGGTTCCTGTGGCTCCCTTTCTTTTTGTTTTTTGGGGAGCGCTTAATATCTCTGTTTCTCCTCCCACTATTCCTGTCCTTGAGGATTGAAAGGTATGCCTGTTGTGTAAAATCTATACTGTGAAAAAGTGTGCAAAAATGTTTCGAAGTATAACAGGACCTTGCTTTTTTATTGCTTGTGCACCCATAATGGCAAATGTTTATGAGGAATTAGGACCACTTGGCTTTCTTTTGCTGCGGCATTGCAAAAGTAATCCAAAAAGGTGTCACCCAAAACATGGATGAAAAAACAGACAAAAAGATTTATAAAGGGTCACACCATTTGCCAGATTTCATTGGGTCTCAAACCACGAGGGTTCTTCCCCGGAGGCAGTGTAGGAGCGTGGAAAGGAAGGCAAGCCGAAGGCTTTACTATGCTCCTACTTCCTTTTTATTCCAAATTGTAAACGTAAAGCTCGAGCAGCCTGATGATATTTGAATGAGATCCTGGGCTTCTTGGAACAACGGGGGTATTGACCAACATAGTTAGGGCTATCTGCCTTTGTTGCCATCAAAATTGGGACCTGGAAGTCCACTTGAGAATAAAGTAATATATGATCTTTGGATGTTTTCACTTGCTCTTGAAGTTTTTAAAACTGATATATATTAGAGGCGAAATTTTATTTTCTGGACCGTACCACCCTACTGAATAGGCCGAATCAGATGTTATATTTATGTCTCCTGGATAATAAGTAAGAGCAAATACCAAACCATTCTGCTGAGGGACTAAAAGAGTTCTGATTACCTCTTTAAGTTAGATCATGAGAGTACACATGAAATATTATTTTGGATGCATCGGAAGATAGTTGGTCCTTTAAGAGGAACTTTAGAACTTTTTCTTCAAAATCCATCGCCAATTATGTAATAGTCTAATTCTTTAATGGAGACCCAAAAAAAATTTGGGCCAAGCTAATAAAATTTGCCACTTGGGATGGTCTCACAACACAATTAATTTGTGTATTGGTATAAAATATATATCTTTGTCAGGTCTTGTCCCAGATAATTGTATTGCTCGCTTAGTGGCCTTTAATAAAATTCTACCACAAGCACTGGGGTGTAAGGTTTTGTTCTGTTGTCCAGGAGATTCACCCATTATCACCTGTCTCCTTGATGAAGGACGCTGTGGGTGCCTCATGTGTGGCAAAACTGAATCTCCTAGGGTTTTTGAACTCTTTCAACCACATTGGATAAAGCCAGTTCAACTTCTCTCAAAGCCTTTTGAGCTTTTTGTAAGCTGGCGTGGTGAATTTAAAGCACTGTATCCCCTGAAATGTCATATAACGGTTTAACGATAGGTCGTCAAACCAACATTCCATCCATTGATATCTCCTATCAATTTCTGAAAATCATTCATGTGTTTAGGTTTTCTGTTCTTGGACAGTTTTGAACTTAAGCACCTTAGGGTATACTTCATATCCTAAATATTGAAAAGGACATGTCTTTAATTTTTCTGGTGCTATGTATAATTTGTAATTCCTTATGTTTCTGGGTCTTTTGAGACATGTTCTAACATTTGTTCCTCAGGTACATCCCAAAATGTCATCCATGTAATGTAATAGCATAATTTTGGGAATGCTTTTCTTACTGGAGCAAGGCAACAACATACATTTGAACATAGAAGGGCTGTTTTCATTCCCCTGTGGAAAACTGTCCATTCATATCTTTTAAAGGCTCAGCTGTTAACGCTGGGCATGAAAAGGCAAATCTTTTCATATCCTCCTTATCCAGAGGGATACAATAAAACAACCTTAATATCTATGACCCAAAGAGGCCATTCTCTGGCAACTGAGTAGGAGAAAGTCCAGGTGGAAGAGTTCCCATATTTCCATCTGTTCATTCCTTTTCTTAAATCCGAAATCCTCCATTTTCCAGATTTCTTTTTCAAAACAAACACTGGGAATTCCAAGGACTTAGAAAGGGTTTTAATGTCCTTGGTCAAGCTGTCCTTAATAATCTAATAAGGCCTGAATTTTATCGTTAAAGGACCACTGTTCATCCACACTGGTGTATCAGTTTTCCATTGGATAGGAACAGGTGGAAAGTGTTCAGGCCTTCAACAGCCCCTGCTTTAAAACCAAGTACTTTTTTAACCCTAATTGCTGTAAATGTCTTTCCCACAGATTGATGGGGATTTTTCTATTATGGAAAAACTCCCTGTTTTTGCCTTTCCAAAAGTCCATCTCATAGGGGCAGCACTAACTTCGCTGCTATTGATCCTCCTACACCAGAATGTAGGTGTTCTTTAATCTTTTGGATGACTGGGCCATTTACCCTTTAATGACCTCCAATCTGCACCATTGTTCACCAACCTTCCAATGGAAGGCCATTTATATAGATTGTATGGTCGGTCAGTTTTACACCTTCCAATATATTGTGGATTTTGTGATCTGAAATCAGAATCTGGGGTGGTATCACCAAGCTGCTTATTAGTTCTGTATGAGTAAACCTGATGCTACTATTTCTCCTGGGTGATAAGTCCACATTGTTGCCTGTTTGGTGACTGGGATATTACACATTCCCAGTTTCACATCAGTGTGGATGAACACTGTTTTGTACATGCCTCAGGAGGTAAAATGGTCAAGCCTACTGTGCCTGGGGCAAGGGATCCATAGGCTGGAAGGAACAGATTTCAACCCTCCAGGGAGTATCTCATTGTCTCAGCTGCATACAATCTATTTTCCCCAATTGTAATCCCTTTCTTCCATCAGGTTGCTTCCTGGTGATTGATTTGTAATCCCTTTCTCCCATCATATGGCTTCCTGGCTGATTGGTATTGGGGTTTGGCCGTCAGGCACCTCTGGGTGCACCATTGGTGCCATCATGCCCCGTTTTTTCCTGGGGACCCCTGGGTTGGGCCCCATCCTTTTCCCTGAACCTGTCTACATTCTGAGGCCCAATGGAAGCCTCTGTTGCATTTTGGACATGGGTGCTGGGTCTTGTTCTCCCACCCTGCTTTCTATCTGCCCTATACCAACATTGAGCTTTGATGCCCTACTTTACCACACTGAAAGCATTGACGTGCCTCTTAGAAGTCCCTTTGCCAGAAAGGGGACCCTGTCTTCCCATTTGGATCCTGGGGTCTGCTTCATATCTGATATAAAGGTATTTTTGGCCACTGTGGCACAGCGCTTATGAACTCCTCTAAAGGAGAATCCTCCCAGTCCTAGTATAACCTTCTGCCACCCATTAGCATTTTCCTTAGGAAGTTGCCTTATTAAAACATCTGTTGATAATTTTCCCCCATTAGTTCTTGGATAGCAATCTAAACGTCCCACAAAGTCCAAAAAGGGTTATCTGGCCCTTGTGTTATTTTTGTGAAGGCCTCACCTTTGTCATTTTTATTGTGAATCAAGTCCGCTTTGATAGCATTAGCAGCAATTTGCTCATCTGCTACTGGATAATCAATCTTGGCTGTGATGTTGCATATGGACCTATACCTTTTAATAGGTCATGGTAATTGCAGATGAACACATTTTGACTATTTTGTTGGGCTTTTCCAAGAGCTCACTATTTTCAGAAAGCCCATGTAATTTTGTCCGGTTCTAGGCTTGCATGATTTCAGTCATTAGGAGTCAAGATTTCAAAAAGCCAAATTCTGTAATAGCATCTTAACATAAGCTGATGTAGCCCCAAAAGAGGCAAGCCTTTTTCAGATCTTTGATGTTTCTATGTTAAAAGGGACGATCTTGGACTTTGTTGACCGGAGGCATTAAACTGGGAAATTACAGGAAGATATGTGGCTGGAGCTCTTGCGCCCCGGCCTTTTCTTTGGCCTTCATTGCCCCTTTGTAATCTACTAAATTGGATACTGGGGATGCTGGGGGGAGGTGCTGGTGCTGTCACCCCCCCCTGCCCCTCCCCCTCCATCCTGGAGGGTGGGTTGATGGAGGAGATCCAATCCTTGCTCCTGAGGTGGGGCTGAAGCTGCCTCCTGAGGTAAAGCCCACACCCTTGCTCACTTAAGTCTCCATGCCCTGTGGGGTATGGTCAAATTTTCACCTTCCTCCCTTGGCCTCCTTTGGCTACTCTGAGCGGGCAAGGTTTTTTCCTTCTTCTAGGAAAACAATGCTAACTGAATTATTTTGTATAAATAAAATACCATGGAAATTGAATGAGGACGTTTTCATTGTAATATGCAGACAGTGTTTTCAAAGGGACCAGATCTCGGAGATCTGCCCTCCTACGAACCAAGGGAGATGGGTTTAATTACCCAAAATCTAGCTACCTGTTCCCTTTAAAGTAGCCCTTGTCCTTCTATCAGCTTAAGCATGCTTTCTTAGCACCACTCATGGGTGGGGTTAAGGGTGAAGGGGTTGGGGGGCGGGGATGGAGGTTTTAGCAGCATTTGTCCCATTTTAGCCAAAAAAAAATTACTGGTTTAGTTTTAAGAAAATAAGTTCCCTGTTTGCTATTAAAATACTCACCCGTTCCTTGGTCACGGGCTTCTTCAGTCCTGGTTCCCACCATTGGGCCCAAAATGTGAAGACCTGTATTTTAAAACACAGGAGTCAGGAGTTCAGGTTAGGGGAAAATCGTCAGTCTTTATTTCAGTGAAAGGATAGGAGGCGGAAGAGACCCAAAAGCAATGTGTGCACAGAAAAGCTAGTAGACCCAAACCCACAAACCAGCAGCCAGGAAATGGAACCCAGGCCCAATCTCCCAGCTTTCTTCCTGTTCCTCTCTGCCTCCACCCACCAAAATTGTCATTTCCCGTACAAATATCAGGACTTGCACAGAAGGGGCAGGGACCATTCTTTTCCAATCATGTATATAAATAGAGTATAGTCCAATTACTATTTAGCCTCATGTACTTGGGACCTCAGTGCATCAACTCAAACCTCAGCCCATTACAGGAAACCCCATCCCACAAAGAGGCAAAGGAAACTTATCTATCTGGGATTTAAGAGGGGAAAAAATTGTTGAACTTACTTCATCAAGTTGTCTCAAAAGAAAATAATTGACATATTTGTTTTTAAGAAAATTCTCTTGCTTCATTAAAAAGGGGAGAAAAAAGGGAAAAGAAAAGGGTAATAAGGGGAAGAATAGAAGAAAGGGGAAAAGATTCAAAGGGGAAGGGAGGATTCTAAAGAGGGTGAGCGCTAAATGGGCAATAAAGTTTAAAAAAGGGAAAGAGAGTTGAGGGGCAAGAAAAAGTAAAGCATAATATGGGGATATTTGGATGGCAGGAAATAAAGAATTAGTAATTTTAACCATAAATGTGAATGGGATGAAGTCTCCCATAAAGAGGAGGAGAAGCAGATATCAAAAAGTCAGAACCCTACAATATGTTGTTTACAAAAACACATTTAAAGCAGGAAGATACAACAGATAAAGGTAAAAGACTGGAGAAAATCTATTATGCTTCAGGTGAAGTCAAAAAAGGGTAGCCATCCTTATCTCAGATCAAAAAAAGCAAAAATTGATCTATTAAAAAGATAAGGAAGGAAACTATATCTTCAAAGGGTAATAGACAACAAAGCAATATCAATGCTAAACATATATGCACCAAGTGGTATACAAACAACTTCCTAAAGGAGAAGTTAAGAAGTTGCAAAAAATAGACAAAAAACTGTAATAGTGGAATCTCAATTTGATCCAGAATTGATAAACAAACCACAAAACAAATAAGAAAAAATTAAAGAGGTAAATAGAATAATGAAAAAATTATTTTAGATCTTTGGGAAAATTGAATAAGACAGAAAGGAATAATTTTTTCTCAGCATTCATGGAACCTATTCAAAATTGACCATATATTAGGACATAAAGACCTCAAAATTAAATGAAAAGCAGAAATAATAAATGCTTTCTTTTCAGATCACAATACAATAAAAACTACATTCAACAAAAAGTTAGGGGTAAATAGACCAAAAGGTAATTGGAAACTAAACAATCTCATCTTAAAGAATGATTGGGTGAAACAGCAAATTATAAATACAATTAATAATTTCACTCAAAATAATGACAACGATGAGAGTCATGCCAAAATTTGTGGGATGCAATTTTATATCCTTAGAGGCTTACTTGAATAAAACAGAGAAAGAGAAGAGATCACAACATAATGTTTTCACATTTTTTTTTTTTGCTTGCTTGCTTGCTTTTTTTCTTTCTCATTTTTTTCTTTTTGATTTGATTTTTCTTGTGCAGCATGATAAAAATGTAAATATGTTTAGAAGAATTGCACATGTTTAATCTATGGATTACTTGCTGTCTAGTGAATAAGGAATGGAAGGAGGAAGGGAGAAAATTTTGGAACCCAAGATTTTGCAAGAGTGAATGTTGAAAACTATCTTTACATGTATTTTAAAAATTAAAAACTATTATCAAAATAAAAAAAATAAAATTTTACAAAGAAGGTGAATAAAGTAAAAATATGTTGTAATAAATACAATTCTTTAATCAATTGGGGTTGAGTGACGTGGCTAGAGTCACACAGGTAGTAAGTGTTTAAGACTAGATTTGAAGAGTCAGGTCTTCCTGATTCCAGGGCCAGTGTTTTATCCACTGCATCACCTAGCTGTTCTAGTAATGATACTTCATTGTTATTATAGTTTCCTTTAAAATCATATATATTTTGTTTTATGGATTTAAATTCACTAATCTAAGAACTGGTTCACAGATTTCACCAGATTGCTATTTGGATCCATGTTATAAAAAGAGGTTAAAAATTCTTTTTTATGAATATTGATTTTGTCATCCAACAGTCACAACTCTAACATTTCTGATGATAGTCCCATAGATTTAGAAATGTAAAGGACTTAAAGCTCACTTAGTCCAACTTAATTTTCTCATCTCTACAGGAAACTCTACAGGAAAGGACACTGAGACCCAAAAAATTAGTGACTGACTTAAAACTATGTGACTGACTTTTGAAACTATGATAGACTTAGCTCTTCTCAGTAATACAGCGATCCAAGACAATTCCAATAGACTTGGGATGAAAAATACCATCCACAGCCAGAGACAGAATGCAGATCAAAGCATACTATTTTTAACTTTTTATTTTCTTTGCTTTTTTCTCATGGTTTTTCCCTTTTGTTCTGTTTTTCTTTTACAATATGACTAATATGGGAATATGTTTAAAATGATTATGCATGTATAACATATATCATATTGCTTTCAGTGTTGGGGAGGAAAAAGATAAAGAAGAGAGGGAGAAAAAATTTGGATCTCAAAATTTTACAAAATGAATGTTGAAAACTGCCTTTATATGTAATTGGAAAAATAAAATATCATTGAGAGAAAAAAATATAGGTATGTGTGGAAATAAGGTTGGAAAATGCACTACTTATTCTTCAAGCCATCCTTGTATCTACCTGCAATCCTCTCTCCAGTTTCTCTTCAAATCCTAAGCACGTTGCTATAGTAATATAACCTAACAACCATGCCCTAAAAACACTGCCAAGAGATTCTGGACTTCAGACCATTCACAGGCTATGTAAGCTGGTGAGTCTTATGGTCTAAGGCCCAGAAGAATGCTTGCTTTCTTTTTGCCTTTTAGTTTTTATACCTGCATTTCACATTCACATTCACATTCAAAGACCATTCATCACCATGAGTTATCTCAAAATTCAGTAATAATTTTTCATAACATTCTTAGTCCAATATAGATGGTTATGAGCCCAGGGCCAGACATGTGTTGATTAAAGGCACAGTAGACTCAAGTCATTGAGACTTTAAGGACAAGAAAGTGCTGATTCCATCCATACATAGCATGACAATGTGCACGTTCAGGGAGAGATTAAAGTTTCAGGGACTTATATCCAGCGGAGCTTCTCAGCCTCTGCTCCCATTGATTCACATTGTTAATTTGTACTTATACTACTTACTCACTCTACTTCCAAAGTTGTTCTTGAATTTAGCTCAGATTTCCTTCATGGTAAGTTATCTAATACAACATTAAAATTGATCTAGTGCTTAGCTTTGCAACTCTCTGTGATCCTAATACTGAATACCTTCAAATGCTATTGGAATGCAGGTAGTAGAAAGAGAATTGAGTTTGCACCTAGCTTAAAGTCCTGGTGTTGAGGTTTAGATTTTGGGGTTCCCAGTCAGAGAGAACAAAAATGATGAGGTTTAGGTTTTGGGGTTCATGGTCAGGAAACCAAATGAAGAGTTTGGCTCCCCTAAATCCCCCTAGGATTCGGCACATGGCAGGAAGTTGTGGGAACCCTTTCTAGTAGCACAGAGGTCCATCGTAAGGGAATTTACGAACCCAAAAAGCTAGACTGGTAAAAAAGAAGTTTATTATTGGCATTGGGAAGTCAGTCTTTGCTATGCATGAATAGAAAGACTGAATTCCTTAGTGGCAAGGTCTGACAGAGAAGTAAAGTTTCTAGTAGAGAAATCCCAACAGAGAGGTATAAAGTCTTGTTGAGGAAATAGGTAAGGAAGATAGAGGGTAACTGTTGGAATCCTTACAAAGCGTTAACTCATTAGAGTTGATAGAGATGATAATAATTATCTAATTTAGCATGGTTCAGTATGATAGATCTGATTTTACAAGGAGATGTTATGGGCTAGAAGAAACAAGGTACTAAGTGGAAGTGATAGAGACAATGCTTGTGTTCACACCTTTAGAGAGCTCATATTAGCAAGAAGCTCTTAAGGCCAGAGAGCACTCTGGGAGGAAATCCATAATTCCACTCTCAGATCCAGCTCACTTGCATGTCATGGCATCACCTTCTTAATGTCCTGGTCCTCTTTAATAGTGAAGCAGAGAACAACAATTAACTGCGAGTTATTTTCCCCCCATTAGGCTGTAAGCTCCTTGAGCTTAAAAACTGTTTTTTGCCTTTCTTTATATAGGTCAGCTAGGTGGCTCAGTGGATAGAGTACTGGAACTAGAGTCTGGAAAACTCACCTCTGTGAGTTCAAATTTGGCCTCAGACACCAGCTGGTTTACCCAGGACAAATTATTTAACCCTGTTCGCTTTAGTTTTCCCATATGTAAAATGAACTAGAGAAAGAAATGGCAAGCCACTCTGGGATCTTTGCCAAGAAAACCCAAATGGAGTCATGAAGACTCAGATGTCATATTCCCAAAGCTTAGCACAGTTCCTGGCACCTAATAGTTGCTTTTTAAATTTTTTTTTTTTGTTTTGACTAGCACCTAGCACAGTGTTTGGAAGATAGTAAGTGTTTAATAAATGCTGGTCAATTGATTGATTACAAGAAGGACAACTGGAGAGAGAATTAGAATGTTCCCTTAAATCTCCACAGTATGAAGTGCTAGAGCAAAAAGAAAATGCACTAGATGGATACTCATAGAGAAAAGAGGCAAATAGCAATAATTTACTATATAATCCTATATGGAATTATACATAGGGCTTTATTTGAGCAAAGCAAGAAAATAAGTTTTTATAGCCTCCCTAGAGTTTGATATTGCAGAGACCATGTACAAAAAAAAGGCTTCAAAAACAGATTGGGGGGAATTGAAGTTGACCCTTACAAAATGCCTCCAGTGGCTTGCTTAAGTGAGCTAGTTAGTCTCCTGGGAAATGGAATGAACTCCATTGCTTAAAGCAGAATTGAACTACAGAGAGTAAATTCAAGGCTAAAGAAGAAAAAGTACAGAGTCAAGAACAATATTTTAAAGGAGAACTGAATTGAAGAAAGTAATAAACTCAAACTGAGAGACAGGAATTAGTATTCAGAGGACAGAGTCTTCTGCAAAAGAATCGTCCAGTGCTGAGAGCGAAGAAAAGATATACTGGAGCACAGGAGAACAGTACCAGATAAGAGCAGTAATTGAAAATATCTATTGGATATAGAGACAAGCGGTGGGAGGGAAGCAGTGAGCTCAAGCAGAGAATCCTTTAAGGAGAGAAGCACAGTGCTCTCCCTGATAGCCTCTGACTGGAGCTTGAACTGTATTGAAAGTTGCAGAGATCACTCAAGTCTCTGAAGCAATGTGACTAACTGGGGACTACTGTTACTTTCTATAGACTTGGGACTTCAGTCCTAAGTGTTTCCATTAAATTGCAACTACTATTTGTGTTTCAAGATTCTAAAATTGTGTGCTTGAAAGCAAGTTGGAGGCTACCCTGGGAGAGCACCAGGTACTGAAGTTCCCAGAATATTTGGGTGGAACTAATGAACAAGAGAAGTGAAGGGTCAAGATATACAGTGCCTGGACCTTTGTTTCAGAAAACTGTCTCCAAAACAAAAGCTATACTTCAGGTCTTTCTCTTATTTATTTCAGTATCAGAAGGATGCAGGGATCCTCGAACTTTTTAAATAGGGGGCCAGTTCACAGTTCCTCAGACTGTTGGAGGGCCAGACTATAGTAAAAACAAAAACTTTGTTTTGTGGGCCTTTAAATAAAGAAACTTCATAGCCCTGGGTGAGGGGGATAATCATCCTCAGCTACCTCATATAGCCCGCGGGGCAGTTTGAGGACCCCTGGTTAGGCTTTTTGCTGCATTTTTATCAAAGGAAATGGCTTTTTCACTCATAGCTAGAGAGAAAATGGTGTGGAGTAGAGGGAAGGACTTATATCTACAACTATCCATCTAGATATCTAGACATGTATGTATATAGACCCATTTATATGCACCTAATACGTGTCAGGCACTGTGCTAAGCACCTTACAATTATTACCTCATTTAATCCTCACAACAGCCCTGAGAGATACATGTTATTTTAATTACCCCCATTTTACAGATAAGGAAACTAAGGCAAAGAGTAATTAAGTTACTTGACCAGAATCACACAACTCTTAAGTATTTGAAGTCATAGTTTAACTGAGGTCTTTCTGACACTGTATTCGAAGTGCTACCTAATTGTTCCTTTTCCCCCTAGAAGACATAATAGTGAATCTTTGGCCTTTTCGATCATTCTTTTTCTTCTAAAGTACAGTGAGTGAACTTTCCAATCTGGATCAGCAAAACAGAAGTCCTAGACCCCAAGCTTTGTTTGGTAGCCAGCCCAATCTAGAGGCTGAGAAGGGCAAAGGATCATCTGGAGTGACCGTTGGGACTCCAGCTCAGCAGCCATTTCCAGCTATGAACTTTGACTTGGTGGGAACAATGCTATATAGGAACTGAGCTAAATTGTGAGCCAAAATTCCATGAAATGGGAGAGGGGGGTTGGCTAAGAGAGTATGCCCCTAAAATGCTGATGAAAATGTTTGCATGTTTGTTCTTACTATATACTTTAAGTAAATAGCCCTTTGTAAAAGATTTTGGGGGAGAAAAAAGTCAGCTTCTAAATTTGCTAGAAGAATACTTGATTTGAGGAAAGAGATGAAGTAGCCAGATAAAATCAATTCTGGAACCAATTTCTTGTAGTAGTTTTTATAGTAGTTTTTGATTTATATTCCAAATGAGTACTTTATTAATTTAAGGATACTTTTGCCCCTACTCCCTTTTGTCAAAAGATCAATAATCAAAAACAAACAAAAAAAGATCTATAATCATCAAAATCCTTTTAATAGATGTCAGTAATGTTTAAAATTGCAATAATGTTTAAAATAATGAATTAAATATTTTTAAATAAATAATAATATTATATTATAATTTAATAATATAATATTACTATATTATAATCAATAATAATATTTTTAAATCTGATTAAAACAAGTTTTTAAAAATTTATATTTCAGAGCAGCTTGGTAGTGCAGTGGATAAAGCACCAGACCTGAAGAGAGGCTAAAACATGCAAAAAATGACTTGTAAACTCTTAACAAAACAAATCAGTATGTAATTACTAAGAAAAATGGAAATAAAGGAGTAGGTTTAATCAGAGGGCTTACCAAGGGCAAGGGTGTGACAGATATGAAAAAGAGAGTTTTGTCATTAGGATGGTTTAAGCAATGATGACAGTATATGTAATCACTTTCAGCATAAAGAATAAATATGGGCAAGCACCCTGACCTTTAGTTCATGCTAATTTGCAAAGATAGATGATAAAGATAAAAGTAGAGTATTTAGAAAGCATTTGTAATGTGTCAGACACTGTGCTAAGTGCTGGGATACAAAAAACAAGAAAGCAAGAAGATCTCTATTCTCAAAGAATTTGTATGGTAATTGGGGAAGAGAAAACAAAAGAGAGAGGAAGGAAGAGTGAAGGGAACTTTCTTCCGGAGCAAAAGAGAGAGTAAATAGGTAGGGCTGAGTATGAAGTGAGCACTAGGGCTGGGAATCCTCAAGAGAATAGATAGCAACTCACCCTGCAGGCCATAGTATCAGGGCACTCTTAGCTAGGCAAGGCTTAAAGTGGGGAAGGGCAATAGATCTCAGAATGAGCTAGACCTGAAATTAAGGTGAATTTAAGTGAAGTAAAGGTTAACTTAACAGTTTCCATAAGAACTAGGGAATAGATTCATTCTTTTCTTTATTACAGGACATTTTAAGTTATTGTTCATATATCCAATTCTTCCTGTGCAACAAGAGAACTGTTTGGTTCTGCACACATATATTGTATCTAGGATATACTGTGACATATTTAACATGTATAGGACTGCTTGCCATCTGGGAGACAGGGTGGAGGAAGGGAGGGGAAAAGTCGGAACAGAAGTGAGTGCAAGGGATAATGTTGTAAAAAAAAAATTACCCAGGCATGGGTTCTGTCAATAAAAAGTTATAATTATTAAAAAAAAAAAAAGATGTTGTTCATCTATTTTAAAACCAGATTATTAGTATACAGAATCCCATTGATGAGGTCTAGATTTAGGATGGTCAGGGAACCAAATGATGAGATTAGATTCAGAGAACCAAAATGAGATTAGAGTTCCTAGTGGTCAGAGAGTTAAATGATGAGGTCTAGTGGCAGGTTTGGGGTTCAGGGAATCAAATGGAGAGTTTTGACTCCCCTACACCCCCTTGGGATTTGGCACATGAGTAGGGAGTTTGGGGAATCCCCCTTTTGGTGGCACAAAGATCCTTTGTAAAGGAGTTTATGAACCCAAAAATTAGATTGGTAAAAGAGATTTATTATAGGCATAAGGAAGTCAGTCTTTACTATGCATGAATAGAAAGGATGAATTCCTTGTGGCAAAGTCTCGACAGGGAAGTATAGTAGTGGAGGAGTCCTGGCAGAAAAGTAAAGTTTTTAGTAGAGAAACCCCAACAGAGAGGCATAAAGTCTAGTTAGGGAAATAGGTGAGGGAGATAAAGAGAGGGTAACGCTGGAAGAGAATATCCCAGTGGGCAGAGGCATGTTAGCTCCTCTGCAAAGAAAGGGTTTAAGATTGGTTCTTTTATAATAGAAGCCTTGGCTACAAGTGAGGCCTACTCCAAGGGGGCTGGGTTTCAGCTTGAGCTGGAGTTGAATAGAAGATTTTCATTTGAATAGGGTTGGGATTCTTTAGCTCAGGATTCAACCAGCCCTATCTAGATAAAGTACTTTATTTGATTCTCTGGGGTGGTCACTCACCAGGGGCAGGGTTGAAGGAGAATCTCTCCTTTGAGGAGCTTCAAGTGCTTTACCTCATGGCTCATTCCCAAAGTCAGAGAGAGAGAAAGAGAAAGAGTTTTGGGGCTCCTCTCATCACCATATGAGAAATTTCCTCTGCTGATATGTATGGAGAACTACACCATAAGTGATCACCTTAGAGAATTTCTTGAGTGTACTAGAGGTCAAATGATTTACTTGCCCAAGATCTCACAACTAATAAGTATGTTTTTGGAGGTAGGATTTAAATTCAAGTCTTCTTCCTCCTTCTCTCTGTCTCTGTCTCTCTTTTTCTGTCTCTTTCACTCTCTCTTCTCTCTCTCTCTTTTTTTTTTTTCTTTCCCTCCACCCCCCAACTCTCTAACTGCTACTGCTTCTCAGTCTTCTTTGCTGGTTCATCATACATACTGCCCTGATGTGGGTTTTTCCCAAGAACCTGTTGTATACTCCCTACTCTTCCATATCAATAGCAAGTGTTTAAACTGAGGCTTATGAATTTGGGAATATATATATATGGATGCTAATACAAACATATAAGTAGATGAGATAGATAGATAGAACATATATAGATCAGTCATATCTAATTCTTCATGACCCCATTTGGGGTTTTCTTGCCAAAGATATAGGAATGATTTTCCCGGTCCTTCAGCTCATTTTATATTATAGATAAGAAAACTGAAATAAACAGGGTTACATGACTTGCCTAGAAAAACATAATTAGTTTCCAATGCCAAATTTGAATTCAGATCTTCCTGAACTCTGGTCTGGCACTCTAGTTGCCTCATGTGTGTATGGGGGGGGGGGGGGGGGGGGGGGGGGGGGGGGGGGGGTGTGCATACACACACACACACACACACACACACACACATATATATATATATACAATATACATAAATACACATATACATAGATACATAAATACATTTATGTACATAGATTCATAGATATAAATAAAATAACAACATTCTGAGGTGTTCACATTCCCAAAAGGATTTGTGGCACAAGATAGCTTAAGAACATTTACTACATTCTTTGTCTTGGTGACCTTTTTAGATTACATGGATATAATTATTAGCTCTATGCAGATGACATCTATTTGCATCTCCCACCCTGATGTCTCTCCTGAAGTCATTCCCAAAGGATCACTTGCCAACTGAAATTTTTAGACTAGATGTCCCAGAGGCATCTTAAATTCAACACATTTACAACTGTTCTCACTATTTCTTCCCCTCAACCCTCCTCTCTTCCAAACTTCACTATTTCTGTCAAGGGCAGTGTTGTAGTGACCAACCCCTGTTCATATTCTTGTAATTTTATAAGCTCTCTCTTATAATTTTATATGCTCCCTCTCTCACCCTGACAAAACTAATCATTGGTGAAAACCTTCCATTTCTCCTCCCACTTATAACACTCCCATCCAACACCTCGATATTCCTACAACTACTGTCTTAGCTCAGTTCACATTTCCAAATGGAAATGCCCTTCTATCCAATTATTGAATTGTTTCTTTTTTCTATTTCTTGTTTTAAGGGATGAATCTCAGGAGGAGCAAGGGGGATGACATATAGGGAAGTATAAGAACAGATATCAATAAAAAAAAGTTTTAAAGGAGATTTGCCCATGAACAGAATTAGTGGCAGAACAGATGTCCTGATTCCTAGCCCAGTTCTCTTTCTATCACAATATGCTGGTCCTATGAATAATCAATAAACCACTTAATGGAAGGCATTAGTGCTTAAGTACTCACTCATTAGTTTCCATCATTTCTCTCCATTATTTTCCATCAGCACCAACTATACCTGGATCAATAGTCAATGGTCCTTCACCTATGCAGCCCCCTATTGGATACCCCAATTCCTAGTTCTTGACAGCCTCTTTTTCAGGGGTTTTCCAGTCTGCTATCTGTCCTTTGGGGCTTTCCATGGTTCACAATGTGGGTGTTTCAGAGGAATGAATTGGAGGGGATCCAAAGAAAATACTTCTACACACATTTCTTGTTATTGATCACTGAAATATTATCATTTTCCTAGCAAAATATGACAGATGGGCAGCAATGCCAAATTAAACTACTGAGGGAATTGAGCATGGGAAAATGTTTACTTATCTCTCTTGTACATTTATTAAGTTTGATTTTTTTAAGTACTTATCTATCTTGTAGTGATCTATATCCATGAGAGGTAACCTGATACAGTGAATAGAGTGCTTGAGTTGGAGTCAGGAAGAGCAAGGTAACAAAACTAAATTAGATAATTACCAATTATGTGACTCTGTACAATATATTCATTTTCTCTGAACCTCACCTTCCTCATCTGTTAATAACAATACAAATTATTGTTGTTGTTATTGTTGTGTTATTGTATTGTAATATTTTGGATACCAACACAAATGAAATATTTCAAAAATTTCTAAAATCTGTAAAAATGTGGGCTATTTTTTTTATTACATTACCATTTTTTTTAAAATGAAATTAAGATAGAAGCTGTCCTGAGATAGGTCATTATCCTTTTATTCCATTATATTTAATATTATATTCCATTATATTTGATATTCTATGGACTGGGGAAGTGGCACAGTGGATAGAGCAGCGACCTGAATGCAGATCCAGCCTCAAATATTTACTGGTTGTATGTCCCTAAGAAAGTAAACCTCATTGTATCTACTCCCCCAAAAAATTATATATTTTATTATATTATAATTATATATTATGTATGTATCATACATATAAATACATTCTATGGAATATTGAACAGGTAGATAAAAAGAAAAACACTGCTATGTATATCTGAATGCACTGTATATCTTAATGAATTTGGATGTGAACTCATCCTCTGTAAGCACATTGAAAGTATATTTGGATCAACTCCATTAGCAGACAGGATAAGAGGGACGCCTTGAACCTCATCCTATTCTACATGATTCTGCTCTCTTCTATATTTTGAAAGTTGTTTGTTTTTTATTCAATGTAGTTTGGAGACTAAGTATTTGGTATAGCAACACCTATTTAAAACTTTGTGCTTAAACTTTTGTGGATAATCTGTTTGGAACAGTCTATGAAATCATGGAGTACTGTCCAAAGTCACACTATACCAAGTGATACAATAATACAGGGTTCTTGTATTTGTGATTTGGTGTGACCTTAAAACAAGCAATTGTAAAGTCAATTTGTAAGAAGTAAATAATTTTCTATTGATTATACTACAAAATCAAAACTGTCTTCTAGGAGGTACTTGAAAAAGTAGCAAACTTTTAGTCATATGTTTAAGGAAGAGATGATACTTCTTTTTACCAGAAACAACAACAATACTGAAAATTTTGACTAAATTTGTTTTATTATATTTAAAATAAAGTCACTTATGAGATGTCCTGAAACTGAAGATAAGTTCAGAAACTAGCAGTGTGACAGTGACCATCTTTCTCAGCTTCACATATTTATTTCACAGTAGAAGTGGCAACTCAACTTAGCTAAATTTTTCAATAAATCCAGAAAACCTTAACACTCCTAAAGTTACATCTGAGAGAGACTTCTTTGTATCATATCTTTTATCCTTTTCTCTCTTTTTTATGTCTCATTTTCCATCACTTGAATTCACTGTCTATCTTCTTTCGGGGAACCTCCCAGAGCTGTCTGCCCAATTTGTTACATTATCCTTGGAATTAGAGAAGGTGTCAGCAGAATGGTAAAAAAGAGAAGGCCTGGAATGTTCAATCTCTAAAACAGCATTAGCAGCTCTTCATAATGTCTCCTAGAACACAGAGCTGTCAGAACACTAATATCAAACAGCAGCAGCAACTTTTTGTTCTATGCTCTCTGCAGAATTCTGCTCTCAACCTACTATAGTGGAACTGATGTGGCTGAAATAGACAACAGATGATGGCAGGCACCGAATGTTGGGGTCCAGTGATATGAAAAATTCTCAATAGCTATTCTCTTTGGCAAAAGGCAGGTTTATTTAATGACAGACAAAATGATGGTGTACAATAGACCCCCAGAAATGGTAAATATGAAATAAAGTGGGAGAACATATGAAAGACAGTTCCTCAGTGGATCCTACAATTACTTAGTAGAAAGGGAGCCCCCCCAGGAAGTTAGGGGATTCCATTAACTGGCAGGCTAAAGATGGTGCAATGAATATAGCACCAGCCCTGAAGTCAGGAGGACCTGAGTTCAGTTGTGGTCTCAGACACAACACTTCCTAGCTGTGTGACCCTGCACAAGTCACTTAACCCCAATTGCCTCAGCCAAAAAAAATACAAAAAAAGAGTTAGTTAGCTATAAGTAGGAAAAGTAGGGGTTGAGAAGCATAATAGAGTTAGGGGAGATACCATGTGGCGTAGGGGAGGGATAAGGGAAAAGACAGCATGAGGTAGAGGGCCATAGTGGAATGACCCAAATGGCAGTGAGTATGGCATGGGCCATTGTTGGTGGTTTTTCTTGGGGGCCAGCCTTAGTCTTAGTTGAAATAATTACTTCAAAATCTCAGCCAGCTGGTAAAATGCAAACATTTATTTCTCCTTACAAATTCGCCTGGTTAGTTGAGGCCTATCTCTCTGCCTGGCTCCAAGAGATCTTGTAGCTTTGTCCTTGGCTCCTGCCTCTGCTTTCTTCAGCCTCCAGCTCAACTCCATCTCATGGCTTCTCAATCTCCAGTCTGTGGCGAGTAGTCTTTTCTTCCAGAGTGTTCTATCTCAGAGCCCTGTTGATGTTCCGGAGAAAATTCTTCTCTTTTGCTCCAAGAGCTTCCTTCATTTATGTGATCTCCCAAAGGTTAACTCCGCCTTCTGGAGGGAGAGGGATTCTGGGTTATCTCCCAGAGTGCTCTCTGGTCCTAAGGGAGGTGTGAATTCAGCTCTCATACTAGCCCTGAACTCTCGTGTGAACTCCATTGGGTACTTAGATACTTGAGCTCTCTAAAGGTGTGAACACAAGCATTGTTCAATCAGTTCCACCTAATACCTTGTTTCAAGTTCTGGCCCAAAATCAGATCAAATCAACTCCAATGTCTTCACACTTTGTAAAGAAATGTCTTAACACTTTAGTAAAGATTCCATCAGGCCATAAGTAGATTTAAAGGGAAAATATAACTTGAGGAACATAACTGGGGATTTCTGACAGGCCATGACAATGTGAGGTTGTCCAAGACTGCTACAGAGGGTGGGCCTCAGGGGTTTGACATAACCTGGATTTCTGATTGGACAACCTCCCCAGAGGTAGGACCATGGAGCTGCCAACCTCAGGGATCAATTTTAGAAATTCTTCAGTTTCTCTCTGCTCAACACATCCACCATTCAGTATCTCATCAGAACCTTTCCACAATCCTGGTGATCGGATATTCATTAAATATCTTAATTGTACAACACATTAGAGTGGGTATAGGTGGTAGAAAAAGAAAAAAATAGATTTAAAAAAAGACAGATGAAAAACTCTCTATCCTCAAGTTTATATTAAAAATAGCTAAATTTAAGTATTTTACACAAATTATCTCATTTGATTCCCTTCAACAGCCCTATAAGAAATCCAATATTATATAAGAATGAGAATATATTATCCCCATTTTACAGATTAAGAAAACAAGGCTATTTAAGTAATTTGTTCAGGGTCACAAAGCAAGAAAGAGTCTGTTTAGGATTTGAACTGATGTGTTCCAAACACCAAGTATAACATTCCATCCACTATGCCACCTACATTGCTCTGCTATAATCCAATATAGGGAATATTTGAGCAGTTAGATGGCTCATTTTAAAGAGCCAGGAGTCAGGAAGAATTGAATTCAAATATGGCCTCAGATATTTACTTGCTGTATAACCTTGATAAGTTACTTTATCTATTTTCCTTAATCTACCAGAGAAGGAAATAGCAAACCACTCCAGTATCTTTGCCAAGAAAACATGGAAAGTATGGTCCAGAGAATCATGAAGAACTGGACATGACTGAAAAATTGAACAAAACAAATAGGCAATGTTAGATGTAGTGTGTCGTGATGGATTGAGTGCTGGGACTGGAATCAAGAAGTCTTTGTTTTATTCTGAAAAGTATCCCATATGCTTCTCTTGATTGCCAGAGGACTCCAGACCCCTTGTGTTAAAGGATTCTGAGATACCTTCCAGATCTAAGGCCACGGTGCTATCTGTGATGCTCTGGTCACAGACTATGACACTGTGGTTTTAGTTGTTGAAGAGAGAACTTATACTCCACTGGCACTATTAAGAACTGCCTCAATACCAACATGATACTTCAGAATAGGACAAAGTGACAAAAGTCACAATAATGGGAATAAAAGTAGTAGTTACCCAAATCTTAAAAGGCAGCTTAATATATTTGATAGGCACTGTATCTGTATTCATAAAGACATGAATTCATATCTAATCTTGGAAACTTACTAGGTATGTCATATCATTTTGGACCTATCATTTTTAAAAATTTTATTATTTTTAAAACAATAAAAAAATAGAAAAAGAATACAAAACAAAATAAAACAAAACAGAACATTGTCACATGCCCAGCAGAGCATCAGGGAGGATTCAAAATATATAATAATAAATTATCAGGTCAAGAAAGAATATTAATAGAAGAAATTATGAGTATTCATCTTTATTTCCTTGTAAATTGTTCTTTTGTTCTTTGCTACTCACCTTTTTTTACTATGTTCTTTTTTCCTTTTTTCATTTTCCCCTACCAGTCTCAAGCAGGATATACCAGTCTCAAAAAGGATATATTTATGTACACCTATGTAGATATATTTATACACATGTATCCACCGATCCCACAAACATACACATACATATATCTTTCCTATTCTGCTCCTTAACTTTGCTTGCTGTTACTTAACTTCTCTTTACCCATGGATCCCTCTTGTCTTCTTCCCTCCCCTTTTGCTTCCCTATCTGTCTATCCCTCTCAACTTGGAGGGTGCTATATCCTTCATGGTATATAAGTAGTGTTGCCTATTTAATCCATTCCTCCCCCTTCTAATGCTTCTATGTCTATTCTTCCTCTACACTTCACTGGTATGATATAATTACTATTTTTACCTTAACTCTGCCCTAATCTTTCTTTTGACCTATCAAAACAAAACAACAAAAAAAAAAACTCTGTGCTTTAGTTTGCTCTTCTAGAATAATGGGGTTAAACTCCAAAGGCCTACAAAGTTCTACATTTTCTAATTTCTAGGTCTAAATGTATAGCTCTTTGAACCTAGGAAATAATTCCTAAGGCTGAGTCAAGAGTCTCACAGTAGCTCAGAAGATCAGTCTAAAGGTTTGAGATTCTGGGGATCACCTTCCCCATAGAATCACATTGCATAGCCATAGCACTGGACAGTGTGAAAGTCCAACTCTTTAAAGCACTGCATGCTCCAACAGATTGTCCTTGCATATAATGTCCTTATATTTAATAAAACTTCTTATTCTGGTTTATCTCCTGCTATTCTTTGGGAGCCAATTTTGGACTTGTAGTGACTCTATATTAACACTTTCAGTTTAAATTCAATAAGAGATATTTACAGTGTTCTCCAGTAGAGATCATTGAGAAAAACAGGTTGGATGAAAAAGACTTTTTCCTCATGTGAAAAGTGAGTAGAGTTGACCATAGCTACTTCCTCCCACTAGGACAAGCTCAAGATATGACCTTTACTCTCCCATTCCATACTTACATCAGAAGGCAGAGAAAACCCAGGAGGCTCCCAGTTCAAAGGAACCCATCTACTGCACAAAGTAATCAGCCTCATTCTTCTAGAGACATCAAAGTCCAATGGAAAGACAAAAATCAACAAAACTGGCAATGATCTAGGATGCAGAGGATGGCGTTAGTATCTTTTGTGTCTGACCAAGCTCTAAGGTCCCCACAATTCCTGATTTAGCTACAAAGTAATTCTTATGTCCATTGGAATTAACTATTGTCATCCACCCATTCCACTGGGGGAAATCTTCACTTGCTTGAAGTAGAAACCCCACTAATTCACCAATAGGACTGAAGCCTATCAGTTATCTTCAACATGATTTACCCCAGCTACTGAGAAGGTTTACCAGGATATGGAAGGTACACATATTTCTTGAAGCCACAGTGAGCATCGAGTGCCATCCTCCTTGACCACCCTATATACCTGAACAAGTTAGTTATTCAGTCACTAGCATACTGCCAAATTGGATAAACAAGCTATTCTGTTAGACTAGGTTGAATATGTTCCTTTTTGGTTATGTTCTTTCCCGAAGTAGGATTTTTCCTGGACAGTCTAATCCACTGAACTCTCTAGGCTTGCTCTTCAGTGGGCAGTTGCAGTCCTTTTATACCTTCTTCTGAATTCTCTTTAACAGGTATATTGCAGTGCTCCTTTAGAGGAAAATATTCCCGAGTCTAGAATTAGCAAAAGCCTTTACTCTTTGACCCTGTAATCTCAACTTTGTGGGGGGCTTTTGCCCCCAGGCAAGAGGTTGAAAGGGTCTAGGAACTCAGATTAGACAACCCTTCCTATTTCTAAAGCTACTTCTGTCTTTTAAAAGCAGTCCACTTTGCCTTAAGGTGATCATTCCAAATTCAGTTACATTTCACAAACTCCTTTTAGATCTTATGCAGATGAGTAGTGAGAGACATATTATAAATAAAATCTGTATTTTCAAGACAATTGTCTCCCTAGCCTCTTGAAATGCAATAGAACTATTCAAGCTTCAAACCTTTTCTAAGGTGGGGAATGTCTATTTTCTTCCTGTAGACCTTCCCAATCACACTTCAACATCTTCTTTTAAGCTTCTCCAGATCACTAACTTTTGCTATAGTCTTACTAGGGCATCTGCTTTTATACAATTAATAAAAGAAAACAAAGCAATAATTTAGGTAAAATCTCCAAACTAGGGAAATGATTGGCAAACAGGAATGAGAAGTGGGGCACAGTGAAGGAGGTAAAGAAAACTGTGGAGATAAGAGTCAATACTTTATTCTTACCATTAGCTTGTCTTAAATTGACTGAAAGAGAAAGGAGATTGTTTTAAAGCCTAAATATCAAACAATACTGAAGACATAAATAGGATGGAAAACATCATTAATCCTATAACCTTTAGTAGTGAATGGATTAAACATTCCAATAAATGGTAGCATCAATAAGAAAATAGCCCACAAGCTATTATTTAAAAGAAACATACTGACAAAACAAATACACAGATAGAATCAAAATGAGAGGCCTACAACAAAATTTACTGTATTTTAGATGAAGCCAAACAATCAAAATCTTCAGTCTTACTATTAGACAAAAAATAATTTAAAATTCATAATACAAAGATTAAAAAGAAATTACATTATGCTTAGAAGAACTATAGACATTAAACAATATCAATCAATAAAGACTTATTTGTTAAGCACAATGATAGGATATGAAGATGCAGAAGCACTGAATCCCAAAAATTGGGGTTCCAGGATTCTCCCCATACGGGCCATCAAATTTTGAAGAGCAGGAGTTGGACCCAAAAAATATATTGGGATTTGAAGCCAGAATTGCAAGTTATCTCAAAAGAATTTGTAAACTTAGACCATCTCTAAATCAAGAGGCAAAGATTTTATTATTCTGCTAATAGTGAGCTAATTTCCAAAAAGGAGTTTAAGCCATTATGAAGGAGAAAAACTCAGGCTAAATTCCCTAGCGGAAGTCTCCAATAACAAAGGGGAAGATGCCATAACGAGGCAGGGCTAAGTTCCCCATAAACTAGCTATTTTGATACTCAATAAAATGACTAACCCTAAAAGGAGTTATCAAGGAAATGGGGTACAGATAGGTTCTTTTATAGGAAAAAAAAGACTTCAAAGATTGGCATCATAACTTGGTCTTCTGATTGGATTCAGTAACTGTAGTATAATTCTACTCAAGCAAGGAATAATAGGCCCACACAAGAACAAAGGCCCAATCATCCTCAAGGAGTAGATGTGGAAATGAAAGTTCACTCAGGGGAAAAAGATAACGCTGTTAATCCCCTCCCTATGGTCCATCTAGAAAACTAGGTTGTTAGCAAACCTTTTGCTTAGATCTTATTCACTCCATCCACACTATATGTGCCAGATTCTGTGCTAAGCCCTTGGAATATAAAAAGAGGCAAGTTAGTCCCTAAACTCGAGAAGCTTACAATTTAATCAGGAAGACAAATGAAAACAAATATGTACAAATAAGCTATAGACAGGATAAATAGAAAATAATTAATAGAGGGAAAACTTTAGAATTAATATTAAACATATATGGACCAAATAGCATTAGCACCTAAATTCATAGAGGAAAAACTAAATTGTAAAAACACATCTATAGTAAGAATAAAAGTAGGAGAGTACTATTCCTCTCTCAGAACTGAGTAAATCTAACATAAAACTAAAGAAAAAGGAAAATATAAAACTAAATAGAGAATTTGGTCAATATATTTTCATATATTCTAAATGGGACCACTAAAAAAGTACCATATGGTATTTTACAAAAATTTATTATATTAGACTTCCCAGTGTCTTAAACTGTGGCTTATGATTCCATATGGTGTCTCATAACTGAATGAGGTCACAAAATTTGATTGATTATGAGCAAAAGTTTGATTTGCACACCTATTTTATATATCTATATATCCAGAGTCATATAAAAATTCTTCAAGAAAAAAAGGGCTGCAAGTGGAAAAAATTTAAGAAACCCTGTATTAGAAACTGCAAATATATGGGAAAAGGCAGAAATTCTATATATATCCTTTACAAATCATAATGTGACAGAAATAGGGATAAATACAAGGAGCAGAGGGAAAAACAGATCTAAATGAAAACATAATAGAGAAATCTTAAACAATGACATTAAAGAACAAAACACAGAAATAACAATTGTGAAAATGAAAATAATAATAATAATAATGAGATAACAACCAAAAATTTCTTTGTATCTAAAAGAAGTCGTTAGAGGAAAAAAAAAAACATGAAAGGCACAGAATAAGAAAAAATGAATTAATAAACTGAATTTGCAGTTTTTAAAAATTTTGAAAGTCAACACATAAAGAAATCCATAGTAAGCACAAAAAAGTTGAAAATATAAAGAAAAATAGAAAAAAAAGAAGCTAAATAACTCTACAAGTGAAAAAAACTAAAAGCAGGTTCTTCAAAAGTTCTAACAATATTCACTAACATTCAGCCAATAAAATTAAAAAGAAAGGGAAAGAAAATCAAATTGACTAAATAAAAACTGAACAAAATTAAATCACAATAAACAAGAATAATTCTCATAATCTACCAAACAAAAATAATTCTCATAATCTACTAAACACAATTATGTGCCAACAAAAGTAAGAATTCAAAATAAATCTGATTGCTTCCAAAAAATTAAAATTCACAAATGAGCAGAACACAAAAGAGATTTTTAATAATCCAATCTCAGAAAAGTAAAATGAACAAGCTATAAAAGAACTACCTATAAAAGGGAAGGGAGAGTCTTTTCTCCACATATATTTATAAAATATTTCCATCAAACTTTTAAAGAACAATTAAATACCTCCCTCTCACAAATTATTCTCAAAAACTGAGAAAGAAAAATTCCTATTATACAATAAATATAGTACTTATATCCACATTAGTAGAGAATAAACCAGAAAAAAGAACTAGAAACAAATATTATTGATGAATATCTATTCATATTTTTTAAATAAAATCTTGGCCAAAAAGACTGAAGCAATTTATCCCAAAGAATCATTCATCATGATCAAGTTGAACTTCTTCCAATGATGCAAAATGAAATAGTTCACATGATCAATCATCTGAAAAACAAAAGCATTCCCAACCACATGATTATATGAGTAGACACAGAAAAATATCTTTTAACAAAGCACAACATTTGCTTATGTTAAAAAAAATTTTTAATCCTTCAAAGCATAAACATAGAAGGATCTATTTTTATGACAAAAGGAATCTATCTAAAGCCAAAAATTAACAACTTATGCAATGGAGAAATACTAAGAGTTTCTTCATCAAATACAGGAAGAAAGCAATGCTCCCCATTCCCTCCTCTAATTTGGCATAGTTCTAGAAATTGTAACAATTCAGCAATATAATAAGGAAAAGCTTTGAAAAAGAGGATAAACCAAGTAAAAGCAAAGAGTGATCTAATTAAAAGAGATAAAGGGCACTATAACTTGCTAAAGGGTAGCATAGATAATGAAGCAATATCAATATTAAACATATATGCACCAAATGGTGCAGCATCTAAATTCTTAAAAGAAATTAAGAGAGCTGTAAGAAGAAATAGACAGCAAAACTATAATAGTGGGAGATCTCAACCTTGCACTTTCAGAATTAGATAAATCAAACCACAAAAATAAATAAGAAAGAAGTCAAAGAGGAAAATAGAATATTAGAAAAGTTAGATATGATAGATCTCTAGAGAAAACTAAATGAAGACAGAAAGGAGCACACTTTCTTTTCAGCAGTTCATGGAACCTATACAAAAACTGACCATATACTAGGACATAAAAACCTAAAACTCAAATGCAGTAAGGCAGAAATAGTAAATTCATCCTTTTCAGAACACAATGCAATGAAAATTACATTCAACAAAAAGCCAGGGGAAAATAGACCAAAAAATAATTGGGAACTAAATAATCTCATACTAAAAAATGATTGGGTGGAACAGCAAATCATAGACATAATTAATAACTTCACCCAAGAAATAATAAGATGTCATACCAAAATGTGTGGGATGAAGCCAAAGCAGTAATAAGAGGAAATTTCATATCTCTAGAGGCCTACTTGCATAAAATAAAGAAAGAGAAGGTCAATGAATTGGGCTTGCAACTAAAAATGCTAGAAAAGGAACAAATTAAAAACCCCCAATCAAACACTAAACTTGAAATTCTAAAAATAAAAGGAGAGATCAATAAAATTGAAATTAAAAAACTATTGATTAATTAATAAAACTAAAAGTTGGTTCTATGAAAAAACCAACAAAATAGACAAATCCTTAGTAAATCTTATTAAAAAAAAAAAAAGGAAAGAGGAAAATCAAATTATTAGTCTTAAAAATGAAAAGGGAGAACTCGCCACTAACAAAGAGGAAATTAGAGCAATAATTAGGAATCACTTTGCCCACCTTTATGCCAATAAATTCGACAACTTAAATGAAATGGAAGAATACCTTCAAAAATATAGCTTGCCCAGATTAACAGAGGAAGAAGTAAATATCCTAAACAGTCCCATTTTAGAAAAAGAAATAGAACAAGCTATTAACCAACTCCCTAAGAAAAAATCCCCAGAACGAGATGGATTTACATGTGAATTCTACCAGACATTTAAAGAACAATTAACTCCAATGCTATATAAACTATTAGAAAAAATACGGATTGAAGGAGTCCTACTAAATTCCTTTTACGATACAGACATAGTACTGATACCTAAACCAGGTAGGTTGAAAACAGAGAAAGAAAATTATAAGCCAATCTCTCTAATGAATATTGATGATAAAATCTTAAATAAAATATTAGCAAAAAGATTACAGAAAATCATCCCCAGGATAATATACTATGACCAAGTAGGATTTATACCAAGAATATAGGGCTGGTTCAATATTAGGAAAACTATTAGCATAATTGACTATATCAATAACCAAACTAACAAAAATCATATGATCATCTCAACAGATGCAGAAAAAGCATTTGATAAAATCCAACATCCATTCCTAATAAAAACATTTGAGAGGATAGAAATAAATGGTCTTTTCCTTAAAATAGTCAGGAGCATATATTTAAAACCGTCAGTAAGCATCATATGCAATGGGGAAAAATTGGAACCTTTCCCAGTAAGATCTGGAGTGAAGCAAGGTTGCCTACCATTATTATTCAATATTGTATTAGAAGCACTAGCCTTGGCAATAAGAGTCGAGAAAGAGATTAAAGGAATTAGAGTAGGCAATGAGGAAACCAAACTATCACTCTTTGCATATGATATGATGGTATACTTAGAGAATCTCAGAGATTCTACTAAAAAGCTATTAGAAATAATTCATAACTTTAACAAAGTTTCAGGATACAAAATAAATCCTCATAAATCCTCAGCATTTTTATACATCACCAACAAAATCCAACAGTTAGAGATACAAAGAGAAATTCCATTCAAAATAATTGTCAATAGCATAAAATATTTGGGAATCTATCCAAAGGAAAGTCAGGAATTATATGAGCAAAATTACAAAAAAACTTTCCACACAAATAAAGTCAGATTTAAATGATTGGAAAAATATTAAGTGTTCTTGGATAGGCCAAGCAAATATAATAAAGATGACAATACTCCATAAACTAATCTATTTATTTAGTGCTATACCAATCAGACTTCCAAGAAAATGTTTTAATGATCTAGAAAAAATAACAACAAAATTCATATGGAAGAACAAAAAATTGAGAATCTCAAGGGAATTAATGAAAAAAATATCAAATGAAGGTGGCCTAGCTATACCTGATCTAAAACTATATTATAAAGCAACAGTCACCAAAACCATTTGGTATTGGCTAAGAAATAGATTAGTTGATCAGTGGAACAGGTTAGGTTCACAAGCCAAAATAGTCATCTATATCAATCTAGTGTTTGACAAACCAGAGAGCCTAAATTTTGGGGTAAGAATTCATTATTCGACAAAAACTGCTGTGATAATTGGAAATTAGTGTGGCAGAAATTAAGCATGGACCCACACTTAACACCGTATACCAAGATAAGATCAAAATGGGTCCATGATTTAGGCATAAAGAATGAGATCATAAATAAATTAGAGGAACATAGGATAGTTTATCTCTCAGACTTGTGGAGGAGGAAGACATTTGCGACCAAAGACGAACTAGAGACCATTATTGATCACAAAATAGAAAATTTTGATTACATCAAATTAAAAAGCCTTTGTACAAACAAAACTAATGCAAACAAGATTAGAAGGGAAGCAACAAACTGGGAAAACATCTTCACAGTTAAAGGTTCTGATAAAGGCCTCATTTCCAAAATATATACAGAATTGACTCTAATTTATAAGAAATCAAGCCATTATCCAATTGATAAATGGTCAAAGGATATGAACAATTTTCAGATGATGAAATTGAAACTATTTCTACTCATGTGAAAGAGTGTTCCAATTCACTATTGATCAGAGAAATGAAAACTAAGGCACCTCTGAGATACCACTACACACCTGTCAGATTGGCTAAGATGACAGGAAAAAATAATGATGAATGTTGGAGGGCATGTGGGAAAACTGGGACATTGTTGGTGGAATTGTAAACGAATCCAACCATTCTGGAGAGCAATCTGAAATTATGCCCAAAAAATTATCAAACTGTATATATACCTTTTGATCCAGCACTGCTACTACTGGGCTTATACCCCAAAGAGATACTAAAGAAGGGAAAGGAACCTGTATGTGCCAAAATGTTTGTGGCAGCCCTGTTTGTAGTGGCTAGAAACTAGAAAATAAATGTATGCCCATCAATTGGAGAATGGTTGGGTAAATTGTGGTAAATGAATGTTATGGAATATTATTGTTCTCTAAGAAATGACCAGCAGGATGAATACAGAGAGGCTTGGAGAGACTTACATGAACTGATGTTAAGTGAAATGAGCAGAACCAGGAGATCGTTATATACTTCAACAACAATACTGTATGAGGATGGATTCTGATAGAAGTGGATTTCTTTGACAAACACAAGATCTAACTCAGTTTCAGTTGATCAGTGATGGACTGAAGCAGCTACACCCAAAGAAAGAACACTAGGAAATGAATGTAAACTGTTTTCACTTTTGTTTTTCTTCCCAGGTTATTTTTATTTTCTGAATCCAATTCTTCCTGTGCAACAAGAGAACTGTTCAGTTTTGCACACATATATTGTATCTAGGATATACTGTGACTTATTTAACATGTATAGGACTGCTTGTCATCTGGGGGTGGGGTGGAGGGAGGGAGGGGAAAAATCGGAACAGAAGTGAGTGCAAGGGATAATGTTATAAAAAATTACCCTGGCATGGGTTCTGTCAATAAAAAGTTATAATTATTTTTAAAAAAGATAAAAAAAATGAATAAAAGTCTAATCTTGCTTTCCTCTCCCCCCCCCCCAAAAAAAAGAAAAAGAAAAAGAGGATAAACTATTCTCATTTGCTGATTACATGAGATTTTACTTTAAAAATCTTAGGGAACCGGCTAAGAAATAAATTGAGACAAGTAATAACTTCAGTAATATTTTCCCAGATGTTCCTGTTAAATGGAGAGAACTTCACTAAGTAATATAATATTCTTAGGTTTATCAAACAATGGATAATTGAGGTCAATTGTATGTGGTTCTCCCTTTTGCAGTGTAGTATAGTGATATTTTTATCTATTTTTTAGCCATAGCAAATAGTTTTGAAGATTAACATACTATTATATGTTCTGAAGTCTTAAAGTGATATTTTCCCTTCATTCCTCCTTTCTTTTTCATTTCCCCTGGGATTCTAGACTTTTGGTTTCTCCAAATCTATTTTTCTATTACTTTTATCAATCAATAAACATTTATTAAGAGCCTACAACAAAACCAAGTTAAAACAAAGACCATTCCTGCCCACCAGGAAGATGATAAACAAAAAAAGAAATTGAATAGGGAAAGGTAGGGAAGGAAAGGTACCCAATATAGGGTAAGATGTAGGAAATGGGATCAAAACTGTTCTATACCCATCCTCCTTAAATAGAAGCCTTGGAGCCCATGGCTCAGCCCTGCCATCAGAGGAGTAAAGGGTACTCACAAGATGTGAGAACCAGGCAGATTCAGTCTTTCAGCATGACATTTCCCAACGATGAGTTTCCTGAGGAAGGAAGGCATTAATGGAGAATTTTCAAAGAAAAAGTCCAAAAGCAATGTAGCTGGTGGGAAATGAGGAAGAAAACTAAGGCCCTTCCTTCAATAGAGGTCCTAGAACCCATGCCCAGTTCCAATATATATATATATATATATATATATATATTTGTTGCTGTGGCACTAAATCTAAACATTAGTTTAGTTAATATCATTGTTTTTATTATATTGATATGAGCCACCTATGAACACTTAATGCTTCCCTTATCATTTGTCACAATTTGAGAAGAGCTAAGTGAAAATAATATTCTTACACATATGTTTTGTTTCTTTAGTCCTTTTAGTTATGTCCAACTCTTCATGACCCCATTTGGGGTTTTCTTGGCAAAAAAATTTGAGTGGTTTGCCATTTACATTTACTCATTTTATAGATGAGGAAACTGAGGTAAACAGGGTAAAGTGACTTGCTCAGGGTCACACAGCTAATAAGTAACTGACTCCAGGTCTAGTACTATCCATTGCACCACCCAGATGTTCCCATCTCATAGATGATAACACCCAAAATAAGACTGGCATGCCCACAAGTATGTTGAGTAAATGGCTAAGATTAAGAAAGATTAATTATTTAATTGGCCAAGGAAACAAAACTAGTAAGGGCCTGAAGTAGGATTCAAATTCAAATCTTCCTATCTCCAAATTCAATATGCTATCCACTAAGCCAACTGGATACTTGTGTAAAGAACTTGTTTCTAAGCATAACTCTGACACTACCTATTCTGTAGCCATTTATCTTTCTGAGAAGTTTTATTGATCCTCTTTAAAAAACAAAGGAAGAACAATGACTTCTATAAAATGACAGGATGAGACTCTATGATTGCTAAAATCATGTTCTCTCCTATTATCAGGATCCTGTGACCTTAAGCAAAAGCATAACCAGTTGAGGGCAGCTCAGATCACAGTCATAGACCTTGTGGCACATCATCATCATCATCATCCAGTCCTTTTATGTCCTCAGAGACCTAGACTTTGGGAAGCAGTATGGCCCACAAGACTTCTCCGGGGACAAACGCTCAGAGAAATACAAAACAATGCTGGGAAAGTCACCCAAGAGCAACAGACCCTGGAAGTTACAGTGAGAGATCCTACCTTTGCTAACTCTTCAAGCTTTATAACAGATGAAAAGTGAACTCACTTTACAAAGAACAAAAGAAAATCCAAAAGTCCTTCTTTTTAAAATCTGTGTCCGAAGCCTGCAGGCAGCTTCATAATATTGCTGACAATAAAACCATCACAAGTCTCCAAGCAACCACCCACACATAGCTCAGCTTTTCTGACTTACACATTGTGCTAACATCAACATTCTGTAATTCATTCTTTCAGTGGGGTAGATTTTCTTTCAGGAATAAAAAAAGAACTAAAGAAAGTATATTCTTTTCATTTAGAAGCAACTAAAATTCCTTTTTATATCTGTGAGAGGCAGTGTTGGTAAAGTAGGTAGAAAGCTGGCCTTGATATCCAAACATGGATTCATGGTCCACACTGGAGATAAAACAACAGTGTGACCTTGAGCAAACTATTTCTTGTCACTGCTCTAGGCAATGCTGCTTTGGTTTGTTTCACTGAAGGTTCCCTGTCTCAACAAAATCATAGACCTGTTCCTTATCCCATATCCCTGATGGAAATTGTGCGGATATGCCAAGAAGGGGAAATGGTCACTGAACATTGTGCTAAAATATTAATTTGGAGTTGATTGCAGCTAAAGTTTCTTTTGTTTAGTCATTCTTCAATCCTGTCTGACTCTTCTTGACCCCATTTGGGGTTTTCTTGGCAAAGATACTAGAATGGTTTGTTTTTTTCTTTTCCGGCTCATTTTACAGATAAGGAAAGTGAGGCAAACACAGGGAAGTCACTTGCCCAGAATTACACAATAAGTGTCTGAAGCCAAATTTGAACTCAGGAAGACGTCTTCCTGACTCCAAGCTTTCTATCTATCTGCCCCTGAACACCCATCGATTTGACAAAAACTGTTGACTCACAAAAGATAAATCAGTGAAACAAATTTAGCCAGACTATTTGCCAGCTAAACAAATGAGTTGTCCTCTCTGCAATGTATGATCTTTTCCTGCTGTAGGTAAAAGACATTGCCAAGTTTAAATTCTAGAGGTTTCAATTTGTTGTGGCTGGGAAGTGATGCTAATCTTTCCAGAATATTTTTGATAAGCTGAGTCATTGGATTCAGGAATAAAAATTGAAACATTTCTGGTTGGAAAAATGTAAGAAGCAATCCATCTATCTTTCATTATGATAAATCTGTCCAAGACAAGAGGATTTGTAGCCCCTCTAGAGGGGTTTCAGAACTCCCCAGATTCTTTGAGAACACGGTTCTCACTGTATAAAGTATTATGTTTTCACTTTGCTGCTGCTCCAGACACAAATAAGCCAAGACTTGAAGAAATCTAGATAGAAAACAAGAATCCCACCTGTCTGATCAAATTTCTCTTGATTGAAGATATCTAGCCAAGGAACTTATATCACTTTCTAGTGCAACAGAATAATAAGTCCTAATCTATATTTAGATGACAAAAACCACAAGAATAGAGTCACTAGTCACCAATTCTCTTATTTTAAATAAATCTGCAAGATGAGGAAATAAATACCCCCTCCCTTCTTTATAGATACAGGGGACTATGAATAAGGAACCCTGCATTTACTGTCAGTTTCAGTTGATGTATTGGATAGTATTGTTCAACTATTTTTCCCCCATCTCTTTCTTTTGTTGCCATTGCTATAAAAGATAGGTCAGTGGGGAGAAAAAAGAGAAAGGATGTATTCAGAAATGATTATGTAAAAATAAAAGACTATTACAAGTTAATTTTAATAAATACCAATCATGTGAATCTACAGAAATGAAATGATAATTCTATATATAATTTATTTGGATATGTTTAACATGGATAACTTATATCAGATTGCTTGCTGTCTTAGGAAGGGGGAAGGAAGAGAAGGAGAAAATCTGGAGTTCAAAATCTTACAAAGTTGAATATTTAAAACTATTTTTACACATAATTGAAAAAAATGAAATATTATTAAAATGTGATCCTATTCTAAAAAAGGACTGATATATTCCTTGGAGACTTGGTTAACTCAGAAAACTAAGGACTCAAATGGTTTCATTTTTTCATTCTAGAAACAAAAGCAGCCACGAAGATTTATGGAAAGGTAAGGTTCTGTTATTTATTTGCTGGATAAATCATCAAGTGAATCTAGCAAGATAGCTTTCTTCAATTGAATCAACTGAGTGTTCTCAATTCCTTTCCTTGTTGACTATCCTGCTATGGCCAACTAAATCTCCCTTTTTTAAGTGTTGAATAGCTACAAGCATCTCATTTTTTCCAATTTTGTTGAACTTTTTGCTTAGTATGGAAACTAAGCTACCTGGGAGTAGTCTAAGTTATAACCAACCCTTAACAAGTCTTTAACAGGACTGGTATCCCTTTTGAAATAATCAGGGGAAGAACTAATTTTTTTTTTAACTGAGGCAATTCAGATTAAGTGACTTGCCCAGGGTCACACAGCAAGAAGTGTTAAGTGTCTGACTTCAGATTTGAACCCAGATCTTCTTGACTTCAAGGCTGGTACTCTATCCACTGCGCCACCTAGCTTGAGCAGAGGTATTCTTACAAGTATCAATCAATCATTTAGCAATAATTAAGTACTTACTACATTCCAGACAAGAGAAAGCTCCACTATCTTTGCTAAGAAAACCCCAAAATGGCGTCACAGAGAGTTAGACATGATTGAAACAATCCAACAACTACAACAATATCCCAGACACTATGCTAAATGCTAGGGTACAAAAAGAGGTAAAAGACAGTCCCTGCCCTAAAAGAGCTTACAATTTCATGGGGGAAACAACACACATACAAATACATGAAACAAGCTTCATGATAAATAGGAATTCATATTTTGATTTCCATTAAAAAAAAACTTCTCTCAAAATATCCCATAACAATAATAGCTAATAGTAGCTTTATTTATTTATGGTGCTTTAAGGCTTACAAAGTATTTTACATCTGTTATCCTATTTGTTCTACACCAGTGGTTCTCAAACTTTTATTCTCAGTATCTTTATGCTACTAAAATTATTGAGGATCTGTCCAAAGAGTTTTTGTTTATGTGGGTTAGATATTTACATATAAGAAATAAAAACTAATTTTGGATTTATAGACCCTATAGAACTCCCCAGATTCTTTGAGAACATTGTTCTACAACAATCAGCCTGTGATGTAGGCACAATTATTATCCCCATTTTAGAGATAAAGAAGCTGAGGTTAAAGAGAAGTTAAATAATTTGTCCAGGGTGCATAGCTAGTAAATGTCTAAGGCAGTATTTAAACAGGCTTTCATGACTTTAAGTCCAACGTTTTATGTGATCGTCAGTGATTTTTAAAACACAACAGAGAGCTATTTTTGAACCTTAAGAGAAATTTTTTTTAATTTCTTGGAATCAAAGTCAAAAGACAATCTGGCAAATCAGTTTTGGTATTACTTTTGTGAAAGGAATCATAATAACAATAATAATAATTAACATTTATATAACACTTACAATGCAGCAGACACTGTCTTAAATAGGCAGTTAACAAATGTTATATCATTGACCCTCCCAACAACCACGAGAGGTATTATCCCCATTTTACAGAGGAGTAAACTGAGGTAAATAGAAGTTAAATGACCAGGTCATGGCTAGTGAGGGGCTGAGGCCATTTTTTAAAATAGCTTTTTATTTACAAATATATGCATAGATAATTTTTCAGCATTGACAGTTGCAAATTCTTTTGTTCCAACTTTTTCCCTCCTTCCCCCCACCCCTTCCCCCAAATGGCAGGCCAATACATGTTAAATATGTTAAAGTATAAGTTAAATACAATATATGTATACATGTCCAAACAGTTGTTTTGCTGTATAAAAAGAGTCGGACTTTAAAATAGTGTACAATCAGCCTGTGAAGGAAATCAAAAATATAGGCGGACAAAAATAGAGGGATTGGGAATTCTATATAGCTGATGCCATTTTTTAATTTTGGTCTTCCTGACTCCCAAGGCTCTATCCATTATACCATCTAGGTGCCTAGACTATGACAATATTTCCCTATGGCTCTACTTAAAATCTTTTTTATTTTGAGTAGAAAACTGTCCTGACCTGACACTCCTATTCCTTCCCTGATCCTTGATATATATTGTGCCCTATGGAAATCCTGTTCTTTTGTTAACAAACTCTTCTTCATATTTGATCTTTGCTCTCCCCAAAGGGGGCAGCTGGGTGGTACAGTGAATAGAGCACTAAACTCAGAAGCAGCAAGACTCATCTCCTTGAGCTCAAATCTAGTCTCAGAAACTTACCAGCTGTGTGACCCTGTGCAAGTCACTTAACCTTGTATGCCTTACTTTCCTCATTTACAAAATGAGCTAGAAAAGAAAATGGCAAATCACTCCAGTATCTTTGCCAAGAAAACCCAAATGGAGTTATGAAGAATCAGAAATAACTTAAAACAACTCAACAACTTTCCCAAGTAATTATTTTATATATATTTTGCATTTACTCATGCATTATGTCCCTGTTTGTCTTTGTCCTTGCATATATTATGTACTTAATAAATGCTTATTGAATTGAAATGAATTGAATGAAAATCACTCATAAGATTTCTGAGGAATATCTCAATAAGAAGCAATATGGAAACAAGAACAGGACCAGGATTTAGGAGAAGAGGGTTCAAGACCCTACTTTGTCCTTAACTTGCTATGTGACCATAGCAGACTTACTTCCCCTCTCTGGATATAAAGGAGTTGGATTTGATTTTCTCTAAAGCTCCTTCCAACTCTAAAAACATCCTATGATTTTATCTTTTCTGTAGGGAATAAGGAGTGTTCCCTCTTTGATCTTAGAGGCTGTATGGTAGGATCCTATGCTGGCAGCTTGCACATCAGTCAGAACACAACACAGGATTCTGCAGTCAAACAGCCATTCCTGTAAAGACACTTTAGGTAGATCTGTCATTTTATTGATCTGGAAAGTCCCTACATGAATTCAGGAACTGTGAACACTTCCAGGCTTATCTGATGTTATTTTTCTCTGTTTGTTGAGAAACATATTCTACAAATCCCAACAAATTCTACACACAGAAACCCTCCAACACATTGAAGGTGTCCTCTATTCTTTTTGGTATCTCAGGTATATCTACATGCCACTTGTATAATCCCTCTGTAATGTTCTCTGAAATATCAAGAAAGATTGACATTTAAGGCAGCTCTCTGTGACAAATCACAAATTACAGTTAAGAATTCCATTGCAACTTTAAGAAAAGGAAATATATATGCTAGTTATACTTTCCCTTAAATTAAAGAATCAGAATTATAGTGTTTGAAGTGATCTCAGAAGTCTTGTCCTTTGGCTTTATGTCTGATTTATTAATTTTCTCCACCTCAGCCCCAGCAACCTTCTCAACCTAGAGGATGCCTTCACCCCATTAGCCTTCTCACCCTGGAAGATGCCTCCATTTTAATAGTGTTCTTACCTTGAACAATGTTTCCATCACATTAACTTTCTTACCTTAGAAAATGACACCATCTCAACAGCCTTCTCATCTTGGGAGAAGCCTCCATCTCCACTACTTTCTCACCCTGGAAAAGGCCTCCTTCTCCACCTCCAAGTTATGAGTTCTTTCCCAGAATTTCACTTGAGTAAATGGAGGAACTCAAGGAAAGTAGGCATATTAATACATTCAACTATGAATTGTTCCAGTCATTCTGGGAAATAATTTGAAATTGTACTTTCACACACCAACAAGGTTATGCTTAAGATTTTGCAAGTTACTTTTCAGCAATATGTAAATCAAGAATTACCAGGTTTTTGAAGAGACAGAGGAACTAGAGTCCAAATTGCCAACATAGTCTGAATTATGGAGAAAACAAGGGATCCAAGAAAAACATCTGTCTCATTGAATCCTTTGACTGCATGGATAACGACAAAAAGTTTCAAGTTCTCAAAAAGAGGTGAATACCAGATTATTTTCCTTTTTTCCTAAGGAACCTGTATGTGGGCCAAGAACAACAGTTAAAACCAAACATGGAATTATTGATTGGTTTAAAATTAGAAAATGATAATGAGGAGGCTATATATTGTCACTTTATTTATTTAATTTATTTGCATCGTATATCATATGAAATGCCAGGCTGGGTGAATCAAAGTGAAAATTAAGGTTGCTGAGAGAAATATCAATAATCTCAGATATGCTGGTGTTACCACTTTAATGGTAGAAAGTAAAGAAAAATTAGGAAGCTTCTTGATAATGGTAAAAGAGAAGAGAAAAAACTAAAATCTTGACAACTGGTCCTATCCTTCCTGGCAAATAAGGGAGGATTCTCCTTCTTTTGAGTGAGAAGAAATGGAAGTAGTGTCACACTTTATATTCTTGAGCTCAAAACATCATTGTAGATAGCAAGTGCAGTCATGAAATCAAAAGACATGTTCCTTGGAAAGAAAGCTATGGCAAATTTGAACAATTTGCTAAAAAGCAGAGACGTCATCTTGCAAAAAAAAAAAAAAAAAAAAAAAAGGCTGAATAGTCAAAACCATGTTTTTTCCAATAGCAATGTATGACTGTGAGAGTTGGATATGAGGACTGCTAAGCATCAGTGAATTGATTCTTTTGAAATGTAGTTCTAGAGAAGACTTTTGAGAGTCCCTTAGACAGCAAAGAGATCAGATAAGCTAATACTTGAAGAAATTAATTCATACTATTCACTGAGAAGTCAAATAATGAGAAGCCAGGTGTCACTGAAAAGGAGCCTGATATTGCAAAATATTGAAGGTAAAAGGAAAAGAATAGAACAGAGGATGAGATAGATTATGTCATAGAAGCAATGCACGCACTTAGACAGACTTCAGGAGATAGGGAATGATAGAAGGACTTGGCCTCCCATGGTCCATGGGGTCACAAAGAGTCAAACATGATTAAATACACAAAAACTATATCTCTGTGTGTATAGATATTCAGTCCATTGTTCTAGCCATCAAGATGTTAAGAAATGGATGTCAACAAACGTTATATTCTGCAACATGTAATTTATAAAAAGTTCAAGTTCCTAAGATTTCACAATGAATGTTTGCCAAAATCACAATACTAAGATGGAATCTTCTCATGATATTTGAACTGCTCCCTGGGTGTCTTCTTTTGTGCCATAATTCTTATTTTTCTCTTCTGACATTTCTGACATGCTGTCACAATACTCATTCACATTTATATAGAACTTTAAAGTTTCCAAAGAATTTTTCTCCCAACAGCTCTGTGATATGCAGAGTAAATATAATTACCTCCATTTTATAAATTTATCCCAGAGAGATTAAACTTTTGGCTGTTTTACCCAATGACATCTAACTAGTGTCCTCTCTAAGTTTTTCAAGATACCCATCTCCTTGTAGGTATCTAAGTAGGGAAAAAACTTCTTCTGAAGTTCTTCTCCTAACTTACATAGCAGGCACTCTTGGTGGGACATAGCACAACTCAAGCTATGAGGTGACACACTGAGGATTTATTATTGTTATTTCTTGTCCTTTTTCTCTATAGCTCACCAGCCTCTGAAGGCACAGAGTAACTCACCAAGGAGTATTAGGTTTTTCAGAGCAACACAGCTTTCATCCTTCCACCTTTTTATATATTCACTCAGAAGTTCTACTATGGCTAGAAACTTGTGTCACCTTTCCAAAGGGACATAGCTACCATACCTTAGAACTGTCTCTCTACAATTTTTATGTTCTACAGCTTATTCTTCTCCTGCTATTGGAGAAGAGGAAGAGGGGAAAGAATTCTGACTTTAGTCAGATAGGATATCCCTGTTCCTCATCCAATCTGATTATCTTTCCAAATCAGTTCTGGAGGAATGAAATGTTCTTCTCCAAAGCCCCACACCTAGAGTACAGTTTCTAGGAATTGCCATCCAATCTAGTCAGTCCTTAAACATTCCATGAAATACATGACCTAGAAACAAATAGAGCTTTATAACCACAGTAGGTTAAACAGATAACTACAGATGTAGATGGGCATTCCAAACTAAATTGTAAGCTCATTTACAAGTACTGTAACTTGTTCTTGTAGGAAAAAAAATTTTTTTTCTTACCACAGTCTAACATTTGGGCAACAGGTATTCCACAAATCCTTGTAGAATGAAGAAAGAGGAAGGAAATATTTATTAAATGCCTGCTACATACATACATTGTGCTGAGTGCTTTACAAATATGTCATTTGATCCTTGAAACAACCCTTCTAAGTATTATTGTCATCTCCATTTTATAGTTGACAAAACTGAGGCAAACAGAAATTAAGTGAGTTGCCCAAGGTATCAGAACTTGTGTCTAAGGCAGGATTTGAACTCAGATCTTCATGCTTCCAAGGCCCAGCATGCTATTCTAACTGCCTTATGGATGAGTGAATTGTTTTTCAGAAATTTTTTAAGTCATTTATTTTTCATACTTGCTCAATAAAGCCTAATCTTAGACAACTACAACAATTTTCAAATGGAGATTATTATCTTAGGTTATCGATTTAAATTGCTTATTTGTACTTTGTAAACTATAAAATATATATAATTTCAAATTATTATTATTGCCATTGTTTTTGTTGTAGTATTGCATAATGGATAGAAAGCCAATATCAAAACCAGGAAGATCTGGATTCAAGTCCTATTTCTAAAATATACTGACTGTTTGCAAATCTGGGCAAATTACTTAACTTCTTGAGGTTTTAGGCAACTCTCTAATTATAAATCTTAGAAAAGGTACTAATCTGCATCTGAAAAGGAAAGTTCCTCTTCCATGAGTTCCTAATGAAATCATAGGTTCCATATTCCTATCCCTTTGTTGCTTTGTTCTTGTTAATGGTGTGAAATGAGTGTTTAATTGCAAAGTTACTGAAAACAAGAATAAATAACTGATTCAAATTATTTCCCATTATGCCAAGCAATATCTTGCATACATTGTTGAAAGAATAAGTGAATGTCTTCAATTTTTATTATTAGAGACTATCAGTACTTTATAATATTTAAATTTCATAAGTACATTTATTTTATAACTCACTTTGGCTAACATTTTTACATAATTAGTTTTACAAATAAGCCATATATTTTTACTTAACTGTACAAAAAAAGTTTTCTTTTACAAGGTTCTGATTTCTCCTTAATCTTTTTTTTTTGTAAATGGAACTATAATTGTTGAATTCGCAAACTCTTTATAAACCATCTCTCCAGTGTCCAGCTATAACAGAGGAAGTCCACATTTTTAATCCCATTTCATTCTGGGAAATTTTCTTTTTAGAAAACAGAAAAGTGAAAAGTAAACTATTTTAACCTTAAAATTTTAAGTTTTAACCTGCAATTACCCTTTTCCACCATCATAGCTCTCATAAATTAAAGAAGATTAAGATAGAAGCCTAAGGGATGAACCAGTTAGGGTGGTAAACAATGGAGGCTGTTTTTTTTTTTTTTTTAACTTTTTTTAAGAGGTCTTCAAATGGAAGCCTGGATGTGGAAGTTGTAAAATTATAACAAAGACAAGAGAAAGGAAACTTTATGATCATACCTTTGTACTTATATATTTTAAGGACTTCATCTCTGAATATTCACTCTCCAATGAACAGAAAACAGCTCCTCTTCAATTTAGTAGGCAATCTGTGAGAGTTTCAATAGCTAAAAGTTCATTATCCTAAAATCAGCCTAACAATGAGTCATTCAACATAACTAGGCTGGTCTTCAGACAAATATATAGCCTATCAGCAAACTTATATTTTAAAGCCTTTTCTTCTTGTAATCCACCAGCATAGCCCTCAATAATTCAACGTTAGATCCACCTGGCAGAGAGTTTACTTTCAGTTGGGAACATGGGAATAAAAGTTTAAACCCTTGGAATTAACTCAGAAGAAAGGATTAATTTTATAATAAATACAAGCAAAGACTCATAGAGAAGAAAATTCCTGGCCACAAGGACCATAAGAATGGCTATGAGAAATGAAACAAAACAAAAAATGGGAGAGTATAGGTGAAATGAGAGCTCTGGAAGAAAAAAAATGAAAGGAGAATAAATAACTTAAGGTTTCAGAAGATTGTAATCCTTACCTAAGTAGTGCATTCACTGAAAAGTAGAATGGAAAAGTCAAAATCCATTGAGTCCATGTGATAAAAAAATTATTGAAACAAAACCAAGATTGGAAAAATAGAGATAAATAATGTATATCTATTATCCAAAGCAATGTCCTAGAAAACTACTAGAATAAGATTTCATTATTTCACAAAAACTGCTAGGAAATCTAGAAAGCAATTTGGCAGAAATTAACTTTAGAACAATATCTCACATTATATTCCACAGTAGAAATATGATTAAATAGATATGAGCATAGAAAAAATATAGCTTTTGCATCTATGGAAGAAGAAAGAATTCTCAACCAACCAAAGGATAGAGGAGATTCTAAAACATAAAGTGGACAATTTTGATTATATGAAATTCAAATGGTTTAGTGTGAACAAAATAATACAGTTTAAATAAAAAGGAAACAATTACAGGGGTGGGGACATGAGAGAGACAACTTTACAGCAAATATTTTTAATAAAGATCTACTACCAGAGATATACAGGGAATTCATGTAAATATATAAGAACAGCACATGCTCAATAGATAAATGGTCAAAGGATATAAACAAACAATAAGAGAACAGGAAGAGAGGAAGTGGAGAAAGGGAAGGAAAAAAAGGAAGGAAGGGAAAAGAGAAACCCAAGCTGTCAGCTACATGGGGGGAAAATACTTCAAATGACTAATAATAAAAGATATGTAAGTTAAAGCATTCCAATCATAAGACTGACAAAAAAGAAAATAAAAATTGTTTAAAAGAGATTTAAAGGATAGGTATACTAATACTCTATTTGTAGTGCTGTGAATAAATCTAATCAATCTGGGAAGCCATTCTAGTCATTAAAAAAATCTTAACTAATAGGTCCCATTTATTTATATAATTTTTCTCATGCTTAAAAAGGTCTAGTGATCAAGATACTAAGTTCTTCCCTTTTGCCTTTTCCCCATGAAATTATTTTTCAATCACTTTAATATGTTTTGTATTGTTCCCCCTTAGAATTAACAATCTTGAGGAAAGGGACAGTTTTGTTTTTGTCTTTGCATCCTTAACATATAGACATAGCATATAATAGAAGCTCACTAAGTGTTTGCTGTCTGTTAAATGAAAATAAATGTAAGTGATTGCTTAAAGCAGTATTAACAAATTTCAATAAATAGTATAGGATTGTCTCCTTTTAAATCTTTGAAATGTCACAACTCAACTCCAACTGCGCAAAACCATATTCAAAGAACAACACCTTATAGATTCTATATCACATCAAAAGCAAGATCCTTATCATTGAAACACACAGCCAATAAGTGAATTCCTATTCATTATTTTCTTGTCTTTTCTAACTAGTATGGAAGAGTATATTTCCTCAGATTTCATCATATTCCCACCACAATATGTTCTTTATGGTAATTTAGGAATAGAATCTGGCCCTAAAACTCATTGACCATGAACTGACAGTACTATGTGTCAACTGCTCAAGAAGTGATTTGCTACAATTCCTTAAAAGCTCTAGGAATTCAGTGAATCAGACTGAGAAAAAATGATAAAAATGAAAAAAAAAGATAAATGATAAAAAAAAATAGGAATGAAGAGACCATCCTATTTGTAATCTCCTTTTATTAAGTTACAATGAGAGGGCAAAGTCACATATAAAAGAAAAAAATTAAAATAAAGTAGGTCTTATCAACTGAGGAAGAGCTAAGGGGGAAATTGTAATGTATGAATGTTATTAAGTAACATTTATTAAATTCCTGCTAAATTCAAGATACTGTACTAAACAATAGAGATACAAAAAGAGGCTAAAGATAGTCTCTGCCTTCAAGAAACTTATAATTTAATGGGGAAGGGACCTCACAAGAAGTCAGCATGCAAGCAAATATATACAAATCAATTTATACATAGAATAAATGGAAAATAGTTAACTATATTTCATTGCAATTAATTTCTTATAATCCTTATGTATTTTACATTGTGAATTGAAAACATTATTTTGAGAAGTTTATATGTTTCACCAGACTAACAAAGGGGATCATGACATAAAGAGGGTTATAAGAACCCATGTTAGATAATTTGTTCCTGTTTCAGAGTGTTTAAAATGTTGATTTTAACTATATCCTTCAATATTAGATTCATGATCTCAATAGTAGGCTCATTCTCTCCAATGGTATAGATTATAATTAACCCATATCTTCTCCTCCTGTGTTATTCTTGTCCAGATCTTCCAGAAATCTTTTATAGCAGATCTGACTAATTTACTGTGCAATGTACTTCACTCAGTCTATCAGTTAACCTTTGTTTTCCCATTCACCCAAACTTTTTTTTAAATCATGCACATCCTGTGTGATATCGTTTGTACTCTTTCCTGTGCATGAGTTATTGGTATTGCAAGTCTGCTCATTTTCATTATGCACCTCCTTTGGGTCATTACCACCAGTAGCTTAAGAGAAATGCAACCACAATTACAACCTCTTCCTACCACGGCATGTTGAAAGTTCCGTTGGTTTCTTAGATATTGTCAGCATTGACCAACAGTGCTGAGACAAGAACTTTGTTGAATAAATGGGTCAGGTTAAGTTGGCCTTGATTCAAAAATCAAAAAATTATCAGATTTCTATAATTCTTAAGAAACTAACATTACATAGATATCTAAATATTGTTTCACAGGTGGTATTAATTTTAAAATTGATATTCTTTGTCATTATATTTCTCATCCTGGGGAGTAAAAGTCGCCACATCCTGTAGAATGAAATATCTAGAATTAGATTGTTAAACAAAGGAAATGAAGAAAAAAATACTAAATACAGTGATCTCAGGTACAGATCTGACATTGTATATTCTACTTTAGTGATTCCCTTTCTTACCTTTCTACTGTAACCAGAAGATTATAGGCTCATAGAATCACTGATTTAGATATTTAAATCAAAGATTTAGAAGTTGCATACATAATGCTCCATTTTCCACCTCTGTGACTTTGCACTAGATGTTTCCCTCTTAATACTGCCTTGTAGAAGCTCTGTTTCATTCAAAACTCAGCTTGTGCCACCTTCTTTAAGACACCTTTGGTATTGCTCTCAGCTGTTAGTACAACCTCTCTCCAAAACATCTTACATTCATATTTTATATTTTGCATATACTTGTATGTATGTCCCTGGTCTCCCTGATTACAAGTACCTCAAGGTCAGAGACTGTTTAGCTTTTATCTTTGTATCCCCAGCATATAGCATAGTGGGCTGCCATATTATCAATTGATAATTATTTATTAAAACATTTATTCTTTGGAAGTCATCTTGTCCATCCATATCATTTTGGAAATGAGAAACTTGGGCCCAGAGAAGTTACATGATATACTCAAGATCACACAGATACTAAGTAAAAGAGCTTGGATCAAAACCCAGTTCTTTTGACTCCAAATTCAAATCCAATCTCTTCCTTTTCTACCATGCCACCTTCAGGTGAGAGCTTTGAAACAATGAAATATAGTTATTGAAATATTTTAAGTTACAAATCCCTCAACTTTGATAGAATTGAGTCTTGAAGGAAATAGAATGGGAACTGTTAAACCATGAATCTTTAAAAAAGACCTTACTACCATTAAATTCTGAAAATAATAATAAGAAGAAAAATAGCTGATATTTATATAGAACTATAAATTTTGCAAAGCATTTCAAAAAGGTAAAATGCAAATTATAATGTATTGTGTGTATATAAATGCTTCAGTTTCTTCATCTGTGAAACAAAGTTTTAGCACCTACCTCACAGGGTTGTTATGAAACTCAACTGAGTTAACACATGTAAATATTCTGCAACTTTATAGTGTTTGTAAATGTCATCTATTACTCTTATGACTTATTAGTAGTAGTAAAGGGACTGAGGAGACTGCCTTTCATGATGGGTAGTCATTTACCCATCTTTACATTTACTTTTCCACTGACCCATTCTTCCATCTGTCATCCATTCAAACATCCATCCTTCTACCAAGCCATCTATCTTCTATCTGTGCTTTCATCCAGTCATTCTTCCAGTCACTTTTTCATCCCAGAAATATAGAATTCTTGGCACTATAAAGGAAACACTATATGGTATAATATGAAGAATCATTTCAGAGCAAGAGAACCTGGGTTTGAATCCCAGTCCCACATTCCTTATTATTTATATGACCTTGAACAATCATGTAACCTTTCTTGACTTTGGTGTCTACCTTTTTAAAAAATCAAGGAGTTAGATTAGATGACTTGTACTTTTGAACTCTAAATATGTGGTTCCACTGTAGCTCATGCCCTGGAGCTACTGCCCTAAAACTCCCATTGGCACAGAAAAATTGTTTAGAGAATAGCTGCTCCTTTTCCTCATAGAATTCTAGAGGCTAACCTGAACAGTTGGGTGATGGTTTTCTAGTACTAGAGTTCACAAGCCACCATCAATGTGATTCTTTCGTTAACTATCAATTAATATAAATTATTCCACCAGACAACTCTTAAAAAGAAATATTTTACCATAGATGTAGTAAGAGCAAATAGGGGGATGGAGCTAATCAATCCAAAAAAACATACTTTCTCACCAGCTCATATAGAATTCACAGAAAAGCAGTTAAAATTTAGAACATATATGGTAAAAGGGGTAACTAGAAGTCCATCTGGTGAAATTTTCAAAAAGTTCCCAGATGCTTCCTTTAGGCATGGTGCAGGCTTTATGTTTGGATTTTTAGTATATGAGGCAAAAGATTTTGGGTGGTATTTTTGGTATTTTTTTTATTATAGCTTTTTATTGACAGGACATATGCATGGGTAATTTTTCAACATTGTCCCTTGAACGCACTTCTGTTCCAACTTTTCCCTTCCTTCCCTTTACTCCCTCCCCTAAATGGCAGACACTTTCACACATATGAAACATGTTAAAATATGTCTTAAATACAATATATGTGTACATATTTGTACAGTTCTTTTGTTGCACAAGAAAAATCGGATTCAGAAAGGTAAAAATAACCTGGGAAGAAAAACAAAAATGCAAGTAGTTCACATTCATGTCCCAGTGTTCTTTCTCTGGGTGTAGCTGGTTCTGTTCATCATTGATCAATTGGAATTGAATTGGATCTTCTTATTGCCAAAGATATCCACTTCCATCAGAATTCATCCTCATATAGTTTTGTTGTTGAAGTGTATAATGATTTCCTGGTTCTGCTCATTTCACTTAGCATCAGTTCATGTAAGTCTCTCCAAGCTTCTCTGTTTTCATCCTGCTGGTCATTTCTTACAGAACAATAATATTCCATAACATTCATATACCACAATTTACTCAACCATTCTCCAATTGATGGGCATCTATTCATTTTTCAGCTTCTAACCACTACAAACAGGGCTGCCACAAACATTTTTGCACATACAGGTCCCTTTCCCTTCTTTAATATCTATTTGGGATATAAGCCCAGTATTAATAGTGCTGGATCAAAGGGTATGCACAATTTGATAACTTTTTGAGCGTAGTTCCAGAATGGTTGGATCCATTCACAACTCCACCAACAATGCATCAGTGTCCCTGTTTTCCCGCATTCCCTCCAACATTCGTTATTATCTTTTCCTGTCATCTTAGCCAATCTAGGTAAGTGTGTAGTATATCTCAGAGTTGTCTTAATTTGCATTTCTCTGATCAATAGTGTTTTGGAACACCCTTTCATATGAGTAGAAATAGTTTTAATTTCATTATCTGAAAATTGTCTGTTCAGATCCTTTGATATTTATCAATTGGAGAATGGCTTGATTTCTTATAGAGTCAATTCTCTCTATATTTTGGAAACAAGGCCTTTATCAGAACCTTTAACTATAAAAATTTTTTCCCAGTTTATTGCTTCCCTTCTAATCTTGTTTGCATTAGTTTTGTTTGTACAAAAGCTTTTTAACTTGATACAATCAAAATTTTTTATTTTCTGATCAATAATAATCTCTAGTTCTTCTTTGGTCACAAATTCCTTCCTCCTCCACAAGTATGAGAGGTAAACTATCCTATGTTCCTCTAATTTATTTATAATCTCGTTCTTTATGCCTAGATCATGAACCCATTTTGATCTTATCTTGATGTACGGTGCTTAGTGTGGATCCATGCCTAGTTTCTGCCATACTAATTTCCAGTTTTCCCAGCAGTTTTTGTCAAATAGTGAATTCTCATCCCAAAAGTTGGGATCTTTGGGTTTGTCAAACACTAGATTGCTGTAGTTATTGACTATTTTGTCCTGTGAACCTAATCTATTCCATTGATCAACTAGTCTATTTCTTAGCCAATACCAAATGGTTTTGGTGACTGCTGCTTTGTAATATAGTTTTAGATCAGGTATAGCTAGACTGCCTTCATTTGATTTTTTTATTAGTTCCCTTGAAATTCTTGACCTTTTGTTCTTCCAGATGAATTTTGTTGTTATTTTTTCTAGGTCATTAAAATAGTTTCTTGGGAGTCTGATTGGTATAGTACTAAATAAATGGACTAGTTTAGTGAGTGTTGTCATCTTTATTATATTCACTCAGTCTATCCAAGAGCACTTAATATTTTTCCAATTATTTAGATCTGACTTTATTTGTGTGGAAAGCCTTTTATAGTTTTGCTCATATAGTTCCTGACTTTCCTTTGGCAGATAGATTCCCAAATATTTTATATTATCAACAGTTATTTTAAATGGAATTTCTCTTTGTATCTCTTGCTATTGGATTTTGTTGGTGATGTATAAAAATGCTTAACATTTATGTGGATTTATTTTGTATCCTACAATTTTGCTAAAATTGTGGATTATTTCTAATAGCTTTTTAGTAAAATCTCTGGGGTTCTCTAAGTATACCATCATATCAACTGCAAAGCCTGACAATTTGGTTTCCTATGAGGCAAAATTTGATCTCAACTCTTTCTGACTCCAAGTCCAAAACTATCCTCCTCTGAGTCACTTTTGTTCATTATAAAATAAACATGTCTCCAACCAAAAGGGTCTTATCTTTTACTTGCTGTACCGCACATTTATGCTGGTGATAAAGAAATTCAGGGCTCTTATTCAAAAGTAGCAATTCCACTGAATTTTGGTAAAAGGGAGCCTTCTTCTGATGAATTAGACTGAGGACAACAAAGACATTTCTTTATTGAAAAATACAATTCGGTCCAAATTAATAAACTTTTAATTCTTAAGTCCCTGCTACATGCAAGATGCAGTTGAGAAATGTTTGTAGTTTTTAATATTCCATATTAATGTTTGATATATATTTGGCTCCTGGAAAAAAGCAATAATCCTATTACCCTATACCATATAAAAGGTGGGGTCTGTGTTGAGTCTTGAAGGAAAATATAGATTTCTTCTTAAAAGAAATGATGGTGGAGCCAAGATGGCAGAGTAAAGGCAGGAACTTGCCCAACTTCTCCCCGCAAACTGCTCCAAATTTCTTTAAATAATGACTCTAAATAATTTTTAAAGCATCAAAATGCCCGAAAAGACACAGTAGAACATTGCAGAGTGGGAGTCCAGCATGCAGTCTCAGACCCGGATCCAGACCCAGCCAGGTCCAACTAGTACTGGTGGTTTCCAGACCTTTCAGCCCAGAGACATCAAAGAAGATCTGGAAGGTCAGCAGAAAAGATCTGTGGAATCAAGAGTGGGAGCTCAATAGACAATCCCAGTGCAGGCCCAGTCCCAGCCCCAGATCCTGTCTAGACCCCAGCATCAATGAGGTGGAACCTCTGAATCAGCAGCAATGCTGGAAGCTTCTGGACCTCTCAGCCTGGGGATACAAAGGGAGGACTCAGGTTAGTGAAGAGGGTCTATGACAATGAGAATCTGATGTATGGTTCCTGACAGCAGAGCCCCAGCCCTATCCAGTATATCTTACAGTTACAGTGAGATGGGGGAATACTTAACAGTTCAAGAATAGAAAAGAGTGCTTGTGGCCAGTACCTAGAATAATTTCTGAAAACAGCAGCACAAAACTCTAGAAGCTTGGGACAATTCACCTTTCATCCTGGAAACAGAGCCCTACTTTAACAAAAAGTTAAAAGCAGAGTAATAGGCTAGGAAAATAAGCAGAAAACAAAAAAATGTTTCTTACTATTGAAAGTTATTATTCTTGACACTCTCAGAAAACGATAACAAAGTCAAAGCTCCTACATTCAAAGCCTCCAGGAAAAATAAGAATTGGGTTCAAGCCATGGAAGAGCTCAAAAAGGACTTTGAAAATCAAATAAGAGAGATACAGAAAAAAAAATTAGGGAAAGAATTGAGAGAGATGCAAAAGGAAATACAAAAAGCTAATGAGGGTTAGAATGCCTTAAAAACCAAAGCTGGACAATTGGGAAAGGAGATACAAAAGCTCACTGAGAAAAATGATTCTTTAAAAAATAGAACTGAGCAAATGGAAACTAATGATTTTATGAGAAATCAAGACACAATACAGCAAAACCAAAAAATGAAAAAATGGAAAAAATTGTAAAATATCTCATTGGAAAAACAACTGATCTAGAAAATAGATTCAGGAGAGAGAATTTTAAAATTAATGGTCTATCAGAAAATCATGATCAAAAAAAGAGCCTGGAATAATTTTACAAAAAATTATCAAGGAAAACTTGATACTTTAAAACCAGAGGGTAAAGTAGAATTCGAAAGAATCCACCAATTGCCTCCTGAAAGAGATCCCCAAATGAAAACTTCCAGGAATATTATAGCCAAATTCCAGAACTCCCAGGTCAAGGAGAAAATATTGCAAGCAACTAAAAAAAATTCAAGTATAGTGGAGACACTGTCAGGAAAACACAGGATTTAGCAGTTTCTACATTAAGGGACTGGAGGGGTTGGAATAAGGTATTTCAGAGAACAATGGAATTAGAACTGTAACTAAGAATCACCTACCTATTGTAATGCTGGAGAAACTGAGGCAAGATAAAGATTAGAGGAATATTTAATATTTTATTTAAAAGGGAGAGATTTACTGGAACCAAATAGATCCATGGTTTGGTCCCAGGGCTGAATGGGACTATTGTCTCCAAGAATTCGGCAAACAATCTGAATTCTCAATGACATATATACACATGACTCAGATACAGGGAGTAAACAGAGGCAGGGGAGGAGTCAGAGTGCAAAGAGCAGGAATGAGACTCTGACAGGGTAGGGGGAGGCACTGGAGATGGAGAGATAAAACGATATCTGATATTCTGATAGATTGGGATGGGGAGAGGCATTCTGATATTCTAAAATATAAGATCTTTTATCCTTATCAAATATTCTGATGATTAAAAAATTGGGGTGATTTTGCAAGATTGAGCAGAACAATTAGAAACTGAGGCAGAACAATTTAGGGAACTGAGTGAGGACAATAAAAGAGAACTGTGGCACAACAGTATAAGCCCTCATGAACAAAACCCTTCAGAGGAAAAGGTGGTCATTCAATGAAACAGAGGATTTTCAAGCATTTATTATGAAAAAACCAGAGCTAAATAGAAAATTTGATTTTCAAATACAGGACTTGAAAAGCATAAGGAAGAAATCAGGAAAATGACATCATAAGGGACTTAACAATGTTTATCTGTTTACATTCCTACATGAGAGGACGATATTTGTAATTCATTAGAACTTTCTCATTGTGACAGTTAGAAGGAGTATATATAGACAGAGGTCACAGGTGTGAATTGACTATGAAGAGATAATATCTTTTTTTTAAAAAATCAATGTAATTAAAGGGAGAGAAAGGAATGTACTAAGAGAAAGGGAAAGGGAGAAATGGAATGATGCAAATTACCTGCCATAAAAAAGAGACAAGAAAAAATTTTTACAGTCAAGGGGAAGAAGGGAAAGAGAGGATGAGTGAGTGAATCTTACCTTCATCAGGATTGGCTCAAAGAGAAAATAACATACATACTCAATAGAGGTTTACAAATCTATCTTATTCTAAAGGAAAATAGGAAAGAAATGGGATATAAGGAGGGTAGAAGGATAAAAGAGAGGGCATATTGAGATAGGGAGTTCTCAATAGCAAAACGCTTTTGAGGAGAGACAAGGTGAAAGAGAGAATAAATTGGGAGAAATTCAATTAGTAATAGTAATTTTAGAAAAATTTTTGAAACAAGTTTCTCTGATAAGGCTTTATTTCTCAAGCATGGAAGGAATTGAGTCAAATTTATAAAAAAAAAAAAATAGGCTTTATTTGTGTGGAAAGCCTTTTATAGTTTTGCTCATATAGTTCCTGACTTTCCTTTGGCTCAATTGGTAAATGATCAAAAGATATGATCTGTGCCCAAAGGGCTGCAAATTCATGCATATCCTTTGACCTAACAATATCACTACTAGGCATGACTACCAAAAGAGATTTAGAAAAATGGGGGTGAGGGGGAAGGAAAATGACCTATATGTACAAAAAATATTCATAGAATCTCTCTTCTCAGGACAAAAAAAATTAATAATTGAGGGGATGCCCATTAATTAAATGACTCAATAAATCATGGTATATGTTTGTAATGGAATATTACTGTGCTCTAGGAAATAATGAGCAGGATGCTCTCAGGGAAAAAAAAAAAAAAACACCCTGGAAAGTCTTCAATGAACAAGTGGAATATACTGTATTCAAAGTAATAGCAATGTTCTGGGATGACCAGCTACAAAAGACTTTGCTATTCTCAATAGAATAATCATCCACAACTACTCTGAAGGACTTGTGATAAAAAATCCTATTCACACCCAAAAAAGGAACTGATTGTATTTAAAATACAGATTGAAGCATTCTCTATTTCTCTGTCACTCTCTTTCTTTCTAACTTAATTTTTCTTGAGGGTTTTTATTTTTATTAGCATGAGAGATCTATGTTTATTATAACTTCATATGTGGTTTCTTAATTGTGAGTGGGGATAAGGGAGGGAATCTAGAACTCAAAAATCTTAAAAACAAATGTAAAAAATTGTTTTGAATATAACTGGGGGAAAATATTAAATTAATTTATTTAAGAAAATAAATGATGGTGAAGAGGGAATGAAGGTCAAGCATGGAGAATAATAAATCAAAAAATACAAAAATAAGAGATAAAATTGTTATAGATGAGGAACAATAAGAATGCTAAATTGGTCAGATCATAATATAAGTGAATGAGAATAAGAAGGAAGAACACATTTATTCAATACCTACTATGTGCCAGCCAGTAGGGTAAGTGGCTGAAAAATGTAATTTTGAGGTAGAGCTGTTATTATTCCCCTTTTACAGTTGAGAAAACTGAGCCAGACAGAGATTTGTCCTGGGATTAGCTGGCTAGCAAGTGCCTATACTTAGATTTGAGTTCAAATTTTCCTGACTTCAGATCTGGCACAGTACCCAGAAAGTTGGGGGAAAACTTTATATGCCAATTAGAGAAATTTTTATTCTAGAAGTAATATGGAACCACTGCTTAGATGCAAATACACAAATATGTATGTTACCTAGTAATATGCTCCTCAATTTACAATAATCTCCTTTTATTAAGCAAAATGTGTGAATATCTGCAATTTTTTACAGTCTCCAAGTCACTATTATTCAAACAACCTGTATATGGAGGCCCATTGTTCATTTTTAGTTTGGCTGTTGGAATGAAAGAAATGTGTTCAAAAGTAATTAAAATTTTTTCTGTTTAATATTAAGAAAGTCAATAGTTTTACATAGAAAGGCTGAAATAAAACTACATACACCCAGTTATACTCTTGTTACAAAAGAGGAAGGAAAATGCCTCTAGTTGATTCTTGTTCAGCTATTCAGTTAGAAAAAAAAATAACACTGAAAATGATTGTATTTATATATAAATGAATTACATATATAATGGAAGAGATGCCAAAGGAAACTAGCCAATACAGGACACAATGAGGTGCGGATGGATTGAAGACAGAAACCATAAGCTAAAGCTAAATCATTTGCAAACATGTTAAAATAAAGGACCTTTTCTCTATTAAAATATTCAATATTGGATGTTAACTCCCAGTACTTATCTGTATTAAGCATCCAAATGCTGGAAGAACCTAAATCCTGATTTATACATTTTATTCATAAAGAACTCAGTTTAATTAATGTATTTATGAAATTTTTCTCTTCCTCTCAAGTTGAGTAATATCTACAACCAATTTCCCAAAGGAAACTGTGATCTAGTTCAATCATGGTCCAAACAATTAAATACATACTTGGTATAGCTTGTGTAGACATTTAATTCTTAGGCAACTCTGAGCAGATGGTTTTCCTTTATAGATTATCTGAAGTTGATTATCCTATAATCTTATAATCAGATAAACCTCTTAATTACTACCTCCTTACCATTTCCAAGTGTGAATTCAAAAAAATGTAAGCTAATTATTAGTTTAAGTCAATCTAGAGCATTAGAAAGAGAACTAAACTGATTGAACATTAGAACTTGGCTTAGGCCTTGCCACTAAAGTTTGACCTTGGACTTTGCCTATTTAAGCCTCAGTTACTTCATCTGTAAATATTCCATTATTATTCAAACAACCAACATGTAATTTTACCAATGCCTCCACTGATACAAATCACAACCTAATTACATATTTATCCTATGAGTCTAATCTGTGTTTTTCCATAAATCCTCCATCAAGGATCTTCCCAACATATGAAAGGCTTTCCTCTTGTTTTTCTTACTTTTGGGGGGAAACCATTGCAAGGTTGTTCACCTCTTATTCTTTGCTCTCCTATATAATCAGCCTATCTCCTTTTCTAGTCGTATGCTGTGGTGATCTTCTTCTTTAAAATATAAGAATTCTCTCTGAGAGAAAGCAGGTTTCTTGGAGAGGTTTTCTGGAGGCAGCCTTAGTCTCAGTTGAAATAAATAATTACTCCAAAATCGCGGCCAGCTGATAAAAGATCTGAACTTTTATTGTGTCCTTCAATATACCCCGGTTAGCTCAGAGGCCTATCTCTCTGCTTGGTTCCAAGAGATCTTGCAGCTTTGTCCTTTATCGCCTCCAGCTCAACTTCCACTTGTGGCTTCTCAATCTCCAACTGAGGCAAGTAGGCTTCTGTATCTCCCAGAGTGCTCTGTCTCTGACCCCAGTCGATGTTCCCCAGAAAACTCTCTCTAGTGGCTTACTGGAGCTGTATTTAAGCTACTTCTCCAAGAGTGGGATTGTGGGATATCTCCTGGCATGCTCTCTGGCCTGTCCTTGAGGATTAAAGCATATGCCAGTGATGTGTAAAATCTTATATTGTGCACAAAAGTGTGCAAAATGTTTAGAAGTATATGCAAGTCTTCAACAGCAGACCTACCTAAAAAACCGAGGTACTCATTTTTATCCTAATTTTTGTAAAGTGTCTCTTCTCCACAGATTGATGGAGACTTTTTCAACTATAAAAGGAGTAAAAACTCCTTTTTCACCTTCAAATATCCATCTCAAAGGGGTAGCACTAACTTCAGCTGCTATTGATCCCCCTACACCAGACATGTAGGTGTCTGCCTTAATCTTTGGCCAGTGACTGGGCCAGTTGGCACCTCTACTGTACAATCTGCACCAGTGTCACAGCCTATATTCTATGTTTCAGTCCAAGTGGAATACTTGCTGTCTTTCCAAAGTATTCTATGTTCTATTGTCTCAGTGTATGCAATTTGTTCCTCATAGAACATGCTCCCTATTCTATCCAGCTAGATTTAAGTTTTATATCTCCTTCAAGATACACTTCAAATGTTGCCTCTTATAGAGAATACTTTTGCTCAAAAATGTATTTTCCTTCCTTAGAACACTCCTAGCACTTGTGAACTTTCTTGTGTACTTACCATCTTTTAATGTGTTTTGTGTTATTTTGTTTTATTACATCTGTGATTTCATCCATGCAGAGAGCTCCTTATGAGAAATTTCCTCTTCCTCTCCCAGTGCAGAATGGTAATTTATAGTCTCTTCAAGAGTTTCCCAGAGCACTGAGATATTGTAATGTGCCCAAGGTCACACAGCCAGGATGCAGCAAAGACTGTCCATTAACATGGATCTTTCTGACTCTTAGGCCAGCTCTCTGTCCACTACTCTATGCTCTCATCTAACTTATTTTACTGTAATTTATATGCATGTCTTTGCTTACCTACTTGATAGCAAACCTCTTAAGAGAAAGGACAATGTCTTACTTACCATTATATTTATCCCATCATCTAGCATGAATTGATCCAATATTTTATTGGTCCATGGAATGGATCAGGAGAGCTGAATGCCAAATTTTCAGCATATTTATGTTTTTGAATCAATCAGGTCTTTATTATCTTGTTCATTGTCTAGATTTAAAGTGATAGAGAAAATGTTAATACAAACAGAACTTTAAAGTGTATTTGGTGTACATTTCTTTTCAGAAGTCAGATTGTTAAGCATTTATTCACACACTACTAGATCAGTGCTCTCAACAGAAGATATTCTCTCACCAGTGCAGAACCTAATGCTTTCACATACTCTTTCATACTGGGTAACTAAATGTTGTCTACTTATTCCCATAAATCTTCCATAAAAAATCCATCTTAGGTCCTAAGAAGCTCCTCATTAAAAAACAAACAAACAAACAAACAAACAAACAACTTAAAAGTACAAAAGTACTTTACACAATAATGTCTTATCGGGATGTGAAGGTAACTTTGCATTCTTGAAGACAATTCCAACAAAATGCAAATTCTGATAGATGCTGCAGTTTCTGGGATAGTTTTAATAACAGATTGTGATGAAGGTCATTGTGAGGAAGTCATCACTAAAAGTTTGACCAATTAATGATAGCCATGAAACAAATCAAAATACAAATTAGCCTGGCCCAATTCTAAACAGTCTTTTTTAAGCCTACATTTGAAAAACAAAATGGATTGTGGTAAATAAGTAATCTACAAGCATCAACTTAATCCTTAATACTTTTAATGTGACACTTTGTCTAATAGCCAACTAAATTGATAGATTCCTAGAAGAACTGAATTATATTTCTATTAGCATAAGGTAGGGACTGATTTTCTGATTTCATTGACTTGGGAACTCCCAGATAAGGAAAATCCCTTCACCAAACCAGATTGACACCTTCACTGCAATATAGTGAGAGCTACTTGGGGACACTAAGAAGTTAAATGACTTGTCATAGTCATAGTCATTATGCATCACAGTCAGGACTTGACTCCAGATCTTCCTGGCTTTGTGGTCAGCTTTTCAGTCATTTCACTATTCTGAGTCTCATTCATAATAAGTTTTTTTTAAAATAAATAAAATGAGAAGACATAAAGAAATAATAGATAAATCAAAAGATCACTCAAATTCTCCATGGACAAAAAAACAAAGAAGATAATGCTTAAAACAACAATGAATTTATTCATTCAAACAAATGAAATATCATTTCAGGAAACTGTTGATCTCCTCACTTTGAAATGTTTGCTATCAGCATAAGCAAATAGACTAACATGAATATAATTATAGATTATGCCCTAGCATTCATTGCAGAGGATGAAGAAGTATGTGATTTCACATGACAAGATCCTCTATGCTAAGTCAATATATACTTTTAGTAGCTTCACTGAAATATGAGCACAGAGGAGGATAGCTAAAAATATATTGGAAAATATAATTCAAGATTGATAAATGAAAGAATCATCAAAATACAGACAACCATTCCTGAATACTTTATTCCAGAATAAAATCAAAAGGCATAATTAATGGAGTGATAACTATAAAACATCACACAAACACAAAATTGACTATGTCATAATCAATCAACAAGAATTTATTAAGTTCATAGTATTTTATGACACTGCATTGGACACTAGAAAGACAAAAATTAAAATGAAACAGAGCCAAGTTTCTAACCTATCTGTGTACTAGAACAAAGGTCAAAATCATACTGAATTAGAAGGAACTACCTTTAATTACCACATTTCTAGTGCAATTTTCTTAAATAAACAATTGCCCATTTTGTGTTATTGTTCAATTAATAAGCATTAATTTTCTTTCCCTCTCATTTATCTTTCAATTTAAAAAATCCATGTAATAAATATGAATAATCAAGCAAGATAAATGTCTATACCTTATGTGACCAATAAGGTATGTTTCATTATGCTATTAATATGAAAAAATAAGATATAAAATGACAACGATTTCGATTATCACTTTTCATGAGATGTATAACAGATATTAACACTTACCACAGTGAATCTGAAATCAAATTTACACACTGGACCTTTTTCAGGTCTTCCCAATGGCAAGTTAGCATGGCAATCATTTTGCCATAGCAGTTCAAAAAAAGAGAGCCACAAGATCTATCAACAAGAATACCAAAGGACTAATATATGGAATAGAGAGAGATAAGGTGAAGAACTTACAGGAATGTATGAATTCTTTTTCTGTATTTTATTTTCATTATTTCTGTGTTTCCCCTATGACCTGTATAATATGCGCATATTTACTTGAGCCTTGGCCAGCTATAAACATATTTACTTAACCTGAGCTGATGACATTTATAAGTATTTGGCATTTATCAATATTTAGTCTATTAGCTGGACCACTATCTGCTTGATTAAACCTGAAGGCCTGATTTTCTGTTTCCTAGAAATCAGGAGATTTGGAGGAAACAGAAACTGTCCATTCCAATCTCTCCAAATAGCAACAACCAATTAGACGCCTCCCCCTCCCCTTCTCAATGCTCTCTTACTTGTGATGTAATCTCTTATATAAAAGCTGTGTATCCTTACTACTTCTTTAGCCCTCCTACCACAAGCTTTCTCTTTCTTAGCTTGTGATGGGGCGGCTCATCCTCCAGAGGTTTTCAAAAAAAACTTTTCTGCTTTTTACTGAATGATCTCTGAGTAGTCATTTTGGGTAAGGGTCTTCTACATCCCTCACACTAGGATTCTGATTTCCAGCAAAGAGAATTTTTCAGTGACTTACAGAAAATACTAAGTTATTTTTTGCCAGTACTACATTACAGTAACTTTTATCTAATGTACAATTCAGTCTTTTTCTTAGAAAATAAAGTAAAGGACTTAAAGCCTCTTGGTTTCCCAGATTGCAGTACAAAATGAAATATTTCTAGTGAAAAATACTGAAGTGCTTTGGGAAAAGAATTTACAAAATATAATATCCAAGAAAATAACCAATTTGAAAAATCCATAGCTTGATACCTACAAACAAATATACAAAGTATAAGTAATAAACAATTTAAATCACAGAATTTGGAATTAGAAGGAAATTCAGTGGATATCCAATCCAGACTAGTCTTGTTTCATTCCACTGGTAACAAAGCTCGAGAGTATTGTCCATTGTCCAGAACCTGGGCAAGCATGCCATCATGAAATTGATGATGAACTTCTTTGGGCAACCGAATTTTGTTATAATTTCCCATAAGCCCTCATGACTGACAGTATCAAAGGCCTTAGTCAGATCTATAAATGTTGTATACAGATCTCTGTTCTGCTCTTGGCACTTTTCCTGGAGTTGTCAGGTAATAAACACCATATCAACTGTCCTTCAACCCTTTCTGAAGTTTTATTGGCTCTCAGGTAGATGACCTTTCTCCTATTCTATTCTATTCTAACCCTATTAATAAACCTATTAAGTGGCAATAATCTTGCAAGAAATGACTAAGAGAGAGACATTACCCCACTCCCCACCTACCCCTGTCATAGAAGACCTTTATAAAGATGGACAACGGAGGCATCCTAGAGCTCCATGGGGATAGCTTCCTCTTGCTGGAAAATTTTAATCAGTTTTTGTATGAGCAATGGACCCCCAAACTTGTAAACCTGAGCTGAAATAGAATCACCTCAAGTGCTTTGTTACAAGAAAGGAGCCTAATTACATACAAAATCACTTCTTCAGTTGAGATTTCAACTAGGGAGAAATTGATTTCAATCTGAGGTAAACTGTCAACCTTGATTCTTGATGATTTGTTGCCTATCTTTTTAGAATCATGTCCTTATCTCTGATCAATGTGGGTACATCAACACTGAGCAAATGAGTTGTACCATAAGTCTTTGGAATATAAATAATCTTCAGGACTTTATTAAAGTTCTTTAAATCCTGCATGTCTTTAAGTTTTGTCTGTTCTTTAGTTCCATCAAGGAAGTAAAGGCTGCCTTCATAAAAATGGATGAACTTTCCTGCCGGTATATACTATGGAGTTCTTGTTTTTCATTTAGAAGCTTCTGAATTTCTCATCATTTTTCTCAAACCAGTCTTGATGTTTGCAAGTTTTCTAGCCCAGATGAGTAAATGCAATGTTGTACACCAAATATCTGAAAGTTTCCCACTCCTTTTCTGCTCCACTGTTGCCTACTATGTGTTGGCTCAATTATGCCTCCAAGTGAACAACAAACTGTTCCCACTTACAGAAGTAAATTCCACTATTATGTTGATGGATTGTTTTGGTAGTCTTTTTGCCTTGAAGCCACTGCTTTTGTTGATTGTGAATATTTAGCTTGGAGAGGATAAGCCTATGATGATTAAGTCAAGCAGTCTGCACCATACATTGCCATTGTTGCTCTCATATCCTGTCTGTCCCTACTTCTAACAATCACATAGTCCATTAAATGCCTTCTATGAAGTTTTATTGCATTCAGATAAACTGAAGACAGTGTTCTTGATAAAAAAAAAATGATCATGGGATAAACAAGTCTTCAATGGTAAATGATCATTGCTGTTCCTGTTTCCAAGTCCATTCTTCTTAAGGACTCACTGACATGTCTAGTCTGAGTCTACTCTAACATTAAAGTCACCCAGAATTATAACCTCTTTTAACACAGATACTCCAGAAGTCAGCATCACATCATCCATATGTGAAACCACCAGTTACAGAAAATTGAGAAATTTTGAATGCTGTGGATAAGTTCATTTTCCTTGGCAGTATGTTTACCAGGGATGTACACATTGATAATTGCCAGAGTTAACTTAGTATTTAGGAGTGTCCAAAGGAAAATGTGGGAGAGAAGAGGTATTAGAGTGACTATCATGTTGAAGGTCTACAATACTGTTGTACCAATCTCATTGTTGTATACTTGTGAGATATGGACAGTATGTCACCACCATGACATTTGAATTGTCTTAGTAAGATTTTGAAGATTATGTGGGAAAATAAGATCTTTTCTCAAACTAAACTGCCAAGCATTAAAACTCTACTGAAGAGAACACAACTTTGTCAGACTGACCACATTGTTCAAGAGAAGCATGAAAAGGTAAAAAGAAAAGAACTCTTAAGAACCATATCTTTATTATGGGTATACATAGAGAGTGCATGTATAATTTGATTTTACTATTATAATATAAAAAAGAAACTAGAGGTAGAAATGGAATTGTACCAGAAAAGGGGGAAAGTGAAGGTAAAAGGAGAGAAATTATACCTCATGAAGAGTCAAAGAAAACCTATTATAGTTGAAGGAAAGGAGGAAGGAGGGATGTGAATCTTACTCTCATCAGATTTGGCTCAGAGAAAGAATATTGGATATATTGGTTTCACAGAGAAACTTCTCTCACCTTATACGTAAGTGGGAGGGGAAGGGGGAAAAGGGAATTGCTAGGCTAATAGAAGGGGAAAAATAAATAGTAGGGGAAAGGTAGAAAAAGGGGGAGGAGCTCTAAAGAAGAAGGGCTGCTTGAGGCAAGTGGTGCTCATAAGTAAAATACTGAGGAAAAAGGAAAGGGGAAAAGGAAAGAGAAAAGCATAATTTGGGGTAAGTAAGATGGCAGGAAATAAAGAATTAGTAGTTCTAACTGTAAATGTAAATGGGGTGATCTCTCCCAAAAAGTGGAAATGGATAGCAGACTGGATTAAAAGACAGAATCCTACAATATGTTGTTTACAAGAAAAATATTTAAAGCAGAGTGATACATACAGAGTAAAGGTAAAAGGCTAGAGCAGAACCTATTATGCTTCAGGTGAAGTAAAAAAAAATTAAAAAAAAAAAAAAAAAAAAACGGGGATAGCCATCCTGATCACAGATCAAGCAAAAGCAAAAACTGATCTAATTAAAAGAGATAAGGAAGGAAACTCTATCTTACTATAGGGTAGCATAGACAATGAAGCAATATCAATATTAAACACATATGCACCAAGTGATATAGCATCTAAATTCCTAAAGGAGAAGTTAAGAGAGTTACAAAGTTACAAGAAGAAATAGAAAGCAAAATTATAATAGTAGAAGTTCCCAACCTTGATGTCTCAGAACTAGACAAATCAAACCACAAAATAAATAAGAAAGAAGTTCAGGCAGTAAAAGGAATAATAGAAAAGTTAGATATGATAGATCTTTGGAGAAAACTGAATGGAGACAGAAAGGAGCATACTTTGTTCTCAGCAGTTCATGGAATGTATACAAAAATTGACCATATATTAGAACATAAAGACCTCAAAATCAAATGCAGAAAGGCAGAAATAGTAAATGCATTTTTTTTCAGATCACAATGCAATAAAAATTACATTCAATAAAAGCCCAGGGGAAAATAGACTGAAAAATAATTGGAAATTAAATAATCTCATCCTAAAGAATGAAAGGGTGAAACAGCAAATCATAGACATAATTAATAATTCCATCCAAGAGAATGACAATAATGAGACAACATGCCAAAATTTGTGGGAATCAGCCAAAGTAGTAAAAAGGGGAAATTTTATATTTCTAGAGGATTATTTGCATAAAACTGAGAAAGAAAAGATCAATGAATTGAGTTTGCAATTTAAAAAGCTAGAAAAAGAACAAATTAAAAACCCCCAATCCAAAACTTGAAATTCTAAAAATAAAAGGAGAGATTAATAAAATTGAAAATAAAAAACTATTGAATTAATAAATAAAACTAAGATTTGGTTTTATGAAAAAACTACAAAATAGACAAAACTTTAGTTAATTTGATTAGAAAAAGAAAAGATGAAAAATCAAATTGTTAGTCTCAAAAATGAAAAGGGAGAACTTTCCACCAATGAAGAGGAAATTAGAGCAATAATTAGGAGTTACTTTGCCCAACTTTATGCCAATAAATTTGGTAACCTAAGTGAAATGGAGGAATACCTACAAAAATATAGATTGCCCAGATTAACAGAAGAGGAAATAAATTACTTGAATAGTCTCATTTTAGAAAAAGAAATAGAACAAACTATTAATCAACTTCCTAAGAAAAAAGTCTCCAGAGCCAGATGGATTTACATGTGAATTCTACCAAATATTTAAAGAACAATTAACTCCAACACTATATAAACTATTTGAAAAAATAGGGAAAAAAAGGATTCCTACCAAATTCCTTTTATGATACAGACATGGTACTAAATAAATACCTAAATCAGGTAGGATGAAAACAGAGAAAGAAAATTATAGATCAATCTCCCTAAAGAATATTGATTTAAAAATCTTGAATAAAATCTTAGCAAAAAGATTACAGAAAATCATCCCCAGGATAATATACCATGACCAAGTAGGATTTATACCAGGAATGCAGGGCTGGTTCAATATTAGGAAAACTATTAGTATAATTGAATATGTCAATAACCAAATTAACAAAAAACATATGATCATCTCAATAGATGCAGAAAAAGCATTTGATAAAATCCAACACCCATTCCTATTAAAAACACTAGAGAGTATAGGAATAAATAGATTTTTACTTAAAATAGTTCCTTAAAACCAGAACTATTCCCAGTAAGATCAGGAGTGAAAAAGGGTTGCCCACTATCACCATTACTATTCAATATTGTGTTAGAAGTGCTAGCTTTGGCAATAAGAGATGAAAAAAGCAATTAAGGAAATTAGAGTAGGTAATGAGGAAAACAAATTATCACTCTGAAGATAATATAATGATATACTTTTAAGTTCTTTAGAACATCGACTAAAAAATTGTTAGAAATAATCCACAACTTTAGCAAAGTTTCAGGATACAAAATGAATCCACATAAATCATCAGCATTTTTATATATCACTAACAAAATCCAACAGCAAGAGATACAAAGAGAAATTTCATTTAAAGTAACTGTTGATAATATAAAATATTTAGGAATCTATCTGCCAAGGGAAAATCAGAACTAAGCAAACTACAAAACACTTTCCATACAAATAAAGTCAGATCTAAACAATTGGAAAAATATCTTGGATAGGTAGAGTGAATATAATAAAGATGACAATATTACCTAAACTAATCTATTTATTTAGTGCTATACTAGTCAAACTCCCAAGAAACAATTTTACTGACCTAGAAAAAATAACAACAAAATTCATCTGGAAGAACAAAAGGTCAAGAATTTCAAGGAAATCAATGAAAAAAATGCAAATGAAGGTGGCCCAGATGTACCAGATTTAAACTATATTATACTAAAGCAGCACTTATCAAAACCATTTGGTACTGGCTAAGAAATAGAGTAGCCGATCAGTGGAATAGATTAGGTTCACAGGACAAAACAGTCAATGACTATAGTAATCTACTGTTTGACAAACCCAAAGATCTGAGCTTTGGGGATAAGACTTCACAATCTGACAAAAATATGGGGGAATATTGGAAACTAGTATGGCAGAAACTAGGCATTGACCCATACCTAATACCATACAGCAAGATAAGGTTGAACTGTGACATATTTAACTTGTATAGGACTGCTTGCCATCTCGGGGAGGAGGTGAAGGGAGGGAGGGGAAAAGTCAGAACAGAAGTGAGTGCAAGGGATAATGTTGTAAAAAAATTACCCAGGCTCTGTCAATAAAAAGTTATAATAATAATTTAAAAAAAGATAAGCTCGAAATGGGTTCATGATCTAGACATAAAGAAAGATATTATAAACAAATAAGAAAAATATAGGATAGTTTGCCTATCAGAGGAGATAGGAATTTGTGACCAAAGAAAAACTAGAGATCATTATTGATCACAAAATAGATAATTTTGATTATATTAAGTTTAAATGTTTTTGTACAAACAAAACTAATTCACACAACATTAGAAAGGAAGCAATAAACTGGGCAAACATTTTTACATTCAAAGGTTCTGATAAAGGGCTCATTTCTAAAATATATAGAGAATTGACTCAAATTTGTAAGAATTCAAGCCATTCTCCAATTGATAATGGTCAAAGGATATGAACAGACAATTTTCAGATGAAGAAATTGAAACTATTTCTAGTCATATGGAAAGACGCTCCAAATCACTATTGATCAGAGAAATGCAAATTAAGACAAAAACTCTGAGATACCACTATACACCTCTCAGACTGATTAAGATGACAGGAAAAGATAATGATGAATGTTAGATGGGATGTGGGAAAAGGGGAACACTAAAACATTATTGGTGGAACTGTAAACAGACCCAACCATTCTAAAGCGCAATTTGGAACTTGTTCAAAAAGTTTTCAAACTGTGCATACCCTTTGACCCAACAGTGTTTCTACTGGGCTTATATCCCAAAGAGATTTTGAAGGAGGGAAAGGGATCTGTATGTGCAAAACTATTTGTGGCAGCCCTCTTTGTAGTGGCCAGAAACTGGAAAGTGAGTGGATGCCCATCAATTGGAGAATGGCTGAAAAAAATATGGTATATGAATGTTATGGAATATTATTGTTCTGTAAGAAATGATCAGCAGGATGATTTTCAGAGAGGCCTAAAGAGACTTACATAAGTGAAATTAGCAGAACCAAGAGATCATCATACATAGCAACAAGATTATAAGATCATGGAGGTGGCTGTGATCAGAACTTTTGTGGGAAAGTAATATGTTATAGATATGCAGAATGGATTCAAGTTCAGAAAAATGAAGATATGAAAATTAATCAGGATGCTATTGATATGGTTTATTCAGTAATAAGGACCTGAAGTAAGGTAATATAAGTAGTAGAACTACAAAGGGAAGCATAGATACAAGATATATATAACTAGACCAGAAAGATATTTCAAAACGTTTCTAAGAGAATCAACACCCAAAAAAGTTGCACAATTTCAAGGATATAGGTAGCTAACTAAGAAAAATTCAACAGAAATCTAGGAAACACTTGAAAGTAAATGCATGCATTATATGTATACTAGAAGTTATGAATCATTCCCTGATGCTGAGATTTAATATGAAATCTTGCACTTATATCACTAAGTTTCCCAGTATTTGGAATTCATATTTTAAAAAACCTATGCAAATTTGGAAAAGATTATAGATACTAACAAGTATTATTATGTGTCATTGTTGAGAGACATAGTTCTATTACTGCTGTGATGACTATATACCCTTTTCCAGTGACTGTGCTTGTCTTAGTATATGAATGTGCATCTGAAAGTCATTGTCTTTTTTGACAGGCTACTCCTGCTCATTCATCAGATCTACAGAGCCAAGGTTTTATAGAAACATGTCAGAATTTTTTTCCATTGAAAAAAGAAAATGAATTTATCTTTTAGTCATTGCTTATTCTGTCTTCCCTGTAATTTCAGAACCTGTTATTATGTTGTTATATGTGCGTGCAAATAGTCTCTTTATAATTCCTCACCCCACATTTAAGGAGTATTCACACATAAAATAGATTCTTTCTTATCTCAATTCACATTATGAAATTTTATTATACAATCTATGGACACTCTATATTGCACTAGATTCGTGTGATCCATCCAGTTCTGTGAGTGATCTCTTACAAGGGCACAAAAGATCATTTGCTAGGAAAGTTCATCATGCTCTAATTAATGATAGAAATCACACATCAATAATTTACCTCATAAAAGACCCTTTTTCCCCCCTTTCTCCTAGGGAGGAAGAATGATATAATGATTCTGACAGGATTTAAGCTCAGAAGTCTATGTTTTATCACCATTCTTATAATCAGTGTTTATTGTGCCATTTACTGTCTATTACTCACTATTCTTTTAAAAGGACACTTTAGCATTTGTATTTGTACTGGGCCAGAAGGTAGTAATACATAAAACAAGCAGAGGTGAGGAAAATAAGATTCAGAGAATGTGACTTGGCCATTATCTCACAGGTAGAAGCAATAAAGTTAACCAGACTTTGTAACTTCAGCTCTAGAGCATTTTCCATCATATCATGGTCTGACACAAGAAAGTACTTGGCAGAGTAAACTTCATGAATTTACACTTCGTGTCAAACCATCATTTTTTCTTCCCTGTTGTTCAGCTATCATTTTGGATCTAACATTAAAGTTTGCTAGTGAAAAATAGCAAAATATTCATTACGATTCAGAGATGAAAGGAGTAAGAGGTATAACCTTTGACAGAATCAATCAATTACAGTGACCAAGATCTTGGTCTCCAGAAAAAGATGACTGAGAAAAAGTACCTTTTTCCTGCTTTGCGGAGAAAATGCACCTCTTATCCTTAATCTTATTAAACTTCTTTTTCTGTTGCCTTTATTAGAAATGATGACACTTTAATAAGGGCAAAGAAATAATCACTTGGAAATAAGGTGATGTAAAACATTTTGGAGGAAAAACATAATCAATATATTTTTGGCTGAGAGAGCTCCTGTAAATTTCTCCATATTATTTATCTGTTTATATGCTCCATAGCTATAAGTCTATTTTAATTCAACGTATTTTAAATGCACTTATTATGTACAAGGTATTCTACTAGAAACAAGGATTCAAAAAATACAAAAAGAAAACAATGACCTAAAAAAGTTTAAATTCTACACATTAAATAGCATAATGTATGGTACCCAAAGGGACTGCCCTAAGCTTCACGTTTTGTATGTGGAAAAAAGCATAGCTATTGATTGGTTGAGAATTCTGAGGACAATGTTACAATAAAGATTTTATTTTATTTGGAGGAGGATACATATGGAGAATGGATTTCTAGGGAGGCAATCAAGAGCAATTTTTAAATGGTAAATCAGCCCTTGGAGCCATAGACAAAAAAGGGAGCTGATCTCAAAATGTTCCTTCACTTCCAAGGCTTACAACCCTGTGGAATAAGTATACAATATGTTCTCTTTCTTACTATCTTATAAGCCCAAGGAAAGTTCTTAAAACACTTTGAGTATCAAAGCGACTTGACCAAGATCACAGAATTTGTAAATGGAAGAACCAAGATTGTGTGTGTGTGTGGTTACCAGGCAACTTTGTTCATACTACCTATATTATAGGTCTATTAAGATAATTAAGTGATCTCATAAAATCAAAGGATGTGATTTGCCAAAGATCACAAAGGTAGCAAATAGAAAGTCAGAACTCCAATCCGGGTTTTAATATTGTAAACTAGTATTATTTCAACCTGATGACATTTTATTTAAAGTATTTTAAGAACTATGAAGTTCCATGTAAATATCAGATATACCTAAGGAGACAGTTAAATTAGTTTAAGTTAATTAGCAAACATTTGTTAAATGATACTATATTAAAATGTTAAAATGTTAAAGACAATATGAAAAATGACATTCACTCCTTTCCTTGGGCTTATAAGATAGTAAGAAGAAGAATATATCTGTATATTTATTGAAGATATAAATGCACTATAATCAAAAGAACCCTGAGAAAGTATCATTTAAATATTATTGTCTCCATTTTACAGAGCAGGAAATTGAGACTCAGAAACACTAAAAAAAAATTAAAGGCAAAAAAAGTATTAATTAACATGTTTTAAGAATTGTACCAAATACTAGGGATACAAATCCAACAAAGCAAGACATTCTCTACTCTCTGAGAGTTTATATTATATTTGGGGAATGGATAAATAAATGGTTGGCTGGTTGGATGGATGGATGGATGTATGGACAGATGGACGGATGGATGGATGGACTAATGAACAGATGGATGGATGGATGGACGGACAGATGGAAGGATAGATGGATGAATGGACAGATGAATGGATGGATGGATGAAAAAGAATTTATTAAGCATTTACTATGTGCTAAACCTGTTTCCTCATTTATAAAATGAGCTTGAGAAGGAAATAGCAAACCATTCAAGTATCTATGCCAAGAATACCCCAAATGAGGTCATAAAGAGTCAGAAATGACTGAAATGAAAGACTGAACAATAACAAATGTTTGAGTGAACATGTGTGTGTGTGTAAATTTTTCAAATACAGGAAAAATTATGAGTATATAGGTATAATAGACAGTTGTAGATATAGATATATATGTTTACTTATATAGAAATGTATGGTTTATATACTTAAAATTATATATGTGCATGTGTGCATGTGTATATGTGTGTGTGTGTATATATATATATATATATATATATATATATATATCTTTTATCTCAGCCAAGGACTTAATGCAAAAAAACTCTCTCTCCTGAAACAGTTTGGCAGCTCATCTACAACTTGAGAAGTATATGACTCATGACGTATGACCTGTGCTTATATGATAACAAGGACACACAACTAGTATGTGCCAGAAAGTATTCTAGCTCAGGTCTTCCTCTAAAGCCAGTTCTGGATCCATTATGCCTCTGTTCCCTGTTACACTTTTCCTACCTCAAACAAAAGAGTGAGTTGTCATCATCATTATTATGTCATAAAATTTTAGAGCTGAAAGGAACTAGGAGGTTGTGTTCCTAGAATATAAATGCTTTTATTCATCCATTAAATTGTAAAACATTAGATCTGAAAGACTTCCTGTCCTTTTACCCTTGGGCAAGACTGTCAGCCAACTGACAAACTATTCTTAAATACATTTGAAGAAAGTCATTTATAGTCTCTTTAAGAATTTAACTGATTGAGTAAAAGTCATGAGTGACTGCTTAGTCTTGGCACTTCACGATCCTAAACTACCAATTCTCTTTCAGGCTCAGTATTCTAGAATACTAGTTTGTGTGGATTCTAATTCTAATCTCTCTAGAAGGATCCTTATTTTAATTAAAGTTAAAGAACTTAATTAGTCATCAGTTTCCTAGATAGTTCTTCATTTTGTTGTTTTAGTAAATAAAAATTGATGTTCAAGGAATAATGAAGTTCAACAAATACAGCAAACGTTTATTCAGTGAAAGTCACTGAGTACATAGGAAGTGAAGGGAAGGGGAAGGGAGGGAAGAGGAGAAGAGAGGTGGGAAGAAGAAAGGAAAGGAGGGAAGGAAAAGGAGAGTGGGAAGGAGGAAGGAGGGGAAGAGAAAGGAGGAGATAGGAGGTAAATTTCTCTAATAGTTTATACTGTTAAGCCACAGTTCTCTTTTTTTGTCCTGACTCAGTTTCCCTAACTATCCTGATTCAGTTTCCCTAAATTGTCCTGCCTCAGTTTCCCTAATTGTTCTGCTTCAGTTTATAATTGTCCTACTCAATCTTGCAAAACCACCCCTCCCTCTTAATCAGAGTATTTGATAAGGATAAAAGATCTTATATCTTAGAATATCAGAATGCCTCTCCCCATCTCCAGCTATTAGAATATCAGATACTGTCTTATCAAGATGCCTCTCCCCATCTCCAGGGTGCCTCCCCCCACCCCCGCATGCCCACCCTGTTAGAGTCCCATTTCTGCTCTCAGCACCCTGACTTAGCCCCTACCTCAATCTACCCCCTGTGTCTGAGCCATGTGTACATAGGTCATTGAGAACTCACATTATTTGCTGGATTCTTGGAGACAATAGTCTCATTCAGCCCTGGGACCAAATCATGGATCCATTTGGTCCCAGTAAATCTCTCCCTTTCAAATAAAATATTAAATACTCTCTAATCTCTATCTTGCCTCAGTTTCTCCAGCATTACAATACCATGCACTGTGTTAATAGCATTTTGTAGATACTCCAACAACTCTGAGTTCATGTGAGATAAAATGGAGTAAAGATAAAAATTCTCAGTTACAGAAAGGAAGGCAAATAGAGCTCAAGGGATTTGCCCAGAACTACATGGCTAGTATCAAAAGTCAGATTTGAACTCAGGTTTTCCTGAATCAAGGTCCAATCGTCTCTCTACCACACCGCCATCTACTTTGTTTTTTTTTCCACATTTTGATAACATAATATAGTTTCTCACGTAAGCCTATGTATTTGAACTTATGCATTATTCTGTGGGGTTTATATATTTCACCAGACTACCATAAGAGGTTGGGGAAGAAAAAAAATTAATAAATAACCCTTGGTGTAGTAGAAAGTTCTTGAAATCAGATGACCTGCATTCAAATTCCAGCTCTGCTGCTCACTACTTGAGTGACCTTGGGCAAGTTACATGGTGCAATAGAAATAACACTGGATTTGGAGTTAAGAAAATCCAAGTTCAAAATCTGAACTCAAACATGTAGCAGCTCATATGACCCCAGCTAAGTCATTTAGCCATTCTCAGCATCAGTTTCCTCACTTGTAAAATAAAAAATAACAATAGCACTACTTCCCAGAGTTGTCATAAGGATCAAATAAGATAGTATTTGTAAAGCACTTTAAAGCACTATATAAATACCAACTATAATTCTATGCACAGTCTTTCATGTCTGTGTCTCAGTTTTCTGAGAGTCTTGCACTTTGACCACTAAACTTCTGTAAAATTGGAAGTTGGATTCAATGATCTCCAAATCCCTTCCAATTCTAAATACAGTACAATCTATGTCTGTTTCTTTGTGCAGTTTGACTGACACAGTTTTATTCAGTGCAAATATAGAGGCACATATAGAAATATGTGATTTCTAACAATGGACATATTTTCTTTTTTAAATAATGTTTTTCTCAATTATATGTTAAAATAATTTTTAAGGTTTTGATTTCTATATTCTATTTCTTCTTTCTTCCCTCCTCCATGTGACAATAAGCAATCTGATATAGGTTATGAATTTGTAATCAACATGTTAATTTGTTAACATACAGGTATTTATTTACATTGGCTGCTATCTAATCTGAACTTCAGTAGTGACATAAAAATAGATTTCTCTATAAGCCAATAAATACAGAAATGGAAGTATGTGTTTTTATAGACATGAATCATCCCTAAAGCAAAATATTTTTCCTATTTGTGACATACCATTTTGAAAATAAGTAAACAAACACTCACTCTTTCTCCTGCTGGCCCTCAATAAATCCAGATACCCAGAAGCGAGAAAATAAATAGATTTTTTATTTTACTCACCTTGCACAATTGAATATGATCCCTCTTGCCACATAGATCTCATTAAATTTTGTAAAAAAAAAAAAAAATTCTTCTTTGAACTTGTAATGCTCTCTCTTGTATCACACATTTTATTAGATTATAGTCGACTTAGGATCATAAATCTAGAGTTGAAGATGTTCTCAAAGATTGTAATAGCAATAATAGGAAATAAGGGAGAGGAACAGACAGTTATTAAGCACCTATTATGTACCAGACACTATGCTAAATACTCTATAAATATTACTTCATATTGGTAGTAATAAGGATTCAAAAAGCACTTTTACATGCAATAATTCATTACTTCTTAATGACAACTCCTGTGAGGAAAGTGCTACTCTTTTTAAATTTTATTTTATTTCTAATTCATGAAATAACATATGCATATATCCCATAACATAGTAGCAGAAAGATAATTGCACATGAAATTGCAAATCTATTATGTACAACTTGCTATTCCTTTTTATATAGTAAAGTTTTCATGCAAATGCCTTTTTTTCTTTTTTTTTTTTTTTTTTTTTTGTTTCCTCCTCTCTCCATTCTACAGATGGCTATCTTTAGACATATACGTATATAGGTATAAAATCATTCTACACATACTTCTATGTATCAGTTCTTTCTCTGGAAGCAAATAGCATCTTCCTTTATAGGTTCTTTGTAGCTAATTTGGGCATTTTTAAACAGTCAAAATGACTTGGTTGTTCAAAATTGTTCCTAAGATCATATTGTTGTTACTATATTGAAAATGCTATTATTTAATTCATTTTATATGCAAGGAAGCTGAAACATTAAAAGATTTCTTGGGGTCACATAACTAGTAAATATGTCAGATGGGATTCAAACTCTGGTCTTCCTTATTTCAGACCCAGTACCTTCATCTGTTATGCCATTTACCTCTCATATGGAAATATCTCTAATGTCCAATTCTTTGTGCATATAACTAGCATAATTTACTTCTCTTCTACTGATATTAATCTGAAGTCTCTTCTGTTTTGGTCAAACTGAGACCGTTTCTAGCAGACATCTTCTTTATGAGAACAAGGAGGTAAATGATAATAGTTGACATTCCTACAAGTTTTAAAGTCATATAATGAGAAAAGTGCCAACATTAGGACTTGAACTCATCTTTTTTATTCTGTATCCCATGCTACTTATTGCATAAAATGATTGAACAATAAATGTTTATGGATACAAGCCTCATTTTTCAAGCCACAAGATTTTATTTATTTTCATTCTATTCATTTGCTTAAAACATGTAGTAATTCAAATGAAATATTGAGAAAAAATTTTTTTACTAATTGCATTTGAAGTATTTACAAATAGAAAGAAAGTGCAATAATGGACAGCAATTATAATGTTTTATGAAGAAGAAGAAAAAAAGGAATCATTAATATTTAAAAAGGGATCATATTTCCAATTTGATAATTTCAGTTTACTCTCTAACTCAAAAGTTGGAATCCAATAATGTAAAAATTTGTTCCAGGATAATAAAAGAACTAGTCAATTACAATGGAGTTAGGAGTTTATTGCATGGATTCTTTTGGTTGTTTGTTTGTGTGATGGAAAAAATAGCAGAGTTTTAAAATAGGTCCCCTCCAGACACATAATTCTAATCTATGCCAATTCTTACTCTCCCATAAGTATTCAATGTGTACTAATTTTCTTACTGTTTAAGTTGCATCCCTAACAGTCTCTCCTGGCTGGTGTTTTTGTAGACAAATAGCTACCTATATTTTATATATGTTCCATGGATTGCCATGGATATAGAATTTACCAATGAGTGGCCAACTGTGGTAAGACTAATGTTTTCCTGACATGGCTTCCTTGATGGTTCCAGCTTCTCTAACTTCGCTGAGGCAACATCTTCTGCACCAAGCAATCTGATTGACTCAAGTTTCCCAGTCTATGGGAATAAAAGATCCCAACCACATGTTGTCAGGGCCTCTCAGAGTTGGTCATATCCTAATGAGTTATTGACCAGATTTGTTCACCTATTGCTATTACCCCATCGGGAGATGAACAAGTTAATCAAGCCACCTCTAAAGCTGACCATTCTTTTCACTTAAATACCTCTTGATAATGTATATATGAATGATTCTCAAGAATAAGTTACACTGTGTCTTTCTGAGATAGAAACCTATTTCATTAAGTTAAAGTCAGTTTCTGCATACTAACGAATCAAATTTATCCTGGTTTTCATTAAATGGGAAAAGAACAGACGAATATAAATTTAACAATGTTTAATTTTGATAGAATAAATTAGATAAGGCTTCATATTCATTTAATTGATGAGTAGAATTCTCATTCATTTCTCTTGTTTTTGCTGACCAGAAAATCTGTTTCACCATGAAAAGGAAAATTAAAAAGCAAAGAAAGAGAAGACTTTTCAATTCAACTTTAAGACTGTTGCATATATGATTGTTAAACAATTATCAATGATAGATCATGGAGAATGGTAGAAATGCTACAGGACTAGAGAAAAGCAACTCTCCTGACTTTCAAAGGAGAAAAGAGAAAGGAGACAGCAAGCTTTAACTTAGTGAAGTTGATTTTAATACCTGGAAAAAATCCAGAAAGGGTTATTAAAGGAATAGTTGCTGTACATATAGAAAAAGAATTATTGATCATGAAGAAGCAACATGGCTTAATCAAGAACAGGTTTTAACACTCTAGCTTCATTTCCTTTTTGTGACAGGATTTCTAGACTGGTAGATTAAAAAGAACATATAGATTTCAACAAAGCATCTAACAAAGACACTTAAGTTATTCTTGAAAATAAAATGGGGAGAGATAGACCAGATTAGAGATATCAGACTTGATGCCCATAATGCAAAGATGCTATTCCCTTAAAATGTAATTGGGGAATGTTTAACAAATCAAATAAAAAATATAAGACAAAGTAATAATAATTTGTGGTTTTCAAAGTCAATAATGTTGTTTGCAAGGATCCATTTCTAGTTGAGTTTGACTCTATTGAACTAGATATCAGTAGAATAGCTAGATGAAGCAACTTATAGAGCACTATTGGCAGCTATGTACATGATCAGTAGATTGAGCACTAGATCTGAAATTAGGAAGACTCATTTTACTGCATTCAATCTAACCTCATACTGTTAATAGCTGTCTAAACCTGAACACATAATTTAATTTTTTTTTTCCATTTCTTCATCTGTAAAATGAGCTGGAGAAAGAAATGGCAAACTATTCTAGCATTTTTGCCAAGAAAACCCCAAATGGAGTCACAAAGAGTTGTACATATCTGAAAACGACTGAACAAATAGAAGACTAGACTTGCTAGAGCAGAATTCAAATCCTGCCTTAGGCATTTATCATATGTATGACCCTGGACAAATTACTTAAGCTGTCTACTTCAGTTTCTCCACAAGTAAAATGTGGATAATAATAGCACCTACTTCCTAGGATGATTGTAAGGATCAAATGAGACAATATTTGTAAAGCACTTTGCAAACAAGAACAATTCATAAATGTTAACTATTAACACTATAAGTAAAATAAATAAGTTAACTATTAACACTATAAGTAAAAGCAACAGTATAGTTAGGTATTTTCAAATGTAAATAAATGTATCAATGTCAATGGAGAGGGAAGTCTCGAATGGAATTGCCCATGGATATGTTTTTGTCTCTATACTATTTAAGATTTTTACCAATGAATTACATAAAAATATCAAAGACATGTTAATCAAAGTTACAAAGGACAGAAAACTAGAAGAGATAGCTCATACAATGTATTACAGAGTCAAGATCCAAAAAGACCATTACAGGGGAGAATAATGGGTTGAGTCCTAAAATGAACTATGGACCTGAATGCAGAGCCTTAAAATATATTTCACAAGTACAAAGAAGAGGAGCTTGCCCAAACAGCAATTCACATGAAAAAAAAATTTATATATGTACACATATATAGAAGCATATGTATATGTATATGTATATATTATATATGTGCAGCAAATTCAACATCAGTCAACAGTTAGTTTGATATGGAAGCCCAAAATCAAATGTGCCTTTACTCTATATTTAGAGTTATAGTATACAGAATAAAAGAAGAAATGATTTTATTATTTACTTTGTTCTATTCTCTCCTCGAATGGAATATTGAAGTCAGTTCAGGAAGTCATATTTTTGAAAAGTCATTGACATACTAGTCATAGGAGTACAAGAATAGTGAAGAACTTAAACATTCTGCTTATATGGATCATTTGAAGGTAATGTGGCTGTTTATTCTGGAAAGGATTTCTTCTTTAATCTTCAGGTATTTAAAGGATTACATTTTGGGAAAGAAATTTGAATTGTTCATTTTATACCCAATAGAGAGAATCAGAAGAAATAGAAAGGAATTTGATTATTCAGTACAGCAGAATACTGTAGTATTCTACTACAGAGAAGTAGTTTTGTGTAGAGGGCTGAAACTTTGAATAGGTGTACTTGAATCAGACAATGGAGCACTTAAGGCTAGTTACCTATTTGATATGAGACAATGACTCTATTAGCATATGATTGGATAAATGGCTCTTTTCACAGCTGAATGTTTGGTGTTAAGATAATGGTAGGTCAATCAGAGTCCCAAAAAACTATTTTAATGACCTAGAAAAAATAACAACAAAATTCATATGGAAAAACAAAAGGTCAAGAATTTCAAGGGAATTAATGAAAAAAAAAAATCAAATGAAGGTGGCTTAGCTGTACCAGATCTAAAATTATATTATGGAGCAGCAGTTACCAAAACTATTTGGTATTGGCTAAGGAATAGATTAGTTGATCAGTGGAATAGATTAGGTTCAAGGGATAAAACAGTCAACAAATATAGCAACCTAGTCTTTGACAAACCCAAAGACCCCAGCTTTTGGGATAAGAACTTACTGTTTGATAAAAATTGCTGGGAAAATTGGAAACTAATATGGCAGAAACTAGGCATTGATCCATACTTAACACCGTACACCAAGATAAGGTCAAAATGGGTTCATGACCTAGGCATAAAGAATGAAATTATTAATAAATTAGAGGAACATAGGATAGTTTACCTCTCAGACCTGTGGAAGGGGAAGGTCTTTATGACCAAAGCAGAACTAGAGATCATTACTGATCACAAAATAGAAAATTTCGATTATACCAAACTGAAAAGTTTTTGTACAAACAAAACTAATGCAGACAAGATTAGAAGGGAAGCAATAAACTGGGAAAATATTTTTACAGTCAAAGGTTCTGATAAAGGCCTCATTTCCAAAATATATAGAGAATTAACTCTAATTTATAAAAAATCAAGCCATTCTCCAATTGAAAAATGGTCAAAGGATATGAACAGACAATTCTCAGATGAAGAAATTGAAACTATTTCTAGTCATATGAAAAGATGCTCCAAGTCATTATTAATCAGAGAAATGTGAATTAAGACAACTCTAAGATACCACTACATACCTGTCAGATTGGCTAAGATGACAGGAAAAAATAATGATGATTGTTGGAGGGGATGCAGGAAAACTGGGACATTGATGCATTGTTGGTGGAGTTGTGAACGAATCCAACCATTTTGGAGAGTAGTTTGGAACTATGCTCAAAAAGTTATCAAACTGTGCATACCCTTTGATCCAGCAGTGTTACTACTGGGATTATATCCCAAAGAGATTATAAAGAAGGGAAAGGGACCTGTATGTGCACGAATGTTTGTGGCAGCCCTTTTTGTAGTGGCTAAAAACTGGAAACTGAATGGATGTCCATCAGTTGGAGAATGGCTGAATAAATTGTGGTATATGAATATTATGGAATATTACTGTTCTGTAAGAAATGACCAACAGGATGATTTCAGAAAGGCCTGGAGAGACTTACACGAACTGATGCTGAGTGAAATGAGCAGGACCAGGAGATCATTATATACTTCAACAACAATACTATATGATGACCAGTTCTGATGGACCTGGCCATCCTCAGCAACGAGATCAACCAAATCATTTCTAATGGAGCAGTAATGAACTGAACCAGCTATGCCCAGAAAAAGAACTCTGGGAGATGACTAAAAATCATTACATTGAATTCCCAATCCCTATATTTATGCACACATGCATTTTTGATTTCCTTCACAAGCTAATTGTACAATATTTCAGAGTCTGAATCTTTTTGTACAGCAAAATAACGTTTTGGTCATGTATACTTATTGTGTATCTAATTTATATTTTAATGTATTTAACATCTACTGGTCATCCTGCCATCTAGGGGAGGGGTGGGGGGGTAAGAGGTGAAAAATTGGAACAAGAGGTTTGGCAATTGTTAATGCTGTAAAGTTACCCATGCATATATCGTGTAAATAAAAGGCTATTAAATTAAAAAATAATAATAATAAGATAATGGTAAGTAAGGAATGAGGATAGAGGGACAGTCAAAGGCCAGAGTGACTTTGCGGCAGGACAAGGAAGAGAGAAATTGGTGACTTTGTGGCAGGACGAGGAAGAGAGAAATTGGTGACTTTGGAGTCAAGAACCCAGGATACATCATTGGCAAGCCTCCTGTCAGTTTGTCTCTCTCCTTCACTTCTCCCCTAAAGACCACGAACTTTAATTTATCCTGACTCTGGCTGACCCCAATGCCCTCCTAGGAACTAGCCTGTACTCCACAATTTTTGCCTTAATATAAGAACAATTTTACCAATAATTAGGGCTTTCCAAAAATGAAATTGGCTACCTCAAGAGGTAGAGCTTCCCCCTCATTAGGAGTCTTAGATGTAGACTAGATTTCCACTTTTAGGGAATATTGAGTGGATCTTATTCAAGTAAAGTATGAATTAGATGGCCCCTGAGGTTCCCTCTGCCTTTGAAATTTTGAGATTTCTTGATTGCTGACATTTAAGAGAGAAGTTTGGATTTTGGCAATACAGCAGCATAAGATCCATGTCAGACTCTAGTCAGTAATGGATTGAAAAATCTGTATCCCAGCAAAATAACTGTTTGGACATGCATATTTATTTTGTATTTAATTTACACTTTAACATATTTAACATGTATTGGTTAACTTGCCGTCTGGGGTCAGGGGTCGGGGGAAGGAAGGGAAAAATTGGAACAAAAGGTTTGGCAATTGTCAATGCTATACAATTACCCATGCATATAACTTCTAAATAAAAAGCTATAATTTAAAAAAAAGAAAAGAAAAAAGAAAAATCTGTATTCACTTTGGAGGGTGAGGAATACAATTACATTTTCTATTAAATAGGAGAGCTATTAAAATGAAAAAAAATTAAGAACCTTAGGCAATAACAAAAAGTCTACTTATGATGGCATTGCATTATTAATAATAAAATTTTTAATATTTTGTAACAAAAAGAGAAAATATGTAATAGCAATAAAGACTTTCTTTAATACGCCTTGACCTCTTCTTCATTTGATGTTGTTAATCACCATCTTCCCCCCCTTCCCCTCAACCAGATACTCTCTCCCTTCTGGGTTTATGATGACACTTCTTCTTTCATTTGCCTAACTACTTCTCCTTAGTCTCTTTTGCTGAATCATCTTGTATGTCTTATCCCATAATTAAGGATATACCTCAAGGTTCTGTCCTTGATGAAGTATAGTATCTTTTTTCTTTATATGCTCTATATAGTAGTCTCTCAATGGCTTTCATAGACACAATTAACACCACTATTCTGATCAAACCCAGATGTATATGTTCATCTCTTGTCTCTTTATTGAGACTCCAATTCCATATGACTAAACACCTGCTGAATATTTCAAACTAGAAGCATCTCATACTCACAATATCTAAGAGAGAATTCATTATCTTTTCATTCAAAACCCTTATCTCTTCCAAACTTTACTATTTATGTCAAGAATACAACCTTCCTTCTACTTTTCCAGGCTCACAATCTCAGCAATAGCTTTTGACTCTTCATTCTCCCTCACTCCATATATTCAACCAGCCACCAAATTATGTTTCTACTTCCTCAACATCTCATACACTTGTCCCTTATTATCTACTAATACATTCACCATCCTTCTAGAGATCTTCATCAGCTTTCACTTGCACCATTGATTGTAGTGATTGGTCTTTCTGTCAGTCCATCTTCTACCTAGCCAAAGAATTGATTTTCTATGTCATCATACACACACACACACACACACACACACACACACACACACCAGTAGCTCTAGGATCAAACATAATACTCTTTTGTTTAGCATATATATCTCTTTAAAAAAAAACTGGTCCTGGGGGCAGAGCCAAGATGGCAGAGAAGGCACACTCGACTTTCCAAATTCCTTTCATTCCCCTCACAACCAACTATTAAATTCAGCCTCAAAAACAGCTCTTCACTGCTTAAATTCATGAAGATTAGAATAACTACAACGTACCAGCCAAAGATAATTTGGAAGATCACCAGGAAAGGTTTGTCCTGAGGGGCCAGGAACAGACTAGCTCAGGCAGCGAGAGACTAGCATCCTGAGCAGACCAAGGGCAGGGGTGATCTCTGTGGCTAGAGAAGTTAAAGAGACAACTCTGCTATAGGTTAACTGCTCTGGCTTGATTACAAAGCAGTATACTGGCAGAGAAATTAAAGCCTAAAACAGAGAGTACTCTAAAAACCCCGAACCTAACAAGATCTGGCTGTAAACTCTCAAACCCAGAAGTGACTCAGGCAGGCCCATAACACAGCCCTGAGCCACATCCTGCAATTTGGGGCTTTTGTGAGGGCAGTTACAAACCCACATGGCAGGGGGACAGCATCAGCCTAATCTGACAGGTGGGCTAGCTTGGGCAATAGAACTTCCCAGCAGATTGTGGCTCCTACAGAGAGAACTTCCAGTCCCTGCAGGGCCATTCACTGCTCAGCTGCTAAAACCCACAGCCCCAGGGTGGGCTTTGGCTTGGGGTAGTGAAACTCTCACTGCTCAGTGTCTAGCCCCAGGGCAGTCGTTATCCCACACAGCAGAATTCTTTGCAGAGCACTTTCCCAGCTCAGGCCTGAGTTACTTCCTGGTGGGAAACTCTTTCCCAGAGCACTCCAGTACCTCACTGCTTTTTGTAGCCAACTGGCAGGACAGCTACCCATCCATACATCTTTCACTGCTCTGCAAAAGAAGCTGGTAACCTCCTGGCCCTAAAGGCAGACCCTACAGGCTTTAACAAAATGAGTAAAAAAAATCAAAAGGATGATTGATAGTTTCTATACAGAAAGAGAGCAGCTTTTCAACCCTGAAGAGACTAATAGCAGACAGTCTCCAGACAATTGTTGGTCCCCAATACAAAAGCCTCTCCTAGAAGAGACTATTAAAAATCTTAAAAGAGAACTAGAAGAAAAATGGAGAAAGGAAAGAGAAACTATGCAAGAGAGCAGCAACTTCCCGAAATGTGAATTGGAAAAGATAAAAAAAAAAACTCCCAAGAAGTGCAGGGAAACAATTTATGAATCAGAAAAGGTTAAGAATTCCCAAGAAAGTAGGATTTGTGAATTGGAAAAAGAAAATAACTCACTTTAAAAAAAAATTAGTGAAATGGAAAAAAATTCCATAGGGCAAAACAACTCATTTAAAAACTCAATTGGACATATATAAAAAGAAGTAAAAAAAAAAAAAAAAAAAAAAAAAAGGTAATGAAGAAAATAACTCACTAAAAATCAGAACTGAACAAATAGAAATGACTGATTCATGGAGACATCAAGAATCAGTCAAGCAAAACCAAAAAAATGAAAGATTGGAAAAAAATGTCAAATATTTACTTGGAAAAACAACAGACCTGGAAAATATATCTAGGAGAGATAACCTGAGGATCATCCGACTACCTGAAATTATGATGAAAAAAGAGAGTAGATACTTTTTACAGGAAATCATCAAAGAGAATCCCAGAAGTAATGGAACCAGAAAAAAAGGATTGAAAGAACATCGAACACCTTCTGAAAAGACCCCAAATAAAGACTTAGGATATTGAAAATTTGAATTTCCAGACAAAAGAAAAAAATTACAAGCAGTCAGGAAAACAACAAATAGAGGGCCAATAAGGGCAAGGATCTGATTGCCCAACATTAAAGGATCAAGGGCCGGAATCTGATATTCCAAAAGGCAAAAGAACTTGAATGCAGCCAAGAATAAATCCATTAAGTACATTTTTTCCATGAAAGAAGATGGACATTCAATGAACCAGAGGAATTCCATTTATTTCTAAGGAAAAAAACAGACTTAAAAATTTTGATCTCCAACAACAGGACTCAAGAGAAGTAGAAAAAGGTAAAAGGAACTCTTGAGAACTGTATTTCTGTTGTGGATATACATAAAAACCACATGTATAATTTGATTTCACTGATATAACATAAAAAAGGGAAGTAGAAATGGAAAGGGGATATTGTCAGAAAAAGGGAAAAGGGGAGATAAAAAGAGGGAAACTACATGTGACTATGAGGCAAAGGAAACCTATCATATCTGAGGGAACTTAGAGAGGGGGAAGAACATTGTGTAATCCTACTCTCATCAGAGTTGGCTCAAAGAGGAAATAATTGACATATTTGTTTTACAGAAAATCTTCTCTCACCTCATTAAAAAGTGGGAGAGGAAAAGGGAAAAGGAAAAAGAGTAATAAGGGAAGGGTACAAGAGAGGGGAAGGGATTCAAAGGGAGGAGGGAAGGATCCTAAAGAGGGAGAGCTGCGTGACGCAAGTGGAATCAATAAGTTTAATACTAGGAAAGGGGAGAAGGGAAACAAGAAAAAGAAAAGCATAATCTGAGGATGTTAGGATGGCAGGAAATACAGAATTAGTAATTTTAACAGTAAATGTGAATGGGATGAACTCTCCCATAAAGAGGAGGTGTATAGCAGACTGGATCAAAAGTCAGAACCCTACAATATGTTGTTTACAAGAAACACATTTAAAACAGGGAGATACATACAGAGTAAAGGTAAAAGACTGGAACAGCATCTATTATGCTTCAGGTGAAGTCAAAAAACAGGGGTAGCCATCCTTATCTCAGATCAAGCAAAAGCAAAAATTGATCTAATTAAAAGAGATAAGGAAGGAAACTATATCTTGCTAAAGGGTACTATAAACAATGAAGCAATATCAATATTAAACATATATGCACCAAGTGGTATAGCATCTAACTTCCTAAAAGAGATATTAAGAGAGTTGCGAGAAGAAATGGACAGCAAAACTATAATAGCAGGAGATCTCAATCTTGCACTCTCAGATTTAGATAAATCAAATCACAAAACAAATAAGAAAGAAATTAAAAAGGGAAATAGAATATTAGAAAAATTAGGTATGATAGATCTCTGGAGAAAACTGAATGGTGACAGAAAGGAGTATACTTTCTTCTCAGCACTTCATGGAACCTACACAAAAATTGACCATATATTAGGACATAAAGACCTCAAAATTAAATGCAGGAAGTCAGAAATGGTAAATGCTTTCTTTTCAGATCATGATGCAATAAAAACTACATTCAACAAAAAGTTAGGTGTAAATAGACCAAAAAGCAATTGAAAACTAAATAATCTCATCTTAAAGAATGATTGGGTGAAACAGTAAATTATAAACACAATTAATAATTTCACTCAAGATGATGACAACAATGAGACATCATACCAAAATTTGTGGGATGCAGCCAAAGTAGTAATAAGGGGAAATTTTATATCCTTAGAGGCTTACTTGAATAAAAGAGAGAAAGAGAAGATCAATGAATTGGGCTTGCCACTTAAAAAGCTAGAAAAAGAGCAAATAAAAAAAAAACCCAATCAATTACTAAACTTGAAATTCTAAAATTAAAAGGAGAAATTAATAATATTGAAAGTAAAAAAAACTATTGAACTAATAAATAAAAATAAGAGTTAGTTTTATGAAAAAACCAATAAAACTGATAAACCTTTGGTAAATCTGATTTAAAAAAGGAAAGAGGAAAATCAAATTGTTAGTCTTAAAAATGAAAAGGGAGAACTTTCCACCAATGAAGAGGAAATTAGAGCAATAATTAGGAGTTACTTTACCCAACTTTATGCAAATAAATTTGATAATCTCAATGAAATGGATGACTACCTTCAAAAATATAGGTTTTCCAGATTAACAGAGGAGGAAGTCAATTGCCTAAAACTCCCATTTTAGAAAAAGAAATAGAACAAGCTATTAATCATCTTTTAAGAAAAAATCTCCAGGACCAGATGGATTTACATATGAATTCTACCAAATATTTAAAGAAAAATTAATTTCAATGTTATATAAACTATTTGAAAAAATAGGGGAAAAAGGACTCCTACCAAATTCCTTTTATGACACAGACATGGTACTGATACCTAAACCAGGTAGGTTGAAAACAGAGAAAGAAAATTCTAGACCAAGCTCCCTAATGAATACTGATGCTAAAATCTTAAATAAAATATTAGCAAAAAGATTACAGAAAATCATCCCCAGGATAATACACCATGACCAAGTAGGATTTATACCAGGAATGCAGGGCTGGTTCAATGTTAGGAAAACTATTAGCATAATTGACTATATCAATAACCAAATTAACAAAAACCATATGATCATCTCAATAAATGCAGAAAAAGCATTTGATAAAATCCAACATCCATTCCTATTAAAAACACTTGTGAGTAGAGGAATAAATGGACTTTTCCTTAAAATAATCAATAGCATCTATTTAAAACCATCAGTAAGCATCATATGTAATGGGGACAAACTGCAACCATTCCCAATAAGATCAGGAGTGAAACAAGGTTGCCCACTATCACTGTTATTATTTAATATTGTATTAGAAATGCTAGCTTTGACAATAAGAGTTGAGAAAGAGATTAAAGGAATAAGAATAGGCAATGAGGAAACCATATTATCACTCTTTGCTGATGATATGATGGTATACTTAGAGAATCCCAGAGATCCCACTAAAAAGTTATTAGAAACAATACATACCTTTAGCAAAGTTGCAGGATACAAAATAAACCCACATAAGTCATCAGCATTCTTATATATCACTAACAAAACCCAACAGTTAGAGTTACAAAGAGAAATTCCATTTAAAGTAACTACTGATTGTATAAAATATTTAGGAATCTATCTGCCAAAGGAAAATGAAAAACTTTATGAGCAAAACTACAAAACACTTTCCACACAAATTAAGTCTGATCTAACCAACTGGAAAAATATTAAATGTTCTTGGATTGGGTGAGCAAATATAATAAAGATGACAATGCTACCTAAACTAATGTATTTATTTAGCGCTATACCAGTTAGACTCCCAAAAAACTATTTCAATGACCTAGAAAAAAATAACAACAAAGTTCATATGGAAAAACAAAACGTCAAGAATTTCAAGGGAATTAATGAAAAAAAATTAAATGAAGGTAGCCCAGCTGTACCAAATCTAAAATTATATTATAAAGCAGTGGTTACCAAAACCATCTAGTATTGGCTAAGAAAGAGACTAGTTGATCAATGAAATAGGTTAGGTTCAAAAGACAAAACAGCCAATAACTTTAATAATCTAGTGGTTGACAAACCCAAAGACCCCAGAAACATATGGCAGAAACTAGGCACTGACCCACACTTAACACTATACATCAAGATAAGGTCAAAATGGGTTCATGACCTAGGCATAAAGAATGAGATTATAAATAAATTGGAAGAACATAGAATAGTTTACCTCTCAGACCTGTGGAAGAGGAAGGAATTTATGACCAAAGAAGAACTAGAGGTCACTATTGACTACAAAATAGAAAATTTTGATTATATCAAATTGAAAAGTTTTTGTACAAACAAAACTAATGCAGGCAAGATTAGAAGGGAAACAATAAACTGGGAAAACATTTTTATAGTCAAAGGTTCTGATAAAGGCTTCATTTCTAAAATATATAGAGAATTGATTCTAATTTATAAGAAATCAAGCTATTCTCCAATTGATAAATGGTCAAAGGATGTGAACAGACAATTCTCAAAGAAAGAAACTATTTCTAGCCATATGAAAAGATGCTCCAAGTCATTATTAATCAGAGAAATGCAAATTAAGACAACTCTGAGATATCACTACATACTTGTCAGATTGACTAGAATGACAGGGAAAGATAATGCGGAATGTTGGAGGGGATGTGGGAAAACAGGGACACTGATACATTGTTGGTGGAATTGTGAATGCATCCAGCCATTCTGGAGAGCAATTTGGAACTATGCTCAAAAAGTTATCAAACTGTGCATACCCTTTGATCCAGCAATTTTTCTACTGGGCTTATACCCCAAAGAGATACTAAAGAAGGGAAAGGGACCTGTATGTGCCAAAATGTTTGTGGCAGCCCTGTTTGTAGTGGCTAGAAGCTGGAAAATGAATGGATGCCCAACAATTGAAGAATGGTTGGGTAAATTGTGGTATATGAATGTTATGGAATATTATTGTTCTGTAAGAAATGACCAGCAGGACAAATACAGAGAGGATTGGAGAGACTTTACATGAATTGATGCTAAGTGAAATGAGCAGAACCAGGAGATCATTATATACCTCAACAACAATACTATATGAGGATGTATTCTGATGGAAGTGGATTTCTTCGACAAAGAGACCTAACTCAGTTTCAATTGATCAAGGATGGACAGAAGCAGCTACACCCAAAGAAAGAACACTGGGAAATGAATGTAAACTGCTTGCATTTTTGTTTTTCTTCCCAGGTTATTTTTACCTTCTGAATCCAATTCTTCCTGTGCAACAAGAAAACTGTTCGGTTCTGCACACATATATTGTATCTAGGATACACTGTAACATATTTAACTTGTATAGGACTGCTTGCCATCTGGGGGAGGAGGTGAAGGGAAGGAGGGGGTGAAGGGAGGGAGGGGAAAAGTCGGAATAGAAGTGAGTGCAAGGGATAATGTTGTAAAAAAAAAAAAATATTACCCAGGCATGGGCTCTGTCAATAAAAAGTTATAATTTTTAAAAAAAGAAAATAAATATTATGGTAACATATTCAGAAAGTTGATGAAAAAACAACCAAAGACATCAACCAAAAAGAAGTAAAACAAAACAAAACAAAAAACAAAAAAAAAAAAAAAAAAAAAAACATGGTCCCTTTATACCTTTCTGGTGTTCTTATAGATTACTATCCTCTACATCATTTACCATCTGGTCACACTGGGCTTTTTTGTAGTTCTTCACACATAACACTCTATCTCCCATCAATATATCTTTGTACGAGTTTATCCTGTGATTTGAATGCTTTCTGTTCTTACTTCCAATTCTTGGTACTCCTAGAAGAAGTGGTATGTTTTATGTAGCTTGGGCTGATTTTCTTTCATTGTTTTCTTTATTTTTCAATTCTTCACTTAATTAACATATTTACAGAGTATTTCCACAAAGTACAAAAAAAAAAATGAATACATATGAAATTTTGAGTCCCATGGATTTTTGAAGTATTTAATAAATCCAATGTGTCCTACTTGTCCATGGTTTTGAATTTCCTCCTTTTCTCTTTTAAGTGATTAAAGAATGTTCATTTGTTTCTTTCTTTCTTTTTCTTTTCTTTTTTTTTTTATAAAACTGTACTTTCCCTCCCCTACAAGGAAAAATAATTAAAATGCTTATAAGAAATAAACATTGTAAAATGAGACAAATTTATTTTCACATTGTCACAAATTCACAAATTGGCCAAAAATATGTTTCATTCTGTGCCTTGAGTTCATCACTTTCACATCAAAGAAATGGGTGGCTTACTTTCTCTTGCATTTCTTTCAGAGCAATAATATTCCATTACAATCTATTATGATAATTTATTCATCCACTCTTCAATTGATGGATACCACCTTTGTTTTTTCCATTCTTCACTTTGACAAAAAGAACCACTATAAATATTTATCTACATATGTGTTCTTTTCCTCTTTCTTTGTTATCTTTGTAGTATACACCAAGTTCTAGTATTGTTAAGTCACTCCCTTTCTTCTAAATAAACAAGGATTTCATCCTTTGGGTTTGATTTATTTGGGAATCTAGGACTTGAACTCTTGAAGAGTATTTCTCATTGTCTGAAGTATAAAAAGTTCAGCCTATAGATAACTTGGGCACTGGAAAATTTACAGATTCCTCAGGTCCTAAGGATTATGTTTCTGACTCTTCTTGCATGGAGAATGCAGAAATACAAAGCAGAAAATTAAGACAACTCTGAGATACACTACACACCTGTCAGATTGGCTAGAATGACAGGGAAAGATAACGCGGAATGTTGGAAGGGATATGGGAAAACAGGATCACTGATACATTGTTGGTGGAATTGTGAACACATCCAGCCATTCTGGAGAGCAATTTGGAACTATGCTCAAAAAGTTATCATACTGTGCATACCCTTTGATCCAGCAGTGTTTCTACTGGGCTTATACCCCAAAGAGATACTGAAGAAGGGAAAGGGACCTGTATGTGCCAAAATGTTTGTGGCAGCCCTGTTTGTAGTGTTTAGAAGCTGAAAAATGAATAGATGCCCATCAATTGGAGAATGGTTGAGTAAATTGTGGTATATGAATGTTATGGAATATTATTGTTATATAAGAAACGACCAGCAAGATGAATACAGAGAGGACTGGCGAGACTTACATGAACTGATGCTGAGTGAAATGAGCAGAACCAGGAGATCATTATATACTTCAACAATGATACTGTATGAGGATGTATTCTGATGGAAGTGGATTTCTTCGATAAAGAGAAGATCTAACACAGTTTCAATTGATCAAGGATGGACAGAAGCAGCTACATCCAAAGAAAGAACACTAGGAAATGAATGTAAACTGCTTGCATTTTTGTTTTTCTTCCCGGGGTATTTATACCTTCCAAATCCAATTCTCCCTGAGCAACAAGAGAACTGTTCAGTTCTGCACACATATATTGTATCTAAGATCTACTGTAACCTATTTAACATGTATAGGACTGCTTGCCATCTGTGGGAGGGGGTGGAGGGAGGGAGGGAGGGGAAAAATCGGAATAGAAGTGAGTGTAAGGGATAATGTTGTAAAAAAATTACCCTTGCATGGGTTCTGTCAATAAAAAGGTATTAAAAAAAAAGAAATACAAAGCAGAAGTATCCATTAAGATTAATCATTAGTATTTGTATCCTTTTTTAATCTTTTATTTTAAGTAAAATTTTTATTATATTTTTTGGTCCACAATTCTTTTACTGCATTCCACTCTCAAAGCAGAATCATTAGACTAGCCTAAGCTAGGCCTAGTTTAAAACATTTGGTACTAATCAGTAGAATTGGATAGGAATAATCTTATAATAGATTTCATGATTGATGTAGGTTCATGTGAAGAGAGCTTTCTAGAGGGCCAGATACAAGAATCTGGCACTCTGTGGATGTCTTGATTAAAGCCATATGTGGGGAGCTTACTCAGTGGGATAAGGAGGGGCCTCCTACTGACCCTGTAAGATGAGCTCAATATGTCCTTTAAAACACTTATAAGGGAAGTAAAGGTATTGCAAGAGTGAGCGTCCCTCACTCTAGATAACAATTTTAGAAAATCTGGATTGCCCATATAAAGAAAATAAAAGCAAATTATCTCCCTTATAACTTTTTCATAGCCTATGATGACTGTCTAAGCTTAAAGATGTTCCTTTTCAATATTTAGGATATGAAGTATACCCTAAGGTGCTTACAGTACAAAAATTGTCCTTAAGAACAGAGAAGCTAACACATTGAATGATTTTCAAAAACTGATAGGAGATATCCAATGGATGTAACCAGTGTAAGGCCTGACTACCTATTAATTGCAACCATTATATGACATTTTAAGGGGATACAGTGCTTTAAATTCACCATGCCAGCTTACAAAAGAAGCTCAAGAGGCTTTGAGAAAAGTTGAACTGGCTTTATCCAATGTGTTTGAAAGAGTCACTCAAAAACCCTTGGAAATATCAGTTTTTGCCACACAAGAGGCACCCACAGCAGTCCTTCATCAAGGAGACAGTGTGATAGAATGGGTGAACCTCCCGGCACAACCAGAACAAAGCCTTATTCCTTACCCAGTGCTTGTGGCTAAATTTTATTAAAGGCCATTAAGCAAGCAGTACAATTCTCTGGGACAAGACCTGACAAGATATACACCTTTTATACCAATACACAAATTAATGTGTGCTGTGAGACCATCCCAGAGTGGCAAATTTTATTAGCCATGGCTCCAAATTTTACACATGGGTCTCCATTAAAGATAACCAGATTATTACAGAATTGGCGATTGATTCTTGAAGAAAAAGTTTCTAAAGTTCCTCTTAAAGAACCAAATATCTTCATAGATGCATCCAAACATAATATTTGTGTTGTATACTCTCATGATTTAACTATAAAGAGAGTAGTCAGAACTCCTTTTCAATCCATTCAGCAGAATGAATTGTATGCAATCATTCTAGCTCTTACTTATTATCCAGGAGACATAAACATAATATCTGATTTGGCCTATTCAGTAGGTGTGGTACAAAGAATTGCCATAGCCCAAATAAAATTTGAAGCCTTTAATATATATCAGCTCTTTAAGAAACTTCAAGAGCAAGTGAGAAAGCAATCCAGGTAAGATCTATATCTTGCATGTCCACTCTCATAGTGGACTTCCAGGTCCCATTTTTGATGGTAATTCAAAGGCAGATAGCCTTCTAACTATGTTGGTCAATACTCCTTTATTCCAAGAAGCCCAGGCATCTCATTCTTAATATCATCAGGCTGCTCAAGCTTTACATTTACAATTTGGAATAACAAGAGAGGAAGCTAGGAGCATAGTAAAAGCCTATATGGCTTGCCTTCCTTTCCACACTCCTACACTGCCTCCAGGGAAGAACCCTCGTGGTTTGAGACCCAGTGAAATCTGGCAAATGGATGTAACCCATTATAAACCTTTTGGTCATCTGTCTTTTATCCACGTTGTGGTAGACACCTTTTCAGGATTCACTTTTGCAATACCAGCAGCAAAAGAGACAGCCTGAGTGGTCACTGAATTCCTCACACAAGCATTTGCCATTATGGGTGTGCCACAAGCAATAAAAACAGACAATGGTCCTGCATATACTTCCAAACATTTTTGCACACTTTTGTGCACAGTATGAGATTTTATACACCACTAGCAATATGTATATTATATACTTTTTAATCCTCAAGGACAGGCAATAGTAGAGACGAGAAACAGAGACATTAAGACACTCCTCCAAAAACAAAGAAAGGGGGAGTCACAGGTAATCCTAGAGAACTTCTAAATCTAACCCTTTATACTATTAACTTCTTGATTTTTGACAAAGATGCACTGGCTCCAGCCACCTCCACAGGTTTTATAACCCACTGGAAGGGCAGTGTCCAGTGCAAGCAGCTCCACTATCTTTAGATAATCGCCAAGTGATGTGGAGAGACCCAGAAAGTGGTGAATGGAAGGGACCAGATAGGCTAACTGCTTGGGGGAGAGGGTTTGCTTATATCTCTACAGGTTGAGAAGGAATCAAATAGGTGCCAATGAGCCATATTCGCCTTGTCGATTGCAGAGAGACAGAGCAGACCCTTGAAACGAAGGAGAAGACCCAAGAAATATCGGGTGGTTCTGTTCCTGATTGTGCTCGCCATTGAAAGAGCGTGGCAGTTATGGCATTTGACTCATAGACATCGAAAATTGTTGGACTTGAAAACCCTCAGGAATCATTGGATTCTCTGAGACATATTAAGATTGTTTTAGGACTTGAAAACCCTCAGGAATCATTGGATTCTCTGAGACATAGGACTTGAAAACCCTCGGGAATCATTGGATTCTCTGAAATGATAAGACTATTACAGATTTCAAAATCTGCTGGAATCATTGGATTCCCTAACACATAAAAAGATTTTTGCAGGACTTCAAAAATTTGGGGGATCATTGGATTCCCTGACATGTGAAGCAATGGACAATAGATTGGTTTTGGACTATCTCTTGGCTGCTGAAGAAGGCGTATGTGTGACTGTTGTTTACATACCCTCCTTCTATGACTTCTGACAATCTTTTACAACACCATGTTGATTTATATTGTTTGTTATACCGCTACTTGCGTGTACAATTCATGTTTGTTACACCACATCAAGCCTGCACTGACTGAGGGGAGGGTCATCTCTTAATAGCCTCTGCGTTATTGCTATGTGCCTGTGTAATACCTCCCATGCTGATGGGTTTGTGCATAATAAGACCCTTCAGCCCAGAAACCCACTAGCAACCCCCACTTCCCTTTGGTGCTTTTTCATCTCCCTTCCTGAGATGTCAGGGAGGGCATGATCATCTCCTTTTTAGTGTTTTCACCTCCCTTCCTGAGAAGTCAGGGTGGTAGTGATCACCTCCTTTTTGGTGCTTTCACCTCCTTTCCTGAGAAGTCAGGGAGGGTGTGATCACCTCCCCTTGGGGGCTCTGACCACCCTGAGGAGTCAGGGATGGCATGACCACCTATGTTCTAAAACAAAAGAAAGCAGGAGAAGTAATGGGCTGAAGCTCAAGTTGATGCACTGAGGTCCCAAGCACATGAGGCTAAATAGTAATTGCACCATACTCTATTAATATATATGCTTGGAGAAAGAATGGCCCCCACCCACTCTTTGTGCAAGTTCTGATGTGTTGTATAGGAAATGATGATTTTGGTGGGTGGAGGCAGAGGGGCAGGAAGAGAGGCAGAGAAAGAAAGCTGTCTGACTTCTGGCCTGGCTGGCTTCTTGATTCAGCTGCACACATTGCAATCATGACTCTACTGAGAATAAAGATTGAAGATTTTCCCTTAACCTGAATTCCTGACTCCGGCTGATTTTAAAATACGTGGTCATCACACATCTAAAATTAGAAAGGAAGCAACTAATTGGGCTCGGGAAAAGAAATTCCTTAGAGCAAGTTGCTCTAATAAAGCTATCAATTTTAAGATATTTAAGGAACTGATTCAAATTGTGTGTCATTTCCCAATTAACAAATGAGCAACAGTTTTCAAAAGAAGAATTCTAAGCTATAAATAGGCAAAAGAACAGAGGTTCTAAATAACTGATAATTATAAAAATATAAATTAAGGAAACTGCAACTCTGCCTCATAATAATCATATTGGAAAAGGGGACAAAAAAAGAAAATTATAAATGTTCAGGAAAATAGGCTCATTGATGCACTGTTGATAGAATCATAAAGTGGTTTGACTATTATAGAAAGCAATTTGGAATTTTGCCCAAAAAATTACTAAACTGTACATATTTTTTGATCTAGCAATATGATAACTAGGTCTATAATTCACAGAGATCAAAGAAAGAGAGAAAAAGTTTATAAGTTCAAAAATATTTCTCATAGATCTCTATATTGGCAAAAAACAGAAAAATAAATAGGGGAGCTGATGTTCAATAAGGAAGTTATTAAACAAATTATGGTATACAGATGTAATGAAACACTATTGTGCCATTAAAAAAAATGAAGGAAATGGTTTCAGTAAAACTGGAAAACACCTGTATGAACTGATAAAAAGAGGACAAAAAAATGTATGCAATAACAACAACACAATATAAATAAATAGTTTTGCAAGGTTTAAGAAGTCTGGTTTGCAGACAATACACAACCCTGATTCAGAGGAAAGATTATGAAGCATTCTGCTCACATCCTGACAGAAAAGTGATGGATTCAAGGCATATTCATTTTTTTGCACATGGCCAATGTGGGAATTTGTTTTGCTTGACTAAACATATCTATATTACAAGGGTTTTATTTGTCTATTTTTTTCAAAGTATTGGAGCAAGTGAAAAGAAAAGAATATCGATTTTTATTTAATTGATAAATGGAGCTATACAACAAAACTTTGAAAGGGAAAAAATCCCCAAGACTGAATCGAGTCCATGTCATCCTACAGATGCTTCTCTGTGATGATAGGGCCCTTGGCCCATTTTTGTGACTCATCTCGAAGGCTTTTTATGTCTTTTTTTCTGAGTTTAAGTTAAACTTCTGAGTTTAGTGCCTTGCATTAATAAATTGGTTCCATTGATGTTTTTAAGTATTTAAGCCATGTGGAGACAAAAGGTAGGCTACATTGATAGGTATATGGTTGTAAACTATAGTACTAGCATTGTTCTACTAGAACAAAAATTAGAACTATTCAAAAACAGGCTTCTGTAAGACCTTAGATTCTTCTGCAAAAGTCTATGGATTAAATGTATAATTGTATTTAAAATTTTTTTCAATTAACAAAAATTTATTTTTCTCTCCCTCTCAATCTCACCATAATCACTCCTTATCCCCCATTGTAGGGAGAAGAAAGAAATAAATCCTTGTAACAAATAGGGATAGTTAAGCAAAACAAACTCCCACATTGTTCATGAGAAAAAATATCTATCTTATTCTGTCTGTTAATCTATCACTTTCAGGAAGTGGGTACATTCTTCCTTATCATTCTTCTGGAATTATAGTTGATCATAGCACCATATAAGTGTGTTTTAGGAATTAATAGAAGCCTATTTGTTGAAAAAATGGGACCTAATGCCGAGTAAAGACTTTCATCAAGGACCAGAGAGAACTTGTCAGTAGTGGTGAAGATACCATATTCCACTATTAACTCTTTCAAAGCATTCAAAGCAGTAAAGAAAAGTATTTGGCAAAGATGGCAGTGCAACCTCAGTAACATTGGGTTTATTTCTACTTACTTTTTCCTTCTTTGAGTGAAAGTGAGAGCTATGTGGTTGTTTAAATTTGTGTTTGTTTAATTTTTACTGAAATTGAACATATTCCTAAGTGTTTATTCTTTGATGAATTATCTGTTCATATTCTTTTCATTGGCATTTGGGTATTTCCCTTGAAGAATTTTTCCTTGTAAATTCTGAAGAACAAAGTTTTTCTCTGATATTTAATACCTATTATGGACCAGGCAGTGTCTTGCTACTGAGTTGTCTTTAGTTATGTCTGATTCTTCATGACCGATTTGAGATTTTCTTGGCAGAAATACTGGAGGGGTTTCCATTTCCTTCTACAACTTATTTTGCAGGTGAGGAAATTGAGGCAAACAGGGTTAAGTAACTTGTTCAGGATCACACAGCTAGTAAGTGTCTGAGACCAGATTTGAATTCAGGGAGATGAATATAATTCTACTGCACTTGAGGGTTATTGTTTTGAATATTTTTATTTTTATGCATTTATCAAACCAATCAGCCCTTTCTATCATAACTTCCATTTGCTTCAATAGCCAAGAATTTATACCCTCTCTCTTCTGAGAAATAAACATATGACCTTCTTTATGTTTTTGGTTGTTTTTTAAACCTCATTGAGGTTTTCTATTCTACTGTTATAAGAATGAATTATATATAACATCTGAAAAGGGCTTCTAAACATCTGGAGTTAACTTTGGAATAGAATGTGGATATGAACCTAAATTTATTCTTTTACATATTGTTATAGTCTATGACTTTATAATGATTTCTATTATAATGTAAACACCTTGAAACCAGAGGCCATGGACTTTTTTTTACTTTTGTAACCCCAACACTTAGGTTTAATGCATTGTACATGGTAGATGAGGGTTTTTTTTAATTGTTGAATTTAAACGAATGAAATTACCTGCTTTTACTAATGATTTATTGAACAATTCCTTCCATTGCTTAATATCAAGTTTATGTATGTTAATTTTTATTAAAAAACTTAGCTACATGTTTGTATCTATTTCTGAGAATGCTATTCTTTTTCCACTGTTCTGTCTAAAGCACACAGTTTTGATAACTATTGCTTTTATAATATATTTTAAAGTCTAAGAGAACAGGTCTCCCACCACTGACATTTTAAAAAATCATATTTTGCTATCCTTATTGGCTTATTTTCCATATAAATTTAACTACCACTCTATTTTTAGTTCTTTCAAATACCCCACTGGAATTTTTATTGGTATTGAATTAAACCTATAAGTTAATTTTTAGAGTATTGTCATCTTTATCATATTCAATCTTCTTAGTCATGAATAAAAAATATCTACTGATATATTCCAGACTTGCTTTATTTCTGCCACTAAAGCTTTGTAATTTTTCTTACAAAAGTCTTATGTGTGCCAGTCCTTATTCTCAATGTAGGACCCGAACATCAGAATCTCTCTTTGATCCTTTTATGTCAGTGTTTCTCACTAGATAAATTTCCTTCTGATGATGGTGTAACATTGATGAATTTCAATAAGGACATTTAAGTCAAACTATTTCTCCTGAAAATATCTTTTCTTCATTCTCTCTCTTCTGAATCTAGAATTGTGATTAACACAAAACAAATTGTTATTATCTTTGCTTTTAGAGCCTTTTCTTGATTTCTTTTAATGTTTACTTCACTATTCAGTAAGACATAATCATTCAAAGGCAGGTATTTGTTTTCTGAGTCATTCCTTTTTGCATGTCACAATTTTATTCAATATGAATCAATAAGGGGCAGCTGAGTGGTACAAGGGATACACCACTGGAATCAGGAGGAGCTGCATTCAAATTCAGTCTTGGACACTTATAGCTGTATGATCCTGGGCAAGTCATTTAACCCCAGTTGCCTCTCAAAAAAATGACAGAGTAAAATATTCATATAAGCACCTTCTATGTTGAAGAGCTGGTACTAAACAGAAGGAATTTTCTTTGAAATCAGAATTGTTATTATTTTGATATAGAGCAGTAATTCTTATTTAGTGGTTCATTAACCCCTTGGGAGTTCTCAAGGAAAGTCCAAAGACTTTACACTAAAAATTCTTTCATAGCATCTTGCATAGTAAATAATTATAAAATACTATGGCTAATATATTAAATAATCTTGGGGGTCACAACACATTTGTATGTGCATGTCTTGTTGAAAGGGGTTCTCAAAACAAAAAAAAAATTTAGGAACCTCTCATATAAAAGACTATTGGTATGGGAAATGAGTATTTCCACAACATAGCATTTCCATTCCTATTTTTCTCTGCTTGCATTTTTTGCTTTCCTTCTCAGGGTATTTTTACCTTATTTCTAAATCCAGTTTTTCTTGTGCAGCAAGATAACTGTGTATGTTATGTATACATATATTGCATTTAATATATACTTTAACATATTTAACATTTATTGGTCTACCTGCCGTCTAGGGGAGGGAGTGGGGGAAAAAGGGAAAAGTTGGAACAGATAGTTTTGCACGGGTCAGTGCTGAAAAATTACCCATGCGTATGTCTTGTAAATAAAAAAACTATAATTAAAAAACAACTACTGACTCAGTCATATAAAGTATAATATCACCCAAGCGAATATTATTTAACCATCAGAATTGTGACAATGAATTCAATTTAATTCAATAATTTAGTGAGTCTTTTCTATGTGCCAGAAACTCTACTAAGTTCTTTGGAATGATGGTGTTGCTCACTATTTTCAGATATGTTCAATTCTTTGTCCAATATCTTTGGCAAAGATACTGAAGTAGTTTGCTAATTTCCTTCTCCAGCTCATTTTACAGAAAACTGAGGGAACAGGGTTAAGTGGCTTGCCCAGGGTCACACAGCTAGTAAGTGTCTGAAATGGATTTGAATTCAGATCTTCCTAACTCCAGTCCCAGCACTCTATCCAATTTGCCACCTATCAGCTGCCTGGCACAGAGGAGGCATTTAATAAATACCTGTTCCCTTTCCCATTTAAATTCACTGAGTCTTAGTTTTTTCATCTATAGAAAAAGGGGAAGGATGTTAAACTAAATCAAATCACTTCCAACTCTAGACCTGTGGACTCTAAGTTATATTCAAAGCAAAATGTTATTGGTGTCCTAAAACAGGAACAAAGTAATGAGGAATTAAGAGAATTGTTGGGGATGATAAAAAGTTTCATGACTGACCCCTGTGAGTAGGAAGATAGTAACATCTGGCTCTGATTCATAACAAATGCTTAATTTGGGAGGAATTGGAGAGGAATTTCTCAGGTCTGTTTATTCAAAGGCAATGGCTCATTTATACAGCCAAAAATATGTATACGCACACACACACACACACACACACACACACACACACACACTACTCAGTGGCAAAGCCATCTAGAGGTAAAATTTCTCCCTTTGTTCAGTGATTGTTTAACTCTTTAGATTATTTTCATTTAATGCTTTGACCTAAAAACAAAGGTATAAGAGTGTTAGAGCTGAAGTGGAAGTTGGAAACCATCTAGTCCAGCACTTCTTAACCTTGTTTATGTCTCTTGGATAGCCTGGTAAAGCTTACAAAATATTCTCAGAATAGTATTTTTAAATTAATAAAATAAAATAAGTAAAGTTACAAGAGAAATTATATTTATTTTATTTTTCACTTTTATTAATTATTTTATTTATGTAATATTTTATTTGTTATTTCTATTATTATATTATACATTTATATTTATAAGTACAGTTACCTAAATTTTTTAAAGGAACAATTTTATGGGAAGTCAAGATGGTAGAGTAGAGGCAGTAACCCAGCTGAACTCTCTCAACATTACCTTCCAAAGAACTTTAAAATAACTCCTGAAATCATATTTTGAAATGGCAGAGGCAACAAAAAAAACAAGAGTAAGATATATTTTCAGGCTAAAAAAACTTAAGAGGTTGACAGGAGAAAGAAAGAAAGAAAGAAAGAAAGAAAGAAAGAAAGAAAGAAAGAAAGAAAGAAAGAAAGAAAGAAAGAAAGAAAGAAAGAAAGAAAGAAAGAAAGAAAGAAAAGAAAAGAAGGAAGGAAGGAAGGAAGGAAGGAAGGAAGGAAGGAAGGAAGGAAGGAAGGAAGGAAGGAAGGAAGGAAGGAAGGAAGGAAGGAAAGAAAGAAAGAAAGAAGAAAGGAAGGAAGGAAAAGAAGGAAGGGAATGAGGGAGAGAGTAAGGGGAAAGATTGGGAAATGAGAATGACAAAAGAAAATGCTGAAAAGAAAAAATATGTATATGGTAGGGCAACTAGCCCATACAGTAGATAGAGCACTGAGATTGAAATCAGATTCTTTTTGTACAGCAAAATAATGTTTTGGTCATGTATACTTATTGTGTATCTAAGTTATATTTTAATATATTTAACATCTACTGGTCATCCTGCCATCTAGGGGAGGGGGTGAGGGTGGGGGGGTAAGTGGTGAAAAATTGGAACAAGAGGTTTGGCAATTGTTAATGCTGTAAAGTTACCCATGTATATATCCTGTAAATAAAAGGCTATTAAATAAAAATTTTTTAAAAAATTAAAAAAAAAAGAGATTGAAATCAGAAAGACACATTTTCATAAATTCAAATCTGGTCTCAGACATTTACAAACTATGTGACCCTGGGCATTCTGCCTCAATTTCTCATCTGTAAAAATGAGCTGAAAAAATAAATGACAAAATACTCAAGGACCTTTGCCCCCCAAAAAATCCTTTAAATGGGATCACAAATGACAAAAAAAATGAATCAACTAAACAGCAATAGTAAAATGGGCCCCCAAAATAATGAAGAAAATAACACCTCAAAAAGTAGAATAGGCCAAATGGTTAAAAGAAGCACAAAAATTCACTAAAGAAATCATTAAAAAGCAGAATTGACCAAATGGGAAAAAAGGGAGAAAATCTCTGAAGAAAAAAAGTTTTTGAAAATTGAAATTGAAAAGTGGGAGCTAATGGCTTCACATAAAATCAAGAAACAATTTTTAAAAGTCAAAAGAATGAAAAAAATAAATGAAATATTAACTAACTCATTGAAAAAATAACTGATATGGAAAATAGATTGAGAAAAGATAATTTAAGAATTACTGTACACTAGAAAGCCACGTTATATGATAGATATCATATTACAAGAAATTATCAAGAAAACTGCCCTGGTATCTTAAATCCTGAGGGTAAAAGAAACTGAAAAAGTCTATCAATCACCTTCTTAAAGAGAGCCCAAAGTGAAAACTCTCAGGAAAAGTATAATCTCAGGCCAAAGTAAAAATATTGTTGGCAGTCAGAAAGAAACAAATCAAATATCAGGAAACCATAGTTATGAGTCAGCAAAATTTAGCACCTTCTATGATAAAAGGAGTGAAATGTTTGGAATATGATATTCTGGAAGATAGAGGATCTAGGATTGTATGCAAAAAAAACCTATTCAGCAATACTGAGTATAATCTTTCAGAAAGTATAATCTACTTTCAAAAGTAGAAATTTATTGAATTAAAGAGCTTCTAGACATTCCTGATGAGAAGACCAGAGCTGAATAGAAAATGTGACATACAAACACAAGACTCAAGAGAAGCATAAAAAAGTAAATATGAAAGGATAATCATAAAAGACTCAGTAAGGTTAGTTTAAAATTTACATGGAAAGATAATACATATAACTTCTAAGAACTTCATGATCTTGAATCTATTATATTGAAATGATATCTAAAAATAAAAATAATAGAGAGGTGAAAATATGGATGCACTGGAAGAAGAGGGAAAAAAGAGGCAAAAGGGGGAATTTTTCCTCACATAAAAGAAGTGCACAAGAAAGAGCTTTTATAATGGCAAGAGAAAGGAAAAAGAGATGGCAATGTGTGATGACTGCGTATTTTAAAATCAGCCGGAGTCAGGAATTCAGGTTAAGAGAAAATCTTCAATCTTTATTCTCAGTAGAGGTGAAGAAGGATCGGAGGTGAAGGGGGGTCCATGATCGCAATGTGTGCAGCTGAGTCAAGAAGCCAGCCAGATCAGAAGCCAGCCAGCTGTTCCTTTCCCCGCCTTTCTTCCTGCGCCTCTGCCTCCACCCCCCCAAAATCGTCATTTCCTATACAACACATCAGGACTTGCACAAAGAGTGGCCGGGGCCTTTCTTTCTCCAAGCATATATATTAATAGTGTATGGTCCAATTACTATTTAGCCTCACGTGCTTGGGACCTCAGTGCATCAACCTGAGCTTCAGCCCATTACAGCAGTTTGAAAATTACACTCCTCAAAATTGGTTCAAAAAGGGAAGAATATATATACACACTCAATTTAATATAAAAATCTATCTTACCCAAAAAAGAAATAGGAGGGAAAGAGAGTAAGAGATAGTGACTGGGGATGGAGGGTAGGGGAAGATGATAAAAGAAAGGACAGATCAAGAGTGACAGTGATTCAAAGCAAAATAGGGACAGGATTGAAAGAGAGGAGGATAAACAGAAGAAAATATGATGAAATGAAACTCATTAAATTGTAACTGTAAATTTGAATGGTTTGAGCTCATTCATAAAGCAAAATGGATAGCAGAGTAGATTAGAAACTAAAATTCAATAAATGTTATTTATAAGCGAAATACTTGCTTGGAGGGCTGTAGAACAGAACAGAAAAAAATCCACCTACAGAATTAAAAATAAAGAGCTGAAGTAAAAATCTACTTTGCTTCAACAGAAATAAAAAAAGTCATAATTAAATTAAAATACTTAAAAACACTATCAAGGAAACCATATTTTGCTAAAAAGAAAATGAAGTAATATTCTTAAAATTTACTGCAAGTATTTGTGATTATGGTTTTATTTCTCAAACATAGCGAGAATTGAGTCAAATTCATAAAATAAGACCCATTCCCCAATTGATAAATGATCAAAAAATATGAATAATTTTCAGAAGAAGAAAATAAAGCTATCTATAGTCATGTGAAAAAAATATTCTAAATCATTATTAATTGGAGAAAAATAAAATGAGAACAACTCTGAGGTACAACTCACACCTATCAGAAATAATAGTAGCCGGAAAGAATGACAGAAAAATAGGTACGCTTGTGAATTGGTCCAGCCATTCTGGAAAACAATTTGTAACTATGTCCAAAGAATTATAAAATTGTACCTATCCTTTAACCCAACAATACCACTACTAGGTTGGTATCCCAAAGAGATCAAAGAAAAGGAAAAGCATGTATATATGCAAAAATATTTTTAGCAGCTCTTTTTGTGATGGCAAAGAATTAGAAGTGGGAAATGGCTGAAAAAGTTGTGGAATATTATTGTTATGAAGAGATTTCAGAAAAAATACATAGCAAAACCTATATGAACTATAAGTATGAACTATGAAATATATTAACTATAAAGTTAAGAGAGACAACCAGATCTCTGTACATAGTAACGGCAAAATTATAAAGATGATCAATCCATGATTAATCAAATACAATGATCCAAAACAATTCCAAAGGACTCAAGGAAAAAAATGCTATCCACTTCCACAGAAAGAATTAATGAATTTTGAGTACAAATTGAAATTTTTTTTGTTTTTATGTAATGTGACTAATATAGAAATGTTTTAATAATAGCTTTTAATTTTCAAAATACATGCAAAGATAGTTTTCAGCATTCATCCTTGCAAAAACTTGTATTCCAAATTTTTCTCCCTCTCTTCTCCCCATCCCCAACCCTAGACAACAAGTAATCATATATAGGTTAAACATGCAATTCTTTTAAACATATTTCCATATTTATCATGTTGCACAAGAAACAGCAGATCAAAAAAGGGAAAAAATGATAAAAAGTAAGAAAAAAGCAAGCAAACAACAATTTTAAAAGGTGAAAATACTGTGTTGTGATACACATTCAAATCTCATGGTGCACTTTCTGGATGCAAATGGCTTTCTTCATCACAAGTTTATTAGAATTGGCCTGAATCACCTCATTGTTGAAAAGAGCTAATTGATCATCACATAATCTTGTTATTGTTGTGTATAATGTTCTCTTAGTTCTACTCACTTCACTTGGCATCAGTTCATGCAAGTCTCTCCTTTCTGAAATCATTCTGCTGATTATTTCTTACAGAACAATAATATTCTGTTACATTCATATATCATAACTTTGAGATATATGTTTTAATATATTTTATTTTTCCAATTACTTGTAAAGATAGTTTTCAACATTAATTTTTGTAAGATTTTGAATTCCAAATTTTTTTCTCTATCCCTCCCTCATCTCCCCTCTCCCCAAAACAGCAAGTAATCTGACATTCACTGGTTATACAAGTCCAATTGTTTTAAACATATTGGAAATATGTTTTGCATGATTTCACACAAATAATTTATATCATTTTATTTGACTTTACAATAAATGAGGGAAGGATGAAAGGGAAGGAGAGAATTTGGAACTCAAAATTTACCAAGAAAAGAATATTTAAAATAAACAATATTTTTTAAAATTTTAAATAAATTCATAGACATCAGATTAATAATTAGTGAACCTTGAGGTAGTATAACTCTTTATTTTGCAGCTAGAGAAGAAACTGGCTTACTTACCGACTTTAACAGATAGTTAAGGATCAGAGCTGGGATTTCAAACCTGATTTTTAGATTATTACTCTAAGGCTACTTCCAAAACTTCAACAGAGACATCTTATTCCTTAAAAACAAAAAACAAATATGTTTGGAGGGAAACAGTTGGTAGAAGTGATACAGATAAATTTCTTTCTTGAGTTTCATCTCAAAATGTGTATGTAGAATTAATATATCAGGAAGGAAAACTGTAATAAATGCAATAAGTGTAATATGATTATCTCTAAAATTGCTATGGGAAGTATTTATGCTCTTTAATCTCCTAGTAATTAGTTTAGATTTATGTTAGCAACTTTAAGCTTTTCACCTTTTATAGACTGTTATTTTCATTACTATAGGAATTTGATAAACTATATTCCTCTCAAGTGTGAAAAAGAGTAGGTACCACACTGTAAAGTCACTTCAAAGGCTCCATGGACACAGATTCAAAAGGCCCCAGGAAAATCAACAGAGCAACAGCCCTCCAAGCAATTGGTTGTACAAACACTTTGTCATTGTTCACTGAGGCTTTGTGAGGCAAATATTGCATTTATTCTTCTCATAAACATCCCATAGAGCAGGAATAGTACAAAAGCACAATCTAGATATTACTTGGTAGTTATTGCTAAAATACACTACATATGATGCAAAAATTGATAATAATATCTTAAGGCTACAATCACAAGTCTTAGTAAAGTCTTTTAAGCCTTGAATTTCTCCATCAAAGTTTGGAATGAGATTTAGGTATAAAGTATAAGAAATAAAATAGAAGAGAATATATATTACTAAGGAGAAGAATAAGTACAGGAAATGGACCTTTGATTTAATTGGTCAAGAAAAGTCCCAAATGAAGAAATTCCCATCAGTACAAGTAGGTACTTCTTTCTTATATGGATATAATCTTATAGATCTGCCAAGAGAAGAGGTATTATATACACAGTCTTCAAAGTAGCAGAACCAGATTAAAATATAGTTGATGATATTTAACAAATAAAAATAATGATAAAGCATGAAATCTATTGTTGTTATTCAGTCATTTCAGTTGTATCCAACTCTTCATGACCCAATTTGGGGTTTTCTTGGCAAAAAAAAAAATCAACCAGTTTTCCATTTCCTTTTCCAGATCATTTTACAATTAAGGAATTTAAGGCAAAGAGTTGCCCAGGGTTACACAGCTAGTACGTTCTGAGACCAGATTTGAATTTGTAAAGATGAGTCTTCCTGACTCTAGATCTAGTATTTTATCTACTGTGCCATCTAGCTGCCTCACAACAAAACATAGATAATATTAATATGTGGTTTTTCTAAGTCAATATAAAGTCTTCAGGGATCCTTATTATAGTTTAGTGGCCCCATTTCACAAGTATAGACAACTGAAAAGTTGAGAGTCTAGTACTTAGAGCATGGACAACATACCCTTCCTAGTTTCAATCTACATGGAGTTGGTGTACATGCTTTCAAGAATATAAAATGAAGAGTACTTCCCCCAACTTTGGAACATGCACAGAAAAAAAAAAAAAAGAAGAAAAAAGGAAATAAAGGGAGGGGTGGGGAAGGAGAAAGGAGGGAAGGAAAAGGAAGGGAGGGGAGGGAAAATCTTCCTATATAGGGGGCAGAAATTGGACTCTAAGCTCACTCCACTTTGTATTTGTAACTCTGTTTGGTTTCAACTCCACAGGACAAGATATCCCAGAACTGGGTAACCCTTTCTATCCCTTCCCCAAATTAGTTTCTAGCTCCTTTTTGTGATTTGATTTGTCTTCCTCCATTAGATTCATTTTTCTTCACAGCACTTAGGACAGGGCCTTGCTCATGGTATTTGCTTAATAAATGTTTATTGAAGTGAAGTGCATTGCCAGATAGGAGAGGGCATACTGCCTTTGTCACACACCCCTGACATGTGTCCCTGAATGCAGGCCTCTATTTCTATTCTGTTTTTTTTTTCTTTCCTGATCTTTGTTATATGAGTAGCCAAGATAGTAGAAGATAGGAGAGCCCAGGTAAGCAATGAGACCATGAAATTCATTAAAGCCATTCAAAAACTGTCCAATAGCCAAATATCCAGAGCCATCAAGTCAGCAGCATTCAAGTCTAGGGAAGGGCTAGTGCAGTAGCTGAGTGATCTGCTGGACCTAGCCCATCAGTAGAGTAACCTATCAACTGAGTCACTAAATCTTGTAAAGTACAAGTTCAAATGAGCAAAGGACTACATCACCATAAAATGAACTTGGTGGGAATTCCATGAAGAGAGATAATAACCTAGCAACTGATACCTATAAGCTTTTACAGAATACTGAAATATATATATCCAAAAAAGAGGGGGGGGGGAAATGACCAAATATTAAGCAGGCTTTTCTGAGCACACTACGCTTATTTCATGGCCGTCCTTTCTCCTTTCTGAGCCATTTTCCCCTAAGTAGCTGCATCTTTTGCCACAGCTTCAATTATCCCCTTCCTAAGTATGACCCCTACCCTAAATACCAATTTTAAGTCTTCAACTGCCTTCTATACCTCACCTAGATATGAGATATCTCCACTTGTATAAAGTGAGGAAGTTGAACTAGATAACTTCTAAGGTTCCTTCAAGCTCTAAATCCATGATGTAATCACTTATTGAAAACTCTTCTAACTCAACACAACAAAACTTAACCCATAACTTTCCTTTTCTCTTGATAGCATGATTATAGTCTCAATCATCTAAGATCAATAATCTGTCATCTTTGAATTCTTCCTTTCCCACAATCAATACATTCAGTCAGTTGCCAGGTCCTATCAATTCTACCTTGACAATACCTTTCACACTTCTCCCCTTCTTTACATTAATGTGGTCCACCAATTTAATTAAAACTCTCATTATTTCTTATCACATTATTGTAAGATCCACCTAACTGGCTCCTCTGTCTCAAATATCTCTGCTTCTCATTCTATTCATCCCACTCCTGCCAAAGGAAACTACTCTGCTCAAAGTCAAACAACACTTACATAGCTTCCTATCGCTTACAAAATAAAAAAAAAAAATATTTCCTTAGAATTCAAGGACTTAAATGGTCTTCTTCTACCTACCTTTCGAGACATTTCATGATGTTACTTTTTATATACTGCTACATTCTTACCAAACTACACCACAGAATATCCCATGATGTCATTCTACCTACTTCCACCTGCTAACATTCCCATGCCTGGAATGTACATTTTTAATATGTGCCTATTAAAAACTTGCCCTTCCTTCAATATCCAACTCAGATATCACCTACTCCATGAAGTCTTCCTGCTCCCCTTCCCTGCCCTGACAACTTCATGCCAAGTCTCCCATGCTTCTCTATTTCACATTCATTTTGAGAATTAGCATGATGTTATGTATTCAAGGTATAATAGAACCATGAAAATGGTCCAAACCTAGAAAACTGACTCTGATTATCTCCTCTCCTACTAATTATCTGTAAGCAGGTAAGTCATTTCTGATCTCCAGACCTTTGCTTTCTCATGCATAGAATAAAGGAATGGGAGGATCATGAAAGTCCTTTCCATTTCAGAAATCAAGAGATTCTATAATTCAGTGTGACATTTCTTGCCAGGGGTTAACATTCATAGAACCACTGTGTATTCCTGTCACAATATAATTTTCAGTCATATACTTCTCTTCTGTCAATAACATTTTGACCCTGAAATCACAAATATGGAATATTTTACATGTGCAGCCAGAGCTAAAGGGACCTGGGGATATGTTTCCTAATTCCATTAGAAATGTGCAATTCAGTAACAGCAGAAGGCATTATGCCAACAGTCAGTCAGTGACCCACTGTGATGGTAATTGTTTGAATTACAGAAATGGCCAAAATGCCTAGCCATTTCCCAACTTTGTTGAAAATTCCAGTGGAATTCTTCATTATAATCATCATAAGCTGTCAACTTATTTGTCAGACACAGCCACATACATACATACAACCTCTATAACTTGGTTGAGTTCATACCAAATTTTAGTCATCATTATTGCTTTAGTTTAGTTTAGTTATATTTGATTTTATTTTCAATTAGTAAACATTTCTTTTTTCTTACTCTCAATTACACCTCAAATGGAAAAAGAACATCTTTCTTTATGGCCTTTTATTTCCCCAACTAGATAGACATTTCTGCAAGAACAATCCCACTGTGCTATATATCTTCTGGTGACACACTTTGAGAGTTCCCATTCTGGAGTTTGTACCTTAAGGATTTAAAGTGTCCAAGAAATTTGCTGAGAATTATGGAAAATATTTGATAAATGACCACATTATTGCATTAAAATAATCTATTTTATTTCTTATGGGTATATCTATGGTACATTCAAGAATTAGTTTCCTTTCATATTTGATAGGAATATGGGGTTTTCTAATATGCATATGAAAAGTAAACTCTTACATTTTTTTCATTTCTAGATAATGAATATTGGAAGATTTGCTGAAGATCAAAGGGCATAAGGGCCTTTTCAGGGTAGATGACTCCTGATATAATGGATAAAACTTGAATCAGGATAACTTGGGAGTGAAATCCAGATCAGGCACATATTAGCTGTGACCCAGAGCAGAGCTTTAAAGACAAAGGAAGGATGCTGGATTTGAAGTGAAGAAAAGATGAAGTTGAATTGTGTTACAGACACTTACTGGCTGTGTCACCCTGCATACATTGTATCACCTCTCTCATCTGTGAAATCTCATTTGTATCTCACCTTCTCCATCTGTAAAATGGGAGTAATAATAGCATCTGCCTTTTAGTATTTTTATGAGAATTAAATAAAATAATCATGCTCTGTAAATTTTAAAGCACTATATAAATGCATGCTTTCAGAGTACAATTTCCAAAGTTGTAGGGATAAGACTTTCAAGAAAATGATCTCTGGGTTTGTCTACCATACGTGTCAGATTTTCCAAGATAGTTCTAATTTCAGGAAAAAACAAGTGAATTTTTACTGAGATTTTTGCCAAAGGAACATCCTCTGTCAGCATGAGTTTTCATATTTAATTCAGGGGTGGAGAGGAATCATCACAAAAAGCAAAAGATTTATTGAACAGAAGAGCTCTCCAATATAAGCAACCAAAATAAAAGTGAAGCATTTTTTTTAGAGAATTAGTCCTAGTATTTGGAAGACTATTCAATTAGCTTATTTTAATGTGCCATATATTTTAGTCCTACTTTTGTGCTATAAGACAGATCATGCCATTAGGTACAGAAGAGCATAAAACTGGAGCAATGAAAAAATGAAATGAATCAGTCAATCAAAGAGTCCTATATCTATCATATACTGGTTATATGATCATGAATAGGTCACTTAACCTAACAATAACCTGGGCAGCCTTCTAAGATTATAATATTTCAGACCAGTTGTTAAGTTGTTTTGATAGATGGATTTTCCATATTGGCAGTTCCTTATACTGAAAAATAAATGAACAAGTGAATGAGTGAATGAATAAACAAGAATTCATTAAGTACTTACATCATCCCAGCATCATGCTCAGTACTAAGAAAATAAACAAGCAAGATAATCCCTGACTTCAAAACACTTTTATTCTAATAGATAAAGATAACACGTGTAAAGGGCTAAAACTCTGAGTAGGTGCACTGGAATCAGACAACGGAGAACTTAAAGCTAATTACTTATTGGACAATACTCTATTAGCATATGCTTGGAAAATGACCCTTCCCACTATTCTGTGCTGGCTCGATCTTATGGTGTATACAGAGAATTGCAGGAGGGATTAGGTGGTAGAGTAAGACAAGCCAGCGTCACTTTGGCTGTGGACAAGGAGGAGAGAGGAAGTTGTGGAGTTTTTGTCCATTTCCTTTGCTTCTCCCCCTAAAGACCAAGGACTTTTGCTGATTCTAAGGCATTCAGGGTGCTAACCTGGACTTCACAAGCATAAAAGGAAATTGAGAGGAAAAAATGAGGAAATGGGGGTAGGGTTGTACTGAGAAGTCATAGTTATGTATTTAAAAAGAAAAAAAGTAGAGTTATGTCTCACTTGGTAGTCCACCTAAGAGAGGAATGAAAAGAGAGTTTAGCACAATACCAGAGTAAGAGCATAAATTTTGAATCATGGAACCCCAGTTTGGATCCTGACTGGCACTTGCTACCTAAATGGTATTAGCCAAGTCACTTGATTCTTCTGGGTCTCAGGGAAGTCTCATCTGCTTAAATTTATATATCCTGTGAATCTATAATCTTCATCTGATAGGTCGAGTGTCCCCTTCCCCAGAAAAGTCTGAGCTAATCTTCAGGCCTACATGAAATTATGGCTACGTTTTTCTTCCCAAAAGATATCTAATCTGAATATCTTTTAGACTAGTCCGATTCACTCCAGACAAAAAGAAAAGCCTTTGAAAATCTTTTAGAAACTAAAGGACATTTCTTAAACAAGAGTAATAATGGTTTCAAAGCTGTTTTTGACCACAAAATCATCCATGCTAAGAAGTGCTCCATTTATTTGTGAAAGAATAAAAAAATACATCACCAATTAGTGTCTTATTGATGAAAAAGCTATTAAACAGGCATTAATAAACCAATAGTTCTAATCATGGACAGATAGTGACTAATTCATTCCCTGTTAAATGTATACAGAGAAAGAATTGGAGAAAGCAGAGATCACTTCTTATAAAAGAATAAGAGATGTGTTTTATTTCCTTTCATATATCAAAACTGATTATATATAACTGTCTCATTGATCATTTTTACTTTTAAAAAATACTCTAGCTTCTTTTGTAAGGGTAAGGAAAATAGCTATTAAATGCTTCAATCATTTTGACATGCCAATAATTCTGAGATGGCATTTTTGGCATGAAATACAGAAGTCCATTAATCTTTGGCATGGAATGCATGGACTTGAGTATTAGAAACAAAATGAAAGATTTTTTTCAGTTATAAAATGTATATTCTTTTCTTTTTTCTTCATTCAACTGAAAAAAAAAAAGAATATAGAATCCTTGGATCATATTAGCATCGTTAAGTAAAATAAACTCACACATTAGCCATATCAAAAATGTGAATTAGTTCACCTCTCTGTCATAAGGTGGCATACTACTGTTCATTACCAACTCTCTGGCATTCTGATTAATCAGGATTATTGTTATTTTAAAAACATATTGCTTTGATCATTCATATAAGTCTTTCCAAGTTTTTCTGCAATTACCTCTTTCTTCATTTTTTGCAACTCAAAAAAATTACATTTGTGTACATATATTTTATTGAAGAGGAAAAGAAGGTTAAATGGCTTTCCCAAGTCACATAGATAATATGTGATAGAATCAGATTTCGTCTTATTGGTTTCCCTTTTCTTAAAGTAGGACCTTGGGAAGGGTAGTTAAGTGGTACAATAGACAATTATTGCTATGTGACCCTTGGCAAGTCATGAAACCCTAACTGCTTCACAAAGAAATAGCTAAGTAAATAAATAAATAAATGATATAGTAGCCCAGGTTTTAAACATTTACATTGGCCATTGAAAAGACACCAGACATTTTTTAGTTCTTTGGCCAGGGACCATCTTATCTAGGTAATTAAAGATGGCTCTGATCATAAATACATTTTAAGAGTATTACATCTCCATGAAAAACATGGGACAGGCATCTCAGTTATAGAGCCTTCACTTAGTTTCATTTACTTTTTTGAAAATTAATTATTAAAACCTTTAATGAAGCTATAATTCTGTTTTGTATTTACTTAGCACTTTTCATTTTGGAGGACAGAGAACACTCTATAAGTTTCTGAGATAAATTCTGCCTTTAGATACATGTATTGGGCTCTGCCTGGAGCCAGCCAGAGGCACATAGATCATGTGCTTCAGACAGAGTAAGCAACACAGAAATAAATGAGTTCCAAACTCAGGGTTCTTAAAAGGCCAAGTTTAGGAACCATTACTACATTATAGGTTAAAAAAAAATCATTGTTGATGGGAAAGAATATTAAGATTTTATTCATGTTATGAGCAAGTCAGAGTCATATATTACAGTAATTTCCATTTAGGCAGATCTAATTCTTTCCTATAGCTGACAATGATACAAGAGCCTCTGGGTCCTGAAAAGCAGTCTGTTTTGTACACATGGATTTCTGTATGCCTAGTAGCCACAGCTCTGAATTTGAATTTGGATGGGAAATGAGGCAGAAAACATTATCCCTATATAGGGAATTTAAGTAGGCAGAGTACAATTAATCTCAGTGAAGGTTGGCAAGGGTGTGGAGATGAACTTTTCTCTCATTTAAATGTCCAAAATGTTTTTGGGAAATATTTTTTTACCCAATGGCTAATGAATTCCATTAATATAGGTACAGTACAAGATTGGAAATCAGGAAATATAATCTTAATCTGCTGTTCACTTCCAGGTTGATCTTGGTGGGGGGGAAATTGCTTAATTTCCCTTGTTTATTTTTTAAGGCACAAAGAGGAAGTTAAAAAAAGTTTTAATGCAATCTTATTTTCTTATAGTATAATTACTTCTCTATATTTCTTTTATCTTCTTTCTCCCTTCTTCCCTCAAAAAAAGGTCCTTTTGTGGTAAGTCTGGATGGATAGGTGGCACCATAGTGCATAGAGTGCTACATGTCAGGAAGATTCATCTTCTTAGGGTCAAATCTGGCCCTAGACTTTCCAGCTGTGTGATTCTGGATAAATAATTTAACACTGTTTACCTCAATTTCCTTATCTGTAAGATGATCTGGGAAAGGAAATAACAAATCACTCTAATATCTCTGCAAAGAAACCTTTCATTGGGATCAGGAAGAGTCAGACATGACTGGAAATAACTGAAGAAAGAGAAATATTTAACAAAATAAATTTTAAAATACTATAAAACATAGAAAACATTACATTTTAAAATTCTGTCAATATGGAGCTACAAGCATTCTTATATATGAATTATTTGAGTTCTATACCACTGCTGTAAGTTAACTCTTTAATAGTATAAGTTATAGTGAAAGTGCTACCTATAGAGAGGGTTTTCTCATTGGAATTTCCCTGTACCAGTGAAATCACAGATCTAGGCCCAATTCCCTATCATCAGTTTTGAAAGATGGATTAACTAGATGTTTCTAATTTTACATTTCTTCAGTGTTTTGTTCATAAAGCAAAGCATATGGAAATAAAAGTAACATCCTGTTTCTGCCATATTCTTTCTATGTGACTTTGGGCAAGGTCATTTAGTTTCCTCAGCTCACCATTTTTTCATTTGTAAAGTGAAGGTCTGGGGAAATAGAAAGCATCCTGGATTTGACACTAAAGGGTTTCACTTCAAATTTTGACTCATCTGTGTGACATTTAATCTTTGGGCCTCATCTATAAAAATAAATGACCTTTTAAGGTCTCTGCCTACTCTAAATCAATGATCCTATGACTCGATTATCTCTGAGGTCCTTTTTGGATAAAAATCTATGATTCAAATACCTATAATTAAGATATTTAATGTAGCAACAATCCCTGTACAATAACAATGTTGTGGCTGTAGAATGTGGAATGAAAGTATTTAGTGACAAAAGGTTAAAATTTATTTGGTTATTTAATGAGTCCTTATAACAATGCAAATCGTTTGATAGAAACAGGCGCTATCCCAATGTCTTTTTAAAAATCTTTGATGGATAACTATACATTTGGAAAATCGAATAAATGTAAAAAAAAATCAGCAATAGAAAAGAACAGAAAGTTAATGTTTCATTGAATGCATATTCTTCATTAAGCAGAAGAGATCTGTAAGATAAATGATACTGGCTCTTTATGAAGAAATGATTGTTGCACGTAGGAAACTGTGTTGGCAAACTGCAGCTGACTTTTTAATTTAAAGATATTAAAATTTATTGTATCATTCTGACTGCTTCCCAAACTATGCCATATGCAAGAATCTGAATTAAAACTCTCACATTTTGGTGACATCATTCAACATGAAATGGTTCTTAACAGAAGCATTTGATCATTTTATATCTTCTTCCCTCTCTCCTCCCTCGCTCCCTTCCTTCCTTCCTTCCTCCCTTCTCTCCCTCCCTCCCTTATCTCCTCCCTCCCTCCATCCCTTTCTTCCCTCCCTTCTTCCCTCCCTCCCTCCCTCCTTCCTTCCCTGCCTTCATTCTTCCCTCCCTTTCTCCCTTCCTTCCTCCCTCCCTCCTTTCCTCCGTCCCTTCCTCCATCCTTTCCTCATCCCTTCCTCCCTTCCTTCCTTCCTCCCTCCTTTTCTCCCTCCGTCCTTCCCTCCCTCCCTCCTTTCCTCCATCCTTCTCTCTCTCCCTCCCTCCTTTCTCACTCCCTTCCTCCTTCCTTCCTTCCTTTTCCCTCCCTCCCTTCCTTCCTTCTTCCCTCCCTCCCTCCCTCCCTTCCTTCCTTCCTTCTTTCCTTTCTTTTTTTGTTTCATTTTCTTTCCATCAACAATGATTTTTTTAACCTATAATGTAGTAATGGTTCCTAAACTTGGCCTTTTAAGAACCCTGAGTTTGGAACTCATTTATTTCTGTGTTGCTTACTCTGTCTGAAGCACATGATCTATGTGCCTCTGGCTGGCTCCAGGCAGAGCCCAATACATGTATCTAAAGGCAGAATTTATCTCAGAAGCTTATAGAGTGTTCTCTGTTCTCCAAAATGAAAAGTGCTAAGTAAATACAAAACAGAATTATAGCTTCATTAAAGGTTTTAATAATTAATTTTCAAAAAAGTAAATGAAACTAAGTGAAGGCTCTATAACTGAGATGCCTGTCCCATGTTTTTCATGGAGATGTAATACTCTTAAAATGTATTTATGATCAGAGCCATCTTTAATTACCTAGATAAGATGGTCCCTGGCCAAAGAACTAAAAAATGTCTGGTGTCTTTTCAATGGCCAATGTAAATGTTTAAAACCTGGGCTACTATATCATTTATTTATTTATTTACTTAGCTATTTCTTTGTGAAGCAGTTAGGGTTTCATGACTTGCCAAGGGTCACATAGCCATAAGTATCTATTGTACCACTTAACTGCCCTTCCCAAGGTCCTACTTTAAGAAAAGGGAAACCAATAAGATAAAATCTGATTCTATCACATATTGTCTATGTGACTTGGGAAAGCCATTTAACCTCCTTTTCTTCTTCAATATAATATATGTACACAAATGTAATTTTTTTGAGTTACAAAAAAAATGGTAATGAACAGTAGTATGCCACCTTATGACAGAGAGGTGAACTAATTCACATTTTTGATATGGCTAATGTGTGAGTTTATTTTACTTAACGATGCTAATATGATCCACGGATTCTATATTCCTCTTTTTTTTCAGTTGGATGAAGAAAAAAATATACATTTTATAACTGAAAAAAATTCATTCAAATGAAGGCCTGAATAAGATATTTGAACAAAGGTCCCTTGCAATTTTAAAATATTGAATTTTATATTCTTTTCATAGTCATTAAAACTCAAATGGATTTTGGTCTCATTGTTAAGTAAACATGGATGCTAATGTGATGTTTTCCTATTACATAGGTCAAACATATAGCAATAGAATCAGCAATAATAACATTTGCATTATCGTTTACAGATTACAAAATACTTCCACATATAATGTCTCCTTTAAATTTTATAACTCCATGAGGTAAGTATTCACATATTCAAATGGGTCCATGATGGTCACAATGTTGTTGCTAATGATAAGGCTCAACTCATGTGAGTTATTCATCCTGTGTGAATTTTGTCCTTGTCTTCCCTGAGAACACTCCAGCGAAGATGCAACTTAGTAGAGGTTTTCTTCGCTGTCTCTCAGATTTGGAAGGATACCAGTAGAACAAAAGGGCTATCCACTTGTTATCCCTCACTCTAGCCATGCGACCAAGCTCTCCTTTTTCAATCATATTTCCATAATAACATTGTTATTCTTGTTCTTCAAAATTTCTTATTTGTGGCATGCTACAGCCTTGTTAACTCTCATCATAAGGTTCTTCATTGCCCTCTGTGGGATATTTGCTTTCATTTCATCAAAGATGACTGAACTCTATGTCTTACAACTGCATGACATCACCAGAAGAGTATTGACATTAGAAATTAATTGACTTTAGAAAATTGACATTCATTTCTGTGAGATTTTCAATTTCCTAAGGGAAATATAATACATCTTACTCCTTTTTAATTCTGGGTCCAGCTTACTATCTGTTCTTTCTAAAATTAAATTGTTGAACAAGCTTTCTAGTAAAGGTTCTTAATGTTCAGTCCATGAACTTGTTTTTGTTCTATTAATATTTTGGTAATGATATTTCAATAATGAGCAGGAAGCTCTCAGTAAAATATAGAAATATTTCCATGAACTCATGCAATGTGAAATGTACTGTGTACAAAGTAATAGCAATACTGGAAAGTGACTAGCTGTGAATTGTTGTGATACAGGACAATCTCTTCATGTGAGAGGATGATAATGATACAAGGAGACGGAGAGGCAATTGCATTGTCTGATCTCTCCACTGAGAGGCAGTTGTGTTCTCTGACCTCTCCCCTCTTCCCTCTTGTCTTCATTTTATCTAATTCCCAATCCACAAGGAACATCTGCATCAAAGGCTGCTTTGCAACTCCTTTAAGTGTTATGATTCACAGTTGTGGAGGCTCTTGGAGAATTGACCTGCCCCTTCACTTAGGCATGGTCCTTAACAGTGAATGATTTTGGTATTCTCAGCAATACAACGATCCAAGACAACCCTGAAGGACTTATAATGAAAAATGCTATCCATACCCAGAGAAAGAGCCGAAGCATACTTTTTTTAACTTTACTTTTCTTGATTTGGAACAAAATCTATGTTTTCTTTCACAACATGACTTTGTGGAAATGTTTTGCATAAATTTTCATGTCAGTGGAGGTAAGAAAGGAGGAAAGGAAAGAATCTGGAACTCAAAGTTTTAGAAACAAATGTTAAAATTTGTTTTACATGTAGCTGGGGAAAATAAAATATTAAATAATGATAATTACATTTCAATATAATTAGTTTCTTTTGGAACACTATATATTTTATTTTATGCACTTAAAAATTTTATTCTGAAAAGGGATCCATTGACTTTATTAGACTACCAAAGAAATTTACAACACAAAAAAAAAATGGTTTAGAGTTTCTGACATTCTTCATCCAGTGGATTTTTCCTGTGTAGAGAGTCAAGTGATTACCTATCTTTTCAAGAAAACTCTGCATCACTTGGACCTATGCCCAAAGGACTATCAAACTATGTATACCTTTTGATCCAGCAGTGTTTCACTGGGCCTGTACCCCAAAGAGATCAAAAAGGAGGACCCCACATGTGCAAAAATGTTTGTGGCAGCCCTTTTTGTAGTGGCAAGAAACTGGAAACTGAATAGATGCCGATTAGTTGGAGAATGGCTGAATAAGTTATAGCATATGTTATGGAAAATTATTGTTCTGTAAAAAATGATCAACAAGATGATGTCAGAGAGACCTGGAGAGACTTACATGAACTAATGCAGAGTGAAGTAAGTAGATCCAACAGAATATTGTACACAGCTACAGCAAGATTATAAGATGATAAATTCTGATAGATGTGTCTCTTTTCAACAATAAGATGAATCAGGCCATTTCCAATGGTCTTATGATGAAGAAAACTATCTGCATCCAGAAAAAGAATTATGGGGACTGTGTGGGTTACAACATAGTATTTTCACTCTTTGTTGTTTGCATTTTGTTTTCTTTCTTATTATTTTCCTTTTTGATCTGATTTTTCTTGTGTAGCATAATAATTGTGGAAATATGTATAGAAGAATTACACATGTTTAACATATATTGGATTACTTGCTATCTCAGGGAGGGGGTAAGGGGGGGAAGGAAAAATCATGAACACAAGGTTTTGCAAGGATGAATGTTGAAAATCATCTGTGCATATGTTTTGAAAATAAAAAACTTTAATAATTTAAAAAATCTTTAAAAAAAAAAAAAAAAAGAATGCTCTGCTTACAGGGATTAAAGTAAATAACCAAAAAAAAGTCATTGCAAAAGAGAAGCATCTGGAAGATGTCACCATCCATAGGGAATCTCTCTTCAAGGTGGACTTAAGTCGGTTTCCTTTATATCAGTGATATGGACTGGAAAGTAATATATATTAATCCTTATATTAGTAATATATATAATCCTTATATATTAATCCATGATAAGATGATCATTGACCACAGCTATCTCTGTCATGTTATATCTTTCAAAGAATTTCAAATGATTTTGATATATAAATTGGACTTGTATTCATCCTTTAGGGCAGCACTTTGCCCTACCAACTCAAATGCTTTTTAAGTTATGTAACTTCTCTCAGCTCAGTTTCTTCATGGATCAAATGGGACTAATTATAGCATCTCTCTCATAGAATTGCTGTGAGAGGATCAAATGAGACAATATTTGCAAAATGTTTCACAAATTTTAAAGTATTACATAAATGTAAGTTATCACCATATTTTAATATTTATTTTTGTCACATACTGAGTTCCAAGTTACCTCCCTCCTTTCCTGCCCACTAGACAAGGTCAACATGTATGAACCACAGAATACATACTTTTTATATATCTGTTTTTTCTCTGGAGATGGATATCATCTTCTTTTATAAATCCTTTATAGTTAGTATAGATTAAAATAAATGCATACAACATAAAATGCATTGGAGTATATACTTGCCAAGACAAATTCAGGAATTATAGAATAATAATTATAAAATGCTTATTATACAAAAAGTCAGAATAGGTTAGTCAATATTGCTTTTACAGTATACAATGTTCTCTTGATTATGCTCATTTCACTCTTCATTATTTGTAATGAAGGTTTTTCATGGTTTTTTAAAAATCAACTTGCTTTTCATTTGTTATTGCACAGTAGTATTCCATCATAAACATATACCACAATTTATTCAGCTATTCTCCAACTGATAAGCACCCCTCCAGTTTCAAGTTCTTTACCACCACAAAAACAACTTCCATAAGTATTTCAGAATATATAACTTCTTTTTCCCTGATAATCTTGGAAAACATCTTGGTGGTATTGATAGGTCAAAATGTATATACAATTTTATAACGCTTTGGGTTGTAATGGTAAAATCCCTTCATAATTCCACAAACAGTGGATTAGTGTTCCAATCTTTCCACATCTACTCCAATGTCTGTCATTTTCCCCTTCAATAATTTTAGCCAGACTGATAGGTATAAGAAGTCATCTCAAAGAGAACATTTGCATTTCTCTAATCAATAATTATTTTTTCATATGGTTATGTGTGGCTTGGATTTCTTCTTCAAAAAAACTGCCTGTTCCTACTTGGACCATTTAACAGTTAGGGAATGACTCACATTCTCCTAAATTTGACTCAGTTCTCTAACTATTTGAAATATGAGATCTTTATCCAAGAAATTTCCTATAAAAGTTTTTTTCCCAGTTTTCTCCTAAGCTTGGCTACATTGTTTTTATTTGTATAATTTTTTTAATTAAATGTCATCAAAATTATCCATTTTACATTCTACAATGCTCTCTATCTTTTGTTTATTCATAAATTCTTCACTTCCCCACAAATCTAATAGATAATATATTGCATGTTCTTCTAATTTATTTATGATATCTCCTTTTATATGCCAAGGCCATGTATCCATTTTAACTTTATTTGACATTAGTAAAATATAGAAGATAAAGGTTACTTCAGTCATTTATTGCTATGCATTGTATATCCTAATCAACCACTCTATTTCTTATCAAGTACCAGATAGATATGACAATTAACACTTCACAATACAGTTTAAGATCTGGTACTGATAGACCTCCTTCCTTTACTGGTTTTTTTATTAATTCCTTTGTTATTGTTGTCCTTTTGTTCTTCCAATTGATTTTTGCTATTTTTTTAGATAGAATTGTCATTATTATTATGTATTTACTTGACCCACCCATGAACAATTAATATTTTTCCAATTATTTAAATATTAATTTTGTATAATAAGTTTATATTATTAATCAATTATGTAACTTGTTTTCCTTGTATTGAAACAGCCCTGCATTTCTGTTATAAATCCTACTTGGTCACCATGTATAATCTTTGCCATGGATTATTATGGTCTCTTAGCTAGTATTTCATTTAGCATTTTTGCATCAATATTCATTAGTGAATTCATTAGTGAAATTCTTCCTCTGTTTTTCAAAACAGAGGAACTTCTTGGTTTAAGTATCAACATCATAGTTGTTTCATAAAAAGCATTTGGTAGGATTCTTTTGTCTATTATTCTAACTAACTTATTTAATATTAGAATCAAATAATCTTTAAATGTCTGATAGAATTCACTTGTAAATCCATCTCCCACTCATGCTTTTTTTTTCCTTTTTAAGTTTATTTTATGTTAAAAAGCAGAATTTTAAAAAAAGAAAAATAAAAAATAACATTGTAGTTATTAGTAGAAAAAATTATATTCGTGTGTCCATATTTTCTTTACTTTCTTGTAAACTGTTCTTTTGTTCTCTGCTGTGCACCTTTACTTTATTCTTAATTTTCCCCTTTCATTCCTCCCACCCATATCCCAGCAGGCAATAGTTAAGAAAGTATATATTTATGTATTAAAATGTAGCTATATACATATACACACACATATTCCTTCCCCACCTCCCATATATATACTCATATCTTTCGTATGCCTGCTAACTCCTTGCTTTAACTCTTTAACTTGCCTTGCTATGGATCCCTCTCTTGTCTTCTTCCCTCACCCTTTGCTTCCCTTATTTCTTTATAGATTTTGAAGGATGCTATACCCTTTGTGGCATATTTGTAGTGTTGTCTATTTTTTTCTTTTAAATTTATTGTATTAAAAAATAGAAAAATAGAAAAGGAATACAAAACAAAATAACACAAAACAGAACACTATCATGTACCACCCAGCAGAAAAGCAGGGAGGAATCAAAATATATAATAATAAATTACCAATTCAAGAAAGTATGTACATATATATATATATATATATATACACACACACATATATTAGTAGAAAAAAGTATATTCATGAATCTCCATATTTTCTTTACTTCATTATAAATTATTCTTTTGTTTTCTGCAGGCACCATTCTTACTTTCTTCTTTTTCCCCTTTTCATCTCCTCCATCACCCCCAAGCAGGCTATGGTTAAGAAAGGATATATTTATGTATACATATGTATATATACATATATATATATATATATATACATACACACACACATACAATACACATATCTTTCCTATGCCTGCTGAGTCTTTGCTTTAATTCTGCTCCTTGCCTTGCTTAATCTCATCCTACCCATAAATCCCTACATTGTCTTCTTCCCTCATCTTTTGCTTCCCCATCTGCCCATCCTTCCCTACTTATTTATTTCTTTATAGATTTTGGAGGGTGCTATATCCTTCATGGTATATATGTAATGTTGTCTATTTAACCCACTCCCAGTTTGAATGGGTTTTCAGAACTATGAGCCCTCCTCCTTCCTCTAATGTCTTTCTCTATGTCTATTCTTTCTCTGTACCTCATTTGTAAATTATCATTTTTACCTTAACTCTGCCCCAAACTCTCTTTTGAGCTACCTTATTGTTGATGTCAATCTTAAACATATGGTATACATTTCCTATGTAAAAAAAAAAAACATAAACAATTTGTCCATGTGGAGTTTCTTGAAACTGATCTTTAATATTGACTCTTATATGTTAAATTTTCTATAAAGTTTGGGTTTGATTGATAGAAAGTTCTGAAAATCTGCAAGTTCATTTAATGTCTATTTTTTCCTCATTCAATATTGTAGATAATTTTGCTGGATATGAAATTCTTGGCTTTAGGTCTAGTCAATGGATATAATTCTAGGACTTGGGGTCTTCTATTATGGCTGCTGATAAATCCTGTATAATTCTAATTATTACTCCAGCATATTTGAATTGTTTTTTTTTCTTTTTTTCTTGCAAATTTTTCTTATTGATCTGGAGTTTAGAAATTTGGCAACAATATTCCTATATGTTTTCCACAAAGGATCTTATTGAGGTGGTGATTGGTGGATTTTTTCTATTTCTACTTTCCCCTCATGTTCTATCACTTCAGGACAATTTTCTTGGATTATTTCTGGCTTTATTGTGTCAATGTTCTTTTTTTGGTTACAACTTTCAGGCAGTCCAATTATACTTATATTTTCTCTTCTTGATCTGTTCTCCAGATGTGTTGTTTTTCTTATGAGATGTTTCACATTCTGATCTATTTTTTCATTCTTTAGAATCTGTTTTGTTATTTCTTAGTCTCTCATAGTTTCACTGGCTTCCCCCTTCCCTTCGCTCAACCTAATTTTCAAAGAATTATTTTCATCTCTGAGACGCTGTATCTCCTTTTTTAGTTGATTAACTTTTTTTCATAATGTGTTTTTCTTGTTTTGTTTTTTGTTTTGTTTTTCTCAATATCTCTCATTTGATTTTTAAATTCTTTTTTGAGTTGTTCTATAAATTCTCTCTGGGAAGGTAGCCATTTCACATTACTCTTTGGAGTAAAAGAAGCTCTTTTTACTTCAGTGTCCTTTAAAGATGAACCCTAGTCTTCCCTGTTTCCATAATAATTTCTAATGGTTGGGTTCTTTCTTCTTTGCCAGCTCATTTATTTTTTTTAAATAATCTTTAAGATTAAATTATTTAGTTTCTAATTTTTATCTGTGTTTCTATGGTCCTTTATTAAATGTAATTTTTCTTGTATTATGACCTAAAAAGAATGCACTTAATATTTCTGGGTTTTTGCATTTCATATCTTTCATAATCTCTCATAATATTCTACTCATCTCATTGAGCTTTTTTCCTTTATAAATTTGGAGGGTCTAGCATTTGGTGCATACATGTTAAGAATTAATGTTACTATCTATGGTATTTTTTAATGCAATGTAATTTCCCTACTTATGTTTCTTAATTTAATCTATTTTAGTTTTAACATTGTCTAAAATTATGATTGTTACCCCTGCTTTTTTTGTACTTCAGTTAATGCCATTTATTTTTATTCTATGTATGTCTCTCATTTTTTAATGTGTTTCTTCTAACCAACATATTGTCAGGTTCTGACTTTGATCTGTTCTGCTATCCATTTCCATTTTATGGTTTGATTCATCCCATTTATATTTAAAGTTATAATTACCAATTCCTTTCTAATTTTTCCCACTGTTCATCATTCTATCTCTCTTTTTATCCTATTCTTCCTCAGTAGTCTAGTTTTTATTTCTGACCACTGCCTCCCTAATTTATACACCCTTTAAAAATCCTTCTCTTATCTCCTTGACCTTCTAGTTTTCTAGCTATTAAGGCCAATTAAATGAACATGTCATTCCCTCTTTAACCCAGTTCAGATGAGAATAATTTTCCTACACTTCCCACTTCCCACTCTACTCTTCCCTCCATGGTAAGAATTCTTCCATTCATACTTCTTCTGTAATATAAATATTGTTATTAATGAGATTCAAGCTTCATTTTCCATGTAAAGCAATGGTATAGTACATCCTGGGCTGGTAAGCAAGGGTTGCCATGGGATTGTTCTTTCCTTTCACTTGCCTCCTCTCTTGTGTGGGTTGGAATAATTTCTCACCTCCTTACCTCTTCTTTTCTGTAGAATAGTTTTCCTAACAAACTTGCCATGATGCAATGGGAAGTAATAGAAATGGGGAATGTCTGAGAACCATCCTCTTTCATATCAGTCCCTGTCTGTTATAATCAACCTGAAGCCAAAGATGATGATTCATGTACCAAGAAAACTTCTGTGTTTTAGGAAGTCATAATATTATGATTAAATAAGTCTCTTTCTATAGCAATTCCCCAAGCCAGAAAAATTTTTCAATTCCCCCAGCCAGAAAAATTTTCTGATATAATATGTACAACATTTGATAAATCTATTTCTCTCTCACTACCCACCTTAGTATACTCCCCTTTTGTCCCTCTTTATTGTATTTGTGTAATGAATACATTAGTTAGTAATGCAATGAACTGGTTCACCAAAAAGTCTTGCTAAAAAAAAAGAGAAGGAAGGAAGGAAGGAAGGAAGGAAGGAAGGAAGGAAGGAAGGAAGGAAGGAAGGAAGGAAGGAAGGAAGGAAGGAAGGAAGGAAAGAAGGAAGGAAGGAAGGAAGGAAAGAAGGAAGGAAGGAAGGAAGGAAGGAAGGAAGGAAGGAAGGAAAAAGGAAGGAAGGAAGGAAGGAAAGGAGGGAGGGAAGGAGGGAAAGGAGGGAGGGAGGGAGGGAGGAAAAAAGAAAGAAAGAAAGAAAGAAAGAAAGAAAGAAAGAAAGAAAGAAAGAAAGAAAGAAAGAAAGAAAGAAAGAAAAAATAAAAAAGAAAGAAAGAAAGAAAGAAATTTTTAAGAAATGGAAATTCAGGGAACAAGCACATCTCTTCCAGAAAAGGAAAAGGGGGGGGGGGAATGGGGGATCAGCATCTTTGGGTCTGGCAGTTGGAGTGAGCTCAGCAAAAAGCAGATATGCCTAAACATGTCTCTTTAGCCTGGAGTCTATTGTTGCTGATCTCATAGCACTGTTCCCACTTCTCATCTCCAACCTTCTATTTTCTCAGTCTCCCACTTCAGAGTTTGTTGGACCAGATCCCAAGATATTCTCTCACACAAGGTTTGTGATATACACACCTCTCCCATCTTACCCTCTCAAAATGGGCTGAATTAGCTTGCCAGTCAAAGTCTGTTTCTAATCAGTCACAGTCAGAACAGCTCCATGGGACAGACTGGGTGATTTCTGTCCTAACCAACAAGCATCCATATCTCCTTGGCAATCCAAAAGGATACTACACATGTGCATGATCATCTTCACTTCCTTCACATATCCGGTGAATTGATCCCCTGAATAACCTAACATTTGTCCCATATGCAGCACAGATAACTTCCCTGAATACTTGGTCTAATAACTTTTCTGTCTTTGTTCATTTACACATCTAAGACTCTTATGTTGGATTCCAAGTGTGATGACTCTAAATCTCTATGATAATGAAAAGTTTGTTATAAAAATTGCAGAATTTTTCCATGTATCTTCTGTTTGTTGTCCTGTTTTTATCCTTAAAAGTTTTCAAATGATTTTTCTTTGTCTCTTATGAAGATCTCTTTAGTTTTGTTTTACCCTCCAACACTTTTCTCTGCTTTATGAGGTAATACTGTTTATGATTTTCAGTCATCCTTCTTTTTACTACTTCATCAGTCAGAAGCTAAGTTCTTAAACTGGCAAATTAAGTAGTCTATATATTAAAACTCTTTTATTAAAGAGGAAGTTCAGACAGGTGAAGGACTGAACTTAGGGTCACTCATCTACCAGCTGCCAGGACAAGGACTGGTCTAAAGATCTTTTAAATCCAACTTTAAATCTCTTTCCACTATAGTGATTACCTAATCACTTCTACACTTTGTATGAGAATTTTATCTGATTTATTTTCTTTTTGCTTTTCTGAATGTAGCTTTATAGAAAGTTTTGGTGTTTGCCTTAGGGAATTTTTTTCATTTTTCAAAATGTTCATATTTATATAATGTATATAAGTGCAAATGTATTTAAAGTTTGCAAAAATATATTTCTTATTTAAGCTTCATCATAATCCTAGAAGGTAGACAACACAAATATTATTATTCCCCTTTTACAGATACAGAAACTGAAGCTAAGTGATTGGATTACCATCCTAAATTGTCTAAATGCTAGTTTTGAAGGTTCCAGGATATTTTTTCCTCTAAAAAGAGGTCCTTAATCTCAAAAACTTGAAAATTCTGTACTAAACCTAATCCCAACAAATTTGCTGTGTGACTTTAGATCTATAATATAACTTACCATTGTCTAATACTTTTTTCATTGAAAATGTTTGTTAATTGATCAGAATAGGATCCAAGCAAGTTCTTAAATCTATACCTATATACATGAAACAGAGGAAGAGGAATTACCCCTCCCTCCAAAAAAAAGTTGGTCCAAGGAGGAAGTTCATATGCCCAAAAGGTTATAAAATTGTGATCCAGTGGTCTCACAACTGGGTCTGTATGGTTGAAGACCACAAAACAGGGAAAAGGACTCAAATGTGCAAAAAAAAAAATGTTTGTAGCAACTCTTTTGTAGGTGCAAGGAACTGCCCATCAATTGGGGAATGACTGAATAAATTATTTCTTATGAATGAAATGGAATATTATTGTTCTATAAGAAATGATGATCAGGCTGATTTCAAAAAAGCCTAGAGAGATTTACATGTGCTGATTATGAGTGAAGTGAAAAGAACCAGAAGAACATTGTACACAATAACAATAAGATTATGTGATGATCAGATATGATAGATTTAGCTCTTCTGAGCAATACAATGATGTAAGACAATTCCAAAAGATTTGGGATGGAAAATGTCATGCACATATGGAGAGAGTACTATGGACACTGAATGCAGATTGAAGCATTGGATTTTTACCATTTTTGTTTATTTGTTTGGTTCTTCTTTCTATATTTTTTTCCTTTTTGCTCTCATTTTCTTGCACAACATGACAAATATGTGGAAATGTTTTTAAAAATTGTACATATATAATTTTTATCAAATTGCTTGTTGTCTTGGGGAAGAAGGGAGTAAGGGAGAGAGGGAGAAAAAATTAGAAGTCAAAATCTTACAAAAATGAATGCTGAAAACAATCTTTACATATATTTAAAAAAACAATACTATTGAGGATAAAAAGGAGGAAGTTCATTACATCATAAATAGTTTTCCTTGAAATGTTGTTTTGTAATTTTTCAGATTATTACTTAAACTATATAGACACTGATTGAAATAAATTCCTAATTATTATGATGTTGAAATAATTTCATATAGAAATAGTTAAAGACATCAAATATATTTAATGTAGAGACAAGAAGTGTTGAAGAAACAAATAGCTATCTTTTAATATTTCAAGGGCTATCTCATCAAATTAGACTTTTCTTCCTCACTACAGAGGGATGACTTAAAAACAATGGTTAGATGTTTCAGAAAGGAGTATTTTTATCTACTGTAAAGAAAAACTTCCTAACAATTAAATTTATCTAAAAATGCAGTGGAGACAGAAGCAGCTACCCCAAAGAAAGAACACTAGGAAATGAATGTAAACTGCTTGCATTTTTGTTCTTCTTCCCAGGTTATTTATACCTTCTAAATCCAATTCTCCCTGAGCAACAAGAAAACTGTTCAGTTCTGCACACATATATTGTATCCAAGATCTACTGTAATCTATTTAACATGTATAGGACTGCTTGCCATCTTGGGGAGAGGGTGGAGGGAGGGAGGGAGGGGAAAAATCGGAACAGAAGTGAGTGCAAGGGATAATGTTGTAAAAAAAATTACCCTGGCATGGGTTCTGTCAATAAAAAGTTATTTAATAAAAATAAATAAATAAAAATTAAAATAAAAATGCAGTGGAGATGACTTCCAGCCAAGATGGGGACTTCTGGCCGAGATGGCTGAGAGGATGCACACAGCTGTGTAAGCTCCACGTTTTCTCTCAGAATTCAATTCATAACAAGCCTCTGGATTAATACTTGAATGAAAAAAAAAAAAAAAAAAAACCACATATAGTTTCCAAGAGAAGAAATCCTTGCTATTCGCCAGGAAAGGTCTGTTTTTGCTCGAGGGCTGGGATGGTTTCAGATCTGGGGCAGGCTGAGGGTAGGCAGTGGCAGCAAGAGCACTGCAGGCAGCTCACAGCTGAGCAGACTGGAGGGAGGTGGGGTGTGATCTCAGCGATCTCTGTGGGGAGAGCTTAGCTATAGGATTGGATACTTTGCCCTGGAAGCAAGCCAGTAGACAAGCAGAGAAGCTAAAAACACAGTGGGGGAAGAATACAACCCGGAACAGCTGTAGTCTCTTGGGACCTGGCCACCCCTCCCCCACAGTGTCTCAGCAAACTCTCAGAGTCTCAGAGCACAGGCGCAGCACTGCCATCGCTGACCTATTAGTGCCTCGCTGCTGCCCACCCCCCCCTCCCCCCCCAGTCTGTAGAGTAAACTCAGTAATACCACCCACCCCAAAAAAGAAAGCAGATTCCTTTTGGGTTTTTTTTTCTTTTTTTCTTTGCTAGTTTGTCTTTGATTCTTCTCTGATAAAATGAGCAAAAAATGTAAATGGATCTTAACCATTGACAGCTTCTATACGGATAGATAGCAGACTCTAAACCCTGAGGAGACCAAAAAGACTGTCCCGGTGAATTTTGGAGGAGATTATCTTTCTCAGCACAGATGAATTCTTTTTTTTTTAATTTTATTTAATAGCCTTTTTATTTAAGGTTATATGTATGGGTAACTTTATAATTAATTGCCAAACTTATTGTTCCAATTTTCACCTTTACCCCCATCCCCCAGATGGCAGATGAATAATGTTAAATAAAAATATAAATTAGATAAAATTAACATGACCAAACCTTATTTTCCAAAAAAGAATGACTTGAAAATTTAAATTAGCTTGTAAGGAAATAAAATGCAGTGGATAAATATGGGGATTAAATTCAATGTAATGGTTTTTAGTCATTTACCAGAGTTCTTTCTGGGTGTAGTTTTAGTTCATTATGCTCCATTGGAAATGATTTGTTGATCCTTTATTGAGGATGGGGTCCAAGAACGGCCATCATATGTATTGTTGTGAGGTATATAATGATCTCCTGGTCCTGCTCATTTCACTCAGCATCAGTTCTTGTAAGTCTCTCCAGGCCTTTCTGAAATCATTCTGTTGGTCATCTCTTACAGAACAATAATATTTCATAATATTCATATATCACAATTTATTCAGCCATTCTCCAACTGATGGGCATCCACTCAGTTTCCAGTTTCTAGCCACTACAAAGAGGGCTACCACAAACATTCAGCACAGATGAATCTCAAGAAATTAAAAAGGCTCTCACAAGAGAGCTGGAAGATAAAATAGGAAAAGGAGAGAGAGGCTTGGCAAGAGAGTCTGGAGAAGTCATCCCACTCATTTAAAGACAGAATGGATAAAGAAATCAAATCGTTAAAAAATAGAATTAGTGAACAGAAAATAGCTCTCTAAAAATAAAATTGGTGAAATGGGAAAAAAATTACATAGAACAAAACAACTCACTTAAAAACTCAATTGGACAATTAGAAAACAACATAAAAAAGTGAGTGAAGAAAATACTTCTTTGAAAATCAGAATCGAACAAATGGAATTGAATGACTTGAGGAGACAACAAGAATCAGTCAAGCAAAACCAAAAAAAATCAAACAACGGGAAAAAATATCAAATACCTTCTTGGGAAAACAACAGACCTGGAAAATAGATCTAGGAGAGACAATCTGAGAATTATTGGACTCCCAAAAAAATATGATGAAAAAAAGAGCCTGGACACTATTTTCCAGGAAATTATCAAAAAGAACTGCCCAAAAGTCATAGAAACAGAGGGTAAAATAGACATTGAAAGAATTCATCAATCACCTACTGAAAGGGATCCTAAAATCAAAACCCCAAGAAATATAGTGACCAAATGCCAGAACCCTCAGATGAAGGAAAAAATACTGCAAGTGGCTAGAAAAAAACCAATTCAAATATAGAGGAGCCACAATAAGGATTACCCAGGATCTAGTGGCGTCCACATTAAAAGATTGAAGGGCCTGGAATATGATATTCCAAAAAGCTAAGGAACTCGGTATGCAACCAAAAATGAGCATCTTTTTCCAGGGAAGAAGATGGACATTCAATGAAATAAGCAAATTTCACCTATTTTTGATGAAAAAACCAGAACTTAAAAAGTTTGATCTCCAAATATAGAACTCAAGAGAAACCTAAAAATGTAAAAAGAAATCTTGGGAACTATATTTCTGCTATAAAGATGTATAAAGAATAAACATATACCTTGTTCTAGAAACTAGAGGTAGAAAGGACATTGTACCAGAAAAAGGGTAAAGTGAGGGTACTACATCTCACAAAGAGGCAAAGGAAACCTATTATATCTGAGAGAAAGAATGGAGGGGGATGAACATAGTGGGCATCTTACTGCCATCAGAATTGGCTTAAAGAGAAAAATTTTAGATATATACAATTTATGGTGAAACTTCTCCCACCTCATTGAAAAGTGGGAAGGGAAAAGTGAAAAGGGAAGGAATAAGTTAAGCAGAAGGAAATACAGAAACTGTGAGGAAAAGGAGTAAGATGGGGGAGGAACTCTAAGGTGAGGGGAGGGATACTAAAAAGGGAAGGGCTGTGAGAAGGCCAAGAAAGCTCAAGTTTATACTGAAGAGGTAAGGAGGAAAGAAGGGAGAAAAGCATAAACAGGGTAAAAGATGGCAAATAATACAGAATTGGTAATTTTAACCATAAATGTGAACAGGGTAAACTCCCCCATAAAAAGGAAGCAGTTAGCAGAATGGATTAAAAGCCAGAATCCCACAATATGTTGTTTACAGGAAACACACCTGAAGCTGGGAGATACATATGGAGTAAAGATAAAAGGTTGGAGCAGAATCTACCATCCTTCAGGTGAAGTCAAAAGTAGGGTAGCCCATCCTGATCTCAGATCAAGCAAAAGCAAAAATTGATCTAATTAAAAGAGATAAGGAAAGGCAATATATCTTGCTAAAGGGCAGCATAGATAATGAAGGATTATCAACATTAAACATATATGCACCAAGTGGTGTAGCATCTAAATTTAAAAGAGAAATTAAGAGAGCTGCAAGAAGAAATAGATAGCAAAACTATAATAGGGAGATCCTCAACCTTGCACCTCAGAATTAGATAACTCAAACCACAAAATAAATAAGAAAGAAGTCAAAGAGGTAAATAGGATACTAGAAAAGTTAGATATGATAGATCTCTAGAGAAAACTGAATGGAGACAGAAAGGAGAACACATTCTTTTCAGCAGTTCATGGAACTTATACAAAAATTGACCATATATTAGGACATAAAAATCTCAAACTCAAATGCAGTAAGGCAGAAATAGTAAATGCATCCTTTTCAGACCACAATGCAATGAAAATTACATTCAACAAAAAGCCAGGGAAATAAAACAAAAAATAATTAGAAACTAAAAATCTCTTACTAAAGAATGATTGGGTGGAAATAGTAAATCCAGACATAATATAATTTCACCCAAGAAATGAAATAATGAGACATCATACCAAATGTGTGGGATGCAGCAAAGCTAATAAGGGGAAATTTTAATCTCTAGAGGCCTACTTGTATAAAAGAGAAAGAGAAGGTCAATGAATTGGGCTTGCAACTAAAAATGCTAGAAAAGAAACAAATTAAAAACCCCCAATCAAACACTAAACTTGAAATTCTAAAAATAAAAGGAGAGATCAATAAAACTGAAAGTAAAAAAACTATTGAATTAATTAATAAACTAAGAGCTGGTTCTATGAAAACCAACAAATAGACAAACCTTAGTAAATCTGATTTAAAAAAGGAAAGAGGAAAATCAAATTGTTAGTCTTAAAAATGAAAAGGGAGAACTCACCACTAACAAAGAGGAAATTAGAGGAATAATTAGGAATTACCTTGCCCAACTTTATGCCAATAAATTCGACAACTTAAATGAAATGGAAGAATACCGTCAAAAATATAGCTTGCCCAGATTAACAGAGAAAGAAGTAAATATCCTAAACAGTCCCATCTTAGAAAAAGAAAGAAAAAAAAAAAAAAACAAGCTATTAACCAGCTCCCTAAGAAAAAATCTCCAGGATCAGATGATTTACATGTGAATTCCACCAAACATTTAAAGAACAATTAACTCCAATGCTGTATAAACTATTTGAAAAAAATAGAGATTGAAGGAGTCCTACCAAATTCCTTTTATGACACAAACATGGTACTGATACCTAAACCAGGTAGGCTGAAAACAGAGAAAGAAAATTATAGGCCAATCTCCCTAATAAATATTGATGCTAAAATCTTAAATAAAATATTAGCAAAAAGATTACAGAAAAATCATCCCCAGGAGAATACACTATGACCAAGTAGGATTTATACCAGAAATGCAGGGCTGGTTCAATATTAGAAAAACAATTAGCATAATTGACTATATCATTAACCAAACTAATAAAAACCATATGATCATCTCAATAGATCCATTTTGTCATGATTTAGGCATAAAGAACGAGATTATAAATAAATTAGAGGAACATAGGATAGTTTATTTCTCTTATGGAGGAGGAAGAAATTTGTGATCAAAGATGAACTAGAGACCATTATTGATCAAAAAATAGAAAATTTTGATTACATCAAATTAAAAAGCCTTTGTACAAACAAAACTAATGCAAACAAGATTAGAAGGGAAGCAATGAACTGGGAAAACATCTTCACATTTAAAGGTTGTGATAAAGGCCTCATTTCTAAAATATATAGAGAATTGACTAATTTATAAGAAATCATGCCATTCTCCAATTGATAAATGGTCAAAGGATATGAACAATTTTCATATGATGAAACTGAAACTATTTCCACTCATATGAAAGAGTGTTCCAAATCACTATTGATCAGAGAAATGCAAATTAAGACAACTCTGAGATACCACTACACACCTGTCAGATTGGCTAGAATGACAGGGAAAGATAATGCGGAATGTTGGAGGGGATGTGGGAAAACTGGGACACTGATAGATACATTGTTGATGGAGTTGTGAACAAATCCAACCATTCTGGAGAGCAATCTGGAATTATGCCAAAAAAATTATCAAAGTGTGCATACCCTTTGATCCAGCAGTGCTACTACTGGGCTTATACCCCCAAAGAGATACTAAAGAAAGGAAAGGGATCTGTATGTGCCAAATGTTTGTGGCAGCCCTATTTGTAGTGTCTAGAAACTGGAAAATGAATGTATGCCCATCAATTGGAGAATGGTTGGGTAAATTGTGGTAAATGAATGTTATGGAATATTATTGTTCTGTAAGAAATGACCAGCAAGATGAATACAGAGAGGCTTGGAGAGACTTACATGAACTAATGTGTCGTGTTCTTCTTTTTCTATAATATATGATGGTTCTCTGGGAGCAGGTTTCTTGGGGAGCTTTTCTGGAGGCAGCCTTATTTTCAGTTCAAAGTAATAATCACCTCACAACATAGCCAGCTTATAAAATCCAAATGTTTATTTTCTCCTTCCAAGTCTTGTCTCTTTCCTTGGGCCTGATTAGCTTTCTTAGAGGCCTATCTCCTTCCTTGGTTCCAAGAGCTCTTGCAGCTTTGTCCTTATCCTCCAGCTCCCTCTGAATCTTGGTTCTGAATCTTCACAACTGTTGTTTCCACTCACTCCCGGCTCTCAATCTCCCAGAATGTGGGAGATTGGCCCTGAGAGCTTCTTACTTATAGGCTATACACTGAGTACACACCAATCTTTATATCATTGAGAAATCATTACTTGTAGGATTAAATCAATTCTAAACTAGATTTAAACATTGTTTCCTCAATTCCACTTATTACCTTGTTTCAAGTTCCAGCCCATAACATCTCCTTGTAGGATCAGATTAATCATACTGAACCATGCTAACTTAGATAATTATTGTCTCTATCAATTCTAAAGACTTAACACTTTGTAAGGATTCCAATGCTGATGCTAAGTGAAATGAGCAGAACCAGGAGATCATTATATACTTCAACAACGATACCGTATGAGGATGTATTCTGATCGAAGTGGATTTCTTCGACAAAGAGAAGATCTAGCACAGTTTCAATTGATCAAGGATGGACAGAAGCAGCTACACCCAAAGAAAGAACACTGGGAAATGAATGCAAACTGCTTGCATTTTTGTTTTTCTTCCCGGGTTATTTATACCTTCTGAATCCAATTCTCCCTGAGCAACAAGAGAAATGTTCGGTTCTGCACACATATATTGTATCTAAGATATACTGTAACCTCTTTAACATGTATAGGACTGCTTGCCATCTGGGGGAGGAGGTGGAGGGAAGGAGGGGAAAAATCAGAACACTAGTGTTGTAAAAAAAAATTACCCTGGCATGGGTTCTGTCAATAAAAAGTTATTTAAAAAGAAAAAAGATATCCCAGCACACACACCATTACCATTACCACTAGCATGAGCAGCAGACAGCAATGGTTATTTGTTCACTTTCACTTAAAGGGGAAAAAAATGGACTCAGCATTTATTCCACTTTGAGTTGTTTATATAAAATATTTAAAAATCTGTAAAAATCCTTTCTCATATACATTGGTGGAAATGGGGAAAGACTCCTTTTAATCCTCCCAATTCAGGCAGAAAGGGTCTGTTTGTTCTGTTCCTTTCTTTTTTTATATATAACGTGTCAGCCATTGAACTCTCCATTCACAAATAACAATGCATACACACCAGAGCTATTATGATTAATCAAATTTTTATCTAAATTAAGTTGACATTAATAATAATTAAACAGAAATTATAAATGTAACTTTAAGGAACAGAGACAAACTTTGAAATGAGAACTAGTGAGCTCTCTGGGATGGAAAAGAAAGGACCAAGGAGACAATGTGTCATAATGATCCTTCTTGACACACTCGAGCAACCACAGTCTCTCCTCTAAGTCAACCAACTGAAGAAAATCAATGTGAAGGAAGAGTTAACACTATATGATGGAATAAGGATCTAAAGATCCAAAGAAATCTCAACAGACTTGAATTTCAGAAAGGATCTAATAAAATTAAATTTAATAGACATAAATGTAAAGTCTTATACTTGAATCTATGAATCAACTTCCCAAATAAAAATGTGATATGCCTAGACAATGGGATTTTATGAGGTTTTGTTAGGGGGGTTTTATTAGAGAAGAAGAATATCTGTAGGGGTCATTAAGTTCAATAAATCAGTCAGTGGTCTAACAGCCAAAATGCCATAGAGGATCAAAAGTTCTCCACTAAAAATTTCCATCCAAGTTAACATCAATCTCTTAATAACTATTTTGACGTTCAGCAATTCCAATAGTTCTAAATCCACCTAAATATTTCATTGTCTAGCCACCATCTTCTTAAACATGGTTCGTAGTCTCTCTCTTTTACCTTCTTGTAGCTAGACATAATCAGTATCTACTTCCTCTTGTGTGATGAGGAAGGGGGTTCAGACTGATTCACTATGAAGAGAGCAGACAGAGCTCCCCACAGAGCAAAGTCTTGTGAGCTTCTTACTATTGACTGCACCTGGAAGGGGAAGGAAGAGAAGATGAGTGGAAATTCTAGTTATTTAAGTTCTTTGATGTTATTTCATAAGGTTTTTATCTTGTGTGATGTGTTTGCCTTCTTATCTTGTGAATTCAGCTTCAATTGCACTCTAACACATCATTCATTTTTCTGAAGGCTGAAGGCTGCTGATTGTTTGCTAGATGTAACTTCTCAGACATTTTGCTAGTCACATGACTATCAGTCTCTCTATGATCTTACAGAGAACGTTAATAATGACTCAGAAATCACATAGACCTTTGGGATGCTATTCTTCTGGACTCATTGACTTGAACTCACCTAAAGAAGCTACAAGTTCTCTTACTAACTTCCTATTATCTCCCATAGGCTTCAACTGTTAGACATATTTGTTCTCTTTCCAATTCAAAGACCAAAAGACTATAAATTTAGTATAGAAGGAACCTTGGAGCAGGAGTCTCATCCCATCAATTTACAACTGATATAATTGGGAACCAGAGGGCCTAAGTGATCCTCATAGGGTCACACTGCTAGCATTTGAACCTATGCCTCCCTTACTTCAACTTTAACTCCTTGGTTCAAAAAAAAAAGGCAAAATATTTCTCTTCTTCTTTACAAGTCTTTCCATGGGTTTATTTATTAGCTCTAATTTTTCTCCATTGACAGTGATAGTTGTCCTATCCACACCAAACCCCAGTCTTATCCCTTATTTCATCTTTTTCCCTGCTCCTAATATAACTAAAAAGAAAAAAAAAAGTTTTGATGTTATTAGCTTTAGATATTAAGAAATTTTTTTACTCCAAACACTGTTCTTTCAGTACCATGATAAAATTTTGTAATCATACTTCACCTACCTTTGCTTTTATATTTGGGACATTTTTTTTTAATTTCTTCATGCAGCTTCCCTTTTTTCTTCCCATCAGAATGGTTTTCCCTTGTGCATACAGAATTTCAGTTTCAAGAGTCTCCCATCTTTCCTGGGGTTCCCATAGAATTTTAGAATATGTAATGGTACCATAAGAATTGTTTTTTGAACATTTGATAGAAATCTCTTGTACTATCTGGTTCTTTATGACTTATTCATTTATTTTTCTGATTGGATTATTTTAGTACTTTATTTCTTTTTCTATTAACATGGGAAATTTATATTTTTTTAAATATTCATCTATTTAATTTAGTTGTCAAATTTATTGGAACATAATTGGGCAAAAGAATTCTTTAAAAAAAGAATTTTAGAACATGGGATCTTATCTTTTTTTTGAAACTTTAGAAATCTTCCCTCTTGTTATCTAGGATTTATGTCAACCTGTGCCTATTTCTTCTCAACTTTATCACAAATTATAAGATGGAAAAGGCACTCCCATGAAAAATTTTCATCATTTATATCCTAGCATCTAGTTCCTCCTTGATCAAAATCTTGCTTAGAATAATGTTCTCTTTCTTAATTCTATTTTTGAATGATAAAATGATATACTGCTTTTGGCAGAATATTCCAGTATATGTCTAGATACAATGCCATATCTATGATTTGTTTTCTGAGCTCTTCCCCTATTTCATCTCTCTGTCCAGGTAAAACATAGTTGGTGAACAAGATGCTCATAATTGGAGGAGCATCTGTTATGGGCCAGAACTCTGATCCCTATTCCTATCTCTATCTTCCCCAAAGAGCTGATGTAATTGAAATGCTTTACAAATTTTAAAGGACTCTAGAAGCATGAGTTACTATTAAACCCAGAGTAATCCACAAATCCCTGTTGGCCTAAATAAAGGTTCTTATTTGGGCCTGCCTGATATTCCAATCATAAAGCTAGGTAAACAGTAATTTAGATCATATTAATGTTTGATACAAAAAGTTTGAATATATCAAGTGGATTCTCACTAAGGTCATTCCTCAGTCTGATATCGTTTAACATTTCCATTAATGATTTAGGTGGTAGAATAGACAGTAGATTCAAGTTGGATGAAGTAGCTTCTACCTTGGAGAACTGGAATGAAATTTCCAAGGGACCTTGGAAAAGAACATTTAAAAAATCAATTTATCACTGCAAAGTGCTAACCTCATAATATCATATTACCAAATTTGAATCTACCATACTAAAACATAAAGTTTAATAGTTGGAAAATTAAGACCTATATATAGTTCAAATAATATTAAAAGATTAATAATCCAAAAAGGAAATAAATTGACCTTTACTTTATTTTAGCATCATCTTGCAAAATATACTTTAGGGAAAAAATTCATGTATAGAATTAAGTGAAACCAGTGATCCTAATTCACAACATACAGAAGTCAGTGAACATAATAATATAGCATTCAATAAGTCTAAAGATCCCAGTTACTAAGTTACTGGAAAAGCTGGGAAAGCAGTCTGGTAGAAAATAGTTATAAACCAACATCTCACACCACATAGTAAGATACCCAAATGGATGCATGGTTTAGAACAAAAAAAAAAAAAAAAAAAAAAGTAACTTGAAATGAGAGGAAAAACTTGAGGAGAATAAATATGACAGATTTCAGAAAGTTGGAGTGATATTCTCTCATTATCCCAAATATAGCTAACTAGCAATTAATCTAAAATGACCTAGAACTTTTCATGACCTACAAGTTCAGGATGAGTCAACAATGGCTCTTAAAAAAAAAAAAAAAAAGCTAATGGCATTTTAGAAAAGAGCTAGAGTGTCCAGAATTAAGGAAATGATAATCCCATTTTACACTATTCTGTTAAGAGCATCAGAGTATAGCATTCAGTTCTGGGTGCCACATTTTAGAAAGGATATTGATAAACTAAAAAGTATCTGAAAGAGATGATAGATAGATAGATAGATAGACAGACAGACAGACAGACAGATGAAGGGAGGGAGGGAGGAAGAGAGAGAGAGAGAGAGAGAGAGAGAGAGAGAGAGAGAAAGAGAGAGAGAGAGACTGTAGTTGCTGTTGTAACTGTTGTTGTCCTTCATTCTTGAAGAGGACCATCTAGGTCCAATGACAAAATACAGTTCAGGATGACTAGAGATGGCCCCAGATACAGGGACACTAAGACAAGCTAGACAAGAGTCCGTTCTCAAGGCACTTACATTCTAATTCAGAAAGACAATAAATAAAGGATTGCTGGAAATATCTAGGTAAGGGACCTGAATGTGCCTATGTAGAACCATAGTTCTCCTTTATAGAATTTAACTTTCTTGAAATGTAAGAGGGAACTGCTAAGACTCTTGCAAAGCAATAGCCCCCTATTTTTCTGAAATGCAAAAACATTAACTAATGATTCCTTTCACAAAAAGAAAAAAAAATAGAAAACAAATGAACGGGTCGTTTTTCTACATTTGATCCCAGAAATTTCTGCACAACTTAAATGCTGAAAAATATAATTAGATAATGCTTTTGTGTACTTCTAGCCTTTACCTCCATCATTTTGTTGAGCAAAATGTTGTTTTGTCTTTGAAACAGGAAATCTCTACTCTCCCCCTACATCTTTATCTGCACAGTAATAAAATACAATGATTGACTGGGGGTTTGTTTTTTGGTTTTTTTTTTTGTTTTGTTTTTTTACCAATAAGTTTATTACATTTCAAAGGCTTAAAAGCAAAATTGAATTTTCAGGAAAAGAACAACACTCTGAAATTCCAGTATCCCCGGCTGCCTCCTTCTAAAATGGGTAGAAGCAAAAAGGGGAAGTAAATGAATAACCTAGACATTAGTTGGCTCCCAGAAAGAGGGGGAGGGGAGGGAACTTGATAGTTTCTAAAGTCTCTTCCAGCTTTAAATCTATGATCCTATGAGTCAGAAGACCATTTTTGCTATCTGGGATAAACCTTTGCTGTCAGATCACATGGCCTCACTCATTCATCATTCCTCTCTCTTCTTTGCCCCACCCCCACCTCCGACCCCACTAACAAAGAAAATTTTCTTCAGGGGTAGAGTCAAGGGCAGTGACTAAGGAGCAGAAATTGCTGAATGGGTGGGCTAGAGCGCAATGTCTACATTCCAAAAGTGGGGTTAAAAGATAAGAGTATTTTTCCCCCGTTTGATTTCACTCTGTCTCAAATCCACGCAGGTACAAATGCTACATGTGAAAGATCTCTGATTTTGTCAGCATGAGACTCTCACTTTCTGGAAGTTCCATCCAGCAGCCCAGAACCTAATTCATTTGTGATTTAGATGGCATATCCTAAGAGTGTTTTTTGAAATGCAGAGGTTGATTTGCCCAGAGTCATACAGCTAGTAAGTATTGAAATAAAATTTGTACTCAGGTTGTCCTGATTACGCGTCCTCATTCTCTTCAGTATTCCAGGGGTTCCTAACCTGATGTCTCTGAATTTGGGGGAAGAGGACGTTGTTTGTTTTTCTAAATATTTGGATAATTATTTCAATATTAAAGCTTACAAATATACTAGGACTTTTTAACAACTTTAACAAAAGTTTTAACAACTTTTAACAAGACTAGCAACAACTTGCTAGTCTTGGGTATTTCATACATTTAAAAACATTATTCTTTAAGGCATCCATAGGTTTAAACAGATTGCCAAGGGGGTCCATAATAAAAAATGTTCAGAATCCCTGTTAGGCCATGCTTAATAAAATAAAAATAGATCCTGACTCAACTGAGAATGCAATTCCTCTCTTCTAGAAAAGAAAAAGAGGTTTAGGGGTGGGGGGGGATTCTATTGCTATCTCCCAGAATATATAGTGAAATGAAAACGCAGCTTGTCTAACCAACAAATAAAAATTAAATCACCAAATTAAAGATCCAACTACAGATGCTTTTAAAAGTACTGAAAATAAACAACACTGACATCAGACATCCTAAATTGACCCTATCTCAAAATCAGATGGACTTTGCTATGAGGCTATTGGGTAATAGGGACCATTTATATCTTGATTAGAGTTTTCTGACAATGTCTCCTTTATACAGTCAGCTGTGTTTAAAAGAAAAAGAAAAACCTCTTGTATACAGCAAAGCTGCCTGTGTTTGCAGCTGCATGACAAAAATATCTTAGCACACAGTTTCTATTTGTCCTGGCCTGGCTGGAAGTAAACACTGCTGACCCTAGGCACAGCTAAAAGACCTGAAAAGTTTGTCTCATATAATAATACCAAAGTCTTCTGGTTGAGGACTAATTTTGCACCCTCTCCTGGGAATCTCAGAGCTCCAAATAGCAACCCACCCCACCTTTGTTGGTTCCTGAAGGTCTGGTAAGTGGTGTGGCGGGTCTATAGGACATTTCTTAATCCCAGACAAGAATCAGGATCTGCAATTTTCAGGCTTATGAGAATAATCAGCGACCCTTGGAGGTCTGGATTCAAATGACCCAAGGCTTGGCTCGTTACCTCAGAGAAATTGCTATAAACTCTGACTCACTCCTGGCCCAAAGGACTCAGGCCAGACAGTATTGATCCACCTAAAAAGATAACAAGCATCAGATTACTAGAAATTCTAAAGACCTGTTCCTCTCTAAGTTTAAAATCTCCAAGGTCAGACAAGTAAAATTAGAATGATAACAAAACAGATACTCTCAAGTTATTTGTGCACAAGTAACTACGCAGACGACCATTTTAGTGAAAGAAGTGACCTGGTCTAGTGGGGAAAATGATGTATTTTGAGTGAAAAGACTGGCTTCTGCTATTTCTTTTCAATATGGAATGGGTCACATTTTCCTCATCCATAAAATAAAGGAGTTGGACTAAATTATCTCTCAGTTTTCTTTTTAACTCTAAAACCATGTCATGTGATGATCTAAACAGACCAGTCCATTGAGACGATGGGTTGAACTGATTTTTTTATAATTGTTTTCCCACCAAATACTTTGGAAGAGGCGGTTTTGATATTTTTCTAGTTTTTTGGTTTGGTGGCTGGGGGATTTTTTTCTATTGCTACCACATGGGGGAAAAATTGAGTTAAGCAGCATTGAAAACAATGAGAAAATGTTCAAATTCTATTTTAAAGATGAAAAAACAAATCATATATCATGGACAACATAGGATCAAGGAAAATTAGGTTACAGAAAACAATGTAAAAAAGTGCCTTGGGTTGAGGGGAAATGTTAGTTAGTCTTCTTACTCTGACCCACAGAAATGGAGGAGAAATTAAACTTTTTCCAATTGTAACTCCTTTTCACCCAAGAAATTTTTATGTGACTATCAAATATGAGGCAAAGTGTTTTTGGCAACATTCATGCATGTATAATGCAAAGTATGCATGTTGTATATTCAGAACCAAATCTGCAGTGAAGTTATGCAATGAAATATGAGCAAGCACTATCAGAAACACCTTGGACTCATTTGATTTTGAATTAATTTTTGGTCATTTCAATTCTCAAATTCAGTTACATAACTCTACATAACCTCGCAACCCACAGTGTAAAAAGCTTTGGTAAAGAGAATTCTCTCTTTACCTCTCTTTACCAAGAGGAATCTCTCTCAAGCAATAGTTTGAACAAGACCAACAGTTCATGTGCAATTGATAACTATAACCTATGGCTCACTACTTCCCAAAGCTCTGGAACAGCATGGACAGGGTCTGCTCAGAAGAATACCCAAAAAGGGTCATTTATCTCAGTGTGATAATCCCCTTCAGGAGTTATTCCAGCAAATTGCCAAAATAAACTCATGTCTGGATTCTCATATTCAAGATAATAATATGAATACCAGGTTAGCCTTTATTTTACTCCATAGAAAAGATAAAAGAAATGAAGGACTCATAACTTAGTCAATAGATGTGGAAAAAGCATACTGCAATCCAAATAGGCCAAGAAGCGCTATAAAAAAGGAAGTTAACATTTATTATGCAATTACCACTGCCAAGCACTGTATTAAGTACTAAGAATGGAGAAAAATGTTGTTCTAATCCAAAAGTTTCCCAAGTTCATGAAGTTGCTTCTTAAATATTTTTGGTAATTGTTTAAGTTTCAGTTAACTATAATATGTTACTTTCTGGCTCCTTCGGATGCTATCTTCCCCCTCAGGATCTAGGAGAGTCTAGGGGATGGAATGTTTGGCATGGAGGGAACTCTCTTCTCTACTGATATTGGCCTGAATTCCTACTCACCAAGTTTCTCCTACTGTTAGGTGGCAATGACTAGTAGTCCCCACCATAAACATTAATTAATTTTTACAAAAGAAAATTTACTTTGAAGTTTTAATAAGAATAAACTTCCCTCAGGATTTTAAGTTCATTTTCTCCCTTATAGTATCTCACAGTCTCTGGGAGGGAGTAGAATCAAAACTTATCTCAATTTCTTCATGGCAATGGTCCTACTGAGTTCACAAAGATGTGGCATTGCTGACAAATCAATCTTTGTTTCAGCTACCACTGGACTGTGGCCTCAAAGGGTCTTAGAATTTGGATAGGTGGTGCAGTAGGTAGAACACTGTGCCTGGAATTAGAGAGACCTTAATTCACTTAATCTCTGTCTGCCTCAGCTTCCTCAAATGTAAAATGGGGATAATAATAGCACCTACCTTTCAGAGTTGCTGTGAAAATCCAATGAAATGATATGTATAAAGTGCCTAGGCACTTAATAAATGTTTGTTTCTTGCCTTCCTTCCTTCCTCCCAAAAGTCACTTCTAAAAATCACTCTCAGCAGCTCAGGGCATTATTGCTACATTACCCATAAATCTGAATTCTAAAATTCCAAAATGCCATTTCAACCTCTGAACTGGACAGTATCTATTGTCTTGAGTTCTACTCCCTTCTCTGTGAATAAAAGTCTCTAATTTTCCTCCAAAATCCAAGTAGTTGAAGATGACAGACAGACCTTTTTGAATGCTTCTGCTGTCAGTGCTTCTGCAAACTTCAAAGTACCTCCCTTTTACCACAAAACCAATCAGAAATACTAGAACATTCATATATGTGCACAGTCCCTTCAAGGCCCTTCTATTTCATGTCCTCATGTTTTCATAAACAATAAATAGGTTCCCCAGCTCCTCCATATAGGAACATCTAAAGACACCCTATATGTGGGCCAGAACTCTCTTATATGTATTTCAGGATAATTGGTTTTCTTTGTAATCCTATGCATTTTATTTAGTTCATTTAAAAACATCATTCTGAGGTAGCCATTGATTTTACCAAACTGCCAAAGGGATCTATGACACACAGAAAAGGTTGTAACCCCCTGTCTTCCCCTCAAATAGCTCGCATTCTAATGGAGAAAACAACATATAATAACTGGGTATATACAAGATATAAATAGAGTGAATGCAAAGTAATCTCAAAGGGAAGACATTACAAGCAGAGTTAACAGAGAAAGGAGGCCAGGGGAGATTAAAAAAAAAAAAAAGAGGTGAGGGGGGAGAACATTCTGGGAACAGAGAACTACCAAGTCCTAAATGTACCAAGTCAGGAGATGGAATGAGTAAGGAATAGCAAACAGGGCAATAAAGTTAAATAATAGAATATATTGAGGGAATAAAATGTTAAAAAAAAAAATAGAAAGATAGGAAGGGATCAGATTGTGAAGAGCTTTAAATGCCAAACAGAAATGTCAAACAGAAATTTGATACTGGAAGTAATAGCAAGACACTGGAGCTCCTTGAGTATGGAAGTGACATGTTCAGATTTCAGTCATTTCCACTCTTTGGGATTCCATTTGGGGTTTTCTTGACAAAGATAGTAGAGTGGTTTGTCACTTTCTTTCAAGCTCATTTTACAGATGAGGAAATTGAAACAAACAGGATAAAGTGACTTGTCCACAGTCACACAACTAAAAAGTATCTAAGGTCACATTTGAACTCAGAAAGATGAATCTTTCTGATTCCAGGCCCAGAGTTCTATCCACTGTGCCACTACATTTTAGGAAAATTAACTTAGCAGATAAATGAATTAGGGAAAATTGGACTAGGGAGAAACTTGAGGTAAAAAGACCAATTAGAAGGATATTTTGGTAGTCCAGATCTGAAACTAACAAGAAAATGAAGATTTTAGTGGTGGGACAATCTGGTAGAAAATATTGAAAGCTTTAAAAACAATAATGCATATAGAGAGCTTGATCTGGGCAAAGAGAAGAACCACTTCATCAGAGAAAAGAATAAAGGAGGAGTTAGTAGAGGAAGATATCTTAATAATGTAAACATAGGAATGGCTAGAAGGTGTCATATATGAAAGACTGCAAGGACAAAAATGACAAAATTGGTCTCAGATTATATATGCAAAGTAATCTCAAAGGGAAGACATTACAAGCAGAGTTAACAGAGAAAGCTAGTGAAAGATATATAGTGAAGAATATAGGATGACACTGAAGCTACAAGTCTGGGTGACTAGAGATGATGGAGGTGCCTTTGAGTGAAGTTGAGAAAAAAGAGTCTGATGTTGTAAAGATACCAAGTTCCGTTTGACAGAAATCTGCAAAAAAGATAATCATTGATCTCATGGGAGATCCTGGGAACTAATCTAATCACCAAATAAGATAATATAAAGGAAGAAGAGATGAGAAACCAAGATGGAGCCTTGGAAAACAACTACTCTTAGTGGACAGAACACAGAGATCCACCAAAGGAAACCAAGTGGTTTCCTCACCAAATGGTCAGAGAAGTTGACGATAAATGAAGAGAGAACAGTATCATTAAAACTTAAGAAGAGAAGGTATCCAGGAGAGAATGGGGGGATAGTGATTCATGTTCCCCTCTTCACACCTACTTCTTTCAGCAGTGACAAAGATATTAGATAAGTTCAGAGAATGAAGACTGAGAAAAGGTCAGTAGATTTTGCAATTAAGAAATCACTGATAACCTTGGGAGGTCATTTTCAGCAGAATGTGAAGGTGGAAGTCAAATTGCAGAAGATTTAGAAGAGTAATAAGTGCAGGCACTTTGTGTAGTCAGTTTTTACAAAGAGTTTAAACAAAAAAGGGAAGAAGATATATGATGATAGGTATAGAGAATGGTAAGACCAAATGAGGGTTTAAAAAATTGGTTTTAGGCAACAGAGAATAAAGCAGTCAATAGGGAGAGATTGAAGATTAAAAAGAAAATGAAGATTTTAGTGGTGAGACAATCTGGTTGAAAATATTGGATAGTATAAGAACAATGGTACATAAAGAGGGCTTAGTCTGGGCAAAAAGAAGAGCCACTTTTTCATCAGAGACAGGAGTGAAGGAGGAGTGAACAAAGATATCTGAATGATGTGAGATAGAGAAAAGAAGTTCTTGGTGAATGGCCTCAATTTTTTCAATAAAAAATTAGGGAACATCTTCAGCTAAGAAGGTAGGAAGAAGGGTATTATAGGAGGCTTGAGAAGAGTCCAAAAAAGTTTGAATAGAACAAAAATACATTTAGATTCCATTAGCTTCCCTCAGAAGTGAACTAAATTGGGCTTATAATCAGGAAAAGGTAAATCCTCTTTCTGATCTGATAAAAAGAAAGAGGAGGAAGAGAAGAAAGAGGAGGAGGAAGAAGAGGAGGAGGAGGAGAAAAAGAAGAAGAAGAAGACATTGAAAAAAAGAAAAAATAGAAGGAATATACACACAGAATAGGGTACAGAAATACAATCCACTCAACAGAGAATGAACAGAGGATGAATGAAGGAGAAGAAGAAAAAGAAAAGAAGAAGAAGTTGAAAAAGAGAAAAAATAGAAGGAAGCACATATACACACAGAATAGGGTACAGAAATACAATTCACTCAACAGAGAAATGAAAAGGAGAGGAGGGAGAAGTACAGAGAGGATATATTAAGTAAGGAATTAAGTTTAAATAAAACAAAATTTAAAGATACAAAAATATTTATAACTCTTTTAAAATAGCAAAGAATAGGATTCTGAGGAGTGCCCATAAATTGGGAAATGGATGACTAAGTTATAATATGTAAATATGATGATATACTAGTGTGAAGGTTTTCCTGGGGGCAGCCTTAGTATCAGTTGAAATAAATAATTATTCCAAAATCACAGCCAGCTGGTAAAAATGCAAACGTTTATTTCTCCTTCCAAATTAGCCCGGTTAGTACCCTTTGATCCAGCAGTGTTACTACTGGGATTATATCCCAAAGAGATTATAAAGAAGGGAAAGGGACCTGTATGTGCACGAATGTTTGTGGCAGCCCTTTTTGTAGTGGCTAGAAACTGGAAACTGAATGGATGTCCATCAGTTGGAGAATGGCTGAATAAATTGTGGTATATGAAAATTATGGAATATTACTGTTCTGTAAGAAATGACCAACAGGATGATTTCAGAAAGGCCTGGAGCGACTTACATGAACTGATGCTGAGTGAAATGAGCAGGACCAGGAGATCATTATATACTTCTACAACAATACTAGATGATGACCAGTTCTGATGGATCAGGCCATCCTCAGCAACGAGATCAACCAAATCATTTCTAATGGAGCAGTAATGAACTGAACTAGCTATACCCAGAAAAAGAACTCTGGGAGATGACTAAAACCATTACATTGAATTCTAATCCCTATAGTTATGCACACCTGCATTTTTGATTTCCTTCACAAGCTAATTGTACAATAACTCAGAGTCTGATTCTTTTTGTACAGCAAAATAATGTTTTGGTCATGTATACTTATTGTGTATCTAAGTTATATTTTAATATATTTTAACATCTACTGGTCATCCTGACATTTAGGGAGGGGTGGGGGTAAGAGGTGAAAATTGGAACAAGAGGTTTGGCAATTGTTAATGCTGTAAAGTTACCTATGTATATATCCTGTAAATAAAAGGCTATTAAATAAAAAAAAAAAAAAAAAAATTAGCCCGGTTAGTTGAGGCCTATCTCTCTGCCTGGCTCCAAGAGATCTTGCAGCTTTGTCCTTGGCTTCTGCCTCTGCTTTCTTCAGCCTCCAGCCAGCACCAAGTTGGAAGATGCAATGAATCTCTCTGTACCTCCAATCAGTTCCACCAGAAGAAGTAAGATCCAAGCTTCAAAAGCTCCCTATATTTATGTGATCTCCCAAAGGTTAACTCCACCTTCTGGAGGTAGAGGGATTCTGGGTTGTCTCCCAGAGTGCTCTCTGGTCCTAAGAATTTCAAGGGAGGTGTGAATTCAGACTAAGCCCTACACGTGTGAACTCCACTGAGTACTTAGATACTTATGAGCTCTCTAAAGGTGTGAACACAAGCATTGTTTCCATCAGTTGTACTTAGTACCTAGTTCAAGTTCTGGTCCAAAATAACTCTTTCTAAGATCAAATCAACTCCAATGGCTTAACACTTTGTAAAGATTCCAACATACTAGCATGCTGAACTTTCATCAGCATGATAACCAATCAAAATTCAAGAGGATTAAACGTGCTATCCATCTCCTGTTAGAGAGGTGAAGGATGCAGAATGCAGAATCAGATTAATATATATTTAGGGTATGGTCAGTTTGAACAGTTCTTATTTGCAATGAGTTTTATTCTTCTTGAAATTTCAATTGGAAAGAGGGTCTAGATAAGAATGTCTTACTTCTAAGATCCTGTATTTAAGCAAAATAAAATGAAAGTTTCGTTTTGTGTAGTGGTGCTTTCAAGTTTTTACATCTTGTGGATCTGTTCTCTGTATAATTGACAAAATGACATTATTCCTAAAGTAAAGATCAGACCAGGCCACCCCCTGCACAAAAATCTTCAATGCCTTTCTATTGCCTCTAGGCTAAAAAAAAAAAAAAAAGTAAACTTCAACTATCATTTAAACCCTCTTACATTCTGTCTTGCATACATACTATGGTACTCCAACACACATATCCATATGCACTCAAATTAGCTCATTTCCCATGACCTAATTCTCTACTATCCACCTTTCCAGAGCCACACAAAGAGGTGGTCACACTCTTGATCTTGGTTTACCCACAAGTCCTATACTTGTTCATGAATGCTGAAATTCTTTTATCTGACCACATAATCTGTTGTCATTCTCCTCTCCTTATGCCTTGCAATTCTGAATCTTGTTCTGTGGCCTCACTACAACCTCCAGTCCCTCAACCGCTCAGTTCTTTACCTGGCCATCACCCTTGTACTGGCTATGCTCTCCTCCTTTCTCCCACCTTGACTTCTTGATGAACCAGTTCAACTCGCTCTAAGGGTCCTTACCCCTTTATCCTATTGGAGATCTTGCCTCACCAATTCCTCAGATAATTTCCACTATTCACTCTCTTTGATTCTACTTCATTTACTTGCTACTGAACAAAACTAGAGACAAATCACAAAACCATGCTGAATGGGGCCATCATAAATTTATGTTACTTAATTTGAACTGAGCCCTCACTTCAAAAAAGCAACATTTTATACCTCCCTAATCAATTCACTACCCCACTTCACAGTGGTTTTTCCAAATATTTCTTTGATCCTCAGATCTCCACCTTACTCTTCAAAGAGAGCTCCCTCTTCTCTACTTCTCTTCTCACAGGTCATTTCCCTCCATATATTCTACTTTCCAGTAACACTAGCCCCCTTGCTGTTCCTCACACAAAACACTCTATTACCTGACTAGCTATTTTCACTGGCTATCCCCCATATCTGGAACTTTCTCCCTCCTCATCTTCATTTTCCTTGGCTTCTTTTAAGTCTCATTAGACCTTCTCTAAGTCTATCTTAATTATAATGCCTTCTCTCTGTGACTATCTCCATTTTATCCTATCTATAATTTATTTGTATATATGAATTTGCATTTTGTCTCTACATTAGACTGTCTTCTTAAGAGTAGGACTGTCTTTTGCCTTTGTTCTCCCCACCAATTTAGCACATATGCTTGGCACAAAATAAGCACTTATTCAGCTAGTTGATTTAACTTGCTTTCCCTTCTTTGTTATGCTGTATTCGGTTCACACACTTATACATATAGAGTTACAAGAAAACTTAAAGGTGAAAGATTATAGGATCACAGCTCTAGAACTCAAAGGGACTTAATCTCTTTATTTTAGAGATGAGGGCACTGATAGCTAGAGATGTTTAGTGGCTTTCCTAAGATTTCACAGAGAACTTTTATTGTGGTTGTTCAGTCATTTTAATCATGTCTGACTTTGAATGATTTGCCATTTTCTTTTCTAGCAAATTTTATAGATGAGGAAACTGAGGCAAACAGAGTTAAGAGACTTGCCCAGTCACATAAGTAGTAAGTGTCTGAGGCTGGACTTTACCTCATGTCTTCCTCACTCCAGGCCAATGTTCTATTTACTGTATCACATAGTAAATGGCTTAGCCATTTATATATGTGTATGTTATATATCGCAGTAGTAACTAAACTTCTTGGGCAAATTTTGTCTGTATGGTACCTAGCATAAAGCTTTAGGATATGAAATATGTTGGTTGAATTAAATTGAATTGAATATAGGGTCCATCTTTCTGAGTCCTTCCCCTCCCCCAAAAAATTACAAACTATTAGGCACTGAGGGTTGTTAGATGACAATGGAGTTTGAACTAGGTATAAATTCTAGCTTCCACATTTACTAATTCTGAATCTCAAAAATGCCATTTATCTTTTCTAAGATTAATCAATTGATTAATTAATTAGCAATGCTCATGATAGCTATTACAAATCTTTTGATCTCTCTTCCAGCCTCCTGTACTACTTACTCTCACAATTTTTATCAAAAGGTCTCATGTCCTAAGTAAAAAGAAAATTTTGCCTTCTCTCTCTCATGTCCAATCTCTCCTTATCTGCTAGTTCTTCCACCATTTCTAACAGGCTTCCTTTATCCTTTTTTTTTTTTTTTTTAATTAAAGCTATTTATTTTCAAAACATGGATAATTTTCAGCATTAACCCTTGCAAACCCTTGTTTTCCATCCCCCTTCTTCCCACCTCCTCTGCTAAATGGCAAGTAATCCAATATATGTTAAACATGGTAAAAACATGTTAAATATAACATATGCATACATATTCATACAATTAATTATCAGGCTGCACAAGATCAAATCAGATCAAAATCAGATCAGAAAATCAGAAATCAGATCAAAAAAGAAAAAAATGAGAAAAAATAAAATACAAGCAAACAACAACAAAAAGAGTGAGAATGCTATGTTGTGAACCACACTCAGTTCCCACAGTCTTCTCTCTGGGTATAGATGGCTCTCTTCAACACAAGATTATTGGAATTGGCCTGAATCATCACATTGTTGAAAAGAGCTATATCCATCAGAACTGATCATTGTATAATCTTCTTATTGCTGTGTACAGTGATTTCCTGGTTCTGTTCATTTCACTTAGCATCAGTTCATATAAGTTTCTCCAGGACTCTCTGAATTCATCCTGCTGAGTGGTTTTTATAGAACAAAACTATTCCATTGTAAAGAGCTGAAACTCTTAAAAGGTATGCTTGAATCAGACAACCGAGCACTTAAGGCTAATTATCTGTTGGACAATGATTCTATTAGCATATGTGTGGAAAAATTGCCCTTTTCACTGTTCCATGCTGGCTCTATGTTTGGTCTATACAGATAATCATAGGAAGGATTAAAGGGGGCATGAGACAAGTCAGAGTCACTTTTTTGATAGGATGAGAAGGAGAAAGGTTGGTGGCAAGCCTGTGGCAATTTGTCTGTCTACTTCACTTCTCCCCTTAAAGACCAAGGACTTTTACTTATCCTGACTTTGGCTGTTCTTGAGGCCTCCAGGGAGCTAGCCCATTTTGGTGCCCAACATGTGAACCAAGGACTCTAATTTCACTGAAGAAGTCCCAGGTGACCAGGAAATAGGATAAGTATTTTAATAGACAAACAGGGAATTTACTTTGTTAAGAGCTAAACTTGTAACTAATTTTCTAGCTGAAATGGGGAAGATATTAGGAAAAGATTCTCCCCCACCCCAAAGGAGATCTACAGGAAGCATACTCAGACTGATAAAGAGACAGGGTTTGATTGTAACTTGGGAGCAGACTGATGGACTGGTGGATACATTAGAATGTACATCCTCTTGGTTCTTCAAGGAAGAAGAAATAGAGGCAGATAATTGGAAAATAGTAGGAGATCGACTATGTGAATATTATAATGATAATTGTCCTGATTCAGTTTTCAAGGAAACATTCTATATGTACAGCTTAATACAATTGGCCTTAAAGAATCCCACAAGTTATAGAAAAAAGAAAAATTTTATGAACAGCCAGATGAGGAAGTGTGAGGGAAAAGAAAACAAAGGACAGATTAATGGCAATATCGCCAGAGGGCATGAGGACTTAAGTGAACTTGAAGGGTGTGGTGATTCTTACTCTTACAGCCCACATACATCAGAGCAGGCTCTTGACACCCTCCTCCCCCACCCCCCATCAACTTTACCTTCCTGGGTGGAGGGAGGAGGAGCAGTGGGAGGGGCAGTGATATCACCAGTATTTCCTCCCCAGCAACCATTCCCTCCTATGACTAGATTGCAAAAGGCACTACTTAAAGCTACAGAGGAAGGGCAAAATACAGCTGATATGAGAATAGAAATGTATCCTGTAACTCAACCATTTAACTCTTCAGGTGAAGAAAGTAGAAGATACATTTCTTTTGATCTAGAAATCATCAAAGACCTGAAAATGGCTTGCACTCTTTATGGGGCTACATCAGATTATGTTAAGATGCTATTACAGAATTTGGCTTATGAAATCTTAACCCCTAGTGACTGGAAATCTATAGCAAGGACATGCTTAGAACCTAGGCAAAACTTGTTGTGGCTTTCTGAATATAGTGAGCTCTATAGGATACAAGTCTAATGAAATAGTCAAAGTGGAGTCAATACTTCAATCACCTATGACCAACTAACAGGTGTAGGTTCTTGTGCAGACACTTCAATACAGATTAATTACCCCATAGCAGCTATGAGCAAATTGCTTTTGCTGCGATCAAAGCATGGGTTTTTATCCCAGGTAAACAGGACAAAGGAGAGGCCTTCACAAAAATAGCACAAGGGCCAAAAGAACCCTTTGCTGATTTGGCTGGGATGTTTGCAGACAGCTGTCATATGAACTATTGGTGAAAATGCAGCAACAAAAATTATGATGAGGCAACTTGCTAAAGAAGATGCTTACGAGGTTTGTAGAAAAATTATACTAGGACTACACAAGGATGCTTCTTTAGAGGAGATCATAAGACATTGTGTCACAGTAGGCACAAATACCTTTTATAGCCAGGCTATAATGCAGACTTCCCAAAATCCAAACATGGGAAGACAGGGTCCCTTTTGGCAAGGGACTTCCAGAGAGACTTGTCAATGCTTTCAATGTGGTAAAGTAGGGCAACTGAAAGCTGAATGTTGGCATAGAGACAGAGTGAGAAAATAGGGTGAGAGAACAAGACCCAAAACCCCGTGTCCAAAATGCAATAGAGGCTTCCATTGGGCATCAGAATGTAGACTGATTCAAGGAAATGAGATGAAGGGCCCAGCCCCAGGGCCCAAAACAAAAAATATTTGGGGCATGATGGCAACCAATATTACACCCAGAGAGAATTTAGAACATGACCAATCAGCCAGGAAGCAACCTGATGGGAGAAAGGGATTACAACTGGGGAGAATAAAGTTGTATGCCGCTGGGACTACTGAGATAATCCCTGGAGAAGTGAAATCTGTTCCTCCCCAGCCTATGGATCACTTGCCTCCAGGCACAGTAGTCTTGACCAGTTCACCTCCTGAGAATACTTATAAAACAGTGTTGAATGAATATGTATGGATATACACTGATGTGGAAAACTGGAGAATGTGGAGATAATATCCCAGTCACTAATACAGGTAGACAATGTGTGACTTATCAACCAGAAGAAGTGGTAGCATCAGGTTTACTAATACAGACTCCTAATAGGCAATCTGGTGATAGTTGCCCAGATTCTGACTCCAATCAACACAATACAGGAATATTCTGGACAGCAGCAGTTACAGCTGACCAACCTATACTTACTATCTATATAAATGGCATATCATTAGAAGGATTGGTAAACACAGGTGCAGATGATATAGTCACTAGAAGTGCCAACTGGCCCAGTCACTGACCAAAGATTAAGGCAGACACGTAAATGTGTGGCGTAGGAGGATCAATAGTAGCTGAAGTTAGTGCTACTCCTATGAGATGGACTTTTGAAGGCAAAACAGGAGTTCTTACTCCTTTTATAGTTGAAAAATCCCCATCAACCTATGGGGAAGAGACATTTTACAACAATTAGGATTAAAAATGAGTACTTCAGTTTTTTAGGCAAGGCTGCTGTTGAAGGCCTGCCAACATTCTCACCTGTTCCTATTCAATGAAAAACTGATACACCAGTGTGGATAGAACAGTGACCCTTAGCCAAAGATAAAATTCAGGCCTTATTAAACATAGTATAGGAGCAACTTGAGCAAGGATATTTATAACTTTCTCTAAGTCCTTGGAATTCCCCAGTATTTGTTATAAGAAAGAAATCTGGAAAATGGAGGATATTGATTGACTTAAGAAAAGTAAATGAATAGATGAAAACTATGGGAACTCTTCAGCCTGGACTTCCATCTCCTACTCAGTTGCCCAGAAAATGGCCTCTTTGGGTTATAAGGATTGTTTCTATTCTATCCCTCTAGATAAGGAGGATATGAAAAGATTTGCCTTTTTAGTGCCCAGCATTAACTTAGCTGAGCCTTATAAAAGATATGAAAGGACAGTTTTGCCACAGGGAATGAAAAACAGCCCTAGTATGTGTCAAATGTATGATGCTGTTGCTCTTAACCCAGTAAGAAAAGCATTTCCAAAAGTTATGTTATTACATTACATGGATGATATATTGGGATATGCACCTGAGGGACAAATGTTAAAAGCATGTCTACAAAAGGCCATGGAAACACTAAGGAACTACAAATTGCATATAGCGCCAGAAAAAAATTCAAAAAAATGCTCCTGTTCAATATTTAGGATATGAAGTATACCCTAAGGTGCTTACAGTACAAAAACTGCCCTTAAGAAAGAGAAGCTAAACACCTTAAATGACTTTCAGAAAATAATAGGAGATATCCAATGGATGCGTCCAGTATTAGACTTCACTACCTATCAATTGCAACAGTTATATGACATTTTAAGGGGAGACAGTGCTTTAAAATCACCATGCCAGCTTATAAAAGAAGTTCAAGAGGCTTTGAGAGAAGTTGAACTGGCTTTATCCAATGTGGTTGAAAGAGTCACTCAAAAACCCTTGGAAATATCAGTTTTTGCTACAAAAGAGGTACCCACAGCAGTCCTTTGTTTCTAGTAAGACTCTTCAGCCCAGAAACCCGCTAACAATATCTAGTTTGACTCCCCACTTCCCTTTGGTTGTTTTTCATCTCCCTTCCTGAGAAGTCAGGGTGGGGTGTGATCACCTCCTTTTTTGTGTTTTCACCTCCTTTCCTGAGAAGTCAGGAAGGGTGTGATCACATCCTTTTTTGAGGTTCTCACCTCCCTGAGAAGTCAGGGATGGCATGACCACCTGTGTTCCAAAACAAAAGAAAGTGGGAGATGTAAAGGGCTGAAATTCTTAAAAGGTGTGCTTGAATCAGACAACCGAGCACTTAAGCCTAATTACCTATTGACCAATAATTCTATTAGCATATGTTTGGAAAAATGGCCCTTCTCACTGTTCCTTGCTGGCTCGATATTTGTTGTATACAGATAATCATAAGAAGGATTAGAGGGTGGGGTGAGACAAGCCAGACTCACTTTTTGGCAGGACGAGGAGGAGAAAGATTGGTGGCAAGTCTGTGGCAGTTTGTCTCCTTCACTTCTCCCCCTAAAGACCAAGGACTTTTACTTATCCTAACTCTGGCTGTTCTTGAGGCTTCCAGGGAGCTAGCCTGGACTTTACATTCCATAACATTCAAATACCATAACTTATTCAGCCATTCTCCAATTCATGGGTATCCACTCAGTTTCCAATTTCTAGCCACTACAAAAAGGACTGCCACAGATATTGTTGCACATGTGGATCCTTTCCCTCCTTTAAGATCTCTTTGGGAAGATACCAAAGAAGGGAAAGGGACTTGTATGTGCCAAAATGTCTGTGGCAGCCCTGTTTGTAGTGGCTAGAAACTGGAAAATGAATGGATGCCCATCAATTGGAGAATGGTTGGGTAAATTGTGGTATATGAATGTTATGGAATATTATTGTTCTGTAAGAAATGATCAGCAGGATGAATACAGAGAGGCTTGGAGAGACTTACATGAACTGATGCTAAGTGAAATGAGCAGAACCAGATCATTATATACTTCAACAACAATACTGTTTGAAGATGTATTCTGATGGAAGTGAATTTCTTTGACAAAGAAAAGAGCTAACTCAGTTTCAGTTCATCAATGATGGACAGAAGCAACTACACCTAAACAAAAAACACTGGGAAATGAATGAAAAAAAAACTGTTTGCATTTTTGTTTTTCTTCCCAAGTTATTTTTATCTTCTAAATCCAATTCACCCTGTACAACAACAGAACTGTTTGGTTCTGCACACATATATTGTATCTAGGATATACTATGACATACTTAACATATATAGGACAGCTTGCCATCTAGGGGAGAGGATGGAGGGAGAGTGGGGAAAAATAGGAACAGAAGTGAGTGCAAGGGATAATATTGTAAAAAATTACGCTGGCATGGGTTCTGTCAATAAAGTTATTATAATAAATTTAAAAAAAGAATATCTCTTTGGGAGATAAGCCCAGTAGAAACACTGCTGGATCAAAGGATAATCCTTTAGGCATAGTTTCAAATTGCTCTCCAGAATAATTGGATCAGTTCACAATTCCACCAACAATATATTAGTATCCCAGTTTTTCCATATCCCTTCTAACATTCATCATTATCTTTTCCTGTCAATTTGAGAGATATGTAGTGGTACCTCAAGTTGTCTTAATTTGCGTTTCTTTGAGTAATAGTGATTTAGAGCACTTTTTCATTTACTAGAAAAGGTTTCAATTTCTTCATCTGAAAATTATCTGTTCATATCCTTTGGCCATTTATCAATTGGAGAATGGCTTGAATTTTTATAAATTTGAGTCAATTAGGCCTCCTTTATTCTTTTCTTTTTAATAATTATAACTTTTTATTGACAGAACCCATGCCAGGAAGAACCCAAGAAGAAAAACAAAATTGTAAACAGTTTACATTCATTTCCCAGTCTTCTTTCTTTGGGTGTAGCTGCTTCTGTCCATCATTGATCAATTGGAACTGAGTTAGATCTTCTCTTTGTTGAAGAAATCCACTTCCATCAGAATCCATCCTCATACAGTATTGTTGTTGAAGTATATAATGATCTCCTGGTTCTGCTCATTTCACTTAGTATCAGTGTTGGAATCCTTACAAAGTGTTAAGTCTTTAGAATTGATAGAGACAATAATTATCTAATTTAGGATGGTTCAGTATGATTAATCTGATCCTACAAGGAGATGTTATGGGCTGGAACTTGAAACAAGGTAATAAGTGGAATTGAGGAAACAATGTTTAAATCTAGTTTAGAATTGATTTAATCCTACAACTAATGATTTCTCAATGATATAAAGATTGGTGTGTACTCAGTGTATAGCCTATAAGTAAGAAGCTCTCAGGGCCAATCTCCCACATTCTGGGAGATTGAGAGCTGGGAGTGAGTGGAAACAACAGTTGTGAAGATTCAGAACCAAGATTCAGAGGGAGCTGGAGGACAAGGACAAAGCTGCAAGAGCTCTTGGTATCAAGGAAGGAGATAGGCCTCTAAGAAAGCTAATCAGGCCCAAGGAAAGAGGCAAGACTTGGAAGGAGAAAATAAACGTTTGGATTTTATAAGCTGGCTGTATTATGAGGTGATTATTACTTTGAACTGAAACTAAGGCTGCCTCCAGAAAAGCTCCCCAAGAAACCTGCTCCCAGAGAACCATCATATATTATAGAAAAAGAAGAACACCACACATAAGTTCATGTAGGTCTCTCCAAGCCTCTCTGTATTCATCCTGCTGGTCATTTCTTACAGAACAATAATATTCCATAACATTCATATACCACAATTTACCCAACCATTCTCCAATTGATGGGCATCCATTCATTTTCCAGTTTCTAGCCACTACAAACAGGGCTGCCACAAACATTTTGGCACATACAGGTCCCTTTCCCTTCTTTAGTATCTCTTTGGGGTATAAGCCCAGTAGTAGCACTGCTGGATCAAAGGGTATGCACACTTTGATAATTTTTTGGACATAATTCCAGATTGCTCTCCAGAATGGTTGGATTTGTTCACAACTCCATCAACAATGTATCAGTGTCTCAGTTTTCCTGCATCCCCTCCAATATTCATCATTATTTTTTCCTGTCATCTTAGCCAATCTGACAGGTGTGTAGTGGTATCTCAGAGTTGTCTTAATTTGCATTTCTCTGATCAATAGTGATTTGGAACACTCTTTCATATGAGTGGAAATAGTTTCAATTTCATCATCTGAAAATTGTTCATATCCTTTGACCATTTATCAATTGGAGAATGGCTTGATTTCTTATAAATTAGAGTCAATTCTCTATATATTTTGGAAATAAGGCCTTTATCAGAACCTTTAACTGTGAAGATGTTTTCCCAGTTTGTTGCTTCCCTTCTAATCTTGTTTGCATTAGTTTTGTTTGTACAAAGGCTTTTTAATTTGATGTAATCAAAATTTTCTATTTTGTGATCAATAATGGTCTCTAGTTCATCTTTGGTCACAAATTTCTTCCTCCTCCATAAGAGAGATAAATTATCCTATGTTCCTCTAATTTATTTATAATCTCCTTCTTTATGCCTAAATCATGGACCCATTTTGATCTAATCTTGGTATACGGTGTTAAATGTGGGTCCATGCCTAATTTCTGCTATACTAATTTCCAGTTATCCCAGCAGTTTTTGTCAAATAATGAATTCTTATCTCAAAATTTAGCATCTTTGGGTTTGTTAAACATTAGACTGCTATAGTTGACTATTTTGTCTTGTGAACCTAACCTATTCCACTGATCAACTAATCTATTTCTTAGCCAATACCAAATGGTTTTGGTGACTGCTGCTTTATAATATAGTTTTAGATCAGGTACAGCTAGGCCACCTTCATTTGATTTTTTTTTTTCACTAATTCCCTTGAGATTCTGGATCTTTTGTTCTTCCATATGAACTTTGTTGTTATTTTTTCTAGACCATTAAAATATTTTCTTGGAAGTCTGATTGGTATAGCAGGCCTCCTTTATTCTTAAAAAAAAATAATTCCTTGACCATGAAGTCTTCTCAAGCACAGTATAACCACCTTTTACAACCAGATTCCAAGAAAAAAGAAAGTTTCCTACAAATTAGATCTAAAGTCACTAGACTGGGAATATCCCTTATTCAGTTAGGCGCTGTTACTTGTCATATTCTTTCAAAGAGGTCAAAGACAGAGAAGAATGACCCATATACATAACAATATTTAAAGCATCGCTTCTTGTTGTCGTAAAGAACTGGAACCTAAAGTGATGCTAGTGATTTGGGGAATAGCCATGCAAATTATAGTTCAGGAAGGTAAGGGAATATTGTACCTTTAGAAATGATGACAGTGATACATTCAAAGAAAGCTGTAAACACTTATATGATTTACATAGTGATAATATTAATAGGAAGCATTTATGGAGTACTTTAAGGGACAGTTAGGTGGCCCACGGAATAAAGCACTACACCTGAGTTCAAATCTGACCTTAGACACTTATTAGCTCTGTGACAAGTCATTTAAACCTGTTTACCTTAGTTTCCCTATCTATAAAATAATTTAGAAAAAGAAATGGCAAACCACTCCTATTATCCTTACCAGAAAACTACAAATGGGGCCACAAAGAGTTAGATAGAACTTGCCAGGCATTTTACTATCCATTATCTCATTTGATCATTTCAACAACCCTGTAAGAAAGATGATATTATTAATTCTTTTACAGATTTGAAAAAAAACAAAACCTTGAGATACAATAGTTTAATAATTTGCCCAGGCTTATAGGGCTAGTAAGTTTCTGAGATTGGATTTGAATTCATGTCTTTCTAACTCCAAGTGGTGCTCCAGCTATTATTATAACCAGCTACCTACAACAATTGAGATCACATAAAGGAAAATTGAAAGACTTCAGAAATCTGCCAATGAATATAGTGGCCAACCATGAGTTCAGAAGAGGTCTCAGACTCCACATTCTTGGGCTTTGAACAAATCAGTACAAATCAGACATAACCAGTGTGGAAAAAATGATTTTGCTTATCTATTCATATTTGTTACAAGAGAAGGCTTTTATTTGGGGGCAGGGTAGGGAGGTAAAGGAAGGAAAGAAGGAAGGAAAGAAGGAAGGAAGGAAGGAAGGAAGGAAGGAAGGAAGGAAGGAAGGAAGGAAGGAAGGAAGGAAGGAAGGAAGGAAGCGTCCATGAAACTTTCTTTTAATACACAGAAGAAAGCAGAAGAAAGTTCAGAAGGGGAAACAGACAAGAAGGAGGCAGCTTTGTTGCTATTTTGTTAAATTTAATATATACTTTTTTTAAAACTATGTAACAGAAGTTGAAAGCATAATATATAATCCTCTTCTTGTTTCTTTTTGTATGTTGAATAGTTATTGTTTGCTGTTTCTTAAATGCATTAGACATAAGAGATATTGATGGATATGGACAAAAATATAAAGATAAAAAAATATAAAAAGTGAGTTGCATTTGTAATCTGGCCTCAGACTTCATCACATGACTAAAATAGCTTTCTTCAGGTTACTACTGACCTCACAACTTCTAAATCTAATACTTAGTTCTCAAACTTCTTGATCTCCTGACAGTTTTCACCATTAAAGATTCCTCTTCCTAAGTACTTTCTCTTACCTACTGTAGTGACACATTATTCCATCTGTGTCACTGTGTGACTCAGTATCCCTTTCCAGACTTCATAGCTAGAACTCTCAAGCAACAAAGAAATGGATTCAAATCCTGCCTCATACAAATATTAGCTATGCCACTAGACAAGTCATTTAGCCCCTCTAAGACTGTCCACTCATCTGTGAAATGATATTAACAAAACCATTTAAGCTCACAGAATTGAGAGAAAGTTTCTACCAAAACAAGCTACCTCTAAGCCCAAAGGGCTATCAAACTGTGCATACCCTTTAATCTAGCAATGTCTCTATTGGTCTGTATCCCAAAAAGATCATAAAAAAGGAAAAAGGACCCGCATGTACAAAAAATTTTGTAGCATCCCTTTTTGTAGTAGCAAGAAATTGGAAACTGAGTGGATGCCCAGCAATTGGAGAATGGCTGACTAAGTTATGGTATATGAATGTTATGGAATAGTATGTTCTATAAGAAACAGCAGGATGATTTCACAAAGGCCTGGAGATGCTTACATGAACTGATGCTAAGTGAAGTCAGTAGAACCAAGAGAACATTGTACACAGCAACAACAAGATAATACAATGATCAATTCTGATGGATGTGTCTCTATAAACAAAATTCGCGCCAAAGATGTTGAAGACCTCCTACAGATAATGAAGTCCTCTAGATAATACTGTTTGTGAATGATGATATTCTAATAACACTAAGTCACAGGATATGGTAGAGTCTCCTAAAATGAGGCCTATGCTTACTCAAAAAAAAAGGATTTAGTCTAACTCTATATTCAGGGAAACCAAGGAGATAAAAAATACCTATTGTCAAAAATAATTTTCACTAAAATGACAATTAGAAAAATAATAGAGAAGCCCAGCTCTCCCTAGGAATACCCCAACAAGGTTCTGGAAGGATTATAAGAGTCTAAAACTTAGCGAAAATCTAGAAACACAATATAGGCCCTTCTATTAGGAAATGGCTGACTAAACTACAATATTCAAATGTAATGAAATATCATTATACTATTAAAAAATGACTAGAGGGATAAAGACAGAAAAACCTGGAGAGATTTATATGAGCTAAGGCAGAATGGAATGCGCAAAATCAGGAAAGCAATTTAGCATGAGTACAACATTGCAAAGGAAAACACACTTTTGAAAGATTTAAGAACTCTGATCAATGCTGTGAACAATCATGACTTTGCAAGGGGGGTAGTGAATCATGTTTCCCATCTATTTATAGAGAAGAGATGGACTGAATAAGTACAAAATGAAACATTCATTTTCAGATACTACCAATAGCCCTGAAGTATCAGAAGTATCTTCCATGTATATGCTTCTGCCAGTGATGTGCTAGAACCAGCTCATAGCAATTTAGGTGAGCTAATTATTAAATCTTCATTGTGAGCATCACAGAAATTGGCAAATATTAGAAATCAGGGTTTGATTTATTGTTACATTGTTTTCTAAACTTAAGAATGTTATATTGAAAATGTTAATAATGCAGATAAAAATTATGTGTGTTATGGTTACTTTTTTAGAGAGCTAGTTGTTAAAACATGTACCAATGTATCTCTGGTTCTATACAAACATTCTGACCACATTCTCTTTTCATATATCCATTCTTATGTGTATCCCAGCTGCATGTTTCCTATATCATAATCTTCCATATGTTCCCTGGCCACATGTTTTCTATATTAGTGTTCCTCCTTATATATGTTCCCTACATATATGTCCATTCTAGAGTTTCCACTGATAACATGCATATATTTATGGGATAATATGCCATGGTCTTATAGTAAAAAATATTTTATTGATAATTTTCTTATTATGTTATTTCATTAAGAGCTTTTGTATTGAATTAATCGAAGCAGATAGTTAGCACAGCAGAAAGAATACCAAACTTGTTTTAAAAAAAAAACAAACCTGAGTTTAAATCTTCCTCATCTACTAGTTGGGTGGTCCTAGCTAAGTCACTTAACCTCTGTTTGCCTCAGTTGTGCTCCAAAGTCCCTTTTAGTTCTAAATCCGTGATCCTCAATTAGGCAACGTGGAATACTGGATAGAGAGTTGATTGAAGCCAAGAGAGCTTTTCTAGAAGACCCAATCACCAATCTCTGAAACATAAGAACTGTTTTTCCTATGAGGCAACTCTTTTCTCTGTGTAAGGTCTGGTGACCTTAGTAGTTTCCATGGATTTAACTATCACCTCTATTCAGATACCTTCCCTTGAGTCCCAGGCCTACATTACCAAGTGACTTAAACCTTTTCTGATAGAGTCTGATTCTTTTTGTACAGCAAAATAATGTTTTGGTCATGTATACTTATTGTGTATCTAAGTTATATTTTAATATATTTAACATCTACTGGTCATCCTGCCATTTAGGGGAGGGGGTGGGGGTGGGGTAAGAGGTGAAAAATTGGAACAAGAGGTTTGGCAATTGTTAATGCTGTAAAGTTACCCATGTATATATCCTGTAAATTAAAGGCTATTAAATAAAAAAAATTAAAAAAAAAAAAAAAAAAAAAAACCTTTTCTGATAGATATGCTATAGGTTTCTCAAATTCAACACATCAATACAGAACTCATTTTCTTCACCCTCTTATAAACTTGTCTTTTTCCCTTGAGGTCAACAGCATACTTCCAGTTAACCAGGTTCATTACCTCTCAGGTTCAATTCTACTCTCCCTCATAGTCTATTGCCATATTATCTATTCTACTTCCACGATATCTCTTGCATCAGTTCCCTTTCCTGAACTCACACCAAAGTCATCCTACTATAGGTACTCATCAGCTCTTCTATGATAATATCTTCCTAATAGCTTCCTCTTCTTTGCACTTCTCTTTTCTCTAACACATCCCCCAAAATAATGTTCCTAAAACTGGCGCAAAACTCCTGTATTGGATCCTTCACAATCTGGCTTTTCTACTTTTCCAGATATATCATTCTCTATCTACCTTCTTACTGTTCTTCACACTGGACTCAGTCATGCCTAGAATGAAAAGTCTTCACACCTCTGTATCTTAGCATTCCTACCATCCTTCAAAGCTCAGCACAATTGGTCTATGTCTTTCTATAAAGACTTTCCTGATCACTTCCCCTATCCTCACAATCACTGGAATGGAGTACTTATTAATTTATTAATCATTTAATAAGTACCAAGCACTGTGCAGAGAGTTGGAGATAAATATAAAATAGCAAGATGGGTCTTGCTCTTAAGTTCATGTTTTGATTAGGGTAGAAAATATATATAGAAGGTTTCATATTTGTGTAGCAATCCTGTAGGACCTGAACCAGATTAAAATGTGATTGGAAAATGTTTAACAAAAAAAAAAAAAAAATACAATATAATGTTCATTTGTGTTTTGCTAAGTCAATAAGCTGTCCACGGGGATCAGTTTCTACTTAACCGGCTAAGGACTCTGGCAAAGCAGTAGAGAGAAAAGGGGAGAGGGAGGAGGTTAAGTATACACGCAGACAACATAGAGCCATAGTCGGAAACTGGGAAAGAGTATAGGGAATGAAAGAGAAAGTCCTCTGTGAAGGAAGCCTGCTTTTTTAGCTCCTTAAGACTAGGGTCTTTTGGCCCCAAGGTTGGTCTGGGATTAGAATGAGGGAAGGGATGATTTCCCCCAGTCATCTTTTATTTACTTCATCTACTTTTATATCTCCCTCTTTTCGAGTATGTTGTTTTCCAATAGAATGTAAGCATGATGAAGGCAAGGATTTTCTAACACCACAGTTCCTGTTACATTGTAGGTTCTTAATTAATACTTATTATTATTTATATATTTATTATTAAAAATAATTAAGTATTAATTGACTTGTTTATTGTTATTAATTATATATAATCATATATTATATATAATTATTAAACAATTAATTGTTTACTTTTCAAGTAGGTTACATGGTTTGTATCTTTTTTAAGCTTTCTTTTCCTTTGAATCTTATTAACCTAACAGAGGAGGATCATATATCCCTTCAGTGGAAATACAGTACTAAGTCAGGAACCCTCTTCTATCCGCCAGGCTGCGCACCCCCATCCCTCTCTCATGAAATAGTGGCAGGCCCTAATGTGAACCAACTCCTCAGTGATGTTGCAGAAAAAAAACGACTCGCACGTCCATGTTTTGGAAGAGAAATGAGGATTTGGGAACGTAAGCATCTCAGAAAACATACCAGGAGCGTCTTTTTTAATTGTGGCCAGCCATGCGAGTTTTACAAAACTCGTTTCACAGGTACAGGGGCTGGGGGCGGCGCTTAGAAGCGCAGAAACTAAACACGTCCCGCGAGTGGGGCGGCGCAGCAGGACCGCCCTCCCGCCCCGCAACTTCTCCGCGGGTATCCCCCTAACCGCCTCGCCATCTGCTCCCAGCGCAAGGCGGAAGCCTGGGGTTCGCGTCATCGCCAGCCGGCCCGGGCCGTGCCCGAACAAGCCCGAAAGCCTCGGCTTCCAAGCAGGTGGTTGTTCGCTGGGAGGAGACCCGCCCTTAGCATCCCGGGGACAGCGGATCGTTTTTCGCGACTCCATCTGCTCCGCCGCCCACTAATTGGCCGGCCCAGAGCCGCCTTTTATGCGCGACAAAGAGGCCCCCGGCCGCGGCTCGCCCTCCCGCCCCTCCCCGCCTCCCGCCCCTCGGGCGCTACGCGCCGCGGCCGGGCCGGGCTCCGGCTGAAATAGCCTCCTCAGTCCCCGCCTCCTCCCGCCGCGGCGGCCTGACGTCCCGCAGGTACCCGGGGGGGAGGGGAGCGCTTTGCAACAATTGGGCGGGTCCGAAGCCGGGACGCGCGGAGCGAAGCGCCAACATGCCGAGGGGGCGGCGCACCGGGAGGCTCGGGATTGGCGGGCTCTCCCGCGGGGCTCCCCCTCCGGCCGCCGCCCATTGGCTGGAACCTCACATTCCGTCTCAAGGCGCCAGAACCCGGGGCTTTAGCGGGGCAGGGGCAGGTCCGCGCTCCAGTCGGGACCGGGACATCCAGGCCGCCGGGCGCTTCCTGAGGGCAGAGGCCGGCGCGAGCTGCCCGGGGGCTTCGCCGAGATAAGCAGAGCCCGCGTCTGGGGGAGGGGGAGCAGGAAGGGGAAAGGCTCCTGCGCTCGCGCCCCTCCGCCCATGGTCAAGTTCGATGCGCGTCCCCAGACCGCCGCGCCGCTGAGCAGCCCCGCTTCCCGCGCCCCGGCGTTGGCGGAGGAAGCCTCTTTCGGAGGGAGGGCGGTAAGGAAGGTCGGGGGCGTTGCTGGGGTCCCCGGGGCTGGGGGGCGCAGAGCAGCCTCCCCCACGCCGGAACTCCCTGATTGAGGGGACTTGGTCACTGCTGGCCCTGCGCTCCCCGTGATTCGGGGAGGGGACCCCCAGATCTCATCTTGGATCTCATCTTTGGAAAGGCTCGTCTCCAGAACCCCGAAAGACATCGAGGTCCGAGAGGAAGGCGCTCGGCAGTTTTGTGATACGCGGCAGTACTTTGCGCCAAAATTAACTGACCTGGGAGACCCTGGGACTTTCTGACACATTTGCCACCCCTTTTCTCCCCCATCCCCACCCCTGGCCGGGGTCTGCTACCGCTTTTTCCTTCCAGTGGCTCCAATTTGTTTCCCTCGAGCGTTTTCCAAGATTTTGAGCGCTCAAAATTAAGACGTTTGCACAAGCAGACCGGAGGGGGAGGTGGGTTAATGAGGGGAGGAAGGGGGGGGGGAGGTCATGGAAATGCCGGAAAGGGAAGAATGCTTGCAAAAAGAATATAATTCTTTCCTCAAATTTTAAAATCTCTTTTCTTGCACAATTGCAACTTACAGATGGAGGTCAACTGTTTAACACTGCAAGACCTAATCAGCCCCAGGCAGCCTAGGCTAGAATTTGTGATTGAAGATGGGGAAAATGCACAAAAGGTAAGTGCAAAAATATTTGAAGCTTAATAATAACTGCCTTTAACACCGCCTGGTTTCAGCAAATCTAGGCTGAGCCGATTAACTCACTTCCTAAGTAACTTTGGACAAGTCACTTTACATTTCTGAAACCCGGGTTTCCATGTCTTTTAAAATGAGGAGACTAGACTCGATTAACCTGTAAGGTTCTTTCTAGCTCTTTTTATCATTCTGTGGTGTGACTTGTGTTTCAGGTAAATCCAACTTGATTTTAGTATTTTTCAGAAGGTCAACATCAGTAAATTCCTGACAAATGAGGAAGCCCACGTGCTATAGAATACAATGTCAGTGTTCTCTGAAATTTATAGTCGGTTTTTAAAGCAAAGGCTATCAATCACTACTTTTTCCACCATCATTGAATATTTAAGAACATGTATTATCGAGCTAGACTGATCCAAGGAGCAAATACAGGTCATTGCATTTCTAATAAGGGAGCCAAAGTATACTTTAGCCCAGCCAATTCATTTTATAGATGAGGAAACTGAGACACCATGAGGTTAAGTGTCATGATGATTATATTAATTATATTAATAATATTATTAAGTCACATACATAATAATCATCAGAGGTGACATTTGAACTTAGATAACTGTATTGTATTATGCTGAAATGCTGTTTCAGTTGCAACCAAGTAAATTAAATCTCACTGGTGTTTGAATAATTGAAATGTAAACTACTTTGATAACAATCAGGAAGTACATCTCAAACAAACATTTTTCACACTTTTTTTACATTTCTTACCTGTGGTGATATGGGTACTGTCAATAAAAGAATATAAGATAATATAAGATAAGGAATTTTTACAGTTGTGATAATAGATTTGCACTGAACCAGCTGTATACATGTATTTAGGAAGACCCAGGTTCAAATATCACCTCAGGCATAAACTCTATTACTCTGGATAACAGCTTTTTTCAGAGCCTCAGTTTCCTGAACTCTTAATGCTGGATAAGATGTTTTATATGTGTAAGATGCTTTGCAAACTTTAAATATCTATATAAATGTGAACTATTGCTATTTTTTATTATGTAACCGGCTGGACCTAATGGTGCTTTGTATATCTATGCAGCAAGATAATAATGCTGATTGCTCCTTAGGGTTAATAGAATCCATGATATTGGTCTAAAATAGCACTGATCTCTGGCCAGTAACTGCCCTAATAGCTAGCAATTATAAAGCATTGTAAAGCTTGCAGAACACTTTACAAATAGCATCTCCTTGGAACTTCATAACAACTATGAAAAGTAGGTGTTTTTATTATCCCCATTTTACAGATGAAGAAACTGAGGCAGGCTTAAATGAGTTGCCCAGGGTCATACAGCTAAATAACTGAGAAAGAATTTGAACTCAAGTGTTCTGACACCAAGTTCAGTCCTCTTTTCACTGTCTCTGATCAACCATAGATGCTATAAGCCATGAATTATAATATCTTGATAATTTGCTGTACATTTTAGGCAGAGACAAGCAAACAGTCTTAGTTCATAGGATTTTTATAATAAGAAGCAGCTTAGAAGTCATCTTAAAAGGCATCTAAACTTTGTTGGCACTTAATCATATTTTAAAAACTGAATTTTAATATAGGCCCACTTCTTTAACTGTGATTAAGTTCACTTAGCTTCTCCTGGTTTATTTGATCTTATATTTAGATTCAGCAATAATAATGAAACTGACTTGATAGGTTTTTAAGTGGAATTGCTCATAAGCACTTTCTCCTTCAATTGACAGGTATGGTGCCCATGCCCATGTAAGAGAAGCATGGAATTAGGAGTAGAATGCTGGTCTTTGACTCAGGAAAACTTTGGTTTGGACCTTCTTTCAACACTTCCTCACTGTATATCTATGAGCTAGTCACTTAACCTGAGTCTCAGTTTCTTCATATGTAAAATGAGAAAACTGGACTTTGGCTTCTAAAGTCTCTTCCAGATTGAAACATGCTCTTGGAAAGACTTGAATTTGAATCAGTTGGGTCCAATTAGCTTTCAGTTTTCTTATTTGTAAAATCAGGGAATTAAACCAGATTTCTTGTTAAGGTCCTTTCCAATGACTGATCTTGTGACTAAAATAGGGTTTTAGGGGTTTTTAAGAGTAGCACATGATATTCTGCTATTATTTTGAAGTTTATAAGATGATAATTTTTTTTTTTTTTTTGCCTGTCATACTACTTGTCTAATTTTTGTAAAGAAAAAAGATAATTAGAATACACTATATTTACATAAGGCTTTAAAGTTGACTGCCTTTTCACATTTATTATCTCATATTCTCTTCCAAACATCTCTGGGAAGGAGAACAAGTATTCTCATTAAACTGTATTCTCATAAAAGAGCAGGCTTAAAAAAGAGGCTTAGTCATACCACAAATCTGGCACTTGACCAAGTCTATTGTTTTTTTAAGGGCATATTCTTTTTTCAAAAAAAGAAAATATCTCAAAATTTTATTCCTTAAGAGAGCATTATTTCTTATAACCTAAGCTATATGTGGAAGAAATGAAATAGAAGAAAATGTTACAAGTCCTTACTTTAAAGATAGCTAAGTAAGATATTGATAACCAGTCTCTTCTCCAAGCTTTACACAACTGCCAAAATATACTCCTAAAAAGTATCTGATCATTCTGCACCCCCTGCTCAAAAAATTTCAATAGCTTTCAGGCATCTCTAAATTAAAATATAAATTTCAGTGTTTTAGAAGGAAGGATATGATCATTAAGTGCCAACTAAGAGCTTAGCACTTTATAATTACTGTCTCATTGATCCTCCCAACCACTCTGGAAAGTTGGTGCTACTGTCCCCATTTGACAGATGAGGAAAATTGAGGCAGACAGTGAGTTGTCTAAGCTCACACAGCTAGTATCTGAAGTTACATTTAGATTCTAGTTTTTCACCAGAACGTCAAAGCACAGTCTGACTCTAATCTATTTTTCTAGATTCATTCACAAACTACATTCAGCCAAAGCAGCTGGTTGCTTATATTCCATGTCCCACCCTTTGCTGTTGCCCTCCAAGTTCTTTGTCCTGCCTGGAATCCTTCCTCCCCTCATCTCTAACTCTCAAAATCTGTAGCTCCTTTCCAAGGTCAGTTCAAATGTATCCTCCTCTAGGAGATCTTTACTTATTCTAGTTATTAGTACTCTACCTTCCACTGAAATTACTTTGTATATATTTTTCTATCCACTTAACTTCGTAATTGTTCTATCCTCCCCCAACACAATAAGTCAACTCTGAGATCAGAGGTCGTTTAGGTTTCTGTCTTTGTATCCTACTTCTGGACAAGGCCCAACTTTGTTTAATTAAACAATAAAACAATAAAAAAACAGATTTCCAAAAACTGGAAAGGATCTGTTATCTCCTATAAGTCTCAGTACTCAGGAGTTTTGTTTTCTTTCTTAGGGTCAGTGGTTTTGGTTTTTTGGGTTTTTTGGTCAAATAATTAGGGAAAAAATATTTCTCACTATATCCAGCCTTGATAAAGATTTCTCCTCACTAGTGCCATGTCAAATTGAACATGCATATTTTAACCAGCCAATCAGTAAGCATTTTGTTAAGTGTCTATCATGTGCCAGATACTGTGCTAAATGGTAAGCATGCAAAGAGGTAAAAGACAGCCCGAGCCCTCAAGGAAGTCACAATTTAATGTAGGAAATAATGTGTGAAAATGCCAGAAAATAGAATGCATGAGTTGGGATTATTTACCCTCAAGAAGAAAGGAATGAGGGATGAGTTAATAATTAGATTTAAGCCAAAATATCATGAAGAGAGAAAATAATCAGGTTAAAATTAGGCTAAGAAAAGCAGCATGGAGTAGTGGTTAGAGCATCATATAAAGTAAGAAAGACCTGGGTTCAAATTCTAATGCATTTCGACTGTGTAATTTTAGAAAAGTCACTTGACTCTCAGTACTCCAAACAACCCTTGAGGCTTCTAAGTTGCAGAACAAATATCGATGTGTAATGGAAGATGTTTTTTCCCCTTGAATTTCGCAATCTCAGTATTTTGGTTTGGGGCTTTAAAGAAAAAAAAAAAATGACAAAACATTTGTTTAATGGATGCCTGCAAAGCACATGCTAGGTGCCTTGGACATCAGTAAAAAAACAAAACCCAAGATGATGCCTGCTCACAAGGAACTCACCTTCTAGTAGAGTAGAGATTTTTAATCTGGAATTCAGGGCCCCCTTGATAGATTTCAGGGAGTCTGTGAACTGGGATTAGAAAAAAATTTCATCGTTATTTTTACAAATCTGTAGTTAAAATTAAGCATTTCTTTTCACTTTTGAATATTTTAAATGTTATTCGTCAATACAAGGGAAGCTCCAAGATGTATGATTTTATATTCCAAGTATTCACGAGTGCTAATGGAATCACTGCTGAGTGAACAGACCCAAACCCAAGGATTTGAAAACCCAAATTTCAAGTTTTCTGGACAACAGAATATTATTCTAAAAATGCATCTAGGATTTATTAGACTGCCAGAGGCCCATGACATTTAAAAAAAAAAAGATGAAGAACCCCCATAATAAAAGGTGACAAAATATATAAAGTGGTTTCAGCTACAGGTTTGATGGAAAGACTAAGCGGGCCTTAGGATACAGCAGCAAAACAGACACATGATTCAAAGGAGTCATCCACAATGACTTTATTTCCATGTCCTTCTGCCTCCTGTCCTATTATAATCATCTGACAGTATCAAATACAGTGAAGGGTTCCTTCATACATTGAAATCCCATGAAAATCAAATTAAGTAAGAATCAGAAGAAGCCTCTGGTTGGGCAGAATTTTTCACCTGATCTAATGTTTAAGTCCCATTAACCTCTCTCACTAAATTTTTGTTTAATTTGTTTGACCTGTGGGATGGTTTTTTTTCTTCAGGCCTATGTTAATGATGGAAATCTTAAATGACCTGTTTATGATTTCAGCTGATGAACTGTTCTCATTTGGCCCATCATTAAACAATCTTTCTCTTTAATAGGAAAATATATTTGTTGATCGATCGAGGATGACTCCAAAGACACCAATGAGAAGTGAGCCAATTGATTTATCAAAGCAAAAAACCTGCACACCCGAAAGAAATCCAATTACACCAGTTAAGCTTGCCGACAGACCTCAGTCAGAACCCTGGACTCCTACAGCTAATCTGAAGATGCTCATTAGTGCTGCTAGTCCTGACATGAGAGACAGAGAAAAGAAGAAGGAGCTGTTCAGACCAATTGAAAACAAGAATGATGCATTCTCAGACTCACTACAGGTAATAACAGCTGCTATTTACTCAGTGCTTTAAGGTTTGCAAAGTACTTTACCAATTATTTCATCCTCACAGCAACCCTGGGAAGTAAATGCTATTTTATCCCCATTTTTATATATAGGGAAATTGAGTCAGATAGTGGTTAAGTGATTTGCCCAGGATCACATAGATAGTAAGTGGGTTTAAAAGAGATTGCGAAAAAGTTAGGATAAAGCATTTATCCTAAATTTAAAAGGTAATCATAAACAATAAGCTGCTACTATGTGCCTCAATGACTTAGAGATCACTTGGTTACAGGCTTAAAGATCTAGAGTCCACTCCTCATTTTATTGGTGTGCAGTCAATTTCAGTTGTGTCCAACTCTTCATAACTTCATTTGAGGTTTTCTTGGCAAAGATACTTTATCATTTTGTCATTTCCTTCTCCAGCTCATTTGATAGATGAGCTGAGTGACTTGCCCAAGGTCACACAGCAAGGTCTAAGGCTGGGTTTGAACTCAAGAAGATGAGTCTTCCTGAGAGCCTGGTGCTCCCTTTATCGTGCCACCTAACTAAGGATGGGGGGGGCGGGAGGGGCCTTCCCTCAGAGGTAAAATGACTTGTCTGTGGTCCCCCAGGTGACATAGATGGGAGTTGGGCTTAGGTCCTTAGACTTGAGAAGATTTAATCAATCCCCTGTACCACCTGGCTGCCTTAGGTAAGCAGGCAGAGGTGTGTCAACTTAGAGAGTAGAAAGTTGTCATCCTCTTTAACAATTGGCTCCTTTAAAAAATTCAAAAGGCAGACATTCCTGAGTGAGTAGAGTTGGCCTCACCACCTTGCGGATTTGGATTCAAATCTCACCTTTGTTATAGATTGGCTTTGTGACCTAGTCAAGTCCCTTAACATTTTAGTGCCCTGGAGTTTTGGCATATAGTAAGCTCTTCATAAATGTTTTAGCTCTCTACTACAATTTGCATGATCATGGTTGATTTGTATCTGATGGAGGAGCTCTTTACACCAATGAAATCAAGAGATAGAAAAATAAATGAACAAATAAATAAATTTAAATGAAGAATGTTTCATTACCAGTATCTTTCAGTCCATCAATAGAGGTATACTGCATAATATTCTTTAGGAGATAGGCACTGATTTCATTGGAATAGGTAACTCCTCCTGGGTAAGGAAGCCTCCTATATCAAGGCAGATCAGTATCTTCTCTGCAACATACAGCTCTTGCCTAGAGCCTTGAAATATTAAGTGACTTGGCAGATGGAGACAGAGCAAAAAAAATAAGAGTCTTCATTCTGAAAATGATTTTTCATTATAAATTTCTTTTTTTAAAACTGATGCTAACTTAAATAACCCAAATAGAACCAACTTTTTAAGATTTAAGATTTTTTTATCCTGTTTTGTGAAGAAATTCTTGTAATCTATAAAATCCATTTGCGTTTCAATTCAACAAAGGCTCTATTTTCAGTTGGTCTTGACCTGAAAATTTTTCTTTCTTACAAATTAATAACCTTTATTTATTCTAATCATTACAGATTATTTATGGTTCATTGATTTTGTTCTTTGTTGAAATATAGCCACTCTCTTAGTTGCTTGTGGTCATTTGACCTGTCAGTACCCTCATGCAATTCTAGAACTGTTAGTTGCAGAGCAAATGAAGAAATATTTTAATAGAGGAAATTAGCTCACTGGGAGTTCTGTCTATGAATGAAATCAGAATTCCTATCAAAAATAGATATTATCTTTAACAAGATCCAACAAAAATGTCCAGTGATTTTTTTTTTAATCCCCTTCTGAAGCTTGTTTGTATTTAGTCATATTTTGTGTTGTTCTTTGCTACTGTTTACATACTTGTATTTATTAGAGCATAGATCTTAGGCTGGAAGAAATCTCTTGAGTCTATCTTTTCTAGCTCCCTCATTTTACAGGCCAGAAGTAGTCAAGTGATTTCCTTGTAATTACCATCATGCAAACATTAAGCATCAAAGCCAGCATTTGAACTCAGGTCCTCTGATTTCGACACATAGTAAGCACTTAGTAAATAGTTCTTGATAGAGGTTTTTAATGGCTTTTTCCATACTGTTCTAATATTTATCAGCATTTTTTTTCCTTGCATTGATAGATGCAAATAATTAGTTCTGTCATTGAATAATTAAAAATTAAATAGATATATAGCAAATTGAGATCACTGATTTATCTATTTGGGAGTGTCACAGGCTACAGATTTTCAGAAAGAATAAAGATATGTGTATTACACAATACTGAAAATAATTGCCTCTTTGCCTAAAGCCAGAACAAGTTTTACAACTCCCTTCATACATTTATTCTCTTCCTCTACACATACCTTGTCTTTTGTCATTCTCTTTGTCATTTTTCCTTTGGAAAGACATTTTCAAAGCAAGTGATAGCTAGTTCAAAGTGAAACCAAATTGTGAAACATTTAGGATAAGAACATTTATGAAAAATTTAGAACATAATCATAGTCACTAAGTACCTGCCATATGCCTCTATGACATAGAGGTCATGTAGTCATAGACTCATAGATCAGTTTATCATTTTTAGTTGCATCTGATCCTTCATGATCTCATTTGGGGTTTTCTTTGCAAAAATATTAGAGAGATTTGCCTTTGCCTTTTCCAGCTCAAACAGAAGTGTAAACTGAAACAAATAGAATGAAGTGACATTCCCAGCATCTCACAACTAGTAAATGTCTGATCTAGACTTGAACTCAGGAAGACTTATCTTTCTGACTCTGGGCCAGTTGCTTTATGCACTATAGTACTTCCTAGTTGAAGAAACTGAATCTCAGGGAAGGTAAAGTATAGTTACATAGCTAACATAAGTGAGGGTTGAACCCATTTGCTCAGACTTAAGAGTCCTTACTTTTCTCACTGTCCCACACTTCCACTTCCTCTGAGACCCTCAAAGATCTTTGATTTCCTCAATGAAAAGAACACCACTCATCCAGTTACTGATACCATCTCTGTGCTTTAGTAGACTTAATGTAACAAAGAAAAATTGATCACCTAGCCTCTATATGCTGAGGAACTCTCCCAAACTCAGCTAGGCCAACTTTGATTAAGAGTGTCAGAAGTACCTAGATTCAGGCCCTGCCTTATGCTGGCTGTATGATCTTGGTCAAATCGGTTATCCTTTCAATAACCCAGGCTACTCTAAGTCTATAAACTGTGAAAGAGCAGCAAGATCTGCCTTAGCTCCCTTGGATCTGTTGTCATCTCTGTGGTTATGATTCTCAGCTTTCCTTCTCCAATGTCCTGTCTCCAACTACCCATGGGACATCGCATAGACATCTTAAACTCAACATGTCGCCCCCCAAAAGAACTTATTTTTTCCCTCCTTGTTCTCTCTTCTTATTAACTTGCCTATTACTATCAAGCTTTGCACTATACTCCTGGTTACTCAGGTTCACAGCCTAGGTGTAATTCTCAATTTTTCATCTTTCCTTCATCTCTTTCTCCCCTTTCCCCTTCCCCCACCAATCCAATCTATTTCCAGATTCTATTGATTCTGCTTTCATAAGATCTCTTGAATATGCCTCCTCTTCTCTCACACTGCCACTATTCTGGTACATGCTTTCATCAGCCCATAACTGACTGCTGTAGTAGCTTTCTGGTTGATCTTCCCTCCACAAGCCCCTCCTCACTCTAGTCCATTCTGCTCTTGGCTGTCAGGTTGATCTTCCTAAAGTAAAGGTCTGAGTGTGGTACCACCATCCCTTCCTTCTAATCCATAAGCTCAGGTGAGTCCTATTACTGCTGGCAGCTGGCAGCTGGCAAATATAAAATGCCTTTTTTTTTGGCATTCAAAGCCCTTTGTAACCTGGCCACTTTTTACACCTCACTCCTTACCATATATCCTGTGATCTAGTAATACTGACCTCATTACTGTTTTTCATACAAGTCATTCCATCTTCCAGCTTACACTGGCTGACCTTGTCTCCCTTTTGATTTCCATCTGCTGGATTCCTTCATGTCCAGTTAAAAATTCCATCTTCTACAAGGAACTTTCCCTCTATTATTTATCTGCAGTGTATTTGATCTTTCTTAATATCCCCAGCCTTAGCACAGTGCTTGGCATATAGTAGTCATTTAATATATGCTTGACATAAGAGAGTTTTCATACCAATGAAATCTCAGGTCTAGACCAAAGAACATTTATTTTCTCCTATCTACCTATTCCATATAAATGGCACCACAATTATTATTGCCATCATTTTATAGGCAAGAAATGTAATCTCAGAGGTTTTAAGTGACCTGCCTAACTTAGCTGAGTAATAAAGAACAAAGCAATAATTTGAACAAAGGGCTGCCAGTCTCTAAAGTTGATACTCCAGCCAGTCAATCCACAAGCATTTATTAATGGTGCTAAGTGCTGTGAGTACAAAGAAAGGCAAAAAAAAAAAAAAAAAAAAAAAAAAAGCCTCTGCCATTAAAGAAAATTATGTTTTAATAGGGTAAACAAAAGGTAAGTCAATTTATACCAACAAACTATATACATAATAACTGGGGATGCTATAGCACTGAAGAGACCCAGAAAGGCTCCTGTAAAAGGCAACATTTGCGCTGAGTCTCAAAGGAAGTCAAGATTCCTGAGAGTATAGGACCCGAGGTAGAGTATTGTAGGGCAAAGCACAGGGAGAGAGAGGATGGAATAGGATGTGTGAGGAACAGAAAGTTAGGTCAGAATGGCTGGATCATAGATTGCATGGAGTGTAAGACAATGCAGAAAGGTTGGGTCATAAAAAGTCAACAAGCCTTTATTAAGTACTTACAATGTACAAATACTGTGTTAGCACTAAGGGTACAAATACATGCAAAAAGAAAGATGACTTCTCCCCTTAAGGAGCTTGCATGCTAATGGGAGAATACATCATATACAAAGGAGTTAAAAAGTGGGGGTGTCAACCCAGGAACTTCATATTTGGTCCTGGAGTTTATTATTGTGGCGAGGAGAATGACATGGGCAGATCCAGCTTAAGAAAATTGTTTTGGTGGTTGATGTGGTGAAAGGCTTAAGACAGAGAGACCAATTAGAAGGCTATTGCAATAACCCAGACCATATATGAAGAGAATCTGAACATAAGTGGCAGCTGTGTAAGTAAAGGAAAATTATATATATGTAAGTTATAAGAATAAAAAGTAGAAATGACAAGATTGGGCAACTAACTAGATATATGGGCTGAGCAAATGATGCCAAGATTGCCAATCTGGTTTAGGAGTATTATGGAACCTCTGATACTAATAAGTGTAGAAAGCAGGGTAGGTTTAGGGAAAAGATAAAAAGTTCTGTTTTAGATATGTTGAGGTTGTGATAACTAGGGGATATTCATTTCAAAATATCTAGTAGACACAGGAAGTAAATAAGGGATGGATCTATAGAGATCTGGCGGTCAGATAATAATGCACATAAGAGCTGATAAGATTACCAAGTGACATAGTAGAAGGGAAAAAAAGAGGGAATTCCTATAGTTAATGGGCATGACGTGGATGAAGATCTGGGAAAGGAGACTGAGAAGAAACAGAACAGTAGAAGGAGAATCAAGAGAATATTATCACAAAAATCCAGAGAGAATATTCTCAAGGAGAGCTTGATCATCAGCAGTGTTAAAAACAAAAAAAAAAGAATGAGATTTAAGAAAAGGCCATTGGATTTGTCCTTCAAGAGCTTGATTTGAAGAGAGTAGTTTCAGTTAAAAAAAGGGATCAGAAATCAGATTGCGTACAGCAACCATTGAATTTAGATTTTTTCCCCCAAGGACTTTAGCTGGAAGGGGGAGGGAAAATGTAGAACAACATATAATATAAATAATGAGATCAAATAAAGCTTTTAAAAAAATTTTTTAAAATATTGAAATTTGTGGATATGTTTGTTAACAGCAGGGAATGAACCAATTGCCAGGGAGAGATTGAAGATTACAAGGAGTGAGGGAAGAAGAGAGAGAATAATAAAAAAGCATTTTTCTAGAGAATATTGGAAGAGATGGAATTAGAGAGATGTTAAGAAGTTTACTTTGACAAAGACACTCCATCAGAACCTGGAGTGAAAGTGATTATAGTAGGGAATTATGTCAGAAGCTTGAGAAAAGAAGTAGTAGACCATGTTTTTAGCAAAGAGGACAGTTATGTAGAGGAGATCTTTGGAGATCTGAGGAGAGAGAAAGGTTTGGAGCAGCTTCTGTGGGAAGTGAAAGAAGAAATTAATTAGGGAGAAGTAGGAGAGCCCAGTTGAGATTGGATCATATAAATTTGTAGTGGACCCAGTGAATCCCACTTCGTAACTTCCCCCAGCTCTATTTAACATCATATATATGACTAGGAACCAAGGAAGAAAATTCTGGGAAGCAATCCAGAGTTGGGCTTTGACCAGGTGTACCATAGGAAAAGGGGGCAAGAAATTTGAGATAAGAATGGGAAAAGTGACAGAAAAGGGGGAAGAGTGTAGCCAGTGCATGGATGAGGCCTGGAGAAAAATTGAGGGGTGGAAGATTTGGAGATCGTGGTAAAGACAGAAGAGGTGAAGGAAGAATGAAGCATGAGAGAAATGGAAAGATAAAAGATTAGGATCAGAAAGGAATTTCAGAGTTCATGAATAAGTTATTGGAACACAAAAATCAAGATATACTCCAGGGATACAAGACATTTTTCTACATATAAAATTAATGAAATCTAGTTATGATCATCCAGCATCATTCCGAGTCAAAAGAACTGCATTATTCCAAACAATTACAAAAGATGCTGCTTAGTCTAATCCTAGTAAATGAAATAAGCTCTCCCTTTTGGGGGGGGGGGGCAGGGGGGCAGGGATCCAGGCATGTGATTTCATCATTGAAAGGCTCAAATTCTCTCCACCACAGCAGCTGTTCTGCCATTTATAGTCATTGCAAATTATCTACAAATTTGCCCCACATTGAAGTTCCCTGAGACTGCTAGTGAGAATATATGTTAGTCTCACCGTTATTTCCTTGATCCTTAAATAAAATACTCTATATAATATTAAGAAAGAGGGAATGGACTGATTATACAAATACAGGGAACTCTCAGAAGGAGAAACTCCCTCTAATAATATAAATCTATGCCTTGTCTAGATTTTAGTCTACTTTAAAAATAAATTTTTATTCTTGTTTTTTATACCACCTAACTTTTTTCTAATAGTCCCCCTTTTCTCCTCATAAAGAATCGATCCCATATAATATTTTTTAATTAATAAAAAGAAGAAATAAACATACATAACTGAAAAACATATCAAAAAAAAAATCTGAAAATATGTACAATGTGTTGTACTTGTAGATCTCCCATCTCTGCAAAGGACTCAGAAGGGAATGTCTTCTTAAACTCTTTTTTTTTTTTTTTCCTTTCTGAGTCAGTTGGGGTTAAATGACTTGCCTAGAGTCACGAAGCTTAAGTGTCTGAGACCAGATTTGAACTCAGTTCCTTCTAACTTCAGGGCTGGTGCTCTAACCACTGTGTCAACTAGCTGCCCCTTATTAAACTCTAAAGCCATACTTTTTTTATAATTTTGCAATATTCATTGTGTATGTGTGTTGAGGGCAGGGAGTTCTTTTCATTTACATTGTTGTGGTCATTATGAATATTGTTTTCTTAGTCTGCTTACTTCGGTCAATATCAATTCATGTAAATCTTTCCATGCTTCTCTGTAGTCATCACATCCATCATTTCTACAGCATGTTAACATTCTATTGCATTCATGTGCCACAGTTTATTTAGCCATTCTCCAGTTAATGGCATATACTTTGCTTCCAAATCTTTGTAATCAGAAAAAAGTCCTACAGATACTTTGGTGTCCACGAGCATTTTGTCTTCTTATTGTAATGGAATTGGTGGGTCAAAGTATCTGAACGTTTTAGTCACTTTATTTGTCTAATCAAATTGCTTTCCAAAAAATTCACAGCTGTGCCAACAGTACATCAGAGTGCCTATCTCTTCCCATAACTTTTCTAGATACTCTTATCGTGTTTTGTCTTCCTTGCCAGTTTGTAGGATGTGAGGCAAAACCTTACAGATATTTTAATGTTCACTTCTAATTATTAGTGACTTAAGAACCTTTTTTCATGTGATTATTAATAGTTTGCAATTTCTGAGAACTATTTGTTTATATTCTTTGACCCTTTATCCATTGAAAAATGACTTCAAGGGTATGGGGAGGGTGTTTATATAGCTATTACTTGGAAACTAAACCCTTCTGGAAAAAAATTGACTTGAAGATTGTTTTTTTCCCATTTAATTGCTTCCCACATTTTTCTAGGTACATTAATTTTGTCTGCACAGAAGCTTTTCAATTTCATGTAATTAAATTATGTAACATGAGAGGTATATTGTAGTATGTGTATAAAATGTTGATCTAAGCCTGATTTCTGCCAAACTGCTTTCCAGTTTTCCCTTCCAGGGAATATATCAGAGGCAAGACTTGGCTCCAAGGTCAGACACAAGTTTGTGTCTGTCTCTTCTGTTGTTACAATAATAATAACTTTTTTATGCAACCTCTTTTGGTGCATTAACTATATTGTCTAATTATGAGCATTCTAAAGTTGTTAGCTTTCCAATAAACTGGGAAAACATTTTTACATTCATAGGTTCTGATAAAGGCTTCATTTCTAAAATATATAGAGAATTGACTCAAATTTATAAGAAATCAAGCCATTTTCCAACGGATAAGTGGTCAGAGAATATGAACAGACAATTTTCAGACAAAGAAATTGAAACTATTTCTAGTCATATGAAAAGGTGCCCCAAATCACTATTGATCAGAGAAATACAAATTAAAACAACTCTGAAATAGCACTACATACCTCTCATATTGGCTAAGATGACAAGAAAAGATAATAACAAATGTTAGAAGGGATGTTGAAAAACTGGGTCATTGATACATTGTTAAAACTGTGAATGGATCCAACCATTCTGGAGAGCAGTTTGGAACTCTGCTGAAAAAGTTATCAAACTGTGCATACCCTTTGACCCAGCAGTGTTACTACTGCCCCAAATCACTATTGATCAGAGAAATACAAATTAAAACAACTCTGAAATAGCACTACATACCTCTCATATTGGCTAAGATGACAGGAAAAGATAATAACAAATGTTAGAAGGGATGTTGAAAAACTGGGTCATTGATACATTGTTAAAACTGTGAATGGATCCAACCATTCTGGAGAGCAGTTTGGAACTCTGCTGAAAAAGTTATCAAACTGTGCATACCCTTTGACCCAGCAGTGTTACTACTGGGCTTATATCCCAAAAAGATCTTAAAAGAGGAAAAGGGACCCATATGTGCAAAACTATTTGTGGCAGCCCTTTTTGTAGTGACTAGAAACTGGAAACTGAATGGATACCCATCAGTTGGAGGATGACTGAGTAAATTGTGGTATATGAATGTTATCTGTAAGAAATGACCAGCAGGATGATTTCAGAGAGGCCTGGAAAGACTTATGTGAATTGATGCTAAGTGAAATGTGCAAAACCAGGAGCTCATTATACACTTCAACATCAATACTATATGAGGACCAATTCTGATGGACGTGGCTCTCTTCAACAATGAGATGATTCAAACCAGTTCCAACTATTCAGTAATGAAGAGAGCCATCTACACCCAGAGAGAGGACTATGAGTGTGGACCACAACAGGTTTTTTTTTCTTTCTAGATCCAGTTTTTCTTGTGCAGCAAGATAACTGTATAATAATGTATGCATATATTGGATTTAACATATATTGGAAGTACCTGCCATCTAGGGGAGGGTCTGGGGGGAAGGAGGGGAAAATTTGGAACAGAAGGTTTTGCAAGAGTCAGTGTTGAAAAATTACTCATGCATGTGTTTTATAAATAAGAAACTATAATAAAATAAATTTTTAAAAAATAAAATAAAGTTATTAGCTTTCTAAGGACAGTATTAAAAACAAGCATTTGTATGGCACTTTTAGGTTTGCAAAGTGTTATATGAATGTTATCTCATTTGAAGCTCACAACCCAACAAGACAGGTTTATTTCTTACAGCTTTGTCTTCTTTAACACAGGCAAAATGGGGAAGAGGTAGGTAAACATGAAGAGTACATTTTGATAAAGGCAAAAGGTTATATTAATATCTGTAGATTTGTTCCTCCAAGAGAAAAAAACCTAAGCATTTCATTCAAATCTCAGCTAAAACCCTTCTATAAGTAGGTTTTCTCAATTTCCCCTTCATTCTAGTGCCTTCCTGCCCTTTTTTTTTCAGTTTGGCCTATCTCCAGCACATTTATATAGGGTTGTTTTCATGTTGTCTGACCATTAGACTGATGCCTAACCCAGAGTAGATTTTTGTGACTGGCTGACTGATAAAAAAGTTGAGCTGCTTCTTCTGTTCTATGTCCCAGCCATTGCAAGGCTGTGTAAGGCAGAAAAGATAAGTCTAGAGGAAGAAGAAGCACACTCAGGACTCTTGGGCATTCATAGTTAGGTTGTTTGACTGAGCTGACTTACCAGACATTTGGGTCATAGGGAGGGAAGAGGCCTGGGTTTGGAAAGCAAGCATCACACAGTTCCATCACCTAATAGTTGATCGAAGTTGTTCTTTTTTTAAGGCAATTTTTTCCCCTTTAGCAAGACAATTGGGGTTAAGTAATTTGCCCAGGGACAGTTGATAAATGTTAAGGTCTGAGGTCAGATTTGAACTCAGGGCCTTCTGATTCCAGGGCCTGGACTCTAGCCACTGTCCCATCTAGCTGCCCTGTTGTTGTTTTTAAAAAAAACAAAAACAAAAATAGCTGTTAGTTCACTCAGCCTCATGATACAAAGGAGCATCATTCTAATTTACTTAAAAGATAAGGGTCGAGGATCAGTGTGTCCTAATGGAATGTGAGCTGGCATGAGTCAGGGACATCTGAGGTGAAGTCCTGCTTCAGACACATACCACCTATATGATCCTACACAAGACATCAAACTTCTGTTTCACAGTTATGCTGTTTGATTCATAACAGCACCAATTTTCCAGGATTGTTTTGGAGATCAAATGAGGCCCACAGTAGGCATCATATATAAGCTACATAATAGTAGATAAATAATAGCATATAGAATTATATATGCATTTGCATATTCCCTTCCTCTCTCACACTCGCTGGCTATGTGACCCTAGGCAAGTCACTTAACATTCATATCTTGGGTTCCTAAATTTCCAAGTTTCAGGCCTGTTGGTAGACAGAATTTTCTCATCAGAAATTATATTAATGAAATCACAAGTCCAGTACAGAAAAGATAATGAATAGAAGTCAAGAAAAGTTAGAGAAGTAAAATTTAATGGTTTAGTTTTTTCCTCGTATCTTACCAATTCTTATACATTAATGGATTGTTTTATTTTCCTCTTCATTCCTTCCTCCCCTCCACTTCCTCAAGCTTGATGCTGTTGGGGATGGCCCCGTAGATGAATTTGAAAAGCAGCGGCCAAGTAGGAAGCAGAAGAGCTTAGGACTCCTGTGCCAAAAGTTCCTGGCTCGATATCCAAGTTACCCCTTGTCCACTGAGAAAACAACAATATCCCTGGATGAAGTAGCAGCCAGTCTGGGTATGTATGCTCTGGATTAAAGTCTTTGGGAAGCTGGTCAGAAAAAGGGGGTCCATTTAAACTGAGATCTCTTCAAAGACTGAAGACATGATTTTTGTCTGCCTCTAAGTTTTGTGTTGCATCTCTTTAATTGTGTAAAGAGTGAGTACTTCAAGGGGAATGCTGTCTTATAAGAACTCCTACTACAGTGCTTGGCATGTGTATATTTTATAAATATTTATTGATTATTGAGGTGAAAGGAGCTAACATGACCATGCCATTTTTAACTACAATTCTTTGTACATATGTGATTTTCACGTCTTTGAAATCTGAAGGTCAGTTTTTCCTTTTTTTAATTTTGATAACATATTGTGATTACAGTGTTGCAAATAGAAAGTTTACATTAAACATATATAAAATATAAATAAAAATTTAATATATAGTCCCTGCCTGCCTTCAAGGAGCTTCATTTTTGGGGAAGACAACAAGTAAAATTAAGGGAAAAGGTAAGGAAGTATCTATGTAAGGGTACCTTTGGTGTAAAAGTCTGGAACATAGGAGCTGAGCTGGGCTAGAGGTAAGCACATCGGGTCTGAGCTTCAAGTCAGAGAAAGTATGCCAAGGCCTGTCCTTGTCATTTACTATATGTACAGCCTTGAACCTCTCAGAGCTTGTTTTCTCATCTGAAAAATGAGTTGTGAACTCTGATCCTAAAAACTTAGAGATAAAGTTCTGGCTTTCAGTTAGGTATCTGGCCATGAATAAGTTGGTTTTACCTCTCTGTGACTTAGGTTCCCCATAGGGATGCCATAGTACCTGCTTACAGACTTATTTGACAGGGGCTTTAGAAATATTATTAGGGTTTAGACCTAGAAAGGAACTTTAGAGATCAGCTACTCCTACCTCCTCATTTCACAGGTAACAAAACTTAGCCCAGAGAGGTTAAAAAAAAAAATCATGGGCTGGAAGAGATTTCAGGCCATCTAGTCCAATCATCCCCTTACTTAACAGATGAAAACTGAGTTACAGTGATTTATTCAGAGTCACTTAGTATGCAAGGCAGGCTTTGAACTCAGGATCTCTAACTTCAAGAGCCAGAGTTCTTTCCATTGCATTTCAGCTAAGCAACATACCCAAAGTTACACAAGTGGCAAAAGAGCCACTAGGATTTGAATCCAGGTCCTCCTGCTTCAAAAACCTGTGCTCTTCCTATTGCATCACTGAAAATGTAAGGCTCACATTTCAGAAACACCTTTTAAAAAAAAAAAAAAAAAAAACTTTGAGGAGAAAGTGATTCAGGAGCTCTCTTTTATCTATTGTTTTTCTTCTCTCCCCTCCCCCAAATGTCACAAAAATTGGGTTTTATTTTCTTTTTAAGGCATGCAACAAGCATTTATTAAGCACTTAATATATGCCAGGTACTGTGCTGGGAATAAAAACACAAGTTAAAAGAAAAGAATTCCTGCCCTTGAGGTGTTTATGAAAAAGTAGCACATAAAAGAGACCTGAAAGGGAAAGGAAGGTGTTTGGAAAGTGAAGATGCCATGTCTGAAATACATCCCATAATTACTAAAGTAAGCATAACAAACTAGAAGTAGGAGAGAGGGAATCAGATTCAAAAAAGGAAAAACTAATGACATTATTCATTCTGTGGGACCTGTATGCATAATGTAAGCACAATATTTGTCGGTCTTGCAGCTTTAAAATAGAGACCCCTGGTGGACATGTGCTGTCATGGGATTTTCATAGCACCAACATATTACAGACATGTAATAAACATTAAAATATAGCAGCAGTAGCAAAAAGATGAGTTTGTATGTACTATAGCAGTAATCACTGTTAACTTACAGACTCGTGAAGAAAAGCATTCTTTAACCATAAGCCATACAAACCTTTCAGATTGGATTAGTGATGCTCTAAACCTTGGTGACCTGTTGACCAGCCTTTTCAAAATTTAGCAGACTGAATCAATTCTCATTCTATGAATTGTATTTTCAATTGAATTCAATTCAACAAGCATTAATTAGGCATCTGCCCTGTGCTTGGCAAAGACAAAAAATGAATTGTCCCTTCACTCAAATAGGTTATTGTGAATAAATATGAAATAAAGAAGTTTCAAGTTAGGGAATAGGTAGACTGCTAACAACTAAAAATTAAGAAAGGTTTCTGATAGTACTTGATCATTCAGATCAGCTTTGAAAGTCTTCTCATCTTTTCCTGGTTTTTGTTGTTTAAGCTGATTCAATTTTTCTAGGGTAATCTATTCCATATAGAGACTTTTTGGATTGCAGAAACTATTAGGTAATGACAATATGGGACAATTAATTTTAAGTTCTATTGGTGGCATTTCCCAGAACTAGAACTAGTAGGAGAAAGCAGCATGCACCAATAACTGGATTTAAGAATGGACCACTGTCAAAACTGAAAACATCCTGTTGGGAGCAAGAATTGAGAAAAGAAGTTTCTTGGATTTATAAAGCTAAAGGGAACTTTAGCCATTTAGGTTATATAGGACCAGAAGTAAAATGCTTATATATTCTACTGAGAAAATGGAGCCACTTTAGGGCCAGTGGGATCCATTGTAGTTTCCTGTCATTGCCTGTCTCAGTCAGAGCTCCCACTTAGATCTGGCTCCAGAGATGCTGGTGTAATTGAAACTGATGCTTGAGAACAGATGACATATCTCTCCAGCTCAGCAAGGTTGTCATGGTTTATAAAAGAGCCTCAGAGATGGGGAAGCCAGGTAGGTCTGTAAGTCCCAGTCTGCTAGAGCACTGTGCCCAAAGTACAAGTAGTAGGTGGTATATTGTGACTGTTCTAGTAGCCCCTTCAACATTACTCAAACTTTTGGCAGCAGGACCAAATAATTAGCCATGCTTTACTCTTTACAAAAAAAGCCCTTCACTTCATAGTAACCCTATGAGTACAAATATCTGCATTTTACAGACCTAGACACTGAAGAAGTTAAGTATCTAAATCATTCATAATATATCAGAATCTGGTTTTAAGTCCAAATCCCCTGACTCCATCTCATTCCAGTTGAGGGCTTTTAGGATTAATTAGGATGTGTACAATGGAGGGTATAAATGGAGACCCCAATTTTTAACTAGATTTAGGTTCAGACCCTAGCTCTGCTATTCAATACTTGTTTAACTCTGAACAAATCACTTAAAACTTTTAGAATTTAATTTTTTATCAGTAAAATCTGAATTAATGATAGCATAAACCAAATCAGTGGAATAAGCATCATTTTCCTGAAATTTTAATGTAACAGATTTGAGATGAAACTGATGGGTGAGAAAATGAAAGAATAAGATTTTTCTTTGACTAACATTAAAACAGAGAGAGAGAGAGAGAGAGAGAGTGCATGCAAAAGAAATATAATCAATCTGTTGGGGTGAGGGAGGTTCTTAAAAAGCTTAATCAGTGACCTAATGAGAGTTTGAGGAGGGTAATGATGTATAAATCCTCAATGGTGGAACTAATGTCATAACCAGGATTAGAAGGATTACTTGGATCCAAAAGAAAATGCAGGCTGGCTACCAGGAGCTGGCTACTTTCTGACTGCAGACTCCTCTAAAGTGGACAGAAACAGAAGGATGGGTAGCTAGTTGATCTTTGAAATTGAACTTTTCATAAAATAGCAAGCAGATATTTAAAATTATTCCTGCTTGGTAAGGTTGCTGGATATAGACAGAATATTTCAGGGCTTCCTTTCACACAGTAATCCAGCAGTTACCAGTTTTCAGCCTTATATTATTTTCCAGATTAAGATATTTATCCTTTTGTGACCTGGACCCTTTGGACAGTCTGAAGCCTATGGAGACCCCTTCCCAAAATAATGTTTTTAACTGCTTAAAATAAATTACATGAAATTACAAAGGAAACCAATCCTATTTTAATGAAATTATCAGAATATTAAGAAAACAAGTTCACAGACCCAAATTAGGAACTGATGGAGTTCTTTGTCATAACTAAAAGTGATTGTGAAAGTCATCTCCAAATCCCCTGTTTTCCAGGTGAAGAAACTGAGGCCCACAGAGACTTTCCCATAGGTGCAGCTAATTAGTAACAGAGTTAGACTCAAAAGCTAAGTCTCCTAAATCTCTATCTGGTGTTTGATCTTTAGAGATATAAACGACCAGTTACTGGATTTGGAATCAGGAAAAACTGAGTTGAAATACCAATTTATACACTTACTAGTTTTCTGATTCTGGGTAAATTACTTAATCTCTCTGCCTCAGTTTCCTCATTTGTGAAATGAGGAAGATTTAACTAGATGGTTCCTTCCAGTTCTAAAAACTTTTTATCTAGACCAGTTTCCCACCTAATACAGGATTTTTTTCTGTAACAGCCCAGATTTTTGTTTTCATTTTTCAGCTTACTGAAAACTTAGGAATTTAATTGAATGTATAACAAATGTGTGACAATGGAATTTTCTCTGTGTACCATCACTGACTTTGCCAGTGGAGATCATTTCTGTTCTCTGGTACCCTCTGAGCAAAGTATGCAATCTAATCTAAATCAACAAGAATTTATTAAGTTCTTACTAATGGGCCAAGCACTAGGGATATAAAGAAAGGGGAAAACACAGTCTCTGCCCTCCAGAAAGCAAGAAGACCTACCCTGTGGTTGGCTGTTACTATTACAATAATCTAGGCATGAGGTGATAACGTTTTGCACTAAGGTGGCAGCTATCTAAATCTTATTTTCAAAGTAAATATATGAAAACATTGGAAATGGCTTGTCGTAGACATATGGTCTGATCAACCTCATACCAGGGATATTCCATTGTGGACTATGACAATTTTTGGAAAGAAAAATCTCCCATTAGGTTCATCAACCAGAACCTTAGAATTGAACTCTCAGTTCTTTTGAGTGCATGTGACCAGAAAAATAACCTTGTAGCAACTAACGTTTTTGTTGCACAGTTTGTTTGATTAAAAGTGCATCTCCCATGATAGAGTTTTGAAGGGCAACAGTTTTCTATTAATTTTAGTCCATACTAGTTACACAAACTAGGCAGACAGCCAACCAGGCAGAAGGAGACACTTTATAATTGCTATGGTTTTCTGAGAGATGTCAGAATTCTTTTGTCAGGGATACTTACATCAGAACAGATGGGGCAAATTAATTCCAAAAAGGTAGAGTGCTTGTTGCTAAATCAAACAATTCACATATGGTGAAGAATTCTTTCTGGATCCATTTCTACATTGGTCTCTCACCTAACCAGGTAGATTCAGTGACCATTTATTGAGATGAGATCTCCTCTGTGTATTAGGGAATCCTCTGTATCTATGAGATGGAATGATAAGCCAGAATTATCCCCAATACTCTACTCTTTCCTCCCCACATGTTAATTATTTTCCCAATAGCCATAGAAACTGTCCCAAGATTTGATTGGCTTCAAATGCTGAAAATAGACTCTTGGCAGTTTCCTAGTAGGCTCAGGCCATGATAACATGTCTTTCTATTCACTTAAAATATACAAAGGCCAACCAATGGTAATTCAAGGGGCTCTTCAGATTTGTTAGATTTCCCAGTGCCTTCAGAATTCCGATACCCATCCTTATGACTAGATAATATTTTCTTAAGGAGGCAAGATCCCAATGGGAGTATTGTATCTTGTAGAATCTCCTTCTATATTGTGGCTAGGTAAACCTTTTGTTAACTGTTAGATGACTTACATATGTTTTACTTAATTCAAATATCTAACCTAAACTTCCCAGGAACCAGCCTTAGTCTGGCCTAGACTTCATAAATGGTAATTGAAGTGAAGCATTTTTTTTAAATCAATCGATTCATTTCATTAAAATGGCTTGTCTTTTCTTGATCAAGTCAACAGAAAGGTTGGAGAATGTTAATTAACCAACATTTATACATCAGAGATAAAATAATCAGCCTGTCTTTATTGAAGTTCTGCTCTTTGTCAAACACTTTGCTGGATGACAAAGACAAGCATGAAATAGACCTTGCCCTCAAAGAGTTGACAGTTTAGCCAGGGAAGGTACCATGTATATACCCACACACAATGTATGTATATGTGTTTATATATAAAGTACAAGATATTATATCTTTATATACACACACTTGTGCATATTATACATATGTACATAAGAGATATGAGATGATTGGGGGAGAGAAAAGATTTCATGGAGAAAGTAGCACAGAAGCTAGCATTGTCTAGATTTTATCCATAACATCTCTAAATCTTTCTAGTAAGGCTCATCCCAAGAAATAAGAAAAATAATTCATTTCCATCAAACAGTGATTTAGCCACCCCATTTGCAGGATTCTGCTCTAGAAACTTTTTAAAACCTGATGTAGGTTGGATCTGTCATCCAGACGTTTGAACTCTGAAGTGTGTTTTTGACGTCATGGCAGCTTTGGTGCTGTTTTTTTGTTTTTTGTTTTTTGTTTCTTCCAATAGGGGTAGAACGGAGGCGTATCTATGACATTGTGAATGTTTTGGAGTCCCTGCATATGGTTAGTCGAGTAGCCAAAAATCAGTATGGCTGGCATGGACGGCATGGCCTCCAGAAAACCTTGAAGAACCTTCAGAGACTAGGAGAGGAACAGAAATATGAAGAACAGATGGCTTATTTTCATCAAAAGGAACTTGACCTCATGGAGTATAAATTTGGAGAGCGTAAAAGGGAGGGTTTCCTAGAGCAAGACCAACAGTTACTGGATTTCTCTGAGCCAGATTGTATCTCTGGTGAGTTTGCTGACCAAGTAGGTAACAGAGAGGGCTGTGTTTCTCCTAAGACTTTCAGTGCTAGGGTGAAAGATGCCAAATCTGCAGCTTTCGCGATTTCTTCTAATTCCCTGTCTTTTGTCCCAAAATTCTATCCAATAAAATCCAACAGGCATTTATCACATATGAAATAATAGGGGTAGAGGTATTGATATAGGAATTTATCAGATGAGGAAACTCTTCCCACCAATACAAGTTGGTATCTTCTTTTTAACCTAAAAAGTTCCCTAGATCCCTGAAAGGCTGGGTGATTTATCCAGGAGATTGTACTTTAAGGTTTGTAGACCTTACATTCTAACAAGCTACTTTACTTGTTACAATTATTTCTTATTGGGTCCTCACAATTTTCAGTTTGATTCAGTACACATTTATTAAGCATCTACTATGTGCCAGGCACTATTCCTTTGGGCAAGTATTGCTGTTAATCCCTTTTTACAGATGAAACTGAGACAGACAAGTTAAGTGACTTGCCCAGGATCACACAGCTATTGTGTATCCAAGGTATGTTTGAACTCTGGTCTTTCTAACTCTGAGTCTAGTACTCTGTCCAGGTACTGGGCAATTCAAAGACAAAAAGAGAAATGATCTGTGACTAGCACAGTGCTTTGCTTATAATAGATAATTAATGTATTTCCCTTAAGCTTTCACAGAGACTTCTAAACTTTAGTGGTTTGTTTCTGATGTTAAACCAGTACACCTTCTTATTAATTTTGGTCTTTTTTTGTTATTTTTTTGTTTAGTTGTTTTTTTGTCCAGAGCCATGGCAAATAATTTAAATTGGCAACATTCTTAGAGAGTTTGCCTGAGGTTTTTTGCCTGAGGTTGTTTTTGTTTAGTTGATCTGAGAGATCTGCCCAGGGTCACAATTAGTAAGTATCCGAGATGGGATTTGAATTCAGGTCTTCCTAACCCTAAGCTCAGCACTTTCATACATTCTCCATATGCAACACTTGGCTTTGCCATCTTTGGTTTATTCTTTTTTAAAAATCAGTACCACACACATACAAAACCACCTTGTTACTTTTGAGTTTGTTTTTTAAAAATGGCCTTCCTTTGTTGGCTACTTGAAAGTACATTTCAGGAACGTTTTCCAATGCTTAAGTATTTTGATGCCACCTTCAGTTTACAGGAGTTGATAAAAACTTAAATCAACAGAAACAAGAGGACACTGTAACTAACACAGTAGCCACAGTAATGGAAATACAAACTGTTAAAGACTTTGGCATTCGGGGCCAATTCAATAATACTTGCAGTTAAGAAAACTGAGATTCACATCATCCCCATAAGAGACCTACCTGGCTGTGTAACCGTGGATAAGTCACTGAAGCATACTCTATCTCTCAGCTACTCATCTGTAAAATGGGGGCTCCAGAGAAGGGAGGATCAAATGGCTTCAACGTCCTTTCTAGCAAAAGAGGTGGAGTGGACCACAGGTGCACAATGAGACATATATGATCAGACTTGGTCAGTATGTTGGTTTCTTTTCTATAACTGTACTTCTATGTCACATGAAAGGACATTGAACAGGATGGGAGTTAATGATAAATGAGTTTTGTTTAAACCAAAAAAAAAAAACCATGTCTGTAAAACATTGCCTGTAAGCTCTTTGAAGGCAGTGACTATCTTTGTCTTAGTTATATCCTTAGGATCTAGCACAGTGCCTGGCACCAAATAGGTGCTTAATAAATACTTATTGAATTGAAAATTCAAAATAATTGCCCCTGGAGCCAGTTTTAAGCTGCCCAGGAAAATAATTGTTTTGTAATTACCGTCATACCTCATACTATGGATCAAATTGTATTCCTACCCTGATGCGATGGATAGAAAGGCAAACTTGAAGTCAAAAGCTGTGATCCTGGCTTTCAACATAATCCCATTCCTATTTAAATGGGAAATTGTCAGGAAAGATCCTACTAGTGTCAGGTGATAGAATATTTCTAAGCCTCCTCAGTGATGCCCCTTTTAGGATTATAAATTGCAGAACAGGTGCTTGTCCACAAAAGTAGAGCGAATTCCCTACTTTAACGAAATTGCAGAAAGTCTTAAAGGCACAGTCCTTATTCCCCAAGCTCATCTTCAATACTGCCCTTCGAATGGCTTTGCTCTGATGAAGGGTGCTTTTTGACTTGTATTCTCTTCTCTTTGTAGCATCTGCAAACAGCAGGAAAGACAAATCTTTGCGAATTATGAGCCAGAAGTTTGTCATGCTGTTCCTTGTCTCCAAGACTAAGATAGTCACCCTAGATGTCGCTGCCAAGATACTGATAGAAGAGAGCCAGGATGTGGCTGATCATAGCAAGTTTAAAAGTAAGAATCTGACCAGACAACGTCTGGTGCCAGGTGAACAACTTGATGTGGTTTTCTCCTAATTGATTTCTTAGAACAGGTGATTGTAATTTTAGACAATCGAATGGAAAAATTCTTTAGTCCCACCCACTTCCTTGTTCTACTTTTGACAAAGCAAGCCCAGAAAAATAGAAGGGCAGAGTGATAAGAAATAGCAGAGCCAGGAACAGAGCTCACATCCACTTTTCTTCTCTATCAGATCAGATGAAGTCACTGAAATAGCTAAGTGGTATGGTGGATAGAGAAGGATCTTGGAATCATAAAGTTCTAAGACATGTCCTGGCTATATAACTGTGGACATCCTTTCCTATCAAAGGGGAATCATAATCCCGCTAATCTTACACAGTTGTTTCAAGGATCCAGGGATCTTACACATGCAGAGCTCTCTGCACTTTAAAACACTCTATAGAGCCCTTGTTTGGGATTATAAAGTTTCCCAATCTATGTGGCAGCCTAATTGATCACTAATGTATTCCTTTCTCCCTGGCCACAAGAAGGGCCTAGCAAGTGAACCACACAACTGAAATACAAGTATTCTCCTTGCAGGGGCCAGTGGAAAGGGGAGGACAATTCTGGTCCTGCAAATGCCAATCTATAAAGATGAGTGTTCTGCTTATGTGGTTTCATCTGAAATTAAGTGTTTGGGTTCTCTTCTTTTTCTCCTACCTTCTGCATATTCTTGTGAAAGATAGGTATATAAGACATTGGCAGTAATGTTTTGACTAATGAGGATTTGAGCAAATAATTTTAATTGTTATATTGTAAAGATGATGATGATGATAGTAATATCTTATATAGCACTTTTCTTGTTATAAATTTTATTATAATCATGGTGATAGTGCCAATGATGATATCATTTATATAGCACTTTATATTTTATAATTATCATAATGATGATGACAATATCATTTCTGTAACACTTTACATGTGTTATGATAATTATGATAATGACAGTGATAATGTTGATGTACTTTACATGTTAGAATAATTATAATGGTGATAAGGACAATTATATCATTAATGTTGCACTTACATATGTTGTGATAATCATGATGATGATAATGATATAGTTTATATAGCACTTCATATATTAGAATAATAGTGGTGATGATAATGACAGTAGAAATAGCATTTTTGTAGCACTTTAAATGTCATAATAATTATGATGATGGCAGTGATAATCCTTTATGTAGCATTTTACGTATGTTACAATAATTATGATGATGACAGTAATGTCCTTTTTGTAGCACTTTACATATGTTATAATAATTATGATAATGATGACAGTAATGTCATTTATGTAGCACTTTACATATGTTATTTCATTTGATCCTCACAAAACCCCTGGGAAGTATCTGTTCTCACAATTTCCCTTTCTCACAATTTTATAGATAACCTCAGAAACTGACACTGAGAGGTTAAATAACTTGCCCAGTATTCCATGGCCAGGAAATGTCTAAGTGTTTGAACTCAGGTTTTCATAACTTAGAGACCAGTACTCTTTCCATTATACCTATAATGTTACATTACTGCCACATATTACCTACTTAGGACTTGGCATCTTGACAAGGAAATTTTCAGGGTATTCCTTATTTAGACTTGAAGGCAGGGGAAGGCTTTTGTTTCTTCTCTGTATCCTAGGTATCAGTACCTATCACTTAGCAAGCATTTAATAAATACTTGTTTAATCATATGAAATAGGTTGAAGGTTATAGGTTTGGAACTGAAAGGTTTACTTAAAGGCCCTTTGTTCCAAACCCATTGTTTAACAGGTGAAAAAAAAGGCCCAGAAGTAGGACCTCTTGTTCATGGTTACCCAAGTATTAAGTGGCTCAGCTTGCATTCAAATCCAAGTCTTCTGACTCTATGCTTAGCACTTCCCAGTACATTAGTCTGATCCTGTAAGTAAAGATGGTAGCAGTGACCACTTTCCTTTGATATAGCATCTAGTTTTTAGAGCACCTTTGCAACTACCTTTTGTAAGGGAAGAAAACACCTAACGCTCATGGTTGATGCTTTCAGACAATGATAGAAAAATTCCTTTCACTCTATCTTGGGATAGAGTAATTGGAAGTAAGTGACTTGCCCAGGGTCACACAGTTAGGAAGTGTTAAGTGTCTGAAACCAGGTTTGAACTCAGGTCCTCCCGACTTCAGGGCTGGTGCTCTATCCACTGCCACCTAACTTCCTCTACCTTCTGTCTTGAAGGAGAATGGAATAACTGTGTGTAATCACTTTCTCATTTAGATGGAGCTTTTCCTTAGAAATCAACAACTGCCTAAGAAGACCCTATCACAGCCTTATTTATCCTCCCAATTTTTGTGTTTTCTGCTCTGAGTTGAATATAACTTCCTGAAATTTTCTCTGGCAATTAAGTTTTTTATTCTCTTTCTGGAAACATGGGAGATTTGAGGAAATACTTTGTCTTACTGAGTAGTGTCAGGCCCTAGAAATCTATGATCTTGTGACTTGAGTTCTAACCCTGGTTTTGTCACTTCCTCAGTTGAATGGATTGGATTAAATAGTCTCCAAGGTCCCATTCAACTGCAGGTCTATACACCTCTGATACAAATTCCAGGCATTTTATATGAAGAAGCCCCTATCCAAGTCTAATTGCAAATCCTAGCAGTTCCTCAGTGACCATAATTCTTGAAGGCTTTCTGTAGGTCCTTGGGGATCTCTGCCATCCCCACACAATAGGGGCTGCTCAGAAATTCCCTTCCTCCCTGTTAAAGCAAGCATGGGAGGCTATAGCTATCTCCTTCAGAGATTATCTGGCCCCCTTTTGACAGAGCCATAAATTAGGATTTCCAGTTTACCAGCACTTTCCTTTAAAATTAATTTTCCTAGTTGGTATTTTTGCTTCCTGTTGTGCCCCTCTCAACTACTCACATGCATTGTATTAAAACTAGGAAGGTATTTAAATAAAAGACATTGTAAATATCATTCACTGAGTCTCATGCAATTTAATGCAAAGAAAGCTGGTGACAGAATACTCAAATCCTACTTTTCACTGTTCATATTTATATAGTGCTATAAGAAGGCCCTGAATCCAGTAGTCCTGAGGGCCCCCCAGGCCACTAGCCATATAAATATCGTTGGGTTTTATCTCTCAGCAAAGGTACGGAGGCTGTATGACATCGCCAACGTTCTGACAAGCCTGGTGCTAATTAAGAAAGTCCATGTGACAGAAGAGCGAGGTCGGAAGCCAGCATTCAAGTGGATTGGTCCTGTGGATTTCAGCACAGAAAATGGTAGGTTGGGAGCATACCTAGAGGCTTATTATATTTGTTAAATAATATTAAATTAAATTAAACAGTCTTCTTGTATTTTATAACTTGTATTTGTATTTTTCTCCCTTTACATCCAGTCATATGCAATCACTGTTAAGTTTTAGGAAAACTTGAGAACTAGATTTAAAGAAACAGTGTTTTATTGATGTTTTTTCTTTTGAAATAAACTAATTCATTGTCCATGTCTGACAGTAAATACCTAATTCTATACCTGTAAATCATTACTCCTCTTCCAGGAGAAGGACTGTATTTCATCATCTACACTCTAGATCAAGGATTCTTAACCTATATTTGACTGGACTGAACTCCTATGTCCAATCAATAAAGCCTGATAAATTCCTTTTCACAATAATGTTTTAAGTGCATTAAATTAAATACATAGGACTACAAAGAAAACAAATTGTGTTGAAATGTAATTATCAAATAAAAAAAATATATATATATATATATATATATATATATATATATATATAATTTTTTTTTTTTTTAAGTTCACAGACCCAAAATTAAGAATGAATGCTCTGGAGTCAAGATTAGTCAATTAAGTTGGTTTATTTATATCACTGTCATTTCCTACTCAATGACTCCCTTCTCCATCTCCTCCCACCCCCATACATACACATTCCATTAAACCCTCTCTTACAGCAAAAAAAGTAGAGTTAGGAGAACTATCTGATGTACTGACTAGATCCACCATTTCTATACCATGAGAAAAGAGGTATTTCATCATCTGCTTTCTGGTGTCAAAATTGGTCATTGAGCTGAGTCCTGATGCCTTTTAATGGTTTTTTTTTTTTTTTTTCCTTTATATTATAGTGGGTTTTGTGTCTTACTGTTCTTTCCAAATATATAGCGTAAAAGGTCTCAATAATGGCTTCAGACACTTACTAGCTGGGTGACTCTGGGTAGTCAACCGCAACTGCCTTCCCCACCTCTACCCCACCCCCCAAATATAGGCTCAACAAATGAGGAAGAAATAAAAATCTCAGATCCCAGTATTTTTATGTTTCTGGCATTGTCAGTCAGCAAAATCTTAAATTTCAGTTCCAAGTTCTTGTCAGATGTTTGGACTATTAGCAATTACAAAAGAAATATTGTTTTCAAATCGGATTCCAAATCCTACAAAAACAGAATAAAGCATTTCTTTTGTATTAAAGAGAAATAGAGGCTTCTAGATAAGGTGAAAATTGCATTAACTGCTATATTGTAACTGAAAATGGAAAAGATTGACATATAGGAACTACTACCTTTGAAAATCAATTTTAAAGGATAGTGTGTGTTATTAATCTTGCCACAGTATAAAATGTAACAACACAATCTTGAACTTAAGTTGTTATGTAAGATTTCAAGGCCTGACTCCCATTACAATTGATACTATAGATAATGACTTTCCTGCTCAGAAAAATGCACATTGTTTGCAGATTTGGATTGTTTTCTTTCTTTTTAGTAGCTCAGCTAATTTTGATGCTAACATGTAACCGCAACCAAGTTTGTTTTTTTTTTTTTTTTTTTTTAATTGTGCTTGTTTACTCATCTGTCTAAAGCAGGGATTCTTACCTTTTTGTGTATCCTGGATTCCTTGAACAGGCCAGTGAAGCTATAGCACCCTTTTTCTGAATAAGCTTCTTTAAATGCATAAATAAAAATATGGAGGATTACAAAAGAAGCCAGTTACATTAAAAATACATCTATCAAACTATTTTTTAAATTAAAAAAAAAATCCTAGGTAAGGGAAGAGGAAGGGCAAAAGAGCACATATGTGGAGAAAAAATTAAAAATAAGATTAGATGAATAGAATAGAGCCAGGTTATGAGAGGCCTTGAAAAAGCAGCCAAGAAGTTTGAAATGAAAGTGGTAGGCAGTAGGGAGCCATAATAGGTTCAAGTAGAAAGTTGTATAAAGTCAGTTTTTTAAAAAATTTGTCTTAATGATGGAATTTTCAAGTGGAAGAAGATTGAAGTAAGAAGACCAGCAAAGAAATTATTCTTTAAGGCCTTCTGAAGCAGAAATATTTGAGTGAACTTTAAAGGATAAGATGGAGTTAGACTGATAGAAAAGGGAAGATGGGATGAAGTGACAGAAAAAAGAAAGGGGAGAAAAAATCATATCGATATACTTTTAAGCTACCCATTTTTTCTTAAATCTAGTCTGTATAAACCTAAGAATGACATAGTTTATTTTGTTTTTAGTGATTAGCTATTTGTTCTTTTTTTGTTTCAAAAAGATGTTATTTTATCATTATTAATATATAGCATTTTAAGGCTTGCAAAGCACTTTATAAATATTATCTCGTTTTATCCTCACAACAACTCTGAGAAGTAGGAACTTTTCTTGTACTCATTTTACAGATGAGGAATCTAAGGCTTAAGAACTTCAGTTACTTGCCCAAGATCACAAGAGGAATTAATTGTCTGAGTCTGGATTTGAACTCAGATCTTTCCAGCTTAAGATCCAATACTTTATTCATTGTTTCCTCTGTTTAGACCAAGATAATGTATATATGTATATATGCATGCATATACATCTGGATGTGTATTTCATTTAAAGCTAAGACAATTAATTTAGCAAAAATAGTCTAACTATAAGAAAACCAATCATTCTTTTTTAAGGGGCTGGGGGGCAAATCAGTTGGGCAAGGCACAATAAATAACTTAGCCAGGGTCACACAGCTAGGAAGTGTTAAGTGTCTGAGGCCATATTTGAACTCAGGGCCTCCTGACTCCAGGCTGGTGCTCTATGTATGCACTGTACCATCTAGCTGCCCCAGGAAACCAATCATTGCAATATTTTGTGAATCCCTCATCAAGTGTCTTCTCTGATTTTTAAGTTTTTTACAAAAGGATAAACTAAAATTCTCTAACGAGAACAATTAAATTCTTTATCACATTTACATTTTACAAGGCACAAATCACATTTTCTTTGTATTTTGTATATGTGAACTTTAACTAAAGTGCTATCATAGTCATGTTATAACTGTGTAGGGAAATGCAGTATTTTACAAACACTGTAATTTGGGACACCAAAGTTTTAGCAAAGGTAATTATATTTTCCTAGACATCATCTATAGCTAAATTGAAGAGTCAGAATTATATGGCTATAGTTAAATTGAGAGTATATGCTGCTTCTTCTTTTTTTTTTTTTTTAAGCGAGCCAATCATACTTCCTTTCTTGTGAAAGATCATTTAGACTTGTGCTGCCTCAAGCACCATATAAGGAAACTGAGACTCAGAGAAATTTAGCCATTGGCCGCACACAAGTAGTGAGCCTCAGGGATGGAACACAAACGACCTATCTGCTGATTGCAGAGCTTATACTGAGAGGTCATATTCTGTCTTAGGAAGCTCCTCATCAGTCTAAGTTGCTAAGCAGAGATTAGGTAGCTATTCAGAGTCATGATAAGGATGAGAGTTAATATATGTCCATGTGTACATATATATACACACAAGTTTATATATATGCATACATACAATATTTTTACACTTGTATGTTTGTGAGCATACTCAGGTTTGTGTGCATGTTTAGCAAATTCCTATATTTGTTCTGTTTTTTGATACCTGGTTTTGTTTGATTTAAGCTTTGTTGCTCTAATTGCAATATGCCATCATTATAACAATGTTCTAAATTCATTCCTTTATGTAGGTGAACAACTAGTAGATGTTTCAACATCTGCTCTACCAGAATTGAAAACAAAACCACACTCCCCTTTTCAGCCCTGTGTGAAGCAGAGACTTGCCCGTCATAGTTCTTTCAATGTGATTCCCTCTTCAGATGGGATTAAAAGGAAAGTGAGCTCGGAACCTAATAGCCCTCATCGAGGAGAACAAGGTAAGTCATCTGGGAAGACCACACTAATTACAGTGTCTGACACATAGTAAATGCTTAATAATGTTTATTGATATACAGTCTGGTAAATAACAATAATAGCCATTTTCCTTTCCTGCTAAAGTCTTTCTCTGCTGCTTTATCGTGGCTTGAAAGTGATAGCAGGTTCTTAATAGTTGTACCAGTAGTGGGGAAATATTCAGCCACCTACCATCAAGATGGGGGTGGACTCAATGGCCTCTGAGGCCCCTATCCCTTCCAGCTCTAGAGAACACAGTGCTCCTATGACATAATTTGAGACTATCATCATTAAATGAATGTGGATTTTTGTTGTGAGTCATCAACATTGTATAAGAAACCTTTTTCCATTCTTAATAATAAGCCTTCTACTTTGCTTTGCAGGTTCAGATGAATATTGCCCAAAAATAGTTGGCCTGACAGCTGCTTTGAGGGAGAAGATAGATGAAAATTCACAGTAAGTGGCTTTGAAAATGTGTTTTCCACTATAGCTTTTTTTTTTTTTTTTTTGAATCAGGTAGACCTGAGTTCAAATTCTGCCTCTGGCACTTAATAGCTCTCTGGCCATTAAACGTTTTAGATTCTCAATGTCCTGATGTGTAAAATGGGAGTAGTAATACCTAAAGTTGTGAGGTTCCAGTAAGGTCATATTTTCAAAACACTATGAAAACTTCAAATCAAAACTTCAAATGCCAGTTATTATTTTGGTGTGGACTTGGGATGTCCTTACAGAGAGAGTCTTCTGAACCCAGCTTGTAAGATCATATATTTGGAGGTCACCATTTTACATGTGAAGAGACAAACCCAGAGACATTAAGACACAGTCACACAATGGTAAAAGCCTGAATTCAAACAGAGAACCCCAGTTGCCAAATCTAGTTTCTATCTTATCATGTCCACTCAATTCTGGGCCATTTTCCCTGCCCTTGTGTCTCCAATCCAAAAGGCAAGCAAAATTAAGTGACTTGCTCAGGGTCATATATCTACTAGGCGTCTGAGGTCAAATTTGAACTCAGAAAGTTGAGTCTTCTGACGTTAGGCCCAGCACTATCCGCTGTTCCACCTGGCTGCCTACTTTTATTTTAACATTAGCCTGAACAAAACTTCAAGATACATCATTAAAGACACTTCTCTTCAAATATAAGGCATTGTGTGTGGAATATTGAAGATAAAATCAGTGTTTAGTTTTGTTGGTTAGTTTTATAAAGCTTTTTCTTCATTTTAGATTATTTTTCTTTATTTTATGAAGTTCTTAATGTAGGTCTTATACCTCTTTATCAATCCAGTGAAGCTTAAGGACCCCTTCCTTGAATCATGTTTTTTAAATGCACAAAATAAAATACAGTCAATCAATTATATTGAAACATAGTTATCAAAAATGTTAATAAAATTTATTTTCAAAAATGATAAATTATCATTCCCCCAAAAAGTTGTCATCCAAAATTTAATTTCTTTTTGGAATTTTCATGCACTGGGGGCGTGTCATAGCTAGGTCATTATACTCTATAAGAGCAAGAACTCTCCATTTAACTTTACCTGTATGTACATTAAAATAATCATTTTCCTCTCTATTTCAGGAATCAGGGATGTATCAATAAAAAGATGATACACTCATCAGACAAGCTTGACCCTGTTCCTCCTTTCCCAGTTCATCCTCAGGACTCAGAGTATTGCTTTCACCCATTATCCCACCAAGTATTTTCTGTTACCCCAGCAGACCTGACATCAATTCATCTGCAGAATGGTCTCGATGGACACATGACTTTCACACCCACTCCCACAGCCTCCAAAACAGAGAGCTTGAAGTCCACTGTGCTTCCCAATCAACCTTTGATCTATGTTCCCTCTGCTTCTTTCTTTATGCTATATGGAAACTTCCAGGAAGGCCACTCCAAACCTGAAAAGGGCCATGAAATGCTTGAAGTGGCACAAGCTGCCTCCTGCTCCACAGAACTGTCAGCTCTGCCCCTTGCGAGCTCTTACAAGCGCAGGCCTCAGGAAGCTCATGAGCCAGTTGCCAAGAAACAGAGCATGGAGATTGAGGATGGCCCACTCTCCTTGGTCTTGCCCAAGGTAAAGTGGGGGGTTGGGGAGGGACGTGGTATCTGTCTGCATCTGTTTAACCCAGAAGATTTTTTTTTTAGCAGCCAAAGAAATCAGTAAATTACTGCTTTACTTTGGAAAAGGAATGAGGAGACACAGAAAGGAGGAAAGGAATCATTAGTCATATCACCCTTTAAGTTGTTACATATCTCTGTTATAATTGAAGCTTTAAAATACTTCCTTAAAATCCAGTTTTTAAAAAACTCCTTTCCTAAAAACTAGTTTGGTCCTATGTGACCGTCTATTTAAAAAGCTACCACAGTGTTCTTCTTAAGAAATAGTTTTAAAGAAATCTTGAGAGCTGACTTTATGTATTTGTAAAAGGGATTCAGTTTATTCTGCTGGTACTTACGAGGCAGAGCCTTCAGCAGAAAGTTACAAAGTAGCCAATTTAGGCTTGAGATGGGGAGGAACTCCCCAATACTGAGAGCAGCCTCAGGAAGAGATGGGCTCCCCTTCCTGGAAGGAGCTTCAAGAAACTACACGATACCTGGCCATTTTCAGGAGTGGTTTAATATAAGCATCCATTGATGCTTGTCTGTGATTCTGTGAAATTGGATTTTGAATATTTGAAAAGAGAACTCTTGATTCATCTTTTTTAATCTATCAAGAATAAGAATTGAAAGATTTTGGAAATTGCAAAGTGATATTCAAGGATTAGATATCAGTCACTCAGGAGGCATTTATTAAGTACTTACTGTGTGCTAAGCACTCAAGCACTGCTAATAATAAGTGCTGGGGATAATAAAGGCAAAAAATAGTCTCTGCTCTTAAGGAGCTCACAATATAAACTATATATACATGTGAATGTATAGTTAGTGAATAATATATATGCATACATACATATATGTATATGTATACACACTTTATGTGGACATACAGTCATACATATATGTATATGCATGTATTATTAATATTTTTGAAAAAAATCAAGATTTATGACAATATAACCATAGTTATATGATAATATTAGCATAAAAGATTATATCTGTTGTTAGGATTATTTTATTGTTGTCTAAAAGCAGTAACCATGGCCTAGTGGATAAAGAATTGGCCTCAGAACTAGAATGATTGGGATTCAAGGCTCTCCTCTTAAACATACTGGCTGGGTGACTCTGGGCTTATCTTCTCTGATTTCTAGGCAACTCTTAAAAAAAAAAACTCTTAAAATCTATAAATGTAAGAGACGGTGCTGACTTACCTTAAAGTTCCACATACCAAAAAAATTACCAGTTTGGTCCCTATGTAAAAAATATACTATATCATAAAAAAACAGCCAATATAGATATTATTGTTAATAAGAGTAGAGCTGGAGTGGAGATTTGAACTAGTGTCTTTATGGATCCAAAGCCAGCTTTCTGTTCACCGCACCATGCTGATTGTCATTTTTGCTACATTTTTGGTGAATGGTCTCATCAAACTACTGAGTTGACCCATAGCTGAGTTAGCACAGGGTGCAAATGATTGGAACTATGTTTTAACTTTAAATGCTGTGTTTTGGGAAGGCTAGGGCTGATAAGGGACTTAGACTGGCTGTTTTTTGGGTGTTTTTTAACTTTCATATTTGTTCTTCAAATTGGTTTTGCTTAGAAATTTACAGACCCCAGCGATGTTGCCTCTCCCAGGAATATTGGCAGTATAGATACCATGCCCTTTGAAGCTTTTCAGAGGTTCTCAGAAATTCCCCTTGCTGAGGATTCACCAAGAAAAACTACAATCCAGTGCCTGGTTACCCCTGAGAGGAGGAAACATTTGAGAAATGCAGATATTGAAAAACCCTCAAAAGACAGAGAAAATCTCTCTGAAGAAAACACCAAGCCACAGTATCTTTATGTGCAGTCTGCACCTGGTAAGAAATAAAAGAAATTCTAAAAACTTTCATCTCTCCTAAACTGGTGGGTTAGGTTTTTGTTATTTTTTTCATTTATGTCACATAAGGAGTGTCATTCTATTGGTTCATTTGTGGCCTGAAATTCAAATCATCTCTTGACTTCCTTCCAACTCCAAATCATGTGTGACAACCTCATGAGACCTCTACCTATAAATTTAAGATAATGGCAGATTATACTTCAAAGATACTGAACAGATAGATGAGATGAGATGTGAAAAGTCAGTTGGCTAATACACATTTATTAAGCACTAATTATGTGCCAGGTACTGTGCCCTTTTCTGTAGGGAGCTTAATTGGATCATTAGCATTCTAATGAATGATGCAGACTAATCTTTAGTATTTCTAGTAGACCCTCTCGGCCCTGGGCAAATTCTTGAAACAATTTGGTGAGAAAGTTTAGCTCTGCTCTGTGTTAACTTAAAGCCCAAACTTGCTAGAAATCCATTACTGAAAGAAGAACAAATAGTGAGTATGAAACTCTTCCACTAGCCAAGATGTTTCACTGTCTGTGACTTAGGTATTTATTATTTTTCATGATTTTAAAAAAGTCTGAGGTTGGCCTGACTTTGACATTTCTTCTACCAAGCCAGATTGCAATCCCTCTTAGCCTTGCTGCATGATTCTTTAATTTTTTTTTAATTTCTCATTTAATATTAGCATTCTTTTGTTTTTAGATTTGAATTTCCAAATTTTCTTATCTCTACCCCCATTCATAAAGAAGGCAAGCAATATGATATCAACTATACATGTGAAGCCATGCAAAAATTTCCATTTTAGCCATATTTGCAAAAAAACCAAGAATAAAGTGAGAAATTTATGCTTCAGATTGCATTCGCAGTTCAATTTTTCTCTGGTGTTATTTTTTTCATTATTAGTTCTCTGGAATTGTCTTTGATCATTGTATTGATTGGTGTAGTCGAGTTTTTCTCATTAGATCATTTCTTTTGCTGTGCACAGTGATCTCCCACTTCTCATTTTAGTTTATACCAGTTCTTCTGGTTCTTGTCATATTTCTGAAACTATCACTAACATCGTTTCTCATAATAGAGTGGCACTCTCATCATAATCATATGCCACAATTTGTTCAGCCATTCCCCAACTGAAAAGCATCCCCTTGATTTCCAAATCTTTGTTCTTATTATTCAGTCATGTGTGACTTCATGATCCCATTTTCTTGGCAGAGATACTAGAGTAGTTTGCTGTATCTTTCTCCAGCTCATTTTACAAAAGAGGAAACTGAGGCAAGCAAGGTTAAGTGACTTGCTCTAGGATCTCTGTTCCCAATTCCAATTCCTTGCCACCACAAAAAAGAGTTGTTATAAATATTTTTGTACATAAAGGTCTTTTCCTTTTGAATACACAGACCTAAAAGTAATGTTGCTGGGCCAAAGGGCCCATGAATACCAAAAGATATTCATAATTTTATAATCTATTGAACCTAATTCCAGCTTACTCTCTAGAATAGTGGGACCAATTTATTACTCCATCAGCATTTCATTATAGTGTACCTATTTTTCCCTCAACCCTTCCAGCATTTGTCATTTTCTGATAGGGGTGAGATGGTACTTCAGAGTTGTTTTAATTTGCTTTTATCTATGATTTAGAGCATTTTTTTTAATATGCCTATAAGTAGTTTTGATTTCTTCTGAAAACTATATTTTTTTGACCATTTATCTTTTTTTCCCCCCTTAGGCAATTGGGGTTAAGTGACTTGCCTAGGGTCACACAGCTAGGAAGTGTTAAGTATCTGAAATCAAATTTGAACTCGGATCCTCCTGACTTCAGGGCTGGTGCTCTATCCACTGCGCCACCTAGCTGCCCCTTTTTGACCATTATCAACTGTGGAATGACTTATTTTTTATAAATTTGATTCAGTTCTCTTCTCATTGTACAGTTAAGAAATGAGATCTTTATCAGAGAAACCATAAAAATTGTTTTACATTACTTCATTATCTGTGAATCTCTTAGCACAGTGTGCTTTCCCTGACTATCCATTTTAATTAGGTCCATTTTTGTTTTGTCTGAAATTACCTTTTTTATTTCCATTGAAGCATAATAGATTCTGCTCTAGTCTTTTATTTTAAGAAGTGTAAAATTAAGAGTGTGTTTCTGTTTCAAGTGTGTCTCCTGTAAACAGCATAATGTTGGATTCTGGTTTCTAATATATTCTGCTGTCTACTTCCATTTAATGGGTGGCCTCACATTTAGTTATGATTACTGTGTTTTTCCCTCTATTCCTTTTTTTTCTGTTTCTTCTCTCTTTTTACCTAGTCCCTTCTCAAAAGTCTTTATTTTCTTGTAACTACTATCTCCCTTTATCTGTTCTCCCTTTTATCATTCTGCCTTTTCTCTTATCCCTTTTCCCTCCTATTTCCTATTGGGTAAGTTAAATTACCATACACAACCGAGACTGTATCTGTGTATATTCTTACTTCTTTGAATTGATTCCATTGAGAGTTAGGTTCAAGTATTACCCACCATCTCTTCCTTCCTATTTTCTCCTCTACTGTAAAAGCTCTTTCCTGTACACCCCTTTTATGTGAGAAAAATTTCCCTGTTCTTTCTCTCCCTTCCCCTTTCTCCCAGCACATCACTTTTTCTTATCCCTTCATTTTTTGTAGATCCTTACAACATAAATCAATTTATATCTGTGCCCTTTAAATAACTCCTTCTGATTGTTCCTAACAACAATAAAGTTCTTAGGAGTTACATGTCTCATCTTCTCATACAGGAATGTAAACAGTTTTACTTTATTGAGTCTCTTATGATTACTTCATCATTACTTTATCTTTTTATGCTTTTCTTGAGCTTGTGTTTAATATTGATGATAGCTCTGGTCTTTTCATCAGGAATGCTTTTTGAAATTCCTCTATTTCATTAAATGTCCATTTGAGTCCATTTTTTCCCTTGCAGGCTTATCTCAGTTTAGCTGGATTGGTGATTTTTGGTTTTAATCCCAGTTGAATATCTTGTTCTAAATCCTTTATTCTTTTAACATGAAGTTGGTGAATCTTGTCATCCTGACTATGGCTTCATGATACTTGAATTGTTTGTTTCTGGATGCTTGAAGTATTTTCTTTTTGACCGCAATGCTCTGAAATTTGACTATAATATACCTGGGAGTTTTCATTTGGAGATCAATGGGTTCTTTTAATTATCTCTCCTTGATCTGTTTTTCACATCTGCTGTTTTTGTTTTGTTTTGTTTTAATATAAGATTTTTCACATTTTCTTCTATTCTTTTAACTTTGGTTTTTTTTCTTGATGACTCAATGAATCATTAGTTCCCACAGTTATTGATTCTTTTTTCATAATTTTCTTGCACCATTCTCATTTCTTTTCCTAATTTTCCTCTATTACTCTTATTTCTTTAATTAATTCTTCCAAGAATTTTTATTGGGCTAGGATCCAATTTGCATTTTACTTTTTAAGATTTTTTTAGTAGTTGTTTTCATATTATCTTCTTTTGAGTTTATGTCTGTCTTAGTATTCCCTGACACTATTGCAGCTTTTAATGGACTTGTTCTTTTTTGTTGTTATTTGCTCATTTTTAAAACGTGTTTCTTGACTTAGGACTTTATTTTAAAATTGGGCTGTTTGTTTTTGTTTTTTGTTTTTTTCGGGTGGGAAGGCACTGTCCCAAGTTTTAGACTTCTTCATGCTGCTATTTTCAGAGCTAAATTCTAGGTATCTGCAAGTTTCCTATTCTCCAAGGTATGATACCTGAAGCGTGGTCACTGGTCTTATGATCTGCACTCTGGTCTTTACCCAGAACCAGGACCCCTTATCTCTTGTGACTATATATATATTTCAGTGCCAGTTGTATCCACTGTCAGCAAAGGGTCCCCCAACAAGTTGCCTGAAGTTGCTATTGCTGCTACCACATATATGGCCTCCAGACAGCCTTTACCCTGGTGCCACACAAAAAAGGCTCCCCTTGACCTTTTTTTGGCTCTGAAACTCCAAAATTTGATTTGAGACTTTTTTAAAGTTCCTTAAAGGAAAATATTGGAAGACTTCAGCTGAGTTGTCTCTAATCCCCCATCTTGGCTCCACTCCTGTGCATGCTTTATCAGTGTACAGAAAATTCACCTTCAATTCTGGGATGACTGTCTTCAAATTTATCTGTTCCTTTGAATGTCAGTCACATATTCTTGCCAAATTCTATTTAAAGTCTACTAGGTAGACCAGTGGATAAAGTACTGGACCTGGTGTCAGAAAGACATGAGTTCACCTGGTCTCACAAGCTGTATGATAAGGAAGATAATAATAGTACCTACCTCTCTGGGGTTGTTGTGAGCATCAAATCACATTTGTGCAGTGCTTTGTAAGAAAATTGTCATATAAATGCTAGCTGCTGTTGTTGCTTTTCATAATAGTTGTACCACTTCACAGCTACACCAACAATATATCAGTGTGCCTTTCCTCTCAGAGCCCCTCTAACAATTGTCCATTTTCTTTTATTAGCCATCTGAGTCTACTGAGCATAAGCAGATGATCCTTGTTGAGCCTATTCTTTTAGCCTTTCCAGCTTGATAAGATCTTTTATTTCACTGACCCAAGAACTGAGATTCACCTCTATGCTTTTATAATCTTATCAAAGTAAGATTTTAGACAAGATCTGCATTATTTACTAATATTTTTACTTAGAAATTCTTCACTGATTCCTTTATATTGAACATCCCATCTCTAAGGGCTAAAAGGGAAATGAGTTTAGGATTATAGCTGTAGATCAAGAAGGAGTCTTAGAAACCATAAGTCTTTTTGGGGGTTTTAGGGGTTTTTTTATTTCTTTAGAAATAAGAAAACTAAATCTTAAAATGTAAAGAGACAACTTATATCACACTACTAGTATACTAGTAAAGAATTGGAATCCAAGTGTATTTTCATATGGGATACTCAGATCGGAGGAAGGTTAAGAAAGAAGGAAGCATTTATTGAGCAGCAACTCTGTGTCAGATACCGTGTTAAAGGCCTGACTATATTATGTCATTTAATTCTCACAATAGCCCTGGTGCTACATTTTGTAGTCGAGGAAACTGAGGCATATAGAGATTAAGTGACTTGCCTAGATCCACACAGTTAGTAGTTCTTTGAGGCTAGATTGGAACTCAAATCTTCCTGACTAGGTGCAGCCTCTCTCCATTGAGCTACCTAATGGATAGATCTGTGACGTTACCTACTCAGGACTTCATGTCAACAAGGCAGATTTCTGCCCATCTAATGCAGATCTTATCTAAGAACTCCTGTAAGGGAACAAAGGATACACCCAAAGGGCTGAAAGCCTTCCTCGATTTTCCTGGTATCACAAAGAGGAGTTGAATATCCCAGTTGCCTATTTGTCCTTGCCCTTGATGTCTGATCAGCCCATCTTCCTTTCCCATGTCATCTTTCCTAGATGGAATCGTTCCCACTGTCCTCCTTGGAAGTATTTTTTATTGTGTCTCTCTGAATACTAATAATACTTTTCCTGTGTTGTTTTAGGATTAAATGGTTTTAATTTCCTGCTGCCTGACCATCAGGCTGCCAATGCTGCTGGACCATCTCCAAGTCAATTGACTTCTCTCCACGTTCCATGCATGATTGTGCCATCTACAGCACTGGCCCCAATGCCTTTTTTTTATTCTCCGGCAATCAACAGTCCAGTGTCTTCTCCTGGCCCAGTGAATTTTGGCTTGCCCGGCCTCAGATCATCAACTCAGCTTCTCATTGACACCAACATACTTAGTCCAAAGACATCAAAAGCCCTTTCCATGGACCCACAACATCCAGGCCAGTCACCAGTTCACCTCAGCCCTGGAGTGTCCAGGTCTCATAATACAATCACACCAGATTCCCCTGTTTGTATGGGTCACCCAGTAACAATTATGAAATTACCCCAGGTAAGTGCTAATAACACTTTTACTTTAATTACAGCAAAGCTATTTTTTTTTTTTCTGAGATTCAAAGATGAGGGGAAACAGTGTTGTCTTCCCATAGACTTTCTGGAGAGAGATTGTCCAGACTTGGGACTTGGATCAGCCATGCTAACAAATGTTGTTCATAGAATCATGGCCATCAAGGCCATCAAGACCAACACTCTTATTTCAACTGAAGCCTAAAGAAGTTAAATTATTTATAATCTTATAACAAATGAGTCTCTTGAGAATAAGATTTGAAGCTGGGTCTTCCTAAATCTAGTACAGCGACACTTCACCCCCACCTCCATGTAACTTACTTCTCTGGCTTTCATCTATTTAGGATCATCTTCTCCATCCCTTCATCTTAAAGATGAGGGAACTGAGGCCCAAAGAGATGAGGTAATTTATTTAAAGTCATACAGGTAGTAAATGACAAAGCCTGAATTAGAACATTTCATTTTCTGAGTCAAAAGTCCCAACACCTTTGTGCTTCCATTACCTCTCAAACCTAGATCTCAAATCTTTCGCACTTTATCTCCCCATATAATTCTTATGCATCTCTCTCTGAGCCATTCACAACAGAGTCACTTTGTGAGCAAGAGACCTTCTGGTGGGTTGTTTTGAATATTTCAGACTTGAGCTGAACGTTTGTCATTCTTGATATGACATCACTGAACTGTGGTAATATTAATAATGACTGAAATTTATATAGCACTTACTATGTGTCAGGCACTAAGCTAATAAACTCTTTATAATAAAATTATCTCATTTGGTCCTCAAAACAACCCTGGTTCTATTATATATAAACTTGGATTTAAATTCAGATTTTCAGGATTCCTTCAATAGTACATCAGTATATTGCTGCATATTGATTTGCAACAGACCCAGTATTTTTAGAGTGTTTCTTCCTATTCTAGCCAGTAAAGTGCCAGCCCCCCTCTTCAGTCATCATATCAGCCATAGAAATATTCAGATATGAACTAATATAGTTGAAAAATGAAGAAGAGTTGCCCCAGGGATTTTATGATCTATACACACGTAAAAGTTAGGGTTGAAGAGTAGGCGATGTGTTTATGTGTAAGAAATAAAAATGGAAGCAAACTTACATTCTAGCTCTCTCTTTATTCTGATTTGTTCTTATTCTAGTGATGGGTTAGAGGTTTTCTTTTCTAGACAAGGGAGTTACTGGGACCAAAACCTTTGGGTCTGAAGTGCCCAAACGAGAGAAAATATAAGACAGTCAAAATAATAAAAATTTAAGAGCATTTATTGTCACTGGTCAGGACTGAGCCTCATCAGGACTGGGAGGGGTCACTATCAAGCAGTTTCAGAAATACATATTTATAGGAAAATTCTACAAAGGAGTTCTTTGAAGCATTCATTATAATAATAGGGTTCCTTTCCCAGACAGGAGGCAAAGGTTATCACATTTAAGAATTACGTTCCCAGACATGCAGTAAGGCAATATTTCTTTAAGTTTTATATTTGTCAAGTTATCAAGGTCTTAAGGTGGTATATCTAGGGGCTGTGTGTGTCTGCAATTGGAAATACCAAATAACAAGAAAATACAACCTATGTTAGGGAGTGAAGAGCTGGCAACATATTTCTGACTCAGAGCTGAAACCTAACTAATGTTCTCACAGTCTCAGGAGCGCATAAGCAGGTTAGGAACAGCGTCCATTTCAGGTCATTCAGAGGCTTTGAAGGCTTTATATTAAGAAAAAAAGTTTATTTTTTATAATAGAGACTGATTTAACATTCTGATTTATAGATCATATTGCATCATGTTGGTTACGATCTCCTTTTTCTCATTTCCAGTCACCAGGCCCAGTGACACCCAAGAGCATCCGGCCGCCATACTGTGAGACCTTCTTCAAAACTCCTGGCAGCCTTGGAGAACCTATGACTTGGAGAAAAATCGAAGGGGGTCAAAGAAATTTAAGCACTGCACAGAGGAGACTGCAGATATCCAGTGGCAGCACTGATTAACTGTAGCTTGGCCAAGTGGAATAGGGAAATCCACCAAGGATTTTAACACTTGTTATAAGGGGCATGCTAGTCCCTAATGGGCTGTTTATACTACAAAGCTAAAGAGTCTCATTTCCCATTCTCTTCCACTAGTCCTGTTAACTCTCTTTCCTTTCAAGTCATTCACATTCCTGAAAGTAATTTTTTATTAATTGCTCATTTAAGAGCCAAGAGGTTTCAAACATTATGCAGCAGTGAAAGCATTGACTCAGTTGTGGTTTCAACATCATCTTACTCTCAAGTTGATTGAAAAAACTATCAGAGGTTTGTGGTTTGGGAACAGGTGAGCTCTCTAGCACTTAACTAGGGTAATCATTCCTTACTTTACATAGACTCGACTTACCCTGAGTAAATCTGTGGTAAAACCAATTACTTTTCTGCAATTAAAAATGCAATTGCTCTCTGAATTTCTGTCAGTCAAAGACAGCATCACCTACACATTTTATTTTCTTATTTATTTTGTTCCTGAAATGGAACTTAGTGGGAAGAAGAAAAAAAGTTTACAACTACAGAAAAACAGGTTTTTCTCAGGGCATGACTACTTGAATGTTAATACTAGTTCCTCTGTAATTTGCCTTGTACTTAAAAATCTTAATCACCTATACATGAATGTACACATATGGGGGAAAAAATGTTAAGACCAGAATAACTGTGAAGAGCAACATGTTATGGTATATATAGTATAAGTGAATTGTACTAAATTATTTATGCAGGTAAGAAATGAGATGAATGATATGAGGGCAATAGTGCCCATGTATCAAAGTGAAAAATTGGGTTTTGGTGCTATGTTTTTAAATCCCATACATCCAGTTTCCTTCCCTTCTGCCAATCCCATCCCACCCACACCCATAACCACTATCATTCTTTTTTCACAGTGTGAAATTTAGGGAAATTATTGGAGGCAAATTCTTTCTAGCACTTTCTGCTTGGGTCAAATGAAAAAAGATAGAGATTGTCCTTCTAGAGTAGGTCTTAGGGGAGGAAACTTGGGATATTTTACTAGGTATCTGAATTAGGAAATTTAGGAAAAAATCTTAGGTCATCTAAGATGGATAAATCTGTATAGGAAAAACCAGCACTCTTCTTTTTGACTCATTTTTTTCAGTCTTGCAAGGGGTAAAGAAGAAAATAGATACATTGTACTAAGTGTTCTCAAAGAAGTATTTTGATACTCTGAAGAAATAAGAATGGTTAATTTACAAGTATTGAATATATTGTGGCAAACAGTAGCCAGAGTGCCTTTCTACTGTATCCCTGGATCAATCTCATGATTGAAACAAGTACAAAGATACCCAAAATGGTGCTGCTTACTCCTAAATGTGCTGGTATTTATCTCATTTCCTCTTTAGAATAGATTTATCCTTTTTTCCTCTGTTGTCTTACATTTAGAATTCCCTAACTCTAAATTGGGACTAGTCCCAATAAAATGTCATCAAAAAAAAAAAAAAAATAGTAACTTAAGTGACTCTGGGAGTCTGATTAGCTTTTTATTAACCAATCCAATTCAATAAACATTTATTAAGCTCCTGCCCTGTGCCAGGCACTATGCTTAGGTGCTGGAGATATAGTGAAAAAAATCAAATAGTCTCTCCTCAAAAACTTATATTCTATTGAATGAAACAGAAAAGTAACAATAATCTTAAAAAGCCTGTGAGGTAGGTGGCTAAAAGTGCTAGTTTTTTTTTTTTTTTTTAATTTAAAGTTTTATAGACACTACACTTAAAAGTTTACATGATTTTTAAAATTCCTTCTGAATATTTCTTAAAAGTTAAATAGAAAGCAACAATTTTGTTGCTTTTTGAAAAAAGAAATGAACTATTAGAGGCTAACAGTTAGTGCTCAAGTGATTGAGAGAACAATGTCGTGTAGTGGCCATAGGGCCAACTTTGGAGCCAGGGTGTGTGACACCTGAGCAAGTCACTTCATTTCTCCATGCTCTAGACAACACTAAAATGACAAGTTATAGAGGTGTCAACTCACTTTGGGAATTTTCTCCTCTGGGAGAGCTCCCTCTCATTGAAATCACAGGTTCAATCCCCATCCTATCAATGATTGAGGTGAGAGATGAACCTGAGCTAATAATAATGATTGGAAGGTAATGTGATATACAGGTTATAAATCTGTACAAGATGCAAGTTTGTTTTTATTATAGACCAAGTATAAAATTTTCTCCCTTACATTTTCACTGAAATGGCCTATTAGATGGCTTAGATTAAAACTGTTTCCTTCTCTCTATTCCCCCTAATCTTCTCACTCTACTTAAAAATTCACTACTTAATGTCTTTTCTTGATTCTTTTCCTATCTCACATTGTACTCTTTCCTGCATGGTATGCCTCTAAGTCACAAGGTATACAACACTGAAGAAGGATGCCTGGACTTTGGGAGATCCTAAGAATCTTCTATATTGCAAGCCTGTCACTTCTGCAGGACTGGTGATGGGATAGCTATATTTAGAAACCTAAGACCAGAATGTGTTCCTAAAGTATCCAACATCCACTTCTAAATGTGTGGCCTTGATAAAAGAGACCATGAAGGTTGTTCTTTTGTGGGAACAGAATACTTTTTGGTACTTGAGTTGTTGGACTATATTTGGGGGAGATTTTTTTTAGTAGTGAAAAAGCAATGGCAATCTAGACTCAAAGTGTATAATGTAAAAGGGGAAAAAATGGCAGCAATGCTGCTAGGACAATGCAGTCTTTGTATTTGCACTGAGGAAGGTGCACACATGGCCCAGGGTTTGTGAAACCCTTCCATTCTGGTACAAATGTTGGGGACGTAACTTAAATACTTGAATCTAGCGACCAAGTTTACATTTCTCAACTTCTTTTTTTAAAAGGTGCTATTTCTATATTTAAAAGAGCTGTATTTTTTTTCCCTCCATGTAAAGCTGCTTGCTGTTTATATTATTGCACTGCTAGTTTTTTTGTAGTTATTAATATTATTGCTGCTTGTAGCTTTCTTCATATAATTTCTCCCTTTCCTTCTCTTTTGCTATGTTCTCTATAACTGTCTGCATATAATTTTATTTACAACAAGCACACTGATTTTTAAAAAATTCTTCTAGAAAAACATTCAACTTTGTGAAATAGTAATAAAAAAGTTTGAAATAAATAGTTAGTGGGTCTTTATTTTTGTTGTATGTTTTGTTCTGTTTTTCATAATATGATGGAAAATTGGTTTTCATTCCCTTTCATGTATTCAGATCTTATTGTAGTATAGTAAAATGAGACAGGATTTTGAGTAATATTAGTTCCCCAAGTTAGAATCCCTACTTTAGCTTGGTTTCTTCATTTGTAAAATAAGGGAAGGTTGAGTGAGATTAGTAATTCTTCAAAAGCATACTAATAAGTTTTCTATAAATGTATTTTTTGGATTTTTTTTTTTTTTTTTTTTTGGTGTCTCTTTAGCATTTAGAGGAATTCTTGTTGGGCTTGTGTCCAATCTGCATTTTTCTTCAAGGCTTTGCTTGGATTTATTTTCATGTCTTCTGAGTTTGCGTTTTGATCTTAGCAGTCACCATTGTAATTTTCAATAATCAGATTCTTTTTTTGTTTGCCCATTTTTCCAATCTTTTGTTTAACTTTGAACTTTAAGTTAAAGTTAATTTATGCTCACTAAAGAGGTGGGAAGGCATTGTCCCAAGCTTCAAGCTTTTTCTTGCTGCTACTTTCAGAGTAGCTCTAGAGGTCTTCAAGTTTTGGGTACTTCTGAAGAAGGGACCCCAAAACTCAAAAACTCCTTGAAGGAGAAAATCTTCAACTCTGCCTCAGTGAGGGACCCGCCCAAGGGAAACAAGACAAACAGTTTCATTCTGTTATCTTAGATGGGGTTGTTTCAGTCCTGAGTGAAAGAATTCCAACCTTATTGAATTAAAGAAACTCATTCAATTCTATTCAAATTCCTCAAGCTGAAACCAAGCTTGTAAATGAGTCAACTTGGGCTGTCCCAGCCCCCACCGAGTCTGACCTGCTTGGGCTGTTCCAGTTCCCACTAAGACCTTCAATGAAGGTGTTTTGCAGATGGACCTCGGTAGCTCACTCAGTTGCCAGGACTTTCTGTCCACTGAGAACTGCATTCTCAGTGCAAAACTCCTTTTTCCAATAGATCTGTCACTATAGAAGTCAGTCTCTTGGTAAACTGATTTCTCTCTAACAAGAAACATTCATTTACAACTAATAAATCAGGAATGAGTGAATTCTTTCATTCCTAAAACCTGTGGCCGATTTAAAGGGGATTCTTAACAACTCTCTTATAGTCACTAATCTAGACGGCTCAAACAGCATCACTTCCAAAGTGGTGCAATCAGAAGAAATGTGTGGTCACTTCACTTTTGTGAGGTCTGGGCTTTGGTTCTTACCCAGGAAAGGTCTCTTCTCCCAACTCCAACCATTCCTCTGAAACCTGGAACTAGGTAATAAACAGTGGACTTGCCAAATGGAGCCCATTGCGGTGCCTAGTGCTAGCCCACCAGTCTCTTTGTCTCTGCTCAGGTGTTCAATCCAGCTCCCAGTACAGGTGCTGCCACCATAACTTCCATCAAAGCCTAGAGCTGGTCTTACTTCATGTGCACTCCCACGCCAGCCCCCAGCTCACTGTCACCAACCTCTCCCTCTGATTTTATAAGTTTTCCTGGGCAGGAAAAACATCTTAACCCAACCTTTTATTGGTTTGCTGCTTTAGAATTCAATTTGTTACATTGTAAAGTTGTTTGAAGGAGAATAGTGGGAGATTTCAGCTTGAATGATCCCTTTATCTTGGCTCAAATGTTACAAAAAAAAAAAAAAGCTACGATTTTATAACTGCACCTCCACAGTCACTTTTGTTAGTCATGAGTCCTAATGACTTTTTTTTTCCCCTTTGGGTTGAATCTGTAATTTCATTAGGAGGGAGACACCTCTATCAATGCAGTGAACACCCACCTGCTCAGCAATTTATAGAGTTAATGCCTGAGAAATAGGACTTGAATTCAGGTCTTGAATCACGACATCTCAGAAGTTGGCTAGAACACCTAGTCTGCCAAAGCAGAAAACCTCATAGTTGGCCATTCGGCAACCTTTTTGATCAATACAACCCCTCTCTATTCTTAGAAGAATGAAAAAAATCTTTAAAATTCTTCCAACTATGTCTTAAAAAACACCTTATTGTTCCCTTGTTAAATTGTTCTAGAGTGCAATTATCTGAAAGAAAAAACAACTGAAATTAAGCTACCCACAAGGCTTATTCTATACAGGAAATGGTTCACAAACCATACTTTTACTTTCTTATTGGAATTTTTATGAGGTTTATTTTTTTTTCCCTTTGCATTGAGTTAAAGCCCATAACAGTTGCTCAATAAATATTCAATTGAGCAGCAAAGAATAAGGAAAGAAAAAGAAAAGAACCAGAAAGAAGCATCCAAGAAATGTAATTAAGCAATAAGTGTCTGCCTTTACATCAAGTAAGGAGCTCACCTTAGAGACCAATGGTGGAAAGGGTCTTCTTCAAGACAATCTAAATCTGGCCCATCAGAAAGGATGGAGCTCCAGGAAGGAACCTGAGGGCCTATCTGGTCCAATTCTTTCATTTTGTAGATGAGAAAACTAAGGACCAAGAAGTTTACTTAAAAATGACTTATCCAAAATCACACTGATGGTGATCAACAAAGGTGAGATTTAAACCCTGGTTCACTGATTGAAGAACCAAAATGTTTCCTCACCCAACTTAACCCTCCAAAAAATTTAATGAGCTGCCATAGCCAGAAGATGAGAGGGGAAGTGAATAAAGCCTTGCACCCACTGAATGAGCCCTCTTTGGTAAATTTCCCTGCACAGACATGGATGGGTTTATCTGCAACACTAGAGGGAATCACATTGATTAAACCTATTTGAATTTTTGATTATGAAGGGACAGCTAGGTCTTACAGTGGATAGAATGTCAGACTTGGAATTAGGAAAACTGATCTTCCTAAATTCACATCTGGCCTCAGATACCTGTGTGACCCTGGTAAAGCCAATTAACACTGTCTGCCTCAGTTTCTTCATCTGTAAAATGAGCTGGAGAAGGAAATAGTAATCCACTCCATTATCTTTGGCAAGAAAACCTCAGATGGGATCACAGAGTTGAACAGGATAGAAAACAACTGAACAACAGCAATGGCCAGAAGAATTTGTCGATCATTGGCCAATGCTCTGCACTTTGCAAGATGCACAGAGACACACAGTCAATTACTGAACCCAAACTAGAAACTTTAATAACTAAAGGCAGGCTGCAGCAGGGTGAATTTCAATAAAATTAGAGGAAAAAATGTATAAAGAAAAATAACTTGTTCTTTTTGGTAGGGAATTCGTAACTAAACTGAACTTTTATCCTTTGACGCAGTTATATTCGGAGCATCAAAGTAGCTCAATAAATATTGTTCATCTTAAGTCAGGAAGAACTGAGTTCAAATCTGGCCTCAGACACTTAGAAACTATGTTAATCAGGGCAAGTCACTTAACCTCTACCTCAATTTCTTGAATTGTGAAATGAGGATAATAACAACATCCATCTGCTGGGGTTGTTATGAAGACAAAATAAGGTCATATTTATAAATTTCTTAGCACAGTACCTAAAATATAGTAGGTTTGCTTCCCTTTTTTCTTCCTATAACACTTAAACTTAGGTCACTAAAGAGATCAAACATCCATATGTACATAAATATTTATAGCAGTTTTTTATAATAGATAAAAACTGAAAACTAAAGGATTGCTCATCTATTTAGGAATAAAGAAATTATTATATATTAATGGAATGGAAAATTATTCTGCCATAAGAAATTATGAAAATTTCAAAAAAAAATGGTACTTCTGAGATCATGCAGAGCAAAATGAACAGAACTATGAGAACATTTTATAAAATGGTAATTTTTTTTTTAAACTTAGAATCCTGATTGATATAATAAATCACAAGTCCAAAGGACCGAAGATGGATCACACTGTTTACTTCCTGCCAGAGACTTCAAATGGAGAACAATATATACATTTTGGATAAAGTGCGGGACCTGGAGTCAGGATAATTTGTTTTCCTAGGCAAGTCATTCAATCTTGTTTGCCATCTGTAAAATGAGCTGGAGAAGGAAATGTCAAAACAAAAGGTTTTCTTTGCCAAGAAAACTCCAAATAGAGTCACACATTGAGAGTTGGAAAAGAAAAGAGCTCAACAAAATTAGAAAAGATATATATGGATGTCTATTCACTCTTGAATTTCATGTATTTTCCCAATCATAAAACAAACTGAGAGGCTGCTTGGTATAATGGACTCAAGAAGAGTCCCTAAGCCAGAATCCATGAAGACCTACATTCAATAAAGACCAATTTTACATGTGATTTTGAACCATCGACAGAGGTCAAATTCTCTTAGCATTTCAGAGCGACTTACATATACTATCTCTGTGAGGTATATGCTATTTATTATCCCTACTTTACATACAGGTAAAGAAGCTAAGGTTGAGAGTTTTAGCTACCTACCAAAAATTATATAGCTTGGAAATGTCCTAAGCAAGATTTGAACTGTCAGTCAGCATTTATTAAGCACCTACTATATGCTAGGCACTGTCCTAAGTATGGGGCATACAAAAAAAAACAAAAGACAGTCTCTGCATAAATATTCCTGACTCCAAGTTCTATAACTACTTTTCATGAGGAAAGCATCAAATTTAGAATTAGAGCCTGGACTTACATTTCAGCCTGACTACTCTACAAGTGACAGATACTAGGTTAATTTAAAAGTCTCCTGGTTCCAATTTCTTCATCTATAAAATAGGAGCAGAAAGAGGTACATTGGATGGTCTTTGGGCCATTTTAGCTCTAAATCTTTGGTTTCATGATCATCAGATGATGTATATTAGTAAAATACTAACTCCTAGAAGATTCTCAATGCATGATGACAGAAGACCCTATATACCATTTTCACACACGTGTCCTACTCTTCTAGCTGTAGATTCCAGCATTAGCCACATGATGGCAGCAATGTCTAACAACAGCATGTCATTAAAGCTGCAGTTTTATTTCAAATTCTAAATTTCAGTAGTAATCAATGTGTTAAATGGGAAGATTTCATTTCCATTACATTAGAAAATATAAATGTGGGTATCTATTCATAATTATATCATTTCCTTTATTTTCCAAATCTTAAAGCAAACTGAGAGACAGCATCATGTAGTGGGCAGAGAACCAGGAAGGGTCCCTTATCCAGAACCCATGAAGACCTGGGCTGAAGTCTTGTCTCTAATAAAATCTGATTTTGTGGCTCTAGGCAAAATAAATCTCGCAGTTTTCTAGGCCAAAAGTGTCAAGCACATGAGAGCACCTAACATCCTTGAATACCCAAAATAGACTAAAATGAAATTGGTAAATATTTAACAAAATAAATAAAAATACAATAAAACATAGATTATATTAATATGTGATTTTCTAAGTCAATTTATGTCTGTCCCTGCAGGCATCCTTATATATGGTTTTATGCCTTTCCCTACTTCTATTTTAATTTATTTCTTCTCTAGGCAACTTTTTTGATTATAAATTGCAAGGAGTTTCCTCACCTTGAGTTCTTTACATAAATGAAATCAAAGGTCTAGTCTCTATCCCTAAGAAACATTATAAATATGCTTGTTATATGACTCTAGGAGTTATTTAAATTCCTTCTACCCACCTAACAGAGTTAGTCATTGAGTCATGCATCATCACTATTCCCACGCACATACAGCTCTGGCTCTGCTTTGGTTGCTAAGCAACTAAAATAACAATGTTGGGTATGAATATTAGCTGCCATTATTTTCTTTAATGAGATCATGGCTGTAGCCCTAATTATCTTTTTTTCACCTTGATAGCTGAAGAGATTGAACAAGACTTATCTCCTTAACAAAATGAATCACATTTTTGATTTATTAATAAAAATAAAGGAAGCCTGAGTTGAACTAAAAAACAATGAACTATTTCTCAAGCATTTTAATTAAGTAGTAACTACTTATATTGTTTAAAATTCATCTGTTGGAATCACCATTTTTCCTTTACACTTTAAAAAAAAAAAAAAAGATTTATCTGAGATGTGTGAAGGGTACACTCTCTATGAATCCTGTGATGTTAAAGAAAATAACACAGGCTTTAAGTTATAAACCTTGAAACTGGAAATAATATGATATGCTGGAAAGAATGCTGATTTTGGAGTTAGAGGCTCTTGATGTAGCAAATAAACTTTAAAGCTTCCTACTGGAGTGACTCTGGATTCATCACTTTCTAAGCCTTGGGTCCCAGTCTCCTCATGTATGAAATAAGGGAACTAACTGAGTTGACTTCTTCAGTTTCTTCCAACTTAGCAATCTTTGTATTTATGTGTGTGCATGTATAATCTGCACAGGAGGGATTTAGTCAGTCAGTAAAGTTATGTTAACTATGTGCCAGGCACTGTGTTAAACTAAGTTCCAAATCTCAGTTGAAATTAGCATTCTACAGGGATGTCATAGATTTTCTGCATGACAGTTAGATTATCCTAACAATCAATTTTCAAAGTAAGCTCTCAGGGCTTCTGAAGGTTCCCAAGACTCTTAGGGGTTCTGTGAGGTCAAAACTATTTTCATAATAATTCTAAAATGGTGAATATTAAAGTATATAACCTACATAAACAAAGGCTGGGGTGGAAGGTGTTCTTATTTATGTTCTTATTTCTTACAAAGTTACAATTTGTAAGACTATAAATGGTTCCTGAGACCAAAAAGTTTGAGAAACTAACTTCTCACAACCTGGTCCCTATCTTTCTACTCTTGTTATATTATTACTCCTCTTCCCTCATTTTACAATCTGAACAAACCATCCTCTCTTCTTCATCTATTATCTTCTATCTCTCGGCATTTGAAATTACCTTTCCCCATTCCTAGTATGCCATCCCTTCTCACCACCACCTCAAGAATCCTTCTCTTCCTTCAAGATGCAGTTCAAATACAAACTTCTGCATAAGGTCCTATCCCCACCTCTCCCCACCATCCATTAGTACCTTCCATCCCTAAATATTTTGTATTATTTTGTATTTATTCTCTTCTTATGTCTCTCCTGAAAGAATATAAGCTTCTTGGGGATGGGGTTTGTTTCAATCTGCTTATTTGTATGCTTAGCACCTGGCATGATAACATAGAATTAGGTATTTTCATTGAGTCATGCATCATCATCACTATTCCCATGCATATACCTCATTATCAGCTCTGACTCTGCTTTGGTTGCTAAGCAACTAAAATAGCATTGTTGGGTATGAATATTAGCTGCTTAAAGAATAGGTTGGTGATTGATGGATGGATTGACTGATTGATATCCACTATGCCACACTACCTCCCCAATTTACAGATGAGAAAACAGAGAAGCAGAGAAGTTAAAGGACTGCCTAGAGGACCCCCAGCTTATATTTCAGTTTGCCTAATTCCTACTTTCAGCTTCAGTACTAGCTACAGAGTGACCGATTAAAAACATCACAGAATAGGCTAGGAAGGAAAAATGGGAACTGGACATACCTTCCTTAATTTGCCAGTCATACCTAATTTAAACTTCTTCTGATATGTCTATAGGAGGTATGACAAATATCACAAGTCAAGGGAGTAAATTTTAACCCCAAAAAGAAACTAAAGAAAGAGAAAAGGTCATATTATATATACACATACTTGCATACAAGTATGTAGAAAAATGTTTCTAATTACTCTCTTTGTGGTGGCAAAGAACTAGCAACAAAGAGAAGACATCAATTTAGAAATGGCTGAACAGACTGTAATATACTAATATAATAGAGTATTATTGTATGATAAGAAATTAAAAAGGGAATGGTTTCATTCAAGAAAACTTGTATGAACTGGTGGAGTGAAGTGAATAGAACTAGTAGATCAATTTATAGAAACATTTCCAAAGTGTGCAATTTTGAAAGATTTAAGAACTATGATCATCATGGTAGTCATGATTTCAAAAGATAGAGGTTATGCACCTCCGAACAGAGAAATGATGGACCAAATATGTAGACTAAGACACCTTTTTTGATATGATTGATGTAGGAATTTGTTTTGCATATACATATACATATATATACACATACATATATACATAATATACATACATGTGTGTGTATTACTTAGATCAAGATATATATGGAGACAGACATATTTGTACATATATAGATAAATTATATATGTGTGTACATTTGTTTTTCTTTTTCCCCCATAGGAATTGGGAAGGGAGAGGGAAAGAAAGTAAATGTTTATTAATTGAAAAATAAAATAAAAATTTAGTTTGAAAAAAATCACTGTAGAAGGAAGTTCTGGAAGGACATAGACTTCTTCCTGCATTCTTTTCTCTTGTTCGATTCACTTCAAAGACAGTCATACAGTCAAGAACACAAAAAGGACAGTGTTAAAAGATATCAAGGACCTCCCAAATTAATTATGTTATGATGGGCATAATTGGATCAATTTCTTTAAATTTTTATTTCATATTAGTTTCTGTTACTTAGATTTAGACTATGGCTTGGATGGAATCAGTGTCCTTTCTTCATAGAATTTAGTAGCATGGCAAAGGGTATTATATTTGAGGTGTTGGGGCAACAGCACCAGCTGTGGGTCTAACAGTGGCCAGATGCCCCATTAGAAAGTAGTACAGCATTTACTCATTGGTTTGTGGGTTATACAAGCTGACACCAGCAGAAAGCGAGATCTGCAATAACTTTTTCATTTCCAGTTTAAGGTTCCATTTTAAAATACTTCCTCTCTTTGGAAAGTTACCACAATATAAGTTTGTGCTTTAAAAATCACCTAGTTTAAACTGAGAAAAGAGCTTTTATTTTGGGGGTTGTTTGTTTTTGTTTTGTTTTTTTAAGATAGAAACCATATGGAATTTCCCCCAATACAGAGTGTACAAATCACTTTGCCTGATTTTCTTGAAACTTTACCCTCTGCATTCCAAGCTGAACAAAGGCTGAAGATGACTGGGGAGTTGGCACTGACATTCTACCACCAAACATGTTTTATTGGGAAAATTGCCCCAGATGGAAAAGGGGGCAATGATGATGGAAGCCAAAGCTTGAACCATGAAGCTCTGACCTAAGCTTTCTCAATAGGCACAAAGATTATATAAATCTCATGCATTGTGAGTTCAGATATATATCTCTCAAGAAACATAAACACTGCCTTTTCTTAATCCAACAATTATTCCTTCTTGTCCTTAAATGAGTTGATTAAGGAAGGAACCCTGATTTCATGGGCATGGAGGGAACTCCCAGAATGGAAAATCTCTCCTTAATATTTCAAAGTTGAAGGTCCCTCTAAAGCCAGCTAGTATGAACTCAAAAAGAAAATTAGCTAAGCAATTCATTTCACTTCTAGGCAGCTCTAAATATTAAATATTAATATTAAAATATTAAAAAGTTGTTGCTGTTTTCCCTTCCAAATATTAATCCTAAAATTTGGCTGAGTAACTTCTACTCATAGCTTCTATCTCTGCCCTTTGGGGCTAAATAGAACTTTCCCACAAGACAATCTTTCAAGAACTTGAATATAAGACCTACGGAATTGAATGGGGCATCTAGAAATTAAACAGTATGTGTCACAGACAGGATGTGAATCTAGGTTTTCCTGCCTCCAAATCTAGCCCTTTAGATTCTATCTCCAAGCTGCCTCTAATGATATGATATTTTAAATGTCTATATTCTACCTTAATGGGATCGTGTGTAGGCAACAGTATAAAATAGTCAAAGTTGGTTTTGAGTGCTCCATCTTTTCCCAGATACCTTTGTGCTGGTTCTACTGTGGTTCTTCACATACACCTAGTCTTTCCAACTGCACCCCAAACTCTGGACTTTCATCTGTATCTCCCAAATAAAATCAGTGTTTTGTTAGCAAACAAGTTAATTTGAAGAACCAATTCAAGCTAACTATCCCTGAAGAAAATATGTATTTAAACCTCTGGGTAGGAGAGTAAGACTATAAAGGAAAAGACGAAAGAAGAGTCCCACTCTCCCAAGTCAATTCAGCAAACATTTATTAAGCAATTCCTATGTGTCAGGCACTCTCATACATACTCTTAACAAATGTCTAAAAAGGATACTAGATAATAAAGACCAAAACAGAACAGAAATAAGTTATTCCATCTAATCCAGACCTACAACCAAAAGTCAACAGAGACTAGATAGGGTTCCCACCAGAGAATTCATGTAAGTTAAGAAGTCTATAAGTAAGTAAGAAATCATTGTAAGCTAAAACTGAGAGGGCTGGAAGAGGAGTCCATCAGGGAAACCAGAGCCAGTTCCAGTAAATGAGTCTGATGTCAGAGCCCAATTCCATAGGTCACTATGGAAGGAGACAATTCCAGGCTGAGAACTCTTCAGAGAACTGGAAGATCCACCAAGAGACAAAGCCAACTTAGTAACTAGGTGCCTATGTTGGGAGTACTTGCAGAGGACCTAAAACTAATGAGCATCTAGTATCTGACTGAGATGTGTCAGGACTACAGCAAGGGACAGAACCAGCTCCTAAGTGGGAGTACAGCAATGATAAAATCACTAAGTAAATGCTTATTTGTTTAGTACTTACTATATGCCAAATAGAGATGGACTAAAATCAATATACACATTGTACTGTCATGAAATTTAGAAAGGAGCCAGGGTGTGAGACAGAAGATGAATCTTCTCTTGTTTTACCCCCTCCAATTATTTTGTATTTATTCTGTGTATATTTGGTATTGACTGATCTATTTACATAGTGTTTCGTTTCAGTGGACCATTTGGGGTTTTGTCTTTGTATCCAAAGCACTTAAAATAATACCTAGCACAGAGTAGTCATTTAATAAATGTGGATTAAATTAAATTGAACTGAGTTGAAATTTTAGGCACCACCATCTGCAGAATAAAGTAAAAATGGAAAGTTGTTTTTTTTTTTAAAGTAGTCTTTGTACCCTAAAATGTTGTCTCAAGAGGTTTCTCCTTTCATTCTCTTCTACAACCAACAGGAATCCTATTCAGTCCCCTTTACTCCATATCTAGAGAACTGGCAAATATTTCTTCTCTTAATTGAATCAGATGAGCAAAATTGATTTTTTAAAAGCCTCACTAAAATTTTAAAAGTAAAAGGAGTTATTATTCAGTTATCCAGTTGTGTACAACTCTTTGTGACCCTCTGGACTATATTATCCCTATACTGTCTTTAGGTTTTCTTGGCAAAGATACTAGAGTGATTTGCCATTTTCTTTTTCAGTGGATTAAGGCAATGGGAATGGTAAGGTAAGAGTAACACATAAAGAAATATGGGGTCTAGTAGACTCCACAGTTTTCCTGTTTTCTACCTCTATCATCTACCTGCTTTGTGTTGATTAGGATTAGAATTGTTAATCCTAGATTAAAAATACCCCTCCTTCCAAATGCCTTTCATGAAGTTATTTTAACATTAGGGGTAGAAGAGATTTTTTGTTTTTTTAAAAATCATTATGCCTATTTGGAACTATGCTCAAAAAGTTATCAAACTGTGCATACCCTTTGACCCAGCAATGTTTCTACTGGGCTTATACCTCAAAGAGATACTAAAGAAGGTAAAGGGACTTGTATGTGCCAAAATGTTTATGGCAGCCCTCTTTGTAGTGGCTAGAAGAATGAATGGATGCCCATCAATTGGAAAATGGTTGAGTAAATTGTGGTATATGAATGTTATAGAATATTATTGTTCTGTAAGAAATGACCAGCAGGATGAATACAGAGAGGATTGGCAAGACTTACATGAACTGAAGCTAAGTGAAATGAGCAGAACCAGGAGATTATTATATACCTCAACAACGATACTGTATGAGGATGTATTCTGATGGAAGTGGATTTCTTTGACAAAGAGAAGATCTAACTCAATTTCAATTGATCAAGGATGGACAGAAGCAGCTACACCCAAAGAAAGAACACTGGGAATTAAATGTAAACTGCTTGCATTTTTCTTTTTCTTCCCGGGTTATTTATACTTTCTGAATCCAATTCTCCCTGTGCAACAAGAGAACTGTTCGGTTCTGCACACGTATACTGTATCTTAGATATATTGTAACCTATTTAACATGTATAAAACTGCTTGCCATCTGGGGGAGGGGGTGGAGGGAGGGAGGGGAAAAACTGGAACAGAAGTGAGTGCAAGGGATAATGTAAAAAAATTACCCTGGCATGGGTTCTGTCAATAAAAAGTTATTTTAAAAAATCATTATGCCTAAGAAGATATTATTATTACAAGTATCTATTTGCCAACAATCTTGTACTTTCCCCCAATGTTAAAATAACTACAATCACTTTTTTTAATCCCATTACCTAGTTTCAGAAGTCAAATTAGTGGTCCAATTTCATGAAAAGCTTGTGTAATATATTAAGCTATTCTCCAGTTAGCCTTAACTATTTCAATGTTTCCAGGAGTAATTTCAACATTTGTTTTGTTACTAAACATCAAAATCTACATTCTTTTAACAGTAGCAATTAACAGTTTAACCCCATCTCTTCGGGAGTATTTCACTTATGCATATTTTCTCCATTTGTTTCCTTTCTGATTTTTATTTAAAGACAAGAGTTAAAAGAAGGATTAAGTCTGGACTTTGATACACCCTTGTTTGGCTCATGTACCCATGTAATTCTCACCCCTACCTAGGAATGAACAATGACCCAGCTTGAGTTTGTCATTAATCAGGAGCAAAGTTAAAAGGAATTTAATATGTCTCTTCTTTCCTTTAGCAATTCTAAAAAGCTTAAGAGGAAAGATTTCTATAAATGGGTGACTATTTTTATGAAAGACAAACATAGAAAGGAAGATGATTTGTAAGCAATTGAAATGTGTTTACTTTTCAGCATTTCCTTTACTTTCAAATTTCAGATCTGAAGCTTTAAGCACATTTGTTCAGGAAGAAATGGGAACAGGCTGAGTCCTATTATCTCAGTCCCTTGATAATGTCTTCTCCACAATTTGTTTATACTATATATGGGCCTTGAAGATACTAGAGGCAGCAAGCAGAATTGAGATGAATTATGTCTAAGATTTCTCCCTAATAATTTTTATGTCCTACGGGAGAACAAAACATTTACTTCTGTCATTATTCTTAAATTATCCCATAAAAACCATTTTATGATATAATAAAACTTATTTACTCAAATGGTTCAATTGAGAAAAGAGGAATTGAGAAAAGAATAATTACAAAGTAGTCAGCACAGAACTTAGTGTTGGAAGAAATAAGCTTACAACATATTCTTTAACAAAATTTGAGATCATGATTCATATGATGATTACAAAGATGTTAAAATTTTCCAATTAATAAATTTACACTACATTTGAAAACATTACTATCTTGGATGCAAGATTTGAGAAAATGGAAAATTTCATTATAATAATAATTATCATCATATAGGATCTTAATTTTTTTTCTATTTCTTCCCAAAAACCTGGACAGATAGATAGTAAAAGAATTATTAGTTTCCATTTTACAACTTGAGGAAACTGGGACTAAGTGACTTAACTTTCCTGTGATCACATGGCTAATTTCTCCTGCCTCTTAATCAAATTCTTTTTGTACAACACTAGGCTGCTTGTCCTATGTTTGTTTATTGTTTTTAATCCCTTAAATATAGGGAGGCTGTTTGACAGAGTGAATAGAGGAAGACTTGGATTCAAGTTCTCTTTAGTGCATGAAAATCATTTAATGTAAATGCCTCAAGCAGCTTTCCAAGACTTTGGTGCATGTACATCATGGCATTGACAAAGGGAGTTTGAAGACTTCCCTATATTAATAAAGTCACAAAAGGAGATGTTAGCTGGGACTCTAGTGCAAAGGTAAAGACAGCAAGATGTATTAGGAACAGTCCTGGAATAAAGGCAGCTAAGTGGCTTTATAGATAGAGCACCTGGACTAGTCAGGAAGATCTGAATTCAAACTTTACCTCAGGCACACTTAGTAGCTGTGGGACCCTGAGCCAGTCATTTAAACTCTGTCTGCCTCAGTTTCCTCAACTACAAAATGGGGGAAATAATAGTACCTATTTCCTAGGATCATTAGGAAGATCAAAGATAATATTTTGTAAATATTACTAAAGTACTTGGTGGTAGTGGTGGTGATATTGAATTGTTTCAGTCATGTCTAACTCTTTATAACTATTTGAAGTTTTCTTGGTAAGGATACTGGAATGATTTGTCATGTCCTTCTCAAGCTCATTTTATAGTTGAGGAAAATGAGGGAAAACATGGTTAAATAACTTGCCTAAGGTCACATATCTATTAAGCCTCTGAGGGCAGATTTGAACTCAGGCCCTCTTGCCTCCAGGATCAGTGAGTGCTCTACTGACTATATCCCATTGTGGTAGTGGTAGCAGCAGCAACAGTAGTGGTGGTAAGAAACACTATATAAAAGCTAGTTAATTGTTATTATTTAAGCCAAAAGGCTCAAAGTCCTATTTTCTATCACTTACTTCAAGTGTGAGCATCAGGGGTCTACAATATGACAGAATCGGCCTAGATGATGTCCAAGGTCCCTAGCTAGTACTAGTACCTCTAATCATGGTTCTGACTTGCTTCTCGTTTTTTTTTACATTTCCCTTCTCATACTCTATAGTCCAGCCTACTGGTCTCCTATCTATTCCTCATACCCCACAAATACTTCCTTTCCCTCAAGACTTCAACTAGCTTCTCACCTTTAGCTTAATTTCTTGGCATGGCTTTGGACTCTTCCTTTTAAATGCCTCTGTCTGTCTGTCTGACTCTGTCTGTCTCTCTCTGTCTCTTGGCTCTCTTTCTGATTTTTTTTTTTTCTCTCTCTGTTTCTGTCTGTCTCTCTGTGTCTGTCTTCCCTTCTCCTGCTCCTCTTTCTCCTTTCTTCCTTTCCTTCTGGCTCTTTCTGTTTTTCTAGCTTTCAGTCTCTCACTATCCAACTTTCACAATTGATTATTTCATGTTATCTGAAGTCATAGTTTATTCCCCTCAACACACACACACACACACACACACACACAAAACCTAAAGGCCATCATTTCATGTCCCATGCCAAAAATGCTCTTCTTTCTGATTACTACCATGTTGACACCCTGAGGATTCTGCTCCTACAAAGGGCCTTCCTCAGTCTCCCAGCTCATCAATGCTTTCCTTTTTTAAGGCTATATTTTGTCTATTCTGTATTTGTCTTGTGTGTATATCAGTTGTCTCCCCCCATTAGAAAGTGAACTCCTTGAGGGTAAAGATTATTTTTGCCTTTTCTCTGCAATCTCAGTGTATAATACCTAGCAAACAGACTTTGATAAATGCTTGTTGACTAGCTGATTGAGGAGTTTCTGTTTTATCTTAGGGGCAATGAATACTGAATACTTCTAAGTACAACATTTAATAAATACATAATTTGTAGATTCATAGATATCCTGATCAATGTCAACTAATTTTTTTGCTACCTTTAGCAAAGGATGTCATTGGGATATCTGTTCATTAACAAAGATATTTATATTCCTAGAAAGACAATTCGATTTTTCTCCAAATCACAGAATAATTTCACCTTTCTTCACTTCATTTACATATAATATCTTTACTTACATCTTACATCAATTTCATTTTCATCATTTACTTCAACACTTTGAAAAACTGTAATTGTACAGGTATGGACACACCTTCTGCAGATTCGGATGGCATCTCCTCTATAACTGAGAATTTCCAAAATCAAAAAATTTAATAACTCAATAACCATTCTGGTAATCAGAGCTTCCTTGAACTTGGGCTGGTCCTTGGACAATAGACACAGTTCATCAATAGACTAATACTTGAAGTCTTAACAACTTTGTAGGAACTGCCCTGTTTGAGAAGCAGCACTATCTCCACATAACAATGAGGCCATGGGGTGAAGGGAGAAGGGGAGAAGGACTTCCTTTTGGGATAGAAGGTAATAAGTGTTACCATCAGAAATAAGGATAGTCCTTATCCTTTTCTCCTTATAAAAGTCCTCCCAACATAGAACAAGGAATCCTTTTTTCCTGGTGGTGTACACATTTTTCTTAATTGTATTTACTAGCACACTCTCTGTAGTCCACACTTCTTAAACTAAGACTAGAGAGAGTGCACTGGGGCTCCAATAAAGGACATTTAAAGTTAAATTTTAATCTGAGTAAGACTTTCTTCCAGCATCCAAAGCCTTCTGATTTATCCATAGGCAATTTCCCTTGCCATTTGCAAGACCAGATTTCACTATGGATACCAACCAGAATGATTTTTTGCAACTTGTCCATAATTACTAAGGGCCAAATAGACAGGAGTGTGCCAACAAACCAGTTGGTCAATCACCCAGCCATTTGACTGGAAGGCCATCTGCCCTTCCACACCAACTTGTTTTGTTAATTCCTGCTGTGCCTGATTTTAAAATGAGTTCAGCAAACAGACAAGTTTTCTAACTAGTTGATATTAACCCAATGAATGAATAACTTAACTGGTTTACCCAGGTCGGTCATGCTATGTGGCCAGGATCTGGCTGAGATCTTCTAGTTATTAGACCTCAGAATCTTCCCATAGGGAGTAAATTAGACTACTTGACCTAAATGACAAGAACTTCTGTGGAACTTCAGCTGGCTTTTCCAGTTCACCCTCAAGTCAGGGGTGGGAGAGGGAACTCAGACATAGGAAGCCTTGACCCTCATCTGGCCCATAAAAGTGTATTATTTGCCAAAACAGGAAAATACTAATAAGGCCAAGTCAATTCACTTTTGGCAGGAGGTAGAACTATTCTTGGCAGTTCAAAAAGCCTTAATTAACAACTTTCTGCTGCTCAGTTGGTGCCACTTGCAAACACAGCTCTATCCCTCAGTTGCCAGAAACCCACTGACTTCCATCTTGTTTTTTTTTTTTCCCCCATCTAGTCTTGAGACTCCTAGAGTCATTTTCTATTGTATACCCTCTGATGAATCCATCTGCTCCCCATTTGGTCTACTCTTTCCTCTGCCTATCATCTCCAAGTTGATGTCAAAGTATGATTCTTAGTTCTACTTATGATTGGTTATAATTCACTGATTCTTAAATGTAAGAAAGTGTTGCCTTTCCCCTAATCCATGATTCTCAGCTCCAAAGCTGCATCTTCTGGCTGATTTTTGTAGATGTACAACATGCTCCCTATCTTAACTCTATCTTGTCTTTTGCTTATGGGGTGAGTTAGTATATCAAGGATTCAACTGAATGATGTAACAGTAGAGTCCTAGTATCACAGGACCATTATGGGTTAAGAGAAAGAAGGGACTTTAGAAGTCACCAAGCCCAATCCTCTCACTGTATAATGACATAAAGGTTGTCACTTGCTTAGAGTCATATATGTGACTGAGGCAGGATTTAAATAGAGATCTTCCTAACTCAAAATTTAGCACCCTATCCACTGTGTCACACTTGCTCAGGCAAAGGACAAAAAAAAAGATTGATGAGTTTGAAGGGATCATAGTTTTGGAGACAGAAGGAAGTTCAGAAGCCATTCCTCTCCCATTTTACAAATGGTGCAAAGGGGATCTTGGAAAAAGAAGGGACTTCTCCAAGATCACATAGATAGCAAATATTAGAAGGACTATTCAAACTCTGATCCCAACTCCAGAATAAATCCCCCTTACCTCAATAATCTAGGGGATTTCTATGCATTTTCTGCTAGTCTTCATGGGAAATTAAATTATTCTGCACCCTATTATATCCTGCCAAGCTGATGCAAATCACATATAATACGGTTTGACAGACTTAGAATTTGAACAGCATGAGACAAAAGGTAAACTGGAGCAACTATTTGGAAAACTAAGAAAAAGCTAACATTCTTGTGGAGTTGTGAACTAATTCAACCATTCAGAAGAGTAATTTGGAAATATGCTCCAAGGGCTATTTTTCTTTGATCCATAAATAACACTACTAGGTCTGTATCCCAAAGACATAATAAAAAATGGGAAAGAACCCACACATACAAAAATACTGTAGCAGATCTTTTTGTGGTGGTAAACAATTGGAAAGTGAAGGGATACCCATCAATTGGGAAATGGCTGAACAAGCTGTGTTATATGGATGAAATGGAATACTATTGTGCTATAAGAAATAATAAGCAGAAAGATTTCAGAAAAATCTGAACAGACTTACATGAACTAATGCAGAGTGAAATGAGCAGAACCAGAATAACATTATACATAGTAATAGCAACATTGTATGATAACCAACTATGAAAAATTTAGCTTTTCTCAGCAATGATTCAAGACAACTCTAAAAGACTTGTGATGGAAAATGCCATCCACATTCAGAGAAAGACTTATGGAATTTGAATGCAGATAAAAAGCATACTATTTTCACTTTTTTTTAAAATGCTTTTTGTTTTTTCTTTCTGGTAATTTTTCCCTTTCACTCTGATTCTTCTTTTAGAATAACTAATATGAAAAACAGGAAAATATATATGATTGTATATGTATAACATGATGTATATGTATATGTATATGTATAATTCAATATGTATATTAAATTGCTTACTGTCTTGGGGAGAGAGAACAGAAGAGAAGGAGGGAGAAAAAAATTGGAACTCAAAATCTTATAAAAATGAACGTGGAAGACTATCCTAGAAAAAGATAAAATACTATTTAGTACAAAAAAAGAAAAGAAAGAAAAAGCCAGCATTATTCTCAATCTCATGGGCTAAATTAAAGGCCACCTTTTCATTCTGATTATTCTTCTTGTTTCCTACTTTGTACAAAAAGTAGTAGTTTGTACTTGTACAAAAAGTAATGTAGTTAGCCATTCTATATTGAGCTGCATGATTTATTATACACTATGTCACAGTGCTTTTCCCATTATGACCTAGGTTTTTATTGCTATGGTCTCTCTTACAAATGTACAGACACAATCAACACAAAGAGCTATGGGCATGTCACCTTTTTCTAGGGTCAATTGCAGTGGCTTTGAAAATATCTATGTCCTTCCTACAATTACACTGAAACATTTCATCAATCCATATATCTATGGGTTTATCTCTTTCTTCTAATTTGCTCACTTCTAAAGTTCCTTGCTAACTTTAGCCATTTCATTGCTTGAATGAAAGAAGCATCAAGAAATAATACCCTGGAAGAACAATAAGTAAAGAATGTTAGCATAAACCTCTACATGTCTAATAACTAAGTTTTATTCCTAAAAGAAGTCCAGCTGAGTTTGTGCCTCCATCTTCTCCAAGTGTTTAGCATTTTTCTCAGTTCTTCCTACAGTCTTATCTTACCTTTTTCCCCTTTACTTCCTCCCTTGTACTTAGCTTTGTATGTGCCATATGCTGACCTAGTAGAATGCAAACTCTTTGAGAACAGAGACTGCTTCTTTGTTTTTTTCTTTTTGTCTCTGAAGCCTTGTATACAGTCTGTTTAATGTTTGTTGAATCAAATTATTGAATAACAAAAAAGTACTCAGACAAAAAAGCAGCAAAGGGCAAAGATAAAGGGCCAGAAAAGGAGTTAGGAAAACCTGGGTTAAAATCCTGTATCTGATATATTCTAGTTCTTTGACATAGTGAGTCATCACTCAATCTTTTAGCTTTCCAAGCAACTCTCTAAGCCCCTGATTAATGAGGCAAAACTCAGGAAAAAGAGAATTAAAAGGAATTTATTAAAACACTTCAAGGTAGCAACATGTTGATGGATTGATGATTAGAGATCAGCAAGATTGTCAAACTCGAGTCAGCTTTTACTGATAATTTTCCTAATGAGATAAAAACAATATTCACATCAATCAAAGAGCAATTGATACCCAGACCTGATCCGTTTATATGGGCCATCAGTTTATGTGTGCTCAAAAAATGCAAACTAACCTTAGTATTAGCCTAGTAAAAACATAATTGAAACATAAACATAATTATAAGTTAAATATTATAACACATTTTAAAGTCAAAACAGAAATTTCTTTTTTTTTCCTATGCATTATTTTGGAAGTCCTGTGCATGGATTCTCTGCATCAATATGATTAATCAAGTATTGCTTGGATTGAGATTATCAAGGATATTAAATGAGGCATGATAAATGACTAAAAACAATGTGGAAAAAATATCCACTTGTCAAAAATTGTTTTTGCACTGATGGGCTCTGGATCTGTTCTAAAACATAAATGTAAAGTAAGTCTTAAGTATTTGCTTTATTGAAAAGAAGACAATTTAAGAGAGAGGCAAGAATCAGGACGACTAAAACATTTTTCTGAGAAAAAGGCCAGTCTTCACTTGTCTGCTAAAGGAGTCCATAGAACAAAAACAAATTCATAACCCTTGACCAATGAATACTGAGTTGGTGTTTTAACCATTTGAAGAAAAAAAATTATTGAGGCATGTGACATGGCGATTAATGGAGGTATTGTTCTTAGTTTAATTTTAAAACCCCCTTGGAAAGTATGTGTGGAGGGGAATTTGTTCGTAGCATTTATCAAAGCCCCTTTATAAATTGGTTGCAAATCATTGTTCTTCTGCTACTTCATTATAAAAAGGCTATTCAGAAATAGCCCTGGGATGGTATTCATGTGGATGATATAAAATCCCACAAAACATTTTAAATTGTAAATTAAAAAAAAGAAGATATTTGCGTGGAAAGGAGAAATAAATTAGGGCCAGTCTTATTTTGCACAATTCTGGTGTTCTTCAGCACCATTCATGTCCTTTTCACTGATGGATCCTGGGTAATATGTTGTAAGTGGGACTCCTTCAAACATGATAAAAATTTTCATGTGATAATTTCATGCTGAATTTTGATTCTTCATTTCTAGAGCTTTGGTAGTAATTATCTATCATTTTATTCTCTTGTAAATTAAATGAAAAATGGGAAAGAATCAAATTTTCATTCAAGTGCTAATGGATATGTAATATAGGGATTTCCCTTGCAATGAATACTGAATCAACAATTAATGAATGATCTGAATAATGAAAAACATGAAATTATAATCATACATTTTTCATCTTCAAGTAAATATAATATAAATATATTATAAAAGTCCTTTCCATTAACAAATAAAGTAGAGGGAAAGGATAGTAGTTCTCCCTGAGCGGCATGGAAGATAGAGTGCCAGACTTGGAGTTAGAAAGACCTAAGTTCAAATCTTGCTTCAGACACATATTAGTTGTGTGATTCTGGGAAAGTGACAGAAAAAAAATCTATATGGTAGAGAAAGTTTCTCCATCTGGGAGTTCCCTATTGTGTGGGACTGATGTTACATGCCTTTTCCCAAATTAACTAATCAGAGACATCTTTAGGTACAAAGAGAAAGCATTTATTTAATCACTGCAGGGAGAGGTCCAAACACACCCGGGAGCCATCCCAACTCCTGCTCTTGAACCTGGCCAGCTTCAGGCTTGTCCAGGGTTTAAAAGCAAAAGAGCTGAGCCTTTTCATTGGATAGACTAAGACCAAGGCCCATCCAGAAATCCTCAAGAAAGCTAACCTGGACATTACAGTGACCATCCTTGACCAATGGTCACCAATGTGTCTACCTCCCACAGCTTATGTCATTTCTTGCAAATTCACTAACATTCGGCATTCCAGAGTTCAAGATTCATCCCTCCAGAGATCCTGTGACCCCCCCAGGGCCTCCTAGAGCCAGAGTCCAAAACTCAATTCCCAGCTCTGGGAACAGAAATCATGTGACTCAGTACTGAGAAATATTTCATCCAATCAGTCCCATTCACTATGCTAATGAAATCAGGTCCAGTTTCTATTCTTACATACATTTTCTTGAATATGGGTCATCATCATTAAATACTATACATGGCAATAATATATTAATATTTAACATGTGTTGATAAATATAGCATAATTGTACAGTGCCTGGTATAAAATAGATGCTTAATAAATATTTATTAATTGATATATCATATGGTCACATATATCATATACATGTTATTATATACATGGTGTGGAGAACATACATATTCTTTATGCATATAAATATCTTGTAGCATATATGCTTTAATATTGATATATATGACATCTAATGATTATATTCAAGAAATGTGTGTGTGTGTGTGTGTGTGTGTGTGTATAATCTTTCTGTGAGTTTTTATTTTATTGGGGGTGGAAGGAGGTCTGGACATATATTTTCTTTGGTATAATCCCTATGGAGAAGCTCCCTTTACCAATACACATTGGAAACCATTACATAACTAAATCGTAGAGATTTGGCTGCTACAGTGAAAAGCACAGGGCAACTATATTTTACATTCTTAATATAGTGAAATATAGAAAAGAAGTTTATTATGAATTTTAGCATACAAATAAAATTTAACATAATAGTTACATTTTTTTTTCCCTATAAGACATAGGCATTGTATCTACTGGACCTCTTAGATAATATGGTTCTGGTGTGAGGTTTAAAAAATCACATCTCCTTGGCCCTCATCAATATAGAATGAGAAAAATGGATTAGTTGATATCTAAGATCCCTCCCAACTCTAATTCTTAAGAGCTTTTGATATGAAGCATTCTGCCAGAGCTAGTTTCTAACCTTCTAGAAGGACCCTAAAGAGGAGAGGAATGTCTGATAGTTATTTTCATATTCTAGAAAAAATTATCCTGCAATTATAGCTACTTATGGTTTGTACTTTTTTATTAGCATCTCTTAAATATGTATGAAACAATACTCAAGAACTCAAGTTTATTAGTAGAAAATAATTTTTGCAATTAAATTTTCTCTTTGGGCAAGCCAATGACTACAACAGGGAGAAAACAAGCCTTATCAAGAAAGAAACACCTTGCTTATTCTGTACTATCTTTCTGAATCGTAAAGGGCTACTCTAATGGATTCTTTAAGGCCATTTTGTTTAGATTCAGGAAAGATACCATATGTAAGCTTTCAGATAGAATTATAAAAAGAGAGCTATCTCAAAATTTAATCAAATAAGCATCCAATAAGATTCCTTCTCCCTAACTCTCTTCAAAAAAGAAGGTAATGGGTGCAACTTGGTGGTGCAGTGGATAGAGCACCAGTCAGGAGGACCTGAGTTTAAATCTGGTCTCAGACACTTAATACTTCCTAGCTGTGTGACCCTGGGCAAGTCACTTAACCCCATTTGACTCAACAACAATAGCAACAACAAAAAAGGCAACAATTAGGGGTTTAGAAACTTAACAATCCTTCAGGATTTGTCATTTTCCCTTTTGTTGAATTAAGTTATCTGTTGTGTCAAAGCAATCCCAAGACATTTTAACTTGATTTCTGTAGCAAAAGACCCTTGATTTCCCTGAGTGAGAAAAAAATTCAAAACAATTTAAAAATTCATCAATATGTTTCTATGATAAACAATAACAAATTTAATAGAATTTATTTTCTAAAATTATATTATGCTTACTTCTGCCTTTAGGAAATGTCTATAATTTGATTAATATAGAACCTCCTAAAGAAACAAGCTTAGAAGTCTTGGTCATTCATCACTGCTTTTCTAAAGTGAATGATTGCTAATTATTTATTAGCAATTATTGTTAGAACAAAATGAGTTCCTGTAGAAAATGGATAAAATTAGATGGGAAATTATTATATTATGGAAATTAAATAAATTTTTCCCAGTATATTTACCCAAGCAAATAATCCCACCAACAAGGATAGTCAATAATGGACCTCATTACTTTCCCAATATGTGATAGTACATTTTATTTTCAAATCTAAGGAAAATTACAAATCCTTAACCATAGTAAAACAGTATTGTATTTCTCATTATCAACTCAGCAAGTATTGTCTATCACATGACTGGACCATCTGTCTTTTACTTTTCTATAAAAGTCCTCTGTGATAATAGAAAATAAATGGATTTGATTCAATAAAATTAAAGTTATTCAGTAACAACAACAAAAAAATCCAGAATGAAAAGGGAAGAAGCAGATAAGAGGAAGGGAATAATTTCTGATAATTTAAAAAAAACTGTCAAAACTCTATATTGATATACATTTATAAGTATGTATATATTTAAATGTATATAAATATACATTTATAAGAGTAAGATTCATCCCCAGTTGATAACTAGTCACAGAATCCAAACAAGTAATCTCAAAAAGGGAAACTTACATTATCAGTAAAAAAAGATTCAAATGATCTAATAATCATACAAATAATGATTAAAATAAATCTGAAATACCACACTATACCCATTAAATTGGCAAAAATAGTTAAAAAGATAAAATTCAGTGTTGATGGGGATTATAATAATGATAATAATTAGAATTTATATATCATTTTAAAGTTTGCAAAGCACTTTACACATTATCTTATTTGACTCTTAAAACAATCCTGGGGGGTAGGACCTATTTTAATATACATTTAATAGATGAGGAAACTGAGGCAAACAGAGGTTAAGTGACTTGTATGATCACACAGCTAGTAAGTGTCTGATGCAGGATTTAAACTCAGATCTTTCTGGCTCCAAGGTCAGGAAATAAATCTATTTTATGATTGGTGGAATTGTGCATTGCTATAAACTTTGGGGTAAATTATGTGATACTATACAATAAGAATTAATGATTGGCTTATATTCAGTATGATGAATGGATTTAATTGTAATAAAGTATTTAAGAGGTCAGAGTCAAGAGGACTTGGAGAAACTTCAAGAGAGAAACCCTTGTGGCTGGCCTGTCCTCATTCATTTCTCCATTGAGACCAAGGCCTGTCTGAAGGTGCCTCAGAAAGCTAACCCGGCCCAAAGGTCAAGGAGACAGACTGTAAGGAGATAATAAAGATTTGGGCTTTGTTCCTGACTATTCTTGTGGTCATTATTCTTCTAAAACCAAGCCCCATTCTGAGGAACTCCAGAAAACTAACCAGAACATTACAGGCCTAGTTTATCATTACAAAAGTATCAATTTATTACATAGTTGGTGTACTTGTGCATTAGTATAATCTTTTGGGTAGATGATTTGATATCATACAACAAAAGTTATAAAACTGGTCATACATCTTTGTCCAATAAGTCTATGACCTTACAGGGATCCCTCTGATTGGGAAAAATACATACAGAGATAGATAAATAGATATGTATGTATGTATGTATGTATGTGAAAATATTCATGGCAGTAGTCTACTAACACAACACCAGAAACAGCTCATATGTTTTACAAATGGTTGGACTGTTGTGCCACAGTTCCCTTTTGATGTCCTGACCTAGTTTCCCTAATTGTCCTATTTAGTTATTCGGCCTCAGGTTATAATCTTTCCCTCTTAAGGTCTACCTCAGTTGATCTGCCCCCAAACCCCAGGCTATAATCATTCCCTCTTAAATGGTTGATGAGATAAAGGTTTTATGTCTTTAAGTTATAATCATTCCTTCTTAATGTTTGATAGGATAAAAGTTTATCCATTTTAGATGTCATTAAAATATCAGTAACCTCTACAATACCTCCCCTCCATTGTGTCATCCTAAGTGCCTCCCCCCATTAGATTACCCCCATCCAGATACCTCCCCCATTATGTCATTGTTCTTGTTATCCTATAAAAGAGTCTTGCTGTCTAATGCTTAGTGCTGGATTCTTTGAGATGATAGTCTTGTCCAGTCCTGGGACCAAACATGGATCAATTGGTCCCAGTATCTCTCTCCATTTAATAAGCTATTGAATTGGTCTTTAATCTCTGTCTTGCTCAGTTTCTTTGGCATTACAAAATATGAAGAACACAAAGAAATAAGGAAACATATGTAATATGATACTGAGTGAGGAAAGAGAAAGAAACCAAAACCAAAACTGGTTATAACTATTTAAATAATAATGATGTAAATAATGAAATAATAATGACATTTAAAAAATCTAAGAAAAGTATGCAAAAGAAGAAAAAGTTTCTTCAGGAGACCCAGAAACAAAGAGTATAATTTTGTTATGATCTTGTTAAAGTTAATATGCCCTTTTATGGGTTTACTTCTTTAAACAAATAGAAATTTATGGCCTCTGAGACAATCAAGTATCTTGCTGGTATGTTTGAACAGTGGTCTTTGTTTATGGCTTCCAATATGCTAGTGGATTTATGGTCTTATCATTGTGAGTCCTCTTTCTTTTTTTCCTGTGATTCTTACCCATTTTCTTCCTCAGATTCACCACAGAGCATCCACCTAGCAATCTTCTTCTAGAATAATCCTTTTTAATTTTCCATCTTGTGGGACCATTAGACCTGTGGGTTGTCTAGTTATCTGTCTTTTTTATCATGTTACTGGTCTACATTGTTCTTTGATCCTCTATGCAATTGGTATATGTAAAGAGTACCTGAGATGCTTCTAAGAGGCTGAGGGATCTATTTTGAGGAGGCTGGTGATTATATGTCATGGAAATTGCCTTTGAGAGACTTTTAGCACCTTTGGATATTCTCTAACTGGTTCCAGTTATAGACTATATGGTTAGGTAAAATCTTTTTGACTGGTTGAAGGACAGAACTGGGAATACCTTAAAAAGAAACTAACCCAGCAGAACCTGGACCAATATTTTTAAGCTGATCTTCATAATGGATTTCTGCTCTTGGTTTGACTACTTAGCAGATAGTGTATGATGAAAGACAGTTCTATAAAGTGAAAATCTTTGGTGTTCTCCCCTCAAAATTGAAATATGACCCCATGAAAATAATCTTTGGTCCATTGTCTCACTATTTGTTTTAAGGTTAAAGAGAAATAATCTGGAGGTTGTTGCCTTTAAAATTTCAAAAAGTCAAGGGAGCAGGTAGATCCCTAGGAATCTGGAAGTCTGGGAATTCAAGAATCAAGAGTCTATGCCAGATTTTATAGCTAGTCTAGCATCAATGAGCTGAAGAAAAGGACCTTACGGACCTAGCCTAGTTATGGTTTAGATAAGGACTCATTATTATTTGATGAACTCATCAAATAATGATGTCTCACTGCATTTGAATAGGAATTTGTTAGACAAAGGTATGTAGAAACTACACAGATAGTTATAACTATTAAATATCAAAAGCTAAATGGTTATTGGGTTAAATGGAACTGAGGTAATAGTCCCTAACACCTAATAGTTGGGAAGACAACCAGTTTGGGGCTCAACATGATAGCATAAAAGAGGTATCTTAGCTCCCCTAGAATCCTAAGGGAATGATAAAGAAACCTAGTTCTGGAATGTTAAGTTCAGAGTACTTTCTATCTGTTTATATTTATATAATTATCTAAAAATGAAAAATTTATATGATGGAAAAAAATCTCTAGAATTAATTTTTAAAAGTTTTATTTACCTCACTTCCCTCTTCTTTTTAGGGAAATGAAACTATGAGTATAGAGAATTACATAAAAAATCAAATTGATTAATAACTAATTAAATAAGTCATACATAAAACAAATTATATATATATATATATGCTACTTACTTTTTCTGATTTTTTTTTAATACTCTCCTATAAGGCATAGCTTTATGGAAGATTTGGAATGGGGGTTGAGAGGGAAGAAGGATATTCTGGGAAATAGATATTATAAAAATCAAAGATCAATAATTTTTAAAGCTTTGTTGTAAATCATCCCTATTTTTCTTGGGATGATGATATAGGATATATGATGCTGTAAATTTTAAAAAGATTTTTAATTACATTATTTCTTCTAAGCCTCACAACAACCCATTGAGGTGGTTACTACAAATATTTTTTCTCATTTTACCAACATGGAAATTTCCTTCAGCTCTGCTTTTCCTAATCCTGCCCATCATTTACGATCCAATTTGTATGTCATCTCCTTTTCACAATCCCACAGTCAGAGTGATTTCTCTTTCCTCTGAGCTATCAGAGAACTTTAATCAGTTTTCACATTAATCAAATGTGATAAAATTGTAAAGTGCTTAGCATGTTTCTGACACATAATAGGCTCTTAAATGTGTGTTCCCTTCCCACTTTTTTGTACTTCTGTTATTGGACTTTGAACCTGGTTTCGGTTGATGAAAAGTAGTTTTGAAAGCTCTCTCTCCTCCAACAAGGTATCTCTTACACTTAGGTCAAAATCATGGGAGAGTATTATTATAAGAAGAACCATGAGAGAAATTTGTTTTAAGTTTGGCTAAACATTGGCATGGTTTTTGAAACTCAATTAGGGTCCAATCTTTGCTTCTTTTTCTATATATTCCCATCTACCTCTCCTACATTCTCAAACCCTGCTTCCACATTCTCTGCACCCCAAAAGGCTCTTTTGTCCTCCATGATGAAGCTTCCCAGGAGCCTCTTTCCCAATGTTAAAAGTCCTGTGGCCCTTGCCAAGTACTAGCTGTGTAGCACTTGGGAGAATTTATTGAATTGTCTTTGTTCTTACCCTAGTACAGAATCTGGACTTTCCAGACAAGGCTGGGAATGAATATAAAAGATACTTGTTGATGAACCTATGGAAAACAATGACACTATTGTGTGTTGTTCTGTTACAAGACTGGCTTACCTACAAGATTATTCTGAAATATTAACAGAGGAAACATAAACAAGAATCCAAGAGGTCATTGAAAAGTATAAAGGAAGAAAATTTTCATATGAAAAAAAAGTTTGTTCATAGATTTAAAGTTGAAATAGATATTGGAGGTTATTGAGTCCAACACCCTCATTCTGAAGATGAGGAAACTGAAAGTCAGAATTTAAGTGACTTGCCCAACATCACAAAACTAGTAAATATCTAAGGTAAGATCCAAACCCAGAATTTCTGACTCTGAGTCTAGTGTTTCATCCAATAATGTAATATGTATTATTTAAAATTTTGTTCTTTAGTTTCTTGAATCTAAGCAATTAACAAAACAACAAATCAAGCCCTGACTGATTGGTGTAAATGCTCACACTAAAAATCAGTTCTCCCAGTATGAGCAGGCTGTGGCATATAACTGGCTTTATCAGACTTGTTTAAAAAGCAAATTATTCTGACAAATAAGCAACTTTTGGTGGACAATTTTTGGAACAGAATTAAATTATTCTAAACCACTTAGCTATTTGTAAATGCAATTTAGAAATCAAATGTTAGATTTTTTTTTCTAATAGTATTTTATTTTTCCAATACATGTAATGATAGTTTTCAACATTCATTTTTGTAAAACTTTGTGTTCTAAATTTTTCTTCCTGCCAGACTCCCTCCCCAAGATAGCAAGCAATCTGATATAGGTTAAATATATGCAATCCTTTTAACATATTTCCATATTTGTCTTGTTGTGCAAGAAAAATGACCAAAAGGGGAAAAACACACAAGAAAAAAACAAACAGGTGGAAATACTGTATTTTAATCTACATTCAGTCTCCATAGTTCTTTCTCAGGATGCAATTGGCATTTTCCATCCCAAGTCTATTGGAACCACCTTGAATCACTGCATTGTTGAGAAAAGTCAAATCCATTACAATTGATCTTGTTATAATGTACCCTGGTTCTGCTTGATGAGGTGCAAATGATAAGGTTAGTGGTAGTTGTGATAAGATGCAAGAATTGGGGTGGGAAATCCCTTCTGATTGGAAGCATGGATCCAATGCAAAAGAATTCACAGACCTTAAATCTGTGTGGCAAAAGGGATTAATTGGCACTGAGAATAGAATACCTTCACCAGTGGGCAAAAGTCCTGGCAGAGCAGTTTGCCAAGAAAATAGCTTCCTTAAAAAGCATAATCCTGTTTAGGACTTCTGCAAAGATATCTGGACATGCAGCCCTAGATATATTGAGGCTTGCTTTTACCTTTGGCCCAGAGATGGGGGTCAACTCCTGAGAGACTGATTTTCAATTCAATTTAAAATTGAATGAGATTACTTAACTGGAATTTGAGCCACTGAGACTTATTTGTGGCAATTCAATAGAGGGTGATTGTTCAAGATCTCTAATTGAATGAAACCACTTAACTGGGAGTTTGCAGGCTTTTCCCAGGGTCTGGGAGCTCCCTGAAGGAAATACACATCCGGTCCCCTCAAAAGATCTCAGTTTATATCATTTCCCCTTTGGGCCTCTTCCAGAGGAGAGTTTGGACAGTTTCAGAATTCACCCCCATCATGCTCATTTCACATAGCATCAGTTCATGTAGTTCTTTCCTAGTTTTTTTTTGAAATTCATCCTGCTCTGATTTCAGAAAGGCCTGGAGAGACTTACACGAACTGATGCTAAGTGAAATGAGCAGGACCAGGAGATCATTATATACTTCAACAACAATACTAGATGATGACTAGTCCTGATGGATCAGGCCATCCTCAGCAACAAGATCAACCAAATCATTTCTAATGGAGCAGTAATGAACTGAACTAACTATACCCAGAAAAAGAACTCTGGGAGATGACTAAAAACCATTACATTGAATTCCCAGTCCCTATATTTATGCACACCTGCATCTTTGATTTCCTTCACAAGCTAATTGTACAATAATTCAGAGTCTGATTCTTTTTGTACAGCAAAATAATGTTTTGGTCATGTATACTTATTGTGTATCTAAGTTATATTTTAATATATTTAACATCTACTGGTCATCCTGCCATTTAGGGGAGGGGGTGGGGGGGTAAGAGGTGAAAAATTGGAACAAGAGGTTTGGCAATTGTTAATGCTGTAAAGTTACCCATGTATATATCCTGTAAATTAAAGGCTATTAAATAAAAAAAAAAAAAAAAAAAAGAAATTCATCCTGCTCATCATTAGAAATCGAATGATACTTCATCTCCCTTAGCAGCCAATTAAGTTCTAGTTACCATCTATAATTTCAAGTTTAATCAAGGAGTACAAGCCACTTAACCCTCTTTGCTTCATTTTCTCAAATGTAAAATGAGCTGAAGAAAAAAATGGCAAAGCACTCCAAGATATTGACCAAGAAAATCCCAAATGGCATCATAGAATATCAAACACAACAGAAAACAACCACCACAACAAAATTTAACAAATTCAAAGGAGCACTAAAATGACTAGATCCTAGCTGGTTTCTGGTCATCTAACTTCTAGAGGCTCATAGAAGGATAAATTGTTGCTTGAGTCTTTCGAGTAGTCTCTAAAGTCATACTGAGCCTGACGACACCCAATCTCCCCTCCCACCCCTTCCCTGCCCCTGCAGTCAACATTATTTCTGAAGTGTAGTCTTCCCCCATTCAATTGTAAGCTCCTTGAGGGCAGGAACTCTCATTATTTGTGTGTGTGTGTGTGTGTGTGTGTGTAGCCCCAGAACTTACTCGGTTCAGTGCCTGACACACAACAGATGCTAAATAAATATGTATTGACTATTGGCAATAGGACTTAGACTTGTAAATAAGACTAAAATAACAGAATTGTAGGTGAAGAAATACAATGGTTTGCTCAATTAGTCACATCTTTGATTCCTCTTCGGTGTCAAAGTTTCCTATTTATTGTTCCACTTCAGAGGCTGTACACTCCTCATCTTTGGCATCATCACCAGCCATGACATCTTCTCCATCAACCAGTCAAAAAATATTGCCTACTATGTGCCAAGCACCATACGAAGTGCTAAGAACACAAACATGAAAAAGGATAGTCCCTGCTCTCAAGGAGTTTATAGCCTAAAATGGGAAGTCAACAACAAAGGAAGCTGAAAGCTATCAGGGCAAGAGTCCAGAAGAGTAGAACCTGGTAGGAAATGAAGAGATGGCAAGCCAAAACAACAGCAGGCAGCCCTAAACTCTATAAGCTCCTGATGTCTTGATAATTTTCTCTTGGGCTTATATATAAAAGGATCCACAGCCTCCCTGTGTCTCAGGAATCATTGGATTCTCTGAGACATAGGATGATTCCCTAACACATAAAAAGACTTTTTCAGGACTTCAAAAACTCAGGGGGATCATTGGATTCCCTGACATGTGAAACAATGGACAATAGATTGGTTTTGGACTATCTCTTGGCTGCTGAAGAAGGTGTATGTGTGACTGTTGTTTACATACCCACCTTCTAGGACTTCTGGTGATCTTTTCCAACACCATGTTGATTTATATTGTTTGCTATTCTGCTACTTGTGTGTACAATTCATGTTTGTTACACCACATCGAGCCTGCACTGACTGAGGGGAGGGTCATCCCTAATAGCCTCTGCGTTATTGCTATGTGCTTGTGTAATACCTCCCATGCTGATGGGTTTGTGCATAATAAGACCCTTCAGCCCAGAAACCCGCTAGCAACCCCCATTTCCCTTTGGTGCTTTTCATCTCCCTTCCTGAGATGTCAGGGAGGGCGTGATCATCTCCTTTTTAGTGCTTTCACCGCCTTTTCTGAGAAGTCAGGGAGGCTGTGATCACCTCCTTTTCGGTGCTTTCACCTCCTTCCCTGAGAAGTTAGGGAGGCTGTGATCACCTCCCCTTGGGGGCTCTGACCTCCCTGAGGAGTCAGGGATGGCATGACCACCTGTGTTCTAAAATAAAAGAAAGCGGGAGATGTAATGGGCTGAGGTTTGAGTTGATGCACTGAGGTCCCAAGTATGTGAGGCTAAATAGTAATTGGGCTATACTCTATTAATTGGGCTGAGTTCAAGACTCCGAGCTGCTGGTTGTGTGGCTGCTGGTCGAGCTAGCTTCTTGACTCAGCTGCACACATTGCTATCGCCGATTCTCTTCCGCCTCCGATCCTTCTTCACTGAGAATAAAGACTGACAATTTTCCCCTAACCTGAATTCCTGTCTCGTGCTGATCTTAAAATACACGATCATAACATCCCTGATTGCAGATGGTTTTGTCAGAAACTCAGCTAGACCAGTACATACTATAAGACAAGATTCTTATTGATGTCTCCAAACAGATTCATCACAGGGATACCCAGTGCCTTCTTTATCTTCTTCTGACAGTTGCAAAGATTTCAGCTGCCCATCAGTCATAACTTACTCTCATTACTTCTAGAAAATGTTAGAGCTTCTTTAATAGGCTTCAATTTCTGCAAGAAACAAAGGCTCATCTTTTTTAATCTACTGGCATTTTTTTTTTTTTTTTTTTTTTGTATTATAAGGTAGTAAATCTCTAGGATCATGAATTTAGAGCAGGAAGGGTCCTTGGAGGCTACTAAATCCAACCTCCTCATTTCTTCAAATGGAAAAACTGAGGCACAGAAAGCTCAAAGTGACTTGCCCACGGTCACACAGGTAATAACTGTTTGAAGTAGGACTTGAACTCAGGTCTTCTTGCCTCCAAGTCCAAGGCTCTGTCCATGACCCCATACTGAACTTCAAATATGCTTAGATTAGAATCTGTGTCATAGTCATCCTATTAGATATCTGATTTTATTTAACAAATATTTGTCAAATTTAAATGAATTAAATTGGAGAGAATTAATAACTTCCACCTAGGTTTGACCAGAACTTTGGGGTTCACACATAGGTCATAAAATCAGAGGATCATGGATCTAGAATTAGAAAGGCCATCTAGTCTAATACCTTTTTTTTTCAGATAAGAAAAAGGCTCACCCAAAGCATAACATACATACATAACATACAAAAGCAGTGATGTAGAATGCCACCAGAAAGCCAGTCAGTATCTCAAATTCATTGTACCATTATGGAAGTCTAACTTAACACTAAAAATTGCTTTCATAAAGCCTTGTTGTTTGGCTGTCCACTCAGCCTATATTCTCATTCCAGGATGCTAATTTTTGTAGCTATGACTTCAAAATAATTCATTTTTCATAGTATCTCCAGTCATGCTTAGGAAATCTGTAAACCTATCAGTCCTACAGTATTAGTACTTTGGAAATCAAATAGATTGAGGGCAAAATGAATTTTTGACAACTGAACTTTTGTATCCTTTTCCAAGTACACTGAGCGATTTTCCTGCCTTCTTCTAGAGTGCTCTGTAGAGCAAGTTTCATGAGTCATTAGTCAGTTCAAGCATGAAGAAGCTTTAGTTCTCTGAGAAAAGACTTTTAGCTCACTGGGACATATTTCACCACCATCTAGATCAAAGTTTGAGGAAGAGGAATAAGAGAGCCAAGGTGATTTCTCATTCTTCCACTTCTAATCTTGGCCTTTTAACTTGGCCCACACAACCATATACCACCATCATACACATATACACATATACATACACATACATACACAGCTAGCTATTTGGTAGGCTTTATCCTCCTTTGTATTTCTCCATTTGGTGATCTTTTAAGGTAAAAGGGGTGGGGTGAGGAGAGAAAGGACAAAGAACCATTTTATCCTCATTTTCAGTTATGTTCCTCCTCTGATCATACATAAAATTATAAAGTTGAAAGAGAATGCCCACACCATCTAATCTCTCATTAAGGTCAATTCACAAGTCCTTAATTTCTCACTTATTATGACAGCAGATTAAGATAAAAATGAAATAGCACCATCCTCAAAGAACTTAATTTATATCAGGGACAGGAAGGAAAATGAGTAGACAGGAAATTAAATATAAACTAGACACAAGATTATGAAAGGGGGGAGCCCTGATAAGGAGAGGGAGCTGAGAATGAGGAGAGTTTTGCTATAAGTGGTGATCGGGCTAAGTTTTGAAAACAGAAGCGAAGAGACACAGATGACAAGAGAGTGCATTCCAGAAATGGGCAAGGGCCTGGCAAAGGAATGGAGATGTCATGTCATATACAGGCTAGTTTGGCTGGAAAAGGAGAATAAGCTTTGATAATCCTAGAAAGATAGGCTGAAACCAGATTATGTAGGGTTTTGAAGTCAAGCAAAGAATTCCTTGTTTTATCCTAGAGTAAAGAGAGAGCCACTAGTTGATTCTTGAGCCAGGGAATGGCATAATCAGAACTTCAACATAATATAATACAATATAACATAATATAATATTACATATGACATGACATATATGACATGATGACATGATATGATACGGTATGATATAATATCGATTCCAATGGGTTTTTTCCATTCATTATTTTTCCCAATTTCTTTGTAGCTCTATTGACCATGCCTCTTAGATATCCCCTCTTTCCTAAGTTTTTATGGTACAGTTCTTTTCTGGTTTTCTTCTTAACTGTATAACATAATTATATATGTGTGTATATAAATGCTCTATAGTATACATATGGGTATATGTCTATATATATGTACATGCATACATACATATAATTTCTGGCTAGAGGTTGTGACAAGACCAATAGTCTTGTGAGTGAAGAGAAAGGGATGTAAGATATAAGGCACATTATGGAGATAGGATCAAAAAGACTTGGCAACAGATTTGATGTGAGGAAGAGTTCAGAAGGCTTCTGTTTTTGCAAACCAGAAGAACTAAAAGAATGGTGTTTCAATAGAAATAGTAAAGTTAGGAAGAAGGAAAGATTTGAGGGGACAATAACAAGTTATGTTTTGGACATGTTGAGTTTGAGATGAGCCCAAGGAATATCCAATTAGAGATATCCAATAGGCAGCTGGTGATTTAGGACTGGAGCTCAACAAAGAGACTGGGATTGGATGTATAAATCTGGCGGTTATCAGCAGCGAGGTGATTTTGGAACACATGAGAACTATAGGATCATCAAGAGAGATGTTAGATACTTTGGATACACTCATGCTTTGGGTGTGTGACTTATGACTGGGGTTAGATCAGGATGGTGGTAAGAAAAACAACAGAAAAGACCTGTGTCATGAAAACCCAGGAAAGAGATGTTATTTAGGAGGAAGAGAAGTAGAAACAATGCTTCAAAGAAATGAGGAAAAATAATGACTGAGGGGGAAAAAACCTATTGAATTTTATCATTATTATATATATATATATATATATACACATATACATACATGATATAATTATAACTATTATAATTAGATTTTTAATCATAATGATTATAATTAAATCATTGGTATTGATTGATTGGTATCAATTTCATACAAAAAAAAGTTTAAAGATAAGATAAAGATTTTAAAAAATTTTAAAAATTATTTTCTCCAAGGAGCTACATGCCTGAAGAATATTTTCTTTTACAGTATCCCCAAAAAGTTTCTCTTTGAAGATTTTAAGTGATGGAGAATTACTCTGAAGAGCTCTACTTATTATGAATTTTTTTTAGTTATGCCTGCTAGGGAAGCAAAGAAATATCCTAATTCTTCTTCAGAGGTTGAAGACTCTTTAATAAATGATTATTAAAAAACAATAATTATATCATTCTCATTCCCTCACGTCTTTCTTTCAGCATCAAAATCCCCAGATTCTTCAATGGATCTTCATATATTATTGGTTCAAAGCCAATTGTCAACCTGATTTTCCAGGCTGTATTTTCTCCAGTTTATCAATGATCTTCTTAAAATGTAATGTCTAGTAGAGAATACAAAACTCCAAACATGGTTTAACCATAGCATTCAATGTCTTCCTTATTCTTTTAAAAAATATTTTTAATTATCTCTACTCTTATAATAGTTTTTTATTTTTAAAAATATAGGTACATAGCCAAAATGTTTGTGGCAGCCCTGTTTGTAGTGGCCAGAAGCTGGAAAATGAATGGATGCCCATCAATTGGAAAATGGTTGAGTAAACTGTGGTATATGAATGTTATGGAATATTATTGTTCTGTAAGAAATGACCAGCAGAAAAAAAAAAAAAAAGAACTCTGATTGCTGGAATCTTGGAGACGATAGTCTCATTCAGCCCTGGGATCAAACCATGGATCCATTTGATCCCAGTATATCTCTCCAATTAATAAATTATTAAATACTCTCAAAAAAAAAAAAAAAAAAAAAAAGAAATGACCAGCAGGACAAATACAGAGAGGATTGGCGAGACTTACATGAACTGATGCTGAGTGAAATGAGCAGAACCAGGAGATCATTATATACCTCAACAACGATACTGTATGAGGATGTATTCTGATGGAAGTGAATTTCTTCAACAAAGAGAAAATCTAACTCAGTTTCAATTGATCAAGGATGGACAGAAGCAGCTACACCCAAAGAAAGAACACTAGGAAACGAATGTAAACTGCTTGCATTTTTGTTCTTCTTCCCGGGTTATTTATACCTTCTAAATCCTATTATCCCTGAGCAACAAGAGAACTGTTCAGTTCTGCACACATATATTGTATCCAAGATCTACTGTAACCTATTTAACATGTATAGGACTGCTTGCCATCTTGGGGAGAGGGTGGAGGGAGGGAGGGGAAAAATCGGAACAGAAGTGAGTGCAAGGGATAATGCTGTAAAAAATTACCCTGGCATGGGTTCTGTCAATAAAAAGTTATTTAAATAAATAAATATATATAGGCACATAGCTTTCTTTTTTTTTTTTTTTTAATTTAATAGCCTTTTATTTACAGGATATATGCATGGGTAACTTTACAGCATTAACAATTGCCAAACCTCTTGTTCCAATTTTTCACCTCTTACCCCCCACCCCCTCCCCCAGATGGCAGGATGACCAGTAGTACATTAGTACATTAGTGTAGTTAAGTACATTAAAATATAAATTAGAAACACAATAAGTATACATGACCAAAACGTTATTTTGCTGTACAAAAAGAATCAGACTCTGAAATATTGTACAATTAGCTTGTGAAGGAAATCAAAAATGCAGGTGGGCATAAATATAGGGATTGGGAATTCAATGTAATGGTTTTTAGTCATCTCCCAGAGTTCTTTCTCTGGGCGTAGCTGGTTCAGTTCATTACTGCTCCATTGGAAATGATTTGGTTGATCTCGTTGCTGAGGATGGCCAGGTCCATCAGAACTGGTCATCATATAGTATTGTTGTTGAAGTATATAATGATCTCCTGGTCCTGCTCATTTCACTCAGCATCAGTTCGAGCCACATAGCTTTCAACATTCACCCTTGAAAAACCTTGTGTTCCATATTTTACTCCCTCCCTTCCTACCTCTCACCTCCCTCAGACAACAAGTAGTACAATCTAGATTAATTAAATAGGTGCAATTCTTCTAAACATATTTCCACATTAATCATGCTGCACAAAATTCAGATCAAAAAGTGTGGGGGGGGGGAGGATGAAAGAAAAAAACAAGCAAGCAAACAACAAAAGGTGAAAATACTATGCTGTGAATCCACATTCAGTCTCCATAGTCCTCCTTTTGGAGGCAGATCACTAGTCTATTGGAATTAGCCTGAATCACTTCACTGAAAAGAGCTGAAAAGAGTTGAAAAGAGCTATTTCCAAGACAACTGATAATCACATAATTTTATTGTTGCTACGTACAATGTTCTCCTGGTTCTACTCACTTCACTTGCATCGATTCATGTAAGTCTCTCCAGACTTTCTGAAATTATCCTGATAATTGTTTCTTATAGAACAATTATATTCCATTACATTCATATACCATAACTAATTCATCCATTCCCCAACTAATGGGTGTCCACTCAGTTTCCAATTCCTTGCCACTACAAAAAGGGCTGTTTGTCTTCTTTATTCTTGAAGACTAACTTTTTTGGTTATCTAAAAGTAGTGATGGTCTGCCTCTGGTAGTGCATTGAGTAAAACCTGAAAGATTCATCAGTCTCATCAATCACTTACTTATCAATAAAGTTCATTGATCTCTTTTGGCTGGCTCACTACAGCATCAGGACAGCATCAGTTCTTCAGGTGTGATTTTCTTTGTAGTCAAAAGCTCCAATCTATCCCCTGACCATCAGGTGTCCATCTCCATAATACATTTCTCTTTGGCATCTGAAAAGTGGGTCCTGCCAAAACACACTTATGATTCCTATTGAGACTTCAGTCTGCTAAAACCACAAAGCTTTTTTCATGGAAAATATTGTCTAGCTATGCCTTCACTTCCTCTGTTAGTAATATCACGATCTTGCTAGTAACCCACCCCTAAAAATTCAGTCCTCTTTGATTCCTCACTGCTCTAGTTTTTCTTGATTGCACTTCCTCAATGTCATGTTAATGATGTTTATTTAAGTCTCACAACAATCCTATAAGACAAATACTAAAGGTATTTATGTCTGAGAAAACTGGCTGGTTTTGCTGTGATCATGTAGCTAATAAGTATTGAGGCAGAATTTGAACCTAGATTTTCATAACTCAAGAGCTAGACCACTATATATTATACTACACTGCTTCCATATAAGACTATCATTATATTGTATAATTTGCCTGAACTATGAGAGCTTTTTTTTTTTTTTTTTTTTTTTTGGCAGCCGCATTGATCTTTTTAGATTATGGGTTTAGAGTTGAATGGGATTTTAAAAACAACTCCTTCGTTTTAAAGATAAGAAAATTAAAGTCCAGGCAGGGGGCAAATTGTACCAAGTCACTCAGCCAGTAACTGGTAGGACTGGGGTTGGGAGAAAGAGAGAGAGGGACAGGAACAAAAACAAAGACAAAAGACAGAGGGAGGAGATACTGAGAAACAGGAGACACACAGAGAGAGACAGAGACAGAGAGAGAGAGAGAGACAAAGAAAGACAGACAGAGACAGAGAGGAGAGACAGAGAGAGAAGAGAGACAGAAAGTGATAGAAACTGAAATGGACAAAAGACTGGCCCCTCATCCCTGAGTCAAGGGGCCTCAGGCTTATAGGAAAATGTTGCTTAAACTAAATTAAGGGAAGTGTTATGTTCAGAAAGAATGCTTGTCTAACAATGTCAGACATCCTGTAAGCTCCCCAGCATTCCTCTTCTAGAGAAAGAAGTCGAGTCACTGTTGTAACTGCAAGGAAGAACAAGAATTGCTTATAAGCCTGTCTCTACTTGGGTTCCAGGCAGTACTCTACTGAGAGTCTGCCCTGGACCCAACAGGTAAATAAACAATAAATGATTTCTAAATTACAAACACCTTGGATGTCTTGAATTTTATTGCCTGGGCTATTTCATTTGGAGGTTCCCACCGAGATAAGCCTTTGGCTCAGTCTGACGGCCAGTCCCTCTCTTTAGAGGGCAAAAGAGGTTATGGATTCTAGCTGGTGGCCACCAAGAGATATTCTTCAACACCAGTTTCCAGAAATCTCTTTCTGTGGACCAGGTGAGTGAGACCCAAATTTTTGAATTGGGTTCAAAATTAGCACAGAGCATCCTAAAAGCCAGTTCTGGTTAATAAGATTTTGAGGGGCCCCTGCAGCTGCCTAATTATCCTGCAGCCACCTGTCTGGTCTGGTGAGTACTCCTGTATCTGTAGCAAGTAGAGTAAGCTGGACACAGCGCTACAGCCCCCTTGCCGACCTCCACAGGACACTGTGTGACGGTCCTGGGTGTTTAAATCTGGACACATCTGGTCTGATCTGATTCTGAGAGCCTTTGGTGGGGCAATCTTCCAGTTGTATGTATTCTATGTGATTTGTCTGTCTGTTTTGTTAATTTAAGAACTCCACCATCTGGGGGAGGGGGTGGGGGGTAAGAGGTGAAAAATTGGAACAAGAGGTTTGGCAATTGTTAATGCTGTAAAGTTACCCATGCATATATCCTGTAAATAAAAGGCTATTAAATAAAAAAAAAAAAAATCTTAATATGCAAAAAAAAAAAAAAAAATTAAGAGCTCCGTTAAGTTTTAAGAACAATGATTAAGAAATCTGGGAATTGGTTATTTGAAAATTTGCTTGTGATTTTAAACTTTTTAACCTATTGTACTAATTTGTAAGTAAATGGAACTTGGCCATTTTAAACTGACAGGAAAGTTTTTTCCCTTAAAGCAGTTTTCAGAGTCTGCTAGAATAGAGGGCAATAAAACCTTATCTGATTGAAACTCAGGAAGAAAAAAAATTGATTAGGAACTTTGGGATGATTCTGAAAATTGTGAGAAATAATTTTGCTATTACCTTTGCATGCTAGATCTGTTTATTCTGAGGATAAGATCTTTGAATTTGTTTGAATATTGATACATTTATTACAAAAAAAGAAAGAAAGGCAGCCTGATTTAGTTAAAGAGGAAGGGAAAGAGCAATATAATTCAAGTTCTGCCTGGACAGATAAGAGAAATGCTAATTGTGGTCAGATACTCAGGCAGAAAAAAAAAAAGTATGATTTGATTCACTTTATTTGTTAACATTGTAAGTTATGTTTTATGGAGTTATCTAGCTATTCACTTTATTGTGAATCAAAAGTTTTGAAGAGAACTGGAAAGAAGAATGCGGGTGATTTATGAAGGATTGGTTTGTAGGAACAATTAAAGGTTTGCATGATTTTAGGAAATAAGAGAAAGATATTTGGCAGCAAGAAGAGGTGGGGGAGAGAGAAACGGGAAGAAGATCTTTTGTCTTCAAAGATAAAGATTTGACTCACCCACCCCTCACTACTTCCTGCTACTTTAGCAGTGTAGCTTCTAGTTAGGAAAGTTGTTGGAGATTGTTTAAATATGTAGCATGAAAGAAGGAGAAAGTTGGGAATCTGGTGGACTTGGGAAGAAACTGATGGGCTACATCTTGAGAAGCATTCCCGTGTAAGAAATTGAGTGGGGAACTTGAGGAAATTTTTGTCCAGAAGTGCAGGGGTAGGGAAAGGGTGGCCACATGGAATCCTCTCCTCCCCTCATTCCAGCTGTTTTTATTTTAATCAAGTTACTGCCAGTACAGCAAACTGATTTAAAGGGACAGACTTACTTTTAGGTTAATTGACTGAATATTTATTTCTTGATACATCATGGTTTTCTTGTTTGAGGAATATAGTCATAAATTTATCCATACTTTGGTAGGATTATTTCTAAAAGTTTAAAGAATCTTTCAGATTCTCTCATGTGGTATTTGGACATTCTGTATAAGTTTTAAATTGATTGTATTGGGTCATCCTGAGGTTATTTAAAGGGCCTCTGAAAATAATAGTTTTTCTTTGTCCTTTTTAAAATGTTTATGTTATGGACGATATGCAATTTGGGATATTTTTCTATGTATTGGGTATTATAAAAAGCAAACTGATTTGTATATATAATGTTCACTTATGAAACATCTACTTGGATAATTGTTTAAGTTGTGAACTTATTGGGACAAATTTCTTACTGTTATCACTATAAGGTTATAGTAAGTATTTGTTTAGGATTTACCAGAAATTTGATTAATGGAATCTATTACTGGAGGTAAAAATTTCTTGGGCTTATAGTTAATTAGTTAATGCTTTATGGGAGTTGTAAAGCTCCACTCTTTGACAGTTAGTGGGACAATTCATTGGAATAACACTGGGTAAAAGCTATTTTATCCTATATGTGCTGAAGTTTGAGTTTTGATTGCTTATGTTATGCTATAGTTAAGTTCTTGCAATTTTTTCTCCCGTAACTGAATGCAGTTCAATTATGCCATAGCTTGCTGTTTTCAGTCTGATTATATGTAATCATTGTATCCTAAATGCTTAGGCAAATAAGTATTTAGACTGGTCATCTGTTATTGGGTATTTGTATTTTGTTTTTTTTTTTAAGGTTTCTAAATGATAAGAGTACAATTAACAGTGGTCTGTGAGACCTAACTGCTGTTAAGACTTGAGACTACAGCTGGTGCCTGTCCTGTAAAGCAGTCATCATAGGAAGCTGCTAGCCCTTTACATTTTGCAGCAGTCTTGTGGACCAGTTTTTCTATCTCAGACTAATTTAACAACCAAAAACTATACTAAGACTTTTGCAAGATATATATATGTATATTTTCCCCCCAGAAAAAAGCACTGGGCAATTAGCTAAATTGGATAATTAGAGAGAACAGCCTTGAAATGCACATGCTTGAGTTGAGGCACTAATCTTCTGAGACTTGAGTTTCAGTAAAAGTTTAATTAGCCAATAAATTGGTGAGTATAAACTCTTTTCCTGTTCTGACAGTGTTGTAATTGGGATGATTGAAAAGAGTAGGTGGGAACTTAGGACCTCAACTTAAGACAGAAAGAAGACCAAGGAAAGGCTTCTCTGAGGGGAGAGATTACACAGGATGGTTTCCCAAAAATCTGGGAAGACTAATATGAACTGATGCAAAGTAAAGTGAATAGAACCAAAAGAACACTGTATAGTAATAGCAATATTATCCAATGTTCAACTGTGAATGACTTAGATTTTCTCAGCAATACAATGATGCAAAACAATTCTGAAGAACTTATGATGAAAAATACTATCTACACAGAGAAAATTAATGAAGTCTGAATGAAGATTGAGTATGCTTCTGAAAATTTTCTTTCTTTTTCTTTTTCTTTTTTTTTTTTTTGTCTGTGCTTTCTTTTACAATATGGCTATTATGGAAATGTTTTGTATGACTACTCAACTATAATCTATTCTCAAATTGCTTACCTTACCTTCTCAAAGAGGAAGAAGAGGAGGAAGGAAGGGAGATACTGTCTTTTCATTTTCATTTTCATTTCATTTAAAAAATTGAATGTTAAAAATTGTTTTTCATGTAATTGGAAAAAAATATTAAAAAAAAAAAAAAAAGAAAGAGGAGGTTAAGGCAGAAACCAACACTTTGAAACTTCACAACTTTATCTAATTTCCAGACAAGTTTATCTTTTTCCAAGGCAGAGATAAACAAGAGCTAAGATCTAGGGTGTTGGGTCACACAACTACAAACAGGTAGTAGTACTTTGCATGAATTATTAAGACCTTTTTTTTTCTTTTTCTGTTTTGTTTCATTTAATACTTTCCTATGAAAAATAATAATCAGGATCAGGGAATTCCCTGTGATCTTGTAAAAAGCACCTTATGGTTTCGTTGAGATTTAGGCTTGCAAAGTCCTATATCTATTGACAAATTTCAACCTGACAGCAATCTTGTATAGGCATTATTATCCTCATTTTATAGATTAGACTAAGGGAAGCTGAAAGATTTGCTCTTAGTTGCACAAATGATAAATATTGAAATGGTGGGATTTGAAATGCTTCCTGCTTCCAGCTTTATCTATACCCAGATCATGGAGATCACAAGGTTAACTGTAATTCCCTCAAAAGTCAATCTTCTGATTCCTTCTATGACTTTTGAGAGTCACATTCTCAATTTATGCTTTTACCTTAGGAGTAAGGGAATTCAGTAAAAAAACAGAAGCAAAGGAGATGCTTTTATCCAGCTTCTACCATTGATATGCCAATTCTATGGCTCAAGGATAGGGTTAGAGAGTAATAGGGAGTAATATACAGATGAATTGATGATGGTCTCTGAAATTTGATTATCACTGATCAGATCATCAGTCAGCAATGAACTGAGAAGTAATCTATTCAGAATCAGACAGACTGAGTGTAGTAGTTTCCTGAGTCAGACTCTTAAACCAAAAGTTTTAGGGTTTCATATTACATCATTTCCCCCGGCCAAGCAGTCATCCCCAAATTCATTTGTAACAAAAGGATGAAGGTCTCATCTTCTGGAACTGTTTCATGCTGACAAGGGGCATAGAGCTATTCTGCCCAATGAAGGTCCCAGTTTGAAGAGGGGAGGCAAGATAATGGCAGCAACATCCAGTGGGGTACTGAGTGTCAGAATCAGTTAGCTAATGGTATTCAGAGTGAACAAATAGTTGAAAGTTTATAGCTTGGAGCTTGAAAGAAACAAATCTCACAAGTAGGTGAAAAATCCAGGGGTCAGGCAGCAAGGTAGTGCAATGAATAGAGCACCAGCCTTGAAGTCAGGAGGAGCTGAGTTCAAATCTGACCTCAGACACTTAACCCTTCCTAGCTGTGTGACCCTGGGCAAGTCACTTAACCCCAATTGACTCAGCAAAAAAAAAAAAAAAAAAAAAAAATGCAGGGGCCAAATATGAGCAAAAAGGATAATTTAAAATGAAGTTAGTAGGGACAATAGCCAGGAACCCCACCCAGAGGAAGTCTGGAGAGGGAGAAAGATGAAGCTATCATGAATGCTTCTCATCCAGAAAGCTTTTCCTAAATATCAAAGAATGTTTTCCGCCAAATCCCCACTTTTGTCTCCTTGAAGGGGTGGGTGCAGTGTCTGAAGCAGTGGCATTATACACAGTGAAAGGAGCACTCAGATGACCTGGGATGCAAACAGTGTTTAAAAAGGTGTTAAGCATTAGGTAGAGAGGATTATATGCAGAGTAGAGATAATAATTAAATGAGTTTGATCTCCTTTAGCAAAAACCTGAGCCTTCAAGGAAGGCTTTTACCCAATTAGTAAAGGTGCTAACAAAAACTAAAAAGCAATTCAAAGCCCCTGAGAGGGAACATATGTGTAAAATCCGTCTGCCAGTCCTTCCCTAAGTATATATCCCTCCTCCAGATAGGCTGCAGGATGGGGGGGTTAGCATCCCTTTCACAAACTGGGAATATTTGACAGATCTGTTTAATTGTTTCTCCTAGCTTGTGACCAGTGAAAATAGGTTTCACAAGAATTGGAGAGCATTTTTTTTTTCAAATGAATATGAACAAGGCTCAAGGAAAGTAGTGTAGAAAAATTATGAACAAGTTTGCCAGAATAATTTTGGAGTGGATATCCTACAATTATTATCTTTCTAGCAAGAAGACAAAGGATAGTCAGATTAAAGTTATTCCCCTGAAGAGTAGCTAGTACAAATGGGAAGGCCTCCAGGGTGAGGATGGTGACATTTGGCTAAGGGGCCTTTGCTAAGTAAAGCATCAGGTCACAAATGTTGGCTGTCTTGAAGACACTGAGGGAAACCTAACAACCCTGAATGCCCCCATTTTCCATGGAGTTTCCTATCCTGACTAAAGACTAAGGAGTTATCTCCTTACTTAAAGGGACCTTTAAACAAAGAACTTCATAACCCTGCCTGGGAAGAAAGGTTGGTATGACTGCAGTCAGAGAAACCTCTCAGTGGGGCTGAAGATCAAGATACCATCTAACCCATACTATCCATGTGCATTGGTGGGGATTACAGTATCCTGGATTTGTCCCCTTAAAGGCAAAAAAAAAATTGCGAGCCTATATAAAGGAAAACATCTTTTAAGATCTAGAGTGGAAAACCATTGTGTCCCCTGGGATGTGAGTGAGGATAGTATAAGGATTAGGTCACTAAGGCTGGGGTGGTGTGAGTGGTTTACCCAGGGATTCCTTGGTCCCAGACAGAGGAATCTATTTTCTCCCAGATTTCAGAGGGAATATGGGAAGACTTTGAGAGAAGCACAAAAAGTTCATCTGGAGGTCTGAGAAGGGAAAATTTGGGTCCTCAACTTTACCATTTAATCAACCCTCAACAAGGAAGCAGGATAGGAGTGAATAATAGGAAGGGAGTTTTTAAATAACAGGCCACCAAACTATCTGGGCAGAGGGGAGATCTCAAAACAATTCTTAAATTTCCCTTCAATCCCCATTACTCTATGGGGGAAGGATGAGACCAGAATGCTAGAGCAAGACAGAAAACAAGGTCCTCCTTGTGGGAGGGGTGTGACACTGAGAGAGCTGGAGAGAAAATACTTAAGAGCAAAGCTTTCATAAATAACAAGAAAGAAAGAAAGCCAATCTTAAATGCCTCAGCCATGAAGGCCAGGCATTAGTCGCTAGGCAAAGAGCTGGGCTGGGATTAGAAACTGGTGTAAGGGTGTTTGAAACCACCCAGGAGAAAGATATGTCCTTTTTCTTTCAATCTGGAGAAGTAAAGATGTTATGGTCAGGGCTAAGTGGGCAGCAGCATGGACATCTGAATCTGCAAGCCTATTTCCCAGGCATATTTAATAGGAGAACTTTTTGCTGTCAAAAGTTTCCTTTCTTTCCATATAACCCCATGTGCATACAAAATATGAAAAGCATATTTGGAGTCAGTATAGATGTTCATTCTCATTCCTTTCCCCAATTCTAAAACTCAGAAGGCAAAAATGCTCTGAACCTAATGGGGGGTTAGACACAGGGGTCCTCAAACTTTTTAAATAGGGGGCCAGTTCACTGTCCCTCAGACTGTTGGAGGGCCAGACTATAGTAAAAACAAAAAACTTTGTTGTGTGGGCTTTTAAATAAAGAGCCCTGAGTGAGGGGTTTAAACACCCTCAGCTGCCGAATCTGGCCCACGGGCTGTAATTTGAGGACCCTTGTAGAGCCTCCAGTGATTGGCCTAGGGTGAGCTTAGAGGCTTAGAAGAGCTCTGGCAGTTAGCTCTAAGGCAGGAGAGTCATTCCCAAAACACCAAGTTTCTTTGAGAAGGAACTTGGCCCCACCTTTCATTAGGTAGGGCTAAGGCAGAGACAGAGATTAGTTTATAGATTTCAGGGCCTTAACAGACTGATAAGACTGTGTGGGCCTTTAAAAAAAGAACTTCATAACCCTGCCTGGGAAGAAAGGTTGGTATGACTGCAGTCAGAGAAGCCTCTTGGTGGGGTTGAAGAACAAGATACCATCTAACCCATACTGTCCATGTGCATTGGTGGGGATTACAGTACCCTGGATTTGTCCCCTTAAGGGCAAAAAAATTTGCGAGTCTATATAAAGGAAAACATCTTTTAAGATCTAGAGTGGAAAACCATTGTGTCCCCTGGGATGTGAGTGAGGATAGTATAAGGATTAGGTCACTAAGGCTGGGGTGGTGTGAGTGGTTTACCCAGGGATTCCTTGGTCCCAGACAGAGGAATCTATTTTCTCCCAGATTTCAGAGGGAATATGGGAAGACTTTGAGAGAAGCACAAAAAGTTCACCTGGAGGTCTGAGAAGGGAAAATTTGGGTCCTCAACTTTACCCTTTAATCAACCCTCAACAAGGGAGCAGGATAGGAGTGAATAATAGGAAGGGAGTTTTTAAATAACAGGCCACCAAACTATCTGGGCAGAGGGGAGATCTCAAAACAATTCTTAAATTTCCCTTAAATCCCCATTACTCTATGAGGGAAGGATGAGACCAGAGTGCCAGAGCAAGACAGAAAACAAGGTCCTCCATATCAAAAGGGAATTCAATGGCTCTACCTGCTGCATCCAAAGTTACCTTGGGTTTGGCCATCGTGACAGAGTAAGGGGGAGCCTGGCCAAGCCCCAAACTCCTGGTCTTGAGGGGACCAGAGGGGCAGACCACTTGTGGATGGGAGGGCGGACTCGACTCCTGTGGGCAATCTTTCTTCTAATGCCCCTCCTGATTGCACTTGGCAAGGACCTGAAAGTTTCATCTGAGGATAGTTGTGAGTCCAGTGGACCTGGCCGTGACATCTAAAGCTTAAACCCCCCTGGTTCCTGGATAGGGCAGCAGGTAAAAATTGAGCCTGTTCCTTTCTTGCTCTGGCCCTGCAGTTTACTCCTCTGCACCTGTTGATCCCTATTATTAAAGGCTCCAATAGCTGGGTTTGAGAAGTTTAAGGTCCCAAGGCTAATTTTTTCTAGTTCCCTCTGAATATCTGAGGCAGACTGAATAATAAAATGCATGCTGAGGACAGTGGTCCCCTCTGGAGAAGTGGGGTCCAAATTAGTGGGGGGGGGGGGAGGGGTTAGAGTATCTACAAGAAGGAAGGATTCTCCTCAGCTCCTTGGGTAACTTCCCTAAACCTTTTATAATTAGGGCAGATTAAAAGGTGATCCCTTTCCCCTGGAAGTATGGGATATTGACTTAAATGATTAAGCAATTAAATTAAGAACTCAAAAGAATATCAGTTATAGCCCCAAGTGATTTTATCTCTAATAGCAAATTCTACCAATCACATCTTAGGGCTAGATACATTATTTTAAAAGTTTAACAGGACTTAAACCCATAAGACATTTTATTTAACATGTTTTATATGTTTAAACTTATCCTGGTACAAAGGATCAGTCATTATATATAGCCTTATAGATTCTTAGTAAACGCATTCCTTATTTAGAAACTATAAATCCTAAATAGATTTATTTCTCAGGACTAATGATGCTTATCATGATGGTTTCGACAAAACTGGCAAGCTTACAAATTAAGGGGAGTTGACAGAGACCTCATGGAAGGGGCTGAGCTTGTTAAGTTGTCCATCCCACCTATTTTTATTGATTTTGTGGGCTGTAATGTTAAATATCTCTTTCCATTCTGGGAAGGGGGAAAGGAGTTCACACTTCATACTTGGAGGTAAACTGATAAGGTTTAATCTTGATGACAATAATTCCAGTAACTTAGTTAACAATTTTAGGATTTTCCTAATAGCTAAATAGTTTTAGCTATAATTCCTATTCCCTTAAATAAGTTTCCCTTTTATTTAAATTGAGATAGAACAGATTTTTAAATTGATTTAACTTTAGTTAATGAGCCTAAATAAACTGAATTGCAATTTGGTTATTTTCCAAATATACACAAATCATTTCTCTTTTGTGACCCAGGAAAAGATGTCAGTTTTTACTAACAGGACCCTCAGAAGTCTGACTCTAGATCCTAAACTAAAGTTTTTAAAGTAGTGGCAAACTGCTTTTCTGTTTTCCTATAACTTTCAAAACTCTCTGTGTGAGGGATATAGAAGACCCTTACCCAAAATGACTACTCAGAGATCATTTAGTAGAAGGCAGAAAAATTCTTTATTGAAAACCTCAGGAGGATGAGCCATCCCACCGTGAGATAAGAAAGAGAAAGCTTGGGGTAGGAGGGCTAAAGAAGTAGTAAAGATACATAGCTTTTATACAAGAAATTACTTCACAAGTAAAAGAGCATTGAGAAGGGGAGAGGGAGGCATCTAATTGGTTGTTGCTATTTGGAGACATTGGAATGGAAGGTTTCTGTTTCCCTGCAATCTCCTGATTTTTAGGAAACAGAAAATCAGGCCGTCAGGCTTAATCAAGCAGATAGTGGTCCAGCTAATAGACTAAATATCGATAAATGTCAAATACCAATAAATGTCATCAGCTCAGGTTAAGTAAATATGTTTCTAGATGGCCAAGTCTCAAGTAAATATGAGCCTGCACATATTATACAGGTCATAGGGGAAACAGAAATAATGAAAATAAAATACAGAAAAAGAATTCATACATTCCTGTAAGTTCTTCACTTTATCTCTTTCTATTCCATACATCTGTTAGCACTATCAGTGCAAATAGATCCCTTTAGTGGACTTTCCTTTAAAATTGCTTAGGAATCATTTATCTGTTGGTCACCTTAAAAAAAATTAAGTTATCAAATATGAAGCAATTATATCCAATAAAACCGTTAACATTCATATAGCATATTTTAAAGCAATTATATCCTATAAAGCTGTTAACATAATATAGTATGTTTTATGCTAAGGACTTCACAACAACATCTATTATTTCTCTTGACAAATTAGAAAACTAGGCAGAGATAAAATAATTTGCTATAAATTTCATAGCTAATATATATCCATAATTGAGACACAGAATGGTGGTCTTACCAAATGCAGAGGCTGACCGGCTTTCTGGTGCTGCCAAGGGTATCTGAATTCTTCCCAGGCAGTTCCTGGACAGAATCTGCTGAAAGCTGGAGTTACTGGTTCCAGGAATTAGGGAATACTAACCATGGAGCTTGACCCCCCCCACTCCATTCTCATTCCCCCAAGCTAGATTGGGGAATGGTATCTGGGCAAGATTGTGTGGGGTCCCCATGGTTTTGCTTCCCCTATTTATGCAAGTGAGGCAGAATTTGAATTTTCTTACAGTACTGAGATGAGAAGAGTTAGCAAACAGAGGGTTGGGCTATATTGATCTTTTAACAATCCCCACAAGTGAGATGTTTCAGGAATTTTAAATTGACCAATTTAAAAATGGCCAATTGACAAACTTCTTGATCATTGCTTTCAAAATTTTGAGAATTTGCTAAAATGTTTGGCTCTCACAACTTTTGAGAACAACAAAATTTAGCTCACAGAACAAACATGACATAGACATTTTATACAGAGATGCAGATACACATAGAATAACATGAAAGAGAACTGTCCCATCTTTGCCAAAAAGCCATAAACTTTGCCAAAAGCTACCCTATAGCACTTCCATCTTCGCTGGTGTATCAGAGAAGGTGAAAGGGTGGCAAAGGTTGCCAAAAATTGCAAGAATTTCCCAGTCTGGGGGTCCCCAGTCCAGGAAAACTTGCTGAGCATGGAGTTCATGACGACCCAGACAAGCCTTCTCCCAGTGGCTTGAGGTGTCCCACTATAGGACTATGGGGAAAAAAAATGAGAGGCTTACCTTGACAAGAAGGGAATCAATCCAAGGGAGACCAGACTCTCCCATACTGATCCACCAAATGTTGCAGTTGGGAAGGGAGACTCCAAAAGTTCCAGACCAGTGTTGTGAGGTATCTCAAAAGAATTTGCAGGCTTGAATCCATCTCCTAGTCAAGGGGCAAAGTTTTTTTTTTGTTTTGTTTTGTTGTTGTTTTTTTTTTATTTAATAGCCTTTTATTTACAGGTTATATGTATGGGTAACTTTACAGCATTAACAATTGCCAAACCTCTTGTTCCAATTTTTCACCTCTTACTCCCCCACCCCCCCCCAGATGGCAGGATGAGCAGTAGATGTTAAATATATTAAAATATAAATTAGATACACAATAAGTATACATGACTAAACTGTTATTTTGCTGTACAAAAAGAATCAGACTCTGAAATATTGTACAATTAGCTTGTGAAGGAAATCAAAATGCAGGTGGCATAAATATAGGGATTGGGAATTCAATGTAATGGTTTTAGTCATCACCCAGAGTTCTTTCTCTGGGCTAGCTGGTTCAGTTCATTACGGCTCCATTGGAAATGATTTGGTTGATCCTATTGCTGAGGATGGCCAGGTCCATCAGAACTGGTCATCATATAGTATTGTTGTTGAAGTATATAATGATCTCCTGGTCCTGCTCATTTCACTCAGCATCAGTTCATGTAAATCTCTCCAGGCCTTTCTGAAATCATCCTGTCGGTCATTTCTTACAGAACAATAATATTCCATAATATTCATATACCACAGTTTATTCAGCCATTCTCCAAATGATGGGCATCCACTCAGTTTCCAGTTTTTAGCCACTACAAAAGGGCTGCCACAAACATTCTTGCACATACAGGTCCCTTTCCCTTCTTTATGATCTCTTTGGGATATAAGCCCAGTAGTAACACTGCTGGATCAAAGGGTATGAACAGTTTGATAACTTTTTGAGCATAGTTCCAAACTACTCTCCAGAATGGTTGGATTCGTTCACAACTCCACCAACAATGCATCAATGTCCTAGTAAGGGGCAAAGTTTTATTGAAAGTAATGGTACACCATTACAAAACAGATTGAATTGTAAGGAAATTCAATAAAGAAACAGAAGTAAAGGAGATGCTTTTATCCAGCTTCTACCAAAGATATGCTAATTCTATGTCTCAGAGATAGGGCTAGGGAGTAATCTCCAGATGAATTGAGAGTAGTATCTGAAATTTGATTATCACTGACCAGATCATCAGTCAGCAATGAACTGAGAAGTAGTCTATTCAGAATCAAACAGACTGGGTGTAAGAGTTTTCTAAGGCAGATTCCAAAACACAAAGTTTTAGAGTTTCATATTATATCAGTATGAATGTAAAAGGAAGTTATGTAGTGAGAACAAGAGACAAAAGGTATGAATTGAATATGCATATAAAATATGAAAAGGACCGGAGGAAGACCTCCAGAATTCAGGGGAGATGATCTGTTCACAAGTGATGCAAGGATGTCCACAGGAATTACATGGAATTAACATTAATGGATGAACTGGGAATATGCATGGGTGAAAGTCACAGATTCTATTGAAGTAACATATGGATGAAAAGAGCTTTGGAATAGTCCTAGTTGTTTTTTTTTAATTTTTTTTATTAAAACTTTTATTTACAAAGCATATGCATAGGTAATTTTCCAACATTGACCCTTGCATAACCAATGTTCCCCTCCTTCCCCCCACCCTCTCCCCTAGCTGGCAGGTAGAGAAGTCCTAGTTTAAATCTTTCCTCTGACACTGACTTCTTCTGTGATTTCAGGCAAGTTCCTATATTTCTCTGGACCTCAGTTTCTTCATTCAAGTTCCTATATTTCTCTGAACCTCAGTTTCTTCATTGGTAAACATTAGATTGGAATAGATATCCTCTGAGGTCCTTTTAAAAATTAATAATTTTTTTCAAAATACATGCAAAGATAATTTTTAACATCCATCCTTGCAAAACCTTGTGTTCCAAATTTTTCTCCCTTCCTTTCCCTCTCTTTCCTCCCCTGAGACAGCAAGTAATCCAATACAAGTTAAACATGTGCAATTCCCCTAAATACATTTCCATATTTGTCATTTGAGAAAATCAGATCCAAATGGGGGGAAAACATGAGAAAGGAAAAAAAAACACAAACAAAAAAAATCAATAACAGCAATAACAAAGGTGAAAATATCCATATTCAGTCTCCATAGTTCTCTTTCTGAATGCAGCTGGCTCTTTCCATCAAAAGTCCATTGGAATTACCTTGAATCACCTCACTGTTGAAGAGCTAAGTCTATCACAGTTGATCAACACATAATCTTCTTGTTGCTATATACAATGTTCTCTGGGTTCTGCTTACTTCCTTTAGTATCAGTTCATGTAAGTCTTTCCAAGCTTTTTTGAAATCAGTCTGCTCATCATTTCATATAGAATAATAATGTTTCATTATATTCATATATCTTAACTTAGCTATTTCCCAACTAATGAGTATCCATTCCGTTTCTAGTTCCTTGCCACTAAAAAAGGGTTGCTAAAAATATTTTTGCACATGTGTCTCTTCAAGAGACAGACCCAGTAGAAACACTTATGGATCAAAGGATATGCACATTTTGAAACCCCTTTGATCATAGTTCCAAATATCTCTCTAGAATGGTTGGATCAGTTCACAACTCCACTAATAATGTAGTAGTGTCCCAGTTTTCCCACGTCCTCTCCCACCTCTATCATTAGCTTTTCCTGTCATCTTTGCCATTCTGAGAGGTCTGAGGTTAAAATCTTTTTTCCCCCACTGTATTGTCCTCTCTTCTTAGTAGAGGTGGTGAAGTCTATGTGGAACATTGTATCAATTGGTTAATACATAGATTTGTTATGCTTCCTCTTTCTTTATATTATAAAGATGAGTCAGCAAAGAAGAGTGAAGAAAGAATTGAAAATAAAAGTGACACAAAAAATGTCAATACATTTCTAAAAATATATATATTTTTCCCCTTCTTCCTTCCAACAAGACATTGGGGAGATATTATTTATCATTCAAAAGTGAAATTATGCTGAACTTGCATAACTGATTTTAAAGGTAAAATTCAGTGGTGGACAGTGGTCTTAGTAGGGTGACCTCAATAGTTGACAATAACAGAGAAATAGGAAGGGAAGCAAAGAAAAAGCTGCCGTGGAATTTAGACCTGATGACTGATCACTGGTTCCAACTGGCTGGGAATATTTATATTTCCACTCTAAAAATTGACAAATGCTACAAATCAGTGCTTAATTTATTGTTTTGTTGCTTGTCTAGATTTAAGAAAATGATGAAGAAAATATGAATAATGCAGATTAAATTTGAAAGTCTGTTGAGAATACTCCCCCTCCCCCCACTTTTGGAGAACCAGTAGTTAAATATTGACCAACAAATCCCTGATTACCTGGCTTTGATGGCAGAGTGTTAGAGGGGAAACCGTATTGGACCTGGAGCCATTGAGTTTGGATCTAAATCTCAATTCCCTTATTGACTGTGTGTCCTAAGGAAATAATTTACCTCATTGGCTAGCCATGGTAAAGTTGTTCTATAAACTTTAAAATGCTCAAGAAACATAAACCATTGTTGCTATTATGCAAACTGAACTTCTAAAGTTACTTTTTTAAGGTAGCCATCCTATTAAAGCAATATAAGAAGTACTGGAACATAACAAGTTGGCCAAGGAATTAGGAAGATTTGTTTTCAAGTCCTGTTAGTGCCACATACTGAGTGTAGGACCCCAGGCAATCATCTTTTTAGTGTTCCAAGCAACTCTCTAAGACTTTTTTTTTTTTTTTTTTTTTTTGAAGCAATCAGAATTAAATGACTTGATCAGGGTCACATAAGTGATAAGTCACATAAGTATGTGTCTGAGACTAGATTTGAATTCAGGTCCTCCTGACTCCAGGGCTAGATCAGGGCTAGCACTTTATACACTGCACCATTTTGCCCCTTCTCTAAGACTTTTAAGTTATTTTTGTTGTTGTTCAATCATTTCAGTTGTATCCAACTCTTCATGACTCCACTTGGAGTTTTCTTTGCAAAGATACTGAAATGATTTGCTATTTTCTTCTCCAGCTCATTTTACAAATAAGGAAACTGAGGCAAGGAGGGTTAAGTGATTTGCCCTGGGTCACATAGCTACTTAGTGTCTGAGAACCACTGAGTATGAGATTTAAACTCCCTAGCTTTCTCCAAATTTATGCAAGTTACTTAACCTATTTAAATCTGTTTCCTCATCTATAAAACAGGATAACAGTACCTAATTAAGTTACCACATAGTGTTCTTGTGGAGACAGCACATATAAAAATGCTTCAGCAAAGTATAAGGAATCATCAAGGTCCAAAATTAGATATTAAAGTACTTACCACAAGTACTTCCCTGTGATTTTGGAAGGATTGTGTCATCTCTGTGGATTGCAACCCTGTAGCAAGTTATTATCTTCTTAAGTATTCTTTCAAGTGCTATCAGTCAATAACCACAGTACCAATAATTGCTAGGGTCCTGGTCTAAAGAGTTCTCTTAACTGATTGCCGACATGACAGACAACTAATGACAGAGCAGAAGCTAACCAGCAGAATTTGGTACTGAATAACATCTGGAATCCAATAAATACTGTGCTATTTTTAAATAGTCACATTCATTTCAAAAGTACAAATAAGTAAATGTATTCAAACATTCCTCTGAACTTGGAGATATATCAATGTAATGTTCTTGTTGGTTTTCTGGAGGTCTCTGGACCAGCCTTCATTTCAGTAGAAAAATCACCACAAGAATAGCCAGGTGTTAAAGTCAAAATTCTTTATTGTCTTCTTGCCTGGGGCTCAGCAAGCTTTTTGGAGACCCTTCAAACCAGCCTTGGTCTCAGTGGGGGAAACAAGGAGAACAGGACAGCCACCATGGTGGTGTGAGATGGAGTGAATCTCTCTCCCTGGCTCCAAGAGCTTGAGCCCAGTCCTCTGTCTTTTCCAAGCCTGACCCTGGCTGAGTTTGTCCCAACTTATATGCTCTATTATAATTACATTATTTACAGTATACTGAATATAAAACCAATCATTATATCACTAGGGAACCATTATTTGTGGTAAGATTAAATCAGTCATATGAACTAGAGAACTATTAATCACCATGCTAAACTAGATAACCATTGTCTTATCATGTAATGACAAAAGTCACTTTTAATGGGGTGACCAGTTCCTCCATTTGTCCTGTTTCATATTCTGCCTTAAGGTCATGACCATCCCCTCTTAATGGTTGAGATAAAGGTGTTATAGACATTCCTTAATGTCATTAGAATATCAGCAACCTCCATCTATGAGGCTATCCCCATCTAGGTCTCTGCATTATGTCATTGTTCCATAAAAGGCTTGCTGTCCAGATACTCGGGGCTAGACTCTGAGATGATACTCTCTTCTAGCCCTGGGATCCATTGGTCCCAGTATTTCTCTCCATTTAATAAATTATTGAATTGGTCTCTAATCTCTGTCTTGCTCAGTTTCTTTTGACATTACATTTGGAGCTCTCCAGCGAGATAATTAGAAAATGAGCAGGATAAGAGATGAAACTTTGGGGTCTCTGCTTTGGGCAGGGTGGCTGCGAATCTGAACTCTCCAGCCACAATAGCCTGATGGTAGACAACCCCATTTCGGCCACAGGAGAGTAAGTTTGTCTGGGTACCTTTTGGGGTACCATGTGGTTTTGTTTGTTTGGTTTGATGAATAACCGGATTCACGGGGTTGCACGGTTGGTTGTACGGTTGTCACTTTTGGGGTGCCCTTTTCTTGAGGTACCAGTTGGTTTGATTGATTAATGAATTACCGGACGCGGATGTCACTTGGGGTGCCCTTTTGGGGGGTGCCATTTGCTTGGTTGATGAGTGGCCTACTGGACGCAGGAGGTCACTACTACTGGACGCAGGAGGTCGCTACTGGAGTGTGATGGAATTTTGGACAAGGTAAAAGACTTTTTCTTTCCTTATCTTAGGGAACTGCAGCATCAAGATGGTCGTTGTTTGAGCCTTGGGATTGGCACAATTCCTTAGAATTGCTTTTCTATTCTAAATGAGATAAGGAGACTGCAAAGATTGGGAAAAACTAAGTTTGTCTGAATCTAGACACCCGCAGCCCAAAACTTTTTTCTTGGAGAGATACTTTTGAGGAAACTTTTTCGTCCAACTTTTTCCAGAGACAAAGGCCGCCCTTGATTTTAAGAGAGGTCCTCCCATTTTTCCATCGAAAGGGGAAGTATAAATTTGAAAATGGACTAGTTTCCTGTTTGGGTCATCCTGTGTTAGAGTAATGCCAGCCCTCCGGCTTTTGCTGCTCAGGGTTATCTACAAAGACTAAGGTTTTAAAAAAATTTGTTTGGCAATGTTAGTGTCCTACTGAATGTTGTAATTGTGGTTTATGGATCAGTGTTCTGTTGTCTTGTATTAAACAGTCTAGTTGTGCCTGGTTTCCATGTGATTTTGTGAAATTGAATTTGTTTGTCTGTTTAAAAGAGCTCTGTTAAATTTAAGAACAATGATCAAATTTGGGAATTTTATTTCAATACTGAACTCCAGCTGGTGAAAACATTTGATTGGGAATTTAAAGATGATTCTAAATTTAAATGAATTGGTTATCCTTAAGTATAAGATCTTTAAAGGAACAATAGTTGTTAAAGAAGTTCTTCTGTTAATTTTGCCTGAAAGAGGTATGTTTCTAATTTTCCAAAGTATGTAAAAAGGACTTTTCTGAAAGCTTACTTCGCTGGGGCTTAAAAGTCCATTTGGGAATAATGGCCACATGGGGCGAAGGAGAAAGAAACTATGTTTTATTATTTGAAATGAGATAGAAATGGATTATATGCTTTAAATCCAGCTTTGCTGGACATTTAATTTTATGGGATTCCCCCACCCACCCACTGATTTCTGCTACTTTAAATGTTGGGAGGGGTAGGGATCTTTTGTAAAGATTCAAACTCGACCCCCTCCCCACTGCTGCTACTTCAGCTATAGGAGCCATTTAGTTAGCCTGGAGTGATTTCGCTCCCCACCCTTGTGGAATTGGGGGAAGGGTAGTCACATGGAATTCTATTCTCCCCCCTCTAAACTATTCCAAACATTTTAAATATCTTGGGTTAATATGCACTGCATTTTTTCCCTCCTGTAACTGATTTCTGTAATGGTCAATAAGAAATTGTTAATTCAATTATGTCATACCTTGCTGTTTCCAATCTGGTTATCTATAATCACTATATCCTAAATGCTTGAGCAAATAAGTATTTAGTCTGGTCATCTATTGGTTACCAGATATTGTGTCTGGATATTCAAGTTTTTTTTAAGGTTTTTAACTAATGAGAGGCCACATCTTGTAGCAGTCCTTGTGGACTGGTCTATCTCAGACTGTTCTAACTTTTCTTTGTTAGATTTGTTTTTATTTCTAGATTTAGTCAAATTGCAGATATATTGACTTGCTTCTGGGACCCAGATCAAACCTTTGTTTGTCAGCTCGCCACACTATAGACCCATCCCCCTCGCCGACCGAGCATTTGTCCCTGTTCAGCTTGGAAGAAACAAATGACAGCCATTGCCCACTTTTCCTGATGTAATTTGGACTGATGGGGGGAAGTGGGAAAGTGGTTGACTTGTTAGAATTTTCACTGTATTACTGTGCTGTGTTTAAGACTCGGAATGGAAATTGTTAAACTTGTGTAACTATTGCTGTTATGTTTGAGGAACTTTTAGTCTGTTATGTATATGCATATGGGTATGATTTGTATGTGGGATGGTCATTTGATAATTCCTTTGAAAAAAAAAAGGGGGGGAGGAGAAGAAATAGGAAATTGGGAAAACTGGTACCTTGCTAGTTCAGATTTAATTGGAAGTTGGGAAAACTGGTATCTTGCTAGTTTAGATTTAATTGGAAGTCCTTTACTCTTTGCTTAAATTTACTAGACTACAATTTGCTGGTTGTGCTTTAACTTGGAAATCCCTTATTCTGTTGGAATTGCCCTGGCAGACTCAGTTTGTAGGATTATTTTTTAGAAACAACCAGAAATTGGATACCTGTCTTGGAACTGGCAGTCTCTCTGAGCTGTTTCTCCACTCCTTTTTTCCCCAGGTCCTTAATTAGTATTTCAGCGTACTTAAAAGGACCTTGTTGATATCGAGGCCTCTAAAAAGTTTGGGGTTGCCTGCCTTGGTCTAACTGCATAATCTGCTCAGAAATCTGTATTCTAGTGGCAGCCCTGTTTGTTCCTCTGGGTGGGACAGGTGGGGCTACTCCAAGCCTCGCCCTTCTCTCCTGGAGCCGGCTGCCCCTCTGAATGGGCAACACAACTGCCTTGAGCCCTGCTGCTCTCCGTAAGCAGAGGCCGAGTCATGCACAAATGACCACAGCTGTCCATATTCTCCCCAACTGCAGAGGATCTGACAATTGATTGTCAGAAATACTTGAAATAAGGAACTTTGTGTATACCTGATTAATTCTGGGGTTATCAGGGAGAGACTTGCCCTTGCATTGGTCTAGATTTATTTTGATTTACTTCACATAGGGTTGTTCAAATTATATGCTAAGGCCTTCTAGAGGAAGGTAATTCAAAGATTTGAATAGTTCCAAGAGAAAAAGGAGGGAATGTAATGACAAAGGTCACTTTTAATGGGGTGACCAGTTCCTCCATTTGTCCTATTTCGTATTCTGCCTTAAGGTTATGACCATCCCCTCTAAATGGTTGAGATAAAGGTGTTATAGACATTCCTTAACGTCATTAGAATATCAGTAACCTCCATCTATGAGGCTATCCCCACCTAGGTCTCTGCATTATGTCATTGTTCCATAAAAGGCTTGCTGTCCAGATACTGGGGCTAGACTCTTTGAGATGATACTCTCCTCTAGCCCTGGGATCCATTGGTCCCAGTATTTCTCTCCATTTAATAAATTATTGAATTGGTCTCTAATCTCTGTCTTGCTCAGTTTCTTTTGACATTACAATCAATTCCACTTAGCACCTTGTAAGAATCCTTGTTTCAAGTATAGAGTTCTGGCCCATAACAATCAATGACACTATTATCAGAAACATGATTAAAATACTCTGTATTTTCAGAATAGTCATTCAGAATTCCAGCTCTCCTTGTTTTGTCTGCCCCCTAAGTCTTCCCCACTGCTATATTCCTAAAAGGCAGCTATGAATATCATTGTGATAAGTAAGATCAGAACCTGATATGCTGACCGAACCTCATCCCACCAACCTGACCCTTCTCCCAAGTACCTTTCTCTTGATTCCTATCATTATCTAGTACTGTTCTGAAGAGGGCAAGCTACAGAAATTCTAGACACAGAACTGGAGGCAGAGACAGAGAGAGAGAGGGAAGAGAGGGGTGTTCAATCATTACATTCATGTGTGACATTTGTGACACGATTTGGAATTTTCTTGGGTAGAATGGTTTGCCATTTCTTTGTCCAAATCATTTTACAGATTAAAAAAAACTGAGGGAAACAAGGTTAAGTGATTTGCCCAAAGTCATTTGGATGACCTCCGTTAGAGTCCTACTCCAAAAACTTATCACTCAGTGATATACAAAATAAAAAAAGAAATTATGAAATGCTGATTTTGGGGGGTGTTTGATGTCCTACTTAAGAAAACAATGGGACACATGAGGCATCACTAGAAAGTTATGTGAAATTTGTGAGTTTTGTTTGGTTTTTAACAAATATATCATGATTTACACATACAAATCTCAACAAATTATGTCAGGAAAGGAACAACTAGTCAGCATCTGGGATTGGGGCTAAGATTAGGCTGCTAATGGGAATTTATCTGAGAAGCAGATAGCACTTCATAATGCACAGCCAAGGAATTCATGTGGCATACATGGAATGAAGAGGGAGCTTGTCACAATTAAGGAATAATCAAGCAAAAGGCAAACATGGCCTGATTTCAAGTAACATAACAAAAGGAGCAGGCCAAATGGAAGAATATAGCTAAAAATGAAGATTGTTTAATAATTAACAAGTTTAGTCCCAAAGAGGAAGGAAATCATACATCTTTTCCCCTTCCTCATAGAGTAATGTAGAGTATGGGTGAGAGATACTGCATCTACTTTTAGACTTGGTAAGATGTAGTGGTGATGAATAGATGTTTTTTCCTCTTTTCTTTTTATTCTTTGTTACAAGGAGCATGCATGTGTATGTCTGTGTCTGTGTGTGTATGTGTTTGTGTGGGTTTGTGTGTGTGAAATAAATAACAAAATTCAGCAAAATTTGTACAAATAATTTGTTTGTAAAATGATATTGTTTTAGAAATAGCTAGATGGCACAGTGGGTAGAGCATTGGCCCTGGAGTCAGGAGTACCTGGGTTCAAATCTAGCCTCAGATACCCTGGGCAAATCACTTAACTCCAATTGTCTTTAAAAAAAAATGTTTTAAAAAAAAATGATATTGTTTATAAGCACCCAGATTTAGAAGTAGGAAGACAGAGAAGCTCCAAATTTCCTTTCACAGATGAAGAAACTGAGACTCAAGAGGTTGGTTATATGACTTGCTCAAGGTCACACAAAACAATTAGCAGGGTAAGATTCAAACTGAAATTTTCTAACACTAAATCCATTGTTCTTTCTACTGCATATAGCTTTTCCATGTAAAGAAGAAATAAGGCAAAGTTGCTCTTTAAGGAGCTTAGCCTAGTGGTACTGTAATGTTGGAGAAACTGAGGGAAGGTAGAGATTAGAGAGTTTTTAATATTTTATTTATTGAAAAGCTTAATTGATTTTCTGGATTCGACTCTTGTCTCAAAGTGTCCAGTATAGAATGTGAGATTCCAAGAATTTTTATAGGACTTCAGTGAGAAGAGAAACAAAGGCAGAAGGCAGAGAACAGGAATTTTTAGGGATGGACCATAAATTTGGTTCTGACAAATTGGGGATGAGAACTATACAAATTGGGAGTTAAAAGAGGTAGTCAAACTAAAGATAGAAAGTTTGGAACAAGAGATAGAGGTAGAGGATGCCAATTAGGTATCTAAGATAGGACATCTGGAATTTTATCTTTTGAAATGCCAGAGTAGCCAGATCTTTACAACCCTAATTATCTCAGCCCCAATGAACAGAAAAGAGGGGCACAGCATACTAACTCAGGGAAATTGAGATATTATAATTCAGGGAAACTAATGCAAGGAAAGTGAAGTAGAACAATTCAAGGAGAATGTGGCATAATAGTGCAAGTTAATTAATTTCTTTAAGCTTCAGTATTCTCATCTAAAAAATGGGAATAATAATAAATGACTGGCCTATTTCCCAGGACTACCTTAGAGGAACATATCAGGGGAAATAATCTGAATAAAATACCTTGAAAATTGTCAAGTGCTTTATAATTGTATATTAGTTATTAATTGGGGAGAAATGGATTGTATCTACAATTTCACTGGGTGAAAAAGTTTCCAATGAGGCACTTCCTTCATCAACAGAAATTATAGTCTTACAGAGTTGCCTAGGAACACTGAAAATTCAAAGTATTTGTCCAGGTCACAGAGTCACCATGTGTTCAACATGGGACATTAAGCCAAGTCTTCCTGATTCAAAGACTAGCTGTATAAATAAATATTCCAAAAAGCTACTTCCATTAATAGCATTGTCTTTTATTATTATTGCTCTAACTTTTGTATGAATACTGGCTAGGCAAAGAAAGGAAAACATCAGTAGGATTATGGACAAATCCTATTTTGCAAGTTACCTGAGCAAATCAGTATCTCTGAGCCTCTGGAAACCTTTTATTCATAATGACATTGTGGATAGGGGAACTTCTCAAAGTGATTAGGTGCTAGAATTGAGGGTAAGAGATCCCCTCTGGTCCATGTCACAGATTCCTTGGGAAAGAATTTGTAAACCCTAAATTCATGGCAAAAGAGGATTTATTTACACTAAGAAGGCAGCTTTCTTAGTGTGCAAAGAATCCAGTTAGGATGATTTTGCAAAGATAGGTTGACAAACCCTGCCAGTTATATCGGCCCAGTCTTGGCCTGGAGCAGGGGAGCAGTTTGAGCCACTCAAAAGGATACTGACTATGCCCCAGGCCGAGGTTTCCAATTGAATGGGAGTTGTCTAGGAAAGGTGTGCCCCTCCCAAGGTTTGAGAGTCAGGAATTCCCCCCAAAGGGAACACAGTTTACATCCAGCTCCCCCCAAAGGTTAAAAGAGACACAATTTACATCAAAAGCAAACACTCCTGTGGCCTTGTCTTTACTTCAAAGCAACTGGTTTTCATTAACACATGTTCCTTTCAAAGATCTAGCAAAGGAATGTTGCTAAGAAAGAAGTTAAAAGAAAGCAGAGCTGGACAACAAGAAAGAAGAATGTTGGAGATGCAGTGAATTTTGTCTATAGACACTTGGTAAAACATAAAGCAACTAGGAAAGACTCAGAATATCTGCCTGAAAGTGTGAAAGGTAATAAACAGGGAGTAGCAATGTATTTTAATGAATTCACCTAAGAGTAAGAAAAATGGGTTCAAATTAAACTATCACACATCCTTTTTCTCGCAAGAAATTTTCATGTGACCCCAAGTATATAGTGTAGGTATATAAAATAGGCATACAAACCAAATATTTACTGATTAATAAGTCATAATTTGTGACTTCCACATTCAGTTACAGATTCCATATAGGGTCACAACACATAGTTTAAGAAACTGGGCTCTACAGATTATACCTGGAAATGATAAGGTCCTGGATAGCTAGTTGGGTATAGATCTTAGAGAACCTGAATCATGGTAAAAGATCTAGAAGCCTGGCTACTCCCAGAGGCAAGCTGAGAGGAGATTTAATAATGGATAAGTGGACTTTTAAATTTTTGATTAGGTCATTTGTTCAATGGAACTTTATTACAGCCCCACGCCAAGTGGAGGTCTCTCTGGAATTCTTTTGCTTAGACAAAAACCAACAAAACTCTTCAGTTACTGCATCCAATCAGAAAGCCAAATTAGATGTCAATCCCCTGAGTTTATATTTCTCCTATAAAAGACCTACTCTACTATAATACCCATGCTAACACCTTTTAGAATAGTAATTCCCTTTTTGGGTTAGTCTGCCAGCCAGTTGCATAATTCTCCACTTGCCACACCTGAATGGCATTTTTATTTGGGAACTTGTGTTCACCATCTTGTTAATTGCTAAAAAAAAAAAAAAAAAAAAAAATTCCTTATGGATTTAGCCTGACATTAGTAGCCTAATAAAATCTTTGCTCCTTGATTTGGAGCAAATCTACAAATTTGGAGGTCTAAATCTACAAATTCTTTGAGTTAACCCATGACACCAATCTATATCCCCAAATATAGGGTTTTTTAAGGTATTACCCTGTACCCCATTATTTGGTGATAAACCCCATAATTTTGGTGGCCTAGTAGGAGAGTCTGGCTGTACCCCATAGATGGGGACCCTAAACCAACTAATGAACTAAATTAGCTTATTCTCAGTGATGAGGTTTAGATTTGGGATACCCAAATGAAAATGAAGTCTAATGGCAGGTTTGGGGTTCAGGGAGTCAAATGGAGCTTCCCTGCAACCCTTTTGGATTTGGCACAATGGTAGGGAGTTAAATGAGGTCTAGTAGCGGTGCAAGCAATTCTCTGTAAAGGAATTTATAGACCCAAAAACCTAGATTGATAAAATAGATTTTATTATGGGGATTGGAAGTAAGGTTCAAGTCTAGTTAGTAAAAGGTATTAGGCAAAGAGAAGAGGGCACTGGAAACATTATTCCAGTGGGCAGAGAGTCCGTGGAGTGCCAGGCATGGTGCTGGCATGTTTGGACCCTCTGCAAAGAGAGGACTCCAGCTTGGCTCTTTTTATAATGAAAGATTTAGCTAAAGGGGCCCTTGGGTGGAGTTCCAAGTTGGCTCCTCGCTGGGTTTCAGCTAGGGCTAGAATTTGCTTGGTGGGAGTTGGGAAACTTGAGATCATTAGATCATTAGATGGGGGCTGGAACAGCCCAAGTTGGCTCAGATTCAGTGGGGGCTGGGACAAGCCCAGATCTATTGGAATTCAAAGGGATGCTTTTGACCAGAATTTGTGATTCAAAGGTCCTAGCTTCCTGAATTGATAATGAATCAGCTAGGAAGGGTTGGGAATCAGAAAGGAATAAATCAATTTGAAAGGACTAATTTCTTAAAGGGACCAGAACCCACTTCATCAGGAATTATTAAAGGAGCCCTTCCTTTTCCCATTATTAATAATTATTAGGTCAGATTGTCCTATTTGCGTAGAATGATGTGAAGAGGGAATCTATAGTTAATCCATCCAATAGACCTTCCACCTCTGAAACTGTCTTGATTAACATATATTTAGACAACCAAACTCCTTCCTGATTCTTCCCTTTATTCTCTAGATCCTGCCCTCCCCTATTTATTTAATATTACTGGGGAAAAAATAGTAGACAAGAAAACATCAGAAAATATAAGGGATAGGAACTAGACATTTTTGTTGTCACTTTTCAGTTGTGTCCAACTCTGTATGGTCCCATTTATGGTTTTCTTGACAAAGATACTGGATTGATTTGTCATTTCCTTTTCCAATTATTTTACAGATGAGGAATTGAGGCAAACAAGACTTGCCAACTGTCATACAGCCAGTAAGTGTCTGAAACCAAATCTGAGCTCATGAAGATGGAGTCTTTCTGATTACAAGCCATGATGATGGATTCAATGGCTGTTTTTACAACCACATTTTGTAATCTGGAAAAATATGCTTTTTTTAATCCACTTAATTTTTTTTTTACTATGAGGCAGCATGTTGCAAAGCAGAAGTATCAAACACATAATGCAGCTGGGAACACTCTGGAGTATAGCCAAACTAGATTAAAATGTAATTGGGAAATACTTAACAGAATAAAAAAACACAATCAAACATAGCTAACAATATAGTTAAAAACTAAATCAATATACAACCATCAGGGATCTTTCCAGTATGTTTTTAATAGTCCTTGTTTCTATTTGAGTTTGAAAACACCATTGTAGAGGAAATGTTTGTCCTTCATTTTGAAGAGGACCAATGACATCTTGGGAGATGTCTTACCTTGTATATGAATTGGATTTAAGTGAGGCATAGCTGCACAAATTTGACAGCCTCACTCTCTCTTACTAAATCATCCAAGTCTAGTGGCAGGACAAAGGTCAAGATAACCTAGGATGCAGTGGATGACCTTGACATCTTCAATGTCTAACAAAGCTCTAAGCATCCCATAGTACCTCCTTCAGCCACTGGAACAAATTGTTCTTGTCCATCCATTCCACCAGGGGAAATCTTCATATCTTGGGGCAGATATCCCACTAACTCACCAATGGCTTTGAGTTCTGTCCATTACCTTCAACCTGGCTCATGTGGTCAGGTGGTTTTTACTCAGGTATGACCACTGCAAATGCTATGTATGGTTAATTGGAGTCATAGGTAAGACTATGGGGTGTTCAGAAAGGACTAACAGCTCTAATGTGAAGGTTTGCCATCTACCTTTTGTCTCCATCTCTCACCCAATTCTTTAAAGAAAATAATGTTGACTTAGCATCCCAAGATGGATATTTGAGTCCTAATCTGGATTTACTACCTGTGTGACTTTTGGAAAGTCATTTAATCTTCTTAAATATGAATTTCCTCATTTGTAAATAGAAAAGACCAAATGACCTTCAAGATCTTATTTAGCAATAAAAGATAACCTGATCTTATGTATGTTAATAGATCTCAGTGAGATGTTTCTATAGTGCATTCACTACCTGATGAACCTAAATATCAAAAGAAATCCCTCTTCTATTTGTATCCTGAAGAAGATAAACTCTATCGATTGTATCTTCCTGTTTTAAATCTTGTAAAATATTGCTGTATAAAGTTAATTGCATATTTGAATCTTGCAAAATTATTACATAGGCATGAGAAATCTCTCATTGAAAGATTTTTTTCCTGCTTTTTGTTCTACCAAGACAAGTAGTAGACACAATATGATATTTCCTTCTCTTCTCCTATTGACAAATTGTATGGCTAGGAATTTGCAGTTTGTTACAGAAATTATCTGTGAAAGGTTGCTTGATATCTTCTTATGTTTCATTAAGTTGTCAATGAGCCAAAGGACTATTTTCATAAATATTTCAGAAAGAAGGGAATGTAGTCATATGGGGCAATGGTTGGTCATGTCTTCTCAGTCCTTTTTTGGAAATAATAATAATTTTTGGTAGTTTCCATTCTTTTAGAATCTTCTATTCTTTAAACTATTTTAAATATTGTTCTGAGTTCTTTAAAATTGTGTTACCTCCTGTGTGGGTTTCTTTTGTATGTATTTGGTCAGGTTCAGTGATTATTCTCATTTCATCATCATAGTCCCATTTATTGCCCTGATGCATAGATCATAGATTTAAAGAGGCAAGACCCTTAAAGGTCTTTGTAATTCAAGGTAGGTAGTAAATAGATCTAAGGTTAACTCTTACTAGCCCTGACTTTCAATTCAGCATTTCTACCATATACTGGGATTCAAGGCAGTAACTAGGGCTCAAATGTAGTGACTCTACTATCATTACTGATAAACATATTATAATAGAAAGTCTGACAATTATTTCCAGCTTGCTGTCACCCTAAAATTATAGATTTATATCTAAAAGGGACACCAGAGACCATTCAATCAAACTTTGTCATTTCTGTCACTTAGTCAACAAACATTTATTAAAATTCAGTCATTTTAGTCATGTCTGACTTTTTGTGACCTTATTTGGGGTTTTCTTAACAAAGACACCAAAGTGGCTTGCCATTTCCCTCTCCAGCTCATTTTACGGATGAGGAAACTGAGGAAAACACGATTAAGTGGCTTACCCAGAGTCACACACCTGATAAGTGTCTGGACCCAAATTTGAACTCAGAAAATCTATTCTTCCTGACTTCAGACCTGACACCCTATCCACTTTACCATTTAGCTGTCCTAAACATTTATTGAACACCTACTATATTCTAGAAACTATGCTAAGTGCTGAGGTTATAAAGAAAAATATAACATAGTCTTGGCTCTCAAAGAACTCACAGTCTAAGGGGAGAAGAAAATGCAAACTGTTACATCCAAGCAAGTTATATAGAAGATAACAGAAGGAAAATTCGTTAGAGTGACTAATTAACAGAGAGAAAGTGAGGGCCAGAGAAGTTAATTAAAAGACTGCCCAAGATCATATAGGTAGTCACAATGTATAGTGTTTTCTTCATTCTGCTCATTTCATTTTGCATCAATGTATATATCTTCCTGTGCTGCTCTGCATTCATCATATTTGGCTATTCTTACTGTATGGTAAAATTACATTCTTGTTTAACCATTCTCCAGATTGTGGACATTTCCTTTGTTTTCCTGTCAAGGTTTCCCTTTTCTGATCCCATATTTTTTGCAATGTTCTTTCTGATAGTCAACACTGACCACACACCTTCCTCATCTCTCAGAGCATCTGCTATCTATACCAAATGTTTTAACTGGTCAGTTCTCACTTTCTAGTCATTGATATGAGCTATAACACTGTATTATGTTTTCTTTTGTATTGCTTTGTAATTGTTTCATAGATGTATTCACATCTTTCACCCTTTCCCAACCCATTAAGAGCTCAAATTCTTCAAGTACAAAAGGGTCATGGTCCATGCTTCTTTTGTAACTCCACAAAGCCCAGTTCATATTAGATCATAAGGTCATAAGATCATGACCTTAAAACTGAAACGGGTTCTTAAGGTCATCTAGTCCAATACCTTCCTTTTATAGATGAGAGAAAGAATGACCAGGGATGGGATTTGACCTGCTCAGAGTCACATAGATCACATAATCAATGTTGGAAGGACTATAAGCAGACTCACTAATAGTCTATGGAGCTGTCTCTTGATCTCTCACTTCAATAAATGAAGCAAGAAAAATGACTAAGTGATTTTTGTGCTGTCTCCAGATTCTTCTGCTAGGCATGAATCCCTCAAAAAAGCAAAGTCAATGTCCCTATATATGCAAAAAATACTCATAGTTGTTCTTTTGTTGTTCACCCTATTTGGGCCTGACTCTTCATGACCTTATTAGGGTTTGGTTTTGGCAAAGATTACAAGTGATTTGCCATTTCCTTTTCCAGCTCATTTTACAAATGAAACTGAGATCAACAGGGTTAAGTGACTTGCCCTGAATTACACAGGCAGTAAGTGTCTGAGGCTAGATTTGAACTCTATTCTTCCTGATGGTGTTTGATCTACTGCACTTCCTAGCTGCCTCAGTAGCACTTTAGTAGGATTTGTAAATTATAATTTCGTATATGAATGGCCTATAATATTGTTCAGTAAGAAATAAAGACTATGAGGAATCCAAGATTTTTAATAACTCATGTAGAATTAAATAAGCAGACCATGAGAATAATATAAACCATGGCTATAATAATGAAATCAAAGTAAGGATTTGTGATGAAAAATCTTTATCCCAGAAACTACGCGATGAAGCAACTTTTCCAATATTCTCACTAGAGCAGAATGGAAACAAAATGTTGCAGATATTGTATGGGTTGGACAAGATGATTATTTAAGTACCTTCCAACTCAAAGATTCTGTGATTTTGTCACATGTCCAGAAGAGATTACTTTAAGAAACTTATGGCATCGGAACTAAAGGTATACTCAAGTCAGCTTGTACTATGATAGGAGCCAACTGTTAAATTTTCAGGTTGAGCATTTACATCTCAGAAATCAGCACTTGATTGTTGTTTTATGGACTGCTACAATTCAAGTGACATTGAAAATGTTAATAATAGAGATCAAACTTAAAAGTGTCATGCATACATTCTCCCCCTTCCCACTCTGCCTCCCCAATCTTTAAGAACAGATTTTTGTGATGTACTTGACCAGTTGTACATAATAATATTGTCATAAAGAGTAGATAATAGGTTTGATCAAGTTTATGAAGCAAAACAATTATATTGCTTAATTGTTTCAACAAATAGCAGCCACAGACAAAAAACAAAAGCTGTCATTACTGTTAGTCTTTTAGTGCTTCATGGAAAGGTAATTTCATCAGTGTGTTTCCTGCCTATCATGTAGACTATCTAGAGGCTTCTTAAACTTTTTCCACCTGATACCCCCCTTCAACCAGAAATTTTTACTCAACTCTGGGTTTATAGATATACAAATCAAACATGTACAGAAAATAAATCACAAAGAAATTTATTTTAAAATAATTTTTTGGTATACCTATAATTTTACCATTGATTAAAGACAAAGCAAATTTGCATACTGAGACAGATTGTATTTGTTTATTTTATGTAAAGAATTAAATTTTGGTGGAATATTTTATACTTTTTATGACTGACAAATTTTTCACAACTCCCACAACCTCCACTTTCAGTTATTCATCTCATATGGGGTCATGAACCACAATTTAAGAAACTTTGACCTAGATCACAATCCTTCTATAACTTAGGACCGGTTATCCAATCTATGTGCTGTGGCACACACTGGTGTACCATGAGTTTTACTAAGCATACCAAGAAATTTTTAATCTTATTTAGATACATCTTGACTTTCCGGTTTCTGAAACATTTGATACACTATAATACTTCAAAGCAAAAATACTATTCCATAAGCAAAACCACTGACTTAGGAGAATATCTTTGTGAGCTGTTACAACAGAAAAATTAAACAATCTAGACTCAACTTACTGAAGTGCTTTTCTAAACTCAGTCGGAGCTAATGCTAACAACATACACATAGTGTCCTCTTAAAGGACCAACTATCTTTACAGATGCATCCAAGCATATTTGTGCTGTATACTCTCATGACTTAACTATAAAGAGAGTAATCAGAACTCCTTTTCAGTCCACTAAGCAGAATGAACTGTATGTAATCATTCTAGCTCTTACTTATTATCCAGGAGACATAAATATAATATCTGATTCAGCCTATTCAGTAGGTGTGGTACAAAGAATTGCCACAGCCCAAATAAAATTTGCAGCCTCTAATATATATCAGCTCTTTAAGGAACTTCAAAAGTAAGTGAGAAAGCATCCAGGTAAGATCTATATATTACATGTCCACTCTCATAGTGAACTTCCAGGTCCCATTTTTGATGGTAATTCAAAGGCAGATAGCCTTCTAACTATGTTGGTCAATACTCCTTTATTCCAAGAAGCCCAGGAATCTTATTCTAAATATCATCAGGCTGCTCGAGCTTTATGTTTACAACTTGGAATAACAAGAGAGGACGCTAGGAGCATAGTAAAAGCCTGTACAGTCTGCCTTCCTTTCCATGCTCCTACACTGCCTCCAGGGAAGAACCCTCATGGTTTGAGACCCAATGAAATCTGGCAAATGGATGTGATCCATTATAAATTTTTTGGTTGTCTGTCTTTTATCCATGTTGTGGTAGACACCTTTTCAGGATTCACTTTTGCAATACCAGCAGCAAAAGAGACAGCCCGAGTGGTCACTGAATTCCTCACACAAGCATTTGCCATTATGGGTGTGCCACAAGCAATAGAAACAGACAATGGTCCTGCATATACTTCCAAACATTTTGCACACTTTTGTACACAGTATAAGATTTCACACACCACTGGCATACCCTTTAATCCTCAAGGACAGGCTAAATAGTAGAGAGGAGAAACAGAGACATTAAGACACTCCTCCAAAAACAAAAGAAAGGGGGAGCCACAGATAACCCTAGAGAACTTCTAAATCTAACCCTTTATACTATTAACTTCTTGATTTTTGACAAAGATGCACTGGCTCTGCAGACAGGTTTTATAACCCACTGGAAAGGCAGTATCCAGTGTGAGCAGCTCCACTATCTTTAGATAGTCACCATGTGATATGGAGAGACCCAGAAAGTGGTGAATGAAAGGGACTAGATAGGCTAACTGCTTGGGGGAGAGGGTTTGCTTGTATCTCTACAGGTGGAGAAGAAATCAGATGGGTGCCAATGAGTCGTATTCACCTTGTCCATCACAGAAAGACGGAGCAGACCCTTGAAACGAAGGAGAAGACCCAAGAAATATCAGGTGGTTCTGTTGCTGATTGTGCTCACCATTGAAAGAGAGTGGCAATTATGGCGTTTGACTCATGGACATCGAAAATTGTTGGACTTCAAAACTCTCAGGAATCATTGGATTCTCTGAGAAATGATAAGACTGTTACAGGACTTCAAAATCTGCTGGAATCATTGGATTCTCTAACACATAAAAAGACTTTTGCAGGACTTCAAAAACTGGGGGGGGAATCATTGGATTCCCTGACATATGAAGCAATGGACAATAGATTGGTTTTGGACTATCTCTTGGCTGCTGAAGAAGGCGTATGTGTGACTGCTGTTTACATACCCTCCTTCTATGACTTCTGGCAATCTTTTACAACACCATGTTGATTTATATTGTTTGTTATACTGCTACTTGTGTGTACAATTCATGTTTGTTACACCATATTGAGCCTGTGTAATACCTCCCATGCTGATGGGTTTGTGCAGAAGACCCTCCAGCCCAGAAACCCACTAGCAACCCCCACTTCCCTTTGGTGCTTTTCATCTCCCTTCCTGAGATGTCAGGGAGGTTGTGATCACCTCCTTTTTGGTGCTTTCACCTCCTTTCCTGAGAAGTCAGGGAGAGTGTGATCACCTCCCCTTGGGGGGGTCTGAACTCCCTGAGGAGTCAGGGATGGCATGACCACCTGTGTTCTAAAACAAAAGAAAGCGGGAGATGTAATGGGCTGAAGCTGGAGTTGATGCACTGAGGTCCCAAGCACGTGAGGCTAAATAGTAATTGGACCATATTCTATTAATATATATGCTTGGAGAAAGAATGGTCCCCACCCACTCTTTGTGCAAGTCCTGATGTGTTGTATAGGAAATGACAATTTTGGTGGGTGGAAGCAGAGGGGCGGACAGAGAAGTGGAAAGAGACTGCTGGCTAGCATCTTGTTGCAGCTGCTCACATTGCTAATCCCCCTTCACCTCAAAAAGAATAAAGAGTGAAGATTTTTCTCTAACCTGAATTCCTGACTCTGGCTGATTTTAAAATACTCGGTCATCACACCTCCTTTATTTTGTCCCCTTCATTCTGACCCAGTGCCCTGGAAAGGGATTCAGAGTACAAATCTTTGCCACTAATCTCAAAAAAGTCATTTTCTCTAAGACTTAATTTCCTTATTTGTCAAATAATAAGGCTGGAAAAGATGACAGGGTATTTATCCAGATAAGAATCTATAATTCTAGGGTTCCATGTCAGATGACAACAAAAGTTTGATAGAAAGAAAAGAATAGTAAATTAGCCAAATCTGGTCAAACTATATGATTTTGGACAAGTCACTTAATCCCAGTGTTTACTCCTTCATAAAGTGAGAACAATAAATAGTTACATAATCTCACAAGTTTATAGGCAGAATTTGGAGCTTTTAAGAGTAGAAGGAATGACAATACTACCTAAACTAATCTATTTGTTTAGCACTATACCAATCAGACTCCCAAAAAACTATTTTAATGACCTAGAAAAAATAACAACAAAATTCATATGGAAAAAGGTCAAGAATTTCAAGGCAATTAATGAAAAAAAAAATCAAATGAAGGTGGCTTAGCTGTACCAGATCTAAAATTATATTATAGAGCAACAGTTACCAAAAAAAACCATTTGGTATTGGCTAAGGAATAGATTAGTTGATCAGTGGAATAGGTTAGGTTCAAAGGACAAAACAGTCAACAACTATAGCAACCTAGTGTTTGACAAACCCAAAGACCCCAGCTTTTGGGATAAGAAATTACTATTTGACAAAAATTGCTGGGAAAATTTGAAACTAATATGGCAGAAACTAGGCATTGATCCACACTTAATACCATACACCAAGATAAGATCAAAATGGGTTCATGACCTAGGCATAAAGAATGAAATTATTAATAAATTAGAGGAACACAGGATAGCTTACCTCTCAGACCTGTGGAAGAGGAAGGAATTTATGATCAAAGAAGAACTAGAGATCATTACTGATCACAAAATAGAAAATTTTGACTATACCAAAGTGAAAAGTTTTTGTACAAACAAAACCAATGCAGACAAGATTAGAAGGTAAGCAATAAACTGGGGGAATATTTTTACAGTCAAAGGTTCTGATAAAGGCCTCATTTCCAAAATATATAGAGAATTGACTCTAATTTATAAGAAATCAAGCCATTCTCCAATTGATAAATGGTCAAAAGATATGAACAGACAATTCTCAGATGAAGAAATTGAAACTATTTCTAGCCATATGAAAAGATGCTCCAGTCATTATTAATCAGAGAAATGCAAATTAAGACAACTCTGAGATACCACTACACACCTGTCAGATTGGCTAGAATGACAGGGAAAGATAATGCGGAATGTTGGAGGGGATGTGAGAAAACAGGGACATTAATACATTGTTGGTGGAACTGTGAATACATTCAACCATTCTGGAGAGAAATTTGGAACTAAGCTCAAAAAAGTTATCAAACTGTGCATACCCTTTGATCCAGCAGTGTTACTACTGGGCTTATATCCCAAAGAGATCATAAAGAAGGGAAAGGGACCTGTATGTGCACGAATGTTTGTGGCAGCCCTCTTTGTAGTGGCCAGAAATTGGAAAATTAGGAGATGCCCATCAATTGGAGAATGGCTGAATAAATTGTGGTATATGAATATTATAGAATATTATTGTTCTGTAAGAAATGACTAACAGGATGATTTCAGAAAGGCCTGGAGAGACTTACTCGAGCTGATGCTGAGTGAAACTAGCAGGGTCAGGAAATCATTATATACTTCAACAACAATACTATATGATGACCAATTCTGATGGACCTTCACTTCCAATGGAGCAGTAATGAACTGAACCAGCTACTCCCAGTGAAAGAATTCTGGGAGATGACTAAAAACCATTACATTGAATTCCCAATCCCTATATTTTTGCCCACCTGCATTTTGGATTTCCTTCACAGGATAATTGTACAATATTTCAGAGTCTGATTCTTTTTGTACAGCAAAATAACGTTTTGGTCATGTATACTTATTGTGTATCTAATTTATATTTTAGTATATTTAACATCTACTGGTCATCCTGCCATCTGGGGGAGGGGGTGGGGGGGAAGGAGGGGAAAAATTGGAACAAGAGGTTTGGCATTTGTCAATGCTGTAAAGTTACCCATACATATAACCTGTAAATAAAAGGCTATTAAAAAATTTAAAAAAAAAAAAAGAGTAGAAGGAATTTGGGAGGTAGAGTAAATAGCTGTCTAATCTGGAAGAAAACAAAACTTTACACTTCCCTCCCCCCCCTTTCCCATATCCCCCTAACCTACTCCTTCATTCTAACCTAAACTTTGTCCTGGGAATGCACCATTTCTAGGATATCAGAACTTCCATAAAGCACAACTCTGGAAGTAATATCTTAGTTATAGCTCTATACAAGGCTGTTGTGAGGATCAAATGAAATAACATATATAAAGGACTTTGTAAGTACAGTATTATGATTCTACCTTTTCGAATTCCCTGATGGTAACCTGAATTTCCTCTCTCCCAGAATTAGTGTCTTGGCTATAGGAAGCTCTGTTTGATGGAAGGGAAACACAGCATTCCCAGACTAAAAGGATTTTGATAATGTTATATGTTTATTTTAGATGTGAAACGTCTCTCTTCATGAAGAGGAGGTTGTGGATTCCCAGAAGCTGGAAAACAGAACTAAAATATTTGGTTGTGAGGAAAACCAAACACATTTTTTCTCAATGAAGTTTCCCCCCTAGAAAGTTAAAGGGGGAAGGAAAAAAAGGGAGAGACAGAGAAAGACACAGAGACAGAGGCAGAGACAGAGACAGAGACAGAGACAGAGACAGAGACAGAGACAGAGACAGAGACAGAAACAGAGAGGAGGAAGGGAGGGAAAGAGATTAATGTTGCTTGGTTCTAGCTCCCTGTTGTTAAAGCCTTCCAGACTACATCATCCTCTTTAGAAATGGTTGCTGAGGATCTTGGATTGTTTTTAAGGTGCAGCAATGTAGGCACCTTTGGGTTGTATTGTTCTTACCCCTTTCCCCCCTCCCCCCAACTAGGAAAACTAGCTGCTGCTTAGGCCGTATTGGGATGGGATGGAAGATGTATGAAGATGACTAGTCCAAGGTTTCAGGACTGGGATTTGAACTGAGGTCTTTTTTTCCCTAAGGAAGTGTGGCTTTGTTTGCCTCTGTTTTGTTTCCCAGTTCACAATCATTTCTCGCAGCTCCACTCAACCCGAGCGTGGGGGTGGGGGGTCTGGGAGGGAATTAGAAGGCCTTGACATGCATACATGCATAGATGCATGTCTAACGTGGGAAGATGTCTCCTGGGTGACATCAGCCTGACTGCAGTCTCGGACTCGGGAGAAGGGTTTGGCCGAAAGCGCATTCCGTTGCCGCCGCAGAAGAATGGAAGAGGCGTGGAGGCAATCGAGTCCTTTGTTTCCAAGTCCCTCAGTTGCCACCAGAATCATTGGGTACCAGGGAGACTTGGGAATCCTCAAGCCCCTCCTGCCCTCAGCTCCTTAGTAGCAATCCATAGTATATTGTAGGGTGGGCTAAGGGACGTCCGGGAGTGCTGGTGGGTCATCTAAGCTGGACATTCCAGACTGAGAGAGCGGGCTGAGGAGGGGGGAAGGGGGAAAAGGGCGTAGGAGGTGGGGACGGGCTTTCTGTCGGAGCTCCGCCCCATCTTTAGGCTAACCTTTAAATCTCGGCAGCCGGCTCCGCCCGCTAGGTCCGTTTCTTGGCTTTGCTCTGGACCTTTTGGGCCCGAGGTGTAGGTGCTGCTCCAATCCTTCGGGCTCTGGACTTCGCTCCCACCTGTGCCGAGTAAGTACCCCCTCCTTCCCTCCCCTCCCCCGGGAGCGTCTGGTAGCCGCCGCAGCCTTCTCGGGCGTGGAAGAAGGGGAGGGTGGGAGAGGGAAGGAACAGAGCAGGGGGAAAGGCGCAGATCCCTCATTTTGCTTGGGATTCTGGGATGGTGGAAGAGCAGACCTTCAGCCTCTCTGGCTGCCCCTTCCTGCTCGAGTCTTGCCGTCGTAGACTGAAGCGTATGGGTTCTCCCGCTTCCCCCGTCCCACCCCCCACACGTTTCGATTTAGATTCTTCTCTTCCTCTCTCTCAATTCTGCTTTCCCGCCTCCCACCTGTCAGTGGCACCTAGCGCTCCCATCAGTCACAGTTGCCCCCTGGACAAATTGCGCCGAATAGGAATTCCTCTTTTTGCCTTAAGTACTGAGGATCGATTGGGAAGTGTATATGTACGGGATAGAGTGGGTGGGGATGGCTGGGAGGAATGAAGCATGGTGTGGCTAATCCGCCTTGTTGGGAGAATTAGGAAAATCCCCTGGGTTTTCCCCTCCCCCAGCTTCCCATTCTCGTCACTAGATTCCCAGTTTCCCTTGGTATCTCTTTGGGAAAAAGGAGACTCTTTAGACGCCGAATCTTTTCAGGATGATAAGTAGTCATGGATGGGGCCTGGCTCGGCGAAACAGGACCCTTTACATTTCTTCCAGGCTCCAATGCTGCTCCAATGCAACTAGGGGTTGTAGGGAGGGGGAGGGGAACTGTGCTGGAACTGTTTAATTAGGCTGAAATTTTTTAGATGCCTTGCTGGCTCCTGGTAACAACCCTGAGCTGTGTGGTTAGTTGATTTTTCTGCCACAGGTACTTCGAATGAGCACGATTGGATCCCGAGCTACTGACAGCTTAAAAAGCAATTGTGAAAAAATAGAAGGAAGTGACTTTTTCCCTCCATAATCCTACTGGGACGTAGGACTGCCATTAGAATTCTAACAATTATTTGTTGAAAGAATGAATTATCATCCTTTTTTACAATGTGTCCAGAGCACTGGATTTGGACTCTGAAAACCTCCCTAAAGCTTTGGGGGACCTTGAGCTTCCAATTTTATAGTTTAACTCGATGATCTTCAGTTTCCTGGTCTGTATATAAGAGAATGATAATAGTATCTATAATTTAAGAGCCTCACACAGTTGCTGTACTGATGTTTTTAAAGTACTTTGTTTGAATTTTATTTAATTTGATTTGGGTAATGGATTCCTCACTGACTGGGACCTTACATTGCTATTTTTATATACTTGATTACTTAACCTTCCCAAACAAGCTGTTTTTTTCCAGTAATAAGCTTTTTATTGGATTATTTAAGAAGGGAATGTTGAAAGAAGTTAAGTCCTAATAGAAAAAAGACAAATTGATTTCTAGGAGATTGCAAGGCATCCTACAGCAGCCGAGATACTTTCCTACAGGAAGCCAAATAGTGATTTGAATTGTACTTAATTCAAACACCATACCACCCTACCCAATCCAACAAATTTGATTCTCTGCCACGCTTGGCCTGTGATGCAAGACAGAGGAGCTTCTGGGTCCCTATCAGTCCCAGGGAAGATCTGTTAAGTATCATCTGGATCTGATTGCCAATCACATTAAGTCATTTCCCTGATAAGCTCTTTTCAGTAGATTCCTGGGGTGTTTGGGAGGATTAGATCTGAGAAATTATCTCAGAACCTCTCTTAAAGTATTCCTACACTACATACAGTGTATGCAGTCACAACAATGAGGGCAGTATCTTATGTAAACCCTAAATATAGCATGTCTGAAATATAACATCTTGTGTAGTACATGGAATTCTGGACTTGGGATAAGGAAAACTTGAGATAGAATTTGGCCTCTGATCCTTTAGTAGCCATGTGAGCTGGGAGAAATTCCTTAATACCTCTGGACCTCAATAATCTCACCTGGAAGGTAATGAGTTTCAAGCTAGCTAGGTCTTCAAGTCCAATTCTGTCACGTCACATCGAAGAAAATAGGCCTGGCCATGTTGTGAGTTGTCTAAAGTCACATAGGAAGCAAGAGCCAGACCTGACTGGAGGCCAGGGATAATGTTTCCAAATGCAGCATTATTTCCAGAGTGCCAAGGCTTGATCTTGGGTTTATCCTAACAGCCAAAGCAATGGGCAGAGTAGTCATTTACACAAGTGTTTTCTGGAATACTAAAAAAGCAACTAACACTCTATAAAATTCTTATAGAGCACTAGAAGGGATCTTAAAAGTTATCTCGTCCAATCCCTTATTTTTACATATCAGGAAATAGGCTTAGACATACTGACTTCAAATTTTAGCTAAAATTCCACTTTCTGGAAGAAAAAAAAATTCCTGGTCCCATTATTGAGTTATGTCTGATTCTGTGGTTCCATGTGGGGTTTTCCTTGCAAAGATATTGTAATGTTTTGATATTTCCTTCCCAAGTTCATTTTACAGATGAGGAAACTGAGGCAAACAAGGTTAAGTGACTTGTCCAGAATCACAGAGCTAGTAAATGTCGTGAGGCCAGATTTCAGTTCAGAAAGTCTTCCTGACTTCAAGCTCAGTGCTCTCTGTTCTTTGTACCACCTAGCTTACCCTCTTAATATTACTGCCTTCACCTAAAATATCTCCAATTTATTCTGTATATATTTTATTTGTACATAATTGCTTTCATGTTGTCAATGTAAACTTGAGGGCAATGATTAGTTTTATCTTTCCTTGAATTTCCAGCTCTTGGTAGAATGCCTGGCTCATAGTAAGCATTTAATAAATACTCCATGACTTAATTGCAGGTCACAGAATTACAAAGATAAAAAAATAGGATTTGAATCTGGGCTCTCTGATTCCTAATCCAGCCCATTTTCTGCTGTACCATGCTATGAATTAAGATATGAAAAAATGCAAAATACTTAGCAGAACCTTCTTTGCCACTGGCTTTAGGAGCAGAAGAACTTAAAATATATCTAGTACCAACTTTGTAATTAGGCTTTAAAATTGATCCAAATTGTGTGTCAAATCAGTGTTTGGCAGTGCCATAAATTGCAGTGCAGAGGAAGGAAGGAAGAATTGGAAGAAGGAAGGAAGGTGATTTAACTGTCTGCTATATGCCAGACACTTCTGAAAGTGCTTTACAAATATTGCACTTAATGCTCACAACAACCCTGGGAAGTTTTTGGTATTATTATTTTCTGTTGAAGAAACTGAAGCAGGCGAGGTTAAGGTCTTGCCCATACAACAAAAAACTGTTTATGACTAAATTTGAACTCAGGTCTTCCTGGTTATATGAAGAGACATTGGAATGGGTTGGGGTTAATCTTGAAAAGATTCCTAAGAAAAGGGAAGCTCTCTTTTGGGGGGAAATTAGGCTTGGGTTAGCAGAGAGAAAGAAGAGCATTCTCCACTTGAGTGTTTTAGAGTAATTGGGCTTTCTGTATATAGTGCTGGTATGCAATAGGGATGCAAAGGTAAAACAAGATAAATTTTCTGTTCTCCAAAAACCTAGAATAAAGGGGCAAGACAGAGGGGTATTATAAGTAATTTAAGTAGAATGTAAACTTTTTGAGGCCAGGGAATATTTGTTTTTTTATCTTCCACCGGCACATTTCTCTGCATATATAATTATTTTTTGAATTAAAATATTTATATTATAAGTACTTAAAAAGAAGTCCAAACAGACTGTTACCAGTGTCAAGAAAAGATCTATCTCTTAATACATGCCTACGGGGGATTGGAGCTAGTTCTAAGACGCATAATTGGAGGGATAGGGATAAGATAGGGCAGAGACTAGTCTGGTTTAGCGGGAATATAAAGTACATGAAAAGCACTGGTGTGTATGACATAACTAGGAAAGTTGGTAAGAGCCTAATCTTGGACTATTAGCTGGTCTTATATGTGTTAAGGGTGAGGGTTTGAGTGACTGAGAGAATAAAGGGTGCCCTCAACTGAAATAAGGAGGTTTGGAGAAGTAGCAATTTTTAGGAGATTTGGATCATTGAGTCTTAGGTGATGACAACTGAGAAGACAGGCTGTCAGTTACAACTGTCTCGCTTGGAGTCCTATGGAGAGGTTAGGGCTGGAGATTTGAATATTGTCTGTAAAGAGATGATAAATGAAGATGTGAGAGTGAATGAGGTCATCAAGTAAGGAAGTCTACAGGAAGAAGCATTTGATGGTGACCAGCAAATGATTTTGTTTAGAGGCAGAATCTTTTAGAGGAATGATAAAGATAGACAAAGAACCTTGCTAAGCTTGAAAGTCTACTTTTGGTCTCAACTGCTAAATTAAATAATTTCCCCCCTCCCCCCCTCTCTTCCATAATATATAGAAAGTGGAAGTTTCAGCAGTGGAGAAGATAAGTTTTCCTTGGGTATTTGTAGAACAAATTTAATTAATTTTTAAAAATTGTACTTTATTTTTCAGCTTTTTTTCCCTCCAACTTGATATAAAAACATATCCTTTGGAAGAACTATACGTAACTAAGCACAACAAATTCCCACATTAACCATGTCAAAAAAGTTATATTTTATTCATTATCTTGAATATAGCACCTCTTTGCAGAGATGAGTACCCCTATTACAAGCTTAATTTTCAAAGTGACTTTAAAATGATATGTTAAGGTCTAGTTTATTTGGTTGCCTTATCGATTTTATTCTCCAACTAATCCATCTTGCTTCAAGACTCAACTCTAGGAGAACCTATAGATAGATAGTCCTCTCTCCCAAAGCATGAAATTACTTGGTGTTTATTTTGTACACCTTATATATTACTTTCCTTGTATACCTGCTTTTTCTCCTTCAGCAGGACAAACCTTGAGAGCAAGAATTATTTTACTTTTTTTAAATCTCTAATACTTAGCACAGAATAGGTCATTAGATGCTTATTTGGTGAATAAATGGAACTCCTTTGAAAGAAGGGATCCAAATATTATATATAGTTTTGAAAAGGAGAAGAGAACAAACATTTATTAAGTACCTATTATTTGCCAGGTACTGTGCAAATATGCTTTCATTTGATCTTCATAACAACCCTGTGAAAGAGGTACTATTCTTATCCCCATTTTTCAGTTGAGAAAACAAGAGAGAGTAAGTGATTCTACAGAGTCACACAACTAGTAAATATCTGAAGTCGAATTTGAATTCAGGTTTTCTTGACTCCAAACCTAATGCCCATCTGTAACTAACTGCTTTCAGTATCAATGTGTTTTGGTTTTATTTGTTAAAGGGATTTTTCTCTCTCTCTTTTTTTTTTAAATCAATGTTATAAGAGATGATTTGCTTGTTAGGGGGAGGGAAAATAAAGATTGAAAAAACAAAAGAATTTTTTTTCCTTAAAAAGGAAGAGGTTTAAGATGAGGATCCACTTTATATTAAAGAATTCATCCTATTAAGGTTAAGGTAAAATGCTAAAGTCTTATCTCCTGTTGAAAAAAAAAAACTTCCAGAAACATTTGGTGTTGAGTCTGTAAGCTGAATCCACTCCAGAAAATACTTTTATCATTGCCCTCATGGTTTGTCTTCTGAAGGACTGTTGAACTTAGTAGATTTGGGTCCCTCAGATTTTAAATCATGTCAGTAACTTCAACCTAAATGTGTGTATATATATATGGTAAGTGATGATTTTATACCTTGCAGCAGTTTTGAGTAAGAGGATGATGTAACATTCTGGTAACCTCATCATAACCGAAGTCAGATTCAAGCTTTATAATTCATAGAAAATTTCCCTATCTTCCCCCTCCCCCTAAAGTCTTTGGATCGATCTTTCCTTGACTTCTGGGTGGATTCTAAGCACATCTATGGGTGTTCAGAAATAAATTAAGCCTTTTTAAAACTTGATGATTTCTTGTGGTGATGGATTCTCCCAACTAAACTGGTTGTTCTAGATATTAAAAACGAGAGACCAGGCCTAGAAACCAGAAACATTCTTGTACTTTGGGCTATTTTCTGAAATGTTATCTGTAAAATGAAGTTTTATTTCTTTCCTTGCCATTCTGTAAATTAATGCACAAAGATTTGAGAAAGGAATGCAGGTCAGATTTGTTGAGTGAAAATCCATTTTGCCATGATTGATGTCAGCTGTGGTGGGGTAGCAAGGCCAGACACTTGTATAAAAAATGGAATCTTGACTTTTACATTGTGGAGCAAGGCCAAGAATGCCAAAGAAATGGCAGATGATTGTATTAGCTGTTACCAATGAGAAAAGTCCAGAGTGCTGAATTTTATATTGATTCACTTTGACTCCTGAAGATTAGGAACCCTGCCATACATGAAAAAATAGTTGCACTTTTCCATGTGAGTTAAAATAAAATTCCATTAAAATTCATTTGAATTTAGGACTCACCAGGCTTTTGGAGGTCAGACTTTATCCACTTTGCTGGGAAGCACTGTGGAATGTAGAAAGGTGGAAAATCCTCTGAAGGCTTGAGTTCTACCACTTATTAGCTTGGATAAATAACTAGACATGGGAGATAAGCAAAATACAATGGAAAAAATGTTGAATTTTGCAATCAGAGAATCCACCTGGGCTAAAAGTCTTTTTCTGTCACATACTACAGATGAGAAGAGCCTGAAACTGAAGAGGGGACCCCAAAAGCTTTCTCTCTGAAACTCCTTCAAGGAGAAAGTTTCCTTAAATTCTGGCCTCTGTAAAAGACCTTGCCTGAGTAAAACAGGATAAACAACTTCATCCTGATATCCTGAGAGATGGTCACCATTGATAACACTCACTACTGATTAAGCTTCCTATTGAAGTGACGATTAGCCCAGAGATACTCAATCAATTCCAAGATTTTGTATTCTGATTCCAGCTCAAACTGTACTCAGTCCCCATCAAGAGCTGCTAGCCTAGGCTTCTATTATAAAAAGAGCCAACTTGGGGATCAGTCCTTGCAGAGGATCTAATATGCCATGCCATGCTATGCCAAGGAATTTCTCTCACCTTGGCCTAGCAGCAACCCTTTGCCTGCTGAAATCATATTCTCTTTCAGCTTTATCCTCTTTATCTCTTTTCTCACCTATTTCCCTAACAAGACTTTATACCTCTCTGTCAGGATTTCTCTGCTAGAAACTTTACTTCTCTGTCAGGACCTTGCCAACAAGGAATTCAGTCTTTCTATTCATGCATAGCAAAGGCTGACTTCCCAATGCCAATAATAAACTTCTTTTACCAGTCTAGCTTTTTGGGTTTATAAATTCCTTTACAAAGAACCTCTGCACCACCAAAAGAGGTTCCCACAACTCCTTGCCCTGCGCTGAATCCTAGGGAAATCAAGGGGACCTTGTGTGTGTCAAATTCATACACTGGTCTGGATTTTGGTTTCCACAGATCTAAAATGAGGGGATTGAACTAGAGGAGCTATTGCTAAACTTTTTTGTCCTCAAGACCCCTTAGTGCTCTTAAATACATTATTAAGGACACCTCTACGGAGCCTTTCTTTGTGTGGGCTTTAGTTATCAATATTTATTGTATTAGAAATGAAAACACCTTAGTATTATTAATATGGAAGCAGCTAGGTAGTGCAGTAAATAGAGCACCAGTCCTAGAGTCAGTTCAAATCCATTTTCAGACTCATATTAGCTGTGTGATCTGGGCAATTGACTTAACCCTGTTTGCCTCAGTTTCTTCATCTATAAAGTGAACTCAAGAAGGAAATGGCAAACTACTCCAGCATTTTTGCCAAGAAAATCTCAAATGGGGTCACATGAAATGATTCAGCAACAAGAAGTATTATTATGAAAATTGTTTTGACCTTATAGATCCCTTGAAAAGATCTCAGGGATTCCCAGGGATCTGAAGGCCATAATTTTAGAATCTCTAAGGACTCTTTCAGCTTCACTATGCTGTCTGTAATTCTAGGAGTATAGAAATTGGGGAAAGCAAAACCCAGTCCAGAGGAATTTCCTCAAAGTCATACCTATACAGGATTTGATCGTTTGACTACATATTCAACATTCTTCTCCCTACATTTTGCTACCTCCTTGTCAAGTTATTTACCCCAAGGTCACACAACTCTTTCTGTTGAAATAGGGTAATGTTATCTTTAGCAGAATATATTATAGTGTTAAGACCATAACCCACCCCACCCCCAAGAAAACTAGGTTTGAGAACTTAAATTGACCCAATAATCCCAAACCCCTTTTGCACATCTAAAAGACCCTTGTCTCCTTCTCTCTAGCATAATATTAGCAGTGGAAATTTCATGCAAGACTGTTGTCTATCTGCCCCTGTCTTTGATGTCTTCCCTTAACAAACAGTTGTAAATACGTTAGATAAGGAAGCAAGCTAAGCTGTTTGCTGGTTTCTGTCAGCCCTATGAAAAGCCCTGTGTCCTTCCTTTTGTTCCAGGACCATATGATTTGGATACTGATCCTGTGTGGCCAAAGTTGACTTTTCTCAGATTAAAAATTAATATTTCTCAACTCGTCTCCTCTATATTTTGGCACAACAGTAGGAAATTCTCTTTCTATTAATTAGCCAAAGCCTACTAGGAGACAAAAGATAATTTAAGACGTTGTTTGGTAAATCATCCATCTGAAAGCTCTTCCTCTTTAACCATATTCTGGATTCCTTCTTCAATTAAAATCTTGTATTCATGAAGCCTTTCTCAGCCTTCTTTACTGCTGGTGAAGGGGGAACCCTGAAACTTTCTGAAACTCCTTCAAAGAGAAAGTCTCCTTGAATTCTGGTAAAAGACCCTGCCTGAGGGAAACAGGATAAGCAGTTTATCTCAAATTATTTTTGTATTTATCTTATTTGTATACACTTGTTTACAAGTAATCTCTCCCATTAGAATGCAAGTTCTTTGAAGGTAAGTACTGTTTTTTGCCTTTCAATGTCTCCCCAGCACCGGGCCTGATGATGTTTCACAGTGCTTTGTTGAGTGGGAAAAAATAATGAATTTGGAATTAAAGCTTTTAGATTCAAATCCCAGTTTAGTTATATAGTGAGCCTGACCTAGAAGATGTATGAGACAGTACAAATAATATTTTAACCTTCTTGTACCTCATCTAAAAAATTGGATTTAGATTAGATGTGCCATATCTGAAGTTCCTTCTAGCTCTGGGGGACCATGCTTATGAATAATTTCATTATCTGAGAATAACACATTTTTAAGAGATGGACTAAATTCCCTGAGATGTTCTTGCCAATTCTAAATCCAATGATAGAATAAACCCCAAATCAATGCTTTTTGTTCGGTGACTAATCTGATTAGTCACTTTGTGAAAGTCTGACGTTTTCTCTACAAGTGAGGTGTTTTGAGGCAGTTAAATAATATAGGGGATCGAGCACTTGCTTTCAAGGTAAGAGAACCCGAGTTCAAATTTGCCTTTAGATAGGTGACATTAGATGTGTGACACAATTGCATAAAATAGTGAGGTGTGAGAGAAATTATAATTAAAAAAAATAAAACTCAGATAATGTTCTGTGTGATAATAATGATTTAAAAAAACAAACAAACCAGCATACAAGGTTTTCAAAACCCTTTGTAATTTTATTTTATGTTCACAGCAAAAGTTTGGGTTGTATGGGTGATATTATTGCTGTTTATAGATAAGGAAAGCAACTGACAAACCTAGTCACATGTCTAGTAAGAGACTAGATTTGAAGTCAGGTCTTTATCCTCTGTGGATTGTACCTCTGGACATCTTTGTCATCCACATTCAGCCCCCTACAATTCTCTTTCAGGTTGCAGATGGTTCTCTCCATCACAAATCTATAGAATTGGCCTGAATCATTTCATTGTTGCAAAAAGCAAAGTCCAACAGAATTGATCATCATATAATCTTGTTGTTGTGTACACTTCTTTCTTGGTTTTACTCACTTCACTTAGTATCAGTTTATTAAGTCTGTCCAGGTCTGAAATCATCCTGCCCATCTTTTCTTTTTCTTTTTAATAGCTTTTTATTGACAAGTTATATGCATGGGTAATTTTACAGCATTGACAATTGCCAAACCTTTTGTTCCAATTTTTCCCTCCTTCCCCCCACCCCCTCCCCTAGATCTGCTAATCTTTTCTTATAGAACACTAAAACTCCATAACTTTCATATATCATAACTTACTCAATCATTTCCCAACTGCTGGACATCCTCCTACAAACATTTTTGCAAAGGTAGGTCCTTTTCCCTTTTTTAAGATCTCTTTGGGATATAAGCTCAATAGAGACACTGCTGGATCAAAGGGTGTATACAGTTTGAGAGCCCTTTGGGCATAGTTCCAAACTGTTCTCCAGAAGGTTAGATCAGTATACAAGTCCACCAGCAATGTATTAGTATCCCAGTTTTCCTACATCCTTTCTAACATATATCACCTTTTCTTGTCATCTTAGACAATCTGAGAGGTACCTCAGAGTTGTTTTAATTTGCATTTCTTTAATCAATAGTGATTTAGAGCATTTTTTCCTATGACTAGAAATGGTTTTAATTTCTTCATTTGAAAATTCTGTTCATGTCCTATCCAGACACCTTTGGTATTCCTTCAAGGCCTTCTGATGAGAAGTAAGCACATAAAACTCTGGAAACCCCTGGGAACTGTTGGGATTTTTCACACTTTTCCCAATGTGCCTCTTCTGCAAGTGCTTTGAATGTATATACCTACTCACTTAAGTTTTGCCCATTGAATGAATTACAATTGTTGGCAGAGCTCAGTCAGCCAAAGGGTATTCAAGGGTAGGGGTGACCCTTGAAGCTTTGAGGAATGAATACCTGATTATAATCATGGATTATGCAACTAACTAAATAGCTGTAGTGTTCCCAATGCAGGCTGAAAAGCCCAAGTATTATTTGTATCTTGCTATTTAAAATCAAGATCAAGTTTCAACAATAGGGCAGCTGTCTTATAGGAAAATTAAGAGTGATTTATAGTACCAGAAGAATAAATAAAACTTTTAGATTTAATTTTATGTTTTCAGACATGGGTATATTATTGCTTATGTAACAATGGAATGGTAGCTTTTTCTTAATCCTGAAAATCATCTGTTTGGTCCTGCTTCTATACTAAAATTTCTCATGGATAAGTATGGAAAATACTAATCTAGGAATGTACACCATTGGCAAATATCAAATCAAACTGGATTGTTTAAGCAGGAAGGGAATGTTGTAATATAAACTCGACTTCCTGGACTAATTTGATGATCCTTTCTCAGGAGAAACCTGACCCTAAATTTAATGCATACCATTGAGTTGTAAGAATGACTGTAGATCATGCTGAGTTGATCTTAACCAGTTAGAATAGTGAAATTGAAGTTCATTCACTACATTATCTGGAATAAAAAATTCTTCTTTCATTTCTATTAGTAGCACTGACATCTAGTAGTCTTGAAGCAGGAGGGAAACTGTTCCTTTTACTGAAGCTGTGTTCCCTTTAAGATTATCACTCTGAGATTGTATCCCCTTTTCTGATCTCAGAGATCAGAATCTCCCAGGCTCCAAGGAGTCTAGAGACAGGGCCCATCCTCCCAGGATGAGAGAAGTAACTACACTTCAGGAGCAAATCAACTCCCATAGAAATTCTAAATTCTTATTCAATTGAGGAATCCTGGTTTGATCAGCTTGGGCTATGCCAGCTTCCACCAAGATGCACATGTAACGGCTTCCTTCAGCTAAGCTCTTTGCAGATGGTCCAAGCAATTTGCTAGGACCCTGTATGCTGAGCATTCTCTTAGTGCCAAAATTCCATTTCCCAATACCTCTCTGCCACTATACAAGTCACTCTCAAGAAAACTGGTTTCTATCTAACAATAAACTTTCATTTTGCAATTAATAATTCGGGAATAAGTGAATTCTTTCACTTTTAAACCTGTGGCCAATTATAGGGTATTTTAACAATTCTCTTATTGCCACTAACCTCGTTACTCTACCAGGAATTGAGGGGATTCAAACCTCATCATTTTCACCTAGTCAAAGAGCTATTAAGAAGTCACTTTAAAGCTGGATTTTCTTTTCTCAAAAGTATTTTATTTTTCCAATTACATGTAAGTGTAGTTTTTGACATTCAACATTTTTATAAGATTTTGAGTTATTTTTTCTCCCTCTTCTTACCTTCCCCTTCCCAAGACAGCAAGCAATCTGATATAGATATACATGTACAATCATTTTAAACATTTCCATATTAGTTATGTTGTGAAAAAAAAATCAGAACAAAAGGGGAAAACTATAGGAAAGAAAAAAAGCAAACCAAAAAAAATGAAAAGAAATTTTTCTCTCTGAATTTAAATTCATATTCAAAGAAAAAGGTTGAGAACGAGGGTTTAATGGTCTCTTTTTCTGTAATGATGAAGTACCCTTTTAAATTGATAATATAACAAATAGGTCTCTATGGACACCTGCTAATAGACAATCAATAAGATAATGATCTGTCATTTATTAAGCATTTACTAAATGCAGGCACTGTGCTAAGTACTGAGGATGAAAAGAAAGATCAGAACAAATAAGGCTGACAACATGCAAATATGTAAAGGGCTGAAACTTTGAATAGATGCACTGGAATCAGGCAACCAAGCACTTAAGGCTAATTACCAATTGGACAATACTCTATTAGCATATGCTTGGAAAATGAACCTTCCCACTATTCTGTGCTGGCTCTATCTTTTGGTGTATACAGAGAATTGTAGGAGGGATTGGGGGTGGAGTAAAACGAGCCACGATCACGATCACTTTTGCTGGTGGACGAGGAGAAGGGAGGTTGTGGAGAGCTTGTGTCCGTTCCCTTTACTTCTACCTCTAAAGACCAAGGACTTTTGCTTATCCTGACTCCAGCTGATTCTAAGGCATCCAGGGTGCTAACTCGGTCTTCACACAAATGGATATGCAAGTTCAAAATACTAGACTTCTAAATAAATTTTAGAGGAAGTCACCATTGGTATGATGGTGATTGGGGGAGGAAGAGCCTCTTGAAGGTGGTAGTATTTGTGTTTAGTCTTGAAGGAATGCCAAAAGGCAAATATGTCAAACAGATACTTAAACAAACAAAAGACTGTCTTCCTTTTTTTGACTGTACTGGGGTTCATTTCTAAGGGAAGAATTGGCTTTTCATTTTGTTTTCAAGAACAGATTGTTGTTCAAGAATAGCAAGAATAACACCATATTATCTAAAACTACATAAGTGTCTGTATATTGGAATGTTGATTATTAAGAAATAAGGTCTTTTTATTCTGCTTGAGTAGTCATGTGGGAAGGGAGGATCATAAATATTGGCTCATGCAAAGGTAGCTGAGGATCTGGGCTTCCAGCCTCCTGGTGACTTCAGGCTTTTGTTTCAAGGACCATCCTGACCTGCTCAAAAAATGGTTTGTGATGCTATGAAGTAAATTCTGAACTTTGTGCATTCTTACTGACAGGCCTTAGAATAAAGAAATAAAGCTGTACTGTTGGCATCTTTTCTTGACTTTCATCATGGAAAAATACCCCAGATTAGTGAAGCTTAGAAACTTAAATTATCTCCATCTGGAGGGGTGTTTATTGTAGTTATAGTAAACCTTTGTGCATACAAATGGACTTGTCACAGTTATAACCATTGATGATACAATTACTTTAAATCTTGAGCTAACAAATAGAAACCATGCTTTTGAAGTTCAGTGTGATGGTTTCTTTTTCCCCTATGAGTATGTCATAGCATTTTTTCACTAAATGATATGAACTCGACATTGTCGCAAGTGATTTAATCTAATCCAAAACTCTTTACTCCAACAAATCTACTTATTCTCAAGTTTTAACTTCAGGATTGGATGGACAATAACCCTTGATCTGATCTCCACCTTCCTTGGCCAGGAATGAATTCCTGGAGAGCTGTTGTAGTTTTGTGCCTGGAGGCCTATACTGGCCACTGAACAAAATCCTTTATCATGGAGAAATAGTGTTGTATAACAAATCAAACTCCTGAAATGACTTGGCAGCCTAGGATGAGAAAAAATGAGATTATTTTGAAAGGTGGACTTTCTGAACAAAGTTAAATATCCAGTTATCTTGTATTATTTGAGGTTACTGTTATATTTCTGTGTTTTAGTTAAAATCTGATTCCCAAGATATTACAGAAATGTTCTTTTTTTCCCCTCTCTCTAGTCAAAATGCCCAACTGGGGAGGTGGTAACAAATGTGGGGCCTGTGGAAGGACTGTGTATCATGCTGAAGAGGTACAGTGTGATGGAAGAAGCTTCCACAGATGTTGCTTTCTGTGCAGTAAGTAACCTTTCCCTATTGTGACCTTATCTATTAGGGGTTCAGTCGTATAGAGAATGAAGTATGAAGGATTGTAATTCAGCTCTTCCTAACTGAATCTCCCTTCAACTCAGATTTTATCTTCTGAGGAAGCTTTTCCCATCCTGTCTTCTCTGAGATGTCTCTTCCATTTATTCTTATCTGTCTCTGTCTCTCTCTCACACTGTGCGTGTGTGTGTGTCTTTCTCTATCAGTGTTAAAGAGGCTCCTACTTGGAAGCTGTAGAGTAGTCTTGCACTCTGCACCAGCAAAGGGCACAATCGCTTAGATAATCTACCACAGAGAGAGGAGAGGGGAGGATGAAAGGGAGGAAGAAGGGAAGGAGAAAGGGAGAGAGGAAGGGAGGAAGAGAGGGAAGGAGGGAGAGAGAGAAGGAAAGAGAGCAATCTCCCCTATTAGAATGTGAGCTTCTTGAGGGCAAGTGTTTTTGTCTTTCTTTATAGCCCAGCACTTAGCTCTATATCTAGCACATAGTAAAAGCTCTTTAAATCTAGCACATAGTAAAAGCTCTTTAAATAATTCTGCTAACTGACTTTATTGACTGATTATATTAGTAAAGGGAACTTCTTTAACTGATAGTTCCTTCTTCCAGTGAAATCACAGATCCTTTTCCTATCTCCTCTCATTTAACTTAGGTCAAACACCTAAGTGGATAGGATTTCCTGGCTCTGGGAGCTTCATCTAGCTTCATCTAACCCCAAAGGTTACCCTCATAGACCTAGCTAGAGCTAGAAGGGACCTTTTAGGTCAATTAGTTCAACTTTTATAGAAAAGGAATGGGGGCAGAGGAGTTGCTGATGACCCCTTTCCAGCATTACAAAGCATGGATTTGAGCCTCAAATCCAATATTCTTCCTACTAGACAGAGCTAGAAGTATCTTCTATTCAAAAATACTTCTATCCAGCTTAACCTCCTAATTTTACAGAAGGGTAAAGCTAACTTAACTGAGATTACATGGAAAGGAGCTAAAAGACTCTTTTAGGGCATTTAGTTCACCCTCAAAATCAAACAAGGTCACCCTAATATTGAATTAGGAAGCTCTGACTCAATCCAATGGTTCTTTCTAGTCTACCAAGTTATGTAATATTTTTAACAATCTTCATTCCCCTCCCCCACCTTGTTTGAGCCCTATAACCACTCTGGGAGACAGGTGCTATCATTATTTCCCTTTTAAAAATGAGGAAACTGAGGTAGACATAAGTTAAATGACTTGTCCAGAGTCATACTGAGAGTATCCAAGATAAGATTGGAACGTGGATCTTCCTGATTCCCAGTACAGTGATCTGTCCACCATTTAGTTGGTGGCTTCTAAAATAGATAGGATAGTCTGTCCATAACCCTATCCATGAAACATTTCTAGCTTGGTAGGTTATCTAAGAACCAGTACCCTCTGCTAGTTCAAGTCTATGATAGATCAAGACTACTTTGAAGCTTCCAAGTAGTAGCCTCTTTAAACACTGGTAGAGAAAGACCACACACACACACACACACACACACAGATTATGGAGCACACAAAGTCAAAGATGCTTTCATTCCTTGGGTACTTCTATAACATGGAGAGTGGAGTTGTTAATGGTAAGTATGAGGCTTCCTTATCAACTCTGATTACTTCAATAAAGACTGCTGCATGCGGTTTACCAGGAAGAGATGCAGAAATAAGGAAAACAAGTTCTCTTTTCCCTGTGGAGCCCGTATCCTTGTAGGGGCTATGTTACATAGGCGAGCAAATTCTGGATAAGCACTGGATGGTGGAATTTCATCAATCTAAGGAGATTTTAGTGAGCAGTTTCCACTACAAATGGAGCATGACACCTCCTTTGTAACTTACAATCTTAGATGTTGAAAGCATCAAGAAGAGAAGTGTTTTATTTAAGGTCATACAACTACCAGGGATTAGAGGCAGGGCTGGAATTCAAGTCTTCCTGGGACAAAGGCCACTTTTTACTATTCTATGCTGATTTTCAATAGCATATTGGCTATTTATAATATTGCATATTACTGTTATTATTGTTGGTTAGTATTCAGTTATGTCTGACTCTTTGTGATCCCAAGTATAATGCCATTTCTTTTTCCAGCTAACTTTACAGAGGAGGAAATTGAGGCAAATAGATTTAAGTGATTTGCTCAAGATCAAACATCTAGTAAGTATCTGAGCTGGATTTGAATTTAGATCCTCCCAACTTCAAGATTGAGACAGTCAACAGGAAAAGGGACTAATTAAGGGGGATCAGGAAAGACTTCCTGATGGTGGAATTTTAGCTGAGATTTTTAGGAAGCCAAGAAACCTAGTGGTGAGAGATGAAGAGGGAGAGCATTCCAGGAATTAGGGATAATAATCAGTGAAATGTCAGAAGATGGTGTGCCTTCTGAAGAACAGCAAATGGGCCTATATATGTTTGCAAAGGATGGGGTGGAATGTAAAGTGTAAGAAGACTATAAAGTAGAAGGAATCCAAGTGATAAAGGATTTTATTTGATCTTGGTGTTAAGAGGGACCCTTAGAGTAATCTAAGTAGAGGAGTAATATAGAGCAGAGCTTTAGAAAAATCACTTTGATTCTTGAGTAGAAAATGGATTGGAGAGAGACTTGATAGAGAAATATTTCAATTACTTATAAGTATTATTAATAAGTAATAATAATAATACAAGAATTATTAATAGTATTAGTTTTTGTAACTTAAATTGTAGATTTCTTTCTTGAAGGACACACAGATAGTTTGAAAAAAGAGTGCCATACCAGTGTTGGGTGCTAATACTAATGAGTATATTCCCAAACCAGCATGTAACAGATATTTGTGAGCAAACTATACAGTAATTTTCCTTTATACAGAAGATAGTAAAAATTGATGAGAGAAAGAGTGGAACTAGAGTGTTTGCTTTTCTTGTCTAGGTGTCCCTTATTCCCTCCTCTGTCTCACCTATTAGCCTTCCAGACTTTCTTTAAGTTCCAACTAAAAACCCATCTTCTACAAGAAGCCAAACCCTCTTAATTCCAGTGCCTTCCCTTTATCAATTTTTTCCTTTTAATCCTATATATGGTTTGCTTTGTACATATTTATTTGTATGTTGCCTTTTTATTGGATTCTAAATTCATTGAGGGCAGGAACTGTCTTGTGTCTCTCTTTGTAGTTCTAGCATTTAGCATAGTTCCTGGCACATAGTAGGTGCTTAACAAATGTTTATTGAGCAACAGATTGATTGATGGATAGGAAGTGTGGTTTGTTGAATAGAGGGCTAACTTTGGAGTCAGGAATATATAGAATTCAGGTCCTGCCTCACACATAATATGTATGGGACCATAAATTAGCCCCTCATCTTCTTAGTGCCCCCTGACAAGTTACTGAGAACAGGTGCCAACATGAAGCAGGTAGAGTTCACTGTCCCATCAGAAGTTGCCCATACCAATGATAAAAATCCCCAGAGATAAAAATCTCAATTCTAACTTTCAATTAAACGTAATTTTACTGCATTTTAAAGAATAAAGAAAGAAATGTCTCATTTGTTAAAAGTAAAATTTAAAATTCCTGATGTCAGTAAAGATTTGATTCAATTTCAGTGATCTTTTTTCTTAATTAAAAGAAAAATGCACTTATTCTGATATATTTTGTTTGTAAGGGAAATAAGGAAAAGACAGCATACACATACATTTATTACAACAAAAGATTGCAACTAAGATTTGGCTGGTTTATTCAATTTCATGATTCTTAAGCTCCTCTTCAAAAGGCTTATATAATATTGTCTGACTGGATCTACTTCATTGGTTTACTGGAAGCTTTTCCAGTTTCATCACTTTGAGCATAACTAGATTGAATGACCTGGTCTTATAGAAAATTCTCACTGCAAAAAATCAAAAGCAGCACTACTTTTGCTGCTCATCTCTCTGTCATAGGAGAAAGTTTTCTTTATAGATTAAATTTAGCTGTCCTTTTGAAAGAAAAAACAAACCCATAGAACATTTATTTCTTCAATAAAAAAATTTACTTTCCAAAGCATTAGTGAGTTAAGGGAGAATGTAAGACAAGAAGTTCTTTACAAGAAAACCTTAAAAGGTCCCACTTATTTTAAATGTCATCTCTTATTTCTAGCAGGAGGTGAATGGCTCAATGGATAGAGGACTGTGCTTCAATTCAGAAAGATTCCAGATGCAAATCTTGCCTCTTGTTGCTAGCTGTATGATCACAGCCAGGCTTTCTGAGTTTCAGAGAATCCTAAAGACTAGCACTTTTTATAGACCAGGTGACCTGTGCTGCAAGGAAGTTTTCATACAATGAAATTACAAGTCCTTAACCTTGACACAGTTGTGTTTAATTAGATTCTTCCTTGTACAGCTCTATCCTGTGATAACCGCATATTTTAAAATCACCCGGAGTCAGGAATTCAGGTTAAGGGAAAATCTTCAATCTTTATTCTCAGTAGAGGTGAAGAAGGATCGGAGGTGAAGGGGGGATCGCGATAGCAATGTGTGCAGCTGCTTCAAGAAGCCAGCCAGCAGTCTCTCCCTGCCTCTCTTCCTCCCCTCTGCCTCCATCCACCAAAATCATCATTTCCTATAGAACACATCAGGATTTGCACAAAGAGTGGGCGGGAGCCATTCTTTCTCCAAGCATATATATTAGTAGAGTATGGTCCAATTACTATTTAGCCTCACGTGCTTGGGACTTCAGTGCATCAACTCAAGCTTCAGCCCATTACACTATCCCAATTTCTAGTGCATGTTTTCATTGGACTGAAACCAATTGCCATTTCTTATATAATTATAACTTTGAGTAGTATATGTTCAAATACATTAAGCTACTTCACAGGAGTCATTATTCATACTAAAGAGGACTCAACTGTGCCAGTCATTTCATTCAGTATAATAAACACTTATTAAAAAACTACTCTGTAAGACACTGTACATGGCGTGATTTTACTTGTTAATTCCTGAGTTTATTTGTCTCTGAAGTGTGACATATTTTGAAAAAATTTGACCTTGGAGCTATAAGAATTTAACATGTGTATATATGTAAGCATATACATATTTGACTTATATTCATACTATATATGTGAATGTCAAATAAGAATTTGGCATATGTATATAAAGATATATGCACATAGTTCATATTTTATATATGCGTGTGTGTGTGTGTATTCAAGAATTTCTTAAATAGTGATTTTGTGTGATGAACTAGAAATGCAAAGATGAAGCAAGATATAGTCCTGTTCTCAAGAGGCTATAACAAGAGAAAGCTTGGCTTAGTGGGTAGTGAGCTGGCCTCAGAGTCAGGAAACCTGCATTACAGTCCTTATGTCAAATACTTCTCCTACTCTTCCTCCTCCTCCTCTTCCTCCTACTATTCTCACCACCACCATCACCACTACCACTACTACCACTACTACTACTAATTAAATTTTCAGTTATCTCTAATTCTTTATAACTCCATTTTTTTTTCCCATGGGGTTTTCTTGGCAAAGATATTGAAGTTATTTGCCATTTCCTCCTTTAGTTTATTATTTTATAAGATGAGAAAATTGAGGCATACAGATTAAATTGCTTGCCAAGGGTCACACAGCTAGTAAGTGTCTAAGACTGGATTTGAACTCAAATCTTCCTGACTCTAGGTCCTTCCACTGTCCCATTTAGCTGTCCCTAATATTAATAGTTAACATTTTTATGGAGCTTTTAAAGCTTGCAAAGCACTTTGCAAATATTATCTCATTGGTCCTCCCAACATCCCTGAGAGTAGGTGTAATTATTATCCACACCCTGGGTCACACAGCTACTCAGTGTTTGAGGCCAGGTTTGATCTCAATCTTCTTAACTTCAGAGTTCTCTCTTCACTGGCCACCTAGCAGATTTCAGCTATCCCTAATTAATACAGAGAAAGGTACAAGAAATTATTATGCTCCCTTCGGCTTAGAAAAGATCTAGTCCAACACTTTATTTTACAGATAAGGAAACACTGAAACTCCGAAAAGAAAAGTGACTTTCCCACAATCACAAGATAATAGATAACAAGTCTGGAATTCAAAGAGAGAGCTTCTGAATCACAAATCATATGCTCTTTCCACTGTAATACATAAGCTTTCCATAATCATGGATGGAGGGCTGATCCCTGGTTTCAAATCCTATCACTAGATGACAAAAGAGCAGGGCTCAACTTCTCAAAATTCCCAAGAAGCTCTGAGACTTTTAAGATATAAATAAGTTAAGTGGAAATCAATCTCTCCCTCTTCCCCCCCTCTCTTCTCCCTTCTTCCTTTCCCTCTCCCCCTCCTCCTCCCCTTGTACAGTCCTTTCCCTTATGTTATTGTATCAGTTCAGTTCAGTAAACACTCTGTCAGACGTTGAATTTCCAAGCAACAATGTTTATTAAACCCTGAATCAGGTTTGTTTGGTTTTTTTTTTCCCTTTCTTGGGCATTTACCATATGTAACGTTATACACAAGCTGCCCATTTATAAATGTTATGTTTCTATCTAATGTGTAGGCTGCCAAAGAACACCATTTAATTCTTCTACCCAAAATAATTTCTTTAGCTTGCAAATTATGGAAGTTGCTCATCTGCTATAATTTAATTTCAATTCTGCCAGGATGGGTCATGGGGGTAGAAGCATGTTTTTTACTAAACTAATATTCTGGTTGCTAGAGATTTTTCTGTTGCCAAGTTGTAGCCCTAGAGAGTTCCCAGTATTTCTTTCTCAAACTCAGTTTAAACTTTTGAAAGTGTATTAATAGCAGGAAAAGATGTGCTGGTTTTATGTAAGGGATATCCATCAGGGCAGTTGCTGTCTTGTGCTTTGTAGTACATTGTATTACAATGACTGATTAAAGGGTAGAGAAAGCTATTAATTCTTTTGATTCGTGCCAAATTGTGACTTTACCATCAATAAGATAATGATTATTATTATGAAAGTCAGGATGCTGAAATGGATTGTGGCCTGTTTTTGGAATTAGGGAGATTTTGGTTGAAGTCATGCTTTATGACATGCTAACCATATATCCCTGGCCCTTTATATATCACTTAGCCCTTTGGCTACTCCAAACAATTCTTTAACCCAGGGATTCCTTACTTTAGACATCAAGAAAAATAAATTTGACGATTGTATTTTCATAATCTTTGGTTTCCTATGTAATTCTTTATATTTTATTTCATACATTTAAAAACAATACTTGATAAGGCGTCCAGAGATTTCACTCTAGGGGTCCAGGACACAAATAAAGGTTAAGAACCTTTCCTCCTAGACTACAAGTTATAAAGTAATAAGTGGTTTGCCTTGGGACTGAGAAACTTCACAAAGAATTTCCTATTGTCTTAGGGTAAACACACACACACACACACACACACACACACACACACACACTAGCTGATATTCATATGATACTTTTAAGATTTGCAAAACTTTTTACATTCATTATCTCACTTGATTTCACCACAGTGAAGAATAGTTGCTTTTGTTATTCCCATTTTACAGATACGGAAATTGAGGTTCACAGAAGTTAAGTGGTTTGCCCATAGTAATAGAGATAGCAAGTGTTTAAGATGGGATTCCAAACCAGATCTCTCTTTCCAAGTACAACAAACAAATACACTATAGACCACTTTGGAGAGACTTGTGGGATAAGGGTATAGAAAAGTGAGAAACAATCATAATATGTGAAGGTAGGCCATGTTTCTAGGTTAAAGCCTAAGGCTATTCCAACTAAACTCTGAATTTCCACGATTTAATATCAAATACCTGAAAGCCCCAGAGTAAAACAGAGCCCTCTCTTTATTTGTAGGGCTAAATGAAGCTTACCTGTTCTACCATTTTCTGGCTTTGGGACAACACTCAGTGAATGACATTTGTAGCTAATTGTGTATACTGTCATTGTTCTGAGAAAAATGAGCTCCTATGGGACATTTTTCAGATCTCATTTTTTCCTCCCCAGTGGTTTGCAGGAAAAATTTAGACAGCACAACTGTGGCAATTCATGATGATGAGGTCTACTGCAAATCCTGCTATGGAAAGAAATATGGACCCAAAGGATATGGCTATGGCCAAGGAGCTGGCACGCTTAACATGGACAGAGGAGAGAGACTGGGCATCAAAGCTGAGAAGTAAGTTGAAAGTTGTAGTATCTTCAGAAGTGAGTTTAGAAAATGGATGTTCAATGAATAAGTATTTGAGTTTCACACATATTTTGAAAACTTCTCTATTTGTTAGTTTTATGTGGTTAATCTCGCTAGTTCTTCAGTCAACAGGAATTTATTGAATGTTTAGTATGTGTAGCTACTGTGATACAAAAAAGCTAAGTTAGCCTCTTCCTTCAAGGAACATTCTAATTTTAAAGCAAGATGAATTCCAGGTAGTTTTGAAAGGAAATGTATTTAAAAAAAAAAAAAAAAAAAGGAAATGTATTAGGAGCTGGGGATACTTCTTGTAGATGAGTCTTAAAGAGGAACTAGGGATTTCAAGAGCTAGAGATGGAAAAAGAGAAACTTCTCAACTTGGATGACAGTTGATGTAAATGCAAAGAGCATCATTGGGGAGGGACAGCAAGTGGGCTAGCATGGCTTTTGTTACATTGTACATGTTGTTGAGTCATTTCAGTCATGTCTGACTCTTCATGACCCCATCTAAGGTTTTCTTGGCTGGAGTGGTTTGTCATTTCCTTTTTTTAAAAAATTATAATTATAATAATAATAATTACTATTATTATAAATTTTTATTGTCATAACCCAAGCCAGGGTAATTTTTTTTACAACATATCCCTTGCACTCACTTCTGTTCCAATTTTTCCCTCCCACCCTCCACCCCCTCTCTTAGATGGCAAGCAGTCCTATACATGTTGAATATGTCGTAGTATATCCTAGATACAATATATGTGTGCAGAACCAAACAGTTCTCTTGTTGCACAAGGAGAATTGGATTCAGAAGGTAAAAATAACCCAGGAAGAAAAACAAAAAATGCAAACAGTTTACATTCATTTCCCAGTGTTCTTTCTTTGGGTGTAGCTGCTGATCAATTGAAACTGAATTAGGTCTCTTTGTCAAAGAAATCCACTTCCGTCAGAATACATCTTCATACAGTATCGTTATTGAGGTATATAATGATCTCTTGGTTCTGCTCATTTCACTTAGCATCAGTTCATGTAAGTCTCTCCAGTATTCTCTGTATTCCTCCTGCTGGTCATTTCTTACAGAACAATAATATTCCATAACATTCATATACCACAATTTACCCAACCATTCTCCAATTGATGGGCATCTATTCATTTTTCAGTTTCTAGCTATTACAAACAGGGCTGCCACAAACATTTTGGCACATACAGGTCCCTTTCCCTTCTTTAGTATCTCCTTGGGGTATAAGCCCAGTAATAGCACTGCTAGATCAAAGGGTATGCACAGTTTGATAACTTTTGGGGCATAATTCCAGATTGCTCTCCAGAATGGTTGGATTTGTTCACAGCTCCACCAACAATGCATCAGTGTCACAGTTTTCCCACATCCCTTCCAACATTCATCATTTTTTCCCTGTCATTTTAGCCAATCTGACAGGTGTGTAGTGGTATCTCAGAGTTGTCTTAATTTGCATTTCTCTGGTTAATAATGATTTGGAACACTTTCATATGAGTGGTAATAGTTTCAATTTCATTGTCTGGACTTCTGGCCAAAGATGGTGGTGAGGAGGCACACAGTTGTATAAGCTCTGCATTTTCTCTCAGAATCCATCTCATTACAAGCCTCTGAATTAATGCTTGACTGAAAAAAAAAACCCACAAATAGTTACCAAGAGAAGACATCCTTGAGATTCGCCAGGAAAGGTCTGTTTTTGCTCAAGGGCGGGAAGGTTTTAGATTGGGCACAGGCTGAGGGCAGCAGCAGCAAGAGCTCGGTGGGCAGCTCATAGCCCAGCAGACCACAGGGGCTTGGGGTGTGATCTCAGCTGTCTCTGCGGGGAGAGCTTTGCTACAGGATTGGATACTTTGCCCTGGCAGCAAGTCAGTAGCCCAGCAGAGAAGCTAAAAACACTGGGGCTGAAGAATACAACCCCAAACAGCTGGAGTTTCCGGGGACCTGGCCACCCCTCCCCCACAGGGTCTCAGCACTCTCTCAGAGTCTTAGAGTGCAAGCACAGAACAGTCCTGCTAGTGCCTCGCTGATGCCCCCGCAGTCTGTAGAGGAAGCTTGGTAACAACCACCTAGCCCCTCCCCACAAAAAGCAGATTCCATTTGGGGTTTTTTCTTTTTTTCTTTGTCATTTCCTTTTCCAGCTCATTTTACAGATGAAGAAACTAAGGCAAATAGGATTAGGTGACTTGCCCAGAGTCATACAGCTACTAAGTATCTGAGGCCAGATTTGAACTCTTTTTAATTGGGGCTCAATATTTTGACCATTGTACCACCTCTCTACCAAGGGTATCACAAACTTTGAAGAGCATATGGGTTCCGATAGTTTCTCTATGGGATGTATATATCTATTTCAATTTTAGACTTTGGGAATTTTTTTGTTTTTGAATACTATGGCACTTAGATCCTTTTCTGTTCTATTCATTTCTGGGGTAAGTTTGCCTTTTGAAGGCAGATTGTAATTGGCTCTATACATTAGATTTGCCTCTCAGTTGGTTTGGATGGGATGGGTGCTAGACCCCTTTTCCCAAATTAACTAATCAGAAAAATCTTCAGGTACTTAGAGGAAAGCATTTATTTCGTTCCTGCAGGGAGAGGCTCAGCACACCCAAGAGGAATCCCAGCTCCCACCATGTTGTGCTCGGACCCAACCAGCAGGAAGTAGAACACCCGGTTAAATAGCAAAAGACCCAAGGCTTTTCATTGGATAAACTAAAAAGAAGTAACCATTTTTGACTAATGGTCACCAATGTTGTCTGTTTCCTATTTGTCACATCACTTCCTGTAATTTCCTGTCACTGACTTGGGTCTGACCTTTAGAGACCTAGGTCCAGAGAGCATGTGACTTCCTGAAACCTGAGGCCCAAGGTATCATCTTCTGGCTTTGGGAATAGGGATCATGTGATTTAAGCCTAGTCTCATAAATAGAGAAAACTTTGCCCAATCAGTTCCATTCAGATTGATTCTGATCCTATTCTCAGAGATATCACTCCACTCTTTACTTAAAGTGAAATAACAAACAAAACAAAACAAAACAAACAAAAAAAACCTCCCAATACTTCTTGGTAAAGGGTTGACTCTTATGGCCTAAGACAGTCAAGACTTACCACAGTCTGATCCTTTTTTGCTTATCTAACCTCCCTCAGATGGACCTTTTATTCTCATCATCCTGTCTTCCAGACACCTGTCTCTCATTCTTTGCTTTTAGAATGTCCTTCCTTCTAAGGAGACAGAGCTTCTGCATCTCTTAAGGCTTTTCCTGCTCAAGGCTTTCTTTTCCCAGGAATTTTTCCTGAAAGTTCCCAAGTTCACATTGAATTTTTCTTTCTCTAGGTTTGAGCACCACTTCTTGGAGAAAGCCATTATCATTGTTATATTTAATTTATCACTCAAATTAAACACCAAACAAAATCTACATTTTTGCTCAAACTTAGTGACTTACTGATTGCTGTAGAAATACTATGGCACTCCTCAAGGCTGTTTACTCCACCAGGGTAGATCACCACCAATCCAGGTCTGCCCCATCTTGTATAGCTCTTTATTCTGAACAAAAAACAAAACAAAACAACTTAAGCCATTTCTATATACAAGTGGTTGGTACAGGAGAGGATTTTATATGAAACTGAAAATTTTCTTTACATAGAACTAGACTAATGTTCTAAGTTATTTTTTGTTATTTAGTTGCTGAGTTTTCATCTGTATGGGAGAGTTCCCAGATGTGGAAAATCCTTCTGCATTGCATAATTTAACTAAGTCAAATTAAGGGGTCCAAGAGTATTCCTTGGGATTTTGAGAATTTTTATATATGGAAAATAGGGGTGAGAATAATATAAGCTTTGTCTAATTTAAAACTAGCTAACTAACAAATAGTTTATTCTTTAGCCTACTAAATCAAAACCAAACATTTGCATAGAAATAAATTGTCCTAAACTCATTTTAGTCAAGTTGCTTAACAGACTTGCAAAGGGATGACTAAGAATCCTCAAGCTTCAAGAACAATAGGCTTAAATTTTTTTTGAACCTTTAATTGATGATTTCTCTTCCTCCCCAAACTGTATTCCCTTTATTTACATTCCTCACTATATGGATCCTATTTCCTCTAAGGAAAGGCTTTTTTCTTTTTTTTTTTTTTAAACAATTGTTAGAAGTTTCCTGAGTGAATAAAAACAAAAATTTGTTCATTGTAGTAATTCCTGGAAATCAAATGTGAAGAATTAGAGGGAGACTTTTTTTGAAATGTCCATAAAAAGTTAAGGTACTATCTCAGGGGATACAATGATGGTTGACAATGCAAAGCCTTCTTCTTGAACCAGTTGTTTTGTTTCTAATGGAACTCCTCACATTAATATGTACTCCTCTTTATCCTCTCTTTTAAAATTAGAAGTTATTTGTAAGTGTGCATAGGATACAAGATTACTTTTGCAACAAGGTAAAAAAAAAAATGTATTGTCATTGGCCTTGGACTCTGAAACCTAGCACTGGTTTATAGAAAAGACTGACTTTATGGTTTAAATAACAGATTTCTTTGTATTTTATACAAATGTCATTAATTTTTTAAAAATTGGTGTCACTTCTTAACTTCCCTTTTGTTGTTCAGTCATTCCTGTTGTGCCTGACTCTGTAACCCAATTTGGAGTTTTCTTGACTGGAGTGATTTGACTTTTCCTTCTTTAGTTCATTTTGCAGATGAGGAAACTGAGGTAGAGAAGATTATATTTTCCCAGAGTCATACAGCTAATAAGTATCTGAAGCTGGATTTGAATTCAAGAAGGTTCTAGGCCAAGCATTCTAACCACTTCACCATCTTTAGTTGCCCCTAACCATATGGCGATAAAACCTTCAGTATGCAGAATTTTCATGAAGCAAAACAAACCAACATATTAGACATCTGATAATGTTTGTGACATTTCATCTTCATACTCTTTCACTTCTACCTGTTATAAACATTTTTGTAGATGTAGGATCTTTTTTCCTTCTGGCTTTGACTTTGGAGATGTGTACTTCATAGTAATATCAGTGGGGCAAAGAGTAGGCACAGTTTGAAAGACTTGGCTACTCTGATGAATATAGTGATCCAAGACAATTCCAAGGACACATGATAAAAAAATACTATCCACCTCCAGAAAAAAAAAAAAAAAAACTAATAAACTGAGTGCAAATTGAAGTATAATTTTCTTGCTATAATTTTCTTCTTATAATTTTTTATTTTTTTGCTTTTTTGGCAGTATGACTAATATAGAAATGTTTTGCATGATTCCACATATATAACTGATATATTGTTTTCTCCCCAGTAGGTGGGGGAGAGTGGTAGGGAGGGAGAAAATCTGGACCTCAAAATTTAAAAAGAAAGGAATGTTTAAAAAACAAGTAATAAATTAAATAGGGGGGGAAGGGTAAAGTGTGATTTATGACTTTCTAGTATATTTATAAAATGTTTCCCAGATTTCCTATTCATTTTATATCAATTTATACACAGTCCAATAAAACTTGCTCTTGAATAGTTCTTTCAAGTCTGTGAACTTGAAGCTCATAATGTTATGCCATTACTATGGCACAGTGGATAGTGTCATGGAGTCAGGAAGACCCGAGTTCAAATTTGGCCTCAGACACTTGCTGTGTGACCCTGGGCTAGTCACTTAACCCTGTTTGCCTCAGTTCCTCATCTGTCAAATGAACTGATGAAGTAAACAGCAAACCACTTCAGTACCTTTACCAGGAAAATCCCAAGTCCTGTCATGAGTCAGGTGCAAGACATGACCAAATAACATAACCCACCATAACTGAATACTTTCCACACATTAGACTTTTAGCAGATTTTTAAATACAGTTTTATTCATATATTTTGTTCTTACATCAACATGTACTTTGAGGATATGAACAGACAATTTTCAGATGATGAAATTGAAACTATTTCCACTCATAGGAAAGAATGTTCCAAATCACTATTGATCAGAGAAATGCAAATTAAGATAACTCTGAGATACAACTACACACCTGTCAGATTGGCTAAGATGACAGGAAAAAATAAGGATGAATGTGAGAAAACTGGGACACTGATGCATTGTTGGTGGAATTGTGAACGAATCCAACCATTCTGGAGAGCAATCTGGAATTATGCCCCAAAAGTTATCAAACTATTCATACCCTTTGATCCAGCAGTGTTACTACTGGGATTATACCCCAAAGAGATACTAAAGAAGGGAAAGGGCCCTGTATGTGCCAAAATGTTTGTGGCAGCCCTCTTTGTAGTGGCTAGAAACTGGAAAATGAATGGATGCCCATCAATTGGAGAATGGTTGGGTAAATTGTGGTATATGAATGTTATGGAATATTATTGTTCTATAAGATATGACCAGCAGGATGAATACAGAGAGTCTTGGAGAGACTTACATGAACTGATGCAAAGTGAAATGAGCAGAACCAGAAGATCATTATATACCTCAATAACGATACTGTATGAGGATATATTCTGATGGAAGTGGATTTCTTCGACAAAGAGAAGATCTAACTCAGTTCCAACTGATCAATGATGAACAGAAGCAGCTACACCCAAAGAAAGAACACTGGGAAATGAATGTAAACTGTTTGCATTTCTGTTTTTCTTCCTGGGTTATTTCTACCTTCTGAATCCAATTCTCCCTGTGCAACAAGAGAACTGTTCGGTTCTGCACACATATATTGTATCTAGGATACACTGTCACCTACTCAACATGTATAGGACTGCTTACCATCTGGGGGAGGGGGTGGAGGGGAGGGAGGGAAAAATCGGAACAGAAGTGAGTACAATTTCACACAAATTAAGTCTGATCTAACCAATTGGAAAAATATTAAATGCTCTTGGATAGGAGCAAATATAATAAAGATGACAATATTACCTAAACTAATCTATTTATTTAGCGCTATACCAATCAGACTCCCAAAAACTATTTTAATGACCTAGAAAAATAACAACAAAGTTCATATGGAAAACAAAAGGTCAAGAATTTCAAGGGAATTAATGAAAAAAAATCAAATGATGGTGGCTTAGCTGTACCAGATCTAAAATTATATTATAGAGCAGCAGTTACCAAAACTATTTGGTATTGGCTAAGGAATAGATTAGTTGATCAGTGGAATAGATTAGGTTCAAGGGATAAAACAGTCAACAAATATAGCAACCTAGTCTTTGACAAACCCAAAGATCCCAGCTTTTGGGATAAGAACTTACTGTTTGACAAAATTGCTGGGAAAATTGGAAACTAATATGGCAGAAACTAGGCATTGATCCATACTTAACGCTATACACCAAGATAAGGTCAAAATGGGTTCATGACCTAGGCATAAAGAATGAAATTATTAATAAATTAGAGGAACACAGGATAGTTTACCTCTCAGACCTGTGGAAGGGGAAGGTCTTTATGACCAAAGCAGAACTAGAGATCATTACTGATCACAAAATAGAAAATTTGATTATACCAAACTGAAAAGTTTTTGTACAAACAAAACTAATGCAGACAAGATTAGAAGGGAAGCAATAAACTGGGAAAATATTTTTACAGTCAAAGGTTCTGATAAAGGCCTCATTTCCAAAATATATAGAGAATTAACTCTAATTTATAAAAATCAAGCCATTCTCCAATTGAAAAATGGTCAAAGGATATGAACAGACAATTCTCAGATGAAGAAATTGAAACTATTTCTAGTCATATGAAAAGATGCTCCAAGTCATTATTAATCAGAGAAATGCAAATTAAGACAACTCTAAGATACCACTACACACCTGTCAGATTGGCTAAGATGACAGGAAAAATAATGATGATTGTTGGAGGGGATGCGGGAAAACTGGGACATTGGTGCATTGTTGGTGGAGTTGTGAACAATCCAACCATTTTGAGAGTAGTTTGGAACTATGCTCAAAAAGTTATCAAACTGTGCATACCCTTTGATCCAGCAGTGTTACTACTGGGATTATATCCCAAAGAGATTATAAAGAAGGAAAGGGACCTGTATGTGCACGAATGTTTGTGGCAGCCCTTTTGTAGTGGCTAAAACTGGAAACTGAATGGATGTCCATCAGTTGGAGAATGGTTGAATAAATTGTGGTATATGAAAATTATGGAATATTACTGTTCTGTAAGAAATGACCAACAGGATAATTTCAGAAAGGCCTGAGAGACTTACATGAACTGATGCTGAGTGAAATGAGCAGGACCAGGAGATCATTATATACTTCAACAACAATACTATATGATGACCAGTTCTGATGGATCAGGCCATCCTCAGCAACGAGGTCAACCAAATCATTTCTAATGGAGCAGTAATGAACTGAACCAGCTATGCCCAGAAAAAGAACTCTGGGAGATGACTAAAACCATTACATTGAATTCCTCAATCCCTATATTTATGCACACCTGCATTTTGATTTACTTCACAAGCTAATTGTACAATATTTCAGAGTCTGATTCTTTTCTACAGCAAAATAACGTTTTGGTCAGGTATACTTATTGTGTATCTAATTTATATTTTAATATATTTAACATCTACTGGTCATCCTGCCATCTAGGGAGGGTGGAGGCGGTAAGAGGTGAAAAATTGGAACAAGAGGTTTGGCAATTGTTAATGCTGTAAAGTTATCCATGTATATATCCTGTAAATAAAAGGCTATTAAAAAAAAAAAAAAAAAAAAAGTGAGTACAAGGGATAATGTTGTAAAAAAAAATTACCCTTGCATGGGTTCTGTCAATAAAAAGTTATTAAAAAAAAAAAGAAAGAAAGAAAATAATATATAAAAGAACAAAAAAAAGCAATAAAATTTTAAACTTAAAAAAAAATTTACTTTAAAACGTGTCCTCCTAGAGACCCATCCTTTACAGAGAATAAATTAAAATAAAACAAACAAACAAAAAAACCCCATCAAACTATCTGGCATTATAGGCAGAGTTCCAAACTCACAGTCCCCTATTTTTGTAACAATCACAAAAAAAAAAAAAAAAAAAAGCAAAAGCAAGGGAGTGCCTACTCATCTCTTCTCCGTGAGCAAACTTGAACATTATTACTTCATAGTATTTGGTTTTTATTGCTTTGATATTGTTCAGATTTCTATTTACCTTGTTGTAATGATTATAAATATTTTCCTAGTTCTCATTGCTTCACTTTCCAAAAGTTTGGGTCTTTCTGCAAGTTTCTGTCTTTCCATGTTTTTCTGTCTTTATCATACATTGTCTTTTTTTTTTTTTGCTGCTGAAGCAATTGGGGTTAAGTGACTTGTCCAGGGTCACACAGCTAAGATATATTAAAAGTCTGAGACTAGATTTGAACTCAGGTCTTCCTGACTTCAGGGCTGGTGCTCTATCCATTGTGCCACCTAGATGCTTCGTATATTGTGTATTATAGCATAGTAATATTCCATTTTATTCCATTATTTCAGTTCTTTGTTCAAAAAAAAAAAGAATGTTGCTATAAATATTACGGAATATACAGAGTTCTTTTGTCATTGACTTCTTGAGCTATCTTTTAGCAGTGAAATATTTGAGTCAAAGAGTAGTGTCACTAATCACTTTCTTTGCATAGTTCTTTTGGTGCCTTTTGGGAAATCTGACCTGATTTTCTTCTATCCTCATCTCCTATAAGTGTGCAACCTCACAGGCCCACAACAAATCCTAATACTTCCAAATTTGCTCAGAAATTTGGAGGAGCTGAGAAGTGTTCCAGATGTGGGGATTCGGTGTATGCTGCAGAGAAAGTAATAGGAGCAGGAAAGGTAAGATACTTTCTTATATTTGCCAAATTTACCTACTTTTTAAACATGTTGACTTAAAATGCTAGTAGGATATTTTCTGGAAACTTCTTCTATGTTGACCTCAGACACCTACTAGCTGAGTGATCCTGAATAAGTCACTGAGCCTTGATTGCCAAGAAATAAAGGGGGAAAAAAGAAGGAAGGAATTTCCTCCAGGCATTTGGAAGTGGCATCATCAAAATCATCATCACAATAATAAATGCATTTATAAAATTATTAAAGTATGTTATTATAGCTGGCATGTATAGCACTTTAAAGTTTAAAAAGTGTTTTACATGTTATGAACCTCACAACAACCTTGTGTAATCAATGTTATTTTTCCTATTTTACAGATGAAGAAACTAAGGCTAAGAAAGGTTAAGTTACTTAGTAACTTAGTCACATTGCTAGAAAGTATCTAAGGTAGACAAGAATCAAGTCTTTTTTAACCCCAAGACCCACATCTAAAGCTGCCTATTGGAATACAGGAAACATATTGGGGATAGGTAATTGATTATGTTGTACTTATGTAGAGAGATGATTATTGGATTCATGAAACAGTGAGATCACTAAGAGATATTGTAAGGAGACAAGAGGATAGATAGAGCCCAGAACTGAGCTTTGGAGGACATCCAATTTTGGGGATGGCAAGTTGATGAACCAATTAAAATGGAACTAAGAAGACTTCAATTGTAGTCAGAAAGATGAGAAGACAGTGGGTTGAGAATAATGTCATGGAAACCAAGGGAATGGAGAGTATCTTGGGGTTCTTAATACGGGGGTCAATAATTTGCTTTTTAAATTTTGATAACTACATTTCACTATAATTGGTTTCCCTCGTAATCCCATGCATTTTATCTTTATTATTCTGAGACAAAGAGCATAGATTTTATTCAGCTGCCATTGTGGTCCAGGCCCCTTCCTCCTACACCCATAAGGATGATTGATAAAGTCAGGTATTATAGAGAGGAGAAATACTGAGAAGAAGCAATTGGAGTTAGTAGAAAAGAGAATAGGTAAGTAATCACAGCAAAGTACTAGTCGAATTTGAAAGGGTTGATAACTGAATGGGTAAAACAAAATGGGAGTTTGGCAGTGAAAGAAGAGGAGAAGGTTGTGGTGGAAGCTTGAGGGAATAATAAAGTCAAACATAGGGAGAAATTTTAGGTAAGAGAGTAGGAATGACTAAATGGCCAGGCTCCCATATGATAGAGAAGGGTCTACAATGGTCAACCCCAAGAGGTTGGCCTTGGCAAAGCATCTTAACTTCAGAGACTGGGAGCAGAGAGGAAGCAAAGTAGCAGTTTGCTTCATTTTTAGCCCTTTTAACACTGCAGATCCAATTCTTTTAGCTCATATTTACATATGTATTCAAAATTGTTAACATTTTCATTTGATTCTCAACAACCACCTGTGAAGTAAGTAGTTCAAATATGCCCATTTTATGGATGTAGAAACTGACTTGAGGTTACATGACTTCCCACAAGTCATAGTAGTGTTAGAGTTGGTGTCTGACCCCAAAGTCATCTTCCACAGAATGCATGGCTATATCCATGCTGCAAGCTTCTCACATGGCTAACTAACTTTTTCTTCTTTTCTAAGCCTTGGCACAAAAATTGTTTCCGATGTGCCAAGTGTGGAAAGAGCCTTGAGTCAACAACTCTGACAGAGAAAGAAGGGGAAATCTATTGCAAAGGTAAAAAGATTGAACACTTCTCAATGATTTGCTTATTAACTGATTCATTACTATTACTAGTTAGATAAATGCTCCACACAGGTTCTCCCTGTAACTGAAAAATGGAGATATGATGCTTGTTTGCTTGCTAGAATGCAGTGGAGAAAATGAACCTGGCCTCAGGGTACTTCCAGACATGATAATTCATAAATGTTTAAGGGTGATATTTTGAAAATGTGGAGTAGTTTACAGAATCAGTCCCATGAAAACAGATACTCAAAGAGCCTTGTGGTAGATAATCTAGTCTTCATCCAGATAGGTGCTTCTTCCTATTTTAATAGTTTGAATATATATGTGTGTGTGTGTGTGTGTGTGTGATATTACATATTATATATGTATAATTATGCATTATGCTATAATTAAACGTGTAATTATATTGTATAATTCTATATTCATGTAAATATTATATATTTGTATATCCATATATATCTGTAGGTACATGTATACATATACAATGTATATATGTATGTATATGTGTATATACAGATATGTGTGTGTGTGTGTGAGAATTTCCATTTTACCTGTTATACCCCCCAATGCCAGGAATGAAATTCTGGTATTGACTTGTTTGGGACATATTTCATTGTCTTGGATAGATTAGGCATATAAAGCATAAATATCTTGGAATTTTTGTGCAAATTGATGTGAGTCATGGAGTGGGAAGGTTAAACAACTTTTAAAAATCCTAACAAAGCTTCATGAATAATTCTTAAGTTACCATATTTCTCATAGGTTGCTATGCAAAGAACTTTGGACCAAAGGGCTTTGGTTATGGCCAAGGGGCAGGAGCACTCGTCCATGCACAGTAAAAGCTAAGACCGGGAGAACTAAAGCGCTATGCACTGAGACTTTGTATCAAGGCACAGGGAATCTCTTAATAGTAAACTACTGTGAAAATTATACCAGCATATGTATACTGTTTGTTACTATGTATTTGGAGACACTTAATTTGCAGGAAGAAAGCATCGGATTTAGTCTTTCTGCTTTCACTCCTGTGAAAATTATACCAGCATGTGTATATTGTTTGTTACTATGTATTTGGAGACACTAATTTGTAGGAAGAAAGCATTGCATTTAGTCTTTCTGCTTTCACTCCTGTGAAAATTATACCAACAATACCAGCATATGTATACTGTTTGTTACTATGTATTTGGAGACACTAATTTGTAGGAAGAGAAAGCATTGCATTTAGTCCATTTAAAAACATATTTACTCTGATTTTAACTACATAGCATTTGATTAGCTTTTTTTTTTTTTTTAAAGAATCTTTGTTCTTTAAATAAAGTTTCTTATGCTTCTCATCTTCAGTTGTATTTTTTCCAAAAACTTTGTTTTAATTTCCGGGGGGGGTAAGGGGGGGAGAGAGAAGGGGGGAAACGGCAACTGTCCTCTCCCTATGTTTCCCTATTATTAAAATGAGTCCAGTAGGCACAACTTTTATGATTCAGCAGATCATAGAATTTAAAACTAGAAAGGAAATTTGGAAACCATTTTAGTCTAGGGGTTCTTCAATTTTAAGAGTCCCATGGATATTTGGAAGGGAGAAGCAACATGTATGCATATAAGTTTATACAACATGTAGAATGTTCAAAGTAACCCCCAAAGGAAAAGCAGACGCAACAGAGAAAACGAGAAAAGGATTGCAGAAAGTAGCAGTTAAGCTACATCCTGAAGGAAGACAGAGATTCTAACAGGCAGGTAGTAGAATGGAAAACAATTCAAGGACAGGAGACCATGTTAGGAATGCAAGTGGGACAAAAGGGTGAGACTCTTAAGTTTCACAGAAGGGGCTGATGTGTGAAAAGAAAGGAGTAAGGAGGATAGTGATATCCAAAATAGTATTTGAGAAGTTTAGAAGAGGCATGGGATTTGGGGGAAAGGTAATTCTGTTTTAGACCGGTTTGAGTCATGATATGACAGTAGTGTCTAATAGTAAATTGGTAATATGAGACTTGGAATCTTGAAAGAGAAGGTTTAGGTTTATAAATCTGGCAGTCCTCTGAGAATTTGTGATAGCTTGAGATCGCCAAGGGGAAGAGAAAGAGAAGAGAGTCAATCCTGTCTTCAGGTATACCCAAATTTATTAGGTGTGCATGGATGAAAACCCAGCAAAATACTGAAAGGAGAACCAAGAGGACAGAGTCAATGAAGATCCTGAGAATGTATTAAGGCTGAGAAGATCAATAATGTGAAATGCGAAGAAGATAAGAAGACTGAGAAAAAATCACTAGATTTGGTAGTTAAGACATCAATAAGTTTGGAAAGATCAATTTCAATTGAATATTTTGATTCTGAGGATAAAAGATAGATTTCAGCAGATTTTATCAGAGTGAAAGGAGGCGAAATGTAAGTACTGATTTTTTTTTTCTCTTAGAGGAATTTTAGAAAAGACAGTGACTGTTAAAGATAAGAAGATGGGCATTTTTAAGGCAGTGGAGATAGGATCAGTCTCATCCTAAGAAAAAGGGAGGATTAAGGGTATATATAAGATTGGTCTTATTTTTGTCTTCACAGAGTTTAGAGGAAAAAATAGTCAGGGGGGTAAGAATATATATATATATTTTAAGGCAAGCAAAGTTTTCAGCTGATAAAGGGAGACAAGATAGAAAATATAACCTCTGTGGTGAGATAGAAAACCAGTTAGGGAGGGTATAGGACTGTCTTGATAGAAATTTATTGTGGACCTAGTCATTTCCTTTAGTTTCGTTCAGCAACATTATTAGCAATAAAAAATGCAAGTGAGGGTTTTTACTGACCCTCTAAGACAACTCAGGAGCAAGGTTGGGAAGCTGAACCACTTCTATCTGCTGCTTTAATAGATCATGCCTCAGATCTCTCCCTGCTCCAATATATGGCTCCATTAAGTTACCAAAGTGATTTTCCTCAAATATAGGTCTGATCTTATCTGCTACAGTGGCTTTTGATTGCCCATAACAGCAAATACAAAATACTTTTGACATTCAAAGTCCTTCAAAACCTAGTCTCCTTTTCATCTTCTTACACTTCTTAAACCTTGCAATCTTAGATCTAGGAACACTGGCCGCCTTGCTGGTCCATGAACAAAACATTTCTTGGTTTTGGGTATCCCCCATGCTTGGATGGTTTTTTCCCTGCTCCAAATATTGATCTTACCCAGCTTCTTTTAGATCTCAATTAAAATTGAAATTGTATCTTGTACAAATTCTCCCTCAAATCCTCTTAATTCTTAATTATCTTCCCTCTTAGTCCCTATTTATCTTGTATGTAACTTTTTTGTATGACACCATACAAAATTCTTTGGGGGTGGGGAATCGTCTTTTATCTCGTTTGTATTCTTGGAACCCGATACTAGAAAGCACTTAACAATGTAGCTGTTTCTGCCTTCATTAACAACTGATTAGCTAGTTACCACATAAGGCTTAAGATTGTACTTTCACTTTCACTATTTCTAGCATGTTCCCATTGACTCAAGATGCCTTCTGTGGAGGGAATGGGCAGGGAAGGAATATATACTTTCCCAAGAAACAGAAAATAAGCTTTTAATCACATCTGGAAAAAAACTACATATTGAACCTGAGCTGAATTACTGAGACTTAAGTTGGAAAAGTCAAGGGTTATGAATGATTCAGAATTCCTCACATACAAATTTATTCTCAGCTACATAAATATATGAACATGAGAATCACACATGTTTGTCCTTTTAGATCCACTCTTCATTTTGCTTGGCCAAAGAAACCATATTAAGTTGGGGATGGGAAAGAATACAAGAAAAAGGCGTATTTAATAGTCAATATTTATTTTGATTAATAATTTACAAAAATCTGACAGATTTAATTTATGTAAGGAGAGCTAATTTATTAAACATTTTACAGGGTTTTTGTTCCACAATGTAACACAAGATCCTGACAGTAGTAAAAATAATACTTGGCACAGTTATAAATAAACAAAATATAAAACCAAAATATCCATAGCTAAGATGTAGTGATGCAGTATTGTGCACATTAGTATTTCAAATTAATTTGGGTGGGCACAAAAACATGAAAACTTTCAAAGAAATGATATACACTCAGGGCTGAGACTGACTAAATTCCTACTTACTTAAAATGTGTCCAATGATATGAACTGTTCTTCGTCTGGGTCAACTTCACACGAAATCTTTTGAAGTGGGTAAGTGGATTCCCTACAAATAAGGCCCTTAAAATAATTATATGGACGGTACACTGCTGCATAGTTTGCCCTTGGCCTTCTAACCATTTCAGGATTAGAGATCTCTCTGTACTGTGAGATGAAAGATAAATGTCAGCATTTGCCCTAAAATCCAGGTACCTGTTTCTAGGTACCTGTGAATTCCACGGGCATTTCTATTATTCTGAAAGATGAACTCATCTAGTCTTTTTATTTTTTTAAACATATAGAAAGAATATTGCACCACAGAGAAAGATCATGATGACAATATTCATCCAAATTTGGTCAAACCACTTACATTTATACACTGTTTCTCAACCATTGATAAAAATGTAAAAATTGCAACTGAGTCTTTATGTGAATTGACTCAAAATATAAAAAGTTAAAATAATAAATTCTAGCATTTTATAAATAACTTTTGAATTAAAAAAATTATCTGAGGTTTCCCCCCAATGAATAATTAAAAACAGCAGAGACATTTTTAAAATTTATCAGTTGTTTGACCTTCCTTCTATGACAAAATGATACAGCTCCGTTGCCACCCCTTTAATGCATCTCTTCCCTTTCTAAAAATAAAATATAGATGTCAATTTTCCAATATTAAAATGTTCAGGTTTTAAGATTGCATTTTTGCTGTGTGTCTTTTTGATAAAAGAAACAGCTAGGAAAAAAAAATCGTACTTGGAAATACTGAACATTAACTATTTACAATTTCACTGCTCCTCTTACTAAGGCAAGGGGCGGGAATACCTCTAGATTGCTTTAATACCTGTAATTTCCATATTACAGGAAATGCTATTTTTACCAAGCATAAGACATGCAGTGAACTTGCAGGGTATAATGCCTATTCACAGCAATACTGAACATCACTAGAAGCTCATTAGATATTTTCCTATTCTTTTTGGTTGGATAAAATGAAATGAGCAATTTTAAATATACTACCACACACACTCACAAAGAGAAAACTATTTGATAAATTATTTATGTACAGATACACATTCTTTACACTGGTCTAGGATCTGTTATCAGCTTCCCTTCCCTCCCACCCCTCCCTTGTTTCTTCTCACAGGTTTCTCGAACCACTAGTTTGCTACAGCACTTAAGAGGACTCAACCAAGTCTCACTCTGTAAACAATAGTTAAGAAAGTGAATTAAATTTCACCATGGTATAATGAAATGCTGTAACCAAAAATGATCAGTGCATCATATCAAGAAGTAAAAAGCCTTTCTGAAATTCTTTCAGATAGCTTAAAAAATTTCAAAAAACAATTTGTGAACATTTAGCTATATTTAGGGGCTAAATTCCACTTGCTGACAAGTCATTGTGATCAGAATGAACCACTAGGTTTTCTGTTATTCACATATGCTATCTGAAGGCATATTCATTCATATATTCTCTCTCTCTCTCTCTCTTTCTCTTTCATTATTATGCCTATAATTTATACTGCAACATAGAACTAAGGAAAGAAAGTCATTTCTTTAGGTCACTGAGCTTTTTCACTCACTTCTTTGATTCTACTTTGATGGTTTTCCTTGAAAGTGTCACCTTTCTTTTGTTTTGGGGGGAGTTTTTTTAATGTGTTTTTGTATTTGGACTATTTCCTAGTGTTCAAATAACATAATTTTGAAAACTTTCTATGATATTCAAAATACCAAATTAAATTCCAATTTATTGTTCACTGGATCATATCTTCTAACATACATATTCAAAGGTGTATCATGCACTGTGTAGGGGCTTTTTAAGCTTAAACAAAGGAAACGAATTTACTGCAAAGTATTTTCAAACCACACAACCTCAGAAAAAAGTGTTTACAATTATTTCACTGTACTGTAATAGATCAGCTCTATATCAGCTGACAGGAATAAATCTTATGCAGCATTCTTGTGAACATTATTTTCCTGTCTTTCATTCTTCAATAGCAGTCTTACAGTGGATCCCAAATAAAATGACATGATTTTCATCAGTCTTCAAATGTACATTTTTCAATGCACAAAATACTCAAGTGAATTAAGACCCAGCACTAAAACAAAATGCAATGTTATTAATATCAACTTGCATCATCAAATACAGTGTTTTACTATAAATCTTAACTTCACTTGAATTGAGTATTTTTCATCTGTGTAGCATCCACCAACTTTTTAATTAAATGTTGCTTCTTGTGTGGAGTAAAACAAGAAAGAAAATCCAAAAGGTGAGGAGGACGCGGTAAAATCCCACATTAAGACAAGTCCTGATCTGTTGATGGTCTTTCTCCTTTTTCAGCAGTGGCAGTGTGTTCTGTCCACGCTGGCTTTTATCAATAAAGCTGATGAAGAGAAAGTGCTGTAAGATTCAGGGTTAGCCCTACACAGAGCATGCTATTGTTCAAAGGGTGTGGATTCGAGTGAGAGAAAAACAGACACAATTTCCAGGCGTCATTCAGAGAAGACTCGATCACAGGATAAAAGGGGTGCGCTACACGAGCTGGTAGCCAGATCCTGAAATTTGGTCATATTCTATCGTATACTGTCTAGTCCAGTCCACAATGACAGGACGAAAGAGGCCACAGCATCGGAATTCAAAGAAGTCTATAATGTTTCTTAGACATCCATGGCTAGGAAGCAAAAGCACAAAATGTCCATTAGTGTAATATTTCACTGCAGGATCCCAAAGCCAAAAGCATCTTTTGCAACCTTTAAGACAGATAATTACAATGACCAAGAATGGGCCCAAAGAGAAAAACGGAAGGAAAACTTGGGGGAATAGGGTTGTGTAACATGGCATAAATTACCAAATTTTGGTGATGTGTTGATCAGTTTTCCTGAACTACTTTCTTATTTCCCCTTATTTTTTTTAAATTGCCACAATGAATGGTTCTTTGGGGAAGGGAAGAAGTAAATGTGGGATTGAAGGTTATATATAAATTAAAGTTATTAATTTAAAAAATATATCTTTTGTTATAACTCTTAAAAATAAATTTCCTTACTCTCAACAGCTAGTGATGGTAACTATTCAAAGATAGATATATTGATGAAAGAGAACTCTTTGGTTAAAAAAAAAAATTCAGGCAGGTCTTTTAGTTGCTTTCAAAATAGAGAGGCATTTAGTTGCATGCCATTCTGGGAGGGAGGCAATAGGGTATAATGGAAAGGGCTCTTGGATTTAGGTTGGAATCCTAGGTTGGAGCCCTTTTCTGCATGGGTGACACTGAACAGATTATTTAAACTAAGTTTCAATTTCCTTAACTGTAAAAACAGAACTACATATATATATATATTTTTTTTTTTGCTTAGGCAATTGGAGTTAAGTGACTTGCCCAGGGTCACATAGCTAGAAAGTGTGAAGTGTATGGCCTCAGGGCCATATTTGAACTCAGATCCTCCTGATTTCATGGCTAGTGCTCTATCCGTTGTGCTACCTAGCTGCCCCCAGAACTATATTCTTACCAGTTATCCCACAAACTTGGTAAAACTCAAGTGAGATAATGTAAAAATACCAACAATTATGTAATTTTAAGTTCTTGTTTTTCTTTTTCTTTCTTTCTTGGAAGATCTAGTCTATCAAAAAGCAATCGCTAAACTAGATCTATCAAAATGGATAATTTGTTGATATGCTGTTAAATGGTTTTTGTTGTTCAATCATTTCAGTTGTTTTAGTTGTTTCAACTCTTCATGATCCCATTTGGGGGGGTTTTCTTGACAAAGCTACTAAAGTGGTTTACCATTTCCTTCAGGGGGACCTAAGTTCAAATCTGATCTCAGATACTTAATACTTCCTAGCTGTGTGATCCTGGGCAAGTCATTTAACTTACAAGTGCCTCACCAAAAAAAAAAACAAAAAACAAAAAAAACCCTCCCTCTAAGAAAATGTATAAGAAAATACACAGAAACATGCACCTGGCAGATAGCTAAAAGAATAACAATGAAAATAAATAATAGTGAAAAATTATAAGAACACAGAAGTTCAACATCTCAATTACAACTCTGCCAGAGGTTGATTTATTTCCAAAATCATTCTCCTCAGAAAAGAAATCTTATCTTATCTCAATTTTCCTTTCCAAGGTCTGTCTGCTAGCTTTTATTTTATTTTAAAGGAAGATACAGATGGGAATGTAAAGAGCAGACCTGAATGCAAAATGCCCAAACTAACATTCAGGGACATAATGGAAGTTATTCACTTTTATTCAGACACCCAAATATATTATTGACAGGATTATCAAATTTGATTTTCCTTCTGCCATTAGGTACCATTAAATTAAATGCAAATAATTCTGAGGGGAAATTAATCCAGAATATTACTGGTATTTCTGCAAGAAATTTTAAAACTAAAATACATGTGCAAAAAGAAATATTCTCATGAAAAAACAAATTTCCAATATTATAACTTGGCTTCAGTCATAAATTTCTAAATGCTAAATTACTTGATTATCTACAGGAAATCTGTGAAATGGTCAAAAAAAATCTTACAATTATCTAGCAAAGTAAAGGAAAACAAAAAACAGACTAATATTTGCTTACTTAAAAGGACTTTCAATAGATGTTGTTGTAACTTTAAAGTGCTTATATCTTCTGGCATTCATCCTTTCATTTGTAGTAATACCTAAACATGATATCTGTGAGAAAGAAAAAGTAAACTATTAATACATCTGAACATATAAATAATTTTTTGATCAATGAAAAAGCATTTCTTAAGTACTGATATTACATTCCCTTATATTACAGGGGAGGCACTGGATTAGATGCAGATACACAAAAGCTAAACTTTGACCTCAACAAAAATTTAGATAAAACATAATAATGTTACAGGAAAAGTACAGAAGTAATTAGGGAGAAACTGGAATAAGTTTCTTGTTAAAGATAGCAATTAATCTGAGCTATTAATCAATATTAGAGCAAGCTTTTGATGGGTTTAAAAAGCTAAACAGAGTATACATTTAATCCTAGAGACAAAAAGAAGTCATTGGGAATGGATTAGTTGGTGAGTGGCATGGTCACCCTGTGCTTGAGGAAAACCAGTATGTAGGATGAAACAAAGAGGAGACTTTTGAGGTAATGAGCGCAACCTAGAGATTGATGCAATAATTTACACAAGAAGTGAGGGATGTGTGAACAGAGAAAGGGATCAGATGTGAAAGATGTGGTGGAAGGACAAATGGCAAGATTTAGCAAATGACTGGTCACGGAGTGAGAGAGAATGGGAACTGCAGGATAATACCAAGGTTACAAATTTTGGAGAGTAGAAGAATGATGAGGGTGCCTTTCAGATTGGAATAATGTTTGTTTGAGATGTCTGTATCATGTCCAATTTGAAATGTCCAATGGGCAAATGGTGAGACTGAAATCAGGAAGGAGATTGGGAATGAATATGGAAATCTGTAAGTCATACACACAGAGATGAGGTTACCGAGAGAGAAGAGAGATGGATCTACTGTTAGGCAGAATAATAATAGTGACAAGCCAGCAAATAAGACTGAGAAGGAGTAATCAGATAGGCAAGGGAAGAATCAGGAAACACAAAAACTCAGAAGAATGTAAAGAATAAAAATTTCTAGATAAATTGAAAGGAGGATTTAGAATGACAGCATCAGGAAAAAGAAAAGTCCAATGATGGATTTTTTCCTTTTGCTTCTTAAAGGATAAGAAGACCTGAACATATCTGAATGAAGAAAGGAAAAAATCCTAAGACAGGTTGAAGATTTAGAGATATGTGGAGAGATGATTTAGTTCCAATCTACTGAAAAAGTTACAAGAGGAGAAGATTAGGTAAACCTTTTAGAGAGGGTGGTCTTTGCAAGGAGAAAAATGACTTCTTTATTAGAAATTGAGGAGAAAGAGGGAATGAGCTGGGAGAATGATGTGGTATTTTGAGATAGGAAAAGAGAGAACTCATCAAATGGCCTAAATATAGAAGTGATGTATTCTAATTTGTGCTTTAAGAATATCATTTTAGCAGCTAAGTAGAGGAAAGATTAGAGAGGAGAAATAATTGACAAGGAAAGGAGAACAATTAAGTAAATACTTTCAAAAATTAATATCCAAGATAATAAAGACTAAAGGAAAAAAGAGTTATTTAAATTTATTACTTATTATGATTTTAATTTTGCTTTTGATTGCTTCCATCCCATAAGATCTTTTAGTTCTAAATCTACTTTCCTTATATCATGATAAAATCATGGTTGATTTGAATTAAGAGAGTCATTCAGATTGGATGAAAATGAAATAGGGGATCAGGACCCCTGGCCTTGGAATCATAGGAGCTGGATTCCAATCCTTTCTCTCTTACTACTTAAATAACTTGGGCAAGTTATTTTACTTCTCTGACTTCATAGGTAGAATGAGGAGGACTAGACTAAAGGACTACTTAGGAATCTCAACCTCTTAAACGAGAATTCTATATGCCCACTGAGTTTCTTTTAAATCTCTATTGACTGTGCTTTTGCTACAACTACCCAGCAAACTATAGGGGTCAAACAGCAAGGTTTCTCTCTCAATTAGAATCCTACTTCAAGAAAAAAAATCTAGTTAGTGAAGCAACAGGATAGTAAACTTAGGCAATTCATTCTGAATCTACATAATTACCACCTAGGACAATGTTAAAAGTGAAAGGCTCTTTTGTTCATCGATTCATCCAAATCTATTATATAGTACTACACAATATAAAAAGAAAAAATACAATTCTTGCCTTTAACAGTAAGAAAACAAATTCTCAGAAATAAAAAAACAACTTAAAAAGATGAGAAGAAATTGTGGGAGAGAGGTTAATTATTTTCTAAGAAACTCTTTGAGTCAAAAGAATAAGAGAATTTTTTTGAGTCAAGGGAGAAAAAGAAAATAAAGCATTTATACATAGATAAACTTTTCTAGTTAAAATCATTCACAGAAGTTTGTCTATCTAGTTATTTTAACAATGAAATTTCCTGTTCCATTGAATGTGATATTAACCTACATTTGGATAATACAGATTCCGCCATAACCACTTTACATTATACTTAGATATAAATGATTCTTAATTACTAGAGAATAAAAAAAATAAACGCACAAAATTAAGTAATAAATAATCCAACATCATGTTTTTTCCTTCAAATGGATTCAAAAGAATCAGACAGGTACAAATATGTGTTTCTTTCTAAATAAAAAATTTTTTAAAAATTAACCTTAAAATTTTTATTACTAGTAATAGTAAAATTAAAAGAGGAAGAAAATATAACAATGAGGCTTACAGGATGGGGTTTCAGGATTGGAATAGGAAGAATTTTGAGTCTATTAAGAAACATGGCACAGAAGCAAGCATAATATGAAATGGATGATGAATGATGAAATCAGAGGACCTGGGTTACAATTCAAACTTGGACACTCAGCAGTTTTCTGTGTTAGCCAGTCACTTAATCTCATTAAGATTCAGTTTCCTTATGTGTAACCACTGGGGCAGCAATAGATGAATTTCCTGTTGCATCAAATGTGAATTTCTGAGAAGGACAGACTTTGCTTTTCTACTTGGCCTAATTCTAATGGAATGCTTTGCAAATGGTAAGCATTTCGTTTCATTCATTCCTCACTCACAAATCTGTTGTGAGAAAAAGGTTTTGTAAACCAGACGTATATAAGGATGAATTATTATTAGATGACTAAAATAATCATAAACAATTTCCAAGTAGCATATCATTTAAACACAACAAATGGCTTTCTCATACCTGATACATCTGGCACATGAGTAATACAGCTACCCACATGAAGTGAAAAATACTGTTCAGGAACATCCAAAACATCCAAGGTGAACATGTGGCAATCTGAGTAATATATGTCCAAAATCCATCCTTTGTGTAAGTTGTCTCACAATGGATACCCCAATCTATAACCAAAGCAGAAGCAGAAGTTGCTAGTTTTGAAGATACTATTAAAAAAGTTTTTTTAAACCAACTTTTTCATAAACAATGTATGTCTATTACTAATAAAAAATAGTGTGATATAGTCATGAAAAAAGTATTAAAATTACTCCTCTTTGTCATGCAATGATAGTTTTAATTGGAGGTGCATACATAATATTTCATGTGCAAATATTATGTGCAAAAATATTATATGCAAAATTTGCAATAAAGCTGACATGACAACCTTAAGCTTCCCTTAAAATGGGATCCTTCTGACTCAATTTCCTGGGTTTCACACCTAATTATTCTTGAGTTTGGGTATGAAGTAGAATTGTTACTGTATGATTGGTTGTCAACTTGATTGGTTATGGGTCTTACCTGAATTCAAACAGAGCTAAGGATGCTTTTAGCTTGCCAATAATCATGTCCCTGCTTTTTTTTCTTATATCAAATTTCTATAGTCAGAGCAAGTGATCAGCATAAGAGATGAGAACAATGCAAGCATGTAAGATTTTGCTGTTTTCAATCTGAAATTGTAATGCCGGAGAAACTGAGGCAAGATAGAGATTAGAGAGTTTTTAATATTTTATTTGAAAGGGAGAGATTTACTGGGACCAAATGGTTCCATGATTTGGTCCCAGGGACGAATGAGACTATCATCTCCAAGAATCCAGCATCCAGTTATCAATGTATGCTTCCCTTGAAATAAATATATGCACATGGGTCCAAGCTACCAGGGAGTAGATCAAGGCAGGGGCAGAGTCAGAGCACTGTGAGAGGGAATGGACTATCAATCTGGTTCTGACAGGATGGGGGGAGGCACCAGACATTCTGATAAATAAGGAAAATCTGGAGTCATGATGTCTAAGATAGAAGGTCTTTCTCCTTTTATGGATCATGATGATTGGGGGGAGGGGTGTTGCAACCAGGCAGAACAATTCAGGGAAATTGAGGTAGAGCAATTAGGGAAACTGAGGTAGAATAATCAAAGGAAACTGTGGCATAACAAAATGTTTAAATCTATTCTATATCTTTAACAACTAGGTAAATGGATATCTGACCTAGTCATCTGATTGTTACTAGATATATAAGTGTGGCTTGGACCATTTTAAGTAAGTATAATTGGAGTAAAGTCAATTTTTTACTCATGTTTCCATGGAAGCTCCCTCAGCCCCTCATTCTGTCTACCCAATGTATTTTAGCACATGTGCCCTTGGTCACCCTATAATATCCTCTAATCTGTAGCTAATCTTTAAATGATTGTCAACACTGGCCTGAGACAACAAGGCATCCACCGGATACTGCATTGACCAGTTTCTAGGTCCTAGAGTCATCACCTCTTTGAGTGGGACCTCTAAGTCAGGGATAACTCAACACTCCATTTTAGCAAGTAGTTTCAGAAGAAAGAGATCTTCTGTCCCACATGCCCAAAGAGTGCTACAAAAGAGTCTGAATTATTGTAAACAATCTGGAAGCCTAGCTATTCCTTCAGGCAATTAGAGAGGAGTACTGTTAGGATTATAAATAGACCTTTTTTTTTTTTTTTTTTTAAATTTTGATTAGGCCTTTTGTTCAAGTGAACTTTTACTAACGCAGGTGGAAGTCTCAGATTGAATTCTTAGCTGAATTCTTTGTATTGACCAAACCATCATAACTCCAGTTATAGTTTCAAATCATAAAGCAGTATTATGATGTCAAACCCTGAGGTTATATTTCCCCTAAAAAAGATCTAGTCCATGGTAATTATTTTGCTAACTCTTTCTGGGGTGCTTTTATGGTTAGCCTGTCAGTCAATGGTATAATCCCTCCTCATAGCATCTTTTCCTTAATGGTGTCTTCCTAGTTACTTCTAGGGAACTTTCTTCTCCCATGTTAATTGCTAAAATCCCTTCCCTTAATTTAAAAAAACAAAACAATCCTGTGCAGTTAGCATGCTCTTAGCAGCATAATAAAATCTTTGTCCCTTGGGGGAAAAAAAAAATTTTTTTTTGGCAATTATTTTCTTTTTATAACCAGAAGATGCTTCAGGTTTGGCTAGGGGCCTGGTAGCTCATTATAAAGAGGAGTGGAGAAATTTTAACTTGCTCATTATAGTAACCACTTCTAATTAAAGCTTTTACAATTTCTTGAACTACATATTGGGACTGTGTCTCAATTGTATCTCAATTATGCCTACTTGTTTAGAAATACAGCTTTCTATGCCAGTTGCTATCAAACGTTGATATCTATCATTCTGAAGTATCCTAACTTCTTTATTTAATCCTCTTTCAAATGATTTTCAGAAGGCAAAATGACCCACTCTCCTGACAGTTACCCATATTATCAGATGAATTAAAACTGATACCAAAAAAAAAAAAAAAACTCTTCCTTTATCCTAATAAATTTTAAAATACCTTAAAAAAATAACTCATGTCTCATTTTTTGAAAACATTTCAAGATTTATAAATATCTTGTTTACCTACTATCTTGGCAAAACTTTTTTTTTTTTTCCAATAAAGATAATGAAAAACATCAAGTCTATGTGGAAGTTTTTTGGTTTTTTGTCACATCAAAGAATACCTGTTTTATTTTCTTTTATTCAACCTTTGGTTGTTATTTCCAAATATATTCTGCCTCCAACCATTAAGTCATTACTCATAAAGCTGGAGTGTTCAGCAAAATCAAGTAGAGCCATCAATTTGTATTTAATAGCATTTATTTATGATAGTCCATTCCCATGGAGGGAGGTACATTTTCTCTCTCTCTCTTTCTCTTTTTTTTTTTTTTTGGCTGAAGCAAATGGGGTTAAGTGACTTGCCCAGGGTTACACAGCTAGGAAGAGTTAAGTGTCTGAGGCCAGATTTTAATTCAGGTCCTCCTGACTGCAGAGCTGATACTCTATCTACTACACCAATTACCTGCCCCAGAGGAGTTGCATTTTTTTAAACTTTTCTCTGGGACTAAGCTTAGTCATAATTACATTCAAAAATTAGTTCTAATAACTCAAAAAAGAAATAATAACTAGTCACCTTTTTGTTGCTTTCTACTATGCAATATCAACAATATTCCTTTCATGATTAAATATATAATATAAACTTTATTTATAGCATCATGGTGAATGAAACCTCTAAAAGACAATAGTGCACAAACTAATGTTTGTGCATTAGCAATGAACATATAGTTTAATGATATGGACATACAATCTAATAGTACCTAAGCAAGTACTTGGAAATTTAATTTTTAATAAAGTAAGATGGTATTTATACTCACAAGAAATACAACCATAAATCATCCAGCAGATCATAAAAAGCAAGAAGAACAAATAGCCCATGAAGTAGCGATGGTTGCCAGCTCCTAGGGAGTAATACAGAAGCAATCAATATCTATCTTAGGAAAAAATCAAACATCAACCAAGAGATGGATACATTTTCCTGACACATAACATAAAATGGAGATAGTTCAGAGCAAATATTGCATAGTCATACTATAACAATTTTTTTTTTTAAACAATGAGCTGAAGATAAGTTAAGGCTCTTAAAGCAAGAAATCTTCATGATCACATATGAAAATACAACTATTACATCCATACTGGAAAAATATTCCTAATGAAGCAAAGAAAAAAAACAAAAGATTCTTTCTTACTCTTCAGGGTGAGGAGAGAGATATAAGCTAATTAACAATATTTAAAAGGAATTCTTAAGTCAATTTTTCAAAAGCTTCTCTTTCCATTTCTGTGCCTTTCTTGGATACCATGTTCCCTATATTGCTTTCTCTCTGCTGTGTCACATTCTTCTACTTGATCAGTCTTCTTTTACTGTGGCTATCTGTGGCATACTGGAGAGGTAAGAAATTTATTTCTTTTACTCTTTTCTTCCTTCTTCTCTGAGAATATTATTCTTTTAATAAACACTGTGTTTTTATTCTTTGCAAAATACTGAGAATTTGGGCGTCATGTGAGGATATAGCAATGTTTGAATTCTCCTCCAAATTGGAACACTGACTTTTAGATTTCTCTCTCAATCTAATGAATTCTCTTTCAGGTAAGAGGCCTTAGGTAGGATAACCAAGAAAAGCGTATGTACATGGCTGAGGGAAGGGAAGGGAAGGGAAACAGATAAGTGCAGGACCCAGTAGCTCAGTTTATCAAGTGCAGGACCCAGCAGCCCAGTTTATCTGATAATAAAGAAGGGGATTGGAGTAGATCATCTCTAAGAAACTTAGGTAATTCCTAATACTTTTCTTCAAAGTCTTATTGAATTAAAATAGGCAACATATTTAAACAATCACCATCATGCTTACCTACACAATTACCCACCCATGGGCAATGATGATCAAATTTTGCTATACATCGATTGCATACACCACAATGTTTGGACCTCACTGGCTTCCGTATCTGTGAAAAGGCATATTTTAAAATAGAATTATAAGTCCTATAGCTAAAAAGAGGGACAAGTTATTTACTCTGAAGAAATGCAAATTATAAAAATAATTTTATAACTATGTCTTTGATGTCAAGATGTATAGTTGACAAAAAGGAAAGAAAATCAATGTAAATTGGTATTACAAATTCTAATTTCTCCAAACAAAAATGTCACCTAGTAACATCAGATTCTAATTCATATAAACTTTTTATTAAGTGGTAATTGAATTACCCCAATTTATTCATAGCTTTCAACTTTTGAAAGATAAAAATGTACTAAATTTGTGAACTGTTTCTTGATGAAAGCTAGCACTGAAATATTTTTTGCACCTTTTTTTATTTAAAGTGGGTACATTAAGTTTATGCCTTAATAAAAAGTAAAGGATGAAGAAACAAAAAAATTATTAGTACATATAAAAAGCAATTTATGAGTTCAACTTTCTAAAAATTTACATATTTACAATGAAAATGTTTTACATATCCGTTTCATTTGCCCTCTAAAGACCTTAGCCTAAGAAGCAGCATTTCTCCTGTTGAAACTCCCAAATACCTAAGAAAGTATAGGAAAAATGCTCAGGTATTAGAAAAGGTTTGGATATTACTGATTTATGGGAAAAAATTAAAAACCCAAACTCAGATCTCAAGGCAAGGATTCCATTATTTAGTAAACTATTTTTTTAATATTTAGAATTATATTGTACTCCTAAGAACATTGGCAATATGAAGCCATCACAAATATCCAAAGTAAAGTATGTACTTTGTTCTGAATTCATGTTCTGAAAAGACTGGTTTCTGATAGTATCAATATTTATAATATAATGAGATTTATTCCTATATGTCAGAAACAAATTGTACTTATGATGCTTCTTACTAGTATTTGATCAAAAAATACTGATAAAAATTATTAAATTGGATTCAGTTCTCAAATTATTTTGCTGTAGTAAAAGTGAGGTAGACAGTCTATGGAGTAATGCTGACAAATCACTGGACTCAAAAGTATGTTTGAAATCCTTTCCATTCAGTTATAGTTTTATGTAATAGCAAAACACAAATTTAAGCATCCATAGAAGACTGTTACCTACTGAGAGTAATGGATAAAATAAAAAACCAAAAAACAAAACAAAAAACAAGAAAAAACCCCTCCTTAGTAAATACCAAAGAATTTATTTTTCTTCTCAAGGAAATGCTCTTAAGACAAAATTTATATATAAGAATATAATTTATAAAATAGATAAACTTATTAAAGATATACTATTTAATGATCAACAAAGCGTCTCCTTCTTGCCACTAAATACATATGTATTTTTTTCAAGTCAGTCATGTTGAAATACTATGTAAATAATTTGTTCACTATATGGGAACTGTGTTGGCATCCTGTTCTTGCTTTTGTGGACAGAAAGTATTTCCAATGAAAAGCAGGGCAGGAAAGGCTGATTGTAAATGATGAGGAAAAGATAATCTTTTAAAATGCAGTCTTTGTTAAATGTCCAGTCAAAGAGGAAATGAGCATGTCTACAAATACTTTTGTAAGTATGTCTGGAAATACCAAAGAATCTTGCCAACATCATAAATTAAACATAAAAATTGAAGTCTTTTTCAGAATACATAGAACCAAACAGACTGATCAAGTCATTTTAAATTTAAAACATGAAAAAAAAAATACTATCATTTTAAAAGCTACTGTGTAACACTTGGGTCAAATTTATATAAACAGCAACAATATATTTCTCATATTTACTAAGGAAAAAACTGGATAAACTGAACAGTTTAACCATATATGGGACTGGATGGTGATTTGTGATATTAATAATAGAAACTGTGTAAGCAGTTAAAGAAAATGCCATCCAAACCTTACCCATTCTGGGAAAATGTTATTGTTAAAATTATCTATTCAATTTGTGGCTGATTTACAAATGGGCTTGAAAAAGAAAGTATATTTACAAAAAGTTATATATACATATATATATTTTTTTACTATAACTCAAATACGATTTTAAAATGTTTCCATATTCATCACACTATGTTTCATTCTAGATTAAAGAAAGAGAATACTACCAAACAGGTACTGCAGAATATACTGAGGTCCAGACTTCCTGTCTCTGCAAGTTCAACTATTGTCTTTATATGGGGAAAAGAAAAAAAAAAGGAAAAGATTAGCATTATATGTAAACAGGACACAGTAAAAAAAAAAATGTACTTATGTACTTTTTATGTAAAAAAAAGAACTTTTCTATTCAGTTTATTTACTAAATATTTAGATAGAAACTTTATTTAGTAAACATTCTATTTACTCAAAAGTTGATTTCTAGACTACCTGAACCAAATCAACATTTAAAGAACACTAAAATATAATATGCATAATAAACCTGCCAAATGTGCCAACAAGTTCTCATTTGCTCTGTGAAGAACTCAAAGATGTTAAAGAGTTTCAGTGAAATTCAGCTGATTCAAGGGAGGTTAAGGTTGTTAAATTCTATTGCCATACAGATCAATAAGTTTACTGTTTTCTTGCCCCAGACTTCAGCCCTATACATGATTCCATTCATAAATATGTAAAAACATATTAGAACAAAAAGATCCCAGAACTCCTTAATTTTAAGCGCATCACTACCAAATTATTCTCTTTGTACTTACTTTGTGTAATATCCCTTAAGAAATGGGACTACTTTTTCTCTTTCTTTGTATCCCCAATGATTAGTAAGATGTCTGGCATAATAGGTACTTAATAAATACTAGTTGATTGATGGAGTAACAGTAATAAATGAAAGGTTTCCTTATGGAATACAATGATGTTCTCAGAATCAGGAAGAAGCAGTTCAAGTTCCACTCCTGACATTTTGGGAAAGTGACTTAACTTTTCAGTGCTCCAAGAAACTTTCTAAGATCTCAAGTTGTAGAGAATGTGTCAATCTGCATTAGTAGAGGAAGTGTCCTTATCTGGGAGGTCCTTAATACTAATGAAATGACAGATTCAGTATCTATTCGCTAATACCAATATGTAATAATTTACAGTTTTCAAAGTGTTTTCATGTTATAACTTAAAGCAAACAAAGTTATAATCTCAGTTATAACTTAAAGCAAAAGATATGAGAAGTATCTATCTCTGTATCTAGCTATCTACCTACACACACACACATATGGAATTATTTAGGGGATTAAAAACTCTGTTAACAACATTAGGTACTTTAAGAAGAGGGAGCATTTATTTATTTAAAAAAAAAAAAAAAAGGCAGTCCTTAGTTCTGGCAGGGTAACTCAAAAGTTTTTTAAGTTGGATCTAATATTGTATTTGAAACAGTGATATAATGGTGAGCTACTAACATTCCTATGCAAGAATATAATGTGCATTTTTTTAAAATGACTACAAAACTAAAGATCCTAAGCTTTTTTGTTTGAAACAATAACCAAAAAAGCTACCTTATTTTCAGCAATTTTTTTCATGTCCTGAATAGATTTCTATAGATCATGGAATATCACAATCCTCAAAGAATCAAAATTGCAAATCATCCCAAGACTAAAGGAGAGACACATGATGGATTTAAGTAGGCTGCGATATATGACCAAGCCAGACTTTTACACAAGAAGTGGCACAAAAGATATGTATCATCAAAAAAGAAAATGGGCTAGACATGTATTGAGAATGAAGGATAACTTAAATGGTGCTGAACTGGTACCCTCATAATTTTAAGGGTCCTAGAGAAAGCTCCCAATACTTTGAGTAAATCCCCCTCTCCAAAGGATTTATGGGTGCATTGCCAGATCCCAATTAGTATAAACTATGAATCCTCCAACGTGATTCTTATTAAAAATCTGTATATTTCCACTGGCCTGGAATCAGAAAAATAGGAAACTAAAGCAATAAGAAAAACTAAGGTCATCAAGATGTTGGGGAAAATAGTTTAAGAAAATAGGATTTTGCTATATTTTGAGGCCAAATTAACAAAGAAATTTATCATTACGTAACCTCCAGAGGGGGGAAAAAAAAAAACCAATGGTTTTGGTTCTAACATAAATATGAGGCAGACACCTACCTTTTCAAAATGTTTAGCATTTTTGTAATGTTAGCCAAGTTTTCCTTATATTGAAACAAAATGTTACTTCTATAGTTCATAATTATTGTTCTCAGTTCTATTCTCTCAACTCCCAAAAAATAAAGTTTAATTCCATTGCTATAAAATGGCTCTTCAAAAAATTCAGGATAACTATGACATCTTTTTAAATTATTAATAAAGATTTTTATTTTCAAGACATATACAAGGATAATTTTTCAATAATAACCTTTGCAAAACCTTGTGTTCTCAATTCTCCCCCTTCTCCCCAACCCCCTCCCCTAAATGGCAAGTAATCCAATATATGTTAAACATGTTAAAAAAAAAAAAAGTTAAATCCAATATATGTATACATATTTATACAATTATCATGCTATACAAGGAAAATCAGATCAAAAAGGAAAAAAATGAGAAAGAAAACAAAATCCAAGCAAACAACAAAAAGAGTGAAAATGCTAAGTTGTGATCCACATTCAGTTCCCACAGTCCACTCTCTGGGTGTAGATGGCTCTCTTCATCACAAGATCATTGGTACTGGTCTCAATAATCTGTGACATCCTCTTTAACAGCTCATTCCCAATTCTTTTTTTTTTTGCTTTCCATGTTTGTTTATTTTAAATACACATTGTTTCATGAATTATGTAGGGAGAGAAAAATCAAAGCAAAAGGCAAAAATCACAGGAGATTAAAAAAAAAGTGAACATATCATATGCTGATTTATTATTCAGTCTCCTTAGTTCTTTTTTCAGGATGTAGATGGCTTTTCTGTCAAAATTCTCAATTCTTTCAAGGCATGGTTTTTAGTCCGATCAGTTTTGCCATTCTAGCTTCATATCTGACCTTTGCACTAAAGCCAATAGCCTATCTATGGGTTGACCAAGGCAGAAAAGGCAAGACTCAAAAGTCCTTTGTCCTGACTCCTACACCTCCATTAGTCTGGCTTAAGACCAACTTCTTTACCTGCCACATGACACTGAGAATTCTTTTTGAGGGCAAATTGTGCAGAGCCTCAATCTTCTTCATTGTTACAAAGGAATGTCTAACTACATCTTCCCACTGTAATTTCACAAATTTTTTTAAACAGTATAAAATTTTGTATATGTCTAATACATCTTATCTTAGATTTTGCTCACTTTTAACCTTTTTTTTTGTATTGATTGTTAAAGTCTCATAAAGCAAAATGGATTTTTAAAATGGGTTATAATATAATAACCAAATAAATAAATCTGAATTTAGAACAAGATAGCAAAACCTGTGTTTCTTAGTGCATGATTTTATTTTACCAATCAGAAAGGAACCACTTTGTCAATTCAAGGCTTATTTGGGAAAATTTTCATAGGTGTGTCTGAATAGAAGGGCAAATGATAGTTTTTAGAAAAATGTTTTACTACCTTCTTTCTCCTGACATAAATAACCCTGTGATAACATAAGGATGGAAGCAAGTAGGTGACTCAGTGGGTAAAACTCTGATCCAGGAAGACCCGAGTTCAAATTCAACCTTAGACTCTTGTTAGAATCCTTACAAGCTATTAAGTCATTAGAATTGACAAAGACAATAATTATCTAATTTAGCATGGTTCAGTATGATCTGATCTTACAAGGAGATGTTATGGGCCAGAACTTGAAACAAGGTACTAAGTAGAACTGATAGAAACAATGCTTGTGTTCGCACCTTAGAAAGCTCATATAAGCAAGAAGCTCTCAGGGCCAAAGAGCGCTCTGGGACAGACACAGAAGCACTCTGGGAGGAAGCCCACAAGCCCACTCTCGGAGGTGAAGTCAGATTCATTTACTTTATTTCACACCACAGTGGTGGCTGGCCTCCTGTACTTCCCCCACTGAGACCAAGGCTGGTCTGAAAGGCTCTCCAGAAAGCTGCCCAGCCCCAGGCAAGGAGACAAGAGATTCATTCCATCTTTCACCCTGGTGCTGGCTGGAGACATTTGGAGTTGAGCTAGAGGCAAAAGACTAACAACGAGAACTCTCGGAACCAAGGAAAGCTGAGGCATCTAAGAAAGCTACCTGGGCCCAAGGAAGGAGAAAATAAACATTTGAACTTTTAACACCTGGCTGCATTTGAGGTGATTATTACTCTGAACCGAAACTAAGGCTGCCTCCAGAAAACCTCCCCAAGAAATCTGCTCCCAGAGAGAACCATTATATTTTAAAGAAGAGAACACCACAGACTCTTACTAGCTGTGTGACATTGAACAAGTTTCTTAACTCTCTTTGCCTCAAATCACCAAAGAAGAAAATGGCAAACCACTTTAGTACCTTTGCCAAGAAAATTCCATGGGCAATACTGGTAGACTAGAGTATACCAGTTGGTTAAGAAGAATCAGACATGACTGAACAATTGAAGAACAACAGCATGGGGTTTTAGAGGTCAAATTGTTAATCACTCATGTTTTTTCTTTCTTTTTCTTCTTTGTTGTCAGCCTATTATCTTTGCCTTTATCTTTTAAAAAATGGACAACTCAAATATTATTTGTACTTTTTCTTTCTTTTGATTATTTGCCATTGTGTTACTTCTCAGTGTGAAAGCCTCAAAGCTTTCTCCTTTTAGAAATTACTTTGTATGTACTTTGTGTACATGTTCTATATTTTTCTCTTGGATGTGAGCTATTTGTAAGAAGACTCATTTTTTATTTTAATCTTTATATTTCAGTGGCCTATGATCTGCATATGTTACATGTTTAATAAGTGATGAAATGAATTCAAACATCTCTTGATTTTAATCTAGAGAATCACAAGCCTCTCCATTTTAATTGCAACCACCTCTAATGGTTTTGTGCGAATGAAGGCTGACGTCAAAATAGTCACCTTGTGAGGCTATACACTTTTGTGGAGGGATGTCTGTCACACCTCCACCACCCAAACCAACAGTTAAGAAACAGGGTACAGTTAAGAAAGGATATATTTATGCATATATATTGAGACACACACATACACACACCCCTACTTCTCTTTTCTATTCCTGCCTACTCTTTGCTTTAATTCTGCTTTTTAACTTGCTTTATTACTATTTAATCTGTCTCCATCCATAGATCCCTCCCTTATCTTCTTTCCTCAGCATTTGCTTCCCTATCTGCCATCCCCCCTTATTTCTTTATAGATTTTAGAGAGTGCTATACCCTTTATAGTATATATGTAGTGTTTCCTACTTAACCCATTCCCAATGTGAGCAGGGTTTTAGAACTACAAGCCCTGGTCCCCCATCTATGCCTTTGTGTCTATTCTTCCACCGCACCTCATTTGTATAACATGATTACTATTTTTATCTTAACTCTGCCTCAGTATTTCTTTTGAGTTAGTCTATTATTGTCAATCTTAAACATATATGATTCTAGGACCTGAGTGAGGTCTTTTATTATGGCTGCTGGTAAGTCCTGAACAATTCTTATTGTAGCTCCAGCATATTTGAATTTTCTTCTTGTTTCTTGCAAAATTTGGCAATAACATTCCTATGTGTTTTCCACAAAGGATCTCACTGAGGCAGTGATCAGTGAATTTTTTTCTATTTCTACTTTCCCTTCATGCTCTATCACTCCAAGACAATTGTCTTACATTAAAATTTTCTTACATTATTCAGTCAAGGTTCTCTTTTTTTGGTCACAGCTTTCAAACAGTTCAATTATTTTTTTATTTTCTCTTCTTGACGTGTTCTGTAGGTCTGTTGTTTTTCTTATATTGTACATTCTGCTTTTTTTTTTATTCTTTTCTATTTTGTTATTTATTGATCTCTCATAGCTTCACTGGCTTTCCCTTGACCGATTCTAATTTCTTTTCTTTTCTTTTTTTTTTTAATATAGCTTTTTATTTACAAGATATATTCATGAGTAATTTTTCAGCATTGACAATTGTAAAATCTTTTGTTCTAATTTTCCCCCTCCTTCCCTCCACCCCTCCTCCAGATGGCAGGTAGACCAATATATGTTAAAGTATATGTTAAATACAATATATACATATATACATATTCATACAGTTATTTTGCTGTACAAGAAGAATCGGACTTTGAAATAATGTACAATTAACCTGTGAAGGCAATAAAAAATGCAGGCAGACAAAAATAAAGGAACTGGAAATGCTATGTAGTAGTTCACACTCATTTCCCACTAGGTATAGCTGGTTTTATTCCTTACTGAACAATTGGGACTGATTTGGTTCCTCTTATTGTTGATCAGAATTGATCATTATATAGTATTATTGTTGAAGTATATATGATCTTCTGGTCCTGCTCATTTTACACAGCATCAGTTCATATAAGTCTCTCCAGGCCTTTCTGAAATCCTCCTGCTGGTCATTTCTTACAGAACAATAATATTCCATAACATTCATATACCACAATTTATTCAGCCATTCTCCAAATGATGGGCATCCACTCAGTTTCCAGTTTCTGGCCACTACAAAGAGGGCTGTCACAAACATTCTTGCACATACAGGTCCCTTTCCCTTAAGATCTCTTTGGGATATAAGCCCAGTAGTAACACTGCTGGATCAAAGGGTATGCACAGTTTGATAACTTTTTGAGCTCCAATTTGAGTTCCAAATTGTTCTCCAGAATGGCTGGATGTATTCACAATTCCACCAACAATGTATCAGTGTCCCAGTCCAATTCTAATTTTTTTTTATTATTTTTTTTATTTATTATAATAACTTTTTATTGATAGAACCCATGCCAGGGTAATTTTTTTTACATCATTATCCCTTGCACTCACTTCTATTCCGATTTTTCCCCTCTCTCCCTCCACCTCCTCCCCTAGATGGCAAGCAGTCCTATATATGTTGCCAATTCTAATTTTCAAAGAGTTATTTTTGTCTTTGAGACTATCTCCTCTTCTAGTTGGTTAACTTTCCCCCCCTCCCCATAATCTTGGATTTCTTGATGGTTTTTATTTTGTTTTTCCTCAATAACTCTCGTTTGATTTTTAAATTCATTTTTGAGTTCTTCTATACATTTTCTGGGCAGGGAGCCATTTCACATTACTCTTTGGGGTAGAAACCTTTTTTATTTCAGTGTCCTCTTCTGAAAATGAATCCTGATCTTTCCTATTCCCATAGCTAGTTTCTATTGTGGGGTAGATTATTCTTTGCTGGTTCATTTTTAAAATAAGAAGTATTAGTGTAAGTCCCTCTAATCCTGGGGGAGGGGGGGGGAGAGGAGAGAAGGGAGGAGGTGAGGCAATGGTGCCTCTGGCTTTACTTCAGTTCATCCTTCCAACCTAGAACCCCAAACCAAGAACTCTATCCTGCCCCACTGCCTCCACACTTACAGGTATGCTGGTTCCTTCTCACCAGGGGCCATACAGCTGGACCTGGAGCTCCTAATCAGCTGAGGATCACTTAAGTCTTCTCGAACACAGACCTGACTACACAGTTCAGGAGGCGAAAGCGTCTGTGGCTCCTACTGAGGCTCTAGCCATACCAGTCAGCCCCAAGCTCCCCACAGAGTGTTTCTGAGAGCTTGCTGAAAGGTATCTGCATTTCACATGGATTAAATCCAGGTCCCTGATCTTTCTTCAGATCTTCTTGAATTGTACCTTGCTCTGCTCCAAGTCTTCTTGGTTTTTTGCCAGTCTATGTTCTCCCTGTGATGCAAACTTGTTCTATTTGAGGCAGAAATATGGAGAGTTTGAAATTTACCCCCTACTCTGCCATCTTCCCAGAATATCCCCTACCCCCCTCTACCTGCTTCCTAAACAACACACTTTTCTCTCTCTACCTCTACCACATATTTTTCAGGGACTGAGTCAACACTAGGAGCCAAGTATTTCAAAAAAAGGAACTTTGCAAGATTGGAGGTAAAAACTATGGGGGCAAGTTAGAACAGGGGGCGAGGGGAGATAGAAAGCACAGCAAGCAGTAGAATGAAGTTAATTTGTGTAAGGCCAGTATGTTGTATAAGTTGTAAAACTTAGTAAATGTAATGAGTTGACAACATGACTAAAATTAGTTGAAGGATTGAAATACAAATCCAAGTTGTTGGAGATCCATTGCTCAGAACTATATTTGTATCTTGCAGACCAATTCAAATTATTGCTCAGTATTTTTCAGAGAAAATGCAACTCAGCACCAGAAATCTAAAAAACATCTAAAACTGATCTAAACTTAAATGTCTGCCAAACTAGTTTCTTCTTCCTTTTTTTCTTTCTTTCCTTTCTTTCTTTGTTTGTTAAGGCAATTGGAGTTAAATGACTTGCCCAGGGTCACACAGTTTGGAAGTGGTAAGTGTCTGAGACCAGGTCCTCTTGATTTCAGATCTGGTGCTCTATCCATTGTGCCACTTAGCTGCCCCATGCCAAACTAGTTTCTAGTTTTTCCAGAAGTCTTGTCCAATTAAGAGCTCTTCCTCTGGTAATTTATAATTTGTGCTCTGCATTTTATTAAACATTGAACTAATATTTTTAGTTATTTTTGAGTCTCAGTCTGTTCCAATGATTTATTTTTTATATTTTCAACCAATAACATAGTTATTAATTTTATGCGGTAGTTTTAAGATGAAGAATTGTATCATTTGTAGAGGATTAGCTTTGGAGTCAGGAAAATCTGAATTTGAGTTCTGCCTCTGACCAATGTGTGACATCAATTAGTGATTCAGTGCCTTACCTGTCTCTCCAAGACTAAACATTGCAGATGAATTATGGTCTACTTTGGTGGAGGCAATGTACACATCCACATAACCAATGAAATCACATGTTACACCAAACAAAAGAACTGATATCTTTTTTTTTTTTTTTTTTTTGGCTGAGGCAATTGGGGTTAAGTAACCTGCCCCAGGTGACACAGATAGGAAATGTTAAATGCCTGAGGCCAGATTTGAACTCAGGTCCTCCTGACTTCAGGGCTTGTAGAACACAATCACTGTGCCACCTGGCTGCCCCCAAGAACTGATATCTTTAAAACATAATACGCAACTGTATAAACAAATATGCTACATGGCACTATCTCAGTACTACCGTGGTAGCAGAGGAGAGTCTCTGAATTATACTTTTCTTGAAATTAGTATGGTCATAAAAGAGTAGGCTGGGGCAGCTAAAGTACTAGTCCTAGAATCAAGAAAACCCGAGTTCAAACCCAACATCAGACACTTACTAGCTGTGTGACCTTGGCAAGTCACTTAACCCCAATTTCCTTTAAAAGGAATTTTGTTTTTTTTAAACAGGCCTACTACCTCTTAGTTATAAATGGATAGTTTCAGCTAGCCCCGTGTATACCTTTCCTTTACCCTAACTGTTCTTGCACAAGACAAAGAAAGAGGTAAACTGTCTTGGACCCCGAGGTCAACATCAGATAAGCAAGCAAGTCAGGAAATCTTTATATTTCTTTCCCTAAAAACACAGCCCTCTAAAAGTAATGATGGAAAGTGGGCCATATTTAAAAGGACACTTGCCCCATAAAGATCTATTTCTCTTTGGCAAACTGTTGCTTCTCCTAGATTTATATCTATCTATCTATCTATCTAATTTTAATAAAGTAGGCTTTCTTGTCACAGCCAATTTTATTAACACTTTTACTTCTACACAAAGCAATTAATGCAAAACTAGTACAGTAAATCCAGTGAAAATTTTGCACTGCTTAGTTAAGAATTAAGGAAAAAGGAAGGGAACAAGTATTTATCAAGTACCGACCAAACCTTGTGCTAAGTGTTTTACAAGCACTACATTTGATCTTTACAACAACCCTGGGAAGTAGATATCATTATTATAACCATTTTACAGTCGAGGAAACTGAAGCAGATAGTAGCTAAACTATTCGATCAGGCATCATAGAGCTTGTAAGTTCTGAGTCCAGATAAGAACCCACCCAGGTCTTCCTGACTCCAGGTCCAGCATTCTATCTATTCTATCACCTAGCTGTTAAAAATATCTAAAGAAGCAGAAGTTGATATTTTTAAAAGTAGAGCTATTAAAAATATTTTTAACTTCAATGGAAAAAATGGTGAAATTCACTTTACCAATTTTTCAAAATATTGTATCTTTTTATCAATACTTCTTGTTCATATTTCTGCACATACTTTCCCTTTTTTCTCCTAAGATTTGTGAGAAAAAGAAGCAATTCCACAAAACCAAATAACATAATGATCATGTCTGACATTGTACATAAAAATAATATACTAAATCTATAGTTTCCCTATCTCAACAGAAAAGGGAAGACATTTTAGCCACATTTTTTATCATTCCTTACTGAGTGCCTGCCACCTGGATGAAACTTATCTACTTAATCAAGCAATGGATGCTTAACTTTTGTTAAATTACTGCAAATACATTTGGAGAAAAAAAATAAAGAGTATTACTATGTATTTATACACACAAGCAAAGAATGGTGTTTAAAGAGATCAGTTCTTTTTTTTAATACATGTGATTTTGCTGGCATGGAGAGTTCTGGAATACATTGCCTCCATCAAAGAAGACCACAACTCATAATATTTAGTTCTGGAAAGCCAGGTAAATCACTAAGACACTAAGGGACTCACATGGCCACATGTTGGTCAAGGCAGAACCCAAATTCAGGTCTTTTTGACTCCAAAGCTAATCCTCTATAAATGATACAACCCTGCCTCTTAAAACTGCAGTATAAAACTGTAATAAACAAGATATGTTATTGGTTGAAAATACTGCAAGAGACTAAGACAAAGAAATAACTAAAAATATTAGTACAGAACTTGATAAAGAATAAAGAAGAACAGAAATTACTAGAAGAAGATCTTCCTATTGGACAACACTGCTAGGAAAATGAGCAACCAATTTGGCAGAAATTAATTTTTGGATCAGCATTTTAAATCAACTGCCATAATAATCTCCAAATGGATATAAACAGAAAAGGGCAAAAAAAATTTAGATGAAAATGAAAAGAAATAATTTTTACAATTATGACTAGCAGGAAGATTCTTAAGGACAAAAGAAAAGCTTGTAAATGAACAATTCAAAGCAGCAATAAAAGAAACTGTCAAATGGGACAAATATCTATTTTTCCATTCTTTCTGATAAGATCAAAAGCCATTCTTCAATAGATCAGTGGTACAAGAATATGAACAATTTTTTAAAAATAATTTTATCAATGACCATATGAAATAATGCTCCAAATCACTGAAAATTACAGAAAAGTAAATTTAAACAATTCTGAGACCCAATTTTATACCCAACAAAATGGCAAGGACGATAGATAAAAGAGTCAATGTTAGAGAAGCTATGACAAGACAGACATGCTGACATTTAAAATGCCATATTTTAGCTGGTGAAGCTGTGGGTTTATTTAACCATTCTGGATAACAATTTGGAATTACAGCAGCAAAAGGGACTACATTGTTCATACTCTTTGCTCCAATGATCCCAACACCATGCACATATCTTAGGGTCAAAGAGAATAAGAAAGGCTCTATGTTTACCAAAATATTTATCACACTTTTTTGTGATGGCAAAAAAGTGGAAACAAAGGGGGCACTATCAATTGGGGAATCAGCTGGATAAATGGTAGTAAATGAATGCAATTAGTTGATTATTATTGTATCCTGAGGAATTTAGACAAAATGGTTAGACTTCTACGAACTACACAAAAAGAAGTAAGGAGAATCAGCAGACCAATAGACACAATGAATACAATAACATAAATGAAAATAATGAAAGTAGCCCAACTAGGATTAACTGTAAAATTAACTTGTAATTGTAAAGTTAAAAAAATATAATCGACTCAGAAGAACTGATGATGAAACAAACATTAAACAAAGACAGAAAGGACTCTGAATGTGTTTTTTCTCTGAAAGTTTGGGAAGTTAAGAGCAAGAATCAAGGGTTGGGACTACTCAAATGGATGTCAAAGATTCAGTTTTCTGAAGATCATATTTTATTTAAAGAACAGCTATTAAGCTCCTAATTTAATTTACATTTACGACAACTATATATAATAAGATTAGTTTATCTGGTTTCTCAGTCCATATTAGATTATAAGCAGAAAACTAGAAACCAGGAGAGAAGTATGGATTATTAATAACAATAAAAAGTGAAAGCTGACTATGAAGAAGGCAAAAAATCCACAGAAAGCACATGAAAATATTCAAAATGCATAACAAATCAGGATCACTGTTAGTCCAAATAGCCCCTGTGTAATTCAATAGCCTCTGTATTACAGCAAAATGCAATACTGATCTAGACACTTAAGTAACCAAAAAAGGGAAGCAAATAAACTTCTAAAATATATTAAATATTATATCTTCTTTGGAGTTCTTCATTATTTGTATTTATACACGTTTTACAGAATACTCTCAGATAATGTTTTGACTTCTAAGAATTACTCTATGTGTGGGGCTGTATTTAATCTCAGCCAAAAGGCTACTAAAGTCACATTATACTACTATAATATATGCTTGTACAGTAGTAGTTAATAGTAGTAATGGTGATAGTGGTAGTATATGACTATAGTTCAAGTACTTCTACTTAATTAAGCAATAGATATTAAGCAGCTTTTAGCTAAGGAATTTACTAAAAGGTGGTATAGTGATAAATGGTAGCAACAAAATATTCTTTATTATAAATCAGATACACCTAGATAGGACTTTTCTAGGATTTATGTGTCAGGCAGGCTGAACTACTATCATGACCTTGATGGAAAAGTCTAGAAGTCTTTGGAATATCAATGCCTCTGTTCTCACATTTATATTCATTAAGTGATCTCTGACCTAGCAAGCACTTAATAAATTACTGTCTTTTTAGCTGGTATTCTGAAGCAACACCTATAAGTAAAAAGCTGGCAGACTTGACAGAGTATTTTGTATCAGAATCCTATCCCTCTTTTTAATGGAAATGGGATGGGGGAGAGGGTCAGAAGAAGAAGAGAGGGAAAAAGGAAAGAGAGGGAATTGGGAGAAGGAAGAAGATGCAGAGTTAATAGAGAGGAAGGAAGGAAGAGGGAAAAATAGGAAGGGAGGAGAGGAGGAAGGACAGGGATTCTCCAAATGGATACATGAAATAAAAGGTGACATCGTAATTAAATTAAAGGAACAAGCAAAAAATTACCTTTTTGATCTACAGATATAAGAAGTTAACTGACTAAAAGAGATAGTAAAGATTACATGAAAATAAAATGGATAGTTATAGTAGTTATAGTTATAAAATATACAAGTTTTGTACCACAATTTAAAGCAGTTAAAATTTAAAAAGAAGTAGATTAACTGTAAGGAAAAAAAATCTACAAGTTTTTGTTTTGTTTTGTTTTTTGGATAAGGGTCTCATTTCCAAGATATTTATAAGCATCAAAACAATTCCCCAATTGATAAAAGGTCAAAAGATATGAACAGGCAGTTTTCAAAAATAGAAATCCTAGCTATCAACAACCATATAAAATTAAAAGAACTTTGAGGTTCTACCTCATACCTGTCATAATGGCAAAGATGACCAAAAAGGAGAAGCTGTAGGAAAAGAAGCATGTTAATGCACTACTGATAGAACTATAAATTGGACCAGCCATTCTAGATAGCAATTCAAAACTATGTCCCATAAGTCACTAAACTGTGAATTACCTTTTGACCCATTGGTGCCCCAACTAAGTTTGCACCACAAAGATATTTAAAAAAAAAAAAAAAGGAAAAGGATATGTACAGTACTTAAAGCATTTCTTTTCAAAGCAGCAGAAACCTGGAAATGAAGAAGTACCCTACCTGTTGGGAAGTGACTAAACAAATTATGGTCTATGAATAAATAGAATGTTATTGTGCAATAAAAAAATGCAAAGTGGAGAGCTTCAGAGAAAATTGGAAAGAGCTCTATGAAATGATGCAGAATAAAGTAAGTAGAACCAAGAAAATGATTTACACAAGTAGAACACTACAGAAAAACAACTTTGAAATACTTTAGAAGTGAATGGTTCAGTGACAAACCATAATTACAGAAACCAAATATGAAGCATGTTACTCATCTTCTGCCAGAAAGCTAATAGACTTATAAAACCACTACAGAAATTTGTAGATTTTTTTTTAATGGAGAGATTTTAATCTTTCTTTTACTATTGTTCAATGGAAAAGGAGAGAAAGAAAATAAATGTGGTGGTGAAGAACTGGCAATCAGCCAACTAGCTTAAGCAATCCACAAACTATTTCTTAATGCAATAAGAGGTATATTTACAAGGCAAAATAAGCAAGAATACAATGGACTTGAAATACGCCTTTAATAATTCTGAATTTATCAACTGGTGAGTCATCTTTACTCATGGCTTTCCAAAGAGGATGTGTCTTGCCTTAAGCTTTGTCCTTAACTTGCAGTTTTGAATTTATTTGGTAGGGACAAATAAACAGATCAATAAAAAGCTGGAAGTTTTAACTTAATCTTTAGTGCCAGTTACTAGTATATACTGTATTAAATTAATGCTCATGTATTTAACTTCTGTCCACAGCCCTCATCGATCTTTTCCCATGTTCATATTCATTCAGAGATCTCTGACCCAGCAAGTAATTAATACTTCCTGTTTGACTGATATTTTAATGCAATGGGTTTAAGTAAAAAGCTGGAAGAGTGTGAAAGATATTTTTATTTATAAAATTTCTTTACAGGTAACTTCTTTCCAAGAAAATTTTTAAAAAATGTTTTCCAAATGCTTTTTGCATATGCTGGTTGTATTATATATTCTCTGGGATCTCCTTTTAGGTATCTGATTACTCCTTTACAATCTCCTGTGTTGAGTCATCATTATTCATCTGTGTCCCCTAAATGCTCTCTCATAGATCTCTTTTTTCTTTATATTACATCTTTAGTGACCTCATCAGACAACCTGGATTTATTTATCATCATGATGATAACTCAATCATAATCAAAATGGAACTTATTATCATTTGTCCAAAAGCACTGCTCTCCACTTAAAAACAAACAAAAACTCTCCACTATTTCTCTTGAGAGGCACCACCCTCTTTCTAGTCACCTAGATTTAGAACCATGGTGTCATCCTCACTTTTCATTTCTTTTCATCCCATATATCCAATAAATTGCTAAATCTCTTTACCACATCTCCTTGAGACTGTCCTTAGCACTGTCAAATGATTCAGTTTCAGAAACCGATATCATTTTATCAGTGGAAATGATATTAAAGAGACATTATCATAAGCTTTGCCATTACATCCTAACTATGTGATCTTCCCATCTGACTTACCACTGAAATCTTCTATATGTATTATTTCCCCCATTAAATATTGAGTCCTTGAATACAGGGAATGTTTTATTTTTTTATTTGTATCCCTACCACACAGGCACAGTGGTTTACACATTATAAGTGCTAAATAAATGCTTTACTCATTGATTCATGAATCCATTCATGCATTTATTTATTCCTCTTATCTTAGCTCACAAGAGACATCATCCTAGTTAAGCTCTCTCCCAGAATATTATAATGGACTCTTAACTGGATCTCTCAGTTTACCTCCTCCATCCTTCACATACCAGTTACCTTTTCAATGCACAGATCTGAACATGTTACTTCTCTACACAATCAACTTCAGTGGTTTTCTTTTACTTCTAGGATTAAATATAAACCCCTCTGTTATGAATTTAAAATTCTCTATTATCTAGTCCCAAACTTATCTTTCCAAGCTTATTAATACATCATAAGTAAACAACACACTTATATTTCATGCATGTTATGATCCAAACAAGAAGGCAGAATTTCTCATTATTTCTCACACATGACAATCAATCTGCTTCCAAGCAATACAGGTTATCTTTGACATTTGGAATTCCTTCCTTCTTTGTTTTCCCCTAAACTTCTTGCAAGGCTCACCCTAGGGTCACCTTCTACATGAAACTTTTCCTCACTCATTTAAAATGTCTATATTGTCTTCCCAAACTAGAGTTAAGTAACCAATGCCAAGGACTGTTAAATGCCAAGGACTGTTTCTTTTGTATTTTTTATCTTATACCAATGTACAAAGTAGACATTTCAAAAATGTTTGTTTACTGATTACATGTGAACTTTTAATGAACAGCCATTTTACTAATAATGAATTTTATTTTGATTATACCTCATTTCTATTATTTTTTTTAAAAGAGAAAGACCCTTATGCTGACAAAAATTTTGAGGAAAATAATTAATTGGAGGAAGGGAGAAACTCCACAAAAATAGTAGTCAGGAAAAAAAAAAACTTTTTAAAGTTTTTTTTTTAATATATGTATGCATATATTATAATTTTATAATATGACAATAAAATGTCATGTCCTTAACTTTGAGTCATTAATATCACATATGCTCACCCAAAGCATATAAACTCACAGATTCACTATTCTGTTTAAATTAACATTATAATAAACATAAAATACATGCAAGTAAATGTCCATTTATTGGAAAATAGCTAACACTGTGGCATATGACTAAAAGAATAGTACTGTCCTTTAACAAATAATAAATACGAAGGGTAAAAAGAATGATGAGAAGACATATTAGCTGATACAAAATGAAGCAGAACCAGAGAAACAATAGACATACTGTTAACAATGTGAATAAAAGGAATACAAAATGGAATACTGTATAATTTTAATGATCAGGCATAAATGTATCTTCCTCCCTTCTTTGCAGGCATGGGGGAGATTATGAGTATAGAACATTACACATATTATCTGCTAGTGCTGATTATTTTAACTGAACTTTCCCCCTTTTTCTTGTTCTTTTTAATATCTAAGGAGGTGAAAGCAGAGGAATATATTTAGAAGTTGATGAACAAAAGATATTAATAAATTTTTTAAACCCAGGAAAAATTTTAATTTGCAATTAAATTATGATATAACTTTAATTATATTTTCATGCCATCTACAAGTAATTAACAGGAATTTGGTGGTTAAACTGTAAGTAATTTAAAAAAGTAAATGGATTTATCTCCAGTTACCTTTTTCTTCTGCTCTTCTGTAGCTTTAATAATTCCTGGGTCTGATTTCCAAGACTTTCCAAAATTGTAGAAAAGTGCAACACTATTGGCAAGGAATGGAAGATGAATGAATAAAAAGTTGAGATGTGCCTAAAGTTAAGGAATCTAAAGAAATAGACAATAATACTGAGGGTTTTTTTTTCAAAAACTTTTTCATTTTTCAAAAATCTAGAAAGTTAAAAAGATTGGTAGAATGATAATTACCATAACCTTTCAACTTAAAAGTCACAATATAATATTGTAATGAATATATTAAATATTAATCTCAACAATTTTGTAAGTTTTCAAGTAAGCTATAATAAGTAAATTAATTTTTTTTTTTTGGCTGAGGTAATTGGGGTTAAATGACTTGCCCAAGGTTACACAGCTAGGAAGTGTTTAACATCTGAGACCACATTTGAATTCAGGTCCTCCTGACTTCAGGGCTGGTGTTCTATCTACTGTGCCATCTAGCTGCCCCTAGTTGGTTAACTATTTTTCATAAGGTGCCCCATAAATTAATTCTTTACATCAATTTAAAAATCTATGTCTCCAAAAAAAGCATAAAAGTAAACCAGCTGGCTTCTTAACTTCCAAAGAGTATATTTTGCCTTGAAGCAGTTAGGCAGCATAGTAAGTAGACAGAAGGCTGGACCAAGGATCAAGAAGATTTAAGTTCAAATTCTGTCTCAGATTCTTATATTCTTACATTCTGAGACAAATTCTGTTTGTTTCAGCTTCCTATCTATAAAACAGGAATAATAATAGCTTCTATTTCCTAGGTCACTATAAAAATAAAATATAAAGGACTTTACAAACCATAAAGATTCTTATAAATGCTAATTATTGTTATTATATTCTAAAAATAAGACTAGCATCCATACTACAAATATTTTTAAATAAATTAAAATTTTATTCAGCAGTATTGAAGCATTTCTTAAATGAAATGCCCTAAAATTCAATAGGGAGGCACAAAATAAATCTTTTAGCAGCTCTCAAATATTCTTACTATACAATAATTCCCCTCCCACTCCCTTCAGCTTAAAAAGACTTTTCATCCAGGAATGAAAATGGGATATTTATGCAACATTTTACATTTTAAAGTTATAAGTTAAAAAAAAATTAAAAATAAGAATGGAAATATTGATGTCAAATTCTACATGTTAATTGGTTGAACATTATGCAGATGGAAGCAAAATCACACAGAGCAATAACACAGCACTAAAGCCCAAAATATCTGGAATACTCATGAAAACTATTTCTAAGCTTTTTATGCTGGCAGAAGTATATGTAAGATTTTTCTTTCCAATTTAGTAGCCAGGCATTTTTATGTGTAGACTGTCTTCCATATTTTTAATACATTAAGCAAGAAGTAAAAACTGTTTTCTAAATAAAAGTCTTAGTTAAGAACAGAATGGAATTCAGTTGGTACAAATTAAAATATTGTTTCTGGATGGAAATCAGCAACTAAAGAAGGAAAAATATTTAAAAACTAATAAAAAGTCTTTAGCTTTTATACTAATTGCCATATGTGGCTTTCCCAAAAAGTAGCAAGAAAAATGTATTAAAAATTGGGAGTAGATGGGGCTAGACTTGATTAGTGCAGGATTACTTAAAAACATGGGTATTCTCTCAACAAAGTCAGACTAGCAATTGATCTACAACTTATATTCTTAAGAATTGCCTGGGGCATTGACAAAACCCAGAATCATATAACTCTTCAGAGGTAGAACAAGACTAGTTTTCTATACATAATTTCATGCCATCTTTCTTATTCAAACATCAAACTAATAATAACTGATGTTCACATAAAGCTTTATGAGTTACAAAACAGGATCCTCAATAGGTATTTAAGTACAATTGTCAGTGAAGTACATGGGACAATTATAATTAATCTTATTTGGATGAAGGGAAAACTGAGGCAGATAGAGAATAAGTTATTTGTCCAAAGTCAAATGCCAAAGCATTTTATAAGTGAATCGTGGATCTCAACTGAGGACCTATAATTCAAAACTGAATAGCTTATCCATTATGGAATAACTGCCATTGATAATTAACACCAATGGATTTGTGTTTATGTACTAATGAAAACGAAGAGATGGCCACACTAATCCTCACCTTGGAATATACATAATATAGATTCTGGTTTATTCCTTTAAAACTGTAGCTTTTTTGTAAATGTACAGAAGAATAAATACAGAGTAAAAAAAAAATTGGATTATCATTGAGATCATATGTGAGAATGTTTGGTAAACTGGTAGAACAAGAGATGTTATAGTTAAACTGCCTCTCCATAAGAAGAGATAGACTTGATTTCTAAAAGTCACATCCAGATGTAACAACTTAGAATACAGAAGTATTGATTAAATACCCAATTAGGTAGTACAAATCGGAGAAAAAAAAAAACAAACCCTCTATCATAATTAGTGTCCCCTTCTCATATTTAGTCTAATTTAGGATCTGATTATTTATATGTTTCCCAATCTGTATGGAAATAGTAGAAAAAACAAAAGGAAGGATGCAATAGAAATTAGCTAGGGCAGCTACTACCCCTTTTTTTCTTCCACAGTCTTACAACCTAATAAAAAATCTCATGCTTCTTTATAATTTACTTCTTCTATCTATGACTCATTTGCAAGCTCTTCCCTCCCTTCTTTCTTTTTTTCTACTCTCTCTCTCACCCATCCACCTATCTACCTATGTTCCTATTTCCTCAGATTAAAGATAAATCACAAGTGGTATGAATAATGAATATCATGAAGAGGTCACATGTGTTCATATTCACACTATTCGAAGTTATAGCTGTGTAAAATATGTTAACTGGTTCTAACTCAATGGAAGTAGTCTATGTGGAATTCAAATGATGTAAGCACTTTAGATTCATCATTCTTACTAATTTATAGGATATCCTGAGTTTAAAACTTTATTATGGTCAATAGAAGACATGAAGACTAGAAACATGGCTATATTATAGTAGAAAAAAGTTCAGTGGAACTCTTCCATATTTACTTAGGGATCTAGAATTTAAAGTTCTGTTAATGGTATGAAACTATAAGGATTCCCCTACAAGAAGATCACTGAATATGTATTTAAATATGTAAAAATTAAAGATTTAAAAACTAGTTAATTATATCTGTAGGCTGAAAACTCAAGTATTAGCAATGTATATAAGTTTCCAATTGATGCTCTAAGTTAATAAACTAAAAACAATCGGAAATCAATAACATAAAACTGGTCTACAACATCATTTAATTATGAGGGGAAAAAACTTCTGAACAAAAATATCAAGTCCTTCAAAATTCACATAATATACTTTTAAAAAATTGATGAATTTGAATTTTGTTACCTATTTGGCTAACTGGTGCACAATCCCTTCCTTTCAAATTGATTATAGAAAACATCAATCTTGCTATAAATTTTAAACATATCCCATCATGCAAAACTTAAAGCAAAAATATAAATGAACTATCACATATATAAAATTTTAACTTAGCAAGTTTTACATGAGTAGTATGAAAGTTTATTTTAATTTATAAAAATCAGGAATATTTTAAATTTTATAGCCAAATTCAGCCGAATTTCCTGGACCTGAATCTTCAGGCTATCCAACTTCTTTGTATTTAATTATTTTTTTTTTCTTCAGAAAAAAGAAATTTTAATTTACCTACTTTGCTACTACTCTTATCAATAATAGCTACCATTTATATAATGCCCACTATGTGCCAAGCACTATGCTAAGGGTTTTGCAATTATTATTTCATTTTATCCTAACAAATCCAGGGGGCAGGTGCTTTTATTATTCCCATTTTACAATCAAGTAAACTGAGGCAAACAAGCTAAGTGAATTGTCTAGAGTCACACAACTAGTGTCTGAGGGCAAATTTTAACTCGGGTCTTCCTGACTAACTCAAGTCTTCCCGACTCTAGATCTAGCATTAAATGCAACTGTTTTAGTACCTAAATGCCAATATTCAACAGTCTCTGAAAAGATTTCATAATAAAGAAAGGTTAAACTTTGGCCTAGAATGACATTTTCACTATTTGTTAATTTAACAGTATTTTTTCCTCTTCTCCAATTAGGGCTGAAAAGTAATTCATGTATTAGGCAACAAGGAATTGTTTTAGGAAGATATAAACTTTTCCCTTTTCAGTATAAAATTCAATGACCACTTTAGGTAACGGAATGTTATGTAACTATGAAATACTTGTAGTCTACTGAAGTCATTTTAAAGGTCCAGTCACCTCTTAAAAAAGCAAATTTTAAGTAGATGAGGTAATGAAAATAAGCATATCTGTTTTAGTCTTTAGTCAAATGTTTCTATAAGACAATTCTAAGGCTTAATGAATTCTTAAGGGGCAGTTTTTATGTCCAAGTATACTACATGACCAAAATGAGGTAGTGAAAATTGCCACATGGAGGAATTTCACCAGGTACCTTTACTAGCGATTTAAGCAATAACCTTCCCTATCTCCCTAAGAGCAGATGGCTAACAGGCTACCTGAGAAGGGGGCAAATTACTGCAGGCCAGAAATACAACATATCAAAGGTTCAGTTCAGTGGCACTGAGCCCAAAAGTAGCTACAACTTCCAGCCCAGATCAGAAAGAGAGATTCAATCTCAAAATTAAATCAGTAAAGGGCTGAAACTCTGAATAGGTGCACTTGAATCAGACAACCAAGCACTTATGGCTAATTACCTATTGGACAATAACTCTATTAGCATGTTTGGAATTTCTCTTCTCATAGTTAATGCTAGCTCAATGCTTGGGATGAGGAGAATCATAGGAGGGATTAGGGGTGGAGTGAGACAAGCCAGAGTCACTTTGGAGGAGGTTGGTGGGGAGTTTGTGGCAGTCTTGTCCATCCCTTTCACTTCTCCCTCTAAAGACCAAGGACTTTTGCTTATCCTGACTCCAATTGTTTCTGAGGTCTCCAGGGAGCTAGTCCAGAACTTACAAAATCAATCAATAAATAAAACTTATTTTGCATACCTTTCTATAGTGAAGTTTTTCAAAAGATTTGATACACATTTATGAAACTGACTTTATTAAAATACTGAGTCTAAATTATCTTACTAAATTTTTAAAAATCTAATTAGATGCTAAAAATCTTTACCATGAATAATGATGAAGTCAGCAAAGGTCAAAATTTTAAGTTGCCATAATTTCTCTGATGTATGTGTTTTTACTTCAGTGTGTTAAGTATTGACAACAGCATTTCTCAATACATTGCAAGAACAATAGATACTAAAATGTACCACAAATTAGAATTATCAACCTAAAATCAGTTTAGTTTAAGAGTCAGATCACAGTTTTTAATATATCTAATATACCAATAATTAAAAAGGGAAAGACCACATCTTTTCTTTGAAATTTGGTCGAATACCATTAAAATATCCTGGAAAGGATGGGGGTACTTAATCAACAAGGTTCAATTTTAAGTCTTTTCTCTACTACTAACATGCTTTACATTTACACTTCTTACTAACATTTTAAGTAAAGTTTCAGAAGAATGGTAGCTAAATAGTGTTCATAAGAAAATGTCAAATTTAGACTTGATGTTACAAGTCAATGGGGGCTGCCTTTAAATATCTGGGGTCTACTGTGTCTCCTCCAGCTATCATGGAAGTATATCCTTTAAGCAGCACCCTCTCAGATACATATAAATTGCTGACTGATATCACTGGAATACCACCAGTATGACAAAAGCTTTTTACTTGCCATTGTCCTAATTTAGACAGGTTTTCATTTTTTAAAAAATAAGAAAAAACACCAACTATTAATCGTTATAAATAAGCTGCCAAAAATCTGAATTAGCTATTCTTTTCTCTCCCCAAGACAGCTAAGGAAAAGTTAGGATCTTGTTTTAACTGTACCAGAACTACATAATAGAAACACACCATCATCTTTGTGTATAAAGATAATTACAAAGTAATATATTTTAGATCTTTTCAGCCTTTTCTCATTTTCATGAAAAAAGGGATATTGGGGCGCTAGGTGGCAAAGCAGATAGAGCACCAGCGCTGAAGTCAGGAGAATCTGGGTTCAAATCTGATCTCAGACACTTAACACTTCCTTAGCTGTGTGACCTTGGGCAAGTCACTTAATCCCAATTGCCTCAGGAAAAAAAAATAAAGAAAAGAAAAAGAAAATAAGGGATATATATATATAAACAACTAAAACCAATACTTAATTGATTATTGTTTTTAAGAACTTAATAATCCCTGGATTCTTTTAGATTCCATTCAAATACCATCTCCTCCAAGAACCTTTTCCTAGACACCCTAGTGGCCGAGGTCTTTTCCTCTAAGGCTACCTTTCATCTACTAAATATTTACCTTGCATGTACGGATTTATATTTGCTGTCATCCTTCTTCCTGCCCCCTCCCCCCCCATTACAATGTAAGCAACTTGAGGATAAGACCTGTTTTTGTCTTTTCTTTGTATCGCCAGGATTTGGCACAATGCTTGGTATACAGCAAGTATTTAATGAATACCTATTGATTATTGCATAGACCTCTAGTTAAATATTATTCTACATAATTAAAGTATGGCAAATGCATGCCTTTCATAAAGCAATTCTGGTCATGTCTTAAAGCTAAAGATACATTTAACAGTTTGGGGGCAAATAAAGGGTCTAATCAAAAGCAATATGCCAAAGTAGACAGAATGTCAGTCTTGGAATCAGGAAGACTTGGTCTCACATTCTAGCTTTTCTTGCTTCCCCCAAGCAATGCTCTCAGAAAATAAACTAGACATGAATAGGTACAGAGAGTCTGCACACATAAGTTTTTGATACATATTTGAAGCAAAAATATATTTTTAAAGGTATAACAAACAAATCATTAAGTTTCTAGAAGAGAAATATAATAAAAGTTCTCATATTAAAGTAATAAAGTTATACTCAAAGAAATAGACATCAAGAATTTGTTATTAAAAATAACTGCTTACGAATATACTTCCTACCGAAGTATTTTCCTGATAAATTTTTGTAGAATTCTATTAATTATATTTTAATTGTCACTAAATAACTAATGAAAAATACTGAAGCTATCAACTTTTTGACAGAAAGGATATCATTCCAAAACCAGAAGAACCACGTCACATACATCCAGAATTTGGTTGCCAAATATATTCCAAGTGGCAATGCACTGTGCATTGAGTGATCAAAAAATGATCTGTAAGACACAAATTTTATTTAGTTTGAATTTAAAATCCAATTTTACTTATTTATTATTTAATTATACAATTTACTTATCTAGATAAAATATAAAAATTAAACATACATAATATACAGTAAACCCTTTAACCAGAATCCAAATAAGCAGGATTTTAAAAATGGTAATATTCAATGATTCTTTCTCTAAAACCTGTTACTGTTGTCTCATTGTAGCATGCAGATAAACCTGAGTTTCAGATTATGAGAGTTTTTAAGTGAAAGCCCCAGGACCAGCCTCACTGAATTTAAATGGCCTCATTACCAGGCTGGTCATAGAATGATTAATTTTTTCACTCAATATAACTTGGAAATTTGATTTACTAAATTGCAAAGCGGTTTTAATAAAAAAAGAAAAAACCTACAGCACTTAAAAAAAGCACAAATCTGATAAATTATATACATAGTATAATAATATAATATATAATAAAATATATAAATGACAAATCCATTTTATCACAAGATCCCATAGTGAATTTGGATCCAAATCCAAAGTGGTTTTGGAGCCATCTGTTCCAAACATGTTTAATATCTTTTTAACTGTAAGAAAACTGATACTGTTCATTTAAAAAAAAGAAAAATCATATTCCTTCAACTAAAATAGTCAAGAAAAAATATTGAGTCCAAAATCACCTTTGATAAATAGTTCACTTTTCCATGCAAACTAGAGCATTATTGATTATTCACTGGACACCTACATACATACACATACACACACACACACACACACACACACACACACACACACATTTTTCTATTACACATCCAAAAGCAACTTCTAGTTTTTGCTCTGTGAAAAGTTTACTTCTCTATATAATGTTAGGATTTAGGTACATTACTTCAAATGGAATGAAAGTCATATGAATACTAATTAAACTTATTTAAAACAAAGTTAAAGTAATGCAACATTTTAGTAAACATATACTACATGTTTGTACACACATATAAAATGAGGATCATAGGACCACAGATTTAAAGTTAGAAGGGAGAGCCCTAGAGGTTACTTAGGTCACTTAAAAACTGAGGCCCAAGTAGGTTAAGTGATTTGCTCAAAGTCAAATAGTACTATAAAGCTCAGATATAAAATCTCAGTTCCCTGTCCCCAAATTTAGTACTCTTTCCACTGTTATTGCAACCCTTAATTTTTTTTTAAAAATACTTCAAGAAACCCCAAAACACTAATTTTTTACATCGGTATTCAACTTTTTTCCATCTCAAACATACACTGTTCTTTAATAAAATAACAAGGATAGCCTCGTGGATGAAGGAGGGAAAGATTAAAGACCACAAAAAACTTGAGGCATATTCAAAGGTATTTTTAAAAGCTAAGCTTTTAATTTAAAATTAATTCCTAATTTAGTGACACCTGTTTAGCCTACAGTATTAGTAGTAATGTAGTAGACAGTAATAATGTAGTAGTAATGTAGTAGACAGTAATAATGTCAGTATTACAATCCCAAATAAAAGATCTTATTAAATGACTTTTAAAAAGCCAAGTAGAGATCAATAAACTAGACAATACAATGTCACCAGCATGAAGTTTGATGTGGAATCAAGAAAATCCAAGTTCAAATCTCATTTCAATCCCTGATAGCTGTATGACTCCAGGCAAACCACTTAATTTCTATTTGCATCAGTTTTCTTATTTCTCAAATTCTCAGGATTGTTATAAGGATAAAATAAGGCAATATTTGTAAAGGGCTTTGCAGATTTTAAAGCACTGAACTAGCTACTGTTGTTACTGTTTTTGTTAACGTTAGGTGCTAATCATCTAATCACAGTCATTCATACCAAAAATAATTTAATTTGCATTACTTTACTAGGTATCTTCCTGCTTAAATTCCAGCAGATAACTGAAGGAAGGAGAATACAAGGCAGACCCATTGAAGCAGAGACTTAGCCAATGGACAATGGATTCCTTGGAGGATCCATTTGAGTCCCCTTGATTAAAGAAAGCAGAAGGGGGAATATTGATGAAAGAGTAGGATACTAGGTAAGAAGGACTTTATTGCCTTCACTATTTTACCTAGGAAAAGTGCTTTCATTAATTTTGTTTTTCCTCCTGAAATTTAATAACAGAACCTGATAGCAAATAAACAAGCATGGCTCCACTTTAAGTTCTAAATTCGCATATCATTCATTTATTAAGAATAAAATATTTATTTGTATTATACAAATGGATAACAAAGTATTTTGTACCAAACCAACCCAGTCAAATCAGGCCAACCTGGTTTCAACCAAAATATCCCAAATCACATACATATATGTAATATGTGCATACATGTGCACATGTGGTGAAGTGTATAAAACCATACACATATATGTGTATACACACATAAGTATAAACACACACACATATTAACAAAAATAATTGAGGTCTCACTCACTGACAACTTCCTTGTTAATTCTTATAAGGCTATAGAAAACATGTACACTAATGACACCAATGATCACAGAAGTATTAAAATATCCAAAGATAAATACTGTTTAAAACACTATAGAAAATAGATCTTTGTTTTATCAAAGCTTTTTAAATTATGCTTTTTTTCTAAGTAATAGAATACTTTTTTAAAAAATGACTTTTTTCCTGAGAGAAAATTCATATCCCTTCATTTATAGCTATATTACATCGTTAAAACCAACACTTACTTTGAAAGAAACTGGACCATAGCCCAAACACCACCATACATTAGCCCTTTAATGAGCCAAGAATCAATATCTAGGTCTGCTATAAACCCAACCAGCCATATAACTAGGAAAGGAGTTCCTAGCATTACCTTCTGTCGAAATTCCTGCACAAAAACAAATATGTTATCAGTTTTTTGCATTTTTATGTACATTTATTATTGAAACATTAATATCTGGCAAAAAGAAGAGCAAACAAAACTTGATCAAAGAGGTGGTGAGTAGGGAAGAAAGGTCTCTTTCTTCTGGTCTCTTAAAGCATGTTCTGGTTTACCAGCATTGTACCAAATTATTCATATCTTTCTAACAAAATAAAAAATGATAGGATCACAAATTGGGAACTTGAAGGGCCTTTGAGGCTTTCAAGTCCAACCATCTCATTTTACAGATGAAAAAAGTTAGGATTAGACAGGTTAAATAATTTAGCCCAGGGTCACATAGCTACTAAGTATCTGAGTCAAACTTCCTGACTGCACCTCCATCCAACCTAAAACCATTAAACAATACTGCTACTCAGAAGAGCAGGGGGTTTCAATGCTGACCTAAGAATTGCTTCCATTCCTTTCTGGTAGTGAAGAGAACTTAAAAGACAAAAATGAACTACAAAACTTAAAGATGTAGTAACAAATTATGATTTTATTTTTAAATAACACACCTGGACATTAAACAGAAGATAATTTTGAAGCAATAAAAAAGTGAAAAGACCCTGTAGGTCATTTATAGTCTTTTGGATTTTGTTTTCCAATTTCTGTTGGAACTTTCCCAGTGATAAGGAACTAATTGTTTCATCAAGGTGCCTCTACTGTTGGATGGCTCTAGGCAAAAATTTCCCGGTTGCTATTATCTATGGAATATCCCTGCTAATCACATGGCCTTCAAGAAAAACATAAAGGAACTCTAACCTTTCTACTAAATGGATACAATTTTTGAAATAACTGAAGAATGCAATAACCTCCCCCTTTGCTCTAGGATTAAACAAGTATCTTTAATTCCTTTTATGACAGGATCTCCAAAGCCCACATTACATTTTTTTTTTTTAATTAAAGCTTTTTATTTTCAAAACATATGCATGGATAATTTTTCAACACTGACCCTTGCAAAACCTTGTGTTCCAAATTTTCCCCTTCTTCCCCCCAAATCCATTAGATGTTAAACATGTTAAAATATATATTAAATCCAATATATTTATACAATTATCTTTCTGCACAAGAAAAATCAGATCAAAAAGGAAAAAAAAAATGCAAGCAAATAACCAAAAGAGTGAAAATGCTATGTTAAAATATGATCCACACTCAGTTCCACAGTCCTCTCTGTGGGTGTAGATGGCTCTCTTCATCAACCAAGATCATTGGAACTGGCTTCAATCATCTCATTGTTGGAAAGAGTCATGTCCATCATTGGATAATCTTCTTGTTGTCATATACAATGATCTACTGCAGGGGTCCTCAAACTACGGCCGTGGGCCAGATGTAGCAGCTGAGGACATTTATCCCCCTCACCCAGGGCTATGAAGTTTCTTTATTTAAAGGCTCACAAAACAAAGTTTTTGTTTTTACTATAGTCTGGCCCTCCAACAGTCTGAGGGATAGTGAACTGGCCCCCCATTTAAAAAGTTTGAGGACCCCTGATCTACTGGTTCTGCACATTTAACTTAGCATCAATTCATGCCACATTAAATTTCTTTTCTTTCTTTTTTATAAAGCTTTTTATTTTCAAAACATATGTATGGATAATTTTACAACATTGCCCCTTGCATAGCCTTGTGCTTCAGATTTTCTCCTCTTTACCCCTTCCCCTAGATAGCAAGCAATCCAATACAGCCACATTAAATTTCTTAATAGCTGCATCACACTATTGGCCCATGGCTGAATTTACTGTCACCTAAAACTTTAAGATCTTTTCCATATGATATCCTATTAAGTTTCTCCTATACACAGGCAGCTAGGTAGCACAGTGGATAGAGCCAGCCCCGAAATCAGGAAGACTTGAGTTCAAATTTGGTCTCAAACACTTCCTAGCTGTGTGACCTTGGGCAAGTAACTTAACCCCAATTGCTTCAGAAAAAAAAAGTTTCTCCTATACACTTTCGCTTCTTTAAAAAAAAATTCCTAACTTTACATTTCATTTATTATTATATGTAAATACCTCTTTTCACTGATAGACTATCAGAGAAAACAGTAAGAATACTTACATACTAACAATTATTAGCCCAAGATTCTTGTTTGGTGACCTAGAAAGCCACCCAATAATGATCATCTGAGTCATATTTTTACCATATTATTCATAAGGATGTTATACAATCAAGTCTTTTGCTAAAAATCAAAATGTGTTGTGTCTAACTTCTACCAATCTATCTATTAACTTAAAAATTCAATGATCATATATCAGTCACCTTCTGTATGGATAGCAGTGTCCTACAAGCTAAAAGGAATAAGAGTTTAAAATAAATATATGACTACTCCCATGGAGCTCAGTCTCTAAGGAAATCATATATATATATATATATATATATATATATATATATATAATGCAAATTTATAAGTGTTTTAATGAAGGCAAAAATAAAATTACTTAGTGATATATTGGGGGAAAGTGAGTACTGACAAAAATAAAAAAGAAGAACTCAGAAAAAGTTCAATACAGAATGTAGCATTTGAGGCTGACTAACAATTTGGGAGAAGGAAAGAAAAAGAGATAGCAGATAATGAACAAAAGAATGGCAGTAGAAAGACCCAGAATTTACTCAGAGGATAGATAATAATCCAATTTGTCTGGTGAGGAATAGTAGACAAAGGTAGAAAGATAGGATGGCACTCAGTTTTGAAGGGCTCTGAATACCAGACAAAGAAGTCTGAATATAATTACTTGGCGGATCACAGGGAGCTACTTGTATGTTTTTGGGTAGAAGAATGACATGACCAAACTTAGCCACAAAACTGTTTGGCAGTGGTGTAAAACTTGGATTGGAAAAGGCAAGACTGCCATCCAAAACAGACCAAGGAACATTAGAAAACTGTAAGGTTGATTTAACTTTCTAAGCAGGTGACAAGTAAGCCCCATGCTAGTACAGTAGCAACAGAAACAGAAAATAGTAAATGAATGTGAGACATGTTGCAAAAGTAGGATCAAAAGGACTTGGTATAGTTTGGATGCAAATGGCAAAGGAGAAAGGTAGATCAAAAAATCACACAAAGTTTTCTAATACAAAAGTCTGGGAGGTATCAGTAATAGAAATAAAGGAACCAAAAAGAGGATCTGATTTAGTTAGAGAAAGATATTAAGCTTGATTTTGGATATGCTGAGGTAAAAACAGGCCATTCAGGTAGAAATGTCCAGCAAGGCTGTTAAAAGAAACATTAAATCTGGGACTAAGAAGAGAAGAAAATAGAGATTTGGGAGTTAAATGCATTAAGGTAGTGGTTGAAGTTGTGGCTATGAATGAAGTTGCTGAGAAAACAGATCAAGGCAAAGAAGGTAGTGGTACCAACTTTTAAGTTTTACTTCACATCTGCCTTATATTCCATCCAAACTATTTGGCTTAAAATAATTTCAACTATACAATATTTTTCTACATACATGATTTTGTTCATGTCATTTCATTAGTTTAGAATGGCTTTCTTTTATCACATAATCTAAAATTTAGTTATAATTGTTGCTATAATAATAAATTTATGATCTAATGAAACATTTTGAATTTATAATGTAGTTTCAAATTTTAATATACAATGATTTTCATTTTTAAATGACAATGCAAAACAATTATAAAATTTCAAAGAAATAAAAGCAAAAAGATTAAGGGGTTTCCTTAAAGCAGTATTACTATTAAGAAAATGGACATTTATTAAATGTCACCCTAAAGTGGCAATCTAAAACTTCCCTAATTACTTTAAAAGTTAAATTGATGTCTGTTTTTATTTCCTGATGTCCCTCACCCCAACAAATCCCTCCCTTATCATAAAGAAAAAATCAGCTACTCTATTCTGTGCACAGCTTGGGTAGTTGAGGGACGGAGACATCATGAAAAAATAAGGTAAAAATATTCTCTTATCTGAGGGTAACGATGATATAAAAGGGGAGCAACAGACAATTGCGCAATTAGCATAACATCACCAAATAGTATTTTATATGATTCCATTTAAGAATAAAAAAGTGTCATGGCCTCAATAAGAACAGTATTTGGGCTAAAGTACAGAATAAATCAACAGATGAAAATGCTAAAGATTACCCAAAAGGTCTTTAAAACTATTCTTAGACTTAGAAGAATACAAAAGTTCCAGGGGAAATACTGTAAAGCTAATAGAGCATAGAGAGAAGTCAGTTTACTCATATTCAACTTTGCTTCTATCTTCTTGAGAAAGAATAATAATAATGTCCTTTGTAAATAAAAAGGGTAGAACAAACACCACATAGAAACCACTGAAGGCTAAGATAAATAAAGGAAAAAGTTAGATGACACTATTTATTTAAAGTCTTTAAATCCTAATTTCAGTGTCAAAATAAAGGAAAAACGTGACCCACAAAGCACTGTCAGAAAAAGAAATCAGAAAACAAAAGCCCCAAGAAATTGGAGCTAAGCAAATTTTTTTTTAAAGTTTTCTAAAAGAGTAAGGGTAAGCTTCCAGAAACAATAAATCAGTAGGTTTGTTGTAGATCCCCGGCAAAATTTCAGAAAAGAATATTAAAATGGACTGTGAGCCCTCAAGAGAAAAATCATAAACTAACCTCATTTTCTTTATTATGCTGTTTCTTTAGTACAAATGAAGAACGCAATAGAGCATAATTACATTTTAGTAAGAAATCTGATGAACAATAAACTTTAAGCATAAGATAATGAAATCAAGGCAGAATGTCTAAAAGTCTGGAACAAATTTGTCAAGACTGTTGATAAAAAGATTAATAACCAAAAGATATATCTCTAAATAGAATGATAGAGTGATCTGTCTTGTTTAATATTTTTATTGACAAATTTAAAAGAAAAAAGACAAGACCATCAGATTAGAGGGTATAAAATCAAGAAGGACAGCTTATGTAACAGAGAGAGAGAAGACTCAAGATTCAAATTTATTTTAAAAGGGTGGAATGAAACCTAAAAACCTGCAAAATTAAATTTGCCAAGTAAACAAAATAAATTGTAAGAACCCCAACTAAGTGTCAGTTCACATAAAAAAAAAGATGAGGGCAAATTTTAGTCAACAGCTTGCTTAATAAACCGTCAACAGGGTTATTTGGCTCCAGAAAATTATCTCACACTATATATTGGGGAAAAAAAGAGTGAAATCCTACTTGAAGGCATAGACTACTTTGTTTTTATATCCACAGCACCTAAGCCCAATGCTTGGCATATAACAGGCACTTTAAATAAATGGTTTTTTATTGCTTTATGATGCTCAGATCATTATCTACAACATAGTATTCAATCCTGGACATCACATATTAAAGAAAAATTAACAAATTAAAATATGTCTGAGGAGTCACATCATTAGGAATGTATGTTTCATTTGGCAATAGAGTGTTGAATACAATGAACAAAGGAGAAGTTATGGAACTACAGAAAGATTACTTAAGAGACAACAAAAGCCTAAACTACTGTCAGAGTGGAAGAAATCTCCATTTTATTGAAAAAATATGATAAAAAAGAGATTTTTAAAGAATTTTTAATGCTAGCAACTGGGAAAAAGAATCATAGATGATACTAAATAAAATTTAATTAAATACAAATATAGTTTGTTGTAATTTAGGATATTCAAGCAGCCAATTAGGAACTGTTATCTATAAAGATTTTTTTTTTACTTATTTTAAAAAAAAAATTAGTATATTTCAGTTTTAAGCTGCTTTTAGAAATTTTGGAATAAACATGGTTTGTTATTTAAATCATAAAAATAAGTGCCTTATATAAAAATTAAAAAAAAAATTTTTTCCCAATTTTACTAGATATCATTCTTTCTGGGTTGATATTATTCAATGATTCACATAAACTCCTTGCCAGAAGTTCTGAAATTCTAGAAACATAAATATTACTGAGGAATAAACTTTGTAGTCTAATACTTCTGGACTATTCATTGTATTATATTCATGAAATGCTCTCTACCTTTCAATGTAATCTTATTCAAATGTAATCTATCCTTCACAAACTAGATGAAATCGAATCTCTTCTAATAATGCCTTCCTCTTGAGTGATATATCCTTCCATTGGACTAGACAAGAGTGGACTACTGTAATGATTTTTTTCCAATTTTAAGATTCCATGATTCTTCTCAGACAAATTATCTGAAAAATTCATTTGGAAAACAACAATGAATTTCCTGTCTTGTTATAATAGCTCTTGTTTCAAACTGTGTGATTAGTTTTTCATTATTTAATTTTCTCTGTTGCTTCAATTTATACAGTAGTGATTCTGGATTTTTAAAGACTCTGCTGGTTGAGTACAAGTGTAGTGAGAGACTAATTCTACTAACCTAGGAAAGAAAAATGCATCAGGCTGGCTATAAAGGAAACACTGAACTTCTCAAAGATCATCTACTCTCATACAAGAGAATGCTCACACTTATGGTTTCACAGACCCTTGAGAATTTGAGAAAGTATTTTTCATGTGTTGTATAACACTTTGTTGATCTTCAATTGGAACATCAGGTCTTTGAGGGCAGGAAGCATAAATGAAACTTCTCAGTATCCTGTATTTTGTGCTTTGCACAAAACAAATACTTGTTGATTCAATTTTGCTAAACACCCCTATTTCATTACAATGTTAGGATTTTTAAATGGATATGCTTGTATTAGAATTGCAGGATAACAATCTTAAATTTAAAAAAGAAAGGCCAACAAACAAAGTAGTGAGTTTTACCTTATCAGCCTTTAGCTTTTTGAGGAAAGATGGATTGTCATACCCTTTTGCCTGTCTTGCCTCTTGTAAATGATTGATCATCCAAACATTTTTTCTTTGCTTTGCCAAATCAAGTGGTGATTCTCCCTGATGGATGACAGAAATAGAATTTCATATTAAAAATAAAAAGTAAAGTTTTACTTTCCATCCTATTCATAGAAAAAAACAAAGTTATATCTTCCAGTATCACTTTAATTATAAGATACAATGGTTATTTCAGTTGGGTTTTAAATTATTTCATTAATGTAAGATAATTATTCTTTTCTGAGAATAAAAAAAATATATCTAAAACTCAATAATTAATCTACAAAATTCCATCCTAGACAACATTATAAATTAATGTGCAAATCAAAAAGTAGGTATTTTCATACTTGCTGGATCATAGGTATTTATTAGACATAAATTATGTTTATGTCACATTCTTGGAGGAGGTCACAAGAAAGAACGATTACTATAAAACATTCTATTAAATCTTTCTCAGTTTCACCACAATTATGCCAAGAGATATAAGAAGAAACTGAAGAAAAAGAATAGAGAAATAACATTTTTGGTCAGTTCCCAACTCATCTAATCATTGTTGGATTGGCAACAATCCCTTTTTGTACCCCTAGAAAAATTCATAATTGTAATTTTACCCTGACAGAGAAAGAATTCTACAGTGATAAAGTGTAAAGGAAATAAGAAATAAGTCATCATTCCAGATTTAACTATTTATCTTTTAACCCTTTCTATCAAAGTATGTGTTTTTATAAAGATACTTTAGAGCCTTGAATGAGTTAAAATTTCCCACTTAAACTTCAAATACAAAACGAAAATTTCAAGTCTTTTCTCACAGATTCACATTTCTAAAAAAAAAAAAAATATATTAATTAAAAAAAGACAAGAAAACTACTGAGATTTTATTAACTTTATGGACCATATAATCTTTGTGAGGGATGGAATCTAATTTTTTAAAAGGCTCCCCAAAATACAAGTAAAATTTTTTTTAAAAGGTGTCACAACATAATAGGGTACAGGCTAGTCTAACTTCTACAAATATAGGTTCTATTTGAAATACCTTACCTAATCAAAAAATCCAGATACTAAATTTAATACCAGCTAATTAACCCAAACTATAAAAATTACCTGTGTAAAAGCATTCCCTTTAGGGGTACAACTCCCAGAGAATATCCTGCAGTTGCCTCGGGGTCCATCTGAGCATCCCTTCCACTAGAGGGTCATGTGACACCTAAGGATTGCCTAGATAAAAAAATTGAGGGAGCTTTAAGAAATCTTTCAACTAATCTTCTAATTATCTGACTATTTTAGTGTATTCTTTATATTCAGCTAGAAGTATGAATAAACAATTGAATAACTCTAATAGTTATACTGAAACCAGGAATCTGAATTTATGTATATAATCACTCCATGTATCAGCAAGAAAAGAAATAATCAACATGGAGATTATAAAATACTATGCAACAATTAATAGAAAAATATCCTTTTGATAGTTTTGGCCTAATAAACATTGTGGATCACTTGAACTTTAGCTTACAGTTGAATTTCACTTTCAAACCAAGGGAAAGTTTTCCTTTGGAGACCTTCTAGGTCAGGAACTTAAAATGTAATGAAAACTTTTCTGAAAATGGTTTCTTATTTTATTCCAAGAAACCACAACAAGATTTGCTTATAATATTAACAGAGCTAGAACAATAATTTTTTCATAATCTAAAAAAACTTTTATTCCTTAAAAAGGTAATATATTTATGAAGAGCTCCTCAATGAAAAATTTAAAAACTGAAACAAAAGCAAAAATCCCATTATATAGGGATGAATGTACTTAGGGGACACTACTTTTTTCCAAAAACTCATGAGACCAAGCCATATAAGTGGGATCCTACATACTGAAATTACTATATCAGTCAAATAATATTTGCATCTCAGTAAAGCTCAAAGTTTAATCTATCCTAAATAAATATTTGAGAACCATTCTAATCTGAAATACTCAAATGTAACAATACAATACAATTTTAAAACAATTATGAACAAATTATCTACTCAATGCCAACAGCTTTAAAAATATTACTTCCTGTGAGATATCTGTAAAATGGTTTGCACAATTCCTGGTACATATTAAATGTCTGTTTCCTATGTCCTTCCCTCTTCATTTTGGTATAGAGATTTACTTTTTTGCACTTTCTACCATTTTTTTTCTTCTGACTATTTACAAAGACTGGAAAAATAAATCAATTCTTTATATATGCTATTATTTACAGAAAAGTCTTTTTACGTAACTGAAAAAGACAGAGAAATTTTCATAAGACTTAAGCTCTATTTTATTTGGAAATGCAGTGACACTTCTATCCAGATAGAAGCAAAACAAAACAAAACAAATTGATTCTAAAAGATTTTTTATAACCTAAATAATTCTGAGGAAGGAGGAAAGTGACTAGATTCAAATTCTGAATTTTTTTGGACAAGTTACCACCTCACTTTTCAGGGTCTCAGTTTCATCATCTGTAGATAAGAGTTGAATTACATGATCTTAAAATTTCCTCCCAATTATAATGGTTTTTGAGTCTATGAACTTGGAATCATTAATGCCATTTCTATTAAGTAAACCATTTTCGAAATACATTTTATAATAATGCAAGGTTATGAACCGATAATCTTTCTAAGAAATATCAGATCCTACACTGGTGATATACAGAAAAGGATAGACATTCTAACAACAACAACAACAACAAAAATCAAATTTTTCTCTCCAACATAAAGAAAAGTGAAGGAAAATCTAAATCAAATTTTCCTCCAAAGTTGTAGAGGTCATCTAAGTATTTCAAAAACTTTTAGAAAATAAAACAACACTGAGGCATGTCTATTTAATGGCACTGTATGGGTGATGCAGCTAAACAATGGTAGAAAATTTAGACTTCATTCATTATAGACCCTGATCAGAGTGTAAGGAGGGAAATTAAAAGTGTGTCCATTTTTTAGGTTACAGTCCTTTCAATAGTATGGGATAATAATAATAAAATATATTATAACTATGATAACTTGAAAGGTGTATAGAACGTGGAAGGCAGGAATCAAAAGTGTTGGAAATATATTTAAACTATGTTATTAATCTCTTTTAAATATAACTTGATACTTGATTTTATAGACCTTTCAAAAAGTATCCTGTTAAGCAAATAGTAAACTCATAATTGCAGCATTAAATGTTAACATTTAATAATAACATACATGCATATTATTATATTATATATAAATATATTATAATTATAATAATAACTTGAAAGGTGTGTAGAACATGGGAGGCAGGAATCGAAAGGGTTGGAAATATATGTAAATTATGTTATTAATCTCTTTTTAAATATAACTTGATACTTGATTTTATAGGCCTTTCAGAAAAGTACATTCAAGAATATATGTGATGTTTTATTTATTCTACTAATATATGTTAAATGCTATCTTTTCTCCATTTTTGCTTCTTTCATTTGTTAAAACATATCACCAAAATTTTCTCTTATATCTCTAAAATCTCAAGCATGGTTGACAAAAGAATAAAGAAACTGATCAAATGTTGATTTCTTAACATTCTGATTCTATCTAAAGAAAACTTCTACAGTTTTATAGATTTCTATCCATATATGAAAACTGTTACGTTTCTTAATGTCGTCTAGAAAATTATTTCAGATTCTTGTGTTTTACTAGAACTGTTATTATAGTCAATATGCCAGCTGGGTGCAAATCTTAAAAAATACTTTCACTTCATATAATAATGTAATTTGATTGGTGTACAACCCTATTTTCCACTTATTTACATAAAAAAATACATTCATGAGTCACTGTGGTGATAGCAAAAATAGTTGGGAGAAAATCTCACCATTTTATGTTTTGGATACTTTACAAAACTTTAGTAATTTCACCTTCCTCACCTTAACTGTAGTCCCTAGAAACTACTTTAAGCCAGAGTGACTTTGTCACTTTAAGCCAAAAGTATGAGCCTTTGAAAGCAAACTCCCTTCCCTTTATCATATCATTTTGACAAGAAGAAATCCATTTAACCAAGTAGGCAAAGAATTCTATCTTCCACAGATTCGAATATCTAATTAAAATACTGCTTTACCTATTCCAAAAATTTGAATACTAAAATTTTAATACCATATAATTCATTACTCAAATTAAAAGAGCCTAATTCAGAAGCTGACAATAGCTCAACAATATTTTTCAATGAGGACTCAAAAGCAACTAAACTGCAACAAGAGCTGCTCAAAAAATTCTATCTAAAATCTCTAAATAATAAAAATCTACTTTTATTCCATTTTATATAATATCTAGGGAAACATAAAGATTTGAAGTGAGCACTATATGATAAAATAAACATCCATAAAATATTTTATATATCATATATTTAAATATGCTATAAAGCAAAGCCATAAAATTTAGACAAAAATTCTGTTAAGTACATATTTTAACTGTAATCTGTGACTAAATATCCAAAATCCATAAAATTCCCAAATTGTCACATTACTTAGTATCAAATCTCCATGTTAGATCTTTTTTCAAATATGCCATAAACCTAGACAGGCATACAGAAGTACAAAATTAAAGTTTCTGGCTCCTAAGTCAAACCTCCCTTTCTAAGTTTTTTCCAAAAAGAATATCCAGAAAGAAAATTATTGTAAGGTCAAAACATGATTCCGTTCTTATTTTCTTAAGAATAAAGTAGTTTTTCTCATCTTTTTTATCAGAATCACTGAGAAGTAATGAATTCCCTAAAAAGACTAAATATACAAACATTATTTTAATGAATTAATTTCTTATAATTAGGTAAGTTTGGGCTACTTAGTTGAATTAAAATTGGTATATCTGTAAATAACAACAATGACTTTATACTTACATATTTATTTCTATATACCAATTATCATTCACAAATTCTTTGTTGCCCTTTTCTTAAAATAAATGAGTAACACATAAGCTCAATGCATAGGAACATTAAAGATACCCTGATCCAGCAGATAATGACCTACTTTCTGATTGGCTACTTCAGGCTAATGGAATTTTCTTTAAATGATTCAAACTAGATGATATTTGTTTTCTAACAAATCATTTAGAAATTTAAGAAATGTGATTCAGAAAATAACTTAGGAAGTAGATCAAAATAGTAAATATTTTTCACTAAGAATAATAATTTATGAATATGTTATTGATAGATGTCATTATGATATAAGAGTGTAAAGGAACTTCACATAGCTAATATACAAATATAGCAGAAATTTAGTGTATTCAGGAAAAACTATTAACACTTGTAAAGTTGAACTATAGTTAATCCAAACATAGCAACATAACCTTTTCCATTTACATACAAATTGAACTCTTCTAAATTCCTATTCTTTATCTTTCTTGGATCTGACCTACCAAAAGAAATTAGAATTCTCAAAGAAACTTTTATTTAATTAGTCAATAAGAAAAATGATTTAATGTTCTGAGAGTTCAGCATGCTAATAAACATAATCAAAGTAGGAAAATGATTTCAAATACTTCAAATAATGTAAGTAAACTACAAAGTTACTGATAATACACCAAGTACATTAAAACCTCAAAACTTACATTTCTTGAAAGCTCGTAACAATGCATTTTTCATATTCTGAAGTATTTTTAAAATATTTTTACCTTGATATTCTGGGCATCAACATTGGCTCCAGCATCCAGAAGAAGACTAATGACTGTAGTATTTCCTGCTAGTACCGCCCAATGCAATGCAGTGTTTTTGTGATATTTGTCACCAAGATTAACTGAAACATTAAATGTTAAAAGCAATCGAGTTGGATCCACACTGGGGGGAAAAAAACAAAACTGTAATTGAAATACAGGCATTAAAACATATATGTTAGGTAAATGGCTTTTACCCACACATTATATTGTGGCAAAATACCACCTTACCAGAACATTGTACTATCTTTAAGTACTAAGGATGAGCAACAACAACAATTTCATGAAAACTTTTCATTTCTTATTTAAGGATCAGGATTTTTAGGAACTAAAACAACAAATATTAGTAACACATTAGGTTCCCTCATGACATACAAGAAAAATCAGTTTTTTAAAAGAAAGATAATTTATGATTTCTTTTTTCCTAAAAACTATAAAAAAGTTGAAAATGCATTGCATGGAACAATATGAAAACTTTGTTTTTTAAATATTAAAACATCTTAACATGTATTAAATGCACGTATAACACAGTATGTACACAATTTAGTGAGGGAAAGTAATTAATTTTTTAAAATAACCAAAAATTTCATAGGCTTTTACTGAATAACTACTGTGTGTGCAAAGCACTGTTAAATGCTATAAAAGCATGAAAAGATGAAGAAGACAATCCCTGCCTTTAAGGCCCTTGGAATCTACTTTCCCTTCACTAAATTTTACAAGTATTATCCATAATACAAAACTCCTGACAGCGGTTTGAACAAATATTTTACAAGGAGCACATACCTATGTGTCCTGTAAGCTGCCCACATTAAAGGGGTCATTCCATTCTGATCCATCATATCTACATCCTAATAAAAAGAAAAACAAGTCAGGTACTAAAAATATACTAAATTTATTTTGGAATTATATCAATGTTCAAACCTACATAGCAAGTAATTTAGATTCAGATAACTAGTATTAAGTTGTTCTGCTGTTTGTTAAACAGCTGAATTAAATACTTTGCCTCACTAAATTTTTTAATTATTTTATCAATATATGATTTTTCAGTTCCTCCTTTTATGATATTAATTGAATTTTTTTTGACATTTTAAATTTTATTAATAAGACTATCTTCATTTGAGATCCAGGATTATTTTTAGTTAATTCAAGCCTGTAGTTTATCTATTACAAATGTTTCTTCATGATTGATTTTCATTCTCAAACATTTTTAAAAGATGAGTAGAAAGATCTATTACTAAGAACACAATGTATTTTCTCTTTTAAATCATCTCTAGTATGAATAGTTTTAAAAAGCTGCTCTAATAACAGTAAGAAGATTCATTAACTTATGTGTAAATTTAATGTATAAAAAAGTGTTTTTATCCTTACAAAACTAGAACTGAATGACAAAATATACCTGACAGTTAAGTTCATCTAGAAAATTCAACTCTCCTTTCAACATAAAGCCTAAAAGCTTGAATTAGAAACACAAGATGTCAAAAAATAATCTTTTGGGTAGTTGGGAGAGAGAACCAATTAGTTTTCAAATTTAAGAAGGTAATTACTGTCAAAAAGAAAATGTAGAACTTGAAACTGTCATTTAAAGGAAAATGAAAGACATAAGTGAACTAGGCTTATATTCCAAAGAGATCATAAAGAAGAGAAAGGGACCTGTATGTGCACGAATGTTTGTGGCAGCCCTCTTTGTAGTGGCTAGAAACTGGAAACTGAGTGGATGCCCATCAGTTGGAGAATGGCTGAATAAATTGTGGTATATGAATATTATGGAATATTATTGTTCTGTTAGAAATGACCAACAGGATGATTTCAGAAAGGCCTGGAGAGACTTACACGAACTGATGCTGAGTGAAACGAGCAGGACCGGGAGATCATTATATACTTCAACAACAATACTATATGATGACCAGTTCTGATGGCCTGGCCATCCTCAGCAACGAGATCAACCAAATCATTTCCAATGGAGCAGTAATTTACTGAACCAGCTACGCCCAGAGAAAGAACTCTGGGAGATGACTAAAAACCATTACATTGAATTCCCAATCCCTATATTTTTGCCCACCTGCATTTTTGATTTCCTTCACAAGCTAACTGTACAATATTTCAGAGTCTGATTGTAGTCTTTCTGTACAGCAAAATAACAGTTTGGTCATGTATACTTATTGTGGATCTAATTTATATTTTAATATATTTAACATCTACTGGTCATCCTGCCATCTGGGGGAGGGGGTGGGGGATAAGAGGTGAAAAATTGGAACAAGAGGTTTGGCAATTGTTAATGCTGTAAAGTTACGCATACATGTAATCTGTAAATAAAAGGCTATTAAATTAAAAAAATGTAATTAGGGTATAACAAAACCAATAAAAATATGATAACATACAAAAAAAAAAAGACATAAGTGAAATTTCTCTTCCTCTACTATGAATTTTAAAAACCCAAACACAGTAAAACCAAAGCTCATATTATCATTAGACTGCCTGCCCAATTCTTACAAAGGAGAGCAAGCCCTACAGCACCCACACCATATACAAAAATTTCAAAAAAGATCCACATTTTCTTTCTCCTGCTCTACCCCCACCATGAGAAAGAAAAAACAAAACTTCTATCACAAAGCTGCACGTTCAAAAAAAGCAAATTCCCACACTGGACATGCACCCATCCATCCCTCAAAAGTCTCCATATATTGAGACATCCCCACTCCATTAGCAGGTGAGCAGGATGCGATTTTATTATTTTCTGTGATCAGATTTCCAAAAAAGTTCATATAAGTTTTCAAAGATTTCTCTGATACCAGGAACTTCATTATTTCTTATAGCACAATAAAAGTACAACAACATTCATATACTATAACTTGTTCAGCTATTCCAGCTATTATGGGAAACCTTCTCAATTAACAATTCTTTGCCACCACATAAAAAAATTACCATAATTACTTTTATTAGGTTCTTTTCCTCTTTCTTTGATTTTTCAAGAATATAGATCTAGTAGCAACATCACTAGATCAAAAAGTATGAATGGTTTAATAGTTTTTCTAGAATAGTTTCCAAATTTCTTTCCAGAATAACTGAACCAGTTCACAGATCTACCAAGATCATTAATGCCCCTATTCTCCTACAGTCCTTATTGCATTAATTATTTTCCTTTTTTAGTCAATTTTGTCAATCTAATAAATATGAAGTAGTACCTCAGAGTTACTTTAACTTGCAGTGTTTTACTTTTTACTGACTACTAATAAATATTTCTTCTTCTGAAATTTGCCAAATCACATCCTTTGACCTATTGGGAAATAGTCCTTCATCTTAGAAATTTGAACTAGTCGTGTGTGTGTGTGTGTGTGTGTGTGTGTGTGTGTGTGTGTGTGTGTCTAAAAATTAGATTTTTATCACAGTAACTGGCTGTAAATATTTTTTTCCTATTTACTCACTTCTTTCTTCATTTTAACTTCATAGGCACTAAACCTTTGGAGGGCTATAAATGCTGGGACTTTTCCATCAAACCTAAATTATAAGAAATAATGAAGTTCCCCCCCCCCCCCCTTCCACCTTGTTTTTACATCAGTTCTTTGGAATAAAAACAATCCTATCCCCCTCATCCCTCTCCCTCCCACCGAGAGCTTTCCATATGCTTAAATACAGACATAATATCCCCTGTTAATCTTCTCTAAACGAAATAATTCTACTTCCTTCAACCAATCATCATCTAGCATCACCTCAAGGTCCTAATTTATCATCCTGGATGCTCTTCAATTTATCTTCATTCTTAGAATTTAGAAAACAATAGTTCAGATACGGTTTCACCATCACAGGTGAACTATAGAAGGGCAGGCCAATAAAATCTTCACTTCTTTTTCAGAGATTTATCTAACTATGCTTTCCACATAGTTACAAAATTGATTTTTTTTAAATTCAGTATAAGATTTCCAATTTATTTATTCCTATTAAATTTATTTTTGAAATTAGAAGTAATTTTTTTAAATGTTTATTTCTTCCTAGTTATATGTAAAAAATAATTTTTTTGGTTATACATGTACATTCTTTTTTTTTTTTTTTTTTTTTTTTTTAAACATATTTCCTTATGAATCATGTTGGGAGAGAAAAATCAGAACATGAGGGAAAAAAAAAAAGAAAAAAATTAGTGAACATAACATGTATTGATTTACATTCAGTCTCCATAGGTCTGTCTGGATGCAAATGACATTTTCCATTCAAAGGTTATTGGTATTGCCTTGGATCATTGAACCACTGAGAAAAACTAAGTTTGTCATAGTTGATGACTACACAATCTTGCTATTGCTGTGCACAATGTTTTCCTGATTCTTCTTGTTTCACTCAGCATCAGTTCATTAAATCTTGCCAGGCCTTTTCTAAAATCAGCCTGTTCATCATTTTTTAATAGAATAATAGTCCATTACTTTCATATGCCATAATTTATTTAGCCATTCCTCAATTGATGGGCATCTACTCATTTTCCAAATCTTTGTCACCATACTACAAACATTTTTTGCAAATATGGATCCTTTTTCCTATGACTTCTTTGGGATATAGATCCAGTAATGGCACTGATGGGTCAAAGGGTATGCAGTTTCATAGCCCTTTGGGCATATTTCCAAATTGCTCTCCAGGATAGTTGGACAGATTCACAACTTCATCAACAATGCAGTAATGTCCCAATTTTCCCACATACCTTCCAACATTTATCATTATCTTTTCCTGTCAGCCAATCTGAGAGATGTGAGATGGTACCTCAATTGTCTTAATTTGCATTTCTCTAATTAATAGTGATTTAGAGCACTTTTTCATATGAGTATAAATGGCTGTCTTCATCTGAAAATTGCCTATTCATATCCTTTGGCCATTTATCAATTGGGGAATGACGTATTCTTATTCTTATAAATTTGATTCCATCTTTCATATATTTTAGAAATGAAGACTTTATCAGAAACATTTCTGTAAAAAATTTTTTCTTAGATTTCTGATCCCTTCTAATCTTGGATGTGTTGTTTTTGTTTGTGCAAACTCTTTTTAATTTAAGGTGATCAAAAATTGTCCATTTTGCATTTCTCTAATTCTTCTTTGGCCTTTACTTCCTCTGTTCTCCAAAGACCCGACAGATCAACAATCCCTTGCTGTCCTAATTTACTTATAGTATCATTTTTTACTCCTAAATCATGTACCCATTTTGACCTTATTTTGGTATGGGATATGAGATGTAGGTCAGTCTATGCCAAGCTTCTGATATTATTTTCCAGTTTTCCCAGTAATTTTTGTGAAATAGTGAGTTTTTAATCCCAGAAGCTATAATTTTAGGGTTTATCAAATAGTAGATTACTATAGTAATTGATTGTTGTGTCATGTATATCTAACCTATTCTACTCATCCACTACTTTCTATTTCTTAGCCAGTACCATATTGTTTTGATGATTACAGCTATATTATCCCTATTAAATTTAATACTACTAAATAAAATCCAATGTTTATATTTGTCCATCATTGAATCAAGAAACATTTAACAAATATCTACTAGGTGCCAAGAACTGTGCTAAGTGCTGGGGAAACAAAATGAAGCAAAAATCAGTCAGATTCAGCTAACGGGGAAAGACAACAAACAAATATATAATTTATCAAAACACCTTTTGGGATCCTAACATGTACTAGCTAACTAGTTCTTCTAGCTTTATGTCATCTACAAATGTGACAAACATCATCTATGATTTTACAAAAGTAACGTAAAATGTGAAACAGTACAGAGCCAAGAACAAATTCATGAGACAGTACACTGGAAACCTCCTTCCAAATTGATACGGACCATTTATGCTTATTTTTGATTCATGCCATCTAACCAGTTCTGACTCCTCTCTCATCTACCTCTCACATCTAGCATCCATCTCTCTATCTTGTCTCTAAGAGGATGACTGACTTTTTCAGATCATCTACTAAAACCTAGGTAAACCCTATGTACAGTACTTCTTTAGTTTGCCAATTGACTTACCCTGTCAAAAAAAGCATAAAAAATTAGTCTGGCATAACCTGTCTCTAGTGAAATCAAGTTGTTTATAATGTTTATATCTTTATAATCATCAGTTCCTTCATTCGCCGTTCACTAACCTCTAGAAACCTTAAGAATACATACCAGAATTTCACCAGGACTGAAGAAGTCAAGCTCATATGATTCTACTTTAGGCTGTTCTCTTCATTTTGAAAATCAAGACATTTGTACTCCTCCACTTTTGTGATACCACCCTTCTTCAGTCTTTCACAAATCACTGGTAGAAGCTCAACATTCACCTCAGGTTCAGTTACAGAGGATTCAATTTCTTTGAGTCTGGCAAAACAGACTCACCAAAAGAAGCTATGTATTCTCTTACTTTCTCCCTACTCATATCAGCTTCCCCGCCTCCCCCTTACAATCCATGAGTCATTTTTATTATTCCTGTGCAATCCAAAAATTAAAAGGTTATTATGAAGCACTTTACAAGTGTCCAAAGTGCTTTCAGAATCATTACCTATGAGGCTCATCACAACAACCCTCCAAAGTAGAGGTGTTAGAGATTACTATCTTCACTTTACAAATATGAAAAATGAAGCTGAAAGGTTAAGTGATTTGCCCATATCATGCAACCATTAAGTAGTGAATCTCCAGCAGAACCCACAAATCTAACCTCTTGAGACAATGTTCTTTACATCATACTTTTAGCAACCTTCTAACCACCCAGCACTAATTCTCAGAAATGCCCTTTTACTTTTTAACTTTCAGAATGTGCACTGCCACAAAACAATCCGCTTTGGCCTTTTTTGTTTGTCTGTTGTTTTAAAGGGAGAGGAAGAAAAGAAGAATGAGACAAAAAAAATGGGGAGAAGGGTTGATGAGAGGTGGAGGAGACTGGAAACATAGGTAAGAGATGAGAGAAACAAGAGTTTCTACAACTGTTATTGTTCTTTCATTCTCCATTTCCATTGTATTGTTTGAATCACAAAAAGTTATTACCAATCATTACCCTTTGAATACGAAGGCTCTTTTAACAATTCTTTTGGTACAAGCAAAGAGTTCGTTGACTTTGCTTATCTTTTCAGGATTCAAATTTTGTTTTTGAAATAACGGTTTGTTTTGCCATGAAATCATTAAGATTCTTCATTGCATACAGGGATGATCTAATTTTAGGAAATCTGTCTAGAAACATAATTGAGACTGTTTTTTACTCCAACATCTAGGAGGAAGTTCAGAATTCAAAAGAACATTCAATGTTTGTTGAAATGAATTCAACAAAAAAAGGTGTTATGGATTTATTCTTGATAGTCTTTTTTACATAAAGAAAACACTGCCCCAAAGGTCAATCACTTTTCTTTAGTACCTAAAAGATTACATTTGGTAGCATTATCAATTCTATTTACAGGAATATAATGTTATAAACCTATAACATTAGAAACTAGTGCTAAAAACTACTTGCAAACAAAATTAACATTGACTAAAATTAAGATAGTCTGGGAGTTAAAGATAGGGTAGAAATAATTACATTATTACTTCCTTAAGCAATCTGTTTAATTTGTAACCTTTTCATGTATAATATTCAACTTTCCTTATATTGTTGACACTTGACACTGTCAACAATGTCTTTAAAAATTCTGAATTATAGCACTATAATATTATATTGTAATACAATATAGCAATATTATGGCATATAGCAATATAACATTATTAAACCACTCAATTCAACAAACAAGGCATAATTATAAATTTGGGAGTAAAAAGACAAAAATGATATCATCTCTGCCCTCAAGGAGGTACCAAGTAAATACAATATAATTTAGGGTGGAGAGAACACTAAACAGTTAGGGAGTGTTCTTCTGGCAAAGGTGAGAACAGTGTCACTTCCACAATAAGGCATTAGAAAGGACTGTGAAGATGACAGAATAGAATACTTGACAAATAGGTACACATCTATATTCAAATACACATGTGATACTTTTTTCAAAGGCTGAATTTTTTATCCAATAAAGTTTTTTTTTGACATGCTCATACAAACTTCAATTACTAGCCCAACTAATTCTCAATTCCATAATAATGTTAGGCATATAAAACTGAATTATTTAAAAATATTTAATAAAAAAAACAAAAAAAAAAAAAACATAAGGAAGCAGCTAAGCAGTAGATAGAATACCAGATCTGGAATCAAGAAGGCCTGATTTTAAATTCAGTCTCAGACACTAGCTGTGTGACACTGGTCAAGTCACTTAACTACTAACTTCAATTCCTCATTCAAATGAGCTGAAGAAGGAATGGCATTCTAACATCTTTGCCAAGAAAACCCCAAATGAGGTCATAAGAAGTCAGACACAAATGAAATGACTGAACAATACCTTACCTGTCCTTTTGCTATCAGATAAGCAACAATGGAAGTATGTCCAAACTGGGCAGCTAGGTGAATACAGCTACACCCTTCTCCATCAATTAATGAAGGATCCGCACCATATTTCATAAGTTGTACAACCATTGATAAGTGGCCCTGTCTAAAATGAAAAAGAATTAACATTGAGAAACATCAAGATACTTCTAAACTAAAAAAGCAGAACTTTCAAATCACTGAAAATAATGAATATAAAATCAAATTTATTTAAATATATCAGAATATATTCATTCATGAATTTGTAAATTTGTAAAACTTGACTAAATTATTCATTTAAGAGAATAATTTTCTTAAATTAAATAAAGTGAAGTATTTCTAAATCAAGATTAACAGTTGATACTTAGGTTGAACTAATTACTATTAAATGCTCACCTTGATTAAAATAAGCCAGTTGTAAAAGCAGAACAACATAGTACAAATTTCCCATGGGGCATTTAAGAAAAAAAGGTGGGGAAAGAGAATGGGCTTTCAAAGCAGACAATAAAAGACAGAAATTCATTCATATATTAAACTTGTAGGTACTAGTATATGAATTTTCCTAATAATTTGGAGGTCTAATACCTCCAAACACAACTGCTCAGATAGAAACCAAGAAATAAACAAATAAAAGAAAAAGAAAATTTATTTTAAACCTTGTGGCCCAGTGAAGTGGAGTTGAATTTAGGTCTCCTCCTAGTTGATCCACGATAGCACCTTTCGATATGTAATATCTATGAAGGGAAAAAAAATTTTTTTTTAAACCAACTTTTATTACTATTATAAACACATAAAAATTGTAAAATTAAATGTTTTAAAGTTTTATTCCAGACCCTATGTTTCTTTCTATCCCTGAACTTTTTATGACAGGTATCTAACAAATTTAAGCCAATAACCCATCACTACAATGTGTACTAGAAATACATGGAGATTATTTTGAAGCTCATGAAAGAATTTAAGTCAAAAAGTACAAACAGAAAAACAATAAAGTATTAAGATACTTGCTTGGTTCAGACATTTCCCGTACCTTCTCAGAACACCACTCTTCTCCCACACCCACCATCTTTTGGGCCCTAATACAGTTAAACCACTCCTCCTCCAGCTTTCCACATACACATAGCTGCCTAGGGCCTAGGATGACTCCATACTAAGCCAATTATTACTATGTCTCTGACAAGAACTACTATTTGATGGGAAGGTCATTGCGCCTAAACCAAACCTCCATGCCAGGTGTCTAGACCCCCCTGAGGATGATAATAATCTGTCTATAATTATTCCTCAATTATTAGCAAACTGTCAAAATTTTCCCTCGTTAGTGAACTTTAACTCCCCAGTCATTATTGTACAAACTTCATGCCTCAATCTCCACTGCCTACTCTCTTGTTCCTTTTCCTCAAGTTGACCCCCACCAACTTCCCCCTTGAGATCTACCCATCTTTTCACCAAGCCCTCAAGAATGCCTAAGTAACATACTGCTTTCACTTTAAATCTTTTTTCTTTCTCATTCCCTCCACCTTTTGCTTGTTCTTGCTATCATCCATACGTTTTCTAGTCAAGAATCCTAAAATTCTTCTGTTTTTCATTTTCATGGTGACCTTCAAATGCTTTCCCCTTCTACTAGTTCCCAGAACATCATTCCTGGATTGGCTATCTCTTTTTCTTTTTCCATCTTAACCCTTACACTAGTCTCTTCTCTTGAGATTCTTACCCCCTTATCATTTCTCTTAATACTCTTTTCCTGACAAGACTTAAGATTACTCCCACCATGCATTGCCTTTTTTCTTATTCATGTCTTATTTATAAAAATGGAGAAAATCACAAAACTATGATGACTGGGTTCACCACAAACTTGTGTTACTTGTACTACTCAACTGGATTCTCTGAGGCAAGTTAATACTTTTACACCTCCCTAATCAACTGTCTATCCCATTGCAGTGGCTTTTCCAAGCTTTTTCCTCCCTCTGCTCTCCCTCCCACAACCCTCTCAAATGAGAATATGGAACCTATTTTACTGAAAAAATGGAGGTCATTTGCCCAGAGCTTCCTTGTCAGCCCTCCTCATTTTTTACTGTTCAGATGCCTTTCCTTATCTATCTCCCTTATCTGTTTTACATGAAATTCTTGTCAAGCTAAATAAACTTCTGGCATACACCTGTTCCATCTCATCTTCTCAAGAAAACTGTTACTTCTATCACTTCCATTTTCATTAATCTTTAGAACCTACTTACTATATGCTGCTTTTTTTTTGGTAGCATAACACACCTATGCCTCCCAATCCTTAACAATCGTCACTTAATCCAATTATTCCCAGATACCTATTTTCTAGTTATCACTTTTTATATAAAGTTAACAAATTGAGAAAGATCTCTATAATCAGTGCTTTTTCTTACTCTCTTCCAAAATTGTTACAGTCTGGCTTTTTACTTTATCCTTCAACAAAATGCTCTCTAATAAGTTATTAAAGATCTTTGAATTGTCAGATCTAAGTCTTTTCTTTACCTTTCTGTGACCAGTGATAGGATCTTTCACTCTCTTTCTTGGTAATTTCTTCTACATAGGTTTTTGCAATACCACTTTTGCAATACCAAAACCACTCTTTTCTGATTTTCCTCCACTCTGTCTGGTCAATTGTCTTATAACTCGTTTGTCAGACCTTCATTCATATTATACTTGCAAATCACTAGTATCCCTCAAGACCTAATCCTAGGCAGGCTTCTATTCTTTAGTACTTTTTCACTAGGTGATATCATCAGCTTCTTTGGATTTAATTATCCTCTATGCAAAATATTATCAGGTCTATTTGTACAGCCTTCGCATCTCTCTTGACCTTTAGTTTTGTATCTCTGGTCTAAATGACATTTCAAACTGGATGTCCTATAGAAATTCTGAACTCAAAATGTCCAAAACTGAATTAGTTATTTTTCCTCCTAAAACCCACACTTCTTTCTAACATCTCAATTTATTGTCATGCCCACTATTCTCCTAGTCATCCATGCTTGCAATCTAGATGTCATCTACATTCCTCACTCTCTGATTTCCCCATATAAAAAATATATATTTTTTTGTATTAGCTCCATTCTCTCCTCTGCCACTACCACTGCTTTGGTACAGTCTTATCAATTTATGCCTAACTATGGCAATAGCCCTCTAATTGGCCTGCCTGCCTCAAATCTATCCAGGATACTTCTCCACAACTCCTCACCTTAGCTGTCAAGGTTAACTTCCTAAAGTATAAGCCTGACCATGTCATTTTCTTATTCAATAAACTCCAGAGGCTCCCTAATCTCTAATGGACCAAACATAAAATCCTCTCTTTCAGATTTAAAGACCTTCATTGAACTGGCTCCTTCCTACTTTTCTAGTCTTACACTTTACTCCCTTTTCCACTATAATCTAGTAATTCTGACCTCCTCATTTAAGACATTCTGATCATTTTCATAGGCTCTCCTCCAGACCTGAAATTCTTTTTCTTCTCTCGTCTGACTCCTAAATTCTCTATTTCCTTCAAATTTCAGCTAAAAGCCCATAGAAGCCTTTCCTTCTCCTCTTTATTAGTGCCTCCCCTATCTTCAATCACTCTTTTCAATCTTCTCATTTCTCACCTGGATGCACTATTTTGTTATTATTATTTTTTTAATTAAAGCTTTTTATTTACAAAGCATATGCATGGGTATGACATTGATTCTAACCTTTTGTTCCAAATTTTCCCCTCTTTACTCCCATCCCCTCCCCAAGCTGGCAGGAAGTCAAATACATGTTAAATATGTTGAAATACATGTTAGATCCAATATATGTATACATTTTTATACAGTGATCTTTTTGCACAAGAAAAATCAGATCAAGAAGGAAGAAAAAGAAAAACTGGGAAAGAAAACAAAATGCAAGCAAATAACAACAGAGAGAGTGAGAATGCTATGTCCCATGGTTCTCTTAGTTCAGTGTCTGGAACATTTTAAGAGCTTAATAAATACTTGTTGACTATTAGGTACAAGAAACAAGCAAAATCCTGGAAGGTAGAGATTTTAAGTACTGGGATATTTGAGTACATCCTCCAAAGAATTTCCTTTTCTTTTCTGCTAATATGTGCTAGTTTTTGTCACTCAAAAGACAAAATCTGAGCCACAATCACAAACTTTACAATGGGGAGATTAGGAGAGAAAAACATTTGAAAGAAAATTTTTAAAAATCCCAAACAATTCTCACTTGTGATCACAAACAGTAAATGATATTTAGTCATACAAATGACTGGTACTGGCCCTAAGTAAGCATTTTCAATTATTACATAGAGTATAGAATGATTTTACTATTGCTGCTGCTGCCACCACTACTACTTACCAACTAGCTAGCTAGCATTTATATAAAACAAAGGTCTATAAAGCAGTTCACAAATATTATTCTCTCTCTCTATTCTCACAACAAACCTGGGAAGTAGATATTCCTTTTACAGAAAAGGAAAATAAGGTAGAAAAAAGGTTAACTGAAAGAGGGTCATTCAGCTAATGTTATGTCTGAGGCCACCTTTCAACTCAGACCTTCCTGATACTAGGTCTAAGTATTCTGTGTACTGCATTGCCACCTGTCTAGCATAATTTTAATAACTGAAGCTCATTATGCTTCAAATAGACTTTGGGGTAGATCTTTATGGAAGAATACTTAATTTCCTTCAAAATGTTTCCTCAGAAAACAATTTTCACTGCATACTAATTAGTAAATCCTGGAGCTGAAATTGGTTAAATCCTGACCATTCATTCTACGCTTGCCATAATACTGGGAACATAATTTTTTGGTATTTCCTTTACCTGAAGCCTAAATTTACTTGTGGAAACTTTCTATCTATTACTCTCAATTGTGCCCACTGTGGATAAGCAGAAAGTCATCTAATGTCTTTTTATGATAACATCTCTTCAAATGGAGAAAGCTACTTTATGCTCCTGAAACTCTTCTTCCCCAGGCTAGCCATTCCCAGATGCTTACACAGATCTACATGATCTGAACTACATACAATTACCAGCCTGGGTGCCATTCTGTCAGCAGATTCAAGCTTATCAAAATCCTTCCAACATCATATCCCACAAATGGTTCAATCTTACCTCTCTCACTCTAGATATTATGCCTCTATTTATGTTACTTATTTGACTGCTGTCTCACAGTATAGAATCATTTTGAAGGTCAAACCCACTAAAATTCCTGGATACCCATCACATCAACTATTGAGCCAGGCATCACTCATATTAATATTCATATTCATTTTTGAAACCCTAAATTTTGACTTGCCTAGTTCAGATTGATCTAATTAAAGATAAAACAATTTAAAAATGGGCAGTTGGGCAGGAAGAAAATCATGACTGCTCATATCACCTGGATGAGGCAGGGTCACATACTTCTAATGCTTCTGGTTAGACATATGACTACCAATGTGCTCTATAAACCCCTGACCATGTGTTCTACCTCTCTGGCATTAAGCCCCCAGAAAAATATTTTATTTCTGGCCTGATATCAGGCCTCTAATATTATCTAAGGGTCCTGTAGTTCTTGCTATTTGCTCTTAAGACTTCCTGGACTTTCCATGTACCCTGAACTTTTATGTGTTGTCTTTTCTAATCAGACATCTTTCCTTAAGAGTAGGAATTCTAAGTTTCTTCTATTAATATGCTGCTCTTAGTCCAGTATTAAGCACATAGCAAAAGACTAATAAGTACATTTTTATTTATTTATTATTTATTGATTCTTAAAAAAAAAAAAAAAAATCCACCACAGTAGCAACACAATGTAGGTCTATATACTCACCAGTATAGCAATGAAGCTGATCCACTATTATCTTTGGTTCTTGCTCTATGACCAATTTACCTCCTTTTCCAATTATACATTTTCTGAATGATAAAGTTTATAAGTCAAGCTTTAATTATACTGAAGTGTCGCTGGCAAAGTCAGTGAAGAATAGTAAAAAAGAGCACTGGACTTAAGAGTTGGAGGACCTGAGTACAAATCCTGATTTATCTACTTACTTTTTGTGAATTTGGGCAAATCCCTTATTTTCTAGGGTTGCTAGTTACCCTATTTGTAAAATGAGGAAATTATATTAAATGGTAATGCATTTCTCCTTCCAAGTCTAAATTTTCAAATGCTATCCTGAAGGAAATAGCTAGCTTTTTTTTCTAAGTAGTATCTGGCAAGCATCAGTAAGCTCTATTACCCTTATTACTAAAGACATAAAAAGCCAGAAAATGTTTTCAGTGAGGGCCATTATAAATAAGATTTCCATTGGCTTTCGAATGAACTCAATCACACTCATTTACACTTTCTCTCTGACTCTTGTCTCTCTCTCCCCGACTTCTTCCATGCCCAGTCCTCTTAAAGTTCAGTCTTGTTTGTCCCAGAATAAACAGTGCCCATATGGGAAGCAAGAGAAATCGGCAACAGAAATGTCTCACCCTCAGAAATGTCAATATTATAATTACAACTGCTTTGCATGCTGGCTGCATTAGTCCTCAACAGAGTACTAGAGACCTTCTCTCCTCCAAAAACAACAAAAGAAGATTAGACATCATTGAGATTGCCAAATTACATTATATACTTCAACAACAATACTAGATGATGACCAGTCCTGATGGATCAGGCCATCCTCACCAACGAGATCAACCAAATCATTTCTAATGGAGCAGTAATGAACTGAACTAGCTATACCCCAGAAAAAGAACTCTGGGAGATGACTAAAAACCATTACATTGAATTCCCAGTCCCTATATTTATGCACACCTGCATCTTTGATTTCCTTCACAAGCTAATTGTACAATAATTTAGAGTCTGATTCTTTTTGTACAGCAAAATAATGTTTTAAAAAAAAAAAAAAAAAAAAAAAAGAGATTGCCAAATTATTATTGTTATCAGTAAATTATATTATCTATATTTTCATAAACTATAAGCATAAAATAGGTTAAATCAATTAGAGGGCCAAATTACTAAAAAGTACTAGTTAACATCAGTAATCATTATACAGTTTTATAAGAAAGAATATGACCATTTTTATATGTATACAATATATTTACCTTTTGTCTATAAAATCATATAAATGGCAAAAAATGAGGTAAAATTTAAATTGTCCTTATGTAATCTTTTCTCGTTCTTTATATATTTAAATATTATGTATATGTAAGTTCACCATGAAAAAGAAAAATTTAAATACAATTTTAAAAACAACTGCTTATATGTATTATTCGATTTGAACTTTCGCAAAGGAAACAAGTACAAAGATGAGGCCAGAGGCAAATGAAAAAACAAAAGAAACTAAAAGCAACAAAATCTGTATAAAGAAAATCACAGCTAAAATAAAATCAACAAACATTCATAAATATCAAAAACACATACTTTACTAGGTCTAACCGGTTATTTATGGCAGCCCAATGGAGAAGCGTGACATTTTCTTTGTCTGGTTGCCTCACATCATAACCTGCTTCCACCAACTCTCTGCAGCGTTCATATATTCCATATCTTAAAAGAAAAGAAAATTCTAGTGACAATGTTATTAATATCGAAGAAGAAATTTTAAACTAAAAAGAATAAGAAAAAATTCAGGCATTTAAAAAAATAAAGTTGTTACTGGACATCATACTGTACCTCTGAGAAAAATTTTTTACTTTTAGAAATTCATATCCATAATAAAGTCTGAAATGTTTAATATTTACAATGAAGTCATTTCCTAGGGTAAAAATAATTAGGCTACAAAAAAATCAATCTCCTGGCTGCTCTTTTAGCATTGCTAATCATAGAATCACAAAGAAAAGATCAGCACAGTAAAACTTTCCTGCTTTACTAAACAGCAGCTCTGAATATATATTTATAAGATTGACTATTACCATAAAAAGTAAAAAAATTTACAGTAATTATGTGGAAAAATCGAAATAAGTAAACTAAAAAGTTATTAGTCAATACTCATGTTCTATCAAAAATCAGATTCTAAAATTTAATAGAAGAAACAGTGATATTATTTTATACTAAGAATAAGTACTGTATTTTAAGGGAAATAAAACAAAACCACATTTAAGTAAATTCTGCATATAATAGCATCTAATGTCTTTTCAGAGAAAGATAAATTACAAAAGATATATAAAGACCCTCATGACACTCAAAAATCTTAACCACATATAATCTTTCACTCAAAATAGTGAAAAAATAGTCAAAATTGGCACTCACTTCCTTAAGAAAGTCTATTTCTGAGTGTGAAATTTAACAAGGTAAACTAAGGCAAATTTCTTCAAGAAACACACCAATTATTACCAGGAAAATGCAACTTGATAATTAATGAATAATTAATGGTTTGATTTTATATACAAAGACCCAGAACTAAATATGAAACCTATTTATAAAAATAGTACAGAATAAAGAGCACATTAAAAATATCATTAGATATATAATTGGAAACATAAGATTGGGAAATCATAATCAGTTTTATCAAAGAAAGTGGGCATAACTCACTTATAATGAAAACAATCTCTATCTCTCAAAAATGCTTTTGTGAATTTTATAGGCCTCAGTTGCAATCTGAAGTAGCTAATAGGAACACGGGTATATGGATTTACTGGCAACTGGGGGGTTACAAAAGACCACCTTTCTGAAATATAGAACAAGATCAATTAATTCAGCTTCAAAACAGTAAGATAATGTTTTCTGAGAATCCTGAGAAGAGAGTTTTATTTTGTTTTTAAACTAACTGACTACGGGAAAGCATAAGCCTTTATTATCTAACTTCAAAGAGAGAGAAACTGAACCTTTGGATGCATGAGTTTCTTCACCCAGAGCCAGAAAAGAAGTGTGGGCTTGTTACATAGAATATAGAATATGGTTACAAAATAAATTTGGCTTTACATATGATGCTTTTTCTCAGTTCCCACTGAATCTCTTACTTTTTGTAGAATATGACACTGCTGATTATTCTTTTCTCTTTATTTTCTCTCCTCCTTAGGTTTCCTCCAATCATCTGATTGTTTCTTAGCATTTTTTCTAAGCTTCTAAGCTAGTTTCTCTACTCATTCTTATGAAGAGTGTCGACCAAGACAGTAAGATCATTTTTCACTTACCCTACAGTCTTCCCTTTATGAGCCATTTGACTTCAATTACCAAGTTTACACAGATGGCTTTCAAATTTGTATCACCAATCTTAATTCTTCTCCTGACATCCAATTCTACATTTACAATTGCCTGATGGACACATAGGCTTATGGATGTCCTGCTGGCATCTCAAATTGAATATATCCAAAACTGAACTTATTATCTCTACTCATTCTCCAAATCATTTCTCTTGTCAACTTCCCTAATTCTATGGTTGATGATATTCAATCGCTTAACCTCAAAACCCCAGTCATTCTTTAAAACTTAACCCTTACCCTTCTTCCCCCCAACCAATCAAATCACCAAGTCTCCTCAATTCAATTTCTACAATCTTACTTCTTCTCTTATCTATGTCTCTATGCATACTGTCATAAATGTAGTTCGGGCCTGTATGAACATATTTTAATAGCCTCTTTACCCATCACTTTGTCTTCAGCCTCTTTTGTTATCTCTCTAATCCATCCTTCATACACCTCTTACAACAAACTACCTTATGCAGAATTCTGACTTTTAGTTCCCTACTTGAAAACCAAATGGCTCTATTACTTACAATATAAAACATATAATTCCTTGTATAGCATGTCTTCCAATCTCATCATCCTGGCTACCAAGCTGCCCTAGCTTGTCTATGTTTTCTTAAAATATAGTATTCAGGTATTCTAGAAAAGGCCTAACCAGAGCAGAATATAGCAAAATCATCATCTCTCATTCACAGTATACCTTTATGAATATGACCTAGAGCTGCATTAACTTTTTTGGCTTCCAGTCTTATTTCTTATTAATTAGATTCATATGATATCTAATTAGATCAAGACTATTACCTATGTTAGCTATACCTTCCAAGCTTGTCATTTGTAAATTTGGTACACGTGCCATTTATACCTTTATTAACAGTGACATTACACAGAACACAGCCAAAGATTACTCCATTAGACACATTCCTCCAAGATATAGTATCAGTCAGCCAATATCCCTCCATCTTATTCACAAGTATAGCACTCTCTTCCTTAAGAAAATCTATTGTTGCATGTGAAATTTAACAAGGTAAACCAAGGCAAATTTCTTCAAGCAACACACCAGTTATTACCAGGGAAATGCAACTTGATAATTATTGATTGTTAGAGACTTTGTCAAAAAATTCTGTTGAACTATAAGTATACTGCGTTTATAGCATTCCCCCAAAGGACCAATATAGGCTGTAGGCTTTTTCTTGAAGATAAGTATTGTGTGCCTCAGAGTATTTTCTTCAGGACAAACATCACCACTGAATTTCTTTCATCAATCCTCATGTGACAAAATCTTGAGGACATTAGCATTACAACTGCTCTTCTCTGGATACTTTCTGTCTTATCAATTCGAGTTTTTTTGGTACTTAAAAATACTTAATGAGACGATGACATAGTTCTTTACCTTTACCTAAAATTCCATGTATCTGAAAGTCACAATTCTCAATGTATCACACAAAGACTTGTCTGGGTATCACTAAATGATAAAAAAGGAAATGGAAAGAAATACCAAACTTTTTTTGTTCAATCAAGTATTATTGGTACTTTGGGTTTTTTTTTTTTTTTTAAGTAAAAAGACTTAGATTTAAGAAGAAACCATGCTTAAAACTTTTTATATAAAATGTTCAAAGCATGTGAACAGACAATTTTCAGATGATGAAATTGAATCTATTTCTACTCATACGAAAAGGTGTTCCAAATCATTATGATCAGAGAAATGCAAATTAAGACAACTCTGAGATACTATTACACATCTCTCAGATTGGCTAAGATGACAGGAAAAGATAATGATGAATGTTGGAGGGGATGTGGGAAAACTGGGACAATGGTGTATTGCTGGTGGAGTTGTGAACAGATCCAACCATTCTGAAGAGCAATTTGGAACTATATTCAAAAAGCTGTCAAACTGTGCATACCCTTTGATCCAACAGTGTTACTACTGGGCTTATATCCCAAAGAGATCTTAAAGAAGGGAAAGGGACTTGTATGTGCAAAAATGTTTGTAGCAGCCCTTTTTGTAGTGGCTAGAAACTGAAAATTGAATGAACGCTCATCAATTGGAGAATGGCCCAGTAAATTGTGGTATATGAATGTTATAGAATATTATTGTTCTGTAAAAAATGACCAGCAGGATGAATACAGAGAGGCTTGGAGAGACTTACAAGAAGTGATGCTAAATGAAATGAGCAGAACCAGGAGATCATTATACACTTCAACAACAATAATACATGAAGATCAATTCTTTTTTTTTTTTTTAATAACTTTTTATTGACAGAACATATGCATGGGTAATTTTTTACATTATCCCCTGCATTCACTTCTGTTCCGACTTTTCCCTTCCCTCCCTCTACCCCCTCTTCTAGATGGCAGGCAGTCTTATACATGTTAAATATGTTATAGTATATCCTAGATACATTATAGATGTGTAGAACCGTACAGTTCTCATATTACACAAGAAGAATTGGATTCAGAAGGTAAAAATAACCTGGGAAGAAAAACAAAAATGCATACAGTTCACATTCATTTCCCAGGGTTCCTTCTCTGGGTGTAGCTGATTCTGTCCATCATTGATCAAATGGAACTGAATTAGATTTCTTTGTCGAAGATAGCCACTTCCATCAGAATACACCCTCATACAGTATGTTGTTGAAGTGTATAATGATCTATGAGGATCAATTCTGATGAAAATGGCTATCTTCAACAATGAGAGGATCCAAATCAGTTCCAATTGATCAGTGATGAACAGAAACCAGCAATACCAGTGAAAGAATACTAGGAAATGAGTGTGGACCACAACATAGCATTTACACTTTTTCTGTTATTGTTTGCTTGCATTTTTGTTTTTCTTCCCAGGTTATTTTTACTTTCTTTCTAAATCCGATTCTTCTTGTGTAGCAAGAGAACTGTATAAATATGTATACATATATTGTATTTAACATATTCAACATATATGGGACTACCTGCCATCTAGGGGAGAGGGTGGAGGGAAGGAGGGGAAAAATTCAAACAGAAGTTTTTACAAGGGTCAGTGTTGAAAAATTACCCATGCATATGTTTTGTCAATAAGAAGTTATAATAAAAAATAAAATAAAATAACTTTTTATACATATAAAAGGGAATAAGTATTCATTAATTTGACAAATGATAGGAATGTTAAGCTGTTTACAAACTCAAGAAGGATTTAGAATCTTATAACTCAAAATATCAGATAAATACTTACTGTGTAGCTTTGACTATGTCCCATGTACTGTAATCATCAATGTGGCTTTTGCGTCCAAGAGGTTCACCATATCCATGGTTATAATGGCTTTGAGGCTTGATTTCCTATAAGAGAATCATATAGTATCAGAAGTTTAAAATGGAAAAATATAACTTATTAAAATGGAATTAATTTACTAATGATGTCTTCTAAATATTTGAAAAATGTCTGTGGTATAGTAGGTATTTGTTCTACTATTACCATGTGTACTTCTTTGGAGGAAAGGCATATAGTACAGGTCTATTTCCTGTAAACTAAAACAGAAGTAGAGTCACTAATGGTGTCTATCATCTAAGGAAAAACCTTATTAAATACAGATAGGTTCTTCACTATAATGCTGTATAGCAACCAGTACAATTTTTTTAAGCACAGCAACTCAGGAAATCAATCTACTCAGCAGAAGAGGGTAGCAGTCTGCATTGTGATGACAAAGGTTAAGTGGAAAAGCCTGTACTTAAAACCAAATCTCATTAGAGAGGTTAGCAAATCATAGATTTAGAGATGGAAAGGGTTTTCAGAACTTTTGAATTTGAAGACATATCTCTAGCAGTTTCACTATGAGGAAGTCACTTAAACTCAGTTTCATCCAGTTGGGCAAGGAAGAATATTTATGAAATCATATTCCGGATACTCTACAATATGGAATAAAGACACATACCTATTGTGTATAATCTAAACCACTAGAAACTAAACTCCCTGTTAAGTCAAGACAGGTATCTAACAACTTCACCCCTTACATTTGGTAAAAGCTTCTGTAGCCCTGGAGAAGTCATTTAACCTACTGTTTAGACCACAGTTTCTGTTGTAAAAATGAGGGGTTTAGATTAAATATTGTCAAAAAACCAAGTCTCTAAGATTTTCTACATTGTAGTATAACAACTAAGAAGTTAACATAAAAAAAAAAAAAAAAAAGGATTTTCCTGAAGTTGACACAGGCAGAGTCACTCCCAGATAGAGTAGCTTAACAGATTAATGGATGAAGATGTAGCTCTAAATGGCAAAAAGCAGGAAGGGAGAATATGAGAGAAAGGAAAGGAATAGGAAGTTAAATGAAAAAAATATATATGGAATTAATCTATATCATATGAATAAGTCAAAACATTTGGGGGAGGTAAGACATATTTAGACTATATATCTTTCCCTATTTACATTTACATTTCCCCATTTACATCTTCCCTGTAATACATAGCAATTTCAAAATCTTCTTCTAAGAGTTATTATTGTATATTAATCAAGCAAACAATCCATAATTAAACACAATCTCCATAATTCTAAAAGAAACTCAAATCATATATTAGACTAGGGTATTCCTCAAAATAAGAACATCTGAATATATCTGGATTCCTCAGATAAGGAAATGACTATTACTGATAAGGAAAAGGGGAATACAAAAAAGATATTATAGGAGAGAATTAGACATATAAACAAGAACTGAGAAAAGAAATATAAGCATTTGAAAATAAAGGAAAATCATTATTTATCATTAATTATTTTTTCCCCAATGATACCTAACATATTTTACCAGGAGATGGCACCATACACAGACACTCAACCAAAAAAGGAAGATGGAATCTAGATGTCAACCACTCCAACTCCTTCCTCTTACAAAAATGCACACTAACTCCAAGAGAAATGAAAGGAATTACTTACAATCACTAAGATGACATGGAAGAGTCTTCATTTAAACCTAAAACTTCTCAGCAAAAAGATCAAAGGATCACACATTTGAAGCTGAAAGGGGATTTTAGGAATCTGGAACATTTAGGTTCATAACTTACTTCTGGAATCCACTTAAAACTATTCATACCTCAGTTTCCACTTGAAACTATTCAAACCTCAGTTTCCACTAGAAAGGAGATAATAATACTTCATAAATAATTATTTGTATGCAAAGACCTTTGCAAACCCTAAAAGCTATATGTCAATTATTTTTAAAATTTTATTTAAAACTAAATACAAAATAAGATAAAAACAAATAGAGACAGAAAAAGGAAAACAATAGAATATCGGGGAGTATTCAAAATATCTAACAATAAATTTCCATTTTAATAAAGCATATATACATAACTTTGCTTTCTTATATGTTATTGTTTTCTGTTGTGCACTTTTTATTTTTCTTTTATTCTTTTTTTCTCTTTCATCCCCTCTACTACCTCCAAGCAGGCTATAATTAAGCAAAGTTATATTTATATGTGTGTATGTGTACATAATCACTTCAGCACAATTTTCTTTGATTATTTCTTGTATTTTTGTGTAAAGGTTCTTTTTTGGCATTAGCTTTCAAGTAATCTAATTATTCTTGTTTCCTCTTCTTGATCTGTTCTCCAGATCTGGTATTTTTCTTATAAGCGGCTTCACATTCTCTTCTATTTTTTTCATTCTTTATATTTTATTTTATTTTATTATTTCTTGGTCTATTCTAGCTTCCCCTTATTCAATTCTAATTTTCAAAGAATCTTTTTCTTCTTTACAACTCTGGAATCTCCTTTTCTAGTTAGTTGACTTTTCCCCCCATAATCTTGTTTTTCTTGGATGGTTCTTTTTTTTTTGGGGGGGGGGGATTAAAGGAAAAAACAAAACAAAACAAAAAACTGAAGAAATAACTAAAAAGGCCCCAAATGGAAAAATATATCAGCATCTTTACAACAAACTATATTCTCCAACAAGTCACTGTATTTGGTCTCAACATTATATAATCATTGATATGAAACATGAAAAACTAGAAGTGGTACCAAAGAAACCAAAGATGGAAAGGGAGGTTAGACCACATCAAGAATGGCATAAAACTTCTAATGGAGGTGAAAATTTGGAGGAAGCAAGGGATTAGGTCTTAATAGACATGGAAGAGAGGAAGAATTTATATATTTTTACTACTGAAAAAATCAAGACACTTAACTACTAATTCATATTTATGTGTATTCTCATACATATAAAATCTTTATGAGAATATTCCAGGTCACTAAAAATAATGGAAGAGTGAGCTTTTAGCAAAGATATGAGTAATGTTGGAAGAGCTATTACAAACTACACTAATACAACTACTGGATGACCTGTGAACTGATGGAATAATTCTTGGGGGGAAAAAGAAAGTAATTAAAGACAAGTGATTGAACTGTTCCAATTTCTATTTCACTCCAGCATAAAAAACTGCAGCACATACTGGTTTGTAAAATTTTCAGTATGTGCCTTTACATCTCAAAAATCCTATAGGTCAAAACTTGCTTTATTAATTTTTGATTATCTAGTATTAAGAAAGTGGCATAGCATATAAAACCTATATCAGACTGCTTGCCATCTTGAGGAAGAGAGATAGGAAAGAGGAGAGAGAATGCAAAATCTTTAAAAAAAAAAAAAAAAAAAGAATGTTGAAAACTATCTTTACATGTAATTGGAAAAATAAAATACTACTTTAAAAAAAAGTGACAAAAAATGCTAATAATGCAAATTAGATTTAAAAGTTTGTCCAGCATATATTATTCCACAGAGCACATATTTTCCCCATTGTTACCATTTACTAGTATAATATTAGATATATCCCCAAGAAGATGAAGACTGAAAGATCTCATATATCAGTGTGTCAGTCAAGAAACACTTCTTAAATGTTTATTATATGCCAGGCACTGAAAATCTAATGTGAGAGAGCATGCATGTGAAATATACAGGTAAATAATAAGCAAAAGGAAGGGAATAGAACAATGAGAGATTAAGAAAGGCTTCCAGTTGATGGTGGGATTTTGCTAAAAATGGAAAAAAGTCAGGAGAGGCAGAGAAAAGGAGAGAGTATTTCAAGCATGGAAGACAGCCAATGAAAATTGGGAATCCATTTAATAATCTATTGTTTAATAAGCCCAAAGATTTAAGCTTCTGGAATGAGAACTCACTATTTGACAAAAACTCTGGAAAATAGCATGGCAGAAGCTAAGCAAAGACCCAACATTTCATACTAAATACCAATAGAAGGTCAAAATGAGTACATGATTTAGACATTAAGGATAATACCATGAACAAATTAGGAAAGCAAAGCATAGTTTGCTTGACAGAAGGGAAGAATTTATGATCAAACAACAATCAAGAGAACATTATGAAATGTAAAATAAATAATTTTGGTTACATCAAAAGTTTTTGCACAAACAAAGCCAAGACAACCAAAATTAAGAAAGAAAGAAGAAAGCTAGGAAATAACTTTTATAGTCAGCGTTTCTAATAAAGAGCTCATTTACAAAATATACAGAGAACTGAATCAAATTTATATGAATGCTAGTCATTCCCCAAATGATAAATGGTCAAAGTGCCAGGGGTATGAAATTGTGTTCCCTTTTGAACTGTAAAATTAACACTGTGAAACTGTTCCCTTGTGATCTTGGAGTCTCAGGCCCTTCTGGGAAAGCATATCTCCCCAGACAAGATCAATTAGAAATCTTGGTCAAAAAGCACCCCGTTCATCTTTTGGGAATGCCAGACCTTTTCAGGAAATTCCAATGGGAGATCTGGGCTGGATACCAATAAGCACCTAGGCCTGGAGACTTTGGCTTTCTTTTCAACCTGAAACCTGAGCCTCAAGATTCCCTTTTAAAAGGCAATTTCTGAACTCATTCTTTGCAGAATGTCCAAAATAGGATCCTGCCCACTGAGAATGCATTCTCTTCTCAGTGCCAGCCTCCATTTCCCTAACAGACTTTGCCACTAAAGAAGTCAGTCTCTTAACAAAACTGGCTTCCTATCCAACAATAAACTTCCATTTTTGCCAATTAATATTTAGGGTTCATGAATTCTTTTAAGAACAACCTGCACCTCCAACCAAAAGGGGATTTCCAAAACTCTCTGACTGCCACTAACCTCATGAAAAGGATATGAACACACAGTTTTCAGACAAAGCAATTAAAACTATCAATAGTCATACAAAAAAATGCTCTAAATTACTACTGATTAGACAAATACAAGTTAAAACAACTCTGAGGTACCACCTCATGTCAATCATAGATTGGCTAATATGATAGAAAAGAAAATGATCAATGTTGGAGAAAATGTGGGAAAATTGGAATACCATTCTTAGTGGAGCTGATTCAACCATTCTGGAGAGTAATTTGGAACTATGCCCAAAGGGGAATCAAACTGTGCATAACTTTCAATTCAGTATTAGTAGGTCTGTATTCCAAAAAGATCATAAAAAAGGCAAAAGGATTCACACATACAAAATATTTACAGCAGTTCTTTTTGTAATGGTAAAGAAATGGAAATTGAGGGGATATCCATCAACTGGGGAATGGATGATAAAGTTGTGGTATAAGAAATGGTTTACAGACCAATTTCAGAAAACCCTGGAAAGACTAACAAAAACTGATGATGAGTAAAGTAACCAGAAGCAAGAAAACATACCATAACAACAACATTGTGTGATGATCAACTATAACAGACTTAGCTCTTCTCAGCGATACAATGATCCAAGACAATTCAAAAAGATTCATGATGTCAAGTGCTACCCATATCCAAAGAAAGAATTACAGAATCTGACTACAAATCAAAGCATACTATTTCCATTTTTTGTTATTTTTTTCTTTCTCATGGTTTTCCCCTTTTATTCTCATTCTTCTTTCACATAACTAACATGGAAATGTGTTTTAATATGTCTGTGTATGTATTAATGTATTTGTGTATATAACCTATGTTGGCTGCCTTGGAAAGGACCAGGAAGACAAAATTTGTAATTCAATTTTTTTTTTAAGTGAATGTTAAATGGGGGGACAAAACAAAATTGGAAGTCGGGAGTCTTCTAGAGTTGGGAAATGGAGTGACTTGCTCAAGTAATAAGAAAACTACTGTCACTAAATCATAAATGATGCATTTATATGTATAAAGTATGAGGAAAGTGAGGTGGGGGAGTGGGAGCTGGTCATAAAAGGCTCTGAACACCAAAACAAGTATTATATATAGGAATTATGTTACAAGCTTTCTTTTTTTTTTTTTTAAACAAGTTACTTATTACAAGTTAAATTACAAGTATTACATGTTGGAGTTAACAAGGAGACTTTGGAGTTTACTGAAAAGGGGAGTGACAAAGTCAGACATGGAAAGTGGAACATTAAATTCTTCTCAAAGTTTTGCTTTATAGAGGATAGTTTTACAATTCATTCCACTTTCCAGCTGAAGCTCTGCTTGGTTTCAACTCCTCTGAACAAGAGCCAAATCCCCTCGAGTCCCATCCTGCCTATCCCCTTTCCAGCTTTCTTTTCTGTATTGTCCATTCCGGTTAGATTATAAGCAACTCCAAGGCAGAACAGTGTTTTTTTTAAATTATATCCCCAATACATAGCAGAGTGCTTGGAACATAGTAGTTTTTTAATAGCCTGGAACCTTCTCAATTGTCTGCTTAGAAACTCTTTTAGTTTCGTATTCAATGCATTTCAATGGGGAAAAAAAATGCTTCAGCACTTGATGCTTTCTCTATATTAATTGCGTTTGGGTTGTTGTCTTGGTTGAGCACTAGGGATGTGAGGTCAGTCAGGTATAGTGCCCAGTCCCTATTGCCTCTGCTATTGCTTTAGCCATGGGCAGCAACTCCCCAGCTAAGGCTGAAATGCATAAGAACATTGAGGGTGTGCAGATGGAAACAGTTCCTGTAGGATAATGTGGCTGCAATGTGGAGTCTGCCAGTTCCCAAAACAGTAGTAATGAAATAGGCACAGTGTGGCTGGCATGCTCAGAAACAGGAGAAGCAGCAAGAACAGGAGCAGTGGGAGCCCAGGTAGAGGTGGCAGGAGAACCCAAGATTCCCAATTGCAACCGTAGCCCTGAATAGGCTGCTATAACATCCAGTTGAACTCCCCTCCTGTCCTTCTGCCCTCTTCCCCTCCCCAGGAGAATGTCAGTGATATTTTAATATTTTTAAAAACCTTTATGAGAATTTATATGATACATTATCCTTGAAAATATTAAAAAAGGAACAAAAAAAGTTTTTCAAAATAGCATAGCGCATTGGCTGTTTTAAATTTTGTCAGTTAACAAGAACAAGACAAAATCTCAGACTTGAGTTGCATAATGATTACAAAGACAACCTTGGACAGGGTAAGACCTGGTTGGTTCAAGTCCAGTCTCTCACAAATACTGGCTTTGTAACCTTGGCAAGTCATCTGGCTTGTAAGATGAAAAAAAATCACAGAATAATCAATATTCATTGATAAAAGGATTTATAACACTAGAAGGTCCCTAGTTCACATGGAAATCATACATTCAGTGTCTAAAAAATTACATAAGGCCTTTTTTTAATTAAAAAAAAATACAAGATTTTAATTGTTTGTTGGTTCTAACAAAATTTTTGATTTGATAGAACAAAATACAGCCCTTAAAAATTCTCTACCAAGGTACCTCCAATATTAAAGATTTCTTGAAAGGCCCGATAAAGACAGCTTTGTTTCCTAACCCTTTGATTATTAAAATCCATAAAACAGGGAGACATCTGTTTGCCTAAGGTGTCTGCCACTGTCATGGGGGAAATTTAGGGCAAAGTACAAATGGAAGAGGGATTCCCTAGTGAGGAACACCAAATGCTTCCTTTTTCCAATGACAATTCACTGATTACATCAAGATGAAGCAGCTTGTGCCTCTGCATGGTATTTATGTAACATTCGTATTAGCAGGTCAGAATTATGGTGGGATTGTAAGCAACTGTTCCTTTAGTGAGGCTACTCTGAGAATAAACACTGAACCAAATGCATAAATCATAAGGCATTCAAGTTTCGTTATTTCTTGGAGGGGAAAAAAAAACATAATTATCAGCAATAAGCACAAGATCAATCACACAATTTAAGAATTAGAAGAGACTTTGGTGGCCATCTATTTCAACCCATACCGGAAAAAGGATCTACCAGCACAACATACAAGTTGTCATCCATACACTTCCTTCCAAATCAGCCATGGTCACCAAGAAAAATGGGCAATCAAACTGTGCATACCCTTTGATCCAGCAGTGTTTCTACTGGGCTTATACCCCAAAGAGATACTAAAGAAGGGAAAGGGACTTGTATGTGCCAAAATGTTTGTGGCAGCCCTGTTTGTATTCTGATGGAAGTGGATTTCTTCAACAAAGAGTAGATCTAACACAGTTTCAATTGATCAAGGATGGACAGAAGCAGCTACATCCAAAAAAAGAACACTAAGAAATGAATGTAAACTGCTTGCATTTTTGTTTTTCTTCCTGGGTTATTTATACCTTCTAAATCCAATTCTCCCTGAGCAATGAGAACTGTTCAGTTCTGCACACATATATTGTATCTAAGATATACTGTAACCTATTTAACATGTAGAGGACTGCTTGCCATCTTGGGGAGAGGGTGGACGGAGGGAGGGGAAAAATCGGAACAGAAGTGAGTGCAAGGGATAATGCTGTAAAAAATTACCCTGGCATGGGTTCTGTCAATAAAAAGTAGAAAGAAAGAAAGAAAAGAAAGAAAAGAAAGAAAAGAAAAGAAAGAAAAGAAAGGCAATCCAAAACTGGTTAACTCATCTTTTCATTTCTCCCTGGCCTTGACAAACTTTTCTAGGAAAAATGAAGAAAACAGCTATTTTCTCCTATTATTCCCAATCTCCTCAATTTATAGTTGAATGCAGATTCTACAAGGTTCTGAAAATCTAAACTACTTCTCTAAATCATCACAAACATATGCAAGATAAGTCCTGAATAATTATATAAACTCATCCAATTGCTGCTGCAGCTTTTCCATTGGAGAAAGATGCCTATCTCACTTTTTTCTATAGCGGCTCTACCAGAAAAGGATCCCAGAGAAAGGGAATAGAGATAACTACTAAGAGAATTTTACATACTAATGCTGAAAATGAAAGTACTCCTTCTCTTCAATCTGATAAACTGTCTTCCTCCTATACTTCAACTTCATAAGAAATGCTTCAACAATCAACACCCTCCCAAATTCTAGAGTATTGAAAGAAATGATTCATTGAGGACCCCTACTCAATCAGTATTAGTCAGTGAAATATGATTTTATAAGGGCTAATGATTGTTAATAATTATTTTAATATAGTCATCTAGTAATACATATTTAGTCAATCATCTAATAAGAGGTATAAGGAAGCAATATATTAATCCATTCTTTGTATATGTAACATAGGAATATAGATCCTAACACATGGGCTTTAAAGAAGCCTCAAATTTTAATATTAATGTTCATTACTTGTTACCACTAAGGAGCTGACAAAGATATCTCCATCCTGTTTTGCTCATATTCCATAACAAAACCAAACATGTATGGTGGCACAGTATGGAAAGTACTCCCACACACATCCTGATTTGGTCTTGGAGCATATACCATCTCTTCCTGCCTAACATAAGAGGCCCATCTATCTTAAAACCACTTAATCAATGGAGATATTCCTTACTTCAATTCAGCTCTCTGCTGACCTAGCATCCTATGTCAATCAATGAGATTCTGTATTTTACCATGGCATTTTTGCATATTTGGTTGCAAACTCTATAAATACAAGGTCCTGAAAGCAGGGGACATCTCAGATTGCGAAGATTTGAGGTCCATATCACCAAAGGGGACCAAAGACCTTTTAATTGCCACTAGCTCAGGGTTCTACTTCAATTTCTTTTATTGTAGGTTGGACAATCTTAATCCCCACATTACAAAATCCAGGCTATGAATCTCTAAATTTCTCAGAGTTCTCTCTGGCAGTATCCTGAAAGAATTTCACCAGCCATTCTGACCTCACTTTTTAAAGTTTTTGATACTTTTGGTTTTTATACAATGAGCATACAGTTTTCCCTTCTACTATTCAATAATATAAGAGAAAAAAGAAAAGTAGTTCAGTAAAACCATTAGTACATCAACTATATCTAAAAATATATGCAATAATATTCATACCAACAGTCCCTCACTCATGCAAAAAAAAAAAAAGGGGGGGGGGAGGAAGTACATTAGTTTTTTAACATTTTCAGGGCTAAATATGTCATAATTCCACAGCATAGAGGTTCAACCTATCGACCCTAAGAATTATTTCCTAAAGTTCCAGAGCCAAATTTACTAAATAGCAAAACAAAAAAAACCTGTTCTGCTCAGCTCTCTTTTTGCATTTTCCTTACTACAATCTTATCTGAGAAAGACAATTTTGTTTTTGTTGTTGTTATTTTTCATTCTTCTCTGACTCTTCATGACCCCATTTGGGGTTTTCTTGGCAAAGACAAAGGTTTTAGATTTCCTTCTCGAGCTCATTTTACAGATTAAAAAACTATACTGAACGGAGCTGAGTGATTTGCTCCAGGTAATTGTGTGACCTGTGTTTCAGGCCAAATTTAAACTCAGAAAGACGAGTTTTCCTGATTCCAGCACTCTATATCACCTATCTGCCCTGAGGCAAGGTGGGAGGTGAAAGAAATAACAGTAGATGAACTAGAGGATTTATTTTGGACCCCTACTCTATTCCAATCTGTATTAACCAATTTCATAGACTCATATAAGGCCCCAGAGCTGTGAGCTGCAGATTCTAAGTTCACTTGCTTAACTAAGTTTAACTAAACCCCAAAATAAGAATAGAATTCTTATTTTGTCTTATGACGATAACAATGCCCAGCATGGAAGAGATCACAACTGCATGGAAAGTCCCCCCCAAAATACTTTTATACTTCCAGACTAATCACCTGTCCAATAGGAGCAGACCAATAGGAATCTTATGACCCTTAATGTCAACTTGACTGTGATAGCTTCAACCAACTTGTGACCATGCTGGGATTCATATTTTAGCATATATATATATATATATATATATATATATGTTAACCAATGAATGGAAAAAGTCTCAGTGAAACTGAGATCTATTGAAGATCTTAGCTTAAAAAGGCCAAGATCTCCCATTTCATCTAGGGTCATGTTCAGTCATCTTAATCAGTATATTGCCACAAAACCCAAATGGCTCTGAAAGGGAATGTGAGGCAGGTGACCTTGCCCAGCCCTCTCTCACTCAAATCCAATTCATTTGCATGTCATGGCATCACCTCCCTGATGTCATGGTCTTCTTCTAGAACGAAGGACAAACAACAACAATTCTTAAACTTTACTCTCCTCTATGAAGAACTATACTATCAAGTTAAACAGGGCTAGTTGCTGTTCCTTGCACACTTCACCTTCTGATTCCATCATGCCTTTGCTTTGACTCTGGCTATCCTACCCTGCTGACCTCAAGACTTTGCTAGAATCCATCCTTCTTCCAGTGCTTATCTAGTTTCTCCATTACTAATACCTGTTGAGATTACTCTCCATCTACTTTGCCTAAATTTTATATGTACATAATCATTTGCATATTGTTTCCCTCATTAGAATGTAAGCTACATATGGGTGGAGACATTGTTTTTACCCATTTTTGTATCCCCAACATTAAGCACAATGCCTGGCACATACTAAATTCTTAATAAATACTTGACGAATAAAAACAAAACAATCTTTGCTTCCAAGGAGCTTACTTTCTACCACAGAAGAAAGAAAGTAAGTGTGTGTGTGTGTGTGTGTGTGTGTGTGTGTGTGTAAGAAGGACCTGTCATTTCATTGGTGTATGGAACTTATTTAAGGAAACTTTCTATCAATTCAAATCTGCCCCTGATTAATAACAGTTTGTCAGAGCTATTAGAGCACTAAAAGGGTCTAATAAGTTAGTAGTAGTATTAGGAGAAATACAATTGGATATACAACTATAGAAGCCGTCTATGTACAGATGATAATTGAATGCATACTTTAATACTTCAAAGATCTATAGTATTTTCCAATATATATTCTCTATAACTTAGTAAAGAAGAAAATGTCACTCATGTTTAACCTGATAAATAAGCCTCTTGAGAGGTAGGGATGCTGTCCCTTGGACAACATGTGACTTAGTCTATCACTAGATTTGTAACTGAAACTATTCCAACTGCCAGAGGAGCCCCCAGAGATTCTTACTCTATTGGCACAGCCTCCAAGAACTCAAACAATCCATCAATCAACAAGTTTAATTTAAATGCCACTGTACATACCATTCTAAACACAAAGATATAATTATAAAAGTATCACAGTCTCTAAAGTCAAGGAAATTATAGTCTATTACTAGGGAAAATATGTTACAAGTGAATAGGAAGAAAAAAATTAGCAATCCAGTAAATTCACAGAAAAGCAAATGTTTATAAAAAGATGATATTTCTCCAATCTTTCTAGATTTGTTTATCAAACAAAATTATATTACAGACTAACTTATTTGTTTCACTGTCCTACACATACTAGCAGCCTAAACTCCACATCTCTCAGCTAATTAAAATGTAAGCTAGTGAGTGGGAGAGAGGGAGGAAGAAAAACAGGAAAAGTATTTTCTGAAAATGCAGATTTAAAGCACGTAAGTGGTGCAGTGTATAGTGCACCTGCTCAGAAGTCAGAAGCTGAATTCAAATTCAGCCTCAGATACTTGACCTGTAATATCTGTGTGACCCTGAGTAAGTCACTTAATCCCAACTGCCCCAATAAAACAAATGTGCATAAGTTTTAACTTTTAATAGTAAAAGTTTTGTGTACTGCTCTAGTAGATAAAAAAATCCACGAATCTAGCTGGTCAATATATTCACACATTAAACATATAAATGCCAAATACTACTGTAATATTACTATTCTCTTATCTTAAGACAAATACTTATGGCTATTTTTTTATAGCAGTATGAAAATTATTAAATTATTTATTAAACAGCAAAGTATTCTTCTCTCTGAAAATGGAAAACTACCAAGATACTGAGAACCATAAAAAATGTGTATATTAAGGTTATCAAGTATGAGAGAAAGAGAGAGGGAGTGGAAAGAAAGATTAAGTTTGTTGCCATACTTCAAAAAGAAAAGAGAATGATTTGAAGATCAGTTAGTTCAAGAACAAGGATCTGGATAGGGTAGCTTAAACTGATGAAATGAACCTTGAAGAAAGAGAGATTGGTGACTGGCAACAAGAAGGAATGCCCACCCATTCGTCCTCCAAATGGACTTAATGGAATAAAGTACTTTATAGCTACCTATCCTTAACTTTTTTATTTATCAACAAACTTCTGCAAATCAAAAGGTAAAATATATACTAAGTTTTAGCTAATGTTCCATCTTACATTTATCCCTATTCTCTCTATAGGTTCTCTCTTGGTGATCTTATCAGATTGGCTGGATTCAACTCTTTAGGCTTCATTTCCAGGTTCTCATTTTCTTTATTACATCTTGGAAAGACAATTAAAGGGCTAATTAATTATCTTGAGTAGTTACAGATTTAAAGTTGGAAAGGTCCTTAGTGGCCATCTCATTTACTCCCCTCACTTTACAGATAAAAATTGAGACTGAGAAAGGGGAAGTTACTTGACCAAAGTCATCACTGAGGTAGCAAGTGACAGAGTTAAGATGTAGTCAAAATCACTAGTTCCCAATCCATTTCTACAGATGAAGAAACTGAGGTCCAGAGAAGACATAACATCATCATTGTGGAATTAAAGGAGGTCTGGTCTATGAGGATCATATAGCTTGTGAATCACAAAGCATGAGACTTAAGTCAAAGTATTCTCCCATTGACTATGCCAAGCTGTTCTACAGAAGCATAGATTATTCAATCAACTTCTTAAGTTCTTAATGTAAGCAGAGAATTATGTGTCTGGAAGAGCTAGAAAGTTTGGATAAAATTCAGTACCAACACTCAATAAGTCCATAGTCCAAAATAGGTCTCATTCCTCTTCAACATGACAGCCCTTCAAATAATTTAAGACAGTTCTATCCTATGAAGTCTCTCCATTTTCGTAAGACAGCTGTAATGACTCTCTATAGATTCTATTTCTGAGTCAACTTAACACACTTGCTTATTTCTTTTTTGGGTAAGTGACAAGTTCTCTGAGGCTCAGTTTCCTGATTTGTAATGTGGAGAAAACAACATTTAACTACAATCAAAAGAACAACTGAAGTAAAATAATTATCATAGAGGAAAGAGCACCAGTACTAAAATCACAGGACCTGGGCTCAAATCTTGCCCCCTGTCACTACCTGTGTAACCTTGGCAAAGTGCCTTAATCTTTCTGGGCTTCTATTTTCTCCTCTGTAAAATGATGGATTTGAATTATATGGCCTTTAAGGACCTCTCCAGTTCTCTATCCACGATCTTTTTTTGAGGGGACAAACCTTATGATTTCACTGTCAAAGACAACTTCCAAGTAAGAAAAATTTCTTTCACAAAAAAAGATCAACAACTTAAAAAGAGTTACCTGCTTACCCTAAAGAGGTTAAAAAGTTTTCCCAATGTTACGCAACCAGCACATATCAGAGACAAGAAGTGAACCTGAGTATTATTCAAAGGTAACTCTAATAGAGATTGCCCCTTAGTGCAAATGTTAAATGTCTAGATCAAACATCTACAGATTTGTTTGTTTTTAATGATTCCTATAGAAGGTATTAGAATCCCTAAATAGGATGGCTGAATATCTATGGACATAGTCTGGTTTGTCAGTGAGATACTTTGAAGTTAAATGTTGTATGTTCTCTGATATGTGATCAGCTCAGAAATCAATTATCACCTTTACTCTGAACACTCAAGTTCTTCTAATCCAACTGACTCATACTTAGCCTCATCCTGCCATCAAATAAAATCTTTAAAGTTTTTTTCCCCCCAAACACAAACTTATTTTCTAACCAATCCTCCCCTATCTTGTACTTGGCACTAAAAATTTAGGAAACCTAGTGCAGTCCCTTATATTTATTTATCCCTATTTTCTCTCTACATTCTTTACTAGTGATCTTAATCATTTCCATTGAGTTCAATTATCTTTATGCAAAACATTCATATATTTCTCATCTAAACCATATCTCTCTTGAATTTCAGTATTATATAACCAGCTGCCATTTGGGCATCTTTAACTGGATCTTAAAATAAATATGTCCGAAAGCAGAACACATTATATGCCCTAAATTGCCCCCCTTAACCTAATGTTCTAAGATACTAATATCATCTTTTACTTTTCCCTGTTTCTCATCAATCATAACAGCTGACAAGTTTTAGATTCTATTTCCTCCTCTCGATTCACAGTCTTCTGGTTTGGGACCCAATCATCTCTTGTGTGGACTATTGCAAAATTCTCCTAATCAGGTTGCCTGTTTTCACCCACTGTCCCTTTTCAATGCATTCCCCAATTATCTGTCAAATTGATAATCTTATGACATAAGTCTGTCCCTTTTCAAGAATCTCTCTTGCTTTCAGAATCAAATACAAACTTATGTAGGATAAGAATATGAATTATAGAAAAGTTAAATGATTTGCCCAGAATTCCATGAATCTTTGATGAGAACTGAATTCAGGTCTTCCTCCACAATTTGCATTTTTGCTTACCTTTCCAGATTTAGTTCACCTTACTTTTTTTCATGCATTCTACATTCCTGCCAAGTTGAACCTTTTTGATATCCTACATGAATATTTTCCAGAGGCTTTCCCTGATGAATGTAATTAGCTCCCTTTTGTTGTTCAATCGTTTCAGTCATGTCAGACTTTTGAAACTAATTCTGTGCAAGTGAAGGCATCACCAGTGATATCACCAGCCCTCTATAAAATGAGGGACCAATCACAATGATAAGCTCCCTCTCCACTTCCACCTTAGAACTCCTAGCTTCCTTCAAAGCTAAGTAAGATTAAATGTTATCTAATGCTACAAGTCAATCCAGATTCCCACTATTCCCAGTGTCTTATTATCATTCTCTTGTATTTATTTTAAATTAAATTTTCTATGAATGTTTCCCTTTCATGTAATAAAAGCTTCTTGAAGGCAGGGATTGTTTTTGTCTTTGAATGTTTTGGCACAAGGTAGGTAATAAATACTTGTTGCATAAATCAGTCTCATTCAATATGGCCTTATTTTAGTTTCTTAATAGTTTGGTGAATCTGGATTCTGTTACCCAACATATTCTGTCATCCAGCCATGGGAACTGAAAATTTGGTAAGCATGCCTCCTATGTTTTCTTCCAAGTCAATAACAAAATGCTCACCAGGGCAGGACTTGAGACGAGTCTTTGCTCCTATCTTAACATCTATTGATCAATATTTTTTGGTGAAGACTATTTTACCACCTATGAATCCATCCCAAAATACTATCATATAGTGCCCATTTCTGATTATTGTCTACAATGGTATGTTACAAAAGACTGTTAGATGCCTAAAAAAGATTCAGATACATGGAATCTATTGGATTTCCATAATTCATTTATTTATTGTTTTTCTTAAAGAATACAAGGAAGTGTCGAAAGACCAACTTTTAATAAAGAACTATGCTCTCTATTTGAAAAGTTTAAATGTGAAATTGTAACATTAAGAAACTGAAAAGAATGTTGCACTTGGAGTTATGAGTAACTTGGGTTCAAATCCCACTAATGATGCAAATTATATAACTACTCTGAGACTGTTTCCATACCTGTAAAGTAAGAATACTATTTGTATTAACTATCTCATTGGGCTGTGGCTAGGATCAAATGAAGTAATTTAAAGTATTTTGTAAAGCTTAAAACACAATATAAATTTCTGCTACCATTTTCATTTTTCACAAATCATTTCTGTTTGAGATCAAACTCCAAACATTTGTTAAGCATCTACTGTGTGCACAGCACACTACTACTCTCTGGTGATATAACAGGAAAGGGGGAGAGAATGAAATAGTCCAGGAGTTTGTATTCTACTAGAATACAACATGAATGTGCGACTACGGTAGCTTGGGATAGTAGAGGGCCAGCCTTTGAGCCAGAAGGCCAGAACACAAGTCTCACCATTGAGGCATACTCTTTGTATGAGAAAAGGCAAATCACTTAATTGCTCAGAGGTCTAGGCATTTCTTTTTTTTTTTTTTTTTTTAAATAATTTTTTATTGACAGAACCCATTCCAGGGTAATTTTTTACAACATTATCCCTTGCACTCACTTCTGTTCTGCTTTTTCCCCTCTCTCCCTCCACTCCCTCCCCCAGATGGCAAGCAGTCCTATACATGTTAAACAGGTTACAGTAGATCTCAGATATATGTATGCAGAACCGAACAATTCTCTTATTGCTCAGGGAGAATTGGATTTAGAAGGTATAAATAACCCGGGAAGAACAAAAATGCAAGCAGTTTACATTCATTTCCTAGCGTTCTTTCTTTGGGTGTAGCTGCTTCTATCCATCCTTGATCAATTGAAACTGAGTTAGATCTTCTCTTTGTCGAAAAAATCCACTTCCATCAGAATACATCCTCATACAGTATCGTTGTTGAGGTATATAATGATGGTTTAGGCATTTCTTAAAGACTTAAAAGATTGCAAGTTAGTGGTTAGGCTCCAAAGGAGGTGACATAATAATAATATACATAATAATCTGAAAAGAAATATTTAATTCAATTTAAGGGTCATCCTTATTTCCTAAAGCTTAACATATAAATGTGCGTTCTGTTTAATTGACTATTAGGTAACCTCCTCGGGCCCAGAAGTTGTATCCTTAATACCTAGCACAAACATTCTGCATATAGTAGGCATTTAATATTTGCAGAATTGGACTAGAATGGATGATTCTAGACTAAAATGTAGAGGCTTTAAAGTTTTTTCAGTCAACAAAACAAATGCTTTTCCTATAATTGTTTTTCCCCAATATGTCAAAAGCTTTACAAATCTAAAACTCCCATACAAATGCTGGTTATTACTGTTAATAATATGTAAACCTTAATTCTACATAAGATTTGCCGTGTTTTTTTCAGTTGTGTCCTACTCTTTGTGTTAACACTGGGGCTTTCTTGGCAGAAATATTGGAACGTATTATTTCCTTTTACAGACTGGGAAACTGAGGCAAAGAGTGACTTGCTCTGAATCACCCATCTAGTAAGTGTCTGAGGTCAGATTTAAACTCAAGAAAATGAGTCTTCCTCATTTCAGGAAAGGCACTCTATCCATTGTGCCACTTAGCCATCTCAAAATTCTAGGTGAATAAAAGCTATAATTGTTATTGCAACAATTTTATAGCTCTACATAAATCTCAGCTATTATGTATTATTATTAGTCACTAGTTGTGAGAATCAAAAATGAAATAATCTATGGCAATTGCTCTGTAAAGCTTCAAAGCTAGATGAATGCTTAGTTATTACCGTTATTCTTGTTCCTGACAGCTAAAGTTCTGCTCAGATAAAGATCAGCAGGAGGTAAACAAGTATAGAGTATTGGCTTAAGGGGAGGGTGAGGGACCTGCTCACTCACAAGTTGAAGATCTAAAAAAAACATGTGGCGGGTCTCCTAAAAAGGGCACTTTTCACAAACTCAAACTCTCAAACTGAAAAGTCAATCCCCCAAGTTTTTAAAAGCTGGAAGCCAAAAACTGTTGCAATTTTCCTTGCCTCCTTAGGACCCCACACTCCCTTAGTACTGAGCAAACCACCTATTGGATCTTAATAAATGCTTTTTAGGCCCGACTTCTAGAAGGCTGTATTTCTAACCTTTGTGCACTTAGCTCTTAGCATACAGTAGTGCCCGTAAACTGGAAAGCGTCGCCCAGCCTCCTATTAAATCCATTTTGACCTTGAGGGCAGGAAAGCTAGTTCTTTGTGCCCACATCTGGAACACTGTGGGTGCCAAACTAATGATTGTGGCACCGGAGGGCAGGAAGGCAGTTCTGCCTTTCTTAGTTCTTCCAGCGCTTAACACACAGCAGGAGCCTAATAAAAGCTAGTTGACGAGTCATTTACACCTTTTTACCTAGAATAACCCGTCCAAAGTGAAGCTGATGAAGTTCTTTTTCCCGACTCACATCTCCCCCCCGCCCCCCAGCAGCCTAAAGTCTGGCTGTCATTCGGCCTGGAGAGAAAAAGTCAAAGCCCCAGACGCAGCTTCCGCTCCTCCTTCCTCTTCTTCGCCCCCTCCTCCTCCTTCCTCTTCCTCTCTCTCCTTCCTCCTCCCCCTCCCTCTCCGAAGGGACTTCAGCTGCCTCCGCTGTCAACAACAGGCCCACCTCCTTCCCAGCTTCCCCCTTCCCCTCGCCACCGCCGTTTCCCTCCAGGATTCCCTCCCCGCGGCTTCCCCCAACCCCCGTCGGTCCCGGCCGCCCCCTCTCGTCTTCTTCCCGCCCTCCCCCCACCCCCCAGTCCCGGTCGCGGCCCGAGCCTCCCACTCCTTTCTCCGCCTCCTCCTCCTCCTCCTCCAGGACCAGCGCCCCGACGCGCATCTTCGCTCCTACAGTGCCAGGGAACAGAGAGGCCTGGGGGAGGAAGAGGCCGCGAGGGAGCCGGGCCGGGCCTCTCCCCTCCCTCAGGCCCCCGTTTCAGCGCCGCTCCTCACCTCGGGATGGAGAATGGGGACACAACCCGCTTCTTTCTCGTACTCATCCGGGCTGTCCGCCATCTTGGTGTTAAATCCCTCCCCCAGCTGCATGCCGGGAGAAAGCGTTTCTCCCTCCCGGGGCGCGCGAGGCCGGGGGAAGGGCGGGCGCGAGCTTCCGAAGACGCCGCGCGCTTGCCTCACTCCCCCCTGCTCCCTTTCCCTTCCCCCGTCCTATCTCCCACCCGCCTCGTGACGTGCCCCCAGCCTCGCCCGGCGCGGAGGGCTTTCCGCGCCGTACGCATGCGCCGCAGTGCGCAGCGGCCGTTTTCCGCCCCCCGCCCCCCGCCCCCCGCCCTCACCTCTCCTTCAGTTCCCCGGGCTCGGAGCTGGGGCGTTCGGAGCTGCTGCTGCACTGCGCCGGAGGATGTGTCTGCCGGTGTCCGTGCTGACGTCTGGATGTGCCCGCGGGCTAGCGCAAACTGCCTCACCCCCAGGCTGGCGAGGGCCGGGTTGCAGTCCGTGGGAACCGCTTTGACCTAGAAAATTTGCAGGGCTGACCTTGGCCGGCCTGCCCCCGAGGCCGTCGGGAGCCTGGGGTGCAGAGGTCACCTTCTGGCCGGCGGGGCCCTCAGCGCTCTTCCTCCCCTTAACGGCGCTGCAGCCATGGTTACCCTGGGGAAGGGTTCTTCCTCAGGCGTCAGATGGCTTTGTCCTGACCGACCGCTTCTAGAGGGAAAACCTGCAGGCTTTTCCTAGCACCTGACCAAGCATCCCCAGCAAGGACGCTTCTGTCCAAAAGCGTGGAAAAGGACAGTCACCTGCCCCACTAGTACTGCAGTCACCGTGTGCACCGAATAGCTTTAATGCTAGAAAACTTTTTCTGAGCTACAACACTCCACATCTACTTTTCTAATGGAACCGAGGAAGTGATTGCAAAACTGGAACCATGAGGCTGAAATGGAATTAAAATTGAAATGGATTTAAAATTGAAATGGATTTAAAATAAAATTTCCCAGACCACGGAAAAAATAATTTAAAAAATGGTTGGTAACCAGGTACTTATGGTGATGTGGGAAAGATTCCCAAACCCCTCTAGTGAATGTAATTACCCTTTGACTCGCAAATCCTGGTCCCTTTGAATTCCAATAGAAGATCCGGACCTGTCCCTGCCCCATTCAGTTCTGAGCCAACTTTGGGGCTACACCCAAAAGCCCCTCGGGCTATATCTCCCATTATAAAAGGGACATACTGGGACTCCTCTTTGCAGGGATTCCAAATATGCTAGCCACGTGAGGACCCTCTGTCCAGTGCCCTCCTTATCTCTACCTTCACCTATCTCCTTCCTTCCAAACCCAATAATAAACCTCTTTTATCAATCTAGCTCTCTGGGCCAATAAATTACTTTATTAGGGACTCCTGCCGCTACTAGACCTCATTTACCCCATATCCTTGCGCCTAATCCAAGGGAGTTGCAAGGGAGCTCTGTTTGACTCCCTGTACCCCAAACCTGCCACTAGACCTCAACTAAACCCTAATTTCACTTAGGTACCCCAAATCTAGACCTCAACAATGGGACAATTTTATTAATACTCTTATTAAAAGCATATCAACTTCCTGAGAAAAAACAAACAAAAAAACCCCGGAGCAGTGATTTTGTAGGTGAGATATTGACAGGATTGAAATTGCCTTAGTCCATAAATATCGGCACTTGTGTTAGCTCTCCAGAGATACCAAGCCAATTACCCAACTAGGATTATCAAGGTAGAAGATGAAACCAAGTTTTCCTAAATTCAAGGATGACTTCTCCAGCTAGGATTTACTCAGGTTAGGTTTTTTTGTTTGTTTGTTTTTGTTTTTTAATAGCCTTTTATTTACAGGTTATATGCATGGGTAACTTTACAGCATTAACAATTGCCAAACCTCTTGTTCCAATTTTTCACCTCTTACCCCCCCCCCACCCCCTCCCCTAGATGGCAGGATGACCAGTAGATGTTAAATACATTAAAATATAAATTAGATACACAATAAGTATACATGACCAAAACGTTATTTTGCTGTACAAAAAGAATCAGACTCTGAAATATTGTACAATTAGCTTGTGAAGGAAATCAAAAATGCAGGTGGGCATAAATATAGGGATTGGGAATCCAATGTAATGGTTTTTAGTCATCTCCCAGGGTTCTTTCTCTGGGCGTAGCTGGTTCAGTTCATTACTGCTCCATTGGATCAGGTTAGGTTTTAAATCAGTTCTTCCTAACTTCAAGGTAAGGTATCTCATCCATATACCTCCACTTCTCAAATTATGTCTTTGGCGTGTTAATAATTGTTGTTTAATCGTTTTAGACTCTTGTTGACTCCATGTGAGGTTTTCTTGGCAAAGATATAGGAGTATTTTGCTCCAGTTCGTTTAACAAATGAAAAAACTGAGGCAAACAAAGTTAAAATGATCTGCCCAAGGTCACACAGCTAGTGAATGGTCTGAGGCTGAATTTGAATTCCAGTCTACAGGCTCAGCACTGTATCCACTTCACTGTTATGCTAAAGTTCCCTTTTAACGGGGTGACCAGTTCCTCCAATTGTCCTATTTGTTACTACCTGTCTATAGGCTCAGCACTATATCCACTTCACTGTTATGCTAAAGTTCCCTTTTAATGGGGTGACCAGTTCCTGCAATTGTCCTATTTCATAATTCTGCCTTAGGTTATAACCGTCCCCACTTAATGTTTGAGATAAAGGTTTTATAGATATTCCTTAATGTCATTAGAATATCAGTAACTTCCCTCTATTAGGTTATCCCCACCTAGGTCTCTGCATTATGTCATTGTTCTTGTTATTCCATAAAAAGTGCTGCCTCGATACTCGGGGCTAGACTCTTTGAGATTATAGTCTCGTCTAGCCCTGGGATCAACATGTATCCATTGGTCCCAGTATTTCTCTCCATTTAATAAGTTATTGAATTGGTCTCTAATCTCTGTCTTGCTCAGTTTCTTTGGCATTACATCACCACCTTGTTAATCATATTAGACATAAATAGGAAACCACACTGTACATAGATAATTTTGCTACCAAGTCAAGAACATGAAATTGTGGGCTCCTCTCCATCCTAATAAGATAATACACTTACGGGAATAGTAGGTATCATTTATTTCCTGTGCTCTTAGCTTTACATTCCTGAAGCTATTGCCACCTTTGCCTCAATCTTGTTTCAACTTTGATGCTTTTTTATAATTTGTTACTAATGCAGTAGGTTGTAAATTCCTTAAGTGTGAGAATTTTGACTTTTTTTTAAATAGCCTGGCATGTAGTAGGTGCTTAACAAATATTTATTGAATGATTCGTCAAATAAGTCAGAGTGAAATAGCCCAAGCAATAAAATTCAAGACAGCCAAGGTGGTTCATAATTTAGAGAGAGTTTATTTACTGGTTAGGGAAGACCGGGAAGGACCTCTGGCAGAGTTCCATGTCGAACCGAAGTAGGGACAGCCTTGTAAGCATTCTTGTTCAGCCTTGGGTTACATTGGACATTAAACAGTGACTCGATAGGGGGCTTACAATGGCAAATGTTTGACATAGATTTTTTTGAGAGAATTCAGGGCTATCTACGAAGGCACTTTGAAGTGCAAAACACCTCCTTTAATCTACCTGAGCAGACTTTTCTCTGCCAGCCGAGGCCCTTTGACCTAAAACTGAGAGAGGGGAGGGGAGGCTAATCCTTTGTCCATTTCAAGAGTTAAACAAAAAGAGTCTTTTAGAACTTCTACTTTAAGGCAAATATAAATTAGGTGAGATATTTTTTTAAAAAATTTTAATTCTTCATTCCTTTATTGATTTTGTGGGTAGTGGAGTTGAGAGGAGGCAAAGAAAAACCCAAATAAGATAAATCAAAATGGAAAATGGAGAAAAAGAAGTCAGTAAATATTTAGGGTCTCCACTGGATGAGAACTCAAGAGATTTTGAGTCCTAGACTTAATTCTATCACTAAGTTAGCCATTTTAATGAATACTTTCTCAAAAATGTTGACTTGACTTTACTGTTTCCTCATGTGTGAAAGACACATAGCTGGAGGGCCACATGTGGCCCACAACCCTGAAAGAACCAGAAGAATATGTAATTACAGAATATGTAATTATAAAATTTTAACAAGATCAAAAAATACAATAAAACAAATGTATTATAATTTAAAATTATCAATGCTGCTCACAAGAAATCTTTTTGTGGTTTCTATTTGAGTTTCATTGGACCATGAGGTTTCCTTAGGCTGTGATATAAGTGATCTCTCCCAACTTGAAAATTCTAAGACTATACAAGGAGAGATGTATAGGGGGAAAAAAACCATAAACAAGAGAGAGAAAACAAATAATAGAGTGGTATATTTGGAGGAAGTTCAAGAATCATGATTTCAGCCCCAGGTAAAGTGAACTTTTACCTCAGGATAGTGACTTCTAGGGTTCTCTTCCCTTTTGACAGAAAATTGTTAATATAATGTCAGAAAACTACCACTTCCTCTTAAATGACCCAATTATGTCAGAATTTCAGGATTGTCTCTTCATTCCCACATTTATTTACTCCCATTAGGTTGAACTGAACCACACTTTTTAAGTCTCACCCTAGGATCCTATCCTATAAACAAAGCCAGATTGCCCTAAATCAGTTTCCAAAGTAGCTCCTAATGTCCTTATCCCCTTCTGTTGGGATTCATAGTATTGATGAGGTTTGTATCCCCTCGATTCCTGGTGTTGAGAAGGGTTAGTGGCAATAAGAGAGTTGTTAAAATCCCCTTTTGGTTGGCTGCAGGTTTAAAGTGATAGAATTCACTTATCCCAAATTATTAATGGCAGAAATGAAACTTTATTGTTGGATAGAAACCAATTTGCTAAGAAACTGATTTCTATAGTGGCAAAGCCCTCTTAGAGAAATGGAATCTTGTGCTGAGAAGAGAATGCCTTCTCATCGGGCAGAGGGTCCTAACAAATTGCTTGGACCTCTGCAAGGAGTGAGTCCAGAAATTGCCCTTCAAAAAGCGTCTTAAGACTTCAGAACTCAGATTCCCATGTTTAAATGCTGATCAGTATCCAGCCAAGGTCTTCTATTGGAATTAAAACTTCAAAAGGGTGCTTTTTGACCAGGATTTCTAATTGAATTTCTAATTTCTAATTGAAACCAGGCTCTGGCATCCTGGAAAGATAACTTATCTGACTTATCTGGGGGGATATGCCTTCCCCAGGAGGGGCTTAGACTCCAAAAGGGATCACAGATCAAAAGGAAATACAGTTTCAATAAAGGGAACACAGCTTCAGTAAAGGGAACAGTTTCCCTCCTACTTCAATATGAAGGACAAAGCAACCAGAATGAAGTGGTTTTCCTTGCCCATATTGTCTAGGGCAGCTTTTATGGAATGTACAGGGCTTGCCTAACGTGATTCCCTGTCTTAAGTATGAGAAGCTTTTCCTGTTAGTCTTTAGGTAGAACATCACTCTCAGTCTGGCAATTTTGCTATCCTGTTATCTCATTTTAAGACATTTATTCCTCCACTTATAACTGATTTATTTCTACTTTATGGTCCTCTGACCCTGCTCTCTTGCCCACTCTAAGCCTCCACACTCTTCACCCTTCTCACCAGGTCCTTTACTTTTATCACAGATACACATTGCTTATGTTGTGCTGCCTTACAAAGGGCCAAAACAGCATTACATGGCCTGTTCATAGTTGTTTCCATATTGTCTTCCCCATTAAACTCTGGGCTCTTTGAGAGACTATTTTTTGCCTTCCTTTGTACTCTCAGTGTTTAACATAGTGCCAGGCACATAGAAGGAGCTTGATGAATGTTGATTTACTAACACAGGATTCCCTAGAACTATAGCAATTAACATTGCAACAGCAGACAAGGGATAACACTCTCTCTTCCCACCCTTCTCCAAGAATTCTGAGCTGAATTTGCATGAGGTGCTGGAATTGCTTGAGATGAGGGAGGGAGAGGTAAGGATTTTGCAACATATGCATTTATTCAACATAAAGTGACCTATACAAAGGAAGTAGAGGTGGTAAAAAAAAAAAAAAAAGAAATAGTCTCTCAAGTGAAAGATGCTGGAATAGCTAAAAGGAAAAATATGTAGATATTTTCAATGATGATAAGGCACTAGTGACAATTATAGAGTCTGGTGATATGTGTGTGTGTGTAGGGGTAGGACCTGGACCTGTAGTTTCATTAGTATAGGGACCTCTTAAGTGAGGAAACTCCCCCTTCCAATACAGATTGATACCTTATAAATGTTGAATTCAGGTCAACCAATCAAAACAAAATAAGTAAAACTACAGAAGACATTTCAGATCAAAGGATTCTTTTGTATTCACATTTTTATGTGTCCAGTAACAATTTATGGAGCCCCATTAGTACAGGATTCTTTCATACAACCCTGGTCCCAACACAGACTAAGTGGCCCTATGCTAATTACTGAATCCTCTTCTTAAATCTTATAAAAATTCTAATAGATCCTTTAACCATCTTATATTCTCCTTCAAGTCCTCAATTAAACCTTTATGTATCCTAAGTACTGAGGTAAGGACCTGGCTTATTATATAATGGAGGAAATTATTTAATTACAGGAAGGAGCAATTCATAATCACCTACCTGTGGTTTCTCAAAGCCATCAAAGGTTAGTGATGAAACAATTATTGGCATTTTTTAGAACATCTATAGACATCAGTCTAGATTTTCATTATAGGAAAAAAATTGCCAAGAAAAAATTTACCTGAAGAATTCTGAAATATAATCATGATCTTTTTTTAAAAGGACATAAAAATAGATAAAATGTCCTCATTTTTAGAAAATGTTATTAGAAAATGAAATTGATAAATTTCAATGGATATGTAATCTCATAGGCCTAGACTTTCATTCTTGCTAACAGGTCACAGTTTATCTGTACATTTTTTTTCTAATCCATATTCTTCCTTAAATTCTCAATATAGCATGTACTTAATCCATCAGGAACCTAACTCTGGTTCATTTTATGCATGCCAGTGCAATACTTGGGCTAGCTATTATCCTCTCTTGCTACTTGACCAGCTGAAATTCCTTCACATTTCTCCAATGTGTTTTATGCTTCTTGCCTGCAAAATGTCCTTAACATCCTGGAAGCTTACACACATCAACCATGTAGAAATATGGTGATCCTTTTGTGTGGAGATATGTGTGTGTGGTTCAGATAGCATTTAATAAAAAAAGCTGGAGAGATACCTAGAAACAAAGCAAAGTTTATTATCCGTTCTGGTAAGAATCGCATCCCACCCATTGAGCAGACAATCGAAGGGAGGAGGCACCTTTGGGGGCAGGGTCAACACTTTTTATCCCTAACACAAATCCCCCCTCCCACCATTGACCCTCATCATTATTGGCTGAGGATCTTACATTCTAAACTCGGGAACTACCCAAGAAATTGAACTTGACCAATAAGTACATAGTTGCCCATATTTGACCTAAACAGAAAGACACCGATGTCATAGGAGGATAATAAGGGGACTTAAGTATGCCCTTGACTCAATGCTTAAAGTCCTTCAGGCCTACTCAAACTTTGAAACAGATGAAGCCTTACTCGATTTTCACAACTATCTTGAAAGATCTCACTTCATCTTGTTCATGTGGAGATGGATGCTAGACTCCCTTTCCCAAATTAACTAATCAAAGACATCTTCAGATAGAAAGAGAAAGCATTTATTTAATCCTTGCAGGGAGAGACTTAGACACACCTAGGGGCCATCCCAACTCCTGCCTTGTGCCCCTGGAACCTAGCCAGTCGCTAGTAACAGCCAGTTAAATAAGAAAAGACCCAAGCCTTTCATTTCATAGACTAAATGGATGTAGCCATGCTTGACCAATGGTCACCAATGCTGCCTGCCCCCCACAGGTCACATCGCTTCCCATAACATCCTGTCACTTTCTTTCTAACCTTTTAGAGATCATGTGACTTCCTAGGGTCCTCCTTGGACCCACAGTCCAAAGCTCAATCTCCCAACTCCAGGAATAGGGATCATGTGACTCAATTATGAGAAATTCTTTATCCAATCAATCCCGTTCACTTTTAAGTATAATGGTTTCTATATCCCATCACTAGAAGGATATTCATGTTTAAAGAAACAAAAACAAAAATGTTTTTTTAGCCTTCAAAAATTCAAACTATCACTTCCACAATCCAATTAAACAATCTTGGTACCAAAGAATTTTAGAATTCAAAGAGACTTCAGAAGGTAACTAGTTCAATCTATTAGTCAAGCCAACAAGCATTTAAAGCATTTATTATGTGCTAGGTACAGGGATAAGAGCTGGAAATACAAAAACAATCAGGATGATAGCCCCTTCCCTCAAGGAACTTGCATATAGTGAGGGACAACAACATATGAAAGAAAGGGGGTTTATATTTGCTAGGAAAAAAATCAAGGAGAAAAGAAGAATGGAAGGAGAGGACAGATAAGAGAGAAGGACAAAGGGATGATAGAAGAGAAAGAGGGAAGGGGAGAGGATGGAAAAAATTTTAAAGAAATTTTTTAAAAATTTAAGAAAAAATCTTTTTAAAATATACATAATCAAACAAGATGAATTCCCATTTTGACCAGATTTTCTTCTTTCCTTCATCCCTTCTTTGCTTCCTTTTCCCCTCCTTTCATCACTTCCTCCCTTTCTTTTTTTCTTTCCTTCCTTCCTTCCTCCATCTCTCTCCCCCTCCCTCTTTTCCTCCTTCCTTCGTCCCTCTCTCCCCTTCCTTCTGTGTGTGTGTGTGTGTGTGTGTGTGTGTGTGTAGCTGAAGAACTTCCAGTAGCTGTGTGTAGTAAAGATAAGGTGAAGAACTTCCAGCAGCTGAACCTCAAATGATGACATTTATCACTGTTCAAGTTACCAACATCTGGCCAATTAGTTCCTCCCAGAACTAGGAATCTGCTGTTTTTGGCACGAATAACATCTAATTAAGGGGGGGAGGGGTCACCTATCTCTTAATGTTCTCCAACTCATGATGTAATCCTTTGTATCTAAAAACCTATAAAGACTGTATACCTTATCCCCTTCTTTAGCCCTTCTACCATGAGCTCTCTCTCTTTCCCTCCTCATGGTGGAATTGCTCATTCTTATGAGAATTAATTAAATAAACAACTTTTCTGCTTTTTACTTCAAGAGGTCTCTGAGTAGTCATTTTTGGATAGGATTTTCTATCCCTCACAGTTTTGGGGGGCTCCATCCGAGACAAGTCTTTGGGGAAGATGGCTGTCCACCCTGAACAGGGATAGGCGCGCCCACAGCTAGTTTTTCCTTGGTCTCTGGCTCTGAGTGTGTAGCCTCCCTCCCTCTCTGACAAATGACCCAAGGCAGAGATACTCGGTGAAAAGCAGAACTGAAGACAAAAAGGAGAAATAGAGTCCAGATGGGCCAAGGCGGCAGTCTGAAAAGAAACACGTGTTCTCAAGGTGAGCTTGGAAAGTCTGGGGTCTATTGGCTGGGTCAAGGGAAACCCGAGGGACTAGTCCTCCTAAAAATTGGTTTGGTGGACTGCTATTGACCCAACGGTAAAGGACTTTCTAAGGAGGCCTCTCTAGGGTGACAGCGGGCATGAGGGTAACGAAGGACCTCCGCTGACAACTTGGTTTGAGACCAAGTTGTAAAATGGGACAGAAGCAGTCCAAAGATATATGTCAGGACGTTAGCTAGGAAATTCAAGAAAAATAGAGCTCTGGGTCTGTCTGTGTGTGTCTGTTTGTCTGCTTTGCATTCTGTTCTGTGTTAAAAGTTAGCAAGCTCATAAGAGATAAGAATTCAGTCTCTGTGTTGCAGGCACTGGGTTAGGTAAGAAAAAGAAGTTTGAAAAATCTTTTTCTCTCTCCCTCTACCTCTACCTAACAGCTTCAGCTTTGTGGGGAAGAAGGGCGAGGAGGAAGTGAGGGGGGAAAAAATGTTTAAGGTAAAGCAAGGATTTGGTGCTTATCTCTTTCCTGGCTTACTAAAGAAAAGAAGTTTGAATGGAATATTTAGGTAGATTTCAGGAAATCTCAAGAACTAAAGTATGAGTTAATTTTAAAATAATTTTAAATTAGTATGTTGGAAACAAGAAACTGTAGATATTGGAAGGAAGGAATAAAAATAGATTAAGAGAGGTAAATAGCTGAACACGGGGGCTCTCTGACCTCTTGGACCTGTGGGAAAACTAAGCGTGTTTGTAAAAAAATTGTGCCAGGAGAAGAAAGAAAAATCATTATTAGTAAGTTTGCCTTCAAGGAATTAGAGAACAGAAAGTTCTAGAAGGCTAAACTGGGTAATTGCAACATTTGATTAAGAGTTTTGGGAACAAAAAAAATAAAAAAATTAAATTAAATTAAATTTAAAAAAAAAGAGTTTTGGGAACTTACTATATTTTAAAAAGGTATTATAATTTTGAAATTGAAATAAAATTGAAATTGGGGGAAATAATTTTACTGTTGCCTTGCACAGGTTAGATTTATTCTGGGTAAAAATCTTAAAAATTGTTTGAATATTGTGGTCTTTACAACTGAAGAGAAAAACTTTTCTTTTTTTTTATTATTTGGTTGGACTTCAAATTGAAATTCAAAATTATTGTTATTAAAACAAAATGCCAGTAGTTTACCTTAATGGGGGGAGGTCATGTTTGTATCTCCCTACTTAAATGGTATATTGCTTTTTAAAAGTATTGGGTAATTTATAAACTATATTATAAGTTTTATGAAATTTGGTTCAAAATTAATTGTGAATCTTAAAGTTCAAAGTTTAAAAAAAAGGTGATTTAAAGATAAGGGAAAAGATAGATTGATTTACAAAAGCAATTAATAGTTTAAATGGAGCATCTAGTCAGAAGGGTCACAGAGAGACAGCTATGAGACAGGATGTGTTTTTGCAGGAGGAGAGCAACAATGGAAAGCTTCAGCCGCTTTTGACTGAAGAAAGCAAACTGATTTAAAGGGGAGACACTGCTCTTACAAGATATTAATTGATTGAACATTTGTTTCTTTAAATACATAACAGTTTTTGTCTTTAAAGAATATAATCAGAAATGTGATATATACTTTGAAAGGATTATTTCAAAAAGGTTTAATTGATGTTTTTAAGGACTTTTCAGATTCTTTTATGTAAAAATAGGAAGATTTAATTAACTGTATTGATGCCAATTATTTAAAAGGGACTCCAAGGATAATAGTTTTTGCCTCTGTCCTTTTGGTAATGTTTTTGTTATGGATAATATATAGTTTGGGATTTTTCTATGTATTGGGTATTTAAAAAAAAGACAAAATGATTGATATAATATTCAATTTATGGAACATACTTGGGTATATAAGAATTGTGTAAGCATTCTGGGATAAATTTCTTATTGTTAAAAGTGTTACAATATGTAGATGATCCTTTTGGGGCAGGGAGGAAAAAGAGTGACCTTGTCCAAGTCACTATCAGTTTGTTAAATTATTTAGGGACACGGACTGAGAATTTCTTAAGACAAATTGCAATTTGTGAAATGGGAGGGAAAATATTTAAGTCATTGTATAAGTGAAGGGAAAAAGAGATTAGACCCTGTACAGGTGGAGGGGATTCTTGGAATTCCTAAGCCTAGGACGAAAAAGAGCTCCAGAAAATTTCTAGGATTGGTGGGGTATTGTAGAACCTGGATTGATAAAAATGCATTATTAACAAGTCTTTATATACTAATTTGTTAGAAGAGAAACCAGATATAGTGCAACGGGATCCAGAAGGAGAACAGTTTTGAACAACTTACACAGGCGTTGATGTAAGGCCCTGTATTACTTTTGCCATCGTTAGAAAAGCCTTTTCATTTATATGTAAATATGGTAAACAGGGTGGTTTTAGGAGTATTGGCACAACTAAGGGGAGGGCAGCGACACCCAGTAGCCTTTTTGTCAAAAATGTTAGACCCAGTGGCAAAGGGATGGCCTATTTGTATTCAAGCACTGGCAGCCACGGCACTTTTGGTAGAAGAAAGTTGGAGTTAACTTTTGGGGGCAGTTTAATAATGAGCGTCCCATACCAAGTTTGATCAATTCTGAATCAAAGGGCCAGGAGGTGGCTAACTGATTCAAGGATTTTAAAATATGAGGCAATTTTACTGGAAAGAGATGATTTGGTACTCTCACCAGACCATAACCTTAATCCAAATGCGCGCTCCTCCCTGATGGCAGAGAGGTACTGACCACAGCAGGTATGAGACATGTACTCCAACATTTACATCAGGGCAATCATTGAGGTGTCCAAGACCTGTGTGACATGGTGCTGACTAAGTTTATGGCACCGGGCTTGTACACAGTAGGAGGCAACTGGCCAGCAGGTGTCCTGTGAAGAGGGCGGCCCAATGATAAGTCCAGAAAGGAGGAAGGCCTCCTGGTATCAGGCCTTTCCAAAGCATTCAGGTGGACTTTACTGAGCTGCCATTAGTGGGGCATCTCAAATACCTGTTGGTCGTAGTGGACCATCTGACCTTATGGGTGGAGGCCTCCCCCCCTTGCCCAGGCAACTGCCTCAGTAGTCATAAAAGTCCTCCTTGAGCATATCATTCCAGGGTATGGGATGGTGGAGCAGGTAGATTCGGACCAAGGCACCCATTTCACAGTTAAAATCCTCTGATCTGTGGCCCAAGCTCTAGAAATATCCTGGGACTTACATACCCCATGGCATCCGCCCTCATCAGGTAAAGTGGAAAGGATGGATAAGGAAATTAAACAGCAACTGACTAAATTGGCTGAGACACAATTGCCCTGGACTAAGTGCTTTCCCCTTGCCTTACTAAGAATTAGAACAAAACCCCGGAGGGATGTGGGATTATCACCCTATGAGTATTGTATGGTCACCCTTATTCAAAAGGAATTCAAAATTCTTCCTTGGATCCAACGTTTGAGACCAAGAATTTGTTTTTAAAGAAATATGTTCTGTCTTTACTGTAACATCTGAAAACTTCACAATTAAAAGGGCTTATTGCTCAGACTCCTCTCTTAGGATTCACAGTGCTAGAACTTATGTTCTAGCCTGGAGACTGGGTCCTGATTCGGATGTGGAAGGAGGACAAGCTGACCCTGAGCTGAGAAGGACTGTTCCAGATCCTATTGACTTCAGATACAGCAATACGCACCAAAGAGAAAGGTTGGACACATCACACTCAAGTCAACGGTCCTGTGGATGCACCAAAGAAGTGGGCAGTAGAGACTGATCCAGGAACCTTGAAAGTGCGGCTGAAATTACAGGAAACTTAGCAAAGATTGATGAATTGTGCATGTAAAAATCTTTTTGACTTGTCTCATTTGGGGAACTCTCTTGGGACTTTTCTTGTTTGTACTAGATATTACATTTTGTTGAACTGTATTGTTAGGAATTAGGGATATTATATACCATTAGGAAGAATGGGGTGTGAACCAAACCCAAGGGGTTGGAGACTGTGCCTTGTATATGCATGTATGATTTTATGCAGGTACCCCTTTTGTACTGGTACCTCGAGAGCAGTGGGGTATGAAAATACCTTTCAAACTCTGATCCAAACAATAGCCACTAGCTTTAAATTGACTGACTGCTGGATATGTGGGGGACCCGAACAACTCACATGGTGGCCCTGGGTACCTGTCCCTTTATTTCCAGCCTGGATATTGAGTAATAGATCAGTAGTATATGATGGTACAGAATTTTGGTCAGATCAGGAGGAATATCAGTGGAAACTAACTAATGCTTTCTCAGGAGGACATTGTTTAAATCAAACAGGCACAGGGCCTTGGATGGGAGAAAATAAATGCAAATGGACTTTTACCCACCAGTAAGGTAGAAGGTAGATATTGAATAAAACAAGTATTATATGTGATGATGGGTCAGTGATTAAATGTACTCATCAACATGCAGTAGAAGGTAGTAAAGAATGCTTGAAGGAATTTAAAAAGAAACCAACTTGTCAAATACCCAGAGATTTCTGGAGATGTTTAAGGTTAAACAGGACAAAGCCAGGTACTACTAGTACTATAATAGGATGGAAGTGGGAAAATAGTAATGGAACTATTAGAAGAATGTTTGGTAACTTCTGGAGTAATATAGATTTTACTGGGGAAAATAACTGTAATTGCACTTGGATGCCTGAAAAATTCAAAACCGATGAAAAGAGGACTGTTAGGCCCATGGGATATTATATATTTCCCACCCTCAACAGGAGTTTTTATCTTCTGGCATGAGAAAAACCCAGCTTTAAGGGGACACTATTGGATTTGTAGCCAGATGGCATATACTCACCTCCCAAGAAATTGGACTGGGAGTTGTTATATAAGTACAATAAGGCCCAAGTCTTTCTTCCTTCCAGAAGATAGTGACAAACAATTAGGAATACAACTAGCATAGATACTTCTCTGATTCAAACAGGCGATGCTAATGGATGGGGAAATACATGGCCCCCAGAAAGAATCATCAAAGAATATGGGCCAGCCACGTGGGTCAGGATAGAGGCTGAGGGTATAGGACACCAATATATATATTAAATAGGTTAATTAGATTACAAACAGTTTTGGAGATAACAACTAACTGCTCAGGCTTTTGATTTGCTAGCTGATCAAGCCACTCAAACACAAGAAGCTGTCTTACAGCATCAACTAGTTTTAGATTATTTGCTAGCAGATGAAGGAGGAGTCTGTGGAAAATTAAATTTGTCCACTTGTTGCATGCAAATTCATGATAATGGGCAAGTGGTAAAAGAAATTACAAAAGGCATTCGCAGAATAGTTCATGTGCCTGCACAGGAGTGGAAATCCCCTTTTTCTAATAATTTGTGGTCCTGGTTTGATGGTAGCTGATGGAAACAACTTTTATGGTATGGACTAATTGCAATCAGTGGTATTATATTGTTACCATTATGTTTACCCTGTATAATTACATTAATAACCAGAGTAGTTCAATGCTCCCAATTGAAATTATTGCATCCAGAGGATGCTATTAAGATGATTCTCCAGAAAAGAGACAGGAGGGTGCTGGAGGAGATAATTCTGATAGTGAACTTGACAAACAATGTGTAAGTCTGTTAACTGACTTTGAGCAATGTGTAAGTTCTTCATAGACAATATGATAAAAATCACTTACATATTAGAAGGGGGGAGCTGTGTTTGTGTGTGTGTGTGTGTGTGTGTGTGTGTGTGTGTGTAGTTGAAGAACTTCCAGCAGCTGTATGTAGTAAAGATAAGGTGAAGAACTTCCAGCAGCTGAACTTCCAAGGACATTTAACTTCCTCTTTTGTATTTTTAGTTTCTCTAGGTCTCTGTGACCTGAGTGAGTATGTTGAGTGGTAGCCAACATGTACTTAGATTTTAGACATATGTATTTAACCTCAAATGATGACATTTATCACTGTTCAAGTTACCAGCATCTGGCCAGTTAGTTGCCTGATGTATGGTTCCTCCCGGAACTAGGAATCTGGTGTTTTTGGCACAAATAACATCCAACTAAGTGGGAAGGGTGGGGGGACACCTATCTCTTAATGTTCTCCAACTCATGATGTAATCCTTTGTATCTAAAAACCTATAAAGACTGTATACCTTATCCCCTTCTTTAGCCCTTCTACCATGAGCTCTGTCTCCTTCCTCACGGTGGAATTGCTCATTCTCATGAGAATTAATTAAATAAACAACTTTTCTGCTTTTTACTTCAAGAGGTCTCTGAGTAGTCATTTTTGGATAGGATTTTCTATCCCTCACACTTCCTTCCTTCATTCCTTTCTCCCTACTGAGAGATGAATGAAGAATAGAACACACATTTTGGGACATGGGAGCAATCTGGAAACAGAGTTGGTGATCTGGGGATGCTGTTGTACCTTGGGGCTCTTATAGTCTAACCAAGACAGAGTACAGAACAACTGTCACCTCCTTATTCCTGGAAGTGATGCCTACTTTAATACAGCTCAAGATGATATTAAATTTTTGTCTGCCATGTCACACTGCTCATTCTTATTGAGGTAACAGTCTACTAAAAAACCCAGATCATCTTGAGGAAAAAAATGTCATCTGGCTATGTCACTCCTATCGTGTATTTGTGATACTGACTTCTGGAATCCAACTATAAGACTTTATTTGGCTCTGTTGAGTTTCATTAGAATAGATTCAGAGTGATGCTCTTGCCTGTTAATATATTTCTGAATTTTGCCTGTCATGCAGCTAGATCTCTCAGTTTTATGACAACTTCAAATTTGGCAAGTTTTGGATAAAGGCCATATAAAACTTTATCCAAGTCACTGATAAAATTGTCAAGGAGAGCAGTACCCTGGAGATCTCCTGGACTGAGTCACACTAAAGCCCTTAATGAATCCTTTTGAATTCAGGACATTCAAGCAATTGTGAATCTACTTCACTGTAAGACAATATAGTCCGCATTTTTCTATCTGTTCCATAACAATAGTATAAGGTGTTTTTTTATCTAATACTTGGATAAATATCCAGTAAAACTCTAGCTATAACATTTCTCTCATCTGCTATCACTCAATGCATAAAAATTCGTATTTACTATGTCTCAAGCAGTGTGCTAAGAGCTAGAGATACAAAAATGAAGCAAAATATAGTCCCTGCCCTCAAAGACTTTATAATCTAATGAGAGCAGAGAGAGTAAGAGCATTTGAGGTGGTTCATTATCACCAAATTCAATATAGTACTAGAAATACTAGCAATAGCAATAAGAGACACAAAAGAAATTGTGGGAATTAGAATGGACAATGAGATAATAAAACTACTTTTTTATATATATATAAAATATGATGGCATACTTGAAAATCCTAAAGATTCAACTAAAAAGTTAATTGAAACAAATTTAGCAAAGTACCAGTATATAAAGTAAACCTATATAAATCACTAGCATTTTTATATATCACCAACTAAGCTCTGTAAAAAGAGATAGTAAAAGATGCTTCATTTAAAATGATTGTAGACAATATAAACTACCTGGGAATATACCTGCCAAGAGAAACCCAGGAAGTATGTGAACATAAGTATAAAGACACTAACTACCAAAATTTCTGTTTGGTACCATTCCCATCAAATTACTAAAAAAATTATTTTATTGAGCTAGAAAAAAAATAAAATTAGGAGAATTAAAAAGTCAAGAAAATCAAAAGAATTAATGGGGAGGGTAAATAAAGGAAGGAGTTCAAGTAGTACTGTATTTTAAACTGTAAAGTGGTAATTATCAAAATTCTGGTACTGGCTAAGAAAAAGGTGAATCAGGGGGATAGAGTAGATATAAAATACACAGTAATAAATTATTATAGTAACCTTGTGTTTGATAATTATAAAGATTTAAGCTTTGGGGATGATAATTCACTATTTATTGGTTTAAAAATGTAAGTGGAAAAATTGAAAAGCAGTCTGACAGAAAGTATAAATAGACTAAAATCTTACACCATTTATCAAGGTAAGGTCAAAATGGATATGTGACCTAGACAGGGAGATATCATAAGCAAATTAGAAAAACATGGAATGCCTATCAGATTTATAGACAGAAGAATTTATTAATAAATAGGAGATAGCATTGTGAGATAAAAAAATGGATAATTTTTATTACCTTAAATTAAAAAGAATTTGTATAAATAAAACCAATGTAGCCAAAGTTAGAAGGAAAGCAGAAAATTGGGGGGAGGGGAGAATTATATAGGCAGTTTCTCAGATTAAAGTTTCATATCTCAAATATAGAGAGAACTTTGTCAGATTTATAAGAATATGACTCATTCCTTACTTGATAAATTGTCAAAAGATATGAACAGGCAGTTTTAGGAAGAAGAAATTAAATTTAAGCTTTATGTTGTCATAGGGAAAAATGCTCTAAATCATTTTAAAAATTTTTTAAAAACCTTTTTATTTTCAAAACATATGCATAGATAGTTTTCGACATTCACCTTTGCAAAACCTTGATCTTCATATAATTTCTTGTTGCAGTGTACAATGTTCTCATGGTTCTGTTCACTTCACTTAGCATCAGTTCATGTAAGTCTCTCCAGGCCTTTCTGAAATCATTCTGCTGATGGTTTCTTATAGAACAATAATATTCCATAACATTTATATACCATAACTTATTTAGCCATTCTCTAACTGATGGGCATTTACTCAGTTTCTAGTACCTTGTCATTACAAAAAGGGTTGCCACAAACATTTTTGCACATATAAGTCTATTTCCTTTTTTTTTGATCTCTGGATACAGGCTCAATAGAGACACTGCCTTTTGGGCATAGTTCCTTGCTCTCCAGAATGGTTGGATCAGTTCACAATTCTACGAACAATGTAATCTAAATCATTATTGATTAGAGAAATGCAAATTAAAACAACTTTGAGATAGCAACTCATACCTGTCAGATTGGCTAAAATGATTGAAAGAGAAAATAACAAATGTTGGAGTGAATATGGAAAGATTGGAACACTAACACTATTAGTGGACTTAAGAATTGACCCAACCATTTTGAAGAGCATTTTGCCCAGAGTTGTAAAACTGATAAATATTCCCTGAGTTTTCAGTTTTCAGTTTTTTACCACAAAAAGAGCTGCTATAAATATTTTTGTACAAATAAATTCTTTTTTTTCCCTTTTATTTCTTTGTGTTATAGACCTAGTAATGGTATTGTTGACTCAAAAGGATGTGCAGTTTTATAGCTCTTTGGACATAGTTCCAAATTGTTCTCTAAAATGGTTGGGCAGTTCATCATTCTACCATTAGTTCTTTAGTGTACTTATTTTTGGTCATCCCTTTTAGTATTTGTCATCTCTGGTAATTGTAAAATGATAGCTCAGAGTTATTTTAATTTGCATTTTACTAATCAATAATGACTTAGAGATTTTTTTCATATGATTAAAAATACTTTTGATTTCTTCTGAAAACTGCTTGTTTTCAAAACTTAACAGTTTATCAAATGAGCTTGGTACTTAATTTGACTCAGTTTCATATATGAATTTTTCCAAATATATGCAAAGATAGTTTTCAACATTCACCTTTGCTAGATCTTGTGTTCCAAATTTTTCTCCCTCTCTCCCCCTCTCACTCTTCCCCAAGGCAGCAAATAATCAAATATAGGTTAAATATGTATAATTCTTTTCAACATATTTCCATATTTATCATGCTGTAAAAATAAAATCAGGTCAAGAGGGGAAAAAAATCAAGCAAACAAATAACAGTACATGCATTGATACACCATAGTTCTCTCTGTAGATGTGGATGTCACTTTCCATCACAAGTCTATTGGAATTGCCATGAATCACCTCATTGTTGAAAAGAGCCAAGTTTGTCATAGTTGATTGTCATATAATCTTCTTGTTTCTGTGTACCATGTTTCCATGTTGCTTACTTCATTTAGCATCAGTTCTTTTAAGTCTTTCCAGGCCTTTTTGAAATCAGCCTGCTCATCATTTTTTATAAAACAATAATATTCCATTATATTCATATACTATAATTGATTCGGTACTCTCCAACTGAGGGGCATCCACTCAATTTCCAGTTCTTTGCTGATAGAAAAAGGGCTGCTACAAACATTTTTGCATATATGATCTTTGGGATATAGACCTAGTAGTGGTATTGCTGGGTTAAAGGGTATGTAGTTTTATAGTCCATTGGGCATAGTTCCAAATTGCTTTCCAGACTGGTTGGATCATTTTTACAACTTCACCAACAATGTATTTAGTGTTTCATCCCCTCCAACATTCATCATTATCTTTTCTTGTCATTTTAACCAATCTGAGAGGTATGAAGTGGTACCTCAGAGTTGTTTTAATTTGAATTTTTCTAATCAGTGGTGATTTAGAGCATTTTTTAATATGGTTATAAATTGTTTTGATTTCTGAAAACTGCTTGTTCATATCCTTTGACAGTTTATCATTTGGAGGATGACTCATAATTTGATTCAATTTCCTCTATATTTGAGAAAAGAATTTTTTATCATAAAAACTTTTCATAAAAAAGTTTTGCCATTATATGTGTATGTGTGTGTATGTATGTATTGTGTACATATATATGTGTGTGTGTATATATATATGTATATGTATGTATATATATATATATATGTTTTATTTCCTTCCCTTTTTTGAACCAATTTTGATGAGGGTGAAATTCAAACATTTCATGCCTCTTTTATGTGAGATAATTTTTTTCCATTCTCCCTCATCCTTTTCCCTTCTCCCAGTGTCTCTCTCTTCCTCATTTTTTTTCATTTTTTTAGCTCATCCCAAAGTAATTGACTCACACCTCTGTTCTCTATGTAGATTGTTTCTAACTTCCCATATAGTATGTCAACAACATAATGAATCTCCTAAGTTTTCTCTTTTATCTCTTTGTGCTTCTCTTGAGTCTTGTATTTGAAAGTTAAATTTTGTAGTCAGCTCTGATCTTTTCATCAGAAATGTTTGAAAGGCTTCAATTTCATTAAATATTTCCTCCCTAAGGATTATATTCACTTTTGTTAGATAGGTTATTTTTGTTTATAATTCTAATTCTTTTGCCTTCTGGAATACCATGTTCCAAGCCTTCTGTTCATTGAACATGGAAGCTGCTAAATCTGGTGTGATTTTGCTTGTGGCTCCATGATATTTGAATTTTTTTTTCTCACTGTTTATAATATTTTCTCCTTCATGTGGGAGTTCTGGAATTCAGCTATAATCAATAGAATAGAAGGTAATCAATGCATTCTTTCAATTTTTATTTTGACCTCTGGATTTACTATGAAATCAGAGCAGTTTTCCTTGATAATTTTTGAAATATAATTTCTGAACTCTTTAAAAAAATTATTTTTTTCAGGTATGGAGGCCAGCTCCACTGAATAGGATAAATGTGGAAATAAAACTACATGAGCCAGGTGGGATTTATCTAAGCAGTCCATTTATTAATCTGAGAGCCAGAGTTTCTATACTCTTTAAGCTAGTGTTGCATTAACACCAGTTGTCCTCAAGTGGTACTGGGTCCATTCCAGGGTCAATGTATACTAGGGGCCCTCAAACTATAGCCCGTGGGCCAGATGCAGCAGCTGAGGATATTTATTCCCCTCATCCAAGGCTATGAAGTTTCTTTATTTAAAGGCCCACAAAACAAAGTTTTTGTTTTTACTATAGTCTGACTCTCCAACAGTCTGAGGGACAGTGAACTGGCTCCCTATTTTAAAAGTTTGAGGACTCCTGGCATATTCAACATTCCAATTTGACATTAACTTTAAAGAGTAACTAGCAGTAACAATGTACTTATCATAATAAGAGTTATAAATAGCAGTAATTAGCAGCAAAATAGTTTATCATAATAGAGTTGTAATTTGTATATTGTATTGCAATTTGTATAAATTAATGATACCTTGTTCCTGTTACATGCATTCTTCACCAAGATTATCTTAAATTTATCTCAAGCATGTCTTTCATTTATTGTTATGGGAGACAGAGAGTCAATGTTTGAACAGTGAGCCTTTACAGAGAGCAAGTCTCAAATAAGACCTGAACTGGACTCTTTTTGTACATGGACTTATTCAATACTGGCGTTCTATATTCAGGTAGTCTTATGATTCCTAAGTTATCTACTCTTGATCTATTTTGCAGATCAGTTGTTTTTCCAATAAGATACTTCATGACTTTTTTTTCCCATTTTTCATTCTGATGATTGATTTTGTTTTATTGTTTCTTGCTGTCTTATGGAGTCATTCGTTTCCAGTTGCCCAATTCTAATTTATAAGGAATTATTTTCTTTAGTGAGCTTTTGAACTACTTTTTCCATTTGACTAACATTGCTTTTTAGTGTATTATTTTCTTCAGTATTTTTTTTGCCTCCTTTACCAAATTATTAATTCTCTTTTCATAATTTTCTTGCATTGTAATGTCCAGACTAGCTTTCTGGAGGTCCTCTGGAAGGCCCTTGGTCTCAGCAGAATAGACACCATGAATATGGACAAGAATTGAATCCAGAATCTTTATTGTCTCTTACAGTCTGTGTCTGTCATAGTCTGACCCAGTCTCATCCAACAGTCTGACAGTCTGACAATCTCAAACAGTCTTCCCTTGAGTCTGACTTTGTCCCCAATTTAAATACCCTATTATAATTACATCATTACAGTGCATTGAATATGTATGAATTAGAGAACCATTACATCACCATACTAAGCACTAAGTATATATGTGAACAAGAGAACCATTATCTTATCAATTCCACTGAGTTAATACCTTGTTTCAAGTATACTTCTCCAGAGTTCCTACTCTCTACATCTCCCACTTTATTTTGTTTTAGAACACAGGTGGTCACTCCTTCCCTTTCTTCTCAGGAAGAGAGGTGAAAACATTAAAAAAAGAAGTGACACCTTCCTTGACTTCTCAGGGAGGTGAGAACACCAAATCAGATATCGTTAGCAGGACTCTGGACTGAAGGGTCTTACTTGAAACAGGTGTACATAAATCCATCAGTATGGAAGGTATTACACAATCACATAGTAATATAACACAGGCTAGTAGTGATGTAACAAACACATAAGGAATTATACATGTCCCTAAGTCCTAGAGATAGTCCAAAACCCCAATCTATTGTTCATTACTTCATGTGTCAGAAAATTCAATGATTCCTGTAGATTTTGAAGTCTTGCAGAAGTCTCATTGACAATTTTTGATGTTCATGAGTCAACTGTCATACACATTGGGTTAACAGCCATGCTTTTTCAGTGGTGGGCACAGTGAGCGATGGAACCACCTGATGTTTCTTAAGTCTTTTTCTTTGTTTCAAGGGTTTTCTCTGTCTCTCTCCAATAGACAACACAAATATGGCTCATTGGCAACCATCTAATTCCTTCTCCATCTGGAGAGATACAAGCAAACCCTCTCCCCCAAACAGTTAACCTATCTGATCCCTTCCATTCACCACTTTCTGGATCTCTTCATTACACCTGGAGATTATCTAAAGATAGTAGAGCTGCTCACACTGGACTCTGCCCTTCTGGTGAGTTATAAAATCCGCCTGCCAGTGTTGAAATCTTTACAAAGTGTTAACTCATTAGAGTTGATAGAGACAATAATTATCTAATTTAGCATGGTACTTAGCAAATCCTCTATGTCACTAATGTATTTAACTACTCATTGGAGTTCACACTTTTGGGAGATTCACAAGTCAGTATTCAATATGAGATTCACAAGTCAGAAACCCATAATCCCACTCTCGGATCCCATAATCCCACTCTTGGAGGAGGAGTCAACCTTTTGCACCGAGCATAAATAGAGCTTCAGTGAATCAGTCAGTCAGTTCAGAAGAAGTCCACTCTCAGAGGCGCAGCCAGATTCATTCATGCCATTTCATACCACTGTGGTGGCTGGCCTCCTGCACTTCCCCCACTGAGACCAAGGCTGTTCTGAAAGGCTCTCCAGAAAGCTGCCCAGCCGCAGACAAGGAGACAAGCCTCAGAAGGAGGACTCTGGGAGGAAGCCCACAAGCCCACTCTCGGAGGTGGAGACAGATTCATTCCATCTTCTACCTTTGTGCTGACTGAAGACATTTGGAGTTGAGCTAGAGGCAAAAGACTAGCAACGAGAGCTCTTGGAACCAAAGAAAGCTGAGGCCTCTAAGAAAGCTACCGGGCCCAAGGAAGGAGAAAATAAACATTTGAACTTTTATCAGCTGGCTGCATTTGGAGTGATTATTACTTGTAACTGAAACTAAGGCTGCCTCCAGAAAACCTCCCCGAGAAACCTGCTGTCCCAGAGAGCACCATTTTATTTTAAAGAAGAAGAACACCACAGCCAGAGCCAGTGCATCTTTATCAAAAATAAAAAAATTAATAGTATAAAGAGCTAACTTTAAAAGTTCTCTAGGGTTGCCTGTGGCTCCCCCTCTCTTTTGTTTTTGGAGGAGCATCTTAATGTCTCTGTTTCTTCTCTCTACTATTGCCTGTCCTTGAAGATTAAAAGGTATGCCAGTGGTGTGTAAAATCTGATACTGTGCATAAAAGTGTGCAAAATGTTTAGAAATATATGCAGGTCCATTGTCTGTTTTAATCCTTGTGGCATACCCATGATTGTAAAATCTTGTATAAAGAATTCAGTGACCACTCAGGCTGTCTCTTTTGTTGCTAGTATTGCAAAAGTAAATCCTGAAAACTTGTCTACAAGACAGAGGACCAAAAAAATTATAATGGGTTACATCTATTTGCCAAATTTCAGTGGGTCTCAAAGCACAAGGGTTTTTCCCTGGAGGGTGTGTAGGAGCATGGAAAGGATACTATGCTCCTAGTTTTTTCTCTTGTTATCCCAAATTATAAACATAAAACTCGAGCAGCCTGATGATATTTAGAATGAGATTCTTGGGCTGCCTGAAATAAAGGAGTATTGGCTAACATGGTTAGAAAGCTATCTGCCTTTGAATTTCCATGAAAAATAGGACCTGACATCCTGCCATCTGGGGGAGGGGGTGGGGGGGTAAGAGGTGAAAAATTGGAACAAGAGGTTTGGCAATTGTTAATGCTGTAAAGTTATCCATAAATATAAACTGTAAATAAAAGGCTATTAAATTAAAAAAAAGAAAGAAAGAAAGAAAAAAATAGGACCTGAAAGTCCACTATGAGAATAGACATGTAAAATATAAATTTACCTGGATGCTTTCTCACTTGCTCTTGAAGTTCCTTAAAGAGCTGATATATATTAGAAGCTACAAATTTTATTTGGTCTGTGGCAATTCTTTGTACCACACCTACTGAATAGGCTAAATCAGATATTATATTTACATCTCCTGGATAATAAGTAAGAGCTAGCATGATTGTATAAAATTCATGCTGCTGAGTGGACTGAAAAGGAGTTCTGCCTTCTCTCTTTATGGTTTAGTCATGAGAGTATACAAATGTAATGTTTAGGTGCATCTGTAAAGATCCTTTAAGAGGAACCTTAGAAACTTTTTCTTCAAAAATCCATTGCCAATTATGTAATAGCTGGGATATCTTTAATGGAAACTCGTGTATAAAATTTGGAGCTATGGCCAATAAAATTTGCCATTTTGGGATGGTTTCACAGCATACATTAATTTGTGCATTGTTATAAAAGGTTTATATCTTGTCAGGTCTTATTCCAGATAATTGTACTAATATATATTATATTATAATATTTAATAAAATTCTAGCCACAAGCACTGGGTAAGAAGTAAGGCTTTGTTCTGGTTGTTCTGGGAGGTTCATCCACTCTATCACATTGTGTCCTTGATGAAGGACTGCTGTGGGTACCTCTTTTGTAGCAAAAACTGATATTTCCAAGGGTTTTTGAGTAACTTTCAACCACATTGGATAAAGCCAGTTCAACCTCTCTCAAAGCCTCTTGAGCTTCTTTTGTAAGCTGGCGTAGTGAGTTTAAAGCATTGTCTCCCCTTAAAATGTCATATAATGGTTGTAATTGATAGGTAGTCAAGCCTAACACTGGACGCATCCATTGGATATCTCCTATCAATTTCTGAAAGTCATTTAAGGTGTTCAACTTCTCTGTTCTTAAAGAAAGCTTTTGTACTTGTAAGCACCTTAGGATATATATCATATCCTAAATATTGAAAAAGAGCATGTCTTTAAATTTTTTCTGGAGCTATACACAATTTGTAGTTCCTTAGTGTTTCAATGGTCTTTTATAGACATGCATCTAACATTTGCTCCTCAGGTGCACACCCCAAGATATCATCCTTATAATGTAACAATATAACTTTTGGAAATGCTTTTCTTACTGAAGTAAGAGCAGCAATAACATACATTTGACACATAGTAGAGCTGTTTTTCATTCCCTATGGCAAAACTATCCATTCATATCTTTTATAATGTTCAGCTAAATTAACACTGGGTACTGAAAAGGAAAATTTTTTCATATCCTCCTTATCTAGAGAGATAGAATAGAAACAATCCTTAATGTCTATAATCCAAAGAAACCATTCTCTAGGCAACTGAGTAAGAGATGGAAGTCCAGGCTGAAGACTTCCCATAGTTTCCATCTGTTCATTTACTTTTCTTAAATCAGTTAACATCTTCCATTTTCCAGATTTCTTTTTTACAACAAATATAGGGGAATTACAAGGACTTAGAGAAGGTTGTAAGTGTGCTTGGTCAAATTGCTCCTGTACTATATCTAATAAGGCCTGATTTTTATCATTTGTTAAGGGCCACTGTTCTATCCACACTGGTGTATCAGTTTTCCATTGAATGGGAATAGGTGGAGAATGCAGGCAGGCCTTCAACAGCAGACCTGTCTAAAAAGCCCAAGTACTCATTTGTAAACCTAACTATTGTTAAGATGTCTCTTTCCCATAGATTGATGGGTATTTTTTCAACTACAAAAGGAATAAAAGCTCCTGTTTCACCTTCAGATGTCCATCTCAAAGGGAAACACTAATTTCAGCTGCTATTGATCCTCCTACACCAGACATATAGGTGTCTGCCTTAAACTTTGGCCAATGCCTGAGCCAATTATCACCTCTAATGACTGTATGATCTGCATCTGTGTCTACCAATCCTTTCAATGGTATTCTATTTACATAGATAGTGAGCATAGATCGGTCAGTTATAACAGTTGCAGTCCAGGATATTCCTGGATTCTATTGTTGGGAGTCAAAATCTGTATAAATATCACCAAATTGTCCATTAGGGGTATGTATCAGTAAACCTGATGTTACTACTTCTCCTGGTTGATAAGTCACATTGTCTACTTGTATTAGTGACACATTAGCTACATATTAGCTACACATCTCCCTAGTTTCCAAAATCAGTGTATGGATGAACACTGTTTTGTAAGCACTCTCAGGAGGTGAAATGGTAAGAATTCATAGGCCGGACTGGGACAGATTTCACCTCTCCAGAGGATATCTCAGTATTCCCAGCTACATACAACTCTTTTCTCCCCAACTGTAATCTCTTTCTCCCATTAGGTTACTTCTTGGCTGATTGATCATGTTGGAGTACTAAACTTCTAAAGTCTCTCTGGGTCATTGGCTGCTATCATGTCCCAAGTATTTTTTGCCTGGGGCCCTGGAGCTGGGCCCTGTTTCCCATTTTTCCTGAGTCCTTTTACATTCTGATGCCCAATGGAAGCCTCTGTTGCATTTTGGACATAGAGTTTCGGGTCTTGTTCTCCTACCCTGTTTTCCCTGCCAACACTGAGCTTTCAGATTTCCTACTTTATCACATTGAAAGCATTGATGAGTCTTCCTGGAAGTCCCTTGCCAGAAGAGACCCTTTCTTCCCATGTTCGGATCTTGAGAAGTCTGCATCATAGAGCAAAATTACAGACCACTTTTCACACAAATTAAGTCTGATCTAACCAATTGGAAAAATATTAAATGCTCTTGGATAGGGCGAGCAAATATAATAAAGATGACAATATTACCTAAACTAATCTATTTATTTAGCGCTATACCAATCAGACTCCCAAAAAACTATTTTAATGACCTAGAAAAAATAACAACAAAGTTCATATGGAAAAACAAAAGGTCAAGAATTTCAAGGAATTAATGAAAAAAAATCAAATGATGGTGGCTTAGCTGTACCAGATCTAAAATTATATTATAGAGCAGCAGTTACCAAAACTATTTGGTATTGGCTAAGGAATAGATTAGTTGATCAGTGGAATAGATTAGGTTCAAGGATAAAACAGTCAACAAATATAGCAACCTAGTCTTTGACAAACCAAGATCCCAGCTTTTGGGATAAGAACTTACTGTTTGATAAAAATTGCTGGGAAAATTGGAAACTAATATGGCAGAAACTAGGCATTGATCCATACTTAACACCGTACACCAAGATAAGGTCAAAATGGGTTCATGACCTAGGCATAAAGAATGAAATTATTAATAAATTAGAGGAACATAGGATAGTTTACCTCTCAGACCTGTGGAAGGGAAGGTCTTTATGACCAAAGCAGAACTAGAGATCATTACTGATCACAAAATAGAAAATTTCGATTATACCAAACTGAAAAGTTTTTGTACAAACAAAACTAATGCAGACAAGATTAGAAGGAAGCAATAAACTGGGAAAATATTTTTACAGTCAAAGGTTCTGATAAAGGCCTCATTTCCAAAATATATGAGAATTAACTCTAATTTATAAAAAATCAAGCCATTCTCCAATTGAAAATGGACAAAGGATATGAACAGACAATTCTCAGATGAAGAAAATGAAACTATTTCTAGTCATATGAAAAGATGCTCCAAGTCATTATAAATCAGAGAAATGCAAATTAAGACAACTCTAAGATACCACTACACACCTGTCAGATTGGCTAAGATGACAGGAAAAATAATGATGATTGTTGGAGGGATGTGGGAAAACTGGGACATTGATTCATTGTTGGTGGAGTTGTGAACGAATCCAACCATTTTGGAGAGTAGTTTGGATCTATGCTCAAAAAGTTATCAAACTGTGCATACCCTTTGATCCAGCAGTGTTACTACTGGGATTATATCCCAAAGAGATTATAAAGAAGGAAAGGGACCTGTATGTGCACGAATGTTTGTGGCAGCCCTTTTGTAGTGGCTAGAAACTGGAAACTGAATGGATGTCCATCAGTTGGAGAATGGCTGAATAAATTGTGGTATATGAAAATTATGGAATATTACTGTTCTGTAAGAAATGACCAACAGGATGATTTCAGAAAGGCCTGGAGAGACTTACACGAACTGATGCTGAGTGAAATGAGCAGGACCAGGAGATCATTATATACTTCTAACAATACTAGATGATGACCAGTTCTGATGGATCAGGCCATCCTCAGCAACGAGATCAACCAAATCATTTCTAATGGAGCAGTAATGAACTGAACTAGCTATACCCAGAAAAGAACTCTGGGAGATGACTAAAACCATTACATTGAATTCCAATCCCTATAGTTATGCACACCTGCATTTTGATTTCCTTCACAAGCTAATTGTACAATAATTCAGAGTCTGATTCTTTTTGTACAGCAAAATAATGTTTTGGTCATGTATACTTATTATGTATCTAAGTTATATTTTAATATATTTTAACATCTACTGGTCATCCTGACATTTAGGGAGGGGTGGGGGTAAGAGGTGAAAAATTGGAACAAGAGGTTTGGCAATTGTTAATGCTGTAAAGTTACCTATGTATATATCCTGTAAATAAAAGGCTATTAAATAAAAAAAAATAATAAAAAAAAAAAAAAGAAATTTCTATAGGATAAAAAAAAAAAAAAGAAACTGAAAAAAAAAAAAAAGAATTTCAAGGGAATTAATGAAAAAAAATTAAATGATGGTGGCTTAGCTGTACCAGATCTAAAATTATATTATAGAGCAGCAGTTACCAAAACTATTTGGTATTGGCTAAGGAATAGATTAGTTGATCAGTGGAATAGAGTAGGTTCAAGGGATAAAACAGTCAACAAATATAGCAACCTAGTCTTTGACAAACCCAAAGATCCCAGCTTTTGGGATAAGAACTTACTGTTTGATAAAAATTGCTGGGAAAATTGGAAACTAATATGGCAGAAACTAGGCATTGATCCATACTTAACGCCATACACCAAGATAAGGTCAAAATGGGTTCATGACCTAGGCATAAAGAATGAAATCATTAATAAATTAGAGGAACATAGGATAGTTTACCTCTCAGACCTGTGGAAGGGGAAGGTCTTTATGACCAAAGCAGAACTAGAGATCATTACTGATCACAAAATAGAAAATTTTGATTATACCAAACTGAAAAGTTTTTGTACAAACAAAACTAATGCAGACAAGATTAGAAGGGAAGCAATAAACTGGGAAAATATTTTTACAGTCAAAGGTTCTGATAAAGGCCTCATTTCCAAAATATATAGAGAATTAACTCTAATTTATAAAAAATCAAGCCATTCTCCAATTGAAAAATGGTCAAAGGATATGAACAGACAATTCTCAGATGAAGAAATTGAAACTATTTCTAGTCATATGAGAAGATGCTCCAAGTCATTATTAATCAGAGAAATGCAAATTAAGACAACTCTAAGATACCACTACACACCTGTCAGATTGGCTAAGATGACAGGAAAAAATAATGATGATTGTTGGAGGGGATGTGGGAAAACTGGGACATTGATTCATTGTTGGTGGAGTTGTGAACGAATCCAACCATTTTGGAGAGTAGTTTGGAACTATGCTCAAAAAGTTATCAAACTGTGCATACCCTTTGATCCAGCAGTGTTACTACTGGGATTATATCCCAAAGAGATTATAAAGAAGGGAAAGGGACCTGTATGTGCACGAATGTTTGTGGCAGCCCTTTTTGTAGTGGCTAGAAAATGGAAACTGAATGGATGTCCATCAGTTGGAGAATGGCTGAATAAATTGTGGTATATGAAAATTATGGAATATTACTGTTCTGTAAGAAATGACCAACAGGATGATTTCAGAAAGGCCTGGAGAGACTTACACGAACTGATGCTGAGTGAAATGAGCAGGACCAGGAGATCATTATATACTTCAACAACAATATTAGATGATGACCAGTTCTGATGGATCAGGCCATCCTCAGCAACAAGATCAACCAAATCATTTCTAGTGGAGCAGTAATGAACTGAACCAGCTATACCCAGAAAAAGAACTCTGGGAGATGACTAAAAACCATTACATTGAATTCCCAATCCCTATATTTATGCACACCTGCATTTTTGATTTCCTTCACAAGCTAATTGTACAATAATTCAGAGTCTGATTCTTTTTGTACAGCAAAATAATGTTTTGGTCATGTAAACTTATTATGTATCTAAGTTATATTTTAATATATTTAACATCTACTGGTCATCCTGCCATTTAGGGAGGGGTGGGGATAAGAGGTGAAAAATTGGAACAAGAGGTTTGGCAATTGTTAATGCTGTAAAGTTACCCATGTATATATCCTGTAAATAAAAGGCTATTAAATTAAAAAAAAAAAAAAAAGAGAAGTCTGCATCATAGCCTCGTTATAAAAGGTATTTGTGCCCACTGTGGCACAGCATCTTATGATCTCATCTAAAGGATCATCCTTGTGTAGTCCTAGTATAATTCTTCTACAAACTTATTAGCATTTTCCTTAGCAAGTTGTCTTATCATAATTTCTGTTGCTATATTTTCACCAATAGTTCATATAACAGCTATCTGCAGATGTCCCACAAAATCAGCAAAGGCTTCATTTGTACCTTGCACTATTTTCGTGAAGATGTCCCCTCTATCTTGTCTTCCTGGGAGGGTGCCCAATGCTTTGATAGAAGCAGCAACAATTTGCTCATATGCTGCTATAGGGTAATCTGTTCTAAAGTGTCTGCATAAAGACCTAAACCTGCTATTTGATCAGGGATGACTGGTATATTAACTCCAGGTTGCCTATTTCATTGGACTTGTATTCTACAGAGTTCACTATACTCAGAAAGCCACAAGTTTTGTCCAAGTTCTAAATATGTCCTTGCTATAGATTTCCAATCATTAGGAGTTAAAACTTCAAAAGCCAAATTCTCTAATAACATCTTAACATAAGACAATGTAGACTCATAAAAAGTGCAAGCCTTTTTCAGATCTTTCATAAATTCTAGATTAAATGGAGTGTATTTTCTTTTTTCTTGATCTGAAGAGTCAAACTCTTCAGTCACAAAGTATGCTTTTATTTTTAAATTAGATGTATCCTGTCCTTCCTCTTTAGCTTTAATTAGTGCCCTTTGTAATCATGTCATAGGAGATGGAGAAAATTGCTGTATGAGTGATACTAAGGGTGTAACTGCCCTTCACCCTCCTCCTCCTCCTCCCTCCACCCAGGAGGGCGAAATTGAGGGAGGACAGACGATCAAGAAATGGGGAATCCTCTAATGGCACCTGCTTGGGTGTAACTGAGTTGTGAAAGTAAGAAGTACCACACTCCTTAAGTTCATCAGTGCTTTTCTTGTCTAATTCTCCATGCTTTTCAGCTGCTTTGCTAGAACTTGTGGGATTCTTTAAGTCAATTGTATTATATTGTACATAAGGAATATTTCTTCAGGAATTGAATCAGGACCCATAGCTTCATAATATTCAATTAGTTGCTCTCCCACTAGTTCCCACATATCTGGCTCTAATTTTTCTTCCTTAGAGAGCCAAGGAGACGTGCACTCTACTGTATTTAAGAGTCCACTGATCTACTTCCAAGTTACCAATAAACTTTGTTTCTTTATTAACCTAACTATGCATTCTGCATATTTTCCTTGGGATGGGGGAGACTCATTTCAGCTAAAAAATGAAAGTGACTAGTTTAGCCCTTATCAAAGTTTCCTGCTTATCTATTTTTATACAGGGGACTTTTCCACTGAACTCACAATTGTGTCAGACTAACTGCTGAGTGTAGGTCCTTACATCCATGGTCGGATGCCAAAATGAAATGTCTGGGCTAGCTTTCTGGAGTTCTTCTGGAAGGGCCTTGGTCTCAGCAGGATAAACACTAAGAAAATGGACAAGAATAGAGTCCAAAGTCTTTGTTGTCTCTTACACAGTCTGTCACTATCATAGTCTGACCCAGTCTCATCCAGCAGTCTGGCATCTGGCAGTCTCAACCAGTCTCCCAGTTTTTGTCCCCAGTTTAAATATCCTATTATAATTACATCATTAGAGTATACTGAATATGTGTGAACTAGAGAACCATTACATCACCATACTAAGTATATATGTGAACTAGACAACCATTATTTCATCAATTCCACTAAGTTAACACCTTGTTTCAAGTATACTTCTCCAGAGTTCAGGCTCTCTACATTCCATCATTCTCATTTTTTTTTTTTTTCAAATTTTCCCTCTACCACTCTTATCTTTTTTCTTTAATGCTTCCAGGAATTCTTGTTGGCTTTGAGTACAATTTGAGGCTTTTTTGTAGGTGGTTTCACATGACTGTCTTCTTCATATTTTGTATCTTGATCTCTCCTTCCACATAAGTAGCCTTTTATGGACAAATTCTGTATTGGGCCACAGATAGTGGGAGAACTCTGGATAAGGTTTAAGACCCTTTAGCTCAGAGGAAACCCGTTGACAATATCTTCTTTGGCTCCCAATTTCCCTTGGTGTTTACATCTTTTCCTGAGAAGTCAAGAAGGGTGTGACCACCTGTGTTCTACTTGAAGCAAGGATACTTAAAGCAGGATGTTTATTCAGTGTGATTGATGAGATAATGGTTCTCTAGTTCACATATACTTAGTGTGATATGGTGATGTAATGGTTCTACAGTTGGCACATGCTCAGTATGTTATAGTGATGTAATTCTAGTAAGGTATTTAAGGGCTGAGAGGACTAGAGAGGAGAGAGGAGACTCAGACATAGAGAAGACTCAAGACTCCAGACTTCATCCTTGCCATGCTTGTGGTGGCTCTCCTGTCTTCATCACTTCTCCACTAAGACCAAGGCCAGAAATCTTACACAAAGCGAGTCCAGATATTACAAAAATTTTTTTAACTTATTTTTTGATTTTTGAATTTTATGTTAAAGTTGGACTGTGCTCATCCAGGGATGAAAAGGCACTATCTCCAGGCTTTTTTGTGCTACCTCTTTCAGAGATAGTTCTGAGATTCTTCTAGGGAAGAAGAAAAGAAGACATGGAGACTTTTTTTCTTAATAGAAAAACAATGAAGGCCAGAAATCAGGACAGATTTGAAAGCTATAGGTCTGTTATACACACACACACACACACACACACACACACACACACATATATATATATATATGTTTTAAACAGTGGCCCAATTTCACTGCTGTGTGGCATGAGACCTTTGACCTGCTCCATTTCTAACCTGGGATAATTTGCCCTTTCTTAAAGTGTTTGGTGACAACTTGCTCCTAGAGGCTCACCATATTAATAGCCAATTATTTTAATATCCATATTTAATATCACCATATTAATATCCAATTTATTGCAAACACCTGATCTGCCAATCTCAGCCCCCTAGTAGCTGAGATTACAAGCATGTACTACCATGCCTGGCTTATTGTATGTTTTTTTAAAAAAAATTGCATTTGATAAAAACTTGAAGTTTCATGTACCACCTTTTTTTCTGTTCTACCATATATATTTTATTCTATTTGTTATTTAAGTTCACTATAAACTAACAAATTAAAACATAAAGAACTAAACATTAGCTTACTAAATAATACAAATTAAGTTGCTTTTTATTTATAAACTTTATATAAATTATTCCATTAACACATATGAAAAATTATATCTAAAATAAGTGGTATCTGTAAAGATGGTAGTTGAAAATTTATTTTCTTCTTCTCTGAATGTTTTAGATAATACCGTCTATTCCCTGAGGAGGGGAAAAATGATAGTGTCTGAATATAGATTGAGGCATATTTTTTTGCTTTCTTAATTTTTCTTGATTTTTTTTGGGGGGGGTGTATTTTATTTTTTTTTACAACATGACTTTTTTTACAACAAGACTATTATGGAAATATTTTATGTGAGTATCCATGTATAACCTGTATTGAACTGCTTGCCTTCTAAATGAGGAGTGGGAGTAGGAAAGGAAGGAGAAATTTTCAAACTTAGAGTTTTAAAAATGAATATTAAAAATTGTTTTTACATGTAACTGGAGAAAAATAAAATACTAAATATATAAAAAAGAAAGTTTTGGATAAATTTTTAAAAAATCTATGTGGACCACCCACTGCAACCAACAGCTTTTTTTGGATACGCTATTTTGTTGTTTCACTAATCAGCATATTTGACGTTAGATCAGTGACTTTATTACAGCTAAATTATATATTTGTTGCCTGGCATTGATACATAATCAACTGGCTCTTGTTTAAACCAGCACATGTTAGAACCATGGTTAATTAGCTGTTGTATAAATATATTAGTTTCAGAATTGTTGGTATCTAATTAGATCTTTCAAAAACATCTCATTTCTAACAGTCTCCAGGTTGTCTGGTGAATTCCCATTTGACTACTACATGATTGATGGATAAATAGTGATTCATAAGATTTTAATAATGTGATTTTACTAAGAATTTTTTTTCTTTAAGCAACTCTCTTATCAAGGAACTCAGTGACTCATGGTCATTTCTGTACCATAGCTCTTTCTTATTAGATTGTGTAGGCTGAAAATTTAAATCAGAGATAACTTAATTTTGTTGTGGAAGGAAAAAATATGCCTCTTGTTGAAACATTTGATAAGAACCAGTTTCTAAGTTTTTCCTAGTTTCTTTTCAAATGTCTTATTCTTTCTATTATTTTCCTCAGGGAGTCCTTCCTACTGAAATAATTAATTATTATTGTCAGGAAGTAGTTTCTCATTTTAAGCTTAAAGTGATCTTTTCCTTAATTCAATCAGCCTGTTTGTTTGTTTGTTCTCTGCTTTGTTCCTTTGCTGAATCTTGAATTAAGGATAAGCATAGTGCTGACAGTTTCAGAAAACTCCTGAAATATAGCTTTTTTTTTTTTTTTTCTTAAAGGGGGACAGTGGCACAATAGATATGCGAGGAATTGTGGTACTCCTGGAATCAAATTCAAATGAGTGATATAAGATAGGGAGCTCTTGGAAGGAGGGGAGCAAATTTACAAATATCATCTACATGTCTGCTCCTGTCAGTTCCTAACATTACGAGAGAACAAGGATGGTGATTATAAGTAAGAATGTAATGCCAAAGAAAGTGAGCAAGAGAGAGATTAGAGACCAATTCAATAATTTATTAAATGGAGAGAAATACTGGGACCAATGCATCCATGTTGATCCCAGGGCTAGACGAGACTATCATCTCAAAGAGTCTAGCCCCAAGAATCGGGGCAGCAAGCTTTTTATGGAATAACAAGAACAATGACATTATTGATATTCTAATGACATCTGAAATGGATAAACATTAAGGAATGTCTATAAAAAATTTATCTCAACTATTAAGAGGGGATGGTTATAAGTTAAGGCAGAATTACGAAATAGGACAATTGGAGGAACTGGTCACCCCATTAAAAGGGAACTTTGGCATAACAAAAAGAACTGAAATAAAGATTCCCATCTTTATTAGGGGAAAAGTCCCTAGTAGTCCCATACTAGCTATGGTTTGAAAAGGCTTTTAGAAAATATCAAATACTTTTTGGTTTAGATTTTCTTGTATTTTCAGTGGAAATTCTTGGAGAGAGAATCCATTGCAGAGATAAATACACTAGATTTGGACTCCAAAAACTCAGATTGAAATAGGGACTGCTATCTATTTCCTGGGTGACCTCAGGCTAATGATAACAGATAATACTACTAATAATAGCATTTATATATTACTTTAAATTTTGCAAAACACTTTACAAATAATATCTAATTTTGTCCTCACCACAATGCTGGGAGGTAGGTGCTATTCCCATTATACAGGAGAGAAAACTGAAGCAGAGAGAAGTGAAGTGACTTTGCTTAAAATCACATAGCTAGTGAAGGGTCTGAGGGTAGATTTGAACTGGGATCCAGTGCCATATCATACTGCCTACTAGTTGCCACAGGAAAGCTAATTACTTTCCCTTTCTAAGATGTAGGTTCCTTATCTACATCTAATATCTACATTATTGGTTCCTTATCAATAAAACAAAGTTTTCGAGTTTGATGATTTCTGATGACTTCTACCTCTGAATTATATGATCCTGGAATTTGTCTGTCATTTGTCAATAATATGAGCAGTTTAACTATCTGTAGCTATATACAACTACCTAGAAACATAACACTCCTTACGTTAGCAGTTTCAATTGGGTCTTTAGGGGGTCAACTCTCTCACAGAACTTTTTTGTCCTTCATTCTAGCTGAGGAGCATGACATCAGGGAGGTGATGCCCATGACATGCAAGTGACTTGGATTTAAGTGAAAGAGAGCTATGCAAAGTTACTCATCTCACTTTCCCCTCCTGAACCATCTGGAGGTGGATATACTTAGGGTCTAATTTGAGGAATAATTTAAAACCTGAGTGCCTACAGTGATGCAGTCAACAGGTGGGCTACACCATGTAGCACATGAACAAAGAGGATCTAATACAAACTCTCATCATTTTTCATCTATACTATTTCAGTGGCCTTCTACTTGGTCTCCCTATCTCAAATCTCATTGCCTCTCCAATCCGTCTTCTATCCAACTGCCAAAAATGTTATTTCTTAAGTGCATATCTGAATATATCACTTCTATGTTCATTAACCAACCATGATTCCATTTGCTGCCATAACCCATTAAATATTCCTGATATATTATGGCTCTTGCTACTTAGCACTGGCAAATTATATGCCTCAGTTTCACAAGAACAGATTGTATTCCTTTGATCAGGCTTTGGTCAGGCAATCTCAGCCAATATTTTCACAGAAAGGTATAAGTCTCAGCAAGACATAGTGTTCTCTACATGCAATTTGCAATAAATATGATCACTTTTTTCACAATAAAATGTAAAAAGGAGATATCTGTAAAGCTGTTTGCAAACCTTAAAAATCTATATAAATGTTAACTATTATTATTATTATTATTAAAACAGATAAGGATAGGGACATCCAGATGGCCCAGTAGAGTGCTGGACCTAGAATCAAGGAGACTCATCTTTCTGAATTAAAATCTGGCTTCACACACTTATTAGATGTTTGACTCTGGGCAAGTCAATTAACCTTGTTTGCACCAGTTTCTTCATCTGTAGAATGAGTTAGAGAAGAAAATGCCAAACTACACCAGTATCTTTGCCAAGAAAAACCTCAACTAGGATCACAAAGAGTCAGGACTGAAACAATTTAACAATAATAACAAAACATATAAGGATTGGGAATAGACATATGGTTTCATTGGTAGAAGGATTTCCCACATGAGGAAATTCCCTCTAACAATGTAAGCTAGCATTTTCTCTTCAATCTATGGCATTAGATAATTGCCTAAAGTGGAGGTGTCAAACTTACAATTCATATGCCAAAGAACACTGAGAGGGTAAGTAACATTGAGTCATATAGCCAATTTATGTCAAAAGTGGCACTTGAGACTTTTCAACAATGAGGTAATTCAGGCCATTTCCAATATACTTGTAATGAGAAGAGCCATCTGCAGCCAGAAAGAGGATTACAGGGACTGAATGTGGATCACAACATAATATTAAACATGACATAATACTTTCACCTTTTTTGTTGTTTTTTGCTTTTTGTTTTTTATTTTTCCCCTTATTGATCGGATTTTTCTTATGCAATCTAATAAGTGTGGAGATTTGTATAGAAGAATTGTACATTTAACATATTTTGAATTGTTTGCTATCTAGCAGACAGGATAGGGAAAATAAGGGAGAAAAAATTTGGAACAGGGTTTTGCAGGGGTGAATGCCAAAAACTATTTTTGCATGTATTTTGAAAATAAAAAGCTATTATAAAAAAAAAAAGAAGACAAAAGAAATGGCACTTGAACCCAGATCCAACCTTTTAAGTCAACTTTCTATATACTCTCTAGTTCATTTATGAATTGAATCAATACATTTGTTACTATGTGCAATGTATTCTTCAGATCAGCAGAAATTCAGTTAGACTAATGATATCTACTTAAACATATTTTTCCAAACTCATTGAAAATCATCTTTTTTTGTTTTGTTTTGTTTTGTTTTTGCTGAGGCAATTGTGGTTAAGTGACTTGCCCAGGGTCACACAGCTAAGAAGTGTGAATTGTCTAAGGCTGGATTTGAACTCAGGTCCTCCTGACTGCAGGACCAGCAATCTATCCACTGCATCATTTAGCTGCCCCCATCTTTTTTTTTTTCAGAAAATATTTTATTGAGGTCTTTTTTTCACATAGATATTGTTTCCCAATGATTCCTCCCTTTCTCTTCATTCTGATATCCCACTAGATCCAACAATAAAGTTCTGTCTTGAAGCAAGGAAGGGAAACAAGCCAAGATGTCAACCATGTTTTAAAACATATGTTTCATTTTGCACTTGTAGTCCAATATTTTTCTGCCAAGATGAGAGAAGTGGATTTTACCATCAATCTTCCAAAGTCATTGAATTTATCAGAGGTCTGATGTCCTTGGATGCTATTTCACTTTTCCTCAGGAAGGTTTCTATTAAGGACTATGAGTAAGTAAAGGGACAGGTCAATTCTCTGAGAGCCTCCACAGCTATGAATCATAACCCTTGAAGGAGTTACAAAGCAGCCTTCACATATGTTCCTTGTGGATTGGGAATGAAATAAATTGGAGGCAGAGGGAAGAGGAGAGAGGTCAGAGAACAGCAACTGCCTCTCGGTCTCCTTGTATCATCATCATCCTCTCACATGAAGAGATCCATTCTACAGGTCTGAGGTAGAGTTCCAGCAGCCACTGGCAGGTGACTCCCATATCACAACAGGTTTCTATTCAGATCTTGCTTAAAATAATTAATGAGTTATGTAATTTGGGGGGTAGGTCCCTTAAGCTCTCTTGTGAATAATGAAAGCGTCTACCCTCTTCCTCCCCAAGGTTGTTGTGAGTTGTTGTGAGGCTCAAATGAGATAAAATTTATTAAGGACTTAGTACAGTACCTGACTCACAGTACATGTTTAATAAGTGCTTATTTTCAGTTTTCTTTCTTTGCTTCCTTCTTTTCTTATTTCCTCCCTTTCTTCTATTTTCCATGATACTTTTATTGATATGTGTTTCCTATAATTTATACTTATGCATCTTTTTTTTTAAGGTTTTTAATAGGAATTTTCTCACAACAGTCCTGTGAAATAGTTATTATCAATATTATATGTTCCAACTTTATAGACCAGAATATTGAGACTCATAATAGTTAATGACTTGTCTGAGTTTACATAGCTAATAACAAATAATTAATCTTTAGATGGAACTTGAAGGTTTATGCAACACTACGTAAATATTGTTCTATATAATGATTTTGTTAGAATAATTGTATACATATATATATATATATATTTATTTTACTAAACAAGATTTTTTTTTGGGGGGGAAGGGAAGTGGTAGAAAACACTCAATAAGGAACCTTCCTATATAAATGCTAATCAGCACCATTTTTTGACATGAAGAATAGGGAGGAACAAGAAAGTATGAATTTCTAATGTGGATTTTGTTATTTGAAAAGCATATATATTTAACAGTTAAGAGTAAATTGCTCCATTTTGACCTCTTCTATATTACTATGCCATTTTCTCTTCTCAGCTTTTATAATAGTTTATTAATACTCTCCCCCATATTTATCATTGCCCACCAATCCACATCCACTAAATAGAAATCCTTTCTTATATGTTTAGCAAGAAAAACAAGTCAAGATATTAACTATATTTGAGAATAAAGTATAATAGATCTAAGGTTCCCCATTTCTCAGCCACATGGATTAGTTGTTCCTAAAAAGCAGCAATACTTGGTCAGCTAGGTGATAATAGTGGGTAGAGCACCAGTCCTGAAGTCAGGAGAACCTGAGTTGAAATTTGGCCTCAGACACTTAACACTTCCTAACTGTGTGACCCTGAGCAAGTCTCACCTATATGGAGTCTGGGCACCCTTCAACTTCAACTTGGTAGATATCTGAAGACCATGCAATTCATTAGTCTTTCCCATTGGACAGATCCATTTCCATATAGAAGTAGAGGAGGCCATGCTTAAAGAAGCTGTGTCATATCTTTGCAACATATCTTTGCTATGTTAGAGCAAAGTAAACCTTTTCTTATTAACTATTCAAAAACCAACAAATACCTCATTTAGTCCCCAAATCAAATTTAAACTAATAGGATGCTAGAATCAGGCTTACTCCTAACAGCAGAATATTAGATAAAATTTTGGGTGGAAAGTTAGAAAGATCTTCCTACATCAGACATTTACTAGTTTTGTGACCCTGGGCAAGTCACTTAAATTCTGTTTGCTTCTATTTTCTCATCCATAAAATAGAGATAATAATAGCACCTACTTCTCAGGATTGTTGTGAGAATCAAACAATATTATATTTGTTTTGGTGGGGATTGTTGGTTGTTTTTGCAAGACAGTTGGGGTTAAATGACTTGCTTGGGATCACACAGCTAGTAAATGTTGTGTCTGAGGGTGGATTTGAACTCAGGTTTTGTGCTATATCCAATGTACCATCTAGCTGATCCAATATTCTACTTGTAAAGCACTTAGGATAGTGTAACACAGGTACAGAATAAGTGCTATATAAATGCTATTATTATTTTATAAATATATATAATATAATATATAACATAGATAATATAATTAGCAGCAGCTTTCTGAAGTCATGTTCAAGTCATTGATTTCATAAAAATTCTGAATTTTGTCTTTTAAGATTGTGTGGTATAGTATAAACTGTTTTCCTAGTTCTATTGTCTTCGTTCTATATCAGTTCATGCAAGTCTTTCTATTTTTCTTTGAATCTTACTCGTCATTTTTTATAGAACAATAAAATTCCATTGCGTAAACAATTTGTTCTGTCATTCCCTAATTGATAGGCTTCTAAGATTCAGTTTTTCCCTACCACAAAAAAAAAATGCTATAAATATTCTTACATAGATCTTTTCCCTTGTCCTGGATCTTGAGGGTATTATTTTAAAACTTTTGTAAAGTAGTATTTACTAAAGTAAGAAAAGGCGGCGTAAAACATGCCTCCCTTTAAAAGAAAAGGTGATTTAGTGATTTTTGTGCTGTATTTCTAAATTCTTTTCCAGAATAGTCAAACCAATTAAAAACTCCATCAACAGTATACTATTGCACTTGTCTTTTCAATAGTTCTATTTTCCCTTATGTCATTTTTATTAATCTGATGTATATAACATAGAATCTTAAGATTTGTTTTGATTTCACTTTTTCTCATTTTACACACACACACACGTATATATATATATATATTTGGTATAATTTTTTATGGTTGCTGGTAGCTTATATTTATTTATTTTTAAATATCTGTTCATGTCTTTCAATCACTTCTCTCTTGGGAAATAGCTCTTATTTATAAATAATTTTATACATCTTGGAATACTTGATACATTATATTATCATTTGATTCTTTGAACCTTATTAGAATAATATTATCCTACAATAATTGTCTTCTCATTTTACAAATTGGAAAACTGAGGCCTAGAAAGGTTATATGATGGTTTTATCTGACTAAAAAGTGTTAAAAATAAAGATCTAGGTCACCCCTGAGCCCAGGATCCTTCTTTATTTTTCAACAATATCACTCTTTTTAAGCCAAAATTTTATTGTTGAATTGTTATCCTAAGGAAGTCTGCATTCTTTTAAATTTGGTTCTACATGAAATCTCATAGACCATAATGAACTAAATGGAATACAGGATTAAATCAATGTGCCATTTATTTCATAATTCCTCTTCAGATCATCAACTATTAAACTGCCATATTCTCAAATATCTGTCATGGGTTTGGTAGTGGGGAGTGCAGAGGAAGCAAGTGAGAGGGGATCATACATAATTCAATTCATTTTAATTGTGGGACCTAAACTGAATAGCACTACAATTCAACTTTCTGACCTTAATTAAGTGACACTGGTAAACAGTGTCTTTTGAAACATGAATGTGATTAATTATACACCTCAATGAGTCAAAATTTTAGTCTATAAATATAGACTAAAATAGAATAAATATAATTGAATTATATTTTTAAACTAATGAGGCCCCCCAGAGGTCACCTATCCAACTCCCTCATTAAAAGAGGGGAACTAAAATATGGAAGGCATAAGAAACTTGTACAAGATAACACAAATATCTGCCATTTTGTCTCTCATTCTAGATAAGGAAATTGAAGGTAGGCGGCTGTCTCCCAGGGGTTCATAAGCTCTGCATCATCCTCACTCTTCTTCACAAACCAAGTACAATTAGATGCTATGTCTACATCTTTATGGTCTCTAAGATCAAACCTCTCCTCCTCATTCACACATCTACCCTTGCTCTTATTTCCTCTCTTGCCTAGATTATTTCAACAACTTCTTTTGTTTTTTTATTTTATTGTATTTTATTTTTAACAGCTTCTTAATTAATCTCCCTACCTCAAATCTATCCTCACCATCTTCCAAACTGTTGTCAGTGGACAACTGTTATCAGTGGATCCTTCTTAAGTACAGATCTGAACATATGACTTCCCCTACCCAGTTAACTTCCTATTACCTTTAAGACTTTTTTTTTTTTTTTTTTTTTTTTTTTTTGACATGAGGGAAACAATCAGGATTGACTTGCCTGGAGTCACACGGCTATTGTCGGAGGTCATATTGGAATTCACGTCCTCCTGACTTTAGAGCCTATGTTCTATCCAGTACACTACCATTGCTCCTGACTCTAAGATTTAAAAAATAAAGCAAAAGTCAGTTTAAGTTTGTAAGACCTATACAACCTAGTCCCAAACAACATTTTATGGCCTCATTTGAAGATCTTTCTGCCTTTCCTTCCCTATTCTTTATCCTCATCCATTTCTTGTACACATAACATTCTATCTCTCATCTCCATGGTTTTGTAGTGGCTAGCCTCCAAGTCTGGAAAAACACTTATCTCTGCCTGATAAATCACTTCTCTTCACTTAAGACATAGCTTAGACAACATCTTTTCATGAAGCCTTTCCTGATTCCCCCAAATGTTGGTGCCTCCCTTCTAAATTACCTTGTATTTATATTGTATTTATATTACATGTGTATATGTTATACATATTACATTTGCATAGAATATATTATGCATAATATATTAGATATGTGCAGAATATATACACATACACACATGTTAATAGGCAGCAAAGTGGCACAGTAAATAAATGCAGGGCCTGGAGTCAGAAAGATCTGAGTTTAATCCAGCCTCAGACTCTTACTAGCTATGTGATTCTGGGCAAGTTACTTAATCTCTTACTCAGTTTCCTCATCTGTAAAGTGAAGATAATAATAGTAGTTACCGTGAGGATCAAATAAGATAATAAAACACTTAACACAGTGCCTAGCATATAGTAGATACTATATAAATATTAGCTCATTATTACATATTTGTGTTTATTCACTTTATATTTATGTTGCATATATTTTCATATGTACTTATTTTCTCTCCTATTGGAAGATAAACTTCCTTCTAATAGAGAGCAGGCATTATTTATTCTGTGTACTTACCTTCTCAGAGCCTAGGACAATGTCTGGAATATAGAAGGCCATTAATAAATATTTGTCAATTTATTAATTGAAATAGGTAAGACTGAGATTTGGATGAAAGCTGACATTAGAACTATTTTCTCATGACCACAAATTTATTCATCTTTCCACTGTACCATGATGATAAAAGTTTCTTCAGCTTCTAATGCAGTGAGTTTTTATAGTCCCCATTATGCCCATAATCAATAAGGATTATAATAATCGTACAACACTATTTTCCTTTGAGATGATGATGATGATGATGATAGTAGTTAACATTTATATAGCACATTAAAAGTTTACAAATTGCTTTACAAAAATCTCATTTTATCCTTATAACAACCCTGGGAAGTAGGGGTTATTATCCCCATTTTAAAGATGAGGAAACTGAGGCAAACAGATTAAGTGATTTACCCAAAGTCATCCAACTTATGTCTGAAAAATCTGAATTCAAGTTTTTCTGACTCTGAGTCTAATGAACTATTCACTGTATCACCTAGTTGTCAACAATAATAGTAGCAATAATCAAAATTTCAATCATAATAATAGCTAGTACTTATATAGCACTTAAAGGTTTGCAAAATGCTTCATAAAATTATCTCATTTTATCTTCACAGCAACCTTGAGAGATAGGCTACTATCATCATCATTCATTTATAGTAAGCACTCACTGAGAATGCAATGAAAACCAACTTCTATCTGGAGACAAAATTTATTGCAAAGTAAAGACAACAAATAAAATGATTTAAAAAGAAAAAGAAACTTGCAAGTTCTCTGGGCAGCAATAGAGTTAGATAAGGTAAGGTAAGTGGAAAGAGAGTAAATTCACCAAATCCCAATAATAGCAACAGTTAAGGAAACAACCAAATTCTGTCTAAACAGATTATTCCTTATGTGATCAGAGGCGTACAAGGCTCCAAGTGCTCATGATTATATTTAATTTAGGGTAGCAGAGAGTTCTTTACTTGCAACTGGATGCCAGTGGCATATCTTCATTCCCAGGCTCCTCTACTCTCCCCTGAGCTCTAATGTCTTAAGCTTTTCAGGCCTCTTCAGTCTCTACCTCTCATCATCCTTTCCTAAGTAGGAAAAAACAGACATTCTATCAGTCTTCTTGCCCATAAGGAGGTACATATTCTCCTATGTAAAGACAACTGGTAGCTACTAACCTATCTTACATTGTTAATATTAACAACATGGATAGGAAGCTTAGGAGACTGTGTAAGCCTTTGCAGAGATGAGAGACAGACCATTTTGGATGCAAATTGTAATAGTATTTTTGATAAGCAAGAGAAATTTTAAATATGGATAGATTGTTGGGAATACAATATGTGACTTTGCTTTGCCTCTGGTAGACCTTTTCTTCTCTTCTTGTAAGAGGATGATGGTGATTCAAGAAGACTAAGAGGCAATTGTGTTGTTTAACTTCTTCCTAGTCCACAAGCAACAACTGTGTCAGTAAAGGCTGCTTTGCAATGACTTCAGATGTTCATACCTGTGGAGGCTCTTGGAGAATTGACCTGCCCCTTCACTTAGGCATGGTCCTTAACAATTTCCCATTTTTTGTTTTAAACGCGATTATTTTCCCCCCACAGCATGGTCAGTAAATTTCCCATGCTAGGGAGTGCAAACAGCACTATAGCAGGTATTGGATCTTGTGAAATGTCCTGGAAGCAAACTTTCAAACGGAGAAGAGCACTATAGTGAGAAGAAGCATTTAAGTCTCTCATCAGTCTACTGGCTCAGCCTTTTAATTACCACAACTCTTACTGGGTCTCTTCTCCCTTTCTTTCCCAGCGGGTTACCAAAGGAACTCTGGGAGGATCCTACTCACAAAAAGCTCTCAAACGCTGCTGATTGTTATCCCTGTTCAGGTGCCAATAGATTAATAACCTAAAGTGAATCCAAAGTCCCCAGAAATCACGTTGTTCATTCATTGAATTAGTATTTATAAAAAATGTATGATATGCAGACTTTGGTTATGAGACCAATATAAAAGACAGAGTAAGTTCTGTTTTTCTATATATGCCACCACAAATATCTGAAAAGGATGCTAAGTAGAACAATGATAAGGAAAACCAAAGAGAAATACAAGCAAGTTCCTTCATCAACCTCAGAACTATCTAAATAGAAGCCAAGAGTCATACTAGGGAAGTCAATACTCCAGTAAGCCTGTCTGTCACCTGTCAGGACTGGGAGAGGGTTACTGTCAAGAGAAGCACCATGAGTTCTGGATAAATGGACCTGAAGCCTTCACACAAGTGCTTTGAACAGCAAACTCCTGGGGTTTTATAAACCAGTGCAATCTCAGTAATTAAGTCTGAAAACAAATCCTAACTCTTCTGTTAGAATAGAAGTGGAAAGTAGAACCAATCCCTAGATAGCATTGTAAATAGAGATAAACACCCGGCTGCTTAACCTTTAGAATACTGGGAACCATAGAAGAAGACAGGGCCAACTCATTACCTGGTACAAATACATAGGAGCACTGAGACCAGATGAAGACCTGATTATAGGAGGGGATGAAACCAACTCCCATTTGGGAATTATACAAGGAAAAGGAGGCTGAGATGAACCAAGACCAATGCCCATGGTGTAGCTCTAGGAAACTAAAACAGGAACTGAGATAGAGGATGAAGTCTACTACCTAGCAGTCCATTCAGAATAAAAAATCTGGCATCACCTATACTTCAGAAGGGACAGGACCAAATTGGGCTATGCAGCCCGTGCAAAAATTTGGGAAGGGGCAGAGTCTGGACCTGATACAAAGTCTAATCAAAAATAGTGGCTTGAAGGATGATTTCAGAAAGGCCTGGAGAGACTTACGTGAACTGATGCTGAGTGAAATGAGCAGGACCAGATCTTTATATACTTCAACAACAATACTATTTGATGATCAATTCTGATGGACCTGGCCCTCTTCAACAATGAGATGAACCAAATCAGTTCCAATAGAGCAGTAATGAACTGAACTAGCTACACCCAGCAAAAGAACTCTGGGAGATGACTATGAACCACTACATAGAATTCCCAATCCCTCTATTTTTGTCCACCTGCATTTTTGATTTCCTTCACAAGCTAATTGTACACTGTTTCAAAGTCGATTCTTTTTATACAGCAAAATAACTATTTGGACATGTATACATATATTGTATTTAACTTATACTTTAACATATTTAACATGTATTGGCCAACCTGCCATCTGGGGGAAGGGGTGGGGGGAAGGAGGGAAAAAGTTGGAACAAAAGGATTTACAACTGTCAATGCTGAAAAATTACCTATGCATATATCTTGTAAATAAAAAGCTATAATAATAAAAAATAAAAGAAAATACAAAAAGAAAAAAGAAAAAGAAAAAAAAATAGTGTCTTGACATATGACTCAATGGAAGAACTGTTGAGGCCCTTAATATAATTTTGGTATTTATTCAGGTAATTAAAGTAACTTTTCCTTAACATGCTTATTCAGTTCATATATGCTAAGTGCTAATATTTCATTACCTATGATTCCTTTAAGTATAATGGGTTTTTTGTTTTTTGTTGTTGTTGTTGCTATTTTTATCGTTTTCTTGTTCAAGATCCTGAATGCTATTTTTATTTTTTTAATTCATCCAAAACATAGTAATACTGTTCCAGTCACTCATTTTAACTCTGTGCATCTTTGTTTCAAATAAGTTCTTTTTTAAATTTTTTTATTTTCTTTCTTTCTTTCTTTCTTTCTTTTTTTTTTTTTTACCAATTTTTTTTTTATTATAGTAACTTTTTATTGACAGAACCCATGCCAGGGTAATTTTTTTACAACATTATCCCTTGCACTCACTTCTGTTCCGTTTTTTCCCTCCCACCCTCCACCCCCTCCCCTAATTGGCAAGCAGTCCTATATATGTTGACTATGCCGTAGTGTATCCTAGATACAGTGTATGTGTGCAGATCCAAACAGTTTTCTTGTTGCACAGGGAGAATTGGATTCAGAAGGTAAAAATAACCCGGGAAGAAAAACAAAAATGCAAACAATTCATTTCCCAGTGTTTCTAATTCATTCTGTATCCTCTTCCATTTTACTAGTGAATCATCCTATTCAAATTCAGAGTTAGAATTTTAAATTATGTATTTCCTTCCCTTTTCCCTCATACAATTTCCTCTCAATTTCTTCCAGAGGAAGGATTCAGAAGATGGCAGGGTAGGTTGACAAATTTCTTTTTTTTTTTTTTTTTTTTTTTTTCTGAGGCAATTGGGGTTAAGTGACTTGCCTAGGGTCACACAGCTAAGAAGTGTTAAGTGTCTGAGGTCAGATTTGATCTCAGGTCCTCCTGACTTCTCCACTGCACCACCTAGTTGCTCCAGATTGATAAATTTCAAACTCTCCAGATTTCCTCCACAAAAAAAGAGCCTGGGGTGAGCTGAATGTGGCTGGAGTCTCAGCAGGAACCACAGAAATTTTCACCTGCTGAACTGTTTGTGGAATCAGGGTCTGAATTCTGGAAGACTGAGGGAACCTCAGTTGATTGTGAGTGCCAGCCCCAAGATGTGCTGCAAGGACTATGGTCCCTGGGTAAGAAGGAACCAGCAAGGGGAGGGGCACTCAGGGACACTGCTGGCTTCAGGCACTTGCTGGAAGGTGGAACTCTTGATTTGGGGTTCCAGATCAGAAGAGAGAGCTCAAATGAAGTGAGAGGCACCATTCCCCCACCCCAGGATTAGAGGTGCTTACACTCTTATTAAAAAGAAAAAAATGAACCAGTAGAAGAAAGAACCCCACCATAGAAATATACCATGGGAATAGGGAAAACTAGGGTTCATTTTCAGAGAAGGACACTGAAGCAAAAAAAAAAGCTTCTACTCCAGAGAGTAACATGAAATGGCTCCCTACCCAGAGAAAATTCATAGAAGAATTTTAAAATCCTGATTAAAAATCAAATGAGAGATATTAAGGCAAACTAAAATAAATAAATAAAAGCATCCAAGAAAAACAAGAAGATTATGTAAAAAAAAAAGTTAACCAACTACAATCGGAGATAGTCTCAAAGATGAAAATAATTCTTTGAAAATTAGAATTGGGCAAGGGGAAGTCAGTGAAGCTATGATAGATCAAGAAATAATAATAAATATTATAAAACACATAGGAACATTATTGCCAAATTTCAAAACCCCCAGATCAAAGAGAACATTTTGCAAGAAACAAGAAGATAAAAACCAACTCAAATATGCTGGAGCTATGACCACAGGTCCTGAAATCATATGTACCAACAATCAAAAAATTAGGCCTGTGGCCAAAAATATCACATCCAGAAAAATAATATTGAATGAGAAAAAATAGCCATTCAACAACTTGCAGATTTTCAGGACTCTTAACCAAACCCAAACTTAATAGAAAATTTAACATATAAGAGCCAATATCAAAAATCACGTTCAAGGAACTCAATATGTACAAATTGTTTTTTTTTACATGAGAAATGAATACCATATCTTTAAGACTGATATTAACATAAATTAGCTCAAAAGAAAGACTGGGGCAGAGTGAAGAGTAATTGTCATACAAATGAGGTGTAGAGGAAGAATAACAGAGGCATTAGAGTGGGGAAGAGGGCTTGTAGTTCTAAAAACTTACATCAGGAGTGGGTTAAAAAGACAACACTACATATATACTATGAAGAAATAAAGGGGGAGAGATGAGCAGACCAAGAAATACGGAATGTGGGAAGAAGGCAAGGTAGGGATCCATAGGTGGGGAAGGTTAAATAATAGCAAAGCAAGTTAAGGAACAGAATTAAAGCAAAGAGTCAGCAGGGATAGGAAAGATGTGTATGTGTGTGTGAATGTGTGTGTATGTATGTGTATATGTATATATAAATATATCCTTTTTAAACTATAGTCTGCTTGGGGGTGGTGGGAAGGATGAAAGGGGGAAAAAGAATAAAAAAGTGAGCAGCAGAGAACAAAACAATTTACAAGGAAGTAAAGAAAAGATGGACACTTTAGAATATAATTTCTTCAAACATATATATATATATATATATATATATATATATATATACACTCAATAATTTGTTATTAAGTGTTTTGCATTCTCCCTGATGTTCTGCTGGACACACGACAATGTTCTCTTTTGTTTTGTTTCATTTTGTTTTGTATTCCTTTTCTGTTTTTCTCATTCTGTTTTTTTTTTTAATAAAAAAAAAATTCTTCCCAGGTTTCTCATCATAAAGAAGAAAGTAGAGAAAGAGAAGAAATCTAGTTAACATTAGTTGTTTGTCTTTGAAGTGGTCTGTTCCTATTCTACTCCCCCTTTTTTTCACTCTGATGGCTACTTCTTGTATTTTCTTGCTGGGTGTAGGGAAGAATGGTAGAGTAACATTTAGGGGATATTACAGTCTCATGTACTTATATTATTTCGAAGATAAAGTTTGGGAATATTTTTGAAGGCAGAAGAGTAGATAAATTTAACTTTGGGCAAGTTCCTACTTTATGCTTTCTCTTATAAGATTCAGAAGTGATATAAGAATCTCTGTAAACATTCTCATCACTATTATTGAAGGAAGACATCAGTGCCACTCCACCCAAGATCAACAAAATGATGAGCAAAGGAAACAAGCATATATGAACTATCTTACTTTTGCAAAAAATACAGTGACATGTTTAACCCATATTAAATTGCTTGCCATTTCAATAAGGGAGAGGGCAGGGAGAGAGAGACAAAATTTGGAGCTCAAAACCTAAAAAAAAAATGTTTAAAAAATAGTTTTAACATGCAATTGGGAAAAAATATATATAGTACAGCATTTCCTGGAAGAAAAACCTTTTAAAGTGTCTTTATTTTTATCAAATACTTTATTTTATAAAAAATATGAATTCTTATCAACTCTTTATAGTTATAAAAGTTTTAAAGTTCTAAAAGTTATACATAAGTTTGACAATGCAAATTCCTTGAGAGCAAGGACTCTCATTTGTTTTATGTTTGTATACCCCTAGTACCTAGCAATGCCCAGTATTTAATAAATATTTAATGTAATGTGTGTTTAATTGGATTGATTAATAAGAGGTAACGAGAAAGATTCATCTGGGAGAAAATAAGCCTATGCCCAAAGGTAAAAGAGTTTAGTCATTTTTAATGTGCTCTTAAAAATCTTATTTTTGGAACGTTCCTTTTCTCACTGACACCTTAATGGGCTATAATTTGAAGTTTTTACATGCTGAGTGAGCAGGGCACAAGCTATTAACAGCTGTGTGCATAATTGCTATTTAAAATATTGTATAAAGGAGTATATAGAATAATACCTAGATGCAAAAGAACTGCACAGAATATCTTCTGTATAAACTTTTCCCTTAAAATATTTTGTTTATGACTTTTTCTTTCTTCCTTTTTTTGATGTTACAGTCACTACCTGATACCCCTCCTCAAGCCCTCTTTTGTAATGAATCAATCCATTAAGCAATCTCTAAGCATTTATCATGTGCTTAATTACTATGTGCCTAAACTGCCATTTCCTTCTCTAACACATTTTACAAGTGAGGAAATGGAGTCAGAGTTAAGTAATTTGCCCAGTTTGTTACACAGCTAAAAAGTGTCCAAGGCCAGATTTGAACTCAGGAGATTTCAGGCCTGGTGCTCTAACCACTGTGTTACCTAGATATGGAGGGAAAACACTACAATAAAAATCACAATCAGGAGATAGAATGTCTTATAAGAGGAACAATGAGGAGGCCTGTACTTCTGGATTGAAAAGTATGTGGGAGTGGGGTTTAAGATGTAAGACTAGAAAGGTAGGAAGGGAATATAAAAATCAAATTTTTTTATTTTACATTTGATCCTGGAGATGATAGGGAACTACTAAGGGAACTGAATGAGGTATAATAGGATTATTTCTTCACTTTAGGAAGACCACTTTGATAGAGGATAAACCGGGAAAGAGAGAAATCAGAAAGTTATTATGATAGTCTAGCTGAGGTTTTTTCTTTCTTTTTTTCCCCATTGTTTTATTTTTTTCCTGGTTATACATGTATATTAATTTTTTAAATACACATTTTATTTATTTATTGTTGAGGTGATTAAAGTTAAGTGACTTGCTTAGGGTCACACAGCTAGGAAGTGAAAAGTGTCGGAGACCAGATCTGAATTCAGGTCTTCTTGACTTCAGGGCTGGTGCTCTATCCACTGCGCCACCTAACTGCCCCTAAAATACACACTTATTTGTGAAACATGTTGGGAGAGAAAAATCAGAAGGAAAGAGAAAAACCACAAGAGAAGGGGAAAAAATAGAAAGAAAATTAACATAGCATGTATTGATTTACATTCAATCTCCACAATTCTCTTTCTGGATGCAGATGGCATTTATAGATCATAGACCCACAGTAGGAAAGCAGCTCAGAGGACACCTAGTCTAACCTAATGAAGAAACTGAAGTATAGATTGTTGAGTAACTTGTTATTTCTATCATACTACATTCCTTTCATCTAAAAGAGTTTCTTCTTTAGATGTTAGCCTTAGTCCTTTCCCATACCCTGTTTTGTTTTTTCTTCCAGAGTGAATCATCTGAACTATCACTCTTAATCAGATGCTTAGACAAAAAGAAACTACTAGAGTGAGAAATCTCAGTAAACAAATTGTATACAAGGAGGCAAATAAACATGTAACTTAGTGGATAGGGCACTAGACTCAGCATCAGGAAGATATGGTTTCAAATCCTGCATCAGATGCTTATTAGCTGTGTGACTCTGGGAAAATCATGTAACATTTGTCTGATACCCTCCTTAGCTTCTGCCCCCAATCCCACCCAAATGCAAAGCAGAACTGTGTATATTCAAAACCCTAGACCCCACTCGAAGAATACTGATATTCTCTCAGCAAGATTGGACTGGACTTACTACTTCAGTGCATAGGTGTTGCTGATTCCAGTTCCTCTGAAGGGGTTGTGTTCAGATTTGTGGTGTGCTAAGGATGGTGGGAAAGTGAAGTATGACACTTGAAAACTGTCTCAAACAATGTTGAAGAAGGCTGGAACTCTCCCTCTCCCTCTCCCTCTCCCTCTCCCTCTCCCTCTCCCTCTCCCTCTCCCTCTCTCCCCACCCATGGAGAAAAATTCCAACAAATTAGCATCATATTTTAGGTCTTCTACAAATTCCCTCCCACATATGCCTTTGCTACCTGTCATATTTCAAATATCATGTTTCAAAGCATTCTCCTCACTCCAGCCAAGGTCCACTAAATTTTCAAGTCATGACTATCTTTGGCAGTCTGGCAGTCACCAGATCTTTTTCATAGTGATTTTAAAAAAATACATACAATACATAGGATTACAAAGGATACCAATTATGTTGAAGGAGAAGAACAAGAGCAAGAAGAAGAGGGAGAGAAGTTATTGTTCACTGATAACAGATTAAGAAACCTTATCTCTAGAGGGAAGAGGATGAACATAAAGAGAAAAATACTAGAGTGATGGAGGAGTGCATAAATTTAACCAAAGGGATTTTAGCACCCTTTTGACTTGAGTGAACTCTGTATGACCTGTGTGAACTCTGTAAAATTATGTAAAATCACAAAACCCATGTGCCCCTTTGATCTGCCCAGATTCCAAATGCTTTCACATTCTTTCAAAGTGAGAGAAGGAAAACCATTCAGGGACAAATCAAATTCCTGTTGATCTTTTGGGAAATCACAATCTCAGAAAAACATTCAGCTGAGAATTATCAAACTTCCCCTAGACTTACCAATAAAATAGGTCTTCTGGAAACTATTCTTTGCAGATTTTTCTCCATTGAGAAAAATATGCTCACCAAGAGAGTGCCTCTTGGTGTTTTTTAATAAAGCCTCCTATTTTTGTCCCTGCCACTGAATTCTTTGCTTCAGAACCTGCGACTCATAGCAGAAGGAATCTCATTCATTCACCTCATCACTTTTATTCATCCTTACATAGTTTCTTCAAATATTTGAAAGTTCCTTGGGGTCTGTTTATCTTAAATTGGAACATTTGAAAAGGAGATTAGGGAGAGAAAGCATTTTTGTGTACTTGTTATTCAGTTGTTTCAATTGTGTCTGACTCTGTGACCCCATTTTGGAATTTTTCTTGGTAAGAATGACTGGAGTGGAGCAGCTAGGTGATGCAGTGCATAGAGCACCAGCTCTGAAGTCAGGAGGACCTGAGTTCAAATCTTACCTCAGGCACTTAACACTTCCTAACTATGCAAGTCACTTAGCCCCAACTGCACTGGAGTGATTTGCTGTTTCCTTTTCCAATTCATTTTACAGAGGGGGGGAAATGAAGCAAAGAGGTTTGAGTAAGTGTATGAGCCCAGAAATAAGTTCATTTAGAAAATAAATGTTATACCTGGATTCTCAAACATAACTTTATGGTGATAGGACAGTCCCACAACAAATGTGATAGGTTTGCAGTAAGAATGAAATACACGTAATCTCTTAGCTTTATCAATAAATTGATCCTTTGTGACATGAGGATCACCTGAAGGTAGCACAAGGTTTCGGAAGGGATAAAAAGACATAAAAATTTTATTCCATCTATCTTCCAACTCATAAGTACATGGGGAACAGTCATAGGCACAAACACATGCCCATGTATGGGAAATTTCTCCTTTAGAAACACATACAACATAGCTTGCAATGTGTTTCCTGAACCCCAGGGATTTATCTGGGTCTTATTCTTTTTCCATGGTCAAGCTAAACTGTGTAAAGGCTTAAAAACTAGCATCAAAGTTAAATATACTAGAAATTCACAACCATCTTTCCTATTCGAATATACCATACAGCACTGCTCCTCTGAACTATTTCAACAGAAACTTCACTGGTGTCATTATTTTCTGCTAATCTTAGCATTAACTGTACCTATTGCTACCTCTAGCCAAGGTTCTGACCACCTCTTAATAAAAGTACTAACCACAAAGAAAATATCAGAAGATTGATAAAAGGAAAGATTTATATGGGTCAATGTAGTAGTATCAAAGGGAGAGGGATTCAGCAAATTTGAATAAAAGGAGGACTTCAAGGAAGTTTACAAACACTGAAACCTTCAAGATATTATGAAGTCCCCAAGTCTGTGTCTTTGAGGCATGTTTTGCTCAGAAGATATGCCTATTTTTTCAGATCAGATCTGTTTGTCTGAAGTCTTATTATTTTTTTATTTATAGTTTTTTATTTCTTCTTTTAGAAGAAATCATTTTTTCCTGGCTGTGTGACCCTGGTCAAGTAATTTAACCCCAATTGCCTCAGCAAAAGAAAAAGAAAAAAAAGAAGAAATCATTTGGGAATTATCTATGCATGTATGAATAATTTGGAATTTTGAAAAAGCTATTGAGACAAGTGTCCTTTCTTAAATTGTACAGTTTAGTTAATAATCAACAGATATCATTAACCACCTACTGTATACCAAGTACTATAAACCTAAATTTTGCAATATTCTTTGCCTGAATGGTCAAAAGCTTTACCTATGTCATTTTAAGCTTGCTTTTCTACTGGTACAACTTCCTTTGATGAGTTCATTGTATTTCAATCAACAAACATTTATTAAGCACTTACTATGTGTCAGGCACTGTGCTAAGTCTTAGGTATACAAAGAATGATTAAAAAATAGTCCCTTCCCACAAAGAGCTCACATTTTATTGGATAACTTACAATTATTAAAGAGATTTTAGATGTCATCTAGTCTACTTGCTCACTTTACAGATGAAGAAATTGAGACCTGATAGCTAAAAATGGCTTGCTCAAGATCACATAAGTTAACAAGTAGAATATTTGAACCAAGTTTTTTATCTTCAAATCCAGGGCTCTTTCCATGGTGCCATGCTGCTTAAAAGATGGCATTTTACTGAATGTGGTGTCTAAGTCTGTAATATTGCTGCTGTGGATGATATGGGTCTGGGAGCTCTGAGCTGCACTAGGGCTAATCCAATCTGATATCTATACTAAATTCAGCACTAATATGGTAAACCCTTGGAAACAGTAAGTCACCAGCCTGACTAAGGAGGGTTTTCCCAGCCCAGATTGGAAATGGAATGAGTCAAAGTTCTCATGTAAATCAGTAGTAGAATCTGACGTATAAGTGGCCTGGGCTAAATAGTTAAATTTAAGAAAATAGCATTTCAAATGGAAAAAAAGATTCAATCAAAAAGATTGTGAAACCTATATGTCAGCCATATTATTTTAGATTGATGAGTATATACAAACATATATGTATGTATTTGTGTATATATACATATGTGTATAGGTATGTATATATAAATACATCTATGCTTTACTATAGCAGAGAACAAAAGAAAACCTACAAAGAAGTGAGAAAAAGATGTACACTTATGAATACAATTCTTTTATTATTATATATGCTTTCTTGAAATGGAAATTTATTGTTATATATTTTGAATTCTCCCTAATGTTCTTCTGGGCACATGATAATTTTTTAAAATCTTTTTCTGTCTTCCTTTTCCTATTTTGTTTTTTCTTATTTTGCATGTAAGTTTAGATAAATAAGAAAAAAAGAAAATAGCATTTCATATCTTGCCAAGTTATAAAACACTCACATACATAATCCCCCTCTTAAATAAGTATACCCAAGAAGAATTTCTTTCTTGTGCTTCTGATTTTCTACCTAATGAGAATTCAAACTGAGGAAACAGGAAAATATTTGCAATTGGTCTCTATTTTGATTCTGGCACCTAAAGCAATTTGCAAAAGAGGAGCTGAAATTCTGCCTTCTGAGTAATTTTGTAGCAAATTATAGTATATATATATGTATAGTATTAGTACTAACAATGTTTTCTCTTTTCCATTAAATAGCAACTTTTCCCTCTGGTGTGTAAAACATTTTGACATAGTGTTTTACCTGTTAAAATAATTGGGTTGGTATTTTTAGTTCAAGAAAGATATTATTTATTAGACTCTGACTAGTTACTTCAAATTTGGCTAGTATAAGACTCTAGAAGCTGATCAGTTGAAGTAAAAACTGCAAAGAGTCAGGGTGGAGAACATAACAGAAGTGCTTAAAAATCACTGGCAAGTCTATAGACAGTGAGATTTAGGAATGAAATAGCCAGATGGTTGTATCTTTGGTTGTTATATATCTTTTCTCTTATAATACTGAATTCCTCCATGATTAGGAAGGTTCAGTAGTGTTCTTGGAGCATAAAAATGACAGTGTTGTGGGGTAGAAATGAAAGATCCTGGGTTCTGATTCCAGCTCAGCTTCTTTGTATTTCAACTTCCTCAGAGGATTACTAGATGATCACTAATCTAAATTTATTAGGTGATAGCCAATTTTCTCTTTATAGATATTACTTCACCCTTACACCTTACACCTTACACCTGTTCTAACAAAAAAGGTAAACTGAAGTAATTTTCTCCAAGCAAGATTATGGTTTATCAGCAAGATCACCACCAGCCAACAAATCATATCATTTAATGGCCTCAAATAGGTAAAACTCCAGAATTGGAGATGCAACTTTTTATAGGTATAGAACAGAGAACAGCAGAGTAAGTAGGGAGATCTTACTATTTGTTATGAGGTTGTCAACATCATAGGAGCAGCAGACTCACAGATGCCTGGGCATAAGATATGACTACTTAAAATTTATGAGGATGGGACCTTAAGATGGGACAAGGTCAGCTAATTTAGCTCTCAATAATGGCACACAGATATCATTCAGTTTTTCAGAAACTGAAATTGTGCAAAGAACTAAGCTTCCTTTGGCAGGGTTAATTTACAGGTGCTGCAAAAATGACAGTTCCCATAGAATGTGAATGTTTTATGAGAGAAATGTACTTTTAAATTCAAGCTCAGAGTTTCTCTTTAATTAAAGTGATTTTACAAAAGTTTAAAACTTTTTCATCTAACTCTAAGAGAAGACTGGTTTTTTTGAACTCATGGGCTTCTTCACTTAGAAACAGAGAAAAGACTTGAGTTTTGCATCCGATCCAGAAGAGAATTACAGAATTAACTATAAAAATACAAAATCAATATTTGAATTTCACAACCTGAGCCAAAGTTCTTGAATGGTGGTATCTATTGTTATCCAATTCCACCATGATTTGATGGAAATTATGGGAAAAAGTAGGGTACCAGCAAAAATTATTCAGCTGAACTAAGGAGGAACTGAATATCAGGACTACATGACAGAGTAATACTAAGTTAAGGAAAATAAACTGAAAGATACCTTATGTAGCACAGTGGAAAACAACATGGAAAGATAGTTTTAGAATTAGCGGACTTAGATTCAAATTCCAGCTTTCTGTGATCTTATTTAATCAATTTGTGTCTCAGGTTCCTCATCTATAAAATGAGAGGGTTGGGCCTGACTGCCTCTAAGGTACATTCCAGCTCTAAATCTAAGATCTTATAACTATTTATCATCTTGAGTCTAACTATAAAAAATTTTTATACTTATAACTTTTTCCTTGCCCTCACTGGGTGTTGGGATTTTGATTTTGATCCTGCTCCTTTTTTAATCACCTCCATTTCTTTCAGATCCACAACTTAATCTGCCTCAGTTCTTAATCTTAGCTTGCTTAAAAGTGATTCTGCACCACTTTTCAGTCCCCACATAGAGTAGGGATTTCTTGGGTTCTCCCTTTTCTTCCTCAAACCAGAGGGTTTAGTCAGCATCAAGAATACCACTCATTCACAACCCTAGCCAGAGTGGAGAAAAAGACTAGCAGTCTTATCCTTCCCCTTTCCTCATTCCTTTGCTAATAAGAAATGTCTAGGAAAGAGTTCAATCAGCACCATGGACACCATTCAGTGTCACTCAAGAGCTTATATTAATAGTGATATTCTCTGTTCACTTACTGATTTATTGTCCATCATTTATTTTTTTTTAATTGAGCATACATGCACATTGTAGAAATAGTGTTCAGTTTAAAGTCAGAAAACTTTACTTAAATCCTAGTCTTGCTATTCACTTAGGTACATCATGTTGAGTTAGGAATTAGTTTTCTCAACTGGAAAACAAATTAATTAGAGTAGAATAAGGCCCCTTATGATATGAAAATTCTATTATTAGTTTACCTCTTTCCAATTTAATGCTGTCAAAAAATCATTATGTTTTATCCTGTAGTTGTTCAAAAAGATCTGGGGATTTTAGTGCCTTGTAAGCTCAATATAAGTCAGAAATATTATGTGACAGACAAAAAAGGTGATGCCATTTTGCACTACAGTAAGAGAGAAATGATAGTCTCATCTTATCCTGTCCTAATCAAACTTCCTTTAGAATATCATGTTCGGTTCTATTTCTTCTGACATGAGAAGGACATTTGTAAACAGTAGAGCTCAATTAGGCAAAGTAGCTATTAAGTGTCCAAGTCAAGATTTGAATCAAGATTTAGAGCTGCAAGGGACCCCAGACAGCATATGGTCCAACCCTAGGATTTTATAGGTGAGGAACTAAGACCCAGAGTTTAAATGCTTTGTCTTGCTTCACACAGATAGTAAGTGGAAGAGCAGAGATTTGAATCCAAGTCACTGACTTAGGACCTACATTTTTTCCAATGTAATAATAAATACCTTTTATATAGTGCTATAAGATTTGTTGTTGTTAAGATTTACATAGTGCTTTATATATGTTTTCTCATTTGATTCTTTATTAGGCAGCTTCATGGTGCCATGATTTGAGATGGTCTTCCCCCCAAAATAACTACCCCATTTCAGGGCTGAATTTGATTTAACAATAAACAAGACCTTTCATCACTCAATGAGAGAAAATGTCAAGACTCATAGGAGAGATGGTGTGTTGAGTTAAATTTCACACTAACCATATATAAACCATTCTTGATATACAATTTTTTTTGATATATTACAGAAAGGAGAAAAAAAGACACTATTAAGAGAGGGGGAAATAAACAAAAGATGGAGGTGGGTTCTATTTACACATTTTATCTACTGCATAATTTTTGTATTCATTGTAAATAGCAAATATGTCGAGGGAAAACCAAACCTACTTATTCAAGTCATACATGAAACGTTAAGATGGAAAATTACAACTAACATACAGCAACATTTTCTGACAGGAAAATAATTTCCCCCAACTAATTTCATATTTAAGTTTGTCTCTGATGAATTTTGGGGGGTCACCCATTCATTATTGCTTATTTGACCTCCTAGGGAAGACCTTCATTTTTTTAAGGAATATGAGCTTTTAGATTTTTGTGTAATGTTGTGAATATCCTGGCTTGTTGGAGCCTACTTAAAATATTAGGGTATTGAATATCAAATTTTTTCCTATTTATAGAATCCTTCTAGTCCAACTACCTTGATGTACAGATAAAGAAACAGACTTAGAAGTACCCTAACCATATGCAAATTACTTGGGACAATGAATGATTTTGATGTTTTCATTTAGTGACAATAATGTTTGTGTGTGAATGTGCTTCTATTGACACTAGGCTGACTCAGAAGTTTAATTTTGACAATAAAAATAAACTGAGTTGGTTTCTCAGCCTTGATTTAGTTTCATGTTAGTGAATTTGATTTTGCCATACAAACACACATTTCATTTTTCTCTTTTCTTGGAGGCTTTTTTAATTCTATGGTTTTAAAAAATAGATATTATACTCTAAGAAAACTTGCAAAAATTGTAGCCCTTAAAGAAAATTTTTTATTGGCTGTTAGATATATTGTCCCAGTTGTTGATGTGGCAAGGTCCTGAAGAAATGATAATCTTCTTTACTAGTAGAAATATGCTGTAGTGAATGAAGGAACCTGAAAATTCACCAGAAACAGACTTAAATATTAAATTAATCAGAAAATAAGAAAAGGCTCTCAGAAGGACTTGGGAGCTGGAGAAGTTATTAATGTTTCCTCTAAAGGCAGAATATAGTGTTATAGAAAAAGCAATGAGTGTAGCAAAATAAAAGATGAATTCATTATAAAACAAATCCAAGCATCAATATTTACTAATTAGGTATCTATGGATGAGTCCTTTAATTTCTACAAATCTGCAATTTCCTCTATAGAGGAATGGGGATATTATTTGCACAAACCACCTCACAGGATTTTTGTATATAAAATGTGAGTTATTATTAACAGTAATGGCCAGATACAGCCATCTTGAATCCTAAGGGATACTAAAAGTAAAGCTTTTAGAAATGGTAAAAATAACTCCTGTTTTTGCTTTACTAGCCTAAGAAATATTAAGTATTCATTCAGAGCCAAATGTTCTGAATGAGATTTAATATTCACTCAGGGACAAATACTCTGACCACTAATAGAACTTTACTCTCCTCTTCTCAGATATGAAAAAAAAATATTTAGTTCAACATTAAAAATGCTCTGAGGATCATTTATCTATAGCCTGCCAGGACCTTAGTAGGCATCTCCTAGATCTAAAGTTCTTAAGAGTTCTTTTTTGCACAATATAGTTTTATATGTACATATAACATAATGTAACACACACATATATACACATGTGTATACATACATATATGTATAGTTATGTTTGTGCATGTGTGTGAGAGAAAGAGAGAGAAATGGTGGTCTTCTCTAATGAAGGGTACAGAGGAAGAAAGACAATTCAGGACTTAAAACATAACAAAAAAATAAATTATATAAAATAAAACAAGTTTGAGGCTCCCAAGTTAAGACCCCCTATTATGGATCAAATAGAGAGCTGGGAGGGAAAAGGAAAAGGTTGAACATTGAATTCCTTCCCAGCTCTCTATATGATCCATGATAGGGAGTCTTAACTTGGGAGTTTAAGTGAACCTTGGAGGTGAAATAATCTAGGAAGAAAGGGGAAAAAACAAAATTCCAACAGATGCTGAGCACTAAAAGCTAACAAATGATTTGCTGCCAACATCTGTTGACATTCAACACAATTCTAATCTGTTGCTCTTGAGAGTTAGAACTGTTACTCTTCAAATAATTCGACTGTTAAATCTTTTTTCTAACCAAAGAGGCTATCTACCAACAGGTATATAAAATATGCCCTTATGTCATATAAATTAGGCTGGATTTATTTCAACTTCCCACCAAATCACCTGAAGTAATGGCATTTTTATTTCTCTTGCACATGCCATCCTGTCCCCAAGTAACAAAGGATGTTTATGTCAGATGAAATTGATGGTCTTCTAGTCAATATGACCAAATGACATTTCAGGGCTCATTACTGAAAAGGGTGAGTGCCATTATAGCATCCTTTTAATCAGATCAGTTTACTACCTCAAAATATTCTAAAAGCATACCCATCATCAACTTATTTGTGTCATAGTTCCCTTTGGCACTCTAGTGGAACCTTTGGACTCCTTTTCAGAACAATGTTTTTCAGTACATTGAATAAAATATATAAGATTATAGAGGAAACCAATTATATTAAAATATATTTATCAACATATTTTTATTTATTTTTTATTATAGCTTTTTATTTACAAGATATATGCATGGGTAATTTTTCAGCATTGACAATTGCAAAACCTTTTATTCCAACTTTTCCCCTCTTTCCCCCCACCCCTTCCCCCAGATGGCAGGTTGAGTACAATACATGTTAAATATATTAAAGTATAAGTTAAATACAATATATGTATACCTGTCCAAACAGTTATTTTGCTGTACAAAAAGAATCGGACTTTGAAATAGTGTACAATTAGCCTGTGAAGGAAATCAAAAGTGCAGGAGGACAAAAATAGAGGTATTGGGAATTCTATGTAATGGTTCATAGTCATCTCCCAGAGTTCTTTTGCTGGATGTAGCTGATTCAGTTCATTACTGCTCTATTGGAACTGATTTGGTTCATCTCATTGTTGAAGAGAGCCATGTCCATCAGAATTGATCATCATATAGTATTGTTTTCGAAGTATATAAAGATCTTCTGGTCCTGCTCATTTCACTCATCAGCAATTCATGTAAGTCTCTCCAGGCCTATCAACATATTTTTAAAAAATCTTTCAGATATTTCACAATAAATCAAGGCTTCTTCCTTTCCCACTAAGAGAGGCACACAGCACTTAGAAGAGTGGCACATTGTAAACATTTAATAAATATTTATTGATTGATTAATTGAAGATATGAATAGCATATAATTAGGAGAGCATTTTAATTTCCAAAATATATGATAAAATATGTGTTTTCATCAGTGTAGTTAGTTCTCCATACAGATTATAAGCCTTCAATACATGATCATCATCACTAGTTCTGGCTGAAAAAACTGCTATTGTTATTGTTCTGTGACATCTAATTCTTTGTGACTCCATTTGAGGTTTTCTAGGCAAAGATATTGGAGTGATTTGCCATTTCCTTCTTCAGTTAATTTTACAGATGAAGAATTTGAGGCAAATAAGATTAAGTGACTGCTTCATGACCTTGTTTGTGGTTTAAAGTAAATATACTTTACTGGTTTGCCATTTTCTCCTCCAACTCATTTTACAGATAAGGAAACTGAGGCAAATAGTTAAGTGACTTGCCCGGGATACATACTGTCTGTTTAAAGCTAGATTTGAATTCAGAAAGATGAGTCTTTCTGATTCTAAGCCCAGTACTTTATCCACTGCACCGCCTAATTGCCTCTGTCAAGTAATAACAAGTAATACCTTCCTTGGCCAGCAGTTGTAATGATTAATTTCTCTGTGTTTAGTTCTGTTGGTCCTCAAATAATAGAAACAGTCTGTTAACAGGCTTATGCTTAAAACCATTTCAGCTTGGAAGGACCTAAAAAAATTTTTTTTCCTCATTGTCATATGCTAAAGCATTAATTTAGTACTCTGTATTTTCCTACAGAGTAGGAACCTTGATTGATTTAATCAAGGCATTTTTATAATTTGTACCTACAAGGGAGAATTAGAACATAGATACAAAAGCTAGTCTCACCGTTATATTCTCATCTCATGAGGAATATGGATGACCAATTTATAGTTTTATAGCTAGATTGAGGAGACAAAGTAAAACTTGGAGTGGTACAGAATTGAAAGAGGGTTGGAGATGCAGCTAATACAATGCTTGGAGAAGAAAGGACAAAGTTAGAATATAGATGAAGATATGGCTATTGGGAGCTAATGACCAAGTTAATGGAATGTTTTCAGAATAAGTGATACAGGTCTGGCATGTGCTTTGTAGGATCTTGCTTATTCTTTAACCTGGGGATATTTTTCCAACTTGGATTTTTTTGTCATGCTAGCAAAGTCTAATCTGCTCAAGCACAAAGTCTATTGTCATGGACCTTTTCAGCATGGATTCTTCAAAATAGTGTTTTAAACTACAGAGGATTGCCAAGGAAACGAATTATATTAAAATAATTATCTATAACTATTGCATTTATATATCATCATGCATTTATATATGTCATATCTATATACCTGATCAGATTAAGAACTCCTGCTTTAGAAACATAGCTAATTAGACATGTCTAGGATATAACTTCCACACAAAACAAATCATGTCCCTACCATAAAAGATACAAATATAGTCATTGTTTATTAAGGCCAAAATCTTCTATTTTCATTTTCCAAATAAATTTTCTGATATTTTTTGGTTTTGCCTCACCACAATTTCTCCCTATATCTTTTCCCCTTCCTTCCCAGAGAGCCATCCCATTTAACAAAGGGAGAAATTTTTAAAAGGAGAAAAAATCAGCAAGACTTACTAAAACATTGAAAAAAGTCTGAAAATATATGTAATGTTATATAAAAATGTTTGGAGCAGCTCTTTTTGTGGTGGCAAAGAATTGGAAAATGATGGATGCCCATCAAGTGGGGAATGACTGAATAAGTTATGGTTTAAGAAAATAATGGAATGCTATTGTTCTATAAAAAATGATAAACAGGTTGATTTTTGAAAAGTCTAGAAAGATTTCTATAAACTGATGCTGAGTGAAGCAAGCAGAACCAGGAAAACATTGCACATAGCAACAAGAAGATTATATGATGTTCAATGATGATAGACTTGGCTCTTCTCAGTAATTTAATGATCCAAGGCAATTCCAATAAACTTTGGATGGAAACTGCCATCCATATCAAGAGACAGTACTATGGAGACTGAATGCAGTTTGAAGCATGCTATTTTCACTTTTTCCCTTTTTTTTTCATATTTTTTCCACTTGTTCTGATTTTTCTCTCCCCCATGACTTACATGGAAACATGTAAAAATAAAATATACATGTTGTAAAGGGCAGGAACTTTGGAGAAATATACTTAAGGCTCAGTATAATTGATTTAATCCTACGACAAGGTGTTAACTCAGTGGAATTGAAAAGACAAAGGTTATTTAGTTCAGCATGTGAGTTCTCTAGTTCAGTATGATTGATTTAATCTTACAACAAATAATGGTTCCCTAGTGATATAATGATTGGTTTATTCTCAGTATACTGTGATGTAATTGTAATAGAGTATATAAACTGGGGACAAACTCAGCCAGAGACAGACTTCAAGACAGAGACTGTCCTGATAGCTCTCCTGCCTCCTGCACTTTGAGAGAGAAGAGATTCCATCTTGGACCAGCCTCAGGTGGCTCTTCTCCTGCCTCCTGCATTTCCTCCACTGAAACCAAGACCCATTCCGGGAGGGCCTCCAGAAAGCTAGCTGGGCCCTAGGTGAAGGATACAGATTGTAAAGGAGTTAATAAAGACTTTGGACTTTATCCCTGACTATTATTGTAGCGATTATTCTGCTGAAACAAAGGCTGGTCCCAAGGCCCCCAGAAAGCTAACCAGAACATTACAACATGTATAGCCTAAAAAATTAGTAAGCATTCAACAACAATACTATTTGATGATCAATTCTGATGGACCTGGCCATCTTCAGCAATGAGATGAACAAATCAGTTCCAATGGAGCAGTAACAAACTGAACCAGCTACGCCCAGCGAAAGAACTCTGGGAGATGACTAAGAAACATTACATAGAATTCCCAATCTCTATATTTTTGCCTGCCTGCATTTTTGATTTCCTTCGCAGGCCAATTGTACAATATTTCAGAGTCCGATTCTTTTTGTACAGCAAAATAACAGTCTGGACGTGTATACTTATTTTGTATTTAATTTATACTCTAACATATTTAACATATATTAGTCATCCTGCCATCTAGGGGAGGGGGTGGGAGGAAGGAGGGAAAAAACTGGAACAAAATGTTTGGCAATTGTCAATGCTGTAAAATTACCCATGCATATATCTTGTAAATAAAAAGCTATTAAAAATTTTAAAAAATTAGTAAGCATATATACATATATATATATATAATGTTCTACACTCATGGAACTCTTTTTAGGAACCATGCTTGTTATTTCTAATTTTGCAGTATTCATTTTTATTGTTTTGTGATTGCTCACTGTAGTTTTGTGGTCATTGTAAATAGTTTTCTTAGCTCTACTCACTTTGCATTAAATCATATATCTTTCTATGCTTCTCTGTATTCCTGACTCCAAACTACCGAGTCACCTAGCTGCTGCTTTATCAAAATAAAAACTACCAATTAAACATTTTTATTATATCCACCAAGTCTCCCTAAGGCCTAAACATTCTTTTTCAGCTTTTTCTCAATCCAAGAGACCTGTGTAGATTACTTTCTATTCAACAGTTCCTAAATAGCTCTAGATTACATTAATAATTTTCGTGAGTAAGTTTTATTTTTAGGCATATTTTTTAACCTTCAGAATTCTAATCAAAATAGTCCTCTGGTTATGCTGCATCCAGGGCTGATCTGATACAGAAGATAATATTTAATTTTCCTGTTCTAAAAGGAATAATCTATATTTGAGAGTTTTTATGTGGTAGGCTTTCAATAGTATTTCAATAAACAGAGCAGAATTCAAAATGAGGGTTTTACATGAAGCTGGAAATTTCCATTTCACCATGATAGGCAACTGAAGGGTATTCCAGTATCATAGGAATTTGCCTTAAGAGCTTTTGAATTTTCCCTTAGATTGTGAGCTCCTTGAGAACAGAGGCTGTTTTTTGCCAGTAGTTTTTTTGCAGTGCCAGGTATATAATGAACCCCAGTGAAGTCCTCGCTACTGTTTGTCCATTAGTTTTTTTTTAATTTGTTGGTACAGGAAGTTTTCATTGTGTACTGCTTTGAATCTTAGATCTCTGCTTATTTGAAGTTTCCTAAGAAACTATCTTTCTGGTCACCTTTGTCTGCCTATTCATTTGATGGTTCTCATCAAGGACAGTAAACGTATTTATTCAGATGAACATAATTACTTATACTCAAGTACTCAATCCACTTCATGATAGTCTACTAAAGATGTGTTTTCCAAGAATATACTGGATGGAAAATACACAAACTCTTTATACTACTTATTATCAGAAAGTAGAAAGGACAATATTATTTTATGTGATTCTTTTGCTCTGTAACTCTCCTCACTCTTTTTGAGCAGGGATAAGTCAGTAAAAAATCACACACACACATACATTTAATCACACAAATTTGGAGAAAGAACAAGTACTAAGGGCAAAATGGAGAAAGTCCTATTGGGTAGATCACATATGTGAGCTCAATTTTGTCTTATAATTGAGTCATTAATGAGAAGCTCAACTAAGATTCCTGAAGACAAATAACATCAAAATATTCCCAGCATTCTTTGAAATGTGCAGCATGTCCAAAACAAAGTTAACCCATGTGAGAATAAATTTGAACAAGGTTTTGGTGCAGACATATGGTTACAAAAGCTGGAAATCCCCCAAAACTTTTGCTAGAAAACTAGAAGCCTTGGGAAATAAATGCCTGTAAGCATCAAATACTTTGGTTTGAAGATTTCATCACAACCTACACAGTCCAAGAAATCACTAGCCAAGAATTTGTCTTACACCAGAATCTAAGATTAGCACTTGGCTCACTAGGATTTATAGAGCTAGGGTACTGTCATAGAGATCTTTGTAGAAAGCTTTTAGTGAAAGGTAAGATTGGAGGGAGAGAGGAAGAGAAGAAGAGGGAAAGGTTTAAAAAGTAAGAGAAGAAAAAAGAGTCTGATATTATTTTGTAGACAACTGGGAAATGACAACAAATTATGGTAAAGGAATGTAAAGGAATATAATGTAGCATAAGACATGATTTCATGGAATTTGGCATAGTATGAGCAAATGCAGAATGAAATGAACAGAACCATAAGAACAATTTTTAAAAAAAGAAAAGTTTTTTATAAAGAAAAGCAACTTTGAAAGATTTTGGAACTCTGATTAATATAATGACCAACCATGTCTACCTCTAGAGGACCTACCTACTATGAAACACATTTCTCATCATATGATAGATGCAAAATGCAAAAAAAAAAAAAAAGAGTGCATTTTTTGGACATGGCCACTATGTTAATTTGTTTTTCTTGTTTTCTTTGACCATGTTTATTTGTTGCAAGGGATTTTTCCTCCCCTATTTCTCTTAGTTTTTGATAGAGGAAGGAAGGTTGGGGGGTTTTTTGGTTTGTTTTCTAAAGAGTGTCATTATAATATTTTTAAAATTTCCTGAATACAAACAAAAGAAGGAGATTAGAAAGGAAGAAAGAGCAAGCAGGACAGTTTTCAATTCAATTCAATGAACATTTGTTAACCATCTACTACATGCCAGGGATAGAGACAGTTCCTTCTTTCAAAGTGCTTATATTCAATAAGTGAGACAACATGCAAACAAATATATACAAAGCAAGTTATATATAGGATAAATAAGAAAGAACAAAGAAAAAATACTGGAATTAAGAGGTGTTGGCATGGAAAATAACATATAGAATTTATTAAATACTTTTTAAAAAGCTGTATTGAAATGGAGCCAGTTTCCTGTAGAATCTTCATTTTAGATCCTGCTGTGCATATTGATATACTGGGGTTTCTGCATTTAAGCTTGGGATTTTTAAAAAAGAACCTTAAGGAGAAAAAAAAGGAAAGATAAATGACGTAAGGAATTTAGAATACTTAAAGAAACTATTAAGAGAAACCTGTATTAAAAGGGAAGGCAAACTTTCCTATATCTTTAGTACTTAATTGCCAACATTAATGTAGTCACAGCATAAATTTTACTTATTTTTTAAATTCTGAACTCAATAAACACTAAATAAAATAGATTGTGAAATGAAACTGTGAGTATTATATTTAGGTTGCTTTTCTTTTTAAGTATAAAATAAATTCAGCATATAAGTTTGAAAGCCATCCTGTTTGTCTCTGATTTCTTCCTCCAGAACTCCTATTTGTTATGGTCCAGAACTCTGAAACAAGGATTCTTACAAGGTGTAAAGTCAGTGGAATTGATGAGACAATGGTTATCTAGTTTAACATGGTGATTAATAGTTCTCTAAGTTCAGTATGGTTGATTAATCTTACAACAAATAATGCTTTCCTAGTGATAAAATGATTGGTTTATACACAGTGTAGAGCATATAAGCTGGGAGCGCAAGCTCTTGGAGGGAAGGAGAGAGAGATTCATTCCATCTTCAGTCAGGCTCCTGGTGACTGGCAGCCTCCTGCACTTGCTCCACTAAAATCAAGACTGTGGAAGGTCTCTAAGAAAGTTAATGGGGCCTCAGGCAAGGAGCCAATAAAGGATTTGGACTTTAACACTTGGCTATTCTTGTGGTCATTACTGAACTGAAAAGAAGGCTGCCCCAAAGACCTCTGGAAAACCAAAAAGAGAACATTACATCTTTCTGTTTTTTGTTTTGTTTTGTTTTGGTTTTTTTGCTGAGGCAATTGTGACTTGCTCAGGGTCACAAGCTAGGAAGTTTTAAGTATCTGAGGTCACATTTGAACTCAGGTCCTTCTGACTTCAGGGCTGTGCTCTATCCACTGTACCAATTAGCTGCCCACTTTCTGTTTTTTTTAATTAATTAATTCATTTTTAATATACATTGCTTTATGGGTCATGCTAGGAAAGAAAAATAGAACAGAAGGAAAAAACCATGGGAGAGAAAAAAACAGAAAAAAGAAGTGAACATAGCATGTGTTGATTTACAGTCAATCTCCATGTTTCTTTTTCTGGATACAGATGACATTTTCTATCCAAAGTCTATTGAGATTTCCTTGGATCATTGAACCCCTCAGAAAAACCAAGTCTTTCACAATTGCTCATTGCACATTCTTGTTGTAATTGTGTTCAGTCTATTTCTGGTGGTTCTTGTTTTGCTCAGCATCAGTTTATGTAATCTTTCCAGGCTTTTCTAAAGTCAGTTTGTTCATCATTTTTATAGAACAATAATATCCCATTACCTTCATAAACCACAGCTTGTTCAATCATTCTCATTGATGGGTCTGTTTTTTTTTTTAATGCGTTAGAAAGAAATTTAAATAACAGTTTTATCCTCTTTTTAGATGACCTCCCTCTTACCTCCCTCCCCATTTGAAAAAAATAAAACCTTTGTAGCAGATAAGAATAGTAAAAGAAACAAATTCTTGCACTAGCCCTGTCTCACTGCATTTTGAATCTATTTCTTCACTTTAAGGAGGTGGCTAACATAATTTTTCTGGAATTATAGTTGGTCATTACATTAGAGTTTGAAGCAGATGTGTGGTCCCTTTAAGAAACTGTATTTCCTATTGATCTGTGATTCCTTTCAGATTCCCAGCCCCTCCTGACTGAAGCATATCCTCCCCAGACAAAGTTGTCTTTCCTGGATGGCAGGGCCTTTGATTCACAAATCCTGATCAAAAGCATCCCTTTGAATTCCAATAGGAGATCTCAGCCTGTCCCAGCCCACACTGGTTCTGATCTGCTCCGGTTGTACCAGCCCCCATTCTGACTTGCTTGGGCTGCCCAAGTTGGGCTTCCCAACCCCCAGTAAGATAGCCAATATATAAGAAACATCCATCAACTAAAGTCTTTGCTGATGGACCTCAGCAGTTCATTCAGCTGCCAGAACTTTCTGTCCATTGAGAACTGCATTCTCAGTGCAAAACCCCATTTTCCATAGATCTGACACTATAGAAGTCAATCTCTAGTTAAACTGATTTCTATCTAACAATAAACTTTGATTTTGCAACTAATATTCGGGAATGAATGAATTCTTTCACTCCTAGAACCTGAGGCCGATTTAAAGGGAATTCTTGATAACTCTCTCATAGCCACTCTCTTCTAGACCACCAGGGATCTAAACCACTCAAATAGCATCGAGTTCTTAAATCTTCTTAAATTATCTTTGCAGTGTTGATATAAGTTGTTCTCCTAGTTCTATTTACTTCACTCTTCATCAGTTCACACACGGCTTCCCAAGATTCTCTGAAACATTAATTATTTTTTACTGTACAATATGGTTTTGTGACATTGGTACATCATAATTTATTTTAGCCATTATCTAGCTGATGGACATTTTCTATAGGTTTTGTTTTTCATTATAAAAAGACATGCTATAAACATTTTTGCATACATGGTTGCATTCTTTTATATTTAAATTCTGGTGGATGTAGGGTAAGGGCAATTTAAGATATTATCTACTGCCCAAAGAAAAATGGAAAATAAATAAAAACACTACAAAAGCACTTTTTGTAGAAACAAAGTAGATATTCATCAATCAAGGAATGACTGAATATATTTTGATAAGTAATAGAAAACCGGGAGAAGAGACCTGGTAAAACTTTTTCAGTTAGGGTTATTAAAATGGGCCAATACATCAAAGGGTTAAGCCAGGAAACTGATGAGGGATTTATAAAAAATGTCTATTCTAACTACAATTCTACTTCTCCATTTGTCAGAAAGTTTGCCTCCATGATGCATTATTATGATGTTAGAGCAAATTACATCTCACAAGATTCAACAGCTACTATAGCATCTCACACTGCAACCATCCAGAGGAATAGGATGGAAAGACTTTGATAGTGCTATTCACATTCCTCAGCATATGGACTCAGATAACAGCTGCTTCATAATATTGGACAAATTTACTGACCATGCTGTTGGGGGAAAATAATCGTGTTCCCATAAAACAAAAAAACGGGGAATTGTTAAGAGCCATACCTAAGTATGAAGGGACAGGTCAGTTCTCCGAAGCTCCCACAGCTGTGAATCATAACACACTTGAAGGAATTGCAAATCAGCCTATACTAATGCAGATACTGCTTGTGAATTGGGAATAAAATAAATCAGAGGCAAGAGGAAAGAGGGAAGAGGTCAGAGAATGTAACTGCCTCTCAGTATCCTTGTGTTGTTAATATTCTCTCACATGAAGGGATCTATTCTGCTGGTCAGAAGTAAATCCCCAGCAGCCATTAGCAGAAGGTTCCTGTAACAGTATTTTTCAGTTCAAAATCTATAATTCCATGAAACACATTCTGTCCTATTGGTCTATCTAAAAACTGAGGTTTATCAAGGGGACCATCCTGCTGGCCTCCATGGTAGACCTGACTATTTGTGATACATCTTTGCCAACAGCATCAAAGCAGAGACAAAAATTTTATCAATTAAAAGCAAGAGACTCAAAGTGTTAGATCAACCCATGTCCTTAAGTAGCAAGCGAATCATAATTATAGATTTTAAAGAATCCATTTAGTGCTCAACTTCTTAAACTGATTTGCAACCCTGTATAGGGTCCCATAACAATGATTATAAAATAATTTTATAAAATTATAATTTATTATCAGTAAATATGTAGTGTATGTGTGTGTGTGTGTGTGTGTGTGTGTGTGTGTGTGTAAAAGGCTATTTTATATACTTACATAGCTGAGGTCATATAAAAATTTCTCTAGCAAAAAAGATCACAAGTGGAAAAAGTTTAAGAAGCCCTGATCTTATTGATACTCTCATTCTAAAGATGAAGGGACTGAGGCCTAGATAAACTGAATTGCCAAAGTTGGTGTAAAATCTTCAGAAGAAGTTTGTGGAGGAAACCTTTATCAAATTAAATCTGAGTCAAAATGCTACATCTTGGAGCTGTAAAAGAAAGGTTTGCACAAGATAATAAACCCTTAGAGTTTACTAAATTCAGCTGCCCTGGACAATATGTTTCATTCTCCGGGATGCCAGGAACACTGTAGCTCCCCACTCCTCCTCACGCAGTTTGATGAGGCACAGTTGCTATTGTAGGCAGTCTGAGACATCACTTTGTGAATTTATATAAATGTTAGTCCTAGAGAAATGAGATCAAATGTCTGGAAAGTGTCTATCATGTTTATGTTGTTAGATGTATTTTTTTAAATTATTATTACAGCTTTTTTTTTTTTTTTTTTTTTTTTTACAAAACATATGCATAGGTAGTTTTTCAACATTGACCCTTGCAAAACCTTCTGTTCCAAGTTTTCCCATCCTCCCCTAGAACTCCCTAGCCCAATACATGTTAAATATGTTAAAGTATATGTTAAAGACAATATACGCATACATATTTATAGTTATCTTGCTGCTCAAGAAAGATTGGATCTAGAAAGAAGGTAAAAAAGTCTGAAAAGGAAGACAAAAATGCAAGCAGACAACAGAAAGAGTAAAAATTCTACGCTGTGATCTTCATTACTGAACAATTGGAATTGGTTTGGATCATCTCATTGTTGAAGAGAGCCATATCAGGTGTATTTGTTTTTATTGAGCCTGGGCATATGATTTATTCCATTTTAAATCAAAAAGCTCTGAATTGATTCCTTTGAACTGATTATAATAACCTCCAAGTTGGACTTCTCAGGCTGAGAATATGACTTGATATTAGATTCCCAAATAATGAAAATCCTGCCAAGCTTATAGTCTATCTGGGTAATTACAGCTTTTGAGGACTTGAAATGGTATTATTAGCCTAGGCTGTAAATCATTTACTGTAGCATAATTAGAGTGTGCTCAGCAGTTAGCTCTGACCCACAAAGGGAGGGCTTTGGGAATTATTTTTAACCTTTTTCAGTTTGTATTCGTTGTAGTTATTTCTAAAACTTCTAGTTTTGAGTGAGAAACGCTCATATTCATGTAGTTGAAAGCAATTTTATAGAGTTTAAAGATAAGAGTTGGGGTTATGATTTTGAAGCTACAGGGGTGAGGGAACTCCCTCCACCAAAGTTGATGAGTACCTGTTCTACAATTTATTTTCTTGAATTGTTTAGGGACACTGAGGGTGTCTTGTACAGCAGTACACAGCCAGAGTGTGTCAGAGGGAGGATTTGAATTCATACTTTTCTGGTTCCAAGCCCAGCCCCTCTATCTACTATAGCACACTATCTCTCAAGTAACTATGTATAATATACTAAATTAAGATTATTGGAATATTTCAAGGACATATCTTTATCATCACCATAATTATTATTGTTATTATTGTTATTTTCCAAAGCCCTCAATTTTTATTTTGACATTTCTTAATTGTTATTTCTGAATAAGAAAATTTTGCATTTGTTTAAGGGGAAAACCACACCATCATTTTTATTGTGCCTAGGGCATGTTTAGGTTGCATAAATTAATTGTTTATGATTATGATTACTTGATAAATTAAAATGCTCTATTATTCATTGTTAAATACAAAGATTGACTCTTAGGTAATAAAGTCATTTACTTACATTGAATATTTCCTGGGAAGTCATGAGTAAAAGTTATACTGCCTCCTTTCTAAGAGGGCATATGTTATACTGGTAGGAGCACTGGTCTGGGTGTCAAATGCCCTGATTTAAAGGCTGAGCTCTGAGAATCATTAACTAATCAGTTTCTGTGAATTTTAGTTTATTCATCTGTAAAAAGAGTTTAATATATAGGCAGCTAGGTGGCTCAGTAAATAGATTTCCAGGCCTGAAGTCAGGAAGATTAATCTTTGAGTTCAAATCTGGCCTCAGAGACATACTACATTATCTGTATGACCTTAGGCAAGTCACCTAACCCTATTTGCCTCAGTTTCTTCATCTGTAAAATGAGCAAAAATCTGAAAATGGCAAACCCCTACAGTAGTCTTGTCAAGAAAACTTCAAATGGGGTCATTTGAGAATTTATTTGAAAAAATTTCAAATGAAGACTCAGACACAACTGGCAACATATTATTAAAAAGAGCAAAATGCTTTGTAAACCTAAAAGCACTACATAAATGGGTTGTGTTGCTAATTATTTTACTATTGTTGTCCATATATAATAGGAAACATTGTGATATCTAATTATTAACTACAACTTCCAAAAGAAGATCTGTAGGAAAGAGGAGTTTATACAATGGTTGGGGGACATCATTATTAATATATCCAGAGAGTTATACTTGGAGGCAAGGACAGAAAAACAAGTTTATAGCTGCCTTCTCCTTGTCAATTAGGAATTACCCCAAATTCCTAATGATTTAATTTGTCACTTTCTTGATATTTAATATTTTTTATTTTTATTTCCCTCAATTACATGTAAAATAATTTTTACATTTGTTTTTAATACTTCCACAATCTCTCCTTTCTTCCCTACTTCCTTCCTTTATTAAGAAAGTATGATGTGTGAAATTATACAAAACATAATTTGTTGTTTTTTATTTGGGCTATGTGGCATAATTTGTGACAGTCACAAGACCTGATTTCATATGTTACCTCTGTCTCTGTCTCTCTTCCCCTCTCCCTCCTTCTGTCCCTGTCCATCTCCTTCCCCTTGTCCCTCCTCCTCTCCCTCTTCCTCCTCTCCTTCTTCCTCTCCCTTCCCGTTTTCATCAGTTTCTTCAAGTATCAAATGGGCAAAATAATAGCATCAAACTGACAAGGTTATCGTGAGAATCAAATGAGTAGTTTGTCACAAAGTAAGCACTTTATAAATGCTCACTTCCTCCTTCCCCTTCTCTTATTAGCTGGCACTTGACCTAACAATCTAAATACTATATTGAGTGCAACAGACTCTTGTCCTTTAAGAAAATTCAGGTCATCTTCCTTCTATGCAACCTGGATGAGGACTCAAGTGCCCATTCATCCTTTTCCATGATGCTGCATGTCCAAGATAATTCCATATGAGAAGCTCAAAACAGGAAATTCTGGAGGGAAACAATCTCAAGATAAAGGACTTTCAGATAGCACTGGGTGGGAATGAGATGGGGAGCAACCTTGATTGGTGTTATTGGGAATATGGGTATTAATTTAAATTAAACCTCCTCAGGTCCTGCTAGTATCCTGTTGTGCCACAGTTCTCCTGAATTGTCCTGACTTGGTTTCCCTAAATTGGTTCTGCCTCAGTTTCCCCAAATTGTTCTGTCTCATTCCCCTTAGTTGCAAACCCTGCCTCTGATTCATGAAGACTGATATAACTCAGGGCTATTTTCTCTAAGGTTATAAATTGTCAATGTATAAACTAAGGGGGACTCCAGACATTCTGTCTGTAGCCAGACACTTTCTTAACTCCCAGTTAGTAAGAATTTATGGTCTTACCCCCCAACCTGTCAGAGCCGAGTTGATGGTTCCTGCCTGGAGATTCCCACTCACCAGAGTTTGGACTCCACCCTCCTGCCTTTGTTTAGCTACTGTGTATAAATATGCCATTGAGAACTTTCATTGGCTGCTGGATGCTGGCTGTATGCTGGATTCTTGGAGACCATAGTCTCATTCAGCCCTGGGACCAAACCATGGATCTATTTGGTCCCAGTAAATCTCTCCCTTTCAAATAAAATGTTAAAAACTCTCTAATCTCTATCTTGCCTCAGTTTCTCCGGCATTACATTCCGGCCCATAATCTGCTATTTTTCTAATCAAGCACCCACAACTGTCTTTTTATCTTTTCTAATCTTTGTGATTGTTCAGTTGTTTCAGTCTTGTCCAATTCTTTGTGATCCCATATGGGGTTTTCTTGGCAAAGATACTGAAGTGGTTTGCCATTTCCTTCTCCAGCACATTTGATAGATGAACTAACTGAGGCAAACAGGATCTAGTGATATGCCCAGGGTCCCACAGCTACTTAAGTGTTTGAGGCCAGATTTAAATTCAAGATGAGATTTCCTGACTCCAAGCCTGGTGCTTAAACCACTGCCCCACCTAGCTGGCACATAAGTGGTTAATAAATGTTTATAGATTGATATCTTTTAGTTAACTTTCAACTCACTTGATTGTATGATTGACCATGCTTGCATAGTTAATCACTTAATTTTATAATAATCTTGATAAAACTTGCTTCTATAAGACCTGTACATGGCAGATTTGAAGTAGCATAGAAAAGGAAAGTATAGTTCTTCTTCTGATCTAACAAGATAGTAGGCAGGAAAGGGGTGGGATTAAACATCCTAGAATTGCCCAATTTGCTCACATCAAGTTTGCCTTATTGGAAAGGCAAACAGAAAATTAGCAAGAGTATGGTAGTGAAAAGGCCAGCTGCAAATTGCAATCTAGAGACTAACCAAGGTTGTTTCAGTGGTCATTCAATATGAAACACTACACAAAAAAGTTGAGCTCAAAATAGGTCCTAGGACTGGCTTGGCTATCAACAGCCAAATGGAGCTAGGATTGGTCAGGAGTATAATCCAACATTTTCTCCTTCATAACCTTCACAGTTGCAGATGACTGAAACCTAAACCTCTAATATATTATAAAATAATTTGCTAATTCTTGATAAAATCAATCAAATCACATGCCAGGAAAAATAACAATTAAAAACCAACAAAATGGGGCAGCTAGGTGGAACAGTGAGTAGAGCACCAGCTCTGAAGTCAGGAGGACTTGAGTTCAAATGTGAACTCAGACACTTAAAATTTCCTACCTGTGTGACCCTGTCACCTAACCCCAATTGCCTCTGAAAAAAAAAAAGTCTGATGGTTGGGTAATCATGCAAAAGTCACTTCTCTCTCTCCCAAAAGTAAAATAAAGAATTTTTTTACAACTATATTTGATTTAATTCTTCTTCTTGGATTAACATAAACATTTCACCTCACATTAATATATGTTAACTATATATTTGGAAAGGGAAAGAGATCCATTATATTGAGCAATATATCCATGGCTCCCATCACCATAAATGTTGAGTCCATTTATTCGCTAAAATAGATGAATAGGTCTAAAACTGCAGGATAAATTTCTTTCAATTAGATTTTTGGATTTGAAATAGTGAGCATGTATTGACTAAAATGGAGAGTATAGTGCATATTTAAAAAGTCCCATAGTGCAGATTTCTTCTTAAGATCTACAGCACTTTAAATGCTACATAATTTTCAACAGCATTACTTCCTATAATGCATGTCAACCCTGTAAGTGATGATGAAAGAATAAGCCTTTTGAATGGCTTTCTTCTAAGAATGAAAACTTTTTAATTAGCAATGAAAACTATGAACCAGAACCACAGTAATGGGTTTCCACAGGCCACATTCACTTAAATACTGTTTGCCTTAGTTTCCTCAATTGTCAAATGGAGATTATAATAGCACCTTCCAAGGTTTGTTATGCTCTGAATAAATTATTATAGCAGGCCTCCTCCCCCTTTTTTCCTTGCCATTAGGACTGGGAGAATTGAGTCAGGAAAAACCTTGAAACTCTGGCCACTTTAACATTCCATTGTATCATAAAATCCAGGTGCATTATTTCAATCATTGCTAGAATAATTCCCTCTCCGTTTGAATAGTGCCTCTCGTTTCACTGTCTCCTGCCCTCAACCTTCTTATCTTCACCCTTATCCCATCAGGACTAAGTTATGATCCTTTCCTGAAATTATGGCTTGTCTACTCACCCACTATTCTTGTCCCCCTTAGGGAAGCCTTTGCTTCCCTAAACACTGTTTGCAAACCCTAGGGTTAGCTATAAAGGTTCCCAGCTTCAGTTGCTTGGGGACAGAATGATTTTTGGATATGAGTTCCATCCCAGTCATCTAGCCTAAACTCTCCACAATTAAAAGATTAAAAAACCGTTATGTCTTGCCTCAGTTTCTCTGACATTACAGGTTGTTGTTAGGATCAAATGAAGTCATATTTGTAAAGTGCTTAGCATAGGTGTCTGACATATAGAATAGGTACTATAATACCTCAGTTTCCCTGAATTATTATGAATTATAATCCCTGAATAAAATTATTATGGTCACCTCCCTTCCTTACCACATTAAGCTCTGGTCACTCTCATGTAACAGTGAGTTATGAAACTCCAGATGGCTTATCTCAAATGCTTGGATATTGCTATCTCTTGCCTGGATATTGCTCACTATCTCTTGCCTAGAGTCCCTTTCTCCTGCTTCTGACCTTTTTGACCCCAAACCTGTCAGAACTAAATTATGATCCTTTCTTGTCCATTTACTCAGTTCTCTGCCCCTTCCCTTGCCTTTGTTTCCCTAATAGCTGGAGCCCTATAAAAGTCTCTGGAATTAATTACTTATGCTTGATGCTTTGAGATAAGAGTCCCATTCAGCTGGCTAGGGGTCAGACATCTTTTGGACATGAGTCCTGTTCGATCGCTAGCCCAAATTCTCCACTATTAAAATAATCTCTGTCTTGCCTCAGTTTTTCCAGCATTATATTACCTAATAAATACTTAGAGTCAAGTAGATGGCAAAGTGAAGAGAGCATCCTGCCCAAATTTGAGAAGAGCTGAGTTCAAATTCAGCTTTAGACATTTACTAGTTGTACACCATGCAAGTTACTTAATCCTATATGCCTCAGTTTCTTTATCTGTAAAACTGGCTAGAGAAAAAACATGGCAAACAACTCCAGTATCTTTGATAAGAAAACCCAAATGGGGTCATAGAGTGAGACACAACTGAACAACGGCAATAACAAAATAAATGCTTGTTGCCTGCCTTTCTTACCTGTTTCTTCATTAATTGAGTAACAAAGTAGTCAAATTTTGATGCTTAGCTGGTTAATCACCATGGATAACCTCATGCAAGGAAGCTTCACTTAGCTGAATCAAATGTCTATTTGTCCTCAATGCCTATTTTTGTTGAATAGTTCTCTCCTGCTAAGTGAATCTCTTTTGCTAACTATTAAATTACTCATAAGTATCTCATTTTGAACTTAAACTACAAGGAAATTGATCCAAGTCATCTCTAGCCTAAAAACAAGTGCTCAGTGTGAGGAATAGAAAGAATATCCATTTGGTTGGCTACTGAGTATGGGGGAGAATAATGGCCAGTGAGTCTAGAGTGGAGGAAAGTGATCAGATTTTAGGGGTGATATGGAAATAGCAAGATTTGACAACTGATTCTATATATTGATAAACAATATTAAGAAGTCATTAATAAATACTATTAAGAAGGTCATCTCATTATTGGAGGCTAAAGGAAAGGATGAAAGCATGTAGATGTCATGGGAGCTGGAGGGGTGTGGAGGGGGTGGAAAGCTAAAACACATTCTTAATATATATGCTGATGTATGGGAAAATAGCCACAGGAACTTGAAATGGACAAAAGACCGGGGCCCATCTCTGGGTCATGAGGCCCTAGATTTTCCAGAGAAATGGTCTCCTAAAAGGTCATAAGGTCCTGGACTTTCTGAGAAGTGTCTTTCTGAGAAGTGACCCTGACAATGTTGGGCCAACATTGCAATGTATGTTGACATGCCCCATTGCGTGCTCCCCCACATCCTGTCATTTCCCCATTGTAAGCGAGAGACTGTAACCACAAGATTGTACCGAGGAATGGCAAACGTGTTTAAAAGTCTGTCTTGCTGGAGGCTCAGGGCTGATCTCTACTAGCCTGTCTAGTAAGTCAGTTGCTGGCTGGCCAGCCAATAAATGATGTTTTAAATTAAATAATCTGGTCTGAGCTGTTTATCTCGTGTCTGTCCAGTTCATTTGGAGGTCCCACCGAGATAAGCCTTTGGCTCAGTCTGACAGCCAGTCCCTCTCCCTGGAGGGCAAAAGAGGTTATGGATCCTAGGGGTGGCCACCGAGAGATGTTCCTTGGACCCAATTTCCAGAAATCTTTCTGCAGACCAGGTAAGTGAGATCCAAATTTTTGAATTCGGTTCAAAATTGGCACAGAGCATCCTAAAAGCCAGTTCTGATTAATAAGATTTTGAGGGGCCTAACTCTCCTGCAGCCACCTGTCTGGTCTGGTGAGTACTCCTGTATCTATAGCAAGTGGGGTAAGCTGGACACAGCGCTACAGCCCCCTTGCCAACCTCCACAGGATGCTGTATGATGTTCCTGGGTGTCTAAATCTGGACACATCTGGTCCGATCTGATTCTGAATGTCTTTTGGGGGCACTCTTCTAGTTGTATGTATTCTGTGTGATTTGTCTGTTTTGTAAATTTAAGAGTTCTATTAAGTTTTAAGAACAATGATTTAGAAATTTGGGAACTGGTTATTTGAAAATTTGCTTGTGATTTTAAACTTTTTAACCTGTTGTACTAATTTGTAAGTAAATGGAACTTGGCCATTTTAAACTGACAGGAAAGTTTTTCCCTTAAAGCAGTTTTTAGAACCTGGTAGAGTAGAGGGCAAAAAAACCTTATCCGATTGAAACTCAGGAAGAAAAAAAAATTGATTAGAAACTTTGGGATAATTCTGAAAATTGTGAGAAATAATTTTGCTATTGCTTTTGCATGCTAGATCTGTTTATTCTGAGGATAAGACCTTGGAATTTGTTTAAATATTGATACCTTTATTACTAAGAAAAAAGGGGGAAAAAAGCAGCCTGGTTTAGTTAAAGAGGAAGAGAAAGAGCAATACAATTCAAGCTCTACCTGGACAGATAAGAGAAATGCTAATTGTGGTCAGACAAACACTCAGGCAGAAAAAAAAATAATAAAAAAAGTTTGATTTGATTCAGTTTATTTGTTAACATTGTAAGTTATGTTTTATGGAGTTATCTAGCTATTCATTATATTGTGAATCTTAAGAGTTTTGAAGAGAACTGGAAAGAAGAATGCAAGTGATTTATGAAGGATTGGTTTGTAGGAACAATTAAAGGTTTGCATGATTTTAGGAAGTAAGAGAAAGGTTTTGGCAGCAGGAAGAAGAGGTGGAGGAGAGAGAAACGGGAAGAGGATCTTTTGTCTTCAAAGATAAAGATTCGATTTTAGGAAGTAAGAGAAAGGTTTTGGCAGCAGGAAGAAGAGGTGGGGGAGAGAAACGGGAAGAGGATCTTTTGTCTTCAAAGATAAAGATTCGACTCACCCATCCCTCTGCTTTCTGCTACTTTAGAAGTGGAGCATCTAGTTAAGATTGTTGGAGATTGTTTAAGTATGTAGCATAAAAGGAGAAAGTTGAGAAACTGGCGGACTTGGGAAGAAACTTGATATTGGGAGAAATAAATAAAGTGATGGGTTAAATCTTGAGAAGGATTCCTGTGTAAGAAATTGAGTGGAGAACCAGAGGAAATATTTGTCCAGGAGTGCAGGAGTGGAGGAAGGGTAGCCACATGCAATCCTCTCCTCCCCTCACCCCACTGGAAGTGTGTTCCAGCCGTTTTTATTTTAATCAAGTTACTGCCAGTACAGCAAACTGATTTGAAGAGACAGACTTACTTCTAGGTTATTTGACTGAATATTTGTTTCTTGATATATAATGTTTTTCTTGTTTGAGGAATATGGTCATAAATGTGCTCCATACTTTGGTAGGATTATTTCTAAAAGTTTAAACAATCTTTCAGATTCTCTCATGTGGTATTTGGACATTCTGTATAAGTTTTAAATTTGATTGTATTGGGTCATCCTGAGGTTATTTAAAGGGCCTTTGAAAATAATAGTTTTTCTTTGTCCTTTTTAAAATGTTTCTGTTATGGACGATATGTAATTTGGGATATTTTTCTATGTATTGAGTATTTTAAAAAGCAAACTGATTTGTATGTATAATGTTCACTTATGAAAAATCTACTTGGATAATTGTTTAAGTTATAAACTTATTGAGACAAATTTCTTACTGTTATCACCATAAGGTTATGATAAATATTTGTTTAGGATTTACCAGAAATTTGGTTAATGGAGCCTGTTATTGGAGGTAAAATTTCTTGGGCTTATAGTTAATTAGTTAATGCTTTATGGGAATTTTAAAGCTCCACTCTGACAGTTAGTAGGACAATTTATTGGAATAAAACTGGGTTAAAGCTATTTTATCCTGTATGTGCTAAAGGTTGAGTTTTGACTGCTTATGTTATGCTATAGTTAAGTTCTTGCAATTTTTCCTCCCATAACTGATCTCTATGGTCAGAGCAATGATCAATAGAATTGTTAATGCAATTCAATTATATCATACCTTGCTGTTTTCAGTCTGATTATATGTCATCATTGTATCCTAAATGCTTAGGCAAATAAGTATTTAGCCTGACCATCTGTTTATTATTGGGTATTTGTGGTTTTTTTAAGGTTTCTAAATGGTAAGAGGACAATTAACAGTGGTCTGTGAGACCTAACTGCTGTTAAGACTTGAGACTACAGCTGGTGCCTGTCCCTGTAAAGCAGTCATCTCTTCACATAGGAAGCTGCTGGCCATTCACATTTTGCAGCAGTCTTGTGGACCAGTCTTTTTATCTCAGACTGTTCTAACCTTTATTTGTTAGATTTGTGTCAAATCACAGATATTGATTTGCTTCTGGGATCTTGATCAGCTTTGATTGTCAGCATGGCACACCTACCCTCTGCATGGACTGAGAGTCACTGACTATCTTCGCCAGGGTGCAATTTTGACTGAGAAGCTCTGCCTCCTCACACCTGATGGACTGATATGGAGGACTGTGGGAATAGTTGATGACTGTGCAAGTGTGATGATAGTGCAAGAGAGGCGCACTCTGGGAGGAAGCCCACAAGCCCACTCTCGGAGGCAAGAGAGAGTCATTCCATCTTCCACCTTTGTACTGGCTGGAGGCTGAAGAAAGCAGAGGCAAAGGACAATTGCAAGAGCTCTTGGAACCAAGCAGAGAGATAGGCCTCTAAGAAAAACTAACTGGGCTATTTTGGAGGAAGCAATAAAAGATCTGAACTTTTAACACTGGGCTGCATTTGGGTGATTATTACTTTTAACTGAAACTAAGGCTGCCTCCAGAAAACCTCCCCAAGAAACTTGCTCCCAGAGAGAACCATCTTATATTATATAAAAGAAGAGAACAACACAGCATGGCACTGGGAGAGTCATGTTGTTTCTTCTCTACAACTAGTCTCCTTGGCTGACCACCCTCCTCTCAGGAGTTGCAGGTCCTGTCCTCCTATTCTTACTCCTTCTCCTCATGGCCCCATGTGTGATAAGGTATCTGACCACCTATGTCCAGGACCGTATACAGGCCATCAAGTTACTTACCCTCTGTATGACCTATTCCTCTCTGGCCTCAGATGAGTCACAGATCTGACAATAAAAAGTGAGGAGTGAAATGGACAAAAGACTGGGTTCCATCCCTGGTTCATGAGGCTCTAGATTTTCCGAGAAGTGGTCACCTAAAAGGTCATAAGGTCCTGGACTTTCCAAGAAGTGTCTGTCTGACAATGTTGGGCCAACATTGCAATGTATGTCAATATGCCCCATTGTGTGCTCCCCCACATCCTGTCATTTCCCCATTGTAAGAAAGAGACTGTAACCACAAGGTTGTACTGAGGAGTGGCAAACGTTTTTAAAAGTCTGCCTGGTGAGCCTGGGGGCTGATCTCTACTAGCCTGTCTAGTGAGTCAGTTGCTGGCCAGCCAGCCAATAAATGATGCTTTAAATTAAATAATCTGGTCTGAACTGTCTATCTCATGTCTGTCCAGTTTAAACTGAATGATATCTATGTTTCTTTCTCCCTTGGGTATCTTATGTGCTATAGTAACCACTGGGATTACTCATGGTCAGCTTGTATATCAGCCTTCAAGTCTATGATAAGGCCTTTCAAAACCAATTTAGTATGCATTTCCAATCAAAAAATTCTCTGAGACGCTGACCTTTTAACTTCAGAAATAAGAAGAAGAAATAAATCCTAAACTAATCCTAAAACATTTCTGTATCTCTCCCTAAAGGCAGTTAAGTTCCTGGCATACAATAGGTTCCTGAATAAATGCTTATTCTCTTTCTTGCCCCTCCCTCTTTGTCTTCTTGAATGGTTTGGTTGCTAAGGTCAACTTTGATTGAAGATAACCACTTTATGAAAACTTCAAACTAGATTTAGTTGTGGCAAAATGCTAAGGTGGGTTATTCCATTTTTCTTTCCCCAAAAAGTACATTTGCAAGGAGAACTTTTGATTGAGAAAAACAGTTATATAGATTTTGCATTGTAACTTTTTCTAGTTCATTTTGCTTCTGTCCTGTGAGAAACATCAAGATATTACATAATTGAATTGTATTAATGGTTTCTATTGACTATTTGTTCTAATTATAGAAATCAGTTATAGAAGGAAAAAGCAGGGACATGGCTACAATATAATATAATGAATAAAAATTGATTCTTCAGCACATACATGATACAGGATAAAGTAGCCCTAACTCAGTTTTATTTCAGGTAATTGTCCCAGTAACTTTTCAGATGGTGGAGCACTGGCTTGATGATCCACCCGACAATCATACCCAAATTCAAAACTCCCAAATAATATCAGCTACAGGGCCAGGAAATTTTACCTCCAATAAGAAATCTCATTAAATAAAGCTTCAGATAAACCCTAAAAAGGTATTTATCATGACCTTATATTGATAACAGTAAGAAATTTGTCCCAGAGAGCTCACAGCTCATCTTTCATATCTAAGTAGGGTTTTTTTTTTAAAAGGTCAACATTACACAAATCATAGAAAAATTCTAAATTGCATATTGTCCATAACAGAAACATGGTCAAAGGGATAAAGGTAATAATTATTCTCAGAGTCCCTTTAAATAATGGGTACAATTTTAAGATGACTCAATGCAATCAATTAAAACTCATACAAAATATAGAATATCTCAAGCTCACATAAAGGAACCTTATCAGAATTAACATTAATAACTTATAAAAGTAAGTGGTTCCTTTAAACAATAAAATACAATATATTTAACAATTGTATTAAACAATAAAATAAACAAAAAATGATAAAATATAAAATATAAACAAAAAAATTAAACGATTAAATAATAACATTAAACAATAAAATTGTATTAAACAACAAAAATACAACAAAAAAATACAATAAAAGAGAGCCAGTCTTCACTTCTTAAAAAACCCAGTCACAATCAGTGGGGAGGAAGGTGAATTAAATTTTCACTTCTTTGAAGTCAAAAGATCTCTACCCTTTTCTCCCTCCCCCACTTCACTTCTCTTTATAATTAACTTTTAGGGTGCCAAATTCTTCTCAGGATTTAGCCAACTAATGTGTATTCTTTCTCCAAACAAATGGTAAGTTCCTTCCATTAAAAGACTTGCCTCTTTTTTTTTTTCAACCTACTTCTCCCCTTTTCCAACATGCTTTTTCCCTCTCTCTCACCTCTTGATTCCTTCCTAATATTGTCTCTCCCCTTCTCCAATATGCTGTCCTTCTCTCCCTTTCCAACAAATTCCATCTCTTTCTTTTCTCCCTGACTACAACATACTGTTTCCCTTTCTCTCCAATAATCTATCAAATTAATAATCTTTAATATTTTTAAAATTAGGTTCCAATATTACAATAACCCCTACTTAATTATCAATTTCACAATTTTCAAGAAATGATTGCAAAATAAATATAAATAATAAATAAAAATAAATAATAATATAACCTATCACAAAATAGAAAGGAATCTCATGTAATGTATAGTTGCTTCAAATTTTAACATACACACCAATTAAAATTATTTAAACAAAATCAATACTTCCCATGTGATATTCTAACCAGATATTTCATTCAAACTGTCAATTGTTTCTGCAAATCAATCTTCCTTGTCCCATGTACGTAAAAGCACCTTTCCTTTTTCCCCTTTCCCTTGCTTTCTTTTCCTTCAAAACTTTTCAGATTAACAATATAGTTAATGGCTAAATAACTTCATAAAGTTCACACACATGTTCAAGAGAGCTGACAAAATTTTAAAAGCATAACTACCACAGATGTTAAATGGTGTATGTACTTTATAGTTAGTTTAGCTTGTTTTATTTTGTTACCTGAGTTTGCATGTTATAAAAATTAAAAACTAAACCTATCAGCTACACTTTTTTTTTTTAAATAGGAAAAAATTTGCCTAGATGGAGAGTGTTAAAGACCAGAAGCAAGCAGTTTGCAGAAAAACAGTTTGTGACACTTATTTTTCTGAATGGATTAATGATATTAAGACCAGAATTGTGAATTGCTCTGTTATATGGGTTTTTTCCTTCATGTAATTCCCTTTCAGGTTTCTGTGTGTGCCCACTTTCCCTTACAGATACTGAGTGCATTGATGAGAAAAATTTATGTATGAGTTGTAATGAATTTATTATTCCTGCATTTGCTTTAATAAAAGAGAGCTGGTGTGTGTTTTGTAGTTTTTGCCATTAAAAAATACAAGGTAAGTGTTAATGGTCAAGATCTAAAAATTGTCATCTTTGTTAATAGTTGGTTTGTGCAAATGGAAATATACAGATTGGAGCCTAATGCTTTACAACAGGATTATCCCTGTTAATCTTATAGAATTTGAATGTAATCTTGAATATAACTATATGATGTTGATTCTTCTTGGGAAATTTAGACTTAGTAGTGTTTAGACAGGTTGAAATGAATGAGCCAACCCAGAGAAGGAGGTCACACACCCATGTGATAGGTATATGTGCAGATATCCTACTCAAGTGTTAAAAAGTAAAAATAATTCACGCACTTAACAACTTTAAATTCTAATAGGGAAACAACATGAACATAGATAAGTTTTATTATAGGCCAAGACTAATGCAGGTTCAAGCTGTAAAATGGAAAAGGCATTCTTAATATTAAAACAAAACAATTAAGAGCTAAAAGAATCAATTAAAAAGAGTACAACATTAAAATAATACTGGTTAGCTTCTCCTAGAGAATCAACATCAGAAATAGGCAGAAAAATATTCCTGAGAAAAGCAAAAGATGAAGCTACTGACTTCAGCTCTTCTTGGACTGGGTCCTTTATATCTCAGGGAACAAAGGAACAAAATAGTTTCTGAATCCCTTGAAGGACCAACCCAGCCTACTTATGCAATGGATGGTGCTACTACCACAGTAAGTACAAGATATATAATAGAGTATTTGGAAGATAGCTTTGCAGGTAAAAGCTCTGTCATCTGGCAATCTTGGAAAGGCCTTTGCTAGAATGTGGTACTTGGGTTAAGTCTTAATAGAAGCCAGAAATTCTAAAAGTTAAAGATAAGGAGGGAGCTTTTCACTCCCGGGAGAGAGTCTGAGAGAAAACATGGAGATGAAAATGGTAACTGAGAGCATCCTGTGTGAGTATGCTACTATATCTAAATTGTAGAGTGGGTAAAGGACAGAAAATTATAAGGAGACTGAAAAAAATTAAGAAAAGGCCAAAATTTTTAAGTACCAAGTAAGGGGTGTGTATTTTATTCCAGTTGTGATAAGGAGACATTGAGGTTTATTGATCAAAAAGTAACAGTTTTTTTTTATTTTTATTTAGGAAAATCATTTTGGCAGCTGTGCAGAGAGAGACCTAGGGCAGAGAATCTAATTAGAAGGCCAATTTAAGGCAGCTAGGTGACACATTGCATAGAGCTTCGATCATGGAGTCAGGAGGACCAGAGTTCAAATCTAGCTTCAGACACTAATTAGCTATATGACTCTGGGCAAGTCTCAATCCTGATCGCCTCAAAAAAAAAAAAAAAAAAAAAAAAGGCAAGCAAAAAGCAAGTAAATTACTTATCAAATGATTTCCAAATGTCAGAAGTAGCCAAGCAGGGATTTTGACTGAAGTTCTCTGACTTTCACTTCAGCAACCCTTGGCTCCTTTAAGTAGCTATTGATTTTTAAAAATATAAATTAGACCTGACTCTTCCTGATAATTAGAAAATGGAGACTGTCATGGAACATAACCATAATTTATGAAACTATTTCTATGGGAGAAAGTGTCCCGAGTTCTGCAGAACTAATTTAAAAATGAATTTTTCAAACAAATACATTTTGTAAGCTGAGGACATTCCATAATTCTTTTTAAACACTAAATAGAAACAGGATCTCTTCATATGAAAGTGAAATATCTTTATGTTTCTCTGTTTAAAGGGAAACTAGGATACCAGATTTGAACTCACGTCCTCCTGACTTCAGGGCTGGTGCTCTATCAAATCTGGTTCAAATCTGGCTCAGACACTTAACATGTCCTAGCTATATGACCCTGGGCAAGTCATTTAATCCCAATTGCCAAAGTAAAAAAAAAAAAAAAAAAAAAAAAGAACAAATCGCTAGAACGTCATGGATATATGATTTCATATTTCTGGATTCTCCATTCATCAATGTAGGTCACAAAGAAAATGCCTCTGATGAGCTCTTCCCCAGGTGATTTATCAAATACCTGGGTAGTATTTGGATGAGGTACCCCATAGGCCATGTTGGTAATGTATGAAAGGCCTTTTTAGTTTTATAGGACTTGACGGAACATGTATCCAAGGTCATCTTTGCTCCATAATGAGACATCAAAGTCAGGATTTAGCAAAGAAATGATTTAATAACTCATGCATTAATGCTTTTTAGTTGAAAAAATAAGAAAAAGTTTTAAAAATCTGATAAGTTAATAATTATAAAGTAAAGATTTTATTAATAAATTAGTAATGAATTGTTATCATGTCATGTGAATAGAATAGTTTATTATATTAATGGAACTAGTTAATCCCACTGAAATAAGAGCTGTGTTAGATATGTTCTTAATATTGTTGGACTATATTTGGAAAATATCACCAAGTTACCAGGATACAAGATAAAGCTACGCAAAATGACCTCACTAAGATGAAGAAAACATTTCTATGCAGTTTGAGAAACATTTATAATGGCAAAAGATGATCTTTAGTAAGGAAGGAAAAAATGAGGCCATGAGACCATGTCATCACCCTAGAAAGAGAAGATAGAAACAAAATGGGTCTTGATTGTGCTAAAATAGAGCAATATCCATTTGAACTTTTTTTTTGAGGATGTAGTGAAATGGGATTTGGATGTATTTCTACTACATATACATACACATACACACAGCAGAATTGTTTCTTATTTTCACATATTAATTTATTTTTTAAAAGCATTTCTCCCTTTCACTATTTGCTGTGCTCCTACACACAATAGAAAAAAATCAAAACTCTCACAACATGCATGCAGAATTCATCAAAAACAAATTCCCATATTGGTCATGTCCAAAAATTCATATCTTATTCTGAATTTTAAGTCTGTCACTTCTTTGACAACAGGTGGGTGTTATGATTCATCTTCAGTCTCCTGGACTCATGGTTTATAATTGCATGAATCAGAGTTCTACAGTCACAACAGAAATTTTAAGTGCATTTCAGACCTGATCCTGCTTCTCATTAGAATTGGGATTCAGCTGACATGTATGAACTGGATGGATACACATGCCTAAAAATGCCTACCATTACTGATAAGGAAAAATAAAGCTTCAGACTGATCTACTAAGTCAGCAAAGCTCAGACTTTTCTTTTTTAATTTTTAATTTAATTTTAATTTTAATTTTTTAAAATAACTTTTTATTGACAGAACCCATGCCAGGGTAATTTTTTACAACATTATCCCTTGCACTCACTTCTGTTCCGATTTTTCCCCTTCCTCCCTTCACCCCTTCCCCCAGATGGTAAGCAGTTCTATACATGTTAAATAGGTTACAGTAGATCTTAGATACACTATATGTGTGCAGAACCAAACTGTTCTCTTGTTGCTCAGGGAGAATTGGATTTAGAAGGTATAAATAACCCGGGAAGAAGAACAAAAATGCAAGCAGTTTACATTCATTTCCTAGTATTCTTTCTTTGGGTGTAGCTGCTTCTGTCCATCCTTGATCAATTGAAACTGAGCTAGATCTTCTCTTTGTTGAAGAAATCCACTTCCATCAAAATACATCCTCATACAGTATCATTGTTGAGGTATATAATGATCTCCTGGTTCTGCTCATTTCATTCAGCATCAGTTCATATAAAGTCTCTCCAATCCTCTCTGTATTCATCCTGCTGGTCATTTCTTACAGAACAATAATATTCCATAATATTCATATACCACAATTTACTCAACCATTCTCCAATTGATGGGCATCCATTCATTTTCCAGCTTCTAGCCACTACAAACAGGGCTGCCACAAACATTTTGGCACATACAGGTCCCTTTCCATTCTTTAGTATCTCTTTGGGGTATAAGCCCATTAGAAACACTGCTGGATCAAAGGGTATGCACAATTTGATAACTTTTTGAACATAGTTCCAAATTGCTCTCCAGAATGGTTGGATGTGTTCACAATTCCACCAACAATGTATCAGAGTCCCTGTTTTCCCACTCCCCTCCAACATTCTGTATTATCTTTCCCTGTCATTCTAGCCAATCTGACAGGTGTGTAGTGGTATCTCAGAGTTGTCTTAATTTGCATTTCTCTGATCAATAGGGATTTGGAACACTCTTTCATATGAGTGGTAATAGTTTCAATTTCATCATCTGAAAATTGTCTGTTCATATCCTTTGACCATTTATCAATTGGAGAATGGCTTGATTTCTTATAAATTAGAGTCAATTCTCTATATATATTTTGGAAATGAGTCCTTTATTAGAACCTTTGACTGTAAAAATGTTTTCCCAGTTTATTGTTTCCCTTCTAATCTTGCCTGCATTAGTTTTGTTTGTACAAAAACTTTTCAATTTGATATAATCAAAATTTTCTATTTTGTAGTCAATAGTGATCTTTGGTTCTTCTTTGGTCATAAATTCCTTCTTCTTCCACAGGTCTGAGAGGTAAACTATCCTATGCTCTTCTAATTTATTTGAAATCTCATGCTTTATTCCTAGATCATGAAGCCATTTTGACCTTGTCTTAGTGTACGGTGTTAAGTGTGGGTCAATGCCTAGTTTCTGCCATACTAATTTCCAATTTTCCCGGCAATTTTTGTCAAATAATGCATTCTTATCCCCAAAACTGGGGTCTTTGGGTTTGTCAAACACTAGATAATTAAAGTTATTGGCTGTTTTGTCCTTTGAACCTAACCTATTCCATTGATCAACTAGTCTATTTCTTAGCCAATACCAGATGGTTTTAGTAACTGCTGCTTTATAATTTTAGATCTGGTACAGCTAGGCCACCTTCATTTGATTTTTTTTTCATTAATTCCCTTGAAATTCTTGACCTTTTGTTTTTCCATATGAACTTTGTTGTTATTTTTTCTAGGTCATCAAAATAGTTTTTGGGAAGTCTGATTGGTATAGTGCTAAATAAATAGATTAGTTTAGGTAGTATTGTCATCTTTATTATATTTGCTCACCCAATCCAAGAGCATTTAATATTTTTCCAGTTGGTTAGATCAGACTTAATTTGTGTGGAAAGTGTTTTGTAGTTTTGCTCATAAAGTTTCTGATTTTCCCTTGGCAGATAGATTCCTTAATATTTTATACTGTCAGTAGTTACTTTAAATGGAATTTCTCTTTGTAACTCTTACTGTTGGATTTTGTTAGTGATATATAAGAATGCTGATGACTTATGTGGATTTATTTTATAACCAACAACTTTGCTAAAGTTGTGGATTATTTCTAATAACTTTTTAGTAGAATCTCTGGGGTTCTCTAAGTATACCATCATATCATCAGCAAAGAGTGATAATTTGGTTTCCTCATTGTCTATTCTTATTCCTTTAATCTCTTTCTCAGCTCTTATTGCCAAAGCTAGCATTTCTAATACAATATTAAATAGTAACGGTGATAGTGGGCAACCTTGTTTCACTCCTGATCTTATTGGGAATGGTTGCAGTTTGTCCCCATTACATATGATGCTTACTACTGGTTTTAAATAGATACTACTGATTATTTTTAAGGAAAAGTCCATTTATTCCTATACTCTCAAGTATTTTTTAATAGGAATGGATGTTGGATTTTATCAAATAAAGCTCAGAGTTTTCATTGATTTCAAGAAAGGCTGTTCTTATGGTGACTTGACAAGATGGAGATCAAACCTCTGTCTTATCCCCCCTGCTCGCAGACCAACAAGACAAAAAATAAAGTTTCTCTTTTACTTGGCAGAAAGTAGGCACTTAATGCTTGTTGATTGATTGAACATAGATTTCAAACCCATTAGAAGGCAAGCCCAAAGAGTGATACTAACTCACAAGTAAGAATGGGGGAAAACAAAACTCCAGGACTAATCTTAAGTGCTGAAAGTCCTCCAGTTTTATAATCTTGAAGTGTAAATATTCTACATTCATGATGATGGTTTTGTTTGGTTTCTTCAGAAGTAAGGTAGTTGATTTTAAGATTACCAGCTTTAGAAGAGGACCTACAGCTATCTTATCCAAGAAGCTGATTTCATTTACTGAAGTTAGGAAGAACTTGGAAATAGCTATCCATGGTGCTGGCTAAGCTATTGCCATATCTGTGCATCGGTTTTCTGCCTACACTATAACCTAAATCTGTGCCATGGTAGGAGTGTGTTCATCCATCTGCTACAACTTCACCATGCTCTTTGCATATAACTGTGGCTGCCCCCTACAAAATGAGTGTGTGTGTGTGTGTGTGTGTGTGTGTGTGTGTATGTGTACCCAGAGGTTGCTCCAAAAGTCTTAAATTGTAATAGCTTAAAACTATACTAAGAATTTTGTAACATCCTATCTTCATAATATATACCCATGTGTGATACAAGCAAGACTGACCCAATAGGACTCTGGAAGCTACATCATTATTGCCCTGTTTTATCTTTCTGTAGACAGTTTTACTAAAAGTTGCAGCCATCTTTTCAGTTCTCAGCATTCTATCTCTGTGCTTGTAGATGTTAATACCCTATCATTATCCTTACTTTTATTCTTCTCCTTTCAGCTATATTTATTTTTCTGCATGACTGCAATATATGTGAATTATTGTTAGACATTGTTAAAAAAAAACCTAAGTTCTTAATAAAGTCATTATCTGATTGAGTTAATTCTCATTGATGAATAATAATTATCATCTTTGTCTTTGAACTAAAAATGACAGAGGTTGAAGGAATACATCTATTGACAATTTGGGCATTGGGATAGTGATACCATATTGTACTGGGCACAGAATTGTATGATCTCCCTAGAAAAAAGAGATTTTTTTCTTGTCCAAATGGGTTCTTTGTGCCAGTTGGAGGAACCACGTAAGATAAATGGTTCTCAGGATGCCCATAACTGATAAAATGACATTCTCCCATCTCAAGGCAAGAATCTGCCCCCTTCTAATTAACAGCTCCATCATCAACTATGTGCTGTGTAGATCATATGTTTAACTTTCCAGAAGTCACATCTCTGAAGAATCAATACTACTCTAGGAAAGGGAAGGCTCTCTAAGCTGTTTCTTGGATTCAAATTTCAGGAAGACTTACCTGATAAGAAATTACTGCCTTTCAGTGTATTATATTACATCAGTCTTATATTCTTTCAATTTATTCCTTTGCCAGTTCAAAACTGTCTTGGTCTCAAAGTCTTTTCCCCTCAGAGGCTTCTATATGCCTCAGAAAAATTCTTTAGCCACTCCTCAGTTGAAAGCTTTCCTTTCCTCTGAGTCTATTTAGACAATGTCTTCCCAGGTAGGACTTGGTGACTGAGGGATGATGTTATTGGGAGATGATTTGATTTTTTTTTAAATTCCCAAGTATGCAATGTGTTCTTACCATATCCTATAAAATGTTTTACCCAAATTTAGTTATTCTGCTATAAACTTTGCACTAGCTAAGTGGTACATGGATAGAGTGCTGGTGTTGGAGTCAGGAAGACCTAAATTCAAATCTGGCCTTAGACATTTATTAAAGACGTGACCCTAGGCAAGTTCACTTACCCCTGTTTGCCTCCCTTTCCTCATTTGTAAAATGAGCTGGAGATGGAAATGGCAAATCACTCTAGTATCTTTGCAAAGAAGACCCAAAAGGGGGCCCTAAAGAGTCAGACATGACTGAAAACAACTAAACAAAAAAAACCTTAAACCTTAAAGGTACTGTTCCAACTTTTTATTTCTAATAGAATATCTCAAATACTTGAATTTATCTACTGTTTCTAAACTTACATTCACTTCAAATTTGACATGGTACCCATTGTGTTTCCTTCTCCATTTCCTGTCCCTGTCAAACTCTCTATTAAAATAGCTAACAGGTTGTAACTCTCTTGTATGCAACGTGTCCTGAAATCTTAGTTGATACTGAAGCTCTCCCCTGTGACGACCATGCTAGCACCCCAGACACCCCAGAATCAGCCAGCTTCAGGATAAGCAAAAGTCCTTAGTCTTTATTCTTGGTCTTTAGACATAGGATTGAACAGGGAAGCAGAATCTCCCCAACCACCTTCTTCTACTACCCGCAAAGAGTGACTCTGGCTAGTCTCACTCCACCCCCTAGTCCCTCCTACAATCCTCTGTTATACACCAATCATTGGGCCAGCAGGATAGTGGGAAGGACCATTTTCCAAGCATATGCCCATAGAGTATTGTCCAATCAGTAATTAGCCCTAAGTGCTTGAACCCATCTCAGTGCAATGACTCAAGAGTTCTACATGTCCCGCTTTCTTTTGTTTTAGAACACAGGTGGTCATGCCATTCTTGACTACTCAGGATGGTGAGAGCCCTAAAAAGGAGGTGATCACAGCCTCCCTGACTTCTCAGGAAAGTAGGTGAAAACACCAAAAAGGAGGTGATCACATCCCCCCTGACTTCCCAGGAAGGGAGGTGAAAGCACTAAAAAGGAGATGACCACGCCCTCCCTGACATCTCAGGAAGGGAGATGAAAAGTACCAAAGGGAAGTGGGCGGGTTTCTGGGCCGAAGGGTCTTATTAGAAACAGGTATGCACAAACCCATCAGCATTGGAGGTATTACACAAGCACATAGCAATAACGCACAGGCTATTAGTGATGACTCTCCCCACAACCAGTGCAGACTCAATGTGGTACAACAAACATGAATTGTACATGCAGGTAGTAATATAACAAACAATATAAATCAATATGGTATTGTAAGAGATTTCCGGAAGTCCTAGAAGGAGGGTATGTAAACAACAGTCACATGTATACCTTCTTCAGCAGCCAAGAGATAGTCCAAAACCAATCTATTGTCCATTGCTTGACGTGTCAGGGAATGAAATGATCCCAGCAGATTTTTGAAGTCCTGCAACACTCTTTTTATGTGTTAGGGAATCCAATGATCCCAGCAGATTTTGAAGTCCTACTGTTGTCTTATCATTTCTCAGAAAATCCAATGATTCCTGAGAATTTTCAAATCCTAAAATAGTCTTATCATGTCCCAGAGAATCCAATGATTCCTGAGGATTTTGAAGTCCTACAACAATCTTATCATGTCTCAGAGAATCCAATGATTCCTCAGGGTTTTAAAGTCCTACAACAATCTTATCATGTCTCAGAGAATCTAATGATTCCTGAGGGTTTTGAAGTCCAACAATTTTTGATGTCCATGAGTCAAACACCATAACTGCCATGCTCTTTCAGTGGTGGGCACAGTCAGCAGTGGAACCACCTGATGTTTCTTGGGTCTTCTCCTTCGTTTCAAGGGTCTGCTCTGTCTCTCTGCAATGGACAAGGCGAATACGGCTCGTTGGCACCCATCTGATTCCTTCTTTACCTATAGAGATAGAAGCAAACCCTCTCCCCTACGCAGTTAACCTATCTGGTCCCTTCCATTCACCACTTTCTGGGTCTCTCCACATCACCTGGTGATTATCTAAAGATAGTGGAGCTGCTCGCACTGGACACTGCCCTTCCAGTGGGTTATAAAACCTGTCTGCCGGAGCCAGTGCATCTTGTCAAAAATCAAGAAATTAATAGTATAAAGAGCTAGATTTAGAAGTTCTCTAGGGTTACCTGTGGCTCCCCCTTTCTTTTGTTTTTGGAGGAGCATCTTAATGTCTCTTTCTCCTCTCTACTATCTATATTTTCTATCATATTTCTCTTCCTTCCATTCCTGCCTGAAATTCTTCATTATTGTTCTCCCTACTCATGATGTATTCTGTTCTGAAAGTTACCTTGGAAATGGCACTAATTTTAGAAGATGATTGACAAAAGATTTTCTCATCTCTATAGATATGGTGGAAGGCATCTGGACAGTGTTTAAAGCTGTGGAAAAGTACAATAGCAAGATTGGCAAAATTGCAGGTTTGAATGATAATGCCTCCCCACACAACTCCAAAAGAGACCATACTGGGTAGAAGAAGCCATATGTTTAACCCAGTAAATACTGGGTCCACAGCAATAAAGTATTTTGAAAGATACTTTTTTATTATTAGCTAAAATGATAATCCTGAGTTGTTAGAGGCAGTGTGCTGGCTATTATTATTTGAAATAATTTGTAAAATAGACTTAAAGTCAGTAGACACTTGAGATTAAAATATCTCTCTCACAATTATTGATTTTATGGCTGTGAGCAAGCTCACAAAATGTCCTCCTCTATAAAGTGGAAATAATCATATTTCTAAATATCTACTTCATAGGTTTTTATGAGGATCAAGTGAGATAGCATATGTAAAAAGGTTTGCAACTTTAAAGTATGATATAATAGACACATAGAAAAGTATTATATGTTCTCTCTGTCTCTGTGTCTTGTCTCTGTCTCTTTCTCTCAGTGTCTCTGTTTCTCTTTGTCTCTTTCTTTCTCTGTTCCTATTTAACTCTGTCTATCTCTCTTTTTCTATATCTCTGTGTGTGTCTCTCTCTCCTGTTAATATAGTAATAATGATCTAGGAACTGTCATTAAAATCAAAGAAATTCCTTCCTTCTATATTCATGATAGTTTTGCCCTGTGATAGAACAAAAAGAAAGTAAATTGGATTTGGAACAGGAGAATCTGGTTTGAATATAGTCTCTAATACTTCTTGTGTGAACTTTGTTAAGAGCCCAAGCTGCCCTGCTTTAAAAAAAAAAAAAAAAAGCAGTATTTCTATACGTTATTAGGAAGAATTAATAGCAATAGCAATATATATTTGGTTGATTTTTTTGAAAAATATAGTTGTTCATTGCATATATTATCTGACTTGGTCAATGTATGGGTTGCTTTTGTGAATTTGCTTTTTTTTCATCTTTTATTATTCTTTGTTCTAAAGGATAGTCCACTGAGTAAAGCGTGACAGAGGGTTATATTCAGAAATGAAAATGATATATAAACATTTCCCTGGGCTTTTGCTTCCTCATCTGTAAAATTGTAAGATTGTTGCAGATCAAGATGGAGAACCAGAGGCAACTCTTACACAATTCCTTGTTCTATACCTCTGGTGTCCAATGGAAATCAAAGAAAAGGCTTATTTTTTCAAAACTAACACTTTACCCATGTTGCCAAAAGGCAATAAAACATAAAGAACCACAATCTCCAAAGAACCAAAAATGATTCTTACACAGAAAACAGAAAGGTATATATATGGTGGGGATGAACAATCTGTCACATAGAGTGATTGAGGAACTTTGAAGAATAATAATACTAAACCATAACATAGTATGAAGAAGATGGGCAGGTAACATGGAAAGAGTGATAAATAATAGGTAGACAATGATAAAATTCCATCCTATTCTTGTGCTATTGAGATAAAGTAAGAAAGACCTCCATCATGTAAGATGGACAGCCTATGATGAACTTTTGGCAAAACAATGGCAAGAGTTACTCAGGATGGGTGGACAGGGATAGTTATGATGAACATCACCTAAAACAAAATCTGCAAGATTGCAAATCCATTTGAAGATTTGAGAGTACAATGGAATATATAGGGATTATGCAACAATTCTATGAAAGGTGATGATAAGGCAAAAGATCTAATGTTGAAGTTGCCTCCTAATAGCTGTCTCTTAATAAGCAGATTTTTCGCTGTTCCTCTTTGTTTTATGTAGAACATGCTTTCCCATTGTCCCTTTCTTCCTTGTGAAATGAGTATTCCTCCTATGTGGAATAGGTGAGAGACGCCTTTCCCAAATTAACTAATCAGAAACATGTTCAGGTACAAGGAGAAAATCCCTACAGGGAGAAGCCCAGACACACCTGGGAGCCATCCCAACTCCCACCGTGTGTTCATGAATCTGACCAGCTTCTGCCTTGTCTGGGACTTAAAAGCAAAAAACCCAAGCCTTCTCTTTGGTTAGACTAAAAGGACATAACCATCCTTGACAAATGGTCACCAATGTAGTCAGTCTCCCATAGGTCACATCACTTCCTGCATCCCAGGGTTCAAGATTCATCCCTCCAGAGATCATGTGACAACCCCTCTCCTTCCCCCAAGGTCCCTCCTGAACCCAGAGTCCAAAACCCAATCTCCCAGTTCTGGGAACAGGGATCACGTGACTTCCTGAAACCCAAGGCTCAACTGGGTCTAAGGATCATGTGATTTAGGCCTCGTCTCATAAATCTGAGAAAACTTCAATCAGTCCCATTCACTCCAATTTAGCAAACAGCTAGTGTTGGTTTGGCTCACAAGCCATATAAATTCAGTATTCTGGGCAGCGCTCCATGAGTAGAGGAGGATGTTAGGAAGCTTAAAAGCTGCTTCTTGGTCCACAGGTCTTGAAATATTATATTCATATCTATTAGACAAACTATAGGAGTGCTATTTAAGCCAAATGAATAACCCATTGTTCATTAAGTGATAATGGGTGTGAAAGACCTTATTCTATCCATTATTTTCATTGCTTTCCTGAACCTAGATCAAATTATATGACATTCCTGCCCTTTTTCTCCCTGAGGTCCACATTGATGCATAAATATCTGATAAACTTGGATGTCAGGGGTAGGAAGTTTTGGTCCTAGAAGATTATAATGTTTCAGATTTTGTAGTTGCAAAAGAACCATAACTCCTTGCTCTTATGAAAGTAACTCTATGAACCAGCTATGCCCAGAAAAAGAACTCTGGGAGATGACTAAAAACCATTACATTGAATTCCCAATCCCTATATATATGCACACCTGCATTTTTGATTTCGTTCACAAGCTAATTGTACAATATTTCAGAGTCTGATTCTATTTGTACAGCAAAATAATGTTTTGGTCATGTATACTTATTGTGTATCTAATTTATATTTTAATGTACTTAACATCTACTGGTCATTCTGCCATCTGGGGGAGGGGGTGGGGGGTAAGAGGTGAAAAAATGGAACAAGAGGTTTGGCAATTGTTAATGCTGTAAAGTTACCCATGCATATATCCTGTAAATAAAAGGCTACTAAATTAAAAAAAAAAAAAAAAAAAAAAAAAGAAAGTAACTCTAACAGGCCTTTATTAAGTATCTACCGTGTGTAAAACTAGTAGAATTGTTAGCAGGAAGACCCGAATTCAAATGTTGCTTCAGGCACTAGTAGTAGCCCTTAGACACTGGGCAAGATACTTAACTTCTATCAGTCTCAGTTTCCTCATCTGTAAAATGGGGATGATAATAATAATGCCTTCCTCCCAGTGTTGCAGAAAGGATCAAATGAGCTAATATATATAATGCACTTTGCAAATCTTAAAATATTAATATAAATGAAAGCTATTATCATTATTATCCTTCAGAAGTTTGGGATACAAAGACAAAATGAATAAGAGCCCCCTGATGGAGATTACAATCTCATGATGGGGAGTGGAGGGAGTGCACAGTAGAGAGGAGGCTGATATAAGTAGATTAAGTAGATTACTAAATTCACTCTAATTAGAGAGGTTGCAAAGCCTCTGATACATACTGAGCATGTGACCTTGGGCAAGTCACTTAAATTCTCAATGCCTCCAGGCAACTCTCTATGACTAATGTCATACACACACACACATGACATGTATATTGTAGATGAAGCTTCTGAGAAGGAAGAAAGGTGATAGTGGTGCTAGGATAAGACAAAAAACACCTTGTTCCAGGTTATGGGATATCCATAGTAGATTCCATGAATCAAAATTTTTTATTATCTTGCCTCAACTTACATTTCCAGTATCTTTATACATTATACCCTTTTCTTAATGCCCTACAATGAATCCATCTCCCATTTCCATATTTTTGCAAAGGTTATGCCCTCACCTCTGCCTCATAGAATTCTCCACTTCCTTAAAGACTCAGTCAAACACTACTATAAGTTTTACTTTTTTTGTTTGTTTGTTTGTTTGCTGAGGCAATTGGGTTAAGTAACTTGCCCAGAGTCATACAGCTAGGAAGTGTTAAGTGTCTGAGGCCACCTAACTGCCCCAAGCTTTACTTAAATAATTTCCAAATTAATGAAAATTATTTTCTCTCCCTCTCATCTCCCTTCTTTTCATCTATTGAAAAAGAAAAGAGAAAAAACAAAACTCTTAGAACAAATGTACATAATCAAGCAAAACAAATTTTTACATTAGCCATGTCCAAAAACAAAACAAAACAAAACAAAAAGCATGTTTCAGACTGTACTCTGAATTTATCGTCTTTCTGTCAGGGCATGGATAACATGTTTCATTACTGGTTATCTGGAACTGTGATATTTGATTTGATTATATTGATCAAAGTTCTTGACTCTTTCAATGTTGTTTTTATATAAATTATGCTTACTTCATTCTGCATCAGTTCATACAAGTTTCCCCCACACACTTTGAAACTCTCATAATTTCTTGTAGTACAATAATATTCTACTATATTCATATACTTTTTCAACCATTTCCCCATTGATAGACATTTCCTTGGTTTTTGTCTCTTTTGCCACCACATAAAAGAATAGTTATGAACATTATTGCATATATTAGTCTTTTCCTTTAATCTCTTTGAAGATATAGACCAAATAGTGGGGTATCAAAAGGTTACTAAGCAAAAAGTTTGGGGAAATAGTTCCAAATTCAATATTTTTTTTCATCTTTGTTTCTCATACTGCCCTCTGCTTCTATCTTGAATTTTTTCATATTTATTCTCTATATATTTTTACATGCATGTGTTGTTGCCTCTGATAAAACATAAACTTCCTAAGAGCAGAAATTTTCATTTTTAAAATTTGTATCTCTGGAACCTAGTACTATGTTGGGGATACATTTAGTAGGTAGGCACTTAATGTTACTTATTAATTGATTGAAATACTTTGGATTGTGCCAGAAATCCTGGGACTTTTTTTTGCACATCCATGAACAAATCTGGAGAATAATTGAATTACTGGTTGGCACAATGGCTAACTCCCACTGTTTCTGGAGTCATTCATTTGCTTTTAGCAAGTATTCCCTGGTCTGTAGCCAGTTATGCAAGAGGATGATTCAACTATTTGTCCCCACAGCTTTGTAATTCCTATTGAGAGGACCTAATTAGAGATCAGTAATTTATCTTTTAATTTTGAGAAAGAACCAATATTATTGAATCTAGTGCCCCCATCAGGCTCTAGAATAGAGTCTGAAAATACCAATCAGCAGGCTTAAATGGAAAGGTACACCCAAGGGCTGGGAAGTCAGAAGAAGAATCAGGTGTTAGAAGTGTTATTCAAAGGCCAGAATGGTTTAATAATTTCTCCTAGACCATTTAATGTATCATCCCAATCTCTAGGTATCCTTGGATTGGATCCAAGGACAACCTTCTAAAATTATATCTGGTAATGCCTGTCCAAAGATGCCTCTGGGAATTTCAAAATACAGTTTGTGTCTATCCAGATGTATATTCTTGATCCTTTACAAGCAATCAAGGTAATACTATACTTTAGGTATGGGACAGTCACCTCATGGAAAATGAAAAACAATATTAAAGACTCACAATAATATTTAACAGCTAAACATTTATACAGCACTTACCATATGCTAGGCACTTAGTTAAGTACTTTATAATTATCTCATTAGAGCTTCAAAATAATCTTAGGAGGTAGATTCTTACTCCCCCTCCCCTTTTAATGAGGAGGAAATTGAGGCAAACAGAGGTTAAATAACTTGCCTAGGTGTTGGTGTTTTTGTTATTTAAAATAATATAATAATAGATGGTTCTCTCCGGGAGAGAGGGTTTTCGGGAAGGTTTTCTGGAGGCAGCTTTAGTTTCAGTTACAAGTAAATAATTACCCAAAATCACAACCAGCTGATAAAAGTTCAGATCTTTTATTGTGTCCTTCAATATAGCCCAGTTGCTCAGAGGCCTATCTCTCTGCTTGGTTCTAAGAGCTCTTACAGCTCTGGTCCTAAGAGTTTCAAGGGAGGTGTGAATTCAGATATTTCTTTCTAAACCCTGAAATCTCCCAAACATGTGAACTCCAATGAGTACTTAAATATTTCTTGCTTCTATGAGATCTCTAAAGGTGTGAACACAAACATCGTTTCTATCAGTTGTACTTAGTACCTTGTTTCAAGTTCTGGCCCAAAATATCTCCTTCTAAGAGCAAATCAATCATATTGAACCATGCTAAATTAGATAATTATTGTCTCTATCAACTCTAATGGCTTAACACTTTGTAAAGATTCCAACACCTAGGATCACACAGCTAGTAAATATCTTAGGCCAGATTTGAACTTAAGTTCTCCTGACTCCAAGTTTGATACTCTCTATCTGTTGTGCCAGCTGGTTGTCTTAGTACTAGTACCCAAACTCTAATATTTAAATGAATCTATGATCTCCTCAATATGGATGCTCACCCCAATGATGCAAAATGAAAATTGCTCTTACAGACAGTAAAACTCATCCATGCACTCTTGCAACAGATCCACACAATGTGTTAGAGAACTTTCTCAACTTTTCCACTCAAGAATGCCAGGGGAGCCCAGGTGTGATGATTATTCTTTGCTTTCACCATATGCTCAGAAAATACTTTTAATCATGTATTTCTTTGAGAGTATTCTTTAATCCAGTAATTTGAAGCTCTTTATCTGTTGTTACATGTCACAACCTGCTCAAAACTTCTCAATGTGTTTCCATTGCCTTCTCAGTGTCACTTTTAATTTTCAAGAGATTGTTACATTCTGTGATTCACAGCCATAACACATGGCAGAATTTTGGCATTACAAAGCTGAGTTTTGCTTCAGGGAGAAATGTGAAGTTACTAAAGAAGCTCTGTCTTTTCCTGAAGTCAATTAGGTCCAGTCTCCTCCTATTTAATTCTGGGCTTAAGTCATCATTCTGTTATAATATCAGTTTAAGACCTATTACTAATAGCTAAATTCTATAAGTTTTCCATCTCACTGAGTGTCATAATCTGAACAATAGGCATTCTTTACTCCATTTTTATTTCTTATACAGATGGGTAGGTAAAATTTTTGAGTGGTTACATATTTCTTTCAGGAGGCTCTGCAACATTCTAGGCTTAATACAATCAATACAATGTCACTCACATGTAGGAGAATGAAAAAGCCCTTACAATCCAGGGCAAATCCTTCTGGTCTCTGAACAGGTTTGCCTCCATGACAGTCATATACATCTTTAGCAAGCATGTATCTTACCTAATGTTAATGGTCAGAGAATCAGATTGGTAGCCATATCTTCTAAAAGATCTTGTATATGGATGAGAGCCACTGTACCAAATCAAAAGACGTTTTATAAACAATAAACAATAAGCATAGTGAGATACTGTATTCTTTACATCTTTCAGTTAATTATATGATGGTAAAGATAATAGTTTAATATGGAATACCATTTTTAAAAAGCCTACCTTTTCTCTACTGAAGGGCTCATTGGATAAAATGCTAGATCTAGAATTAGGAAGACAAGTTCAAATCTGACCTGAGTCTCTTACAAGTGACTCTTGGCAAGTCACTTAATTCCTGTTTACCTCAGTTTCCTCATCTGCAAAAACCCCAAATGGAATCCCAAAGAGTTGGACACAACTGAAATGACAGAACATACTTCTTTGTTAATAGAATTACCTAGGGCCTTTATATTTCGCTGATTATTCTCTTAAAATGTTATACAGATGGGAACAGAAGTATATAGGTTAGTAGTTATTTTATCATGGACAGTATTTTTTAACACATGTTAAAATATATTTTAAATCCAATATGTGTAAACATATTTATATAGTTCTCTTGCTGCACAAGAAAAATCAGATCAAAAAGGAAAAAAATGAATAAGAAAACAAAATGCAAGCAAACAACTTCAAAAAGAGTGAAAATGTTATATTGTGATCCACATCAGTTCCCACAGTCCTCTCTCTGGGTCAAGATAACTCTCTTCATCACTAGATCATTGGAACTGGCATCAATCATCTCATTATTGGAAAAAGTCACTTTCATCAGAATTGATCATCATATAATATTGCTGTTGCCATGTACAAAAATCTCCTGGTTCCATTCATCACTTAGTATCAGTTCATATAAGTCTCTCCAGGTCTCTCTAAAATCATCCTCCTGATCGTTTCTTATAGAACAATAATATTCCATAACATTCATATACCATATCCTACTCAGTCATTCTCCAACTGATGGGCATCCACTCAGTTTCTAGTTCCTTGCCACTACAAAAAGGGCTGCTACAAACATTTTGCATATGTGGGTCCCTTTTCCTCTTTTAAGATCTCTTTGGAATAAAAGCCCAGTGTTAACACTGCTGGATCAAAGGGTATGCACTATTTGATAACTTTTTGAGCATAATTCCAAATTGTTCTCTAGAATGGCTGGACAGTATGGGCAAGTATTTTTTTTTTAACAGTATTAAGTTTTAACTTAATTTTAAATTATCGACAGTATTGAGGTTCAAGACTTTTCCCTATACCTTTAGATTATTCTTTACTTCAGATAATTTGTGACACAATCCCTCAAAAGCCTTCATAACTGTATCACCTCCAGCATTAGTCGCCTCTATTTGCAGTTAGTTCTATGCATCAGCTTTTGTCATCTTTCTTTACTTTAGTGACTTATCTACTTTCTTTAATCACCCCTCAAGATTATCTTTATTTTCATTAACCTCTAGTTGAAATCTGACAGATTCTTCAGTTACAAATGTAGGCATTTTAGCATTATTCTGAAAAGGGATCTATAGACTTCACTAGACTCCCAAAGCTGTCTATAGCACACACAAAAAGATTAAAAACTTTGGCTCTAGAACTATGCAAATAAAGTAACTAAAGTGTCCATATCTTTCTTTTCTTTTTTTTTTTTTTTTTTAAAAGCCCTTCATTTTATTTTATTTATTTATTTATTTTTTTTTTATTTAATAGCCTTTAATTTACAGGATATATACATGGGTAACTTTACAGATTAAAATTGCCAAACCTCTTTGTTCCAATTTTTCACCTCTTACCCCCCCCACCCCCTCCCCTAAATGGCAGGATGACCAGTAGATGTTAAATATATTAAAATATAACTTAGATAGTGTCCATATCTTTCAACCCAGAGATTCTACTACTCGATACAGATACCAAAGAGTTCATTGAGAAGAAGGAAGTTTGCATATACACCACAGTATTTATAGAAGTACTTTCTGTGGCAGGAAAAAACTGGAAACAAAGAAGATTCCTGTTGATTGGAAAGTGGTTAAGTAAATTGTGGTACAGGAATGTAATGGAATATTACCGTGCTATAAGAAGTGATAGATATGATGAACACAGAGAAGCATGGAAAGGCATACATGAACTGATACAAACTGAAGAAGTAGAGCCAAGAAAACAATAAAACACAGTAGCTGTAACAATATAAATTGAAAGAACCATAATATAATTAAAAAATTAATGTTGCAAAATTATAAACAGGCATGACCTCAAAGAAGAGATATGAGAAACCTCTTCTCAGTCCCCCTCCCTGACTCCTTTGCATGGATAGAAGTCCAGGAATGTGGAGAATTGCATATATGTTCTGTGTTTTCTAGGGCCCCCACACTAAATTTCATTGGTAGGTTTTTGTGTTTCTGAAATTGATGAATAATAGGTGGATTTGAAAGTTGAAGCCTCTTTTTTCCCCCCATTCTTTCTTTGAATCCCCACTGCTTAGCACAGTAACTTGTGCGTAATAAATGAGCACTTTGCTTGTTTCCTGTTTGCTGTTGCCCTAAATATAACTTCCATTTGAAAAATCCAAAATGCTCAAACAGTTGCCAAGATGCTTATTTTCTTCAAATATACTTTTCATTGCTCCTGGCTTCTCTACAGGTTGGTGTCCAGTGAAAAAATAAAGGCTCCTTTTTGTAGTGGCTAAAAACTGGAAACTGAATGGATGTCCATCAGTTGGAGAATGGCTGAATAAATTGTGGTATATGAATATTATGGAATATTACTGTTCTGTAAGAAATGACCAACAGGATGATTTGAAAAACCTGAGGTCTTACAAACTGATGCTGAGGAAATGAGAGGACAGAGATCATTATATATTCAACAAAATACTATATGATGACCGTTCTGATGGACCAGGCCATCCTCAGCAACGAGATCAACCAAATCTTTTTCTAATGGAGCAGTAATGAATGAACTGATGCCAGAAAAATAATCGGGATGACTAAAACCATTACATTGAATTCTAATCCCTATATTTATACACCTGCATTTTTGATTTCCTTCACAAGTAATTGTACAATATTTGGTTGATTCTTTTTAAGAAAATGTTTTGGTCATGTATACTTATTGTGTATCTAAGTTATATTTTAATATATTTAAATCTACTGGTCCCGCCATCTAAGGGGGGGGGGGTAAGAGGTGAAAATTGAACAAGAGGTTGGGCAATTGTTAATGCTGTAAAGTTACCCATGTATATATCCTGTAAATAAAAGGCTATTAAATAAAAAAAAAAATAAAATAAAATTTAAAAAAAAAAAAAAAGGCTCAATTTTTTTTTCTCCTGTTGCTGTGTGGCATCTGCCACCTTGTGGAGAACATGTCAAGATTACTTTGAGTGTTTCATTTCATCAAAGAGGTATCCAACAATTTAACAAACATATTCTGATCACCTATATGTGCAAAACACTGTACTAAGTACTGGTTCCTGCCAAGACAGCTGTGAATGAATACTATTAAGTGAATGATATTTTCTTATTGATTCACATTAAAAATTGGAGTTGTCTTCTAGTGGCAGGAAGGGGAAGCAATTGGCCTCTGCAATAATAAAAAGAACTCAGAAAATCCTTTAAAAATGATTTTTTGAAAGAAAAATTGATAATTTTCTTAAAGTAATGATTTTTTGTTTATCTGGACCAGTGATTTCATCAATATGGGGGATTTCCTGGTGTGAAAACTCCTTCTACTTCTTAAGAGAGTTATCTGAGGAACTGAGATGTTGAAAAACTGGCTCATGGTTAAATGGTCAGTATGTGTCATGGAGAGGACTTGAACGCAAGTCTTACCGAGTCCAGAACTGATCCTCTACTACTTCATGCTGCCTCGTTAAATATTTCTTTCCTCCCAATAGCTCAAGCATCATCTTCTTCAGAAAACTCAATCTGATCCTCCCATTTGCTAGTTATCTTCTGTCATAACCTTGAAATTAACTATTTCTTCCCTAAGAACTACCTTGTAATTCATTACTCTGCATTGATTTTCTTTATATTTATTCTATACATAGTTAAAGGTATACTATATTTATTTATCTCTCTTATTACAATGTAAACTCTTTGCATATAGGGATTGTTTCAATCTTTGTATTTCTGTCCCAATACTTGAATCATAACAGGCACTTAATAAATGGTCACTGACTTATTGATTTTTGAATAATACATAACATGAAAATGTTAACATAAAATACATATATATTTTGGTATTATTTTATTTTTTCTAATTACACGTAGAGACAATTTTAATATTCATTTTTTTTTATTTAATAGCTTTTTATTTACAGGATATATACATGGGTAACTTTACAGGATTAACAATTGCCAAACCTCTTGTTCTAATTTTTCACCTCTTACCCCCCAGATGGCAGGATGACCAGTAGATGTTAAATATTTAATATTCATTTTTAATAAATTTTGAGTTCAGAATTTCTTCCCTTTTGCCTCCTCCCTTCCTAAAATGATAAGCAACTTGATATAGGCCATATAAGCACAATTATATACAACATATTTCTATATTAGTTATGTTGTAAAACAAGAATCAGACCAAAAGAAAAAAAAATAAAGAAAATGAAAATAATATGCTGCAATCTGTATTCAGACTACATCAGTTCTATCTGTGGATGTGGATAGCATCTATCATGAGTATTTTGGAATTGTCTTTGATCTTTTTACGTGTAATTGGGAAAAATATTAAATAAATTGACAATTTTTTTTAAAAGAAATAAAAGGAGAGCCACTAAGCAGTTTTCCAGAGCAAACTACTTCTATTTCTGTTCTTGGGTACTTCTGCTTCGCCTTGGCATGCAACTATGTATGTCTAAATCAGTCAAACCTGCATCAATCCGGAGAAAGGGACTCCCGTCTCACCCTCATCAGCCTTCTATATAATGTGTTCTTCTGGGTATTGCTGAATTCAAATAAAATCAAGGAGATGTAAAGATTAAAAAAAAAATTAAATAGGTATTGTCTTGGATCATTATATTGCTAAGAACATCTAAGTTTTTTTTACAATTGATTATTGCCTAGTTGCAGTTACTATGCACAATGTTCTGCTGGTTCTGTTCACTTCACTTCATACATACATATTTGATTGTGTCTATATCCCTGATCCCCACACTTGTAAAAGATGACCTGATTTTCCATAGGACTGAGAAGATTCAAATCAATCAAATCACAATCCCTCAATTTTCTTCCATTCTTCAGACTTCTGCATTCTCTTTTCTTCTTTCCTTTGTTTATAAAAGAAAACATTCTTCTCTAAGGCTTTGACTCTCTCCTTCTACCTATTGTAGCAATCATCTCTTCTCTCTCATCCATCTTTTGTAGATTGTGTATTCTATTCTGTCTTCTAAGCAGTAATATAGCTTAGCTCTGTTTAGTTATTTTTAAGAAATCTTCATTTATAGGTTGACAGAAATTGGGCTAAACCACATATTCAGTTGGATATATGTCAACTCAATTAGATGGTTCTATAATCTTACAACCTTGGGGCAACTAGACAACTCAGTAGATAAGAATCAGGAAAACCCAAGTTTAAATTTGGCCTTAGATTTGTATTAGCAGTGTGACCCTGGACAAGTCACTTACTTAAATTAACCTTAATCTACTGGAGAAGGAACCGGCAAATTACTCCAATATTTTTCCAAAAACAACCAATCAACCAATATGGTCTAGAGTAAAGGTTTGATACAGTAATTTCTTTCTGACTAGCTGTCCAAACCCTTTACTTTGTGTGAGCTGAGAGCTCTGGAAACTGCCTCTCCTGAATCAGTTACCCCAAGGTTTGCTGTCCTGGTTTGCTGGGGAAGGGCTTATGGCCTGTGGCCTGTGGCCTGTGTGGTCTATATTCCACTCTCATATTAGTAAGACTCTTCTTGTTGACCTCCTAAATTGTCTTGAGATGGAAAATTATTTCATCCCATTCTTTTGTTGGTTCTGCCATTCCAGAATTCATCTTGGGCTATTATTTTAAAGTTGTCTGTAGGGAAACTTGGGAGAGTTCAGGAAAATCTCTTTACTTTGCCATTTTGGCTCCATTCTTACTTCAGAACATGAAATTTTTAAAAATTAATGTTTAAAACTTGTCTTACATGTAATTGAAAAGGTAAAATGTAAAAATAAAAATATAATTGGGAAATGTTTATCAAAATAAATAAAAATACAGTACAACAGAGGTGGGGAAAACCTTTAAATAAATTCCAAGGTTCTGTCCTAGAAGGTCTCTTCTTTTCTCTCCAACACTTTATCTCATCTTTATTTGTGTAAATAATTTAGTTTTTTTTGTTTTAATTGCCTTTAACTACATAATTTACAATGCTCTTTTAGTTTTTTTTTTTTTAATCCAACTAATTGAAATGATTAATAGCTATAGTAAGGTTATAGAGTTCAAAATAAAACCTTAAAAATCATCAACATTTCATTTCTATTTCTAACAAATCAGTTCCAAAAACCTTGCAAAATACATAAAATATCTGGCACTTAATCTATCAAGATCCACATAACATTTATTGAAATATATCTACAAAATACCAATGACAGATATTAGATTATCATGCATGTAAAATTATGTCATATGTATACATATATTCATATGTTTGTTTATATACTTTAAACACATATGCAGATATATAGTTGGATACTATGGAAAAATTATTGAACAACAAAATATATTTCTTTATGTGCATTGCTGTTGTTCAATTGTATACCACTCTTCAGACCCCCATTTGGTGTTTTCTTGGCAAAGATACTAGAGTGATTTGCCATTTCCCTCTCCAGCTCATTTGATAAATGAGGAACTGAGGCAAACAGAGTTAAGTGACTTGCCCAGGGTCACATAGCTAGCAAATATCTGAAGACAGATTTGAACTCACAAAGATGAGTTTTCCTGACTCCACGCTCATGACCTAGCTGCCCTGATAAAGATATCTGAGGATCAAATCCATATCCTGTTTTTTTAATGGCCCCAGCCAGCTAGCATTACCTTTTTTATAAGCAAACAATTTTCCAGAAATCTCTTTTTGGCATCTGCATCCTCACTCTGAATACTGATCAGAGTGCTGTTCCAAAGTAGATGAGTCTTCTGTGGTTTCCCTTATGAACCTCAAAGATAAAAAGCACTAAACAAAAAAGCAGCATTTACACCTGAAAACATAAAAGAGCTCTTCTTTAATATGATCAATGTTTATTGTGAGTTCTAATTTCTTCCTCTGAAAATTGTTTGGTTATATCCTTTGATTATTTGAATGTTGGTGAAAGGTTCTTGTTCATATAAATTAAAATTAGTTCTTTATATCTTTTAGATATAGGACCTTCAGCAGAGAAACTTTATGTAATTTTTTTTCTTACTTAACCTCTAATTATAATCTTATTGGTTTTATTTGTACAACTTTTCAATTTTATGTAATCAGAATTGGTATTTTTGTCTTCTGAGATTTTCCCTATTCCTTGTTTGGTCATGAATTCTTCCCTGCCCATAATTGCAAAAGACATTTTCTTCGCTGACCCTCTAATTTATTTATTTTATGACCTTTTATATCTATCCTGTATCCCTTTGGAGCTTATCTTGGTAGAATATATTTTCATACAATAATAAAAAATTATTTATGCTGGAATGTACCAAATTTCTTCCAGACTGATTAAAATTCTTGACCTTTTGTTGTTCCTAATCAATTTCATTATTATTATTCATAGCTTTATAAAGTAATCCTTTGGTGCTTTGATATGGAACTTAAGTATTGACATAGCCTACCTAATTAAGAAATAAATATTTCTTGAATTATTTAGGCTTATTTTTACAGAGAGTATTTTGTAAATGTATTCCCATGATTCCTATTTGTATCTTGGTGGGTAAATCTCTGGAGGTAAAATAGGAACCACAATTATGTTGCAATAGCTTGAAGGACTAATTCCTCCATCACATGATGGCCTAAAACAAGAAAATCCCCAGCTTTTATGCCAGGATGTACAGTAAATGAATCATCTATCATTCGCTACTGTAACAACTTCTTGAGGTCCTTGGCTAAGACACTCTGCAGTTTTATCTAAAAGGATTTTTTTTCACATTGATAAACATACTTTGTCTCTTCCTCTTCTCTCCTGCCCTTGAAAAGAAAATGTTTTCTTATTCTGATAATAAATCCTATGAGTTACATTACAAATATTTCCCTTTTCTCCCTTCACTAATCCCTGTCTTTATTTACACATCTGTATCCTGTGAAATGCTTTACTCTATTGCTCCAGAATACTATTGGTTGGATGCATTCATAGCATTAAAATAAATCTCTTTGCTTTCAGTTCACCCTCCTATCTTTGACCTACAGTCATTGGATTCCTGCTGATAGATATGCCTCTTCCAAGAAAACTCATTCCTTTTGTTTGAGAAAAATTTCTAGACAGATCTTTAGTATGATCAATATCACTAAGGGCTATCACTCTCTGCAGTATAAAGAAGGAAAAAACCAGAAGATGGCTTCTTTTCACTGTTTCTTGGCCTTAGAAATAAAATAAGAAAACAAAATCAAGGGTGCAAAGAGGAGATAGTTATCCTTATTTGAAGGTGATATGGTATAATATTTAGAAGATGTGAGAGAATTAGTAAAAAAAAAAAAAAAAAAAAAACAAAAACAAAAACAAAAAGACAACTAATTAAAATGATTAATAGCTATAGTAAGGTTATAGAGTTCAAAATAAATCCTTAAAAATCATCATTTCATTTCTATTTCTAACAGATCAGTTCCAAAAACCTTGCAAAATACATAAAATATCTGGCACTTAATCTATCAAGATGCACATAACATTAATTGAAATATATCTACAAAATACCAACGACAGATATTAGATTATCATGAATGTAAAATTGTCATATGTATACATATATTCATATGTTTGTTTATATATTTTAAATACATATGCAGATATATAGTTGGATATTATGGAAAAAATTATTGAACAACAACAAAATATATACCTTTATATGCATTGCTGTTGTTCAATTGTATACCACTCTTCAGACCCCCATTTGGTGTTTTCTTGGCAAAGATACTAGAGTGATTTGCCATTTCCCTCTCCAGCTCATTTGATAGATGAGGAACTGAGGCAAACAGAGTTAAGTGACTTGCCCAGGGTCACATAACTAGCAAATATCTGAAGACAGATTTGAACTCACAAAGATGAGTTTTCCTGACTCCAAGCTCATGACCTAGCTGCCCTGATAAAGACATCTGAAGGTCAAATCCATATCCTGTTTTTTTAATGGTCCCAGGCAGCTAACAATGGCTTCTACGTTCTTAATTACAATAAAACTTTATTGTAAAATGTAAAAACTATAGGTCCTAGGCCTTTTGAAAGTCACTGATCTACCTATAATTTGCTAACTTCTAGAGCATCACAACTACCAGTAGGAAAGAGAAGCATTCAGTCATCTGGTTGTTTTGCTTGTATGGTGCCAAATAACTAGTTTATTTTAATTCATCTTAACTATTGGATATATGTTGTTTCTGTTGTTATGGAATTGACTGATTAATCTTGCTGTCTGGGCAGGAAGACACTTGGCCCATTTTTTAACCCAGAGAGTCAAATATATTATATCAGAGTATTTATTCAATCCATCTGTAATTAGACACTTGGGAATGGATAAAGTTTTAGACAATAAATAACTGTTTTATTGCCCCCCTTCACAAATTTTGACTATGTAATATATTTAATTTTTTTTCATAAAATAGAGAACTATGATCTCTTAAAACAAAAGAGCTTAGAATTGTATATGATCATTTAACTTCCTTCCTATATTTGAATAAAGCAGCTAAATGGCACCATGGTACACAGAGTGCCAGGCTTGTAGTCAAAAAGACTCATCTTTGTGAGTTCAAATCTCAAAACTCAGAGAGTTACTAACTACATGACCCTGGGCAAGTCACTTAACCCTGTTTGTCTCTGTTTCCTCTTCTATAAAATGAGCTAGAGAAGGAATGACAAACTATTCCAATATCTTTGCCAAGAAAACCCCAAATTAAATCACATAGAGTCAGCTATGACTGAAAAAACACTGAATAACAATAAGCACACAGAAGAAAACCACATCAAGGCAATATGGCATAGTAGACTATTGCTTGTGGAGTCAGAGAGCCTGAGTTCATATCCTGCCTCTGCTATTTGCAGAGACCTTAAACAAGTTACTTGACTTCCTGGGGCTCAGTTTCCTCATCTGTAAAATAAAGGGCATGGATCTGGTAGTCTTTCAGCTCCCTTCCTAGCTCTAGATCTATAATCCTATACAGTGGAGCTATGTGTGAAGCAGTATCAAGTGAGAACAAAACAAATGGACTATTCAGTCAGTCACATCAGCACAAAACTAAAACCAAACCCAAACCCAACATAAAAATGATAAATCTGTGGAACTATTTAGATAGTACATAGCTTTTAAAATTTTAAAACTTTTTAATTCAGTGCTTTAACCTCATTGAGTCATAATAGGAATCAATGACTTGATTTTAATATCTATAATTTGGCATGTATGCCAAGGCACAACTGAAAGTTATCTTTAATCCCATGTCCTTATAGTGCAGGATCCCAGGAGACCATTGTGTTTAGATTAGATTTTTTTAGAAGAAAATAACAAATTGGATGATAAAAGGAAATGAAACAGTTACATTACACCATATGTCTCAGGAGAAAATAATTATGTTTGAATAATTAAAGAGATTTCAAGCAGAACAAAGGTTATAATAAATTGTTCAATTGCTCCAGAAGTTATAAGTAGGAACAATAGGTAGAGGTTGAAGAGCAGATTTCCTTTTTGACTTAAGGAAACATTTCTTAATCATTGTACATTTCTAAGAGTGAGATGGTTTGGAAGGTAGTGAAAATCCCACCAATGGAGGTTTTCAAGTGGATGCTGGTTAACAAGTTGTAGAGAATAATTTTAAATGATGATACTGAGGTTAAGGCTGAATTTGATGAATCTTAATTCTGAAACTCTATGATGTCCACTGTGGGGCATCCTTTCTCTAAGAAATAATTCAGTGGCTAGAATTAAAATCAAAAGCTTTATGCTAGAGCTGAACATAGCTTTATCATCATATAACTCTTCTAATTCTAACACAGACCTTGACTCTGGAGCAATATGGTCCTAGGACCACAACCAGCATTCTCCACTTAAGACACAACAGGAAAGAGACCTTCCCAGTAATGTCTCCCTCTAGGCTCTTGGTATGCACAATCACTATGAGCTCTAGATACATTCTACTCTCTATAAACTGGTCTGATTTATGACACATCAAATTCCTCCATCCATTTTTAATTCTCACATTTGGTGGCAAATGCTTTTCTCATTGAGTAATTCTGTAGTAAATAGACTTCCATATTAGGAAAAGAAAAGGAAAAAAACCCACAAAACTTACGTATTCAAATAATACTTATTGATGTGTATTCCATATAGTAAACTAATTATCTAGAAAGGATATTCTATATTTGATATATTTATTGAAAGGTATTTTATATAGTTAACTGAAGCTAGGAAGGATATTCCATGTATTTATTGAAGGATATTTTACATAACCAACTGAAATTATAGTAAAACTAAAGAGATGTGCTGTAAATCTTCAAATCAAATTAGTGATTTTCACAATAGATCTGACAACTATGCCCTTCTCATCCTTTCTTAACTGGAATATTTTAAGTGTCCTCCATTTACTGAAAGATTGGGACAAACAGGAAAGGGAGAAGCCATATACTTTTACTGTGATTGGTCAATCTTATTTTTCTTACATTAACTTCTCAGGGAAAATTGTGACAAGTCTATAATATAATATAATAGCAGAGAGAAGGCACCAATATTAAGGGGGACCAAGAAGGGCAGCTTGTAGAAGGTGGAATTTTAACGAGGGTTTAAAGGAAGCTAGAAAGTAGAAAAGAAGATGGAGAAAATTCCAGGCATGGAAGACAACCATAAAATTCTCAATTCTGGGTTAGCCAACCATGTAACCTCAGCCATCCTCCTTGGAGAAAAGGAAGGTACTTTTTCCAATAACATTTTGTGAAAATAGACAGTTCCTATCACTGTTTTTACTGATAAAGAAGTTAAAATATAGAGAGATAAGAAGAATTGGTCAAGATCATAGAGCATCGTTCTTGTTTCATTTTTTAAAATATTAGAATCATTTTCTTTAGTAATTTAATTCTATATTGCTGCTGGCATTTTGAAAACAATGTCCTCACTTAGATTACAATCTGGTTGTTATTGTTCTTAATACCTCTCTTGGGTATATTGGAGTGTAAGCACAATTTTAAGTGACAGATATTTTTAAAAATATATCACCTAAGTTCAAACAATACTGACATGACCACAGAGAATATGATATCGTCAAAGTTGCCCTACAGGGAAAGAAAGATTAATAACAAAATAATAATAGTAGTAATAATAACAATGGGCAGCTGGATGGATAGATTGCCACATCTGGAATTAGGAAAATTCATCTTGCGTTCAAATCTAACCTTAGGCAGTTACTAGCTATGTGATCCTCTTCAAGTATCTTTTTGCCTCGAGTAAACTGTTTGCCTCAGTTTCCTCATATGTAAAATGAGCTAGAGAAGGAAATGGCAAATCAGTCCAGTATCTTTGCTAAAAAAAAAAAAAACAAACAAAAAACCCCAAATGGGGTCGCAAATACTTTGACAGGTCTGAAATAATTGGACAACAAACACTATCCTTCATCCTTGACCTCTCAGAGAGCCAGCCCATACAATGACAAAAAAAAAAATTTTAGGATAAAAAAGCCCCAAAACATGAACAATGTACGAGATTTTTCACCTCTACAAAGGGATGAGTTGAAAATATCCTCTCTTATCTCTTCTGTAGAGCCATGATTGTTTTTTGTAATTTTTTATTCAACATTTTTGGTGAAGGTATTGAAAGCTATCCCTAGACAGGATAAAGATGTTCTCCATATAGACTTCAGGAGTATTAAAGATCATATGGTAAAAGACAGACTATGAGAAGCAAGGGTAAGATTGATGTAAGGCAATGAAATGTAAGGGAGAAGCCCTTGCAGGGATAATGAAGAATTCCATATTTTGGAAGGGATTCCAAGACTTTAAGCAATTCAAATTGTATATGAAGATACCAACAAAGACAATGAACTTGACCCTACAACACAGATTGTATCGTGATCTTATCCCTCAGCTACTTATTTTGCATAAAATCAAATGCCTCCCACTTCTGTCTTGGAAATCTAACAAGATGGTCACAATAATTTAGAGTAGGGTCCCTCCTTGAGGCAACTTAGCTCTGAACTAGGAAGAAATTTTGAACAGAAAATAAAATAAAATGTCTCCTTCCTGCCTAAGAGGGATTAAAGCTTCAGAGTTAAACCCCTGAGGGAGCGGAACTAGAAATGCTTTCGCCATTTTTAGGCTAAGGACCTCTGATATAATGTATCAGACAGGAAGTGAGGAAAGGGAAAACAAGGAGATAAACATCTATATATCACTTACTTTGTGCCAGAAGTATTGTAGGATCATATTAGCTTCTTTTTATTTAATAATTCCTCCTATTTCAGATCTGGGTTCCTTCAATGAAGCACTCCACCCTTACTTATGGTAACTATACTAACATATTTCCCAGATTTCTATTGAGTCTCTTTCAGCTATGGTCTTATAAATCTGAAGAGAACCTCTATAGAATTTTAAGCCGTTGATTATGCTGATCACCCTCTCTCATTGAATAAAGACAGTCTACAAATACAATTTAGCAAAATATATATTTCAAAGACAATACTGATTTACTATCTATGTTTGCACATCTTTTATACTCTAATTAGGATCAAATTCATACAAACACTGTGGAGGCAAGGTAATTTAGCCACTTTCCTAATAAAAGTAGTAATTAGGACAAGTGAATAGATAAAAGGATCCTGATTTTATTTTTTACAACTTATAATCCTACTTCTAGTAAGAGCAGGGTTATTAGCGATTTATGATGGCATTTTAAGATTTCAAAAGATGAAAGTATTATTATAGTCATATGACTGAGAAAACAAAAGATGCTATTGAATCTATTGTTTATTAATTTTTAAAGGTATTTGACTCAATAGAACAAAACGTGGCCTTAAAGACTTTCCTCATATAAAGTTGTCTCCTACGCATATGTTAAAATTACATAAAATTCTATGACAGATGCAACTGCAGAGATAATTTTCTTCAACAACCAACTGAATACTGACATCAAACCAGGCATAAAACTGGGAGACATATGTTCACCTAAGGTGTTCACCAGTTTTATGGAAGATTTTCTGCACAGAATACAAAAAAAAGGCTTCCTTACTAATGTTTCAAATATTCCTATTCCAAGATAAGCTTGTACAATTTGCATCAAATCGCAGGATCAAAGCCTCCCCATGAAATCCACTGTAACTAAAAAAAGAGATTAGTTTAGCCATCTACTGTGAAAAAACAAAGTAGATTTACAACAATACATGTTACTTGCCTGACATGCAATTGGAAAGCAGCTCATTGAGAAATGTGGAAGGGTGTGTGTGTATGTATACATTCCATGATATAAATTCACCAATTAATTCTAATCTTATCTAAAATTAATCAGAATTATATTATAACTGAGAGACATTATAGCAAAGTACAAATATGTACAAGTTAGATATTCTATGACATCCATATGTATATATATATGTGTGTATAATATAATGTGTGTATAATATAAACATAAAGATATATCACATATTAGATAATATAATATAATATGCATATTGTAAAATATTTAATGTAATTACAAAGACTTATTTATATAAGATAATTAACTATATTAGTAAGGTGCTAATATATTTATATGTGTGTGTATTTGGTTCAGACCTATGAATTTCATTGGATAAGGAAATCTTGATGAGGAAACTGCAACTATTAAAGCAAATTGACATCTGATCTAAAAATTATAATCTTAGAAGATAACCTAGGTATTGAGAAATTAGGTACCTTGCCCAAGATCATATCAGAAGTACTCACCAGAAGTAGAACTTGAACTCAGGACTTCTTGATCTGGAGGCCAACTCTATTCATTATGTACACTGTCATTGCTATGTGTGTATGTATGTCTGTAAGTGCATGCATGTATATATTCATAGATGTATTTATAGATATTTACATGTATATGTAGGTACATATATACATACATGTAATTTTAAATAAATAATACAGATGGATAATGATTTGGGTACAGAATTAGGAAGCAGGAAGAGATTGGGTTTGATTACACTTAGAAAATTGCTCAGTACTTTGAATGATCCCGAACTGTTAACTGTCACAAAAGCCTAGCTTTTTTTAAAAAATTTTTTTGATACTTTTATTTTTCCCCAATTACATTTAAAACAATTTTTACATTTTTTTTAAACTTTGAGTTCTACATTTTCTCCCTTTCCCCCACCCCCATCCCTCATTAAGAAAGCATATATGAAGTTATGCAAAACATTTTCACAGAAGTCATGTTGTGAAAGAAAACATAGGTCTTCCCTTAAAAAAAAAATAAAGTGAGAAAGAGGGAGATAGGAAGAAGAAGAGGGAGAAAGGAAGGGAAAGGTAGAGGGAGAGGAAGAAAAAGTATGCTTGGATCTGCATTCACAATCAGTTCTTTCTCTGGGTTTGAATAGGATTTTTCATCATAACTCCTTCAGAATAGTAGTGGATCATTGTTTTGCTGAGAATAGCAAAGTTATTCACAACTGATCATCCCAGAATATTCTATTATTTTGTACGCAGTACATTTCACTTTCTTGAGTTCATGGAGGACTTTCCAGGTTTTTCTGTGAGCATTCTGCTCATCATTTCCCATAGAATAATAATATTCCATCATAATCGCTTTTCAAAATTTATTCAGCCATTCCCCAATTGATGAGCATCCCTTCAGTTTCCAATTTTTTACCCTTAGAAGAGAGCTGCTATAAATATTTTTGTATACATAGGTCCTCTTCCTTTTCTTTTAAATTTCTCTTGGGATTCATGCCTAATAGTGGTATTGTTAGGTCAAAGGATACGCACGATTCCATAGCTCTCTGAGCATATTTCATATCTTTTGATCATTTATCAATTGGGACACAAGTTCATCTCTTTAATACAAGTAGTCTCCAAGGGATGGAAGATGAATGAAATTATAAATAAACTGAAAAGCAAGAGAAAAATATATGTCAGGTGCATGGTCTGCCTTAGCATCTCACCTCAGTCCAGAAACATTTAATGAATGCACACCTATAGATTCTTTTTTGGAATAAGATAATGACAAGGGTAGTAATTGCCTACCTTACTTTTTTCTTTATGCTTGAGACACTAAAGCACAGTCTTTGGAATCAGTTGAGAGAGTCTGAGACTCTAAATTAACTAAAGGAAAATATCCAGCAGCTTGGATGGATCCTCCATAGATGACAATGGAAAAACAATGTTAAGAATTTCACTGGATAGAAAGGTGGATTGCAATTTATATCTGTAGATGTAATGCTTGGATTGAATCTAATAGATAACATTAAATAGGAATAAATGAATTCAAATTTCATACTCGGATTCAGAAAGTTAGCTTCATAAGAATAACCTAAACTTCTGTCTAGACAGAAGTTCCTCTGAAAATGAATCAGAAGTTGTAGAGGTTTGCAAGTTCAATATGGTGGCCAGGAAAAGTAAAATATTAAACCTAATAATATGCATACTTGCACTGTTGAAATCACAAAATCATTTAAATGTGATGAGTTCATGTATTTGTATTTAATTATATTATTGAAATTCCTTATTATTAAAGTTCACTAATTTAAGCTACCTCTGATGAAGTCCTACTCATTATAGAATTGAAATGGCCCTGGCTTCTTGAAAGATGTGCTGAGAGACCTATCAAGCTCTTCTACTAAAAGATGGTTGTAGTTTGTATCAGCTCTGATGGAGATGAATCACTGGATTTTGGAGTTATTTGTAATATAAAGATATAAAGAACCAGATTTATTCTCCTAGTATTAAGAATTTTCAGATGAGGAAATTTTCTCTAGCAATGATGATTGATACTTGCTTTGTTTTGATCATCTTAGAGGGTTTCCTAAAGTAATAAAAGGTGAAGTATTTAATGTGTAGTCACATAGCCAGTATATGATGGTAGCAGGACTAGGACCCACATTGTTTTAGTTCTGAGGCCAGCTTTCTATCCACTGTGTCATGCTGCCTCTAATTTGTAATATAATAGTGACTAATTGGAGGCAAAGGTACAATTAGCTGGTGAAAAGTATGAATTCTGGAACTATGTTGAATAAATTCAGGTTTTAAAAAGTCTTCTAATAAATGATTCATTTGTAATGAGTATCACCAATAGCCATGTGGATAATTTATTAAAATTCTTTTAAAAAAATAAAAATTATGTGATGTAGCCTTATTTTTTATAAATACCTCAAAAAAAAACTTTAGCCCCATCAAATTTAATTGTCATCAATTATGAAATAATAGAACCCATGGAATGCTAAAATTGTCAGAGCCAGAAGAAACCTTTTATGAACATCTAGCCTGGAATGTTGTAGAGGGATTTCACACTCCTGCCTGGGCTTGGATTTACTGATGGTTCAGGTCCTTACCAACTCAAGGGGATTGACCACTTTTTCAGTTCAATTCTCTTTTATACTATAACATACTATAACAGTATTTTATTCAACAGTAATTAAATTAGCTTTCATGTAGAAAAATTAGAGTAGAATAGATGGTCCATTTATGAAATTTACATAAATTTCTAGCATTGAAAAAGACTTTGTAGGTTATCCATTCTATGAAGTCTTTTTCAATGCTAGAAAATCCTTGACAGCCTGGAATGTTGGATTGAATCTAATAGATAACATTAAATTAGAATAAATGAATCCAAGTTTCATACTTGAATTCAGAAAGTTAGTTTCATAAGAATAAGATAACAATGCTCTGTCTAGACAATTCCTCTGAAAATGAATTGGAAGTTATAGAGGTTTTCAAGTTCAATATAAGTAATGAATATAATATGGTGGCCAGGAAAGGTAAAATATTAAACCTAATAATATGCATTAAGGATAATATAGGGTCCTTGTCTAGAGCAGTGACATTGCCAAATTCTGGAATATTGTATTGATTGTTACGGTTATCACATTTTGGGAAGGACTAGTTGATTGGTTGTCCTTTGTTCTCAAAAATAACTAAAATGACATCATTTAAGTTGGAGTCACATGTCATGGGCCAGAACTATGTACTTGAAACAAGGATTCTTACAAGGTTCTAAGTGGAACTGATGGTTATCTAGTTTAGCATGGTGATTAATAGTTCAGTATGATTGATTTAATCTTACAACAAATAATGGTTCCCTAGTGATATAATGATTGACTTATACTCAGTATACTGTAAATGACCTAATTATAATAGAGCATATAAATTGGGACAAACTCAGCCAGTGCGGACTGAGACAGATTTATTCCATTTCCCACCTTTGTGGTGGCTGGAGGCTGAGTACAAGCCCTTGGACTCAGAGATTCACTTCGTCTCACACCACTGTAATGGCTGGCCTGTCCTCCTGCATTTCCTCCACTGAGATCAAGCTAGCCTGGGCCCCAGGCAAGGAGACAATAAAGAATTTGGACTTTAACATCTGGCTGTTCTTGTGGTGATTACTCTATTGAGACAAAGGCTGGTCCCAAGAACTCCAGAGTTACTCACAGAGTAACCAACTAGGGTCGATGAGACCAAATCAAACTCAGAAGGCTCTACCACAGATCAAGTCCTAATAATCCACATAAATTTGCTCATCTTATATACTACAATTCTTTTTGGCTCACATAGCGTGGTGCCTTCATTGCTGCTGTGCTTCACATTGGAAGATTCTTTGCCAGTGTCTCCCATGTCATGCCATTGATTCCCAAGTTCTAAATAGGAAGGATATTTATAAACTAGAGAAGATCCAGAGGAGGGAAACCAGAGTGGTGTATGGGCATCAGTGTAAGGAATTGGTGATATTAAGCTTAAAGAAGAATGAACTTAGATGGGACATTATAACTATCTCTAAATAGATAAAAGATTATCTGGTAGAAGAGTAGATAATACTTTTTCTGATTGACCAAAGTAAAAAAAAAAAAAGTGGTCAAAACAATTACAAATGTTTCAAAATGGAGGGCAACAAGGCCATCCCCTCATTGAAGGTCTTCAATCAGAGACTGCATAATTCTTCATCAATCATGTTTAAAAGGAGATTCTTGTTCACTTAGTAGTTGGATGATCTTTAGGCCCTCAAAAATCTCATAATTCCATGATTCTGTGATATGAAGATTGGCTAGGTAAAGCAATGATGGGCTTGGAGTCATTAAGAGCTAAGTTAAATTTTGCCTCCAATATATACCAGCTATGTAATCCTGGACAAATCATTTAACTTTTTTCAGTCTAGTTCCTCATTTATGGAATGAGAAGGTTGGATTCAATGACTTCTAATGTTCCTTCCATCTATATTAGCTATATAATATATAATATCTATATCTATATATCTATAATAAATCTAGAAATAATAATATAACATTATAATAAAAAATAATAAAATATTATAAATAAAATATAACATAATTTGTAAATTAATTAATAATTAATGACAATATAATATTGATTAATGATTTGATAAATTATTGTTATAATTTATAAAATAAATAAAATATATTATAAATAATATAATATTATAATAATAAATAATACTAAATCTATAATAAATATATCTATATATAATATCTAATATCTTCCATCTATAATAAATCACCATGGTCATGGGTCACTATAAAACCATCTATTTTCAAATAATTTTCATACTGACAAACACTTATTTCCTTTAATATTTTAATTTTAAAATATTTTGATATGATCAAATTAGATCTTTTTAAGGAATTAGACTAATATATTGATGAAAAGAGTGTGGGAGATATTATCTTTCACAGCCTTCATTGGAGAAAAGGGATTAGTTAGCATGGTACTGAACTATAAAACTGTGTCAACCAGAAAAGAGGGCAGATAAAGTGACTGAACTATAAAAATGTTAACAACAGATTATCCATTTCTGAAGTATGAAAGAATCCTTTGAGTGAATCAGAAAAGAAGCAATGCTGGAGGATGGAAGTGACATTAAAACTTAGTCCAGTGAGTCTAGAAGACAGACTCAAAGGAGGAACCAGGTCTTTTCAGAATTAATAAAAGACTCCTAGAGTTGGTTGAAAAAAAAAAAAAGCCAAATGGAGTTGGGAGAATCCAAATACAAGCAGAGACAGAAAAGGGTCTGGGCCCTGGTAATGATGTTACTTGGACCAAACATAAAGAATGTCAATGTATTGTTGAAATGAAAAGTAAATTATCCTGTAAATTTATTTTTTTTCCTTTTTTCTTCCCTTTTATAGAGATGGTTATCATCAAAAATAAATAGGCATGTATATGTAAATTTATTCTATTTATCAATTCTTTCTTTAGATGAATGTGGTATCTTTCTTCATATGTCCTTTGTAATTAACTTGTGTATTTATAATAATCAAAATGGCTAGGTCTTTTTTAAATGCCTTCAACCACAAACCTTTTCTGCTTTGGACATACTTCATTAAGTATGAATAAGAAATGAAGTTGGGGGGTAAATACCACAAAAGAAAAGAAAAAGATCTAACCCAGAGGGGATTGTGATTTGTCTTTGTTTTGGGTTTTGGGTTTTTTGTTTTTTTTTTTTGGCCATAATGGCTTTCTCTGACTGGAGGATTAGAGAAAACATGGAGGGAAGGGAAATAAGCAAGTATATAGCACTGTGTTAAGTGTTTTGGAAATATTGTCCCATTATGTCTTCAGAACATTTGGGAGGTAGATGTTATTATCCTTATTTTACAGATGGAGAAACTGAGGCAAACAGGTCATACAGCTAGGAAGTGTCTAAAGCTAAATTTGAACTCAAGTCTTCCTGATCCTAGGCTCAGTGTTCTGTCCCCTATGTTACCTAGCAGCCACACACACAAAAAGAATAAAGATAACTATAGATTTTTTTGATACTATTTTATAGAGTGGAAAAGAAGTATTTATATCATGAATCTTCTGTAGGCAACTAGTTGGTAGTTGGAAGAGGGGCAGAAAGGAATGGTTGAACAATCCTAATCACTATCTCACTCTCCTGCTGCTAAATAAGGAAGCTTGATTTAATACATGACAAAAATATATTTAACAAATTGGGGATTTAATAGATACATGTATTCTCCCAAGTTTAAAACAAGTTTGGGTTGCAGCACTAGATAAGAACTTAGAAATGATAATACTAGGAACTTGTGTCTTCTCTTTGAAAATTATTTTCAAGTACCCACACATACAAAAATGTTTGTAGCAGCTCTCTTTGTGGTGGCAAAGAATTGGAAGTTGAGGGGAATGCTCATTAATTGGGGAATGGCTGAACATGATGGAATTCTATTGTTCTATAAGAAATGATGAGCAGGTGAATTTCAGAAAAACCTGGAGCGATTACATGAATTGATATTAAGCAAAATGAACAAAACCAGGGGAGAACATTATACACATAACAACAATATTATGTGATGATGAACTTTGATAGATTTAGCTCTTCTCAGCAATTATAATGATCTAAAACAATGCCAAAAGATCTACGATGGAAGATACTGTCCACATCTAGAAAAAAACAAAGACACTGAATGCAGATCAAAACATACTATTTTCACTTTTGTTGCTATATTTTTCATGGTTTCCCCCTTTTGTCTGATTCTTCTTTTATAACATGACTAATGTGGAAATGTGCTTACCAAGACTGTGCATGCATAATCTGTATAAGATTGCTTGCTATCTGGGGGAAGGGCAAAAAGGGGAGGAACAAAGAAATTGAAAATCAAAATCTTAAAAAAATTAATAAGTGAATATTTAAAACATTTTTTAAAAAGAAAATTGCTTTCCATGTACTTTGCATTTTAGTTCTATGTACATGTCATCACATCATTACCTGGAAACAAGCTCACTCAAAACTCTGATCAGCTGGAATAGCAGCCAAGCATGATCCAATTGGAAGAGATTCAAAAAGGTGCTACACTCAGAAAAACTTTCTGGTATGAAGTAAAGTGTAAAGATTTTATTTCAACTCTTTTAAGCTGATTTGAACAAACAATCCATAGAAGCTTCTATAGCAAAGTAGCTCAGTGGGTTGAGTTATGGCCCTCAAGTCAAGAAGACCCGAATTAAAATTTGGCTTCATATACTTCCTAGCTGTGATCTTGGGCAAGTCACTTAACCTAGGTCTGTATCAGTTTCCTCAGCACCTTCTTCCTTAGATTGTTGTAAGGAAAAAATGAGAAAACGTTTGTAAAATTCTTAGAAGAGTGCCTGGTACATAAAAAAATGCTATATTAATTCTTATTCCCTTATCCCTTCCTTTCCCCTTATTCAAAAACAAAATAAAAAAATGACTTGGATGCTTGGAAACAGCTTTAATATGGTTAAACTTCAAAAATTATAACTATATTTTGATCTTTAGCACTTGTAGTGATATAGGGATTTTGAGGTTTTACAAAATGATTTCCTCAAAAGATCCCAGGAAAGTAGAGGGTACATAAAGACAAGGGAGCATTTTGATTTCTCAGAATCACAGAACTTGGATTTGAGCTGATTTTCAAGGCCAAGTCTTCCTTGTTACAAAATTTGTACAATTTCCCAACACCAGTGCCTAGCTTGATTCTTTTTCCTCTGAAGCTGTCTCTCATGATTAGCAATATATTCCTTTATATGTAAGATATAGATAAAAATAAAGACGTAAAGAGAGAAAAGGGGTGGAGGGGAAAACATAGAGAGGGAGGAAGATGGAAAGAGAGACAGAAAGACAGAAATGGGAGAGAAGGAAAGGGAAAGAAAAAGGAAAAGGGAGAGAGAAGGGGAAGTAGGTAGGCGACTTCTTAGATCAGATCCCATGGATTCCGTGATCTAAATGTCCCCTATTTTTAAAAACTAGTTATACTGCATGGAATTCCATAAACAAGATTATATTCTTTAGTACTTAGACACTTTTCTTTCAAACTTTCTAGAAGCTTGACATTTTGGTTTCTATTTTATCTAATTTCTAAGTTTTATTAGATTTAACAGAACATTGCATAAAGAAAAGCAAGAGAATGAAGAGAAAAGAAACATTTTCTTCATTAGCAAAATGACTAGCAAATCAAGCAAGTAAAACTCCAAGAGAGAAAAATTCTGAACACAACAAAAGCTAAAGTGCTCCATACTTATTCTTTCTATGTTTTTGACATGAAGGAAAATTGTTTTAATTGAAATTAAATTAAATCATTTCATGAAGTTGACTCTAAATACATTGATGTTTCAGAGACAAAAATTTTATACTGAAATATATTTAGCTGGAGAAAATCCAAGGCTTCTTTGGGAGCTTTATGAGTATTTCCATTGTGCCTATTATCCTATGTGGTAATTGTTGCTATGTGGATAGTACAAAAAGGTTACATCCTGATTTAGTCAGCATTCTCTTTTTTTACAGCATTCTTGTGCCTATGTTCAGAGATCTATAGAGAAGCTCTGAAGAACCAAAGTCCCTGAGATATAAAAATTAATTCTTCAAGTTCTTTTGTTTTTCATTCTTACATTTCTAAAGCATTTCAAATTTTTCGTATTGTCCTCTTAATTAACAGGTTCTATGATCTTCATTTTACAAATGGAGAAATAAATAAACACATGGAAATAAAAATTAACTTGTCTCCAGATTTCCTAAGTAGTGTTAGCAAAGTTGAAAATAAGAAATTTGGTCTCCTGACTTCTATACACATTATCATTATATCAGAAACTGAGGATTAAATCAAATTAATTTTTCACAATACTTGCAGAAAACACAATGGTAAGTCAGCTGATTCAACAAGACAAACATATCTTCTTAAATTATTGATGACAAAGTCACCAAAATAACTTCATGGAGTCTGTCTCCAGATCTTTAAGCCATGAAAACTGGAATTCTGAAATGAAATGTTTCTTGAAATAATGAAAGATAATGACTTCCTGGCAGAGAGGTGAAAAGCTCCTAAGGCATACTACTGCCTACATTGTCTAACAAAGTTTCTCTGTTATAGCCATCAAATGAAGATAAAAAGCACCAGTGAAATTTTTTTTTAAATGATTGATCTGATCTGCAATAGCTCAGGGTAAACTTGCAGCAGGACTACAGGAATTATTAATATTTAACTACTGGTCCCAACATCACCCCACTGCACTGCTCCACAGCATTTTAATGAAGACCCTATTAAGAAGCCAGAAAGACCAGAAAATCCTTTCTTATTAAGGATATTACATTGATACTGACATAGTGATGCCAGTACCAAAAGAAATGTCATTGTACTCTGCCTGAATTATTCATTTTTTGTGCAATTTCTAGTGGATTTTGCCTTTTAAAACTCTACCACAATGAAGAGGTAAAATTGATGTATATATCTATTGCTAGATGAATGTAATATAATGTCATATAAGTTCAATTTCTTGAGGAAGAATATAATTTAATATATTTTAACATATTTAACATATATTGGATTACTTGCCATCTAGGGGAGGGACTGGGGGGAAGAAAGGAAAATTGGAACACAAAGTTTTGCAAAGGTCAAGGTTGAAAAATTATCCATGCATATGTTTTGAAAATAAAAAGCTTTAATAAAAAAATTTAGTTTAATTATATATGCTGAATAGTAGTACATATTCATTGGTCATTCTCTTGCAATTTGGTGAATCTTGCAATTCAGGTGAAACTACTCTTTCAGAAGTAATCAATGAATTCTTAATTGTTAGATCTAGTGATCTGTAAAGGGCTGAAACTCCAAGTAGGTACACTGGAATCAGACAACTGAGCACTTAAGGCTAATTGCCCACTGGACAATACTCTATTAGCATATGCTTGGAAAATGGCCCCGCCCACTATTCTGTGCTGGCTCAATCTTTTGGTGTATAATTGTACAAGGGATTGGGCCAGACAATCCAGACAAGCCAGAGTCATTTTTGTGCGGGAAGAGGAGAAGGCAGGCTGTGAAGAGCTTGTGTCCATTCCCTTCACTTCTACCCCTAAAGACCAAGAATAAAGACCAAGGACTTTTGCTTATCCTGACTCTGGCTGATTCTAAGGCATTCAGGGTGCTAACTTGGTTTTCACGTTTGGTGCCCAACGTGGGAACCAAGGACTCTAATTTCACTGAAAAAGTCCTCTGTGATCAGGAAATAGGGTGAGTATTTTAATAGACAAACAGGAAATTTACTTTGTTAAGGGCTAAACTAGTAACCTTTTCTAGCTGAAATGGGGAAGATATTAGGTAAAGATTCTCCCCCACCCCCACCCTGAGGGGGCAATATAGAAAGCATACTCAAGTTGATCAAGGGACAAAGCTTACTTGTGACTTGGGAGCAGATTGCTAGACTCTTGGGTATATTAGAACACATATCCCCTTGGTTCATAAAGGAAGAAAATAGGCAGATAATTGGAAGCTAGTAGGAGATCAACTATGGGAATACTACAATGATAAAGGTCCTTATCAATTTCCAAGGAAACATTCTATATATATAAAAAACATAATACAATTGGCCTGAAAGAATCCTCTAAGTTACAGAAAAAAGAAAAGTTTTAAGAACAGCCAGATGAGGAAGTGTGAGGAAAAAGAGGAAGACAAAAGACAGATTAATGACAATATCGTCAGAGGGCATGAGAACTTAAGTGATGTTAAAGGGCGTGGTGATTCTCCATCTCATAAGGCACCTTCAACTCCTCAGGTTATTGACATCCCCTCCCCCACCCCCATCAACTCCACCTTCTCGAATGGAGGGAGAAGGAGTAGTAGGAGGGGCAGTGGTCTCACCAGCACCTTCCCCCCAGCAATCACCCCCTCCTATGACTAGATTACAAAAGGCACTACTTAAAGCCACAGAAGGGCAGGATGTAGCTGATTTCCTGTGATTCAATAGTTTAACTCTTCAGGTCAAAAAAGTAGAAGATACAGCCCTTTTGATAGAGAAATCTTCAAAGACCTGAAAAAGACTTGCACTCTTTATGGGGCTACATCATCTTATGTTAAGATGTTATTACAGAATTTAGGTTATGAAGTCTTAATCCCTAGAGGACTGGAAATCTATAGCAAGGACATGCTTAGAACCTGGACAGAACTTGTTGTGGCTTTCTGAATATAGTGAGCTCTGTAGGATACAAGCCCAACAAAATAATCAAAGTGGAGTTAATCCTCCAATCACCTGTGACCAAGTAACAGTTGTAGGTTCTTGTTCAGACATTTCAGTACAGATTAATTACCCCATAGCAACATATGAGCAAATTGCTGCTGCTGCTATCAAAGCATGGGCTTTTCTCCCCAGTAAAAATGGCAAGGGTGAAGCCTTCACAAAAATTGCATAAGGGCCAAATGCACTCTGACTTCCATCTCCTACTCAATTGCCTCTTTGGGTTATAGACATTAAAGATTGTTTCTATTCTATCCCTCTAGATAAGGAGGATATGAAAAGATTTGCCTTTTCAGTGCCCAGTGTTAATTTAGCTGAGCCTTATAAAAGAGATGAATGGACAGTTTTGGCACAGGGAATGAAAAACAGCCCTACTATGTGTTAAATGTATGTTGCTGCTGCTCTTACTCCAGTAAGAAAAGCATTTCCAAAAGTTATGTTATTACATTACATGGATGATAAATTAGGATGTGCACCTGAGGAACAAATGTTAGAAGCATGTCTGCAAAAGACCATAGAAACACTAAGATACTACAAATTGCACATAGCTCCAGAAAAAATTCAAAGACATACTCCTTTTCAATATTTAGGATGTGAAGTATACCCTAAGGTGCTTACATTACAAAAACTTTCCTTAAGAATAGAGAAACTAAACACCTTAAATGACTTTCAGAAATTGATGAGATATAGATGCATCCAGTTTTAGGCTTGACTACCTATCAATTGCAACCATTATATGACATTTTAAGGGGAGACAGTGCTTTAAACTCACCATGCCAGCTTACAAAATAAGCTCAAGAGGCTTTGAGAGAAGTAAAACTGGCTTTATCCAATGTGTTTGAAAGAGTCACTCAAAAACCTTTGGAAATATCAGTTTTTGCCACACAAAAGGCACCCACACCAGTCCTTCATCAAGGAGACTTGATAGAGTGATAGAGTGAGTGAACCTCCCAGCACAAGTAGAACAAAGCCATACTCTTTAAGCAGTGCTTGTGGCTAGAATTTTATTAAAGGCCATTAAGCGAGCAATACAATTATCTGGGATAAGACCTGCCAAGATATATACGTTTTATACTAATGCACAAATTAATGTACTCTATGAAACCATCCCAGAATAGCAAATTTTATTGGCCCAGTTCCAAATTTTATACACCATTAAAGACAACCAGACTATTACAAGATTGGCAATGGATTCTTAAAAGAAAGGTTTCTAAAGTTCCTCTTAAAGGACCAACTATCTTTACAGATGCATCCAAACATACTATGTGCACTGTATACTCTTGTGACTTAACTATAAAGAGAGTAGTCAGAACTCCTTTTCGATCCACTCAGCAAAATGAATTGTATGCAATCATTCTCACTCTTACTTATTATATTATTAAATATAATATCTGATTCAGCCTATTCAGTAGGTGTGGTACAAAGAATTGCCACAGCCCAAATAAAATTTGTAGCCTCTAATATATATCAGCTTTTTAAGGCACTTCAAGAGCAAGTGAGAAAGCATCCTGGTAACATTTATATTTTATATGTGCATTCTCATAGTGGACTTCCAGGTCCTATTTTTGATGGTAATTCAAAGGCAGATAGCCTTCTAACCATTTTGGCCAATACTCCTTTATCAGGAAGCCCAAGAATTTCATTCTAAATATCATCAGGCTGGTTGAGCTAAACATAAAGTTTATAATTTGGGATAACAAGAGAGGAAGCTAGGAGCATAGTAAAAGCCTATACAGCGTGGCTTCCTTTCCACACTTCCCTCCAGGTTAGAACCCTTGTGGTTTGAGACCCAGTGAAATTTGGTAAATGGATTTGACCCATTATAAATCTTTTTGTCATCTGTCTTTTATCCTTTTCAGGATTCACTTTTGAAATACCAGTAGCAAAAGAGACAGCCTGAGTGGTCACTGAATTCCTTATACAAGCATATGTGTGCCATAAAAACAGATAATGGACCTGCATATACTTCTAAACATCTTGTACATTTTTGTGCACAGTATAAGATTTTACATACTACTGACATATCCTTTAATCCTCAAGGGCAGGCAATAGTAGAAAAGAGAAACAGAGACATCAAGATGCTCGTCCAAAAACAAAAGAAAGGGGGAGCCACGGGTAACCCTAGAGAACTTCTAAATCTAGCTGTTTAGAAAACTATTTGATTCTGCACACATACATTGTATCTAGGATATACTACGACATATTCAACATATATAGGACTGCTTGCCATCTAGGGGAGGGAGTGGAGGGTGGGAGGGAAAAATCAGAACAGAAGTGTGCAAGGGATAATGTTGTAAAAAAATTACCCTGGCATGGGTTCTGTCAATAAAAAGTTATAAAAAATAATAAAATAAAAAAAAGTAAATCTAGCTGTTTATACTATGAATTTCTTGATTTTTGACAAGATGCACTGGCTTCAGCAGAAAGGTTTTATAACCCACTGGAAGGGCAGTGTCCAGTGTGAGTAGCTCCACTATCTTTAGATAATCACCAGGTGATGTGGAAAGACCCAGAATGTGGTGATTGGAAGGGACCAGATAGGTTAACTGCGTGGGGGAGAGGGTTTGCTTGTACCTCTATAGGTGGAGAAGGAACCAGATGGGTGCCAATGAGTCATATTTGCCTTGTCCATCGCAGAGAGACAGAGCAGACCCTTGAAACGAAGAAGACCCAAGAAACATCAGGTGGTTCCACTGCTGACTGTGCCCACCACTGAAAGAGCAGGGACTTCAAAACTCTCAGGAATCATTGAGATGTGAAAAGATTGTTGTAGGACTTGAAAACCCTCAGGAATCATTGGATTCTCTAAGACATGACAAGATTGTTGTAGGACTTCAAAAACTTCCAGGGATGATTAGATTCCCAGACATGTGAAACAATAGATAATAAATTGGTTTTGGACTATCTCTTGGCTGCTGAAGGAGGCGTATGTGTGATTGTTTTTACATACCCTCCTTCTAGGACTTCTGGAAATCTTTTACAATACCATGTTGATTTATATTGTTTGTTATATCACTACTTGTATGTACAATTCATGTTTGTTACATCAAATTGAGCCTGCACTGTCTGTGGGGAGAGTCATTACTAATAGCCTGTGCTTTATTACTATGTGTTTGTATAATACCCCCCATGCTGATGGATTTGTGCATACCTGTCTCTAGTAAGACCCTTCAGCCCAGAAACCCATTAGCAATATGTGGCTTGACTCCCCATTTCCCTTTGGTGTTTTCAGAAGTCAGGGAGGGCATGATCATCTCCTTTTTAGTGCTTTCACCTCCCTTCCTGAGAAGTCATGGAGGCTGTGATTACTTCCTTTTTGGGATTCTCACCTCCTTGAGAAGTCAGGGATGGCGCCCGACCACGTGTGTTCTAAGACAACAGAAAGCAGGAGAGGTAAAAAGCTGAAACGCTGAGTAGGTGCTATGGAATCAGACAACTGAGCACTTAAGGCTAATTACCCATTGGACAAGCATATGCTTGGAAAATAGCCCTTCCCACTATTTTGTGATTTTGGTGTATACAGATAATTGTAGAAGGGATTAGGGGGTGGAGTAAGACAAGCCAAAGTTACTTTTGCCTGGGAAGAGAAGGGAGGTTGTGAAAAGCTTGTGTCCATTCCCTTCACTTCTACCCCTAAAGACTTTTGTTTATCCTGATTCCAGCTGATTCTAAGGCATCCAGGGTGTTAACTTGGTCTTCACAGTGATCCTTTCAGTTCTCATCCTTGTTGACCTGGTGAAAGGGAGGAGGACTAAGATCTGTGACTTTTACTGATATATAAAATTCCCACATTAAAGGACAGTTACAGTGTCCTTTAGAGTGCCTTTGTAAGTGTACTGACCTAAAGAATCATACTTTTTGTTCTTTGTCATATAACTCAAGTGACACAAGTTTATATAATCTAGAAATTAATATTCTTCTATGAGGATTCAGTCTTATTTTCACTGTTAGACCTAGGGGTTACATAGCTCTCATATATATGGCTATACAATTTAACAGATACATAATTTTATGAAATTTTCATTGGTTAGGGGAGGGAAAGGAGCTGGTAGAATTGGTTCCATCATATATTCAAAGGCACAAAGAAACATTACAAGGGATATTTGGTCATTCCATATTGTGATGTATAAATGTACAAAAATACGTATAATATGTATATGTATAAAAAAAACTGGGTTCAGTTGCTAAAAATGAAGAAGTAGAGAATTAATATAAAGAACTTGATATGATCCTCTAAATTAAATCAACATACATTCTATTACTCAATGACTTCAAAGCAAGGAGCAGTGTGGTAGAGTATATGGAAAAACATATAGGAAAGCATGTTTGAGGGAAAAGGAAAAAACTTACAGACGATATAGGAAACTGCATAACTTTATCAGCCAATAAGTGTGTAAATATTTATTAAGCATCTGCTATGTGTCAAGCACTGAATGCTAAGGTACTGTGGATACAGAGAAAGGCAAGATTTTCCCTGCCCTGAAAATTTTATAATGTCAAGAAGGAAAAACATGCAAATAACTATGTTGTAAACACTTTTTTTGAAGGAAAAAAATAGATGCAGGTTATGTAAAATACCAAATAATACCACAAAAATGAAAGCAATAATAAGATAAAAACAATTATAGTATCTTAGAGGTATAGTGCTTTGCAGTTTATAAAATATTTGTATGTGCTTTAACCGATTTTATTCTCATAAAGTACTGTATGAAGTAATGCTCTTAGAGTTGATTTATATTCCTCAATCCAACATTGTCCTCAAGACATTATTTGTATTGATGTGAATTTTGAATGAAGTTCTTTAGGAGCTGGAAATGACACTGAGTAATTTGTTTTCCAAGAAATTTGCAGCTGGTGAAATGATGTGTGGCCTGTAAAGGGCAACTAAATAACTCAAAAAACAACAACTTGAAAAAGGATAGCAAGTTAAAATAACACTTGGTCTAGTGCTCAATCATGTTGGAAAAGGGAATTCCATTTTAAATAATTAACACCTAAGCACATACTCTCACAACATGAATTTGTGAAGATAATTGCAACACTTCTTTAAACTGGCAGTTTCTAAAACACACCCAGGAGGCTTGTAAAATGTAGTAAAATGTTTTGGTTTCCTTTTGAGTCTGCAAGTTCTTTGTATTAAGAAGAAAAGAAAAGAAAAGAAAAAAAATTGGACAAGGAAGAAGATTTGTGATTTTATTACTTTAATGCAACTTCCAGGGTAGAAATTCCGTTCAGCTGATGCAGATTGTAAATTTGTATACAAATTCATAATCCATGAGAGTTGCTTTTGGTGCTGGGAACTTAAATGATTTGTCCATTGTTGTTCAGTTTTGTCTGACTTTTTGAAACCCCATTTGGTTCTCCATTACCTGTTTTGGCAGAGATAAGAGTGACAAAAACACATTTTCTTCTTCAGCTTATTTGACAGATAAAAAAAAACTGAGGCAAACAGGGTTAAGTGATTTGCCCAAGATCACACAGCTAGCAAGTGTCTAAGACCATGTTTGAACCCATATCTTCCTGATACCAGGGCTGGTGCTTTGTTTGGTGTTATCTTACCAGCCCTATTGTTACACAGCTAATTTGAAACAGTTTATGTGCTTTCTTTACTCCCAAGAGAAGCCTTCAAACTAAACCAAGTGTCCTCTATTATTCAGCAGGCTGAATTTTCTCCCCTTTACTTTTCTTATAATTTCAGAGAAGGCATTTTTAAGTGACTTTTTCATGGATAGACAATGAAGCTCTCCAAAGTTTTGGAATGGCTGCATGGTGAAAGGTCCAGGAATGGGAGTAAACAGGGAAAAGAAACAATGATTTATGTTTTGGGCTTAGTTTATCTTTATTCTTTTTCCCATTCAATCATTTACATGGGAGAAAGTGAGTGTTCAAAAGTTGGAAAACTGGAAACCCCAAGTTTTAAAATTATTGGACAAATCACCATTACCTGGTTTGTAATCTAACTTTCAGAGATCAAAAATTACCAACAATAAATGTAAATCTTTTTAGGAGTTAAAGTGGAATTGGCCAAGAGACCCCAAGACCAGGAACCAGAAAATTTAGAACAGAGAAGAGATGAAGTCTCTTCTTGCACCAGACAGCTAGAAGAACACTGATAATTAATCCAAAGAGGCTGGTTCCTGGACTCTGCTGAGGAAGTGAGACTTTCTGATTCAAATGCTGAGGGAATAAGATTGGAAAAATCTTGAGTAGGAGCTTTTAGAGTTCACAACTTTTCTAAAAATATATATAAATAGGAAAAAAAGCCTTAAGATATAAGATCACAGCCTTTTCCCTGAAGAGAAGATAGCCAAGAATGTCTTCAAGCTTTTTATTTTCAAAATACATACATATTCAACATTCACCCTTGCAAAACCTTGTGTTCCAATTTTTTCTTCCTCTTCCTCACTAAATTGCAAGTAATCCAATGTGTTAAAATTCTTCTATACATATTTCCACAATTATTATGCTACACAAGAAAAATCAGATCAAAACTGAACCAGCTACGCCCAGAGAAAGAACTCTGGGAGATGACTAAAAACCATTACATTGAATTCCCAATCCCTATATTTATGCCCACCTGCATTTTTGATTTCCTTCACAAGCTAATTATATAATATTTCAGAGTCTGATTCTTTTTGTACAGCAAAATAACGGCTTGGTCATGTATACTTATTGTGTATCTAATTTGTATTTTAATATATTTAACATCTACTGGTTATCCTGCCATCTGGGGGAGGGGGTGGGGGGTAAGAGGTGAAAAATTGGAACAAGAGGTTTGGCGATTGTTAATGCTGTAAAGTTACCCATGCATATAACCTGTAAATAAAAGGCTATTAAATAAAAAGAAAAACAAAAACAAAACAAACAAACAAAAAAGAAAAATCAGATCAAAAAGGAAAAAAACCCAAAAAGCAAGCAAACAACAAAAAAAGTGAAAATACTATGTTGTGATCCACACTCATTTCCACAGTCCTCTGTTCTGGAGCAGATAGCTCTCTCCATCACACTGGAACCGATTTGAACACCTCGCTGTTGAAAAGAACCACGTCTATCAGAATTGATAATTTTATAATCTTGTTGCTATTTACAATGTTCTCTTAATTTTACTCACTTCACTTAGCATCAATTCAAATAAATCTCTCCAGGCCTTTCTGAAATCATCCTGATGATTGTTTCTTATAAAACAATAACATTCCATAACATTCATATACCATAATTTATTCAGTCATTCTCCAGTTGATGGGCATCTACTCCAGTTCTTTGCCAATACCAAAAGGGCTGCTACAAACATTTTTGCCCCTATGGTTTTTTCTCTTTTATGATCTCTTGGGGATGCAGGCTCAGTAGAGATACTGCTGGATCAAAAGGTATGCACAGTTTCATACCCCTGTGGGCATAGCATCATTTTACTCTCCAGAATGGTTGGATCAGTTCACAACTCTACTTACAATGTTATTAGTATCCTAGTTTTCCTACATCATCTACAATATTCATTATCTTTTCCTGTCATCTTAACCAATTAGAGGCGTGTAATGATACTTCAAAGTTGTCTTAATTTGCATTTCTCTATCTAATAGTGATTTAGAGCATTTTTTCATATGACTAGAAATGCTTTTAATTTCATCTGAAAATTATCTATTTATATCCTTTGACTATTTATCAGTTGGGGAATGGGTTAGCCAAGAATTTCAAGTGAGCCAGCAGAGCAGCATCTAACAGAGATCACAAAAGGTCATTGTTTCTGACACTGTCCACCTGAGACAATGCAACTAGCTGAGCAGTGAGAGGAAGCCAAGGGATCTGGAGGGAGCAGTGTGATGACAAATAGAAAGTGGGCATGGCTATGAAGTGTCAGAAGTATGAGTTGGCACTCTGCAGATTTGGCTTCACCACCATGAAACTGTATAGTGTGTATGTGTATGTGTGTGTGTGTGTGTGTGTGTGCGTGCATGTAGGAGTGGAAGGATCACACCATCACTTGCCAGTCCTAAAAGTACTATTACTACTTTTGATGAAGAAAAGGCAAGCTCCACTGAAGGTTGGGAACCTGGGACTGTGAGGTGAGAACAAAGGAAGAACACACTAACACACAACTCACATTCTTTCTGAACAGAATTATTCCCTTCCAATAATGAGTTTCCTGCTTGGACTCATATTGTAATAGTTAGCAATCTCTCATCCCTCTTTTTCTTCCCAGCAGCTAGGCGAGTTAGAGCATTACAACCATTATTAAAGAACTGGCCCTAGAGTCAGGAAGACGTGAATTCAAATCTGTCTTCAGATGCATACAAGTCACTTAACTTCCTCTATTATAGAATGAGGACAATATAATAGCTCCCACCTGAAAGAGTTTTTGTGAGGATCAAATGAGGTCGTATTTGTGAAGTTCTTAGCACACAGTGCCCAGCACATAGTAAGCACTATATAAATGCTTATTCCTTCCTCACTTCTACCCCTTTGAAGAATCACAAGATCTTGAACAAACTCCCATTCTCTCATCCCTATCAATCATCTCCACAATGTCCCATTCCTTATTTGCACATGAATTCTTCTGTGCCCTCTTGACCTTCTGTTGTATAATTAACAAAGTTCCTTTCATAGTATATCTCAAATTTCCTCATACAATTCTTTCATCTTCTGAGTCTCATTGAGATCTGACTCCTTTAGAATGATGAAGTATCTCAGACCTTTCATTCTAAGTCTGTTTGCATTCTCTCACTCTGTTGACTTAGTGGTCTCAGTTAAAAATCAAATATTCTCCATAGCCCACTGTCACTTCCAGACTCTCCCACTGCATTCGTCCATCAATCTCTCCTCCTCTGAGATTCACTCTCTCCAAAATGATTATATAATCCAAATCCTTAGGACCATTATTTATTACCCCCTAAAAATGTATTCTTTGTCAATGAGTTCAGTGCTTGGCTCCTAATTCTTCTCCACTCCAGTTCTTCCCCTCATTACAGGTGAATTCAACATACTCATAGTTGATCCCTCAAGTAACTAAATCTATCAGTTTCTCAATATACTCAACTTTTATGTTCTAGTTCTTCATTTCACCTCCTATACACATAGGAAGTCTCATACTTTTTGATAAAGTTTAGGTTTTGGGGCTCCCTTTCAGGGAACCAAATGATGAGGTCTAGATTTAGGGAAGCAAAATGAGATTAGGGTTTCTGGTGGTCAGGGAGATAAGAAGATCTAGTGGTAGGTTTGAGGTTCAGGGAACCAAATGGCAAGGTCTGGCTCCTCTACACCCCCTTGGGATTCAGCACAAGGGTAGGGAGTTTTAGGGAACCCCCTTCTGGTAGCTCATTCTCTGTAAAGGAATTTGCAGACCCGAAAACCTAGATTGATAAAAGAGGTTTATTATAGGCATTTGGAAGCAAGGTTAGAAATCCTGACAGAGAGGCATAAAGTCTCATTAGGGAAATAGGTGAGAATAAAGAAAGGGTAGCACTGGAAAAGAATATTATCCAGGAGGTAGAGGCCTCCTTGTCATAGCAAGCATGGCATAGCTGGCATATCAGGACCTCTTCAAAGAAAGGATTTTAGATTGGCTTTTTTATAATAAGAGCTTTGGCTACAAGCTAAAGGAGGCTAGTGGGAGAAATTCCAAGTTGGCTCTATCTACAAGCTGGGTTTCAGCTTGAGCTGGAATTTGAGACAATCTTAGAATTGGATGAGTGTTTCTCCATTTCAATGGGATTAATATCTGCAGCTCTGGACTCAGCTAGCCCCAACCAGACAACAGAATGACGCTGCTTGTCCTTGGGTGAGGTCCCCTCAGTAGCAGGATTCAAGGAGAATTTGTCCTTCAAGAAGTTTTAGAGAATTTCAGGGTCCCTTCTTCACTTTGACCTTGTTCCATTACCAATATCTCCAAAATTCTTTTATTCTCCCAGTTTCCTATCATTCTATTTTTCCTTCTATATTTCTTTTCTCAAATCTATTCTTTGTTCTCTGTGATCTACAATCTTGCTTCCCACACTTCACAATAGCTTTTTATATTCTCAGACAATCATGTCTTCTCCCACTATATTCTTTTACTGTTCCAATTTCAATCCTTTCATAAGCCATTTCAACCCCATACTATCCTCTATTTTTGATTCCCTAGTTTTCTCATCCTATTGCTGTTCCAATCCCTAACCCCAACCTTGGATTAGTTTTACCATTTACTTTTTTGAGTGCTACTGAATAAGACTGGAGGAATTAGCCTAATGTACTACCTGGATCCCCTCCAATTTATGTTGCACAATCTCAACTAGGATTTCACTGCAGGGGGAAATCTTTTTACTTCCTTCCCCAAGCCCTTTAAGCTTCCTTTTGTATATCATCAATTTGTATAAAGTTAAATTGCAAATTCCTTGGTTATCTTAGTTTTATCTTTTATATGGATCTACATAGTGCCATGCATACTAAAGGAGCTCAATAAATGTCTATGGATTTACTGACCAAATGATGTCCTCTTTAGCATCACTATTCTCCCAATCACCCATATTCATAACCTCAGGATCTTCAGCAAGTCTTTTTACATCTTACTCTGATTCTGGCATTGTATGATGCAGCTACATTGGTCTATTTGCTAGTCTACAAATAGGTCACCTCCATCTAGTATTTCTATGTCCTTGCCATAGCTATATTCTTCAAATGCTCTCTCTCCCCTCAAAACTTCTGCCTCTTAGAAACCATTGTTTTCTTTCCCTCTTAATGTTTTATAGGATAAAGGTCTTTATCCATTTTAGACATCATTAGAATATCAGGAGCCTCTCCCCATTTCCAGTTCCTCCCTCTATTATGTCATCCTAGGTGCCCCCCTCCATTATGTCATCCCTATCCTAGGTACCTACCCCCATTAAGTCATCCCCATCCCATGTACCTCCCTCATTATGTCATCGTTCTTGTTACCCTACAAAAGAATCTTGTATCCAACATTCACTGTTGGATAGAGTTCGATCCTGTCAAAGTCTCCAATAAATTAATAATTAAATTGTTCTCTAATCTCTATCCTGCCTCAGTTTCTCTGGCATTACATAGCAACCTTTGGTTGTATTCTATACCTACATGTATACATGTTCTCTCCATTAGATTATAAGGTTCTTGAGAGAAGGAGAAGTTCAACATGCTATAATTGCATTTGCTATTGCCAGTCTCTCCTAATTCCCAGGGCGTCAGAGAAATCTCTGGTAAATATTAATATCAAGTTTACCTTTTCCTGAGGCCTTCAGAAATCCTCTGGCTGCTATCTCATATGGATGCAGTTTAAGCACAACAGATTACCTGAGAGTTTATGCAGGCAAGCTTAAGAACTTTATTCACATGGGTTACATCCTACTCTAAGACCTCCTGCACTCTCTTAGCTTCTTCTCCTTGGCAGAACTCCAGGTGAAAAGGGTCAGGCATTCCCCCACTGAGCTTATGTAAGGTCCATGAGGTCACGGGCACAGCCAATCAGAGATTGAGACACTTCCCATTCCTGATTCGATTTCAGAGTGTTCAGGGTTCCCGTTGTGACTGGAGATTCCACCCATGAAGGTAATTCCTATGTACTCATAGCCAATCATGTCTGGGGATCTCCAGGCTATAGGCCTGTGTTACATTCTAACTGCACTTGCCTGGCCCCTCTAATGGACCCTTACAGAGAGGCAAGATGGTAAAAAGGGTAGGGGATTTAGAATCAAACTACAGGGGTTGTAATCTTAGTTCTTCATTTTACTGCCTGAGTGGCTTTGGACAAATCACTTAAATTATTGATTCATTTTTAAAAGGAAGGGGTTACATTTGAGGTCTCTTCTAATTCTAAGTCTATGAACCCATGAGGTCCTATTTTACTTTTTTCTTTGTTTTCAGTGCTTAGTCTAATATCTGGCATTAGTACCTGCTTAATAAATATTTGTTGATTGATTGTGTGTGCTATTCATTTATCTATTTTGATCATGTGTTCCTTCCATCTGCTCTTCTGTTTCCCAACCAGCCTCCACAGCTATCATAGAGAAGAACAAGTCTTCTGGAGAAGGAGCCCATCTTTCCCACTACCGCCATCACCAGCTATCAACTTATTACCATCCACAAGCAGGTAAGGCCAAGAGTCCTGGGAACAATAGAATTTCCAGATCATTAGCCCTATATCCAATATAGATCCTGTAGCTATCATCTTAGGGAGCAAACTCTGTGGAGAAGGAACCCATCATCCCTACTATCACCATGCCTAGTGAATGCAAACCAACTGCTATTGACAGAGCAGTCAAAATTTGGTAGTGGGGCATACACATAAGAAACAAAGGTGATCAAGGTAATTCCTGTCTCTAGTACTATGGGACCTCAATGGGCTTTATTTTCTTGTGGTGTCCTAACACTTCTCTGAGGGCCTATCATCCCTGCAGTCAAATTATTAATTGGGTTTCCCTGGGAATGCTCTTTTCTTTAACTCATTTTTCAACCACCAGTGCTAAAATTTCCTTGAATCCTTGGGCCCTCTTCTTTGCTGCCTGGGACAGCAGTATCTTTGAAGATACTCCCTTCCTTGAATCTCTCAGGTTGGCAAGCTCATTCTTTTAGAGGCCATAAGACCCATTGTCAATCTTTGGCCACACAGTGATCAACTAATCTTTTCATGTTATCTGGGAGAACTCTTTATACATCATAAAGGAATAAAAGGATGTAGATCTATTTTGGTAATTCTTTTACATTGTTATCTACATCTTATTTCATGTGATCACACCAAATTGACTTGGGATCAGAGAAATCAGATCTCTCATTACACCAAAAAGTACTATACTCCACAGATTTGCAAAGATAAAAGAAATTATTAGCTTTGTCTTTTCAGTTTATGACAATATTATGTTGTTCTTGCATATCCTTCTACACTGAAGTTTCCTGTTATATAAGAACAAGATTTTTTAAAGCTGATTTTAAAATAAAGTTGAAAAATGTTTTTAACTTTCTAAAATTTAAAAATGCCAAGGGGAAAAAAAAAACAGGAGTTGATACTTTTTGGTGATGAGTATATCCTAACATTTAGCTTATTTAAAGTCTTTTTCTATAAGAGAAGATCCTTCACATTTTCCAAACATAGGTTTTAGAGGTCTTTGAAACATAAGGGAAAGTAATGAGCATACATGAAGAGGAAACATTTTCAAAACTGAAAAGTGCTTATTGATTACTCAGGGAAGCACTTGAGGTTGCAATGGACAGTAAGATCACATGAAGTACCTGCCACTCATCTCTTTCTTTTCCTTCTTTGTGCTAATCAAAACTCCTACTCACAGAGCATACACCTGTTGGGCATTGATTTGACATAGTACCTCAGCTAATGTTAGAAAGATTGATTTAATTCTCCTGTTAACCTGAATTTATTTTGGGTGCAATGTATGAGAGAGTCGACTTCTGCACTTCTGGCATCCTTAGCCTACTCCAGGAGACTAAAACCTTCCTGCTCTGTCTTCCCCTCCTCCCACCAAGATAAGCTAATCCTTGCTTTCAAAGAATTTGAAATCTAGTTAGGGAAATTAGATGAACCTATGTAAAGTATGCAAGGAATGGACAAATCATTGACTGGATGCTCTAACATTATACCCACCACTGGTTCTGCCACTAACTGCTTAATCTCGGGAATGTTTTCCCTTTTCCTCATTTCTAAAGGTAGTTGGTTGGATTAGATGATCACTAAGGGTCTGTGAATAAAGAAAATATTTCCTATATTATTTCTTCCAGAGTAATAGAGTGAAACCATCAACAATTCTTAAATTGCAATGATTCTGTGATTCTGCATTCTGGATACATCCTTTAACCAGTGCTGATTACTAACTGTTTGAGTCATTCTCTTATCTGTCTTTCCATAAATCTTCAGTAATAAAGAAGATTGCTTTTCCTGATTCAAGTTCTTCCCCCTGACTGATTACATATTTCACCAGTCTAGTTCATTTTTCACACAGCTGCCAAAGTGATTTCTTCACAAATTGACTACAACTTTACTATATATGTATATATATAATGTATTTTAATTTCAATTAATCCAACATCATTATATATTACTTCCCCTCCCACATCTGGCCAACTAACTAAACTGTCCTTTTTTCCTTTCCATATGATATTCCATCTCCCACCTTTTTGTTTTTATTTGGACTTCATAGGATTCTCCTCTTCCTTCTCTCCTTTTCCTTCCTCTTCTTCCTCTTCCTCCTCTAAGATGAATGTCAAATACTACCTTCTACCAGAAGCCTTTCCTAATCTCCTCAAACATTAGTGCCCTTCCTCTCTAACTACATTATGTTAATTTACATTTATTCAGCTTTTACTTATGTAACCCTATTTCTTTTCAAGTCTGTGGAGGTTTTCCTCAAGTTATTCTTATATATGTATATGACTTAGTCATGGTTGAAGAGATACAAAAAGGATTATAAATTCTCAAGAGATCATGACTCAAGTAGTTTAGTACTCAGAGATATATAAAAGGATGTGTGACTAACCTCTTCTGCAGATCATGATGACTATTAAGTGGCCTGTGTACCTTGATTTCCTGAGTGTCTGCACTTATGTCTAGTTGTTACTAGGAAGGTTCATAGAGATTAATTGGAATGTCAAGAGACATAGATTCTGGGCAATTAATCATTTTATTAAATATGCTAATGGTAATTAATAAAAGGGGTCAATGGCACTCTAGAATGTCAAAGACCTTTCATGGAACCCATTTAAAATGTATATGCCCCTGGAAAAACGGGTGTTCCTGAGGATGGCAATCAACTCTGATTGGTTAACATTTTATAAGAAGAATGACTATTATAATGAAAAGGGGGCTTATTCTAATGAGGGACTGGGAGACCAAGAGTTTGATTACTGAGTCTTGGACAAAGGAACTTCTCTCTTATAAGACTATCTCCTCTCCCCAAATCCAATTTACTAAAATACAATGGGCCATATTTCACCAGATTAGAATCTTTTTGTTAGGTTTTTCTAGTTGGGTGGGGAAACAACTATATATCTGGATGAGATGGCCTGAGTTGGGTAAATTTTGGGGTAAGATCAAAGATCTCTCTAATAATTTGTTATTTAATAATTATTTCTCTCAAGAGACAATCAATCATCAAGTGGTTTGAACTGAAACAACTTTATTAATTACAAGGACACTGTGATTAGTGATATTTGTTAATTTTACACATTTAATTTAATAAAACAAATGGATAAATAGTAACCTGGCTTTTCCATGAATTTGATATTTCAGATGAGAAAAAAATAAATGACAAGGCTCATAGTTTGCTAATGTTGCTTTCTTATTCCTAAATGTAGTTGATTAAGACAGTTTTTTGATACATAGGAATTAAACCGTGCTGATACGGTTTAAGTGGTCTCAATTCCTGGTGGTCAAGAGGTTAGTGGCAATAAGAGAGTTAAGAATCTTCTTTAAATTAGCCACAGGTTTTAGGAGTGAAAGAATTCTCTCATTCCCATATTAGTTGCAAAATGAAAATTTATTGTTGGATAAAAATTAGTTTACCAAGAGATTGATTTTTATAGTGGCAGATCTATTGGAAAATGGAGTTTTGCACTGAGAATGTTTTCTCAGTGGACGAAAGGTCCTGGCAGCTGAGTGAGATCCATAGGTCTATCTGCAAAGACCTTAGTGGAGGGAAGCTGTTATGTTGGATATCTTTAGTGGGGGCTGGAACAGCCCAAGCAGATCAGTACAGGTAGGGAGTGTGAGACAGATCAGATCAGGATTCCTCAATTGAATGAGAATTTAGGATTTCTGTGGGAGTTGATTCTCTTATCGTGAAAGGTTTGGGCTCTGTCTAGACTTCTTGGAGCCTGGGAGATCCTGATCAAAGGAGACACAATCTCAGAGAGATAATTTTAAAGGGAACAGTTCATCCCCTCCCCCTTCACTGGTATATGGGACAATTAGTCACAAAATTTAGAGTCACTTCTTTCAGCTTTTCATTATTTGGTTGTTTCAATTATATCTGATTTCATGTGATCCCATTTGGGATTTTCTTAGCAAAGATATCAGACTGGTTGTACCATTTCCTCTTCTAGCTCATTTGACAGATGAATTAACTGAGGCAAATAAAGTTAAGTGACCTGCCCAAGGTCACACAGCTAGTAAATGTCTGAGGCCAGATTTGAACTTAAGAAGATGAGTTTTCCTCACTCTAGGCCTAGTGGTCTGTGCACTTGTCTCAGTGAGGGCCTAATAATAAGTTAGCCTTCATGATAAATAAGTTCTCTCTAACTCCGTCTAACTCTCTAACTCCCACTCCTCCCCCTTATTATTTGAATAGAAGCTCCTTGAGAGTAAGAATTTTCTTTATATTTATAGTAACAAACTTAGCTGTAAGTCATGCAATATTAGCATCCCTAAAAAAAATAAGATTGTAGTTATCACAAGTATAAGGGAAGCACGAGAAGCATATGGTGCAATGCATTATTAACCAAGGGTTATGTAAAAAAAAAAAGGAAAGAAAGAAAGAAAAAGAAAGGAAGGAAGGAAGGAAGAAAAAAGGAAGAAGAGTAAAGTTTGTTATGAGAGAATTGCATGAGAAAAAAAGTGAGATTGTCATATGAAGAGAGTGAGGAATCACAGATGGCTAGCCAGTGTAGTGTGCACCACTGTTATTCATGCATTGTCAAGAAAACTAGAGAAAGATATTTCTCTCTCCAAAATGCCATCATGTTAATTGATCCTTTGTGGAAGATTTACAGGAAGACATGGACAAGAAATATGGATGATGAAACAGAGAAGTACAATGAAGCATTTGTGCTGATCACTGGTTATTGATTCATGATTGTTCTATCTTCTTTTCAGATTGTGCATGTTCATGATGCTTTTCTTCTGCAATACATTGTTTATAATAAGTTGCATTTTTTTTTAAATACAAAGCATGTTTTTCTATTGCTCTTTGGGTCACCTAAAATTTTCATTGAAATTTTGATGTTGCATGATTTATTGTCCAATAGCATTCCTGGAAGAGCATTTGTGTATCACATATAGTTACACACACACTATACATATATACACAAAAGTGCATATACAAGCACACATGTACAATACACATGCACACATGCATACTTGACAAGGGGAGCCCCAAAACTCTTTCTATTTCTTTTCTCTGACTTTGGGGGGAACACTAAGCTCTCCCCTGAGAGACCTGCCCCAGGGAATCAAGATAAAGTGGTTTCATTTTGTTTTCTGGGTGCGACTGGCTGAGTCCAGGACCACTCCTACTTAGCCAGAACTGGAGATTTCTATCTAACTCTACTGAGTTGGAGATTAGCCCAGGGACACTCATTCAGTTCCAAGATTTTCTATTTTGATTCCAGCTCAATCTGTTCCCAGCCCCAACAAGAGCTGCCCCCAGCTTCTGGCCAAGGTTTCAATTACAAAAGAGGGCAGCTGAGCTCAATGTTTGGCAGTAGAGGATCTCAAAGCAGGAATCATGCCAGGCCAAGGGACCTCCCTTGGCATAGCTACCTGCAAGGGACTCTCTGCCCACCGAAAGACATTCTCTATCAGCGATAATCCCTCTTTATCTCTTTCTCACCTATTTCCCTTACAAGACCTTATTCATTTCTCTTGTCAGAATTTTTCTGCTAGAAACTTTATATCACTCTGTTGGGACCTTACCACCAAGGAATTCAGTCTTTCTATTCATTCATAGTAAAGGCTGACTTCCCAATGCCAATAATAAACTTCTTTTTGCCAGTCTAGCTTTTGGGATTTGTAAATTCCTTTATGAAGGACCTCTGCATCAACCAAAGGGGTTCCCATAACTCCCTGCCTTGCACCGAACCTCATCATTTGGGGATACAACCCTGAACCTCATAATACTGGGATAGATTATATATACTTACACATATCAATATACATACATGCATATATAAGTATGCATATGCACACATATATGTATGTGTATGAACACACACATAAACGCACATATATACAGTTTATATACATGTATATGCCCATATATGGGTGTACATGGATATAACATACCTACATATAAACACCCATATATAATGCACACATATATGTATTTGGCAAATACAATATACATATATGTGTGTGAAAAATATGTATGCATGTATTGGTAATAAGCATATTAAGATTATTAAATCAGCAATTTTGAGTAAAAAATTTGGTGATACGGGACCAGATATGGGATTTCACTGGTATAGGAAAGTCTTGGTAAGAAAATATCAACTACAAATTGGTACCTTCTCTTTAGAAAACTTATAGGGGTTTCTGGAAAAGCAAGAGGTTCAGTGGCTTGACCAAGATTATGTGTCAGTATGTGTCAGAAATAAGATTTGAACTTCCTGACTTCAAATCTGGTTTTCTGTACCTGATATCATGTTTCCTCTCCATATAGATGACCAGATGAAATGTTAATTAGTTTAATATTGCTTTAATGACCTAGAAATTCACTTTATTGCCATATTTATTAAACAGATTTTGTATCTATATAGTCTTTATAGCATTGTCCTAACACAATCCTATAAGGTAAGTAGCATGAGTATTTTTATTTCCATTCTGCAGATGAAAAAATTGAGGCTCAGAAATCTAACTTGTCTACATACATACAGCTAGTGTCAGATCTGTGTATTTTGATAGCTCCTCATTCTGCTCTCCATGTAGATTCACTTAATTTACATAGTTGTATTTTTATCATAAGGTACTGATGAACAGTTTCTGGGGTGTTACTCTTTAACTTAGTGGGTCTCCATGCATACTATGGATATAGCTTGACATCTGAAATTTTTGTTTAGAATAAAAGAAATTAATAATTAAAAATTATTTGTACTCCTTATTCAATAGATAGTGTTATTTTAGTGCCAAACCTAACCTCACAATTCTTTCTATTTTTTGCAAATTGGCCAATTGTGCATTTGGAATTTAGACATCTCCAATTGTAACTGAATCAAACAAATGCTAAAGAGCTGAATATAATTGCTTGTTTTGCATTTCTATAGAAGTCTATATTTGCAAAGTCTGATATGTAAAATCTATGAAAAATGCTTGATTGGATATGCTTACAGTAGATCATTTTATGTCAAACTTTTCACAATTAATTTTGATGGAGGCCACAGAGCAGTTGCTTTGATTTCAACCACTGAAACATCATCAGGAGCAGCAACAGGGACAGCAACAAAGGACAATCAAGAGAAAAATGTTATTTTGGGTGTTGAGTACAAAATAAACAGGTAAGTTTGTAACATGACTTCTCTATGGGTTATATTCTTCAGATGAGAAAGAAACAATGTTCATGGAAGATTTTATCAGTTGTTTATATTTAAGGTGCCATGAGAATATTTTCAAAATGCATCAGAATGGAAAAAAAAATAATGTACTTTCGAGAAATAAAAGAGGGATTGATCTGATTTTAGTCTATTAATTGACCCTAGAGTCTCTGCTGGTTTTTAGCTCTGTCCTAGGTCCTTTGAAATTTATATTATTTTACTTAGATGTGATTTTGTGAAAAAACAAGTTGGGAGAAATATAAATAGGTTGTTGTTGTTCTACTTATTACATTATGGTCCTTATTGTTCATTAGGTTTCTTGGCAATTTGCCATTCCTTCTTCAGTAGATTAAGGAACAGGTCTATATATTTAAGAAGCAGCTACATAAGACTCCTCTTACTCTTACAACAATCATGGGAAGTGGGTGCTACTATTATCTCATTTTATAGTTCAAGAAATTAAAGCAGATGCAAGTTATCTTGCCCAAAATGACACAACTTAGTCTTAGATTAAATTTGAACTTAGGTCTTTTTGATTCCTATTATACCACTTTTTCAACTGTAGTACTTAGTTGCTAAATATACAGGTCAATTAGGGAGTTTTAGGACTTTGGGGAAGAAGATAAGGATAAGAACTTCTGCAGGTAAGAGAACAAATGGTTCCAGGGAGGAAGGGAAAGTAAACCTTTGTTAAACAGAAAGATATATAAAAGCTATTTCTCTGCATTGTGACTTACCCTTGAGTTTGACAATCAAAATGATTTTAAATCTAATATATTCATCTCTAATTTTCAACTTGTCATGTTTGTAATATATATGCTCTTGTTCTCAATCCCATCAAATCTTGTCTCCCCTGGAAGTGTGGCTCTTCTATCAATTCTTCATGCTTATCTCTGTTTTTTCCTTCTATACTGGCCCCTTCTCTACATGATATGGAATAGGAACTTTAATCAATACATTTTCAGAACTTTTATCCATCCATCCCGTTTCATAGCCAATAAACGTTCTTTTTTCTTTTCTTTTTTCAATATTCACTTCATGAGAAACTTTGGAACTGAACCTGCACCATCTCTGTGCAGATGTCCACAGAGTAGGGAGTGACGTCAAACATGGCTGAAATATAACTAAAATAATGAGCCAAGAAACGAAAGCACCAATCAAGATGGCAGACTCGGGGTAGAAGTCCCAGAGATTAAAGGATTAAAATCTTCTGGACGTGGGCTTTGATCCTGGCAAGACTGTTGGTGAGAGAATGGACAGGCATTATGGAGTTCTGTGAAGTATGGTTGGGGCCTCTGAAATGGTATACCAGAGTAAGTAATCATTTAGAGTTACATTGCGAAGGGAGGTGCTGACCTACTTTAGTATGGGGAGTTTCCTTATCTGAGAGTTCCCTCAAACATAGTGAAATCACAGGATCAGTTCCTTTCTCAGTCCCTATCCCAGTAGTATGAGTAACCATAACCATCAGATAAAAATATATGTATGTATATAGAATCAGCTATATACATGTATATATGAGTAATATCTATATCAAGTAAATGAGATATTTGTAAAGTGCTTAGCATTATGCCTGGCACCTAGTAGGCACTATTTCGATGTGTATTCCTTTCCCTCTTCCTTTTCTCTTTCTCTCTCTTATATGTATACACATATGCATGTATATATATATATATGTATATATGTGTATATATACATATGTATACATATACACATGTACACATTTACATAGCATACATATACATATGTACACACATACACACACACACACACACACACACACATATATATATATATCTTTGACTTTAAGATGTGATCTGTGAGGTAATGATACTGAAAAGTTATGCCTCATGTTTTAATGGCAAAATCTTCAATACTTAAAATCATAGCTAGTACCTACTTTTGTAGAGGCAAGGTGAGTGGGAAGCAGTAGGCAGAATTCTACAAGACTTAATTATCCTTAACTTATGAATACATAATTTATTTTGAACTCTCATTTTTAGACTTCTATGATGAGAATAATTAGTACTTCACAATCTTATGAAAAACAGTATTTAATTCGTTTTTGTAACAATAAATCATGAGCTCTTTAATGCATGCTAAGTGATTGTTCTATTAATAAATCTCCTACTGTTGGAAAATTAAAGTACGTCATTATGGCAAAAACACTTGGAATGATAATAGAGTACATAAAATTTGAAATAGCAGAGTTTGATATTTTAAAGTATCTATTAATTCATAAGGTGAAAACTTCAACACCTTCTTATCCCTGTGAAATTTTGTTCAAGTATTTCTCTAAATCTTTCTTAGAGGGTTTATATGGTTCTCTGGTTCTTTGAATATTTCCTAAGTGCTACAGCAACACACAGGTTGTCTCATTTGTTATCCTTCACTTTTATTGTATGACCAACTTACCATTCTTTCTGGTCAGATTTATTCTTGATGTATTTTTCACTCACAAGTCATTACTAATATCTTATAGCCTATTTATTCCCACCATTCCATTGCTCTTTGGGTCACCCACAATTCTGTATTCCTATGCAACAATTCACAGCTACATACTGATTGAAGAATACTTCTGTTGAAAGATGTGATCTTGATGCCGAAAATCTGAACTCGATAAATTTTGTAGGACTGCTGAATTATCAGCTTCACCTCACCTTTATTCTCTCTCCCTCTTGGCTCATGTCTTCTGGCAAGGCCTGGACTTGGACTTATCCTCTTATTGTTGGATACTTTCTTTACCAAAAAGTTATGGGATGGATGTAGGATAGGCCTTCTGTTGAAGACCCAGCTCCAGCTCAGAGACCCAGTAGTCCCTTATTTTCAAATTCACAATATGGCTTCCAATAAATGTCCACAAAGCAGGTGAAATCAGGTTTTGACATCCAGTCTCAAGTGCCATTGGACTGTACATGTGATGATTTCCATGTGTGAATCAGTTATTTCTTCTAGGATTGGGAAAGATGTGATCTTCCTAACTTTGGTTCTTACTTTTTCACTTTCCTCTAAGGAAACTACAGGGAGAGGGAGCTAAATGTCTATACTTCCCATAGGAAGAGCTAGAGACAGAGGGTCAAGTTGCTCCTTTTGAAGTTTCTTGAGTGGGAAAATTGCATTTTGTAGACTACTGGCCAATCCTTTTAATCAAGAAGCTATTACTGGACTAAGGTGAAGAGGGTAGAACCCCGAATCTTTGACCCAAGCAAGTTAGTGGAGAGTAGCATCAGGAAGAGAGCCTAATTACAGTAAACAATCTGGAAACCTAGCTATTCCTGCAAGCAAGGAGGAACACTGGTAGGATCATCTGGGCCTTAAGTGGGGCATTTGTTCTTAAGTAGGCCTTTGGTTTCTTGTCTCATACTTTGTATTGAAAAAATCATCATAACCCCACAGTTATTTTATCCAATCAGAAAACCAAGTTATGATTTCAACCCCAAGGTTTAATTTTCCTTACTCATATTGTAAAGCCCTCCTAAACTTCTTCAGGATTTTAGCCCACTAGTCCATGGTAAAATACTTCACTTGCCATGCCTTAATGGCTTTTTAGGACCCATGTTGTTAAAACTTCTTGATAAAAATTTTTTATGGATTTAGCTTGCTTTAAGCAGCATAATAAAATCTTTGCCTCTTGATTTGGAAGTTTAATCCTACAAATTCTTTTGAGATAATTCTCTACATTGGTCACTAACCTCAGTATAATTCTGGCTATTATTCCCATATCCCATCATTTGGTGACCAAACTCCAACAAAGGAACCATTAAAGGGATTATTTCATCATCTCAAAACACAAGTCTTTCAGTTCTGAGCGAAAGCACATGGTACTCAAAAAAAGAATAAGAGGAATATGTAGTCAGAGTGGGGATCAGTTCCAAGTTTGCTACAGGGATGTACTCTAGCCAGAACCTATGGTTGTTCCCTTGATTGCAATCATTATACATCATTTATTCCTACAAAATTTCAAACTCATCCAATGTGTTCTGTAATGTTCTTCAGAGTTTTGAAGCAACTAGGCAGTGAAGGGGATAAAGAGCTGGACCTAGAATCAGGAAGTCTCAAGTTCAAATGCAATTTCAGATATTTATAAGCTATGTGATCCTGGGCCAGTCACTCTTCCTCTGCCTCAGTTTCCTCATCTGTAAAATGGGATAATAATATCTACCTCACAGGGTTATGATAAAATGAGATAATGTCTGTAAAATGCTTAGCACAGTGCCTGGCACATGAGAGGCACTTAATAAAAGCTTTCTCTAACTTTTCCCTTGTCCTTTACATTGTATACAATTCAATTTAAAAAAAAAAAAAGTCTAATTTAATTGAATTATTGAATAATCCATTTATGATAATTTCTCAGTCAATTTTTTTCCATTGAGCAAGAGTTCTTAGCCTTAGATCTTGATCAGCAACATTTGACAAGTGAAGGTTCTGACTAGATTGGATGAGGAAGGGAAATTGTAAACTACGCCTTCTTTTGTAAAAAATCTTCTAGGTCAGAGTTCCTCAGCCTTATGGGAACGAGTTGGGTGCCTGCCAATGCCTGCCTCCACTTGGCGGAAAAAAAGCCCATAACAACTTTTGACTTTCCCAGACTTCAGAAATTAATTTCATAAATTAAAATGTAAATTTGACTGATTAAAATGACAGTGTGCCTTTCAGACTTGAGTTTTAACCTATTCCTACTATACATAATGTTGTAATGGAACTAGCTGAGCTTAATTGAACTATCCTTGCTTGGAAGGTTTGGTCTTATAAGGACTAGGCAAAATAGAGAAAAGGTTTTATTAGAAACTGCATGAATAGCCATGTTCTTGTGAATCTGCATAAAATGTCATCAAAATAACCTAGCTGTTAAATCGAATGAATTGTCACATAGCATCTCAAACCTGACTAGAAACAAAAATAAGTTGGTTAGACTATTTTCATCACTCAGCATGAGTGAAAAGCCACCCTCTCTCTGAGCAAAAAATAGCCCTGAAAGGCAGTGAATGGCAAACTGAATTTTTATAATTAATATGTAACTAGAAATAGAGATAAGTAGGTATCAAATGCCTTTTGATTATTATGTCCCATTATCATTTTTTCTTTTATTTTTGAGGTGAGAAAAATGATACTAGAGGGTTAGAATTTGGATGAGGAATACTGTAAAAGCTGTAACTATCTTAGGCATTATCTCCCTCTTTCTAGCCTCTCCTTGGCCATTTTTATCTTTGATTAGTGCCTAACACATGCCTAGAATTTGTTTTTTTCTATCTAATCTGTGGTTCCCTTGGTGTGGGGTAGTCCCAAAGTGAGGACAGGAACTGTTTCATTTTTTCTTATCTCCAGAGCCTGGCACAGTACCAGGCACATAATGGGCCATTAAAATATTTATTGTTTAATTGAAAACTCCCTCCCAAGAATGAGGGAGAGACAGATATTATGCATTTTATAGATTTAGAAAGCTGCCTGGCAATCTTGAGAGAAGACTTGCTCAGAAATTTATAGCTAATATGTCAATTAGTCAATAAACATTTATTGAATTCCTACTTTGGCCAAGTTCAAACACAAGTAAAATACATGTCTAATACAACATGGAAATAACTATCCAAACCATGTATATATAGAATAAGTTGGAAATAATAAACCAAGGGAAGGTAAGACTCTGATAAACATGGAATTTTATCTAGAACTTGAAAAGGAATCTGGGAAGCCAGGAAGTGGAGATAAGGAGGGAGAGCATTCAAGGTATGGAAGACAGTATGTTGTTAGAAGTAGGATTTGTCAAACATTGTTCTTTCTCAAAAGAAGCTTTATGGTACTGTGGGAAGAGCAATCCATTTGGAAGAAGAGGGTCAGGATTTGAATCTCATTCCTACCACTTACTACTTGTGTGATGTTTGACAAGAGCTTTCTGGATTTCAATTTCTTCACCAGTAAAACTGAAGGGGTTGGTTTACATAATCTCTGAGATCTTTTCCAGCTCTAAATCTATGATCAAAAAAATAAGGGGTGAGATTTGACAAACTCAAGGTTCCATCTTATTCCAGATCTATTAAAAAGTTTGGGGTTGAACTGGTATGGGAAGAAGGATGCAGTAGATCATCCCTGAGGCCCCTTCCAGTTTTAAATCTGTGATCTGTAAAATGATGTTAAAAAATGAGAGTGTTTGACTAGATTCTGAAAGCCCCTCCTGGCTCTAAATGAATAAACCCAAATCTTCCCCATAGAATGTAAGCATCTTGAGGGCAATCTTGATTGTTCACTTTTTCAAGAAGCATTTATTAAACACCTACCATACACCAGAATTGTACTAAGTACTGAGTACACAAAGAAAGACAAAAAATTTATGCTTTCTGGGATCTCACAGTCTAATTGGGGAAGAGGGGAACAAGGCAGAGACAACATACAAACAACAATATACAGACAAGATATAATATATAATGATTATCTCAGGCAAAAGACATGAGCATAAGGGGAATCAGGAAAGGCTTCTAACAGAGGGTATGATTTGAACTGGGACTTGTAGAAATGAGGAAGGAGAATATTCTAATGGTGAACAAGTAAAAATGCTCCAAGTCATCCAGAGTGTATTGTGCAAATAACAGCAAAGAAGCCAATGTCTTTATATTGCAGAATAGGATGGGGAAAGTTGTAGGAAGACTCGAAAATGTGTGGGGGCTAGTTTTGCAGTGAAATTTGAGGTAGGATTGGTAAAAATCACCAAAAGACTCAAACTGGTTTCTCAAAGGGACTTTTTTGTCACAAAAGCAGACAGCTTTTAGCATCAGGGAACTAGTTGATCAGATAAGGTTGCCTGTGATGGTATTTATGGAATAAGCCAACAGTTATCTCCTTCCCAGGAAAGGGGGGTTGTTTACTCTTCAACCATTGGCTAAGACTTAAGATAAATTTTTGAAAGAGGTACCAAGATCCAAGTCCCCTGGGTGATAGTGTCCTGTTTTTCTGCTCCTTGTGGTCAACTGTCCACACAGAAAATAACAAAGGCCCTGTTGGGGCCTTTTCCAGTTTAAGATCCAAAGGGCTTTTTTGTTCAACAGAAATTTTTTATATTTCATCCTGGAAGGAATAGGGAACCATTGAACTTTATTGAACCTGTAGGTGACCTAAACTTTAGGACAATCCTTTAATGATTGAATGGAGGATGAACTAGAGTGGAGGAGGCTTGAAGGCAGATTCACCAGCATGCTATTGTAAAACTGTGAATGATAAAGGCCTGGAACAAGGTGGTGGCAGTGTCAGATCAGATTAGGTAGCAAAGCAGAGAGGTGTTGCAAAGAAAAAATTGGCAGGTTTTGGCATCAAGTAAAATAAGGGAAGTGGAAGAAAGTGAGGAGTCAAGGATGATATGAATAAAGTTTCAAGCCTGGGGTACTGGAAGGAGGGTGGTGCTCTTGACAATGATGGAGAATACAAGTTTTCTGAGGGAAAAGAGTAGTGTCTTTGTATTCCCCAGTGCCTAACACACACTAGGCAATTAATAAATGCTCACAGCATGCTTCCTGACAGCAACAAACAACAGAATATATGCATGGGTAATTTTTCAACATTGACCCTTGCAAACACTTCTGTTCCAACTTTTCCCTTCCTTCCCTCCATCCCCTCCCCTTGATGGCAGGCAGTCTCATACATGTTAAACATGTTAAAGTATATCTTACATACAATATATGTATACATATTTATACAGTTCTCTTGTTGCACAAGAAAAATCAGATTTTGAAAAGTAAAAATAACTTGGGAAGAAAAACAAAAGTGCAAGCAGTCCACACTCATTTCCCAGTGTTCTTTCGCTAGGTGTAGCTGGTTCTATTCATCACTGATCAACTGGAACTGAATTGAATCCTCTCATTGCCAAAGACAGCACTTCGATGAGAACTGATCCTCATATAGTATTGTTGTTGAAGTGTATAATTGAAGAGGGGACCCTGAAACTCTGAAAATCCTTGAAGAAGAAAATCTCCTTCAATTCTGCCTCAATAAGAGACCCTGCCCCAAGTCCTTTTTCCCTTAAATGAATTTAAGTTTTAAGTGTTTGTGGGGGGAATGAAGTGGGTTGTGGTCCCTTTAAGAAACTATATTTCCTATTGATCTGTGATTCATTTCAGATTCTCAGCCCCTCCTGCCTGAGGCATATCCTCCCCAGACAAAGTTGCCTTGCCAGGGCCTTTGATTCACAAATCCTGGATAAAAGCATCCCTTTGAATTCCAATAGGAGATCGGGCTTTTTCCAGGCCCCGCTGTATCTGAGCCAAGTTGGGCTCTCCCAACCTCCACTGGTTGTGATCTGCTCAGGTTTCCCAACCCCGACCAAGACAACCAATATAATGAGCTTCCATCAACTAATGTCTTTGCAGATGGACCTTGGCAGCTCCTTTTGCTGCCAGGACCTTCTGTCCACTGAGAACTGCATTCTCAGTGCAAAACTCCATTTTCCATAGATCTGCCCGCTGGAATAATATTCTTTTCCAGTGTTATCCTCCCTTTATCCTTACCTATTTCTCTAACCAGGCTTTATGCCTCTCTGTCAGGATTCCTAACTTTACTTCCAATTCCTATAATAAACCTTTTATCAATCTAGGTTTTTGGGTCTGTAAATTCCTTTACAGAGAACCTCTGTGCCGTCAGGACTGACTGGGGAGGACTCAGAAGAGAGTCCTCAAAACTCCCTACCCTTGTGCAGAATGCCATAGAGTTGCGGGGGAGCCAAACCTCTCCATTTGGTTCCCTGAACCTCAAACCTGCCAATAGACCTTATCATTTAACTCCCTGACCACTAGAAACCCTAATTTCATTTTGATTCCCTAAAGCTAAACCTTGTCATAATGATCTCCTGGTTCTGTTCATTTCACTTAGCATCAGTTCATGTAGGTCTCTCCAAGCCTCTCTGTATTCATCCTGCTGGTTATTTCTTACAGAACAATAATATCCCATAACATTCATATACCACAATTTATTCAGTCATTCTCCAATTGATGGGCATCCATTCATTTTCCAGTTTCTGGCCACTACAAAGAGGGCTGCCACAAACATTCATGCACATACAGGTCCCTTAACCTTCTTTAAAATTTCTTTGGGATATTCGCACTGCTGGATCAAAGGGTATGCACAGTTTGATAATTTTGGGCATAGTTCCAAATTGCTCTCCAGAGTGGCTGGATGTGTTCACAACTTCACCAATAATGCATCATTATCCCAGTTTTCCCACATCCCCTCCAATGTTCATCATTATCTTTTCCTGTCATCTCAGTCAATCTGACAGGTGTGTAGTGGTATCTCAGAGTTGTCTTAATTTGCATTTCTCTGATTAATAGTGATTTAGAGCACCTTTTTATATGAGTAGAAAGAGTTTCAATTTTATCATCTGAAAATTGTTCATATCTTTTGACCATTTTGGTCATTTCTCTATATATTTTGGAAATGAGACCTTTATCACAACCTTTTAACTATAAAAATGTTTTCCCAGTTTATTGCTTCCCTTCTAATCAACAAGCAATATTTCTTTGGCCGTTTACACTTTCAGCAGCTTAATCCCTACTTAAAACTTTTTGGAACGGAAGGGAATGGTCTCCCCTTCAAAGGCCAGGTCAGTGGCCACCGTAGGAGAGGTAGGCCGACGGGAGGCAGAGGAAAAGGTAGGTATTCTTCAATCTGGCGCCTCCTGGCCAGTAAGGGGCACGGCGGGGAGGGGGCGTGGGGGAGGGTGAGAATGGGGCGTAGCCCCAGCGGACGTGCTCGGACTCTCCAGCAGCGGCTCCACCCCCGTGGTGGGAGGCGGCTTCGGCAGCCGCCTCCGTGCGTCCTCACGTGACGGGAAGGGGGCGGGGCGAAGCTGGCGAGTGACAGGGAGGGGGCGGTGACGGCGCACTAGAATGCGAAGCGGTGCGGGACCGCGGCGGTTGGGGTCCGGAGGGAAGGTGGCGCGGCCGATGACAGCATTGTCCCGCGACGCCGTCCTAGGAGTTGTGGGCAGCGGCCGCAGCAGTAACCGGGCTAAGGCAGTCCCGGCGTTTGTCGCTTCGGCGACGTGAGCGCTTAAGGGAGTGAGCTCGAGCTTGAGCCGGGGCGCAGAGCGGGCCGAGGCGCGGCCGGGCGCCCCCGCCACTACCCACTCCCCGGGGCCGCGCCCCCAGCTGCGAAGGGAAGTTGTGTGGTCCCGACCCCCGCAGCCGCCTCCTCAGGAGCCCCGTCCTGGTGAGTGCCGAGAGGGGCGCGAAGGTGGGGGGCGGATGAGAGCGACACCCAGGGCGTGGAGGTCTGAAGAGGAACGAGAACGGGAGAAAGCCTAAGTTGGGGCCGGGGACTCTGCCTTCTTCCTCCATCCGAGCTTCCCCCTTCCCTGGCTGTCTCGCGGGCGCCTTTCCCGCTCCGGAGAGATGTCACCCGGGCTGTTTGACCAGACTCCTGTTTTCGTTAAGGCTCAAATTGCCAGCCCAACCTGGCTGGGGAACCCCGGAAACGGGGAGGGCGATCTCCGTAATCTGGGGTGGGGTACCCCTTCCCCTAGGATGGAAAAGCGGGCGGGTCCCGCTCTGCGTTGGGGAAGCAATTGTCTGGGCTCGTTGTGCCCTCGGCAGCCCCCACCTCATTTTCTCTCTACATCCTCAGACGAACCCTCAGCCTTGGCAGGGGGACACTTTTGTTTCGTTTTTTCCACTCCCGACAGCCTGTCCAGATGCTGATTTTGAGTGAGATGTGCGACTCGTCCTGTCCTCTTTGTCGACCTCCATGTAGCCAAATTTGAATTAATGGGACCTGAAAGGGAATTTAGAGGCCGTTTAAGGCGATCCTTCTCGCTTTACGGTAGAGGAAACTGAGGCTCAGAAAGGTCACAGTCCTGAGAGTTAGAGCTGGAAGGAACCTTAGAGGCTATCTGATCCAGCCCTACTTTTTTTTTTTCTTTTTAAAGATAAACAAGTTGAAGCTTTGAAAGGTTCAAAGTGACTTGCCCCAGGGCCATATAGATTGAACTTGGGGCAGTATCCCTAAATCACCTGCTTTTGGGAGAGAGAGAGAGGACAGGTGGAAGCACATTTAATGCCAGACTGAAAGGATTGGTCCAAGAGAAATGGACTTTGCCTATTAAAATTGAAATTTTTATTGAATTCTAGATTATATTTCTTACCAGATTTGAACCAATTTCTTACAAGATTATAGACTTAGAGCTGGAAGGAATTTTGAGAGATTGTATAATCTAAACTCACTTTAGAAACGAAAACTGAGATCTGTAGCAGTTTAGTGAATTGTCCAAGGTCCCAAAAGTCTTCTAAAATGTACCTTAAGGCTTCCAAATTCCGAACTTATGCAATGATCTCCACAATTTACATATTATACCTGTTTTATGTTTTTTTCTTAATAATCTTTTTTAAAGGTTTATTTTTTTAAATAGCTTTTTATTTACAAGTTATATGCATGAGTAATTTTACAGCATTGACAATTGCCAAACCTTTTGTTCCAATTTTTCCCCTCTTTCCCCCCATCCCCTCCCCCAGATGGCAGATTGACCAATACATGTTAAATATATTAAAGTATAAATTAAATACAGTATAAATATACATGTCCTAACAGTTATTTTGCTGTACAAAAAGAATCAGACTTTGAAATACTGTACTATTAGCCTGTGAAGGAAATCAAAAATGCGGGCAGACAAAAATAGAGGGATTGGGAATACTATGTAGTGGTTCATAGTCATCTCCCAGAGTTCTTTCCCTGGGTGTAGCTGGTTCAGTTCATTACTGCTCTATTGGAACTGATTTGGTTCATCTCATTGCTGGAGATGGCCACGTCCATCAGAATTGATCATCATGTAGTATTGTTGTTGAAGTATATAATGATCTCCTGGTTCTGCTCATTTCACTTAACATCAGTTCATTTAAGCCTCTCCAAGCCTCTCTGTATTCATCCTGCTGGTCATTTCTTACAGAACAATAATATTCCATAATATTCATATACCACAATTTATTCAGCCATTCTCCAGTTGATGGGCATCCACTCAGGTTCCAGTTTCAGTCCACTACAAAGAGGGCTGCCACAAACATTCATGCACATGCAGGTCCCTTTCCCTTCTTTAAGATTTCTTTGTGATATAAGCCCAGTAGAAACATGGCTGGATCAAAGGATATGCACAGTTTGATAACTTTTTGAGCATAGTTCCAAATTGTTCTCCAGAATGGCTGGATGTATTCACAATTCCACCAACAATGTATCAGTATCCCTGTTTTCCCATATTCCCTCCAACATTCCGCATTATCTTTCCTGTCATTCTAGCCAATCTGGCAAGTGTGTAGTGGTATCTCAGAGTTGTCTTAATTTGCATTTCTCTGATTAATAGTGATTTAGAGCATCTTTTTGTATGGCTAGAAATAGTTTTAATTTCTTTGTCTGAGAATTGTCTGTTCATATCCTTTGAAAAGGTTTCTTTTTTAGAAGCAGAATCAAATAACCTTTTAAGTAGAAGGAAATACTAATTAGACTTTTTGAAGTATTTACTTGTTATTGGGCTTATCTTGTTTAATCATGCTGAAGAGAGAACAGTGTCCATTTCCTCCCCTCCCCTCTCATAAATTAGATATCTACTTCACAGTGAAATTTCATTAGGAACCTCAAGTCTGTTAAAATCAGTTTAGGCCAAGCAAATTATAACATTACTTTAAAATTCCTCTGTTTAGAAAACAACATGCAATTTACAAATGTTCCTAGTCAGCACCTCATTATTGAGCATCTGCTGCATGCTAAATCTGTGGGAAGGTACAAAAGAATCGAAAGTTCTACCTTGTAGGTATTGGAGAAATTTATCAAAGGTTAGATTGTTGAGTGTAGATTTCATTGTCAGTTTTATTTAAAGTGATCTGCATCCAGGTAATATAATTACAGTTAGCTATGTGACCTGTTAATGTAACATTTGTTCTTTCTCCTATTTAAGAGTGTATGAATGGAAATATATCTTTTTTTCTACTTGGCATCTGTGCATCTTTTGACATTGTTGTTAATCTTTTCTCTTAGCTTCTGAGACTTTATACTTGGTCTTTCTATCATTGTTACCTGTCCTTTTTGGTTGACTTTGCTGGATTATCCTTCCAAACGTCTTGAGCCCTGACTCTGTTTTGTATCCTTTTTTTTTTCTACATTCTATATTATTTCGTTAGCTACAGTAGCTTTAATTATATTCTCTGTGCAAGTGACTTCAAATTCCATAAACTCTAGGCCTAATTATCTTCCTGCTAAACATTTCTAACTTAATTCAAAGAAGTTCTCCTTCTTTTCCTCACCCAAACCCATCCTTTATCTTCACTTCCTTATTTTTGTTGAAATCATTCTTCTCATCAGTGGATCCTTCTCTTCCCTCAATTCTCATTTACAGTTCATTGTATATCCTAGTTGAAACCCATGCTACCTGAATAAAATAGTCTAGTAAAGAACTATTGGAAAAGCCTCATTAGGCTGCCTGCTTCTAATCTTTCCTCTTTCTAGTCTCTCACACAGCTTCCAACCTCTGATATTCCTCAGATACTGATCTGTCCATGTTACTCACCTGCTCCAAAACCATCAGTGATCTCTTACTGTGTCTGGGATAGGGTACAAAAAAATCATTAACCTGATATTTAAAATCCTCTGGTTTCTACCGACCTTTCCAGACTGATTTTATTTCATACTGGATTGCTACCTAGTTATCTCCCTGACTTTGCAGAAGTGGTTCCTGAAGTTCGCCATCCAGAGGTCATTACCACTCTCTTCAAAGCATACCTCAACATCTCCTAAAAGCCTTCTGTTTCCCTCCTTAGCCCAGTTTGACTTTTGAAATTATTTTATGTAACTTTGCATATACTTTGTTTTTACTTAATTGTGAACAAGTTATATCCTTACAACAATCTTTTAAGACAGGAACTATCTGTTTTATTTTTTTCTCCTCATGCCTATCACTATGACTTTCACAGTAAGTAAATGCTTAATATGTTTATTGAATTTAATAAAGAGTTCTGAGAGTTTTAATTTTTTGATTCACATTTTGCAGTCATTCAAGAGCTTTAAGATATACCAGAGATTTTAGGTCATCAATTATTTAAATCAATTTAACAAAATTAGGTGTATAGGTATTTAGTACTTTATGATTCTGTAGTGTGTTAGAATGGAAAGTGTATTAGAGATGAAGCCAGAAAGATCTGGTTCTGAATTCTGTCTTTAAGACATATTAGATGGGGTGCAGTTAAGGTGGTGCAGTAGATAGAGTACCAGCCCTGAAATCAGGAGGACCTGAGTTCAAATGTGACCCAGGGACCCTGGGGCAAATCACTTAACCCCAGTGACCTCAAGGGGGAAAAAAGACTTATTAGATGCATTAGCATGGTCCAGTAAATAACTTTACCTTTCTGGAGCTTGTTTCTTTATCTGTAAAAAAGGGAATATGGTAATACCTGATGCACTTTCCTCAACAGTTATTATGAAGATCAAATGAAATAATTACATATAAAATTTAAGGTGCTACATAAATGTCAGTTGCTATTATATTTTTGTTGATGATAGTAGCTCATTTAAGAACTTGAATGTGTTTACTCTTGCTGCTTTTTATTGATATATTTTTTTAATATATCAGTAATATCTCAGTAATCCTTTCCCCAATAGGACTAACTAGTTAAGCAAATTCAGTATGTCTGGGAAATTAATTTAATTTCTCTTAGCCTCAGTATTTTTCATCTGTAAAATGGGAATGATAAATGTATTTATTTTCAGAGTTGTTTTGAGCAATCCAATGAGAAAATATATGAAAGCATTTTCAAGATTTTAAAGTGGTATATGAATACTAGCTGTTTTTTTTTTTTTGTATGGTCTTTATTATACTCACTATGTAAATCTTCCCTTGTTTTTCAAAATTCTTCATATTTATCTTCCCACTATGGTTTTATTATTATTGTTATCATTATTAAAGCTTTTTATTTTCAAAATTATATGCATGGATAATTTTTCAGCATTGATCCTTGCATAGCCTTGTGTTCCAAATTTTCCTCTTCTTCCCCTAATCCCCTTCCCTAGATGGCTAGTAAACCAATATATGTTATACATGTTAAAATATGTTAAATCCAGTATATGTTAACATATTTGTACAATTATCTTGCTGCACAAGAAAGATCAGATCAAAAAAGGAAAGAAAATGAGTAAGAAAACAAAATGTAAAAGAACGAGACTTACATTATGATCCACACTTATTCCCACAGCTCTCTCTCTAGGTGTAGATGGTTCTCTTCATCATGAGATCATTGAAACATATATTACTTTCATGTATCACAATTATTTAAATATTGCCTAGGATCCTTTCCATTCATTTTATTGATCCTCTCTTTTTCTTTTTTGTTAATGTATATTCATAGGGATATGATTTTGCTCCTGAAGACGACCTTAGCATCATCCCAGAAATTTTGGTATGTTAATTGTTATTAATATAAAACATTGATCATATAATACTATGTATCTGTGTTATGTGAGAGAAGGGGCTAGATCTACAGTCAGCTGACTATGATCTATTCATCATTATATTATGAGTTGTACTGGATATATTTATTTTTTCTGCTTTTTCATATTTGTTTGTAGTATCTCTGTGTCCTGAACCATGCCATTTTTATAAAATTTCCATGTGATGTTGAGAAATATTTTTGTTTTGTTTTTTTTAGCAATTTCAATATAAAAGTGCCATGAGTCTTTAGCTCTGGTTTCTCCAACCATTTTCTCTTTTGCCTATTTTTGTGATAGACTTATCCTAAAGTGAGGGAAAGAAGACCAAGATCTCCTGCCACTAGTATTTTAATTTAATTTAAAGTCTTTTTGTAGTTCAGTTGATTTCTCCTTTATGAATTTAGATCCTAATGTACCTGAAGTCTTTAAAGTTTAGTATTAGTTTGTTATGTGTATATTTCTTGTTTATTTCTTTATTTTGTGAATGTTTGTTTTGGCTTGCTTGATAGCATGATTATAACTCCTGCTTTTTTGGACTTACCTGATGCATGGTAAGTTTTTTTCCAGCTTCTTAATTTTTGTGAAAATGGCTAATGGCGAGGTTGATAGCATACTGGACTTAGAGTCGGGAAGACCTGAGTTTAAATTCAGTTTTAGATACTTACTAGCTGAGTGACCCTGGGCAAGTCACTGAAGGACTGTTTGCCAGTTTCTACAACAGTAAAATGGGGATAATAATAGTATGTACTATTTGTAGGGTTACTGTGAGGATCAAATGAGATGTTTGTAAAAACATTTAACATGATGCTTAACTCATAGTAGATGCTATATAAGTGCTTATTCCCTTCCTCCCTTCTTTTTTAAAATGTATTTTTTTTTTTTTTGATTGTGGGATTTTATTTTCTTCTATGTATTGTTCTTTTTTATTTTATTGAATTGTTTAACATATATATAAAATTATGAGAGGTTTATATTTTCCTCTAATATTTTTTTCTTAAGGATATTTTTCCCTCTTCTGTAAACATGGTCCTTTGTCTCTTCAGTTATTTTAACTTAATCTATTTTTTGACAACTATATTTAAACTCTTCATTTTATAAGTAACTAAATGGAAGTAGAGATAGCAGAAATGACTTACAATGGTAGATGGAACCTGCACATTTTTATTAAATGCCTGTTCTATTTAGAGCACTGTTAGGTAATTGGAGGTAGAAGTAGATAGTGTAAGTTCCTGTTTTATAGGCCTGTGGGTCGATAAGTTAGAGATTAGAGTTTGTGGTTCTCTTTCTTCCCCCAGACTATGAAGGAGAAGCACTGGATATGCTGGCAGATGTGTAACAATTGACTTTCAGGGAGAGAAATGTACTCATGACATATTTGTAAAGTTAAATATTGTGAAGACTGAGTTAGCACACCCTGGAAACCTTAGAATCAGCCAGAGTCAGGATAAGCAAAAGTCCTTGGTCTTTATTCATGGTCTTTAGGGGTAGAAGGGAATTGGATGGACACAGGATCTCCACCACCTTCCTTCTCCCTTCCTCTACTGCCAAAATCCCTCAGGCCTATCTTACTCCACCCCCTAGTCCCTTTTACAATTCTCAAATTGATTGTATACGCCAAATGATTGAGCCAGCACAGAATAGTAGGAAGGGCCATTTTCCAACCATACTCTAATAGACTATTATCCAATAAGTAATTAGCATTAAGTGCTCTGTTGTCCAAGTGCATGCACCTACTCAGAGTTTAAGCCCCTTAGGTCTCCTTCTTTCTTTTGTTTTAGAACACAGGTGGTCACACCATCCCTGACTTCTCAGGGAAGTGAGAACCCCAAAAAGGAGGTGATCATGCCCTCCCTGACTTCACGAAAGGATTCTAGTCTTTTTAGAATAAACAAAATTTGTTTTGCTTCTGATTTTTCCTTCCTGATTTAATCTTCTCTCTTAACCTTCTATTCTGTCACCCTTTTCTTTGTTAAGTTTGATGTATTTCTACAACAAGATTGTGTATTTGTGACCCTTCTTTGTTTTAGATAGGAATGATGCTCATTTGATGTTGGGTGACACAGTGGATGGAGTGCTGGGCTTGAATTTAGGAAAACTCATCTTCTTGGGTTCAAATCTGCCCTCAGACATTTAGTGTCAATGTGATCCTGGACAAGTTACTTAACTCTTTTTCCTCAGTTTTTCTCATCTGTAAAAATGATCTGCACAAGATAACTGTATAAATATGTATACATGTATTGTATTTAACATATACTTTAACATATATAACATGTATTGGACTACCTGCCATCTAGAGGAGGGGGAAAGTTGGAAAAAAAGGTTTTGCAAGCGGCAATGTTGAGAAATTATCCATGCATATGTTTTGTAAATAAAAAGCTATAATTAAAAAAAAAATGATCTGCAGAAGTAAATGGTATCCTTGCCAAAAAATCCCAAAAGAGTGAGACACAAGCAAAACAACTGAACAACAAACAGTAAGACTCTGTTCTTCATTTCATATTTGCATACTCTTACACAGATTATGAAAACTACCAAATCCTACTGCTTGTCCTTGGGTGAGGTCCTGCTGGATCTTTGAGATGTAGAATGGTCCATCTTTAGGCCTCCTGTGGCATTTCAGAGCAGAGGTGTTTAAATTGATGGAGGTTTTTTGCCCAAGAATATCTCCCAATATGATTTTGAAGAAGTGAATTCTGCTGTTTTTTATTTTAGGGTCTAATACCATTTTTAGAAATTGAGAATTTCTGTATCATTCTTTATTTAAAAACTCTGCCTCTAAATGTGTACGCCTCTTTCCCCTCTTCCCAGTATAAAAACTGCAAAAATGTTACAAAATCTTTTTATATTTTATAATTGCATAAATCAGTTTCTTGGTGTGAGCCAGGATGTTTTATGCTTTGTTATATTTACAGCTTCATGTACTATAGAGATACCTTAAACTTGAGTTAATAATGCCTCTCAAGCAATTTGAAATTCATAGCTACCATCAAGATTGATAGTGAATGTGAAAGCATTTTTGGAAACTGTAAAACATTGTACAAATATAAGCTATTTCCATAGCATTTTGAAACTTTGATATTAGAAGAGACTTTAGAGGGTATGCCATATTCTCTAAGCACTTTCTTTAACAGGTATGCTCCCCTATTATAACTTTCAAAGGATAATCTCTTTAGTCTTTTTACCCCCAAAACAGGATTAAGTTACTTGCCCAGGATTACACAATAAGTATCAAGTATCTGAATATGAATTTGAACTCAGAGGCTGACTCCAGGGCAGGTATTCTATTTCTTATTTCATATAGTTGCATCAATTATTTAATCTTTGAAGTTCTCCAGTAACTGAAAAATCATTGCTATTTATCTTTATAAGATAGCTTTAATTCTTAAGAAACTTCTTTATCTTAAATCACTAGTCTATACCTAACAATGCTCCTGGGGTCCCTCAGAACAACAATTAATCTCGCCCCCCCAAAAAAAATAATTCCTGTTCCTTTAATCATTCATAATTAAAATTCTTCATGATTAAAATTCTCTCGTTATTGTTGTCTTCTGGTATTTAAACCTATAGAGAACATAACAAATAGTATTGAATCTGGAGTCAGGAAGACCTGAATTTATATTCTTCCTCAGACTTTTGCTGCCTGTGTGACTCTGGGTAAGTCAGTTATCTCTCTGGGTCTTAATTTCTTTTTCTTCTTCCTCTTCTTTTTTTTTTTTTTTTTAATTTATTATAGCTTTTTATTACAAGCTATATGCATGGATAATTTTACAGCATTGACAATTGCCAAACCTTTTGTTCCAATTTTTCCCCTCCTTCCCCCCATCCCCTCCCCCAGATGGCAGGTTGGCCAATACATGTTAAATGTATTAAAGTATAAATTAAATACAATATAAATATACATGTCCTAACAGTTATTTTGCTGTACAAAAAGAATCAGATTTTGAAATAGTGTACTATTAGCTTGTGAAGGAAATCAAAAATGCAGGCGGACAAAAATAGAGGGATTGGGAATTCTATGTAGTGGTTCATAGTCATCTCCCAGAGTTCTTTCCCTGGGTGTAGCTGGTTCAGTTCATTACTGTTCTATTAGAACTGATTTGGTTCATCTCATTGCTGGAGATAGCCACGTCCATCAGAATTGATCATCATATAGTATTGTTGAAGAATGTAATGATCTCCTGGTCCTGCTCATTTCACTCAGCATCAGTTCATGTAAGCTTCTCCAGGCCTTTCTGAAGTCCTCCTGCTGGTCATTTCTTACAGAACAATAATATTCCATAATATTCATATACCACAATTTATTCAGCTATTCTCCAAATGATGGGCATCCACTCAGTTTCCAGTTTCTGGCCACTACAAAGAAGTCTGCCACAAACATTCTTGTACATACAGGTCCCTTTCCCTTCTTTAAGATTTCTTTGGGATATAAACCCAGTAGAAACACTGCTGGATCAAAGGATATGCACAGTTTGATAACTTTTTGAGCATAGTTCCAAATTGTTCTCCAGAATGGCTGGAATTCACAATTCCACCAACACTGTATTAGGTGTCTCTGTTTTCCCACATCCCCTCCAACATTCTACATTATCTTTCCTTGTCATTCTAGCCAATCTGACAGGTGTGTAGTGGTATTTCAGAGTTGTCTTAATTTGCATTTCTCTGATTAATAATGACTTGGAGCATCTTTTCATATGGCTAGAAATAGTTTCAATTTCTTTGTCTGAGAATTGTCTGTTCATATCCTTTGACCATTTATCAATTAGACAGTGGCTTGGATTTCTTATAAATTAGAGTCAATTCTCTATATATTTTGGAAATGAGGCCTTTATCAGAACCTTTGATTGTAAAAATGTTTTCCCAGTTTATTGTTTCCCTTCTAATTTTGTCTGCGTTAGTTTTGTTTGTACAAAATCTTTTCAATTTGATATAATCAAAATTTTCTATTTTGTGATCAGTAATTGTTATGAGCCAGAACTTGAAACATCTCTAGGGAGATGTTAGAATCCTAGTGTTAACTCAATGGAATTGATACAATGCTTATTGGTTCACACCTTAGAGTGAATCCTTACAAAGTGATAAGTCAATTGCCTAATTTAGCATGGTACTTAGCAAATTCTCTAGCTCACTAAATGTATTTAAGTACTCATTGGAGTTCACAAGTATGGGAGATTCACAAAGTTAACTTTGTAACTTTGTGAATTCACATCTCCCTTAATCCCTCCCTCAGAGGAGGAGTCAACCTTTAAGAGATCATATATAAGAAGCTCTTGGAGCTTCACTAGGTTAGTTCAGAACATTGCCAGGAGTCGGAGAGGAGCACTCTGGAAGGAAGCTCATAAGCCCACTTAAGGTGGTGTAGTCAGATTCATTCCATCTTCCACCTTTGTGCTGGCTGGAGGCTGAAGAAAGCAGAGGCAGAAGCAAAGGACGAAGCTGCAAGAGCTCTTGGAGAAATAAACATTTGGATTTTATCAGCTGGATGTATTTGAGGTGATTATTGATCTGAACCGAAACTAAGGCTGCCTCCAGAAAACCTCCCCAAGAAACCTGCTCCCAGAGAATAAAAAAAATAAAAATAATAATAAAAGAAGAGAAAACCACAAGTAATGATCTCTAGTTCTTCTTTGGTCATAAATTCCTTCCTCTTCCACAGGTCTGAGAGGTAAACTATACTATGCTCTTCCAATTTATTTATAATCTCAATTCTTTATGCCTAGGTCATGAACCCATTTTAATTTCTTAATTTTGAAATAAGAGTTGCATTGGATGACTTCTAAGGGGTTTCCTCAACTCTAAGTTATGATCCTTTAATAAGTAGGATACCAACCTGCAATTTGTTCATTAGCTTTCCTAAAATGTTCTAGATGTGTTTTAAAACAGGGTAAATTATAGAGGAATAATTGTTTTCCTTGCATTGGAAGCTATTGTGTCCTTCCTAAATTTATATTTGCTTTGTTGGAATGCTTCACCCTTTTTCGTCACATTTCATACTTTATTTGGATTTCTTACAGATAGAATTGAATGCTTGACTTTGTATTAGAAGTATGGTGACAAAATTTGAGAAGTTCAACTCTAAAAAATTTTGAATTCAATGAGTTGGAAGACTATTAGAAATATTTTCTTTTTAATATGTAAAAATTTTGTAATATGTAAAAATTATGTAACTATTAAAAATAATTTATAAGAGATATTTGTGCACACATATATGTGTACATATCAAAAAGCACATTCCTATATTTATGTGTATAACTAAACCTTTCAACTGACTTTTTTTGTTTTGTTTTCCATATTTGAAATTATGGTGTTATTTTTGATTTTTCCACTTAATTGCTTTCTCATAGTGTTACTTGAGTCCGCCTACCTGATATTGGTCTATTGTATTTTTTCCTTCCTCTTGATTCCTACTAGCACTTGACATTACTGACATTAGACTGTTGCAGCTATTTTACTTCTCTCTTATTGCCCATTGTAGCCTGTTAATTGGTCTCCTTGCTGTAAGCCTTTGCTCACTCCAGTCTATTCTTCACACAAATGCTCAAGTGGGTGTGGTCTGTTCCTGTCACTTATGTTCATTAAGCTCCCCAATTCCTTTATTTAGCTTTGAAACCACCTCATAACTTGACTTCTATCTGTATATTATTCACTTTCCCTTGTTAAATAATGACGCCAAACTAGCCTTCTGCTGTTTTTCTCAAATGATACCCATTTTTGGTTTTTTTACTGTCTTCCCCTCAAGTCTGAAAATTGAAAATGTCCTCTTCTACTCCTTTAGAATTCTTAATTTCTTTAAACATTTTATTCATGGCTTCTTAAACTGTGGTTTGTGAACCCATATGGGATCTTCTAACTCAATGTTGGGGTCATAAAATTATAATTTATTATCAGCAAAGGTTTGATTTGTACGCCTATTTTATATACATACTCCTTCTCTTCGCCCTCCCCTTCCTCCCCTCCCCCATCACTTGGGCAAAAACGTGTCATGAGGGGAAAGGTTAAGAAACTGTTCTACAGGAAACCTCTCCTTTATCTTTCCTTCTCTTTTCTTTCTGCCTTTCATCTCCAAAAATAAGTTTACTTTGTATTTATTTTGTATGTATTTAGTAACTGCTTTTTAGATTTTAGGGATTGGGACTGTTTCATTTTTGTCTTTTTTTCTGAGCATATTGTATTTGGCACATACAAGTTATTGTTTTTGATTGATTTGCTAACCGGTCTTCTTGCCTGTACTCTGTGCCTTCTAATAAACATCCTTTATTTTAGTCAGACTGATTTTCCTTAGACATAGATGTGCTTTTTCATCTTACCCTGTCCTCTATATATGGAATTCACTTGTTCCCTATCTTGGCTCTTTAATTCCTTCTGATAGCCTAGATCAAATGCCAGATGCACTAAGTAAATGTCATCATCTCTCAGACTTGATATATCATTTAGTTTTGTGTACCACTTGGTTGCATTTTTATTGTGTTTGCATTGCATTAAACTAAAAACTCTGTAAGGACAGGCACAAACATTTAAGCTTTCCTTTAATAATTCTCTTGGTGCTTTATTCATGATAAATATTTATTAAATACTTTGAATTTATCTTTTTTTTTTTTTAATTAAAAATGACTGCTGACTTAAAATTTTTTTCCTTCCATCTTTTTTTTTTTTTTTTTTTTTTTAAACCGGTAGTACACAAAAGACAAGGAAATGTGGTAGAGGCCAAGCTTTAAAATCAAGTCCTAGTTAATATATTTCTAATCCATTATTTTTGGTTTTCATACTCCATCTTCAGCAGAGGTTTTGTCATAGTGGAAACGATAGAAGAAGAATCTATCTACAACTTTGGAATTTTGAAAATCATTGACCTGGATCTTATTAGTAGGAAGTTGGTATTTAGTATGATTGAAAATTACATTTCGTTATATATAGTTGTATATGAGCTATAAATAACAACAGCACATTTCTCTAGAGATGGGTTTTGGTCCTAGGATAATTTAACATTTAATTAGTTATTAGGATGGTGGAATAATAGGGAGACTTAAGTGAAAAGATGACAGCATTGAAAGGTAGACGTATTGAGATTTTGGGGGTTGGTTTTAGAGACCACAGTTATTTTGGTCCAGTGGAATTAGTCAGAAAAAAAATAGAATGACATTTAGTAGGCATTTATGTGGATTATGAATGGATAAGAAAAGCTCACATAAATAAAAAAGTATATAGTTGACCAAATTAGGAAAATAAGGGCCCAACAATTAGAAAACCAAATGTAAAACTTTGGTCAGCAATTCTCTAGATGACTGGTTACATAGTTCAGGGGAATTGGGCATTTGGCTTAGAATCAGGAAGGCCCGAATTCAAATTTAGTTTGATACTAAATAGCTCAATGACTGTGGGCAAGTTAATTAATCTTTTGCCTCCTTCAGTTTGTAAACAGTAAACAGAGATAATAATAGCACTTACCTCAACATTATTGGGAGGATACCTTGGAATGTGGTAAAATTTAGCACAATTCATGGCACATAGTAGATGCTTTATATTCTTTCTTTTCTTTCTTTCTCTCATTCTCTCTCTCTTGCTTTCTTATGACTTGCCTATTGGGGTTAAATGACTTGCCTATGGTCGCACAGCTAGGAAATAAATGTTAAGTGTCTGAGATCACATTTGAATTCAGATCCTCCTGACTTCAGGGCTGGTGCTCTATCCACTGCGCCCCCTAGCTGCCCCATAGATGCTTATAAATATTTATTCTCTCCCCTTTTCTAGTTCTTTCTCTTTGTGGAGTTTAAAAAAAAAAATCACTGAATCATGTGAAATCAGGCCAGAGTAAACAGAGCATGTACTATTATGAATTTGAATTAAACTTTCTAGTAGCCAGATCTTTTTAGTTCTATATTAGGTTCTTGGTTCTATTATTTATCAGATAATTTAAAAATGAATTGAGCAAAAAAAAGGATGGCTGAAAAACAGGCAATGAACTATATTCGTGCTATAGACCCATTCCTGAAATGACAAAAAGCAGTTTTTTATTAGATTGTTTCATTTTAACTGCACCATATGAACTAGTATACTCTTTCTTTATGTTTTTGTAACACAAGTAATTACTTTCTCATGGATCTGTTTTGTATATTTCTTTTTTTTCTTCCTTTGGTTCATCATTATTGACATCAACAGTTTACCTTTAGTCTTCCTTCTGGCAAGTAGTTATTTCATAAATAAAATTCAGAAGCATCAACCATCAACAGTTCATTGATTAAAGAAACTCTAATGTAAACTATGGGTGACAATTACCCTTCAAGCTTTGTTTCTAAAAGTTATTTTTATTTTTTTAACATTTGAATTTTGAATTCCAAATTTTCTCTTCAGCTCCTCACCCACTTTGAGAAGGCAAGTAGTATGATATGTGAAACCATACAAAACATTTCCATATTAGCCATGTGGGGAAAAAAAAGTGAAAAAATGTTTGAATTTGCACTCATTCTCTCCCTAGAGTTGGATAGCATTTTTCATTATGACTCCTTTGGAATTGTTGTGGATCATTTATATTATGACAATAGTTAAGTCTTTCACAGTTGATCATTATTACAATGTTGCTATTACTGTAGACAACATTCTTCTAGTTCTCATTCCACTTTGAATCAGCTCATATAAGTCTAATGAGTTTTTCTTAAACTATCCTGCTCATTTCTTATGACCCAATAATATTCCACCAATCATATTACCACAGCTTCAGCCAACAGTGTTCAGCCATTTCCCAGCTGATGGACATTACCTGAATTCCTAATTCTTTAGCACTACAAAAAGAACTGCAATAAATATTTTTATAGATATAAATCCTTTCCCTTTTTCTTTGGATACTGACCTATTAGTTGCATTGCTGGGTCAAAAGGGTAAGCAGTTTTACAGCTCTTTGCACAGTTTCAAATTGTCCTCTGGAATGATTGGACCAGCTAACTTCTCCAGCAGTGTATTTGTTGGTGTCATTTTCAGCATGATGTTATCCTTTGTGACTCCATTTGGGGTTTTCTTGGCAAAGATAATACAATGGTTTGCCATTTGCTTCTCCAGTTCATTTTACAGATGAGGAAGCAGAGGCAGACAGGATTAAGTGATTTTCTCAGGGTCACACAATAAATTTCTGAGACCAAATTTGAAGATATCTTCCTGATTGCAGTTCTGGAAAATTCCATTATGCCACTTACCTACCCCAACTGTGCATGTGTGTATATATTTTTCTTTATTCCCATCAACATATGTCATTTCCCTTTTCTCTCATTTTAGCCAATTTAATATGTAAGGTGGTATCTTGCAGTTGTTTTAATTTGTGTTTCTCTAAAATTAGTGCTGTATTTTTCATGTGATTATAGATGGCTTTTATTTCTTCTAAAAACTGCTTATTTGTGTCTTTTGATTATTTATTAGTTGAGGATTAGCTCTAATTTTTATAAATTTGGCTCAATTCCCTATATATTTGAAAAATGAGACTTTGAAATAATATAATACTCTCCCCTCCTGTTTTCCTTATAATTTTGACATTGATTGTGCAAAATGTTCATGTAATCAAAATTAGCCATTTTACTTACTGTAAACTTCTCTACCTCTTATTTGGTCTTATACTTTACTTACATATAGATTTGACAGTTAAGTTTTTTCATGCTTTCCTTATGTTTGTTATAAACTGCAAGTCACGTATCCATTTTGATCTTATCTTTGTATACAGTGTGAAATGTTGGCATATGCCTACTTTCTGCCAGATTACTTTGTATTTTTCCTAGCATTTTTTGTTGAAAGTACTTCAATTTTAAGATTTTGATACTAGATTAGTATTGTCATTTATATCTACATTATGTTCTTAATCTAGTCCACTGATCCATCATTTCATTTTTAGTCAGTGTTCGATTGTTTTAATGATTACCACTTTGTAATATAATTTGAAATGTGTATGGCTAGGCTGCCTTCATATTTTCTTTTCATTGACTTCCCTGATATTCTTAATCTTTTGTTCTTTTAGATAAATTTTGTTATTTTTTCCTAGCTCTATAGCATAATTCTTTGGTAGATTGATTGGTATAGTATTGTATTTTTAAATTGATTTAAATAGAATTGTTGTTTTATTATATTAGGCCTACCCATTAGCAATTAATATCTTAGCAGTTGTTTATATCTGTTTTTATTTGTCTGAAAAGTGTTTAGTAACTTTTCAGTTACTAAGGGTTCAGTAAAGAACCCTTTACTCTGTATGTATATATAGCATCAATATTCATTGGGGAGAATTTGGTAGGATTCCTTCAATCCCTATTTTTTCAAATAGTTTATATGGCATTGGAGTTGATTGTTCTTTAAATGTTTGGTAGAATTCACATGTAAATCCATCTGGTCCTGGGGATTTTTTCTTAGGGAGTTGATTAGTAGCTTATTCTATTTCTTTTTCTAAGATGGGACTTTTTAACCAATTTATTTCTTCCTCTGTTAATCTGGGCAAGCTATATTTTCAAGGTATTCTTAAGTTATTGAATTTATTGGCATAAAGTTGGGCAAAGTAACTCCTAATTATTGCTCTAATTTCCTCTTCATTAGTGGTGAGTTCTCCCTTTTCATTTTTAAGACTAACAATTTGATTTTCCTCTTTCCTTTTTTTAAATCAGATTTACTACGGGTTTGTCTACTTTGTTGTTTTTTTCATAGAACCAACTCTTAGTTTTATTAATTAATTCAATAGTTTTTTTACTTTCAGTTTTATTGATCTCTCCTTTTATTTTTAGAATTTCAAATTTAGTGTTTGGGAGTTTTTAATTTGTTCCTTTTCTAGCATGTTTAGTTGTGAGCCCAATTCATTGACCTTCTCTTTCTCTATTTTATGCAAGTAGGCCTCTAGAGATATGAAATTTCCTGTTATTACTGCATTGGCTACATCCCACACATTTTGGTATGATGTGTCATTATTGTCATTTTCTTGGGAGAAGTTATTATGTCTATGATTTGCTGTTTCACCAAATCATTCTTTAGTATGAAATTCGTTTCCAATTATTTTTTGGTCTGTTTTCCCCTGGCTTTTTATTGAATGTAATTTTCATTGCATCGTGGTCTGAAAAGCATGCATTTACTATTTCTGCCTTACTGCATTTGAGTTTAAGGTTTTTATGCCCTAATATATGGTCAATTTTTATATAGGTTCCATGAACTGCTGAGAAGTGTACTCCTTTCTGTCTCCATTTAGTTTTCATCAAAGATCTATCATATCTAACTTGTCTAGTATTCTATTTACCTCTTTGACTTCTTTCTTATTTATTTTGTGGTTTGATTTATCTAATTCTGAGAGTGCAAAGTTGAGATCTGCTACTGTTATAGTTTTGCTGTCTGTTTCTTCTTGCAGCTCTCTTAATTTCTCTTTAAAATTTAGGCCTCATCCTTGGTCATATATTTTAATATTGATTTGCTTCATTATCATTCCTTTTTATTCATGTATCACCATGCTTCAAAGTGTGTTTCCTTAAACAACATATTGTAGGATTCTGGCTTTTTTCAGTCTGCTAACGCTTCCTCTTTAGGGGTTTTCCCCATTCAATTTTGGTTAAAATTATCAATTCTGTATTACTTGCCATCTTGTTAACCCCCTTTGCTTTTCTCTTTCCTTCTCCCTAAACCCCCCCCCCCCCTCCAGTTTAAACTTGTGAGCACCAGTTGCTTCTTACCCCTCTTTTTTATCCCTCCCCCACCTTAGGTTCCTCCCCCTATCTTCCTTTTCCTCCCAACTGATTCCTTCCTTGGTTTACTCCTTCCTTTTTCCTTTTCCCTCTCCTTTTCAATGGTGGAAGAAGTTTCAGCATTCGAATATGTCTAATTTTTTTCTCTTTAAGCCGTTCTGACAAAATGATAACACTATGTTTATCTCCTCATTCTTTCTCCAGATAAATAAGTTTGAGATGTATACCCCCTTTATCCTTTTCTGGTAAAATTTCCTTTCTACTTCTGTTTCTAGAACAAATTATCATGTATTCTTTATATATCTTTATAACAGAAATATAGTTCCCAAGATTTTTTTTTTTACCTTTTTAGGTTACTCTTGAGTAACTATATTTGAGTTCTATATTTGGAGATCAAACTTTGTTTAGTTCCCGGTTTCTTCATTAGAAATAAATGAAATTCCTTATTTCATTGAATGTCCATCTTCTTCCCTGGGAAAAAAATGCTCATTTTGGCTGCATACCAAGTTCCTTAGCCTTTTGGAATATCATAATCCAGGCCCTTTGATCCTTTAATGTGGACATTGCTAGATCCTGGGTAATTCTTATTGTGGCTCCTCTATATTTGAATTGATTTTTTTTTCTAGCAGCTTGCAATATTTTTTCCTTGGTTTGATAGTTCTGGAATTTAGTCACTATATTTCTTGGAGTTTTGATTTTAGGGTCCTTTTCAGTAGGTGATCGATGAATTCTTTCAATGTCTATTTTACCCTCTGTTTTTATAACTTCTGGGCAGTTCTCTTTGATAATTTCCTAGTAGAATATAGTGTCCAGGCTCTTTTTTTTCCATCATATTTTTCAGGGAGTCCAATAATTCTCAGATTGTCTCTTCTAGATCTATTTTCCAGGTCTGTTGTTTTCCCAAGAAGGTATTTGATGTTTTTTTCCCTTGTTTCTTTTATTTTGGTTTTGCATGACTGATTCTTGGTGTCTCCTTGAGTCATTCAATTGTATTTGTTCAATTCTGATTTTCAATGAATTATTTTCTTCATTCACTTTTTTAATATATCTTTTTCTAATTGTCCAATTGAGTTTTTAAGTGAGTTGTTTTGTTCTATGGAATCTTTTTCCATTTTTCCATTTTTATTTTTTAGAGAGCTATTTTCTTTTTCTAATTCACTAATTAAAGTCCGTTTTAATTTTTTGTTCATTTTGTCAAAGAAGAATCAAAGAAAACAAACTAGCAAAAAAACCAAATGCAGTCTGCTTTTGAGGGGATGGGGACTGGATGGTATTACGGAGCTTCCTCTACAGACTGCAGAGGATGTGGGGGTTAGGGGGGGCAGCAGTGAGGCACTAGGAGGACAGTAATGGTTGCGCTGCGGGTGCACTCTGAGATTCTTGAGAGTGTGCTGAGACACTGTAGGTGGGTGTGGCCAGGTCCCAAGAGACCTTAGCTTTTGCAGGTTATATAGTCTTTACCTCCTGTGTTTACAGCTCCTCTGCTGGTCTACTGGCTTGTTGCCAGGGCAAGGTAGCTAACACTGTGTTAAAGATTTCCCCTAAGAAACGGCTGGATCACCCCCCACTCCCCTCAGTCAGCTCAGTACTCTGTCTGCTGTGCTGCAGCTGCCTTCAGTCTGGGCCTGGTCTAAGTGCCCCCACCCATGAGCAAAAACAGATCTTTTCTGGCAAATTTCAAGGATGTCATTTCTGTTGCTAATTATTTGTGTTTGTTTTGTTTTTTTTTTTCAGTTAAGCACTAATTCTGAGGCCTTGTCATGAAATAAATTCTGAGAGCAAAGACGAAGATTAAGTAGATGTGCGTGTCCTGCCCCTTCCCCAATTTTCAAAGACCTATTTTCATCTTTGAGATTTTGTATATACTTTTCAAGTTGATTAACTTTTTATTGATTTTTATTTTTATTTTTTTTTTTTTTGGCTAAAGAAATTATGGTTAAGTATCTTGCCCAGGGTCACAAAGCTTGGAAAAGTTTATGAGACCATATTTGAACTCAGGACCTCCTGACTTCAGGGCTGGTGCTCTATCCACTGTGCCATCTAGCTGCCCCAGTTGGTTAATTTTTTTCATAGTCTTGTTTTTCTTGGCTGGTTATTTTTTATTTTTTTTTTTTAGTTTTTCCTCAGTATCTCTCATTGGATTTTTCAAGTTGTTTTGAGTAACTTCTATAAATTTCTCTTTGGGCAAGGGGTTATTTCACATTACTCTTTGAGATAGAAGCTTTTTTTTAATTCAGTGCTCTTCTCTGAAGATGAATCCTGATCTTCCCAGTTCACATAGTAAGCTTCTTCTTGGCTGTTTTTTTTTTTTTTTTTTAAATAGATATTACTGTAAGCTCCTCTAATTGTGAGGTGAGGTGCACTGGTTGCTTCTTGCACAGGGCTGCATCCCTCTAGCATAGTTGGGCCTGGCGTTTCTAATCTGCCAGGTTCTCTCAGTTTTCCTAGACTCATATCCACAATTTTACAGGTTATCTGGGAGGTGAAAGTTTCTGTGGTTCCTGCTGAAGCTCTAGACACACCCAGCTCTTCCCAGGACTTCCTACTCACTATTTCTGGGGAGCAGTCTGGAGGTATTTGCAATTCACATGGGTTAATCCCATGCTGGGGGACTTTTTTCAGACCTTGCGTTTTCCAGGAGGACCCCTTTCTGTCCAAAGTCTTCTTGATTTTTACCAGTCTATTCACTCTGAGGTGAAAATTTGTTCTATTTGTGGGGCAAATCAGAAGCCTTGAACTTTAGTAATTTATTCCACCATCTTCTGAGAACAAGCACTGTTAAATATTTTCTTGAACCATTATTTTAATGTTAAATTTGTAAAATTTCTTGTGCAATAACCTTTGTAAATAGCTAACAGCTAGTGAAGTCAGTAGCCAAATGAATCAGTTCCTAAAGAACATTGCTTCATAACCCTGGCCTGACATTAAATTATGAAAAATGCAAGTAGAATTTTCCAATCATATAGTTCCTTAAGATCTACTTCAAAGGTTTCAAACATTTGTCTTAGTGACCCTTTCTGTGATTTTTTTTGGCTAAGGCAATTGGGGGTAAGTGACTTGCCCAGGGTCACACAGCTAGGATGTCTTAAGTGTTTGAGACCAAATTTGAACTCAGGTCCTCCTTACTTCATGGCTGGTTGTCTATCCACTGCATCACTAGGCTGCCCCTCTGTGATATCTTTATTCAAGGATCTTGCATTTGCTACTAGAAATGTTTAAACTTATAGTAAAAATATACTCCATTTTATTGACATGCAATAAAATGAGGATATAGTTTTCTCTAAAAAACGTTTTTTGGTTTTTTCATTTTGTCTCTTTAAAGACTTTATGTGTGGGGTACAAGAAGGCCAAAGAAACAACATAACATTTTATCATATGTTTTCCTTTAACCTAAAATCAAAGATAAGCTCACATTTTAAAGAACTTGTAGATTTAAACAATTTTTGCTTTTGTTTCTAAATTTAAATTTGTTTACTAGTGTAACCAAATGCCAAAATGTTCTTGGTGTCAAACTCAAGTAGAAATGACCTTTCAGACTGGATATTAATTTAAGAAAACTACAAATTAACATTATTGTATTTTTGTTTATTTTGTTAAGCATTTCCCAATTACATTTTAATTTTTTTTTTTAAACTTATCTCTTGTGTAATTTGTAACAACAGACTAGTAAGGACATCTTCCAATGTGGCCTTTTAAGGAATTAAAATGATTTGTGAAGTTTTATTGATGTCTTTTGTTTTTACATCACAGTTCTTTTCACATCTCTGTATGGAAGGGAAAAGGATCCTAGATTTGTACTTACAAGACTTAGGTTTGAATCATGTCTTTCAGTACCTGCGTGACTATATTCAAGTTATGACCCTTTCAGGGTCTCAAAAGGGTTTGGGAATAGACGACATCTCAATTGCAGGTTTTTAATGTGGGGTCTATATACTCCCATAAACCTATGAATAGATTTCAGGGGAATCATCAACCTGAATATCCATAACCTGGATAAGGAAAATATTATGTCTATTTTTACTATTAACTGAAATTTGGCATTTCCTTCAGTTGTGCATTTTAAAACCATCTGGGGGGAAAAAAGGTTCATAAGTATCACCAGACTGTGAAAGGTCAGTGACACAAACAATTTTAAGAATTCTTGCTCTAAATCTTTTAGAAGAGGTTATTAGTCTACTATTCTCACAGAAAAAGCTAAAGTTCTGGTGACTATCCCTTTTTCTACCTGCTGATTGCTTTTTTTCCTTGTTCATTCTCTTCCTGAGTTCTAAGGCAATAGAGAGGGATATTTTAATAGTTGCTTACAAATTATTGAAATCATAATATATTTTTTATTAATTGATCAATTGTCTATAAACCTTTAGATATAAATTATTTAATAAACTTGAAAAATTTAACTTCTTTAACTTTAACTTCTCTTAAAAACTTTTTCTCTCACTTATGCCTCCTTATCTTCCCCTCCCCCCATCTCTCTCCTGCTTCCCTTATCCTCTCTTTTCTCCCTCTTAACTTCTTTTTCTCCCATTTTCTGTTTTTCCCATTTCCCTTTGTTTCTCCCCTTTCCTACTTCTCACCCTCTTAATAATAATGGTTTAAATAAATAAAATAAATAAATTAAAACTTCCTGACTTAAATGTTTAGAATTTACCACCTGAGAAAAATCGGCCATCCCTATAGCTGTTAACTTTTCAATCCTGGAAGCGTAGTTCTACTTCTAGTTCTGTTAGGATACCAGTTAAAATTTCTTTTCAAGAATTCTGTATGATAGGGTTTAAACTAGATTCTTTCAAGAAATAAATTCTCTTAGTATTTAAAATTTTTTTTCTTCAGCTATCATAGTTAAATCTCACCAGAATGAAAATTAAACAAAAGTATTCCTTATAAATTCCTCATTGAATAGTAGCTAAACTACTACTCTCTTTTCTCTTTAAGATATAATGACAGTATCTACAGTCTCTCCATAAGAGAAGCTTTTGAAATTAGTGATTCCCCGTCATCGCTGGTATCCTATAACTGTCTTGGTCCCCTGTAGTTGGAATGCTCTAGCTCTTTATGTCTGGTTTACTAGCTTCCTTTAAATTCCAACTGAAATCCTTTTTAAAAAAATTTTAAACAGTTTTTCCCACCTCTTATTTTTAGTGCCTGCCTTCTCTTATTTCCTTCCCCTCCTTCCCCCCTTGTAGATAGCACAAGGACAAGGACTATCTTTTACTTTTATTTATAATCTTAGTATTTAAGTACAGTGCCTGGGCACTTGATAAATATTTATTGACTGAATTGCCATCCCTTTTGATCCCAGGGACTTAGATGAGTAATCTAAGGTCAATTAATTTAAGTCTAGGGGTTTCTAGTTGCTCCAAATATTTAATCTTATGTTCCTTAAGCAAAAGTTAAGAAAATCACTTGATAAAATATTTATACCCGAAAGCATATGCAATATTCCATACCCTTAATTTTCCTGCTTAGTAAAGTGATAGGAGTGATCTATTTAATGTGACATAATTTGCATTTGAATGAAAGCCAATTTATGATACAAGTTTCTGGTTTTAGTATTTTTGATTTTTACCATTAGCTTTATTTTTATTTTCTTGTTTTTACTGATGTTTTTTATTGTCATAATTCTCCTCAGTATCTCCATATTCTTTGGTGCAAAAGACCCAGCAGTTTAAAAAAAAAAAAAGTTTTCCCTAGGTAATATTTGCTTTCTACTTTATCAAACACTGAGTTATTAAGTTCATTTGTTTCTATTTCTTTCTTGTGTAGTCTGTTTCTCTGATCTATTTATATTTTAAACCAATACCAGATGGTTTTAATGATTATGATTCATCCCTATTTTTTATTTCCTTTGATATTCCAAAAGGAATGTCAAATATATTTGAATATATTACAAATATATTTTGTGAGTTTTTTAAGCATACAAAAGTATTATACTTTGTCAGAGGCCTATGTGATTTAAGATATCTTGGTTTTTAAAGTGATTAATAATGTGAGCCCATAGTTTCAAATTGCTCATTACAATGTTTAGATCATTTTACAACTCTACCAACATTAGCTGGGAATTTTTTTCCTGATGACAAAAAAAGAATGATAAATGTTGGAGGGGAAGTGGCAAAACTGGGATACTGGTACATTATTGGTGGAATTGTGAACAAATTCAACCATTCTGGAGAGCTATTTGGAACTGTGCTCAAAAAGTTATCAAACTGTGCATACTCTTTGATCCAGCAGTATTACTACTGGGCTTATATCCCAAAGAGATTTTAAAAGAAGGAAAGGGATCTGTATATGCAAAAATGTTTGTGGCAGCCCTTTTTGTAGTGGCCAGAAACTGGAAATTGAATGGATGCCCATCAATTGGAGAATGGCTGAATAAATTGTGGTATATCAATGTAATGGAATAATATTGTTAAATAAGAAATGATCAGGATGATTTCAGAAAGACCTGGAGAGACTTACATGAACTGATGCCAAGTGAAGTGAGCAGAACCAGGAGATCATTCTACACTTCAACAACAATACTATGTGATGATCAATTCTGATGGACGAGGCTCTCTTCAACAATGAGATGATCCAAATCAGTTCCAATTGTTCAGTAATGAAGAGAATCAGCTACACCCAGCAAAAGAACTATGGGAAAGGAGTGTGGTCCATAACATAGCATTTCCACTCTTTCTGTTATTGTCTGCTTGTATTTTTGTTTTCCTTCTCAAGTTATTTTCACCTTCTTTCCAAATCCAATTTTTCTTGTGCAGCAAGATAACTGTATAAATATGTGTACATATATTGTTTTTAACATAAACTTTAACATATTTAACATGTATTGGACTCTCTACCATCTGGGGAACGGGGTGGGGGAAGGAAGGGAATAGTTGGAACAGAAGGTTTTGCAAGGGTCAATGTTGAAAAATTACCCATGCATATGTTTTGTGAATAAAAAGCTGTAATTAAAAAATAAATAAACGGAAACCCCTCCCTTCTCCAAATATCTAATATGTAAATTATCCTTTGCTTTCCTAATTTGCTTATTGTATTGTTCTTTATGTCCCAATCATGTATCCATTTTGATCTTATTTTGGTATGGGAGGTAAGATATAGGTTTGTGTTAAGTTTCTGATATTATTTTTCCAGCTATTTTTTGTCAAATAGTGAGTCCTTATTCCAGAAGCTTGGGTTTGGGAGTTTATCAAATACTAGATTAGTATAAGCCTTGATTATATCGTGTGTATCTAATCTGTTCTATTGATCCACCATTCTATTTCTTAGCCAGTACCAATTGTGTTGCTGCTTTATAATATAGTTTTAGGTCATGTAGTACTAAGTCACCATCTTTGGTACTTTTTTTTCCCATTAATTCCAATTGATATTCTTGACTTAAATTGAACTATCATTATATTCTTGGTATAAATCCTACTTGATTATAATCAATATTTTCCTAGATAAATTAATGAAATCTGTTTAATGGGATTTTGTTGAAAGTTATGAAGTCTATTCATTGGGGCAGATAAATGTCACAGTGGGCCTGGCCTTAGTCACTTAATAGCTTTGTGATGCTGGAAAAGTCACTTCACCTCAGTTTTCTCAACTTTAAAATGATGATGATGATGGTGATAATAATACCTATATCCTAGGGGTGAGGATCAAATGAGATAATATTCAAAAAGTGTAAGCAGTACCTGGCACAGTGCTATATAAATATTAGCTATTATCAGAATAAGATTATTGATATTGGCTTATTATTTTGTTTCTGTATTTAGAAATTAGGACTACCTTTGTCTTAAAAAGGATTCTGGTAAAAGCCTTTCTCATTTTTTGGATAATAATTCGTGAAGTGTTAGAACTAATTGCTACTTAAAAGTATGACAGAATTCTTCTGTGATGAATCCTTCAGGACCAGGACTTTGGATTTGGTTTTGTTTGTTTATTTATTTAGGGTTTTTTATAGCTAGGTCTGTTTATTTTTCTGAGACTAAGTTATTTAAGATTTCTGCCTAATTTTCTAATGGTTTGGGTATTTTATATTTTACTCCTCTATTTCTTTAGTGTTCTCAGTTTTGTTAGCATATAATTGTTATGATAGGATTGTTCTTTTTATTTCTTTGTTGTGATTTCACCTTGCTTATTTGCTATATTTTTATATGATTTTCTGCCCAATTTTTAAAAATTTATTTTGAGTTCCAAATGTTTCTCCCTGCTCCCAAGACAGCAAGCAATCTGACTATAGGTTATATATGTATTAGCTTTTAAAAAATATTTCCATTTTTGTCATGTTGTGAAAGAAAAATCAGAACAAAAGGGAAAACGCATGAAAAAGAAAGTAAACAAAGCAAAGTGAAAATAGTATGCTTGGATCTTCATTGAATCTTACTAATTTTTTCTCTGGATTCAGATGGCATTTTCTATCCCAAGTCTTACTAGAATTGTTTGTCTTGGATTGTTGTATGAGAATAGGGACTTCATAGTTGATCATCGTACAAACTTGGTTTTATTGTTTACAAAGTTTTCCTGGTTCTGCTTGTTTCACTCACTTAGTATCAGTTTATGTGTTTCTGGTTCTGCCTGATTTTTAATCAGATTAGCAAAAGGTCTGTCATTAATCTTTTCAAAGAACCAACTTTTTGTTTTATTATTTCCTGTCTCATTTACCTATTTATCCTCTAATTTTTTAATATCACATATTTTGTGTTTATTTTAGGTTTATTTGTGGTTTTCGGCTTTTTAAAATCAATGTTCAGGTCATTATTCTCTTGTAATTTGTCAGTACTCTATTAATGCTTATAGTGGGTTTTTTATCTGAAGATTTCTTTAGTTCTATTCCTGAAATTTTATGTTGTTTAGTTATCATTTTTATTTTACATAATTGTTCTTTGTTTCCATTATTTATTCTTTGACCCTACTCATTAAAAAATTTCATTCTTATGTCTTCTTTTGGGTTTGTGTCTTTTGTTTGTAGTCCCTGAGCCAGTGACAATTTTTTTTTTTTAATATTAAGCTCTGTAAAAGGTGTATTTACTATTTCTATTTTACTTTTTGTTTTTGATAATAACTCTGTAGAGATTATAAAGAAGGGAAAGGGACCTGTATGTGCACGAATGTTTGTGGCAGCCCTTTTTGTAGTGGCTAGAAACTGGAAACTGAATGGATGTCCATCAGTTGGAGAATGGCTGAATAAATTGTGGTATATGAAAATTATGGAATATTACTGTTCTGTAAGAAATGACCAACAGGATGATTTCAGAAAGGCCTGGAGAGACTTACACGAACTGATGCTAAGTGAAATGAGCAGGACCAGGAGATCATTATATACTTCAACAACAATACTAGATGATGACCAGTCCTGATGGATCAGGCCATCCTCAGCAACGAGATCAACCAAATCATTTCTAATGGAGCAGTAATGAACTGAACTAGCTATACCCAGAAAAAGAACTCTGGGAGATGACTAAAAACCATTACATTGAATTCCCAGTCCCTATATTTATGCACACCTGCATCTTTGATTTCCTTCACAAGCTAATTGTACAATAATTCAGAGTCTGATTCTTTTTGTACAGCAAAATAATGTTTTGGTCATGTATACTTATTGTATCTAAGTTATATTTTAATATATTTAACATCTACTGGTCATCCTGCCATTTAGGGGAGGGGGTGGGGGGGGTAAGAGGTGAAAAATTGGAACAAGAGGTTTGGCAATTGTTAATGCTGTAAAGTTACCCATGTATATATCCTGTAAATTAAAGGCTATTAAATTTAAAAAAAAAAAAAAAAAAGATAATAACTCTGTGCCTTAACACATGGTAATTTTTTGGAAAAATATAATAGTGCTGAGAAATACACACTTTTCAGTATTATTTAGTATTGCAAGATCATTTTGAAGACCCCATAAGTGTTTTAGCTCTAGTTTGTCCAACATTTTGTCCTGGTCTACATTTTCCCTTTCCTTTATCTTTTTGTTAGACTTATCTAAAACTTCCAAGGGATATTGAAATTTCCTGTTACTCTTCTTTTACTGATATTTTGTATCCTTTTTGAATTTGGATGTGAAGGCATATGAAACATGTATATATTGCTGATGTTGGTTTGTCTATGGTTGATAAGCAATAATATAATTTCCTTGTTTAATTTTTTCCTATCTTCTCAGTTTTATTTTGCCTTTTTGTTTTTTAAAATATCTTCTGTTTTTCTTTTTTTCATTGGATTGTTTAATTCTTTCATATCTAAAATTATGATTTAGGTTTTTATCTTCCTCCATTTGTCTCTAATGTTGATTTTTTTTTTCAAGTTATAATTTTTTCCCCTCTTCTCATTGTTATATGCCTCTTCATTTACTTTAAATTAAATCTTTTTATAAGTGGCCCTAGTCTCACTGACTTCCTTCCTCTCCTCCCTACTTCCTCCCTCTCATGTTATTCTTTTTCTTTTGAAGTTTTGCTTATCAGTTTTTTTCTCTTACCTACTTTTATCTGACTATTTAATCTTCCTCCTCTGTTTTCCCTTCTCTCAGTCAAGTGGTTACCATTTTGTCTCTTCCCACTCAATTGGGTCTGTTCATTGATTTTTATAGTTTCATTTTTTTGTATTCCTTTCCAAAAAGGATCTTTCATTTTGTTATGCATTCTCTCATTCTGTCTACTCTTTGTCCTCATTTTGCAATTCATAACTCTTATAATTGTCTGGCTTCATCCTATTCTTATTCCCTATGGAAGCAAAAGTATAATATTACTCTTCTCTAAATCATTATCTAATTAATCTAATAATTCTCTGGGTGCTCCCATTTCTTGGGTGACTTCTGGAGGCAATCTTAGTTTCAGTTCAGAGTAATAATCACCTCAATTGCATCCAGCTGTTAAAGTTCAGTCCTTTATTGTTACTCTTTCAAAATAGTCGCATTAGTTTTCTTAGAGGCCTGTCTCTGTCCTTGGTTCCAAGAGCTCTTGTTGCTAGCCCTTTAACTCTTTCAGCTTCTGACTCTAGCTCAACTCCGACTCCAAAGCCTCTAGCCAGCACAAAGATGATATATGGAATGAATCTGACTCCACCTTCAAGAGTGGGCTTGTGGGTTAGTGGGCTTGTCCTTTCTGACTTGTGAATCTTGTAGAACTCCATGAGTACTAAATACATTAGTGAGCTAGAAAACTGTCATGCTAAATTCGATAACTGACAGCACCTTGTAAAAATTCTAACACAAAAGTTCTGAAATATCTGTTCTATGCAAGATGGAGGAGCACCTTGTAATGTTTGTCCTGCCATTTCTCCTTTTTCATTATCCTTCGATCGCAGAAAAATACCATTTCTTGTTGGTGAGAGAGAAGAGATACTCTGCCATATCAGGAATCTCTCATGACCCCTTGTTACCTCTCCTTCCATTATGCATCTCACCATCAGTCTGTACTGTGGTTTCCTTTTGTCTCCATTTGTTTCGAAATCTCCTTCCTGGGGAAAGGTACCTACATGTGCAAAAATGTTTGTGGCAGTCCTTTTTGTAGTGTCAAGAAACTGGATACTCAGTGGATGCTCATTAGTTTGAGAATGGCTGAATAAGTTATGGTAGATGAATATTATGGAATATTATTGTTCTATAAGAAATGATCAGCAGGATTATTTTAGAGAGGCCTGGAGAGACTTACGTGAACTGATATTAAGTGAAATGAGCAGAACAGGAGATAATTGTACATTGCAACAAGAAAATTATATGATGATCCAGTCTGGTTGTCGTGGCTCTTTTAAACAGTGAGATGATTCAGTCTAATGCCAATGATTTTGTGATAAAGAGAGCCATCTATACTCAGAGAGAGGACTGTGGGAACTGAGTGTGGACCACAAATGTTATGACATTTTCATTCTTTCTGTTATTGTTTGCTTGCATTTTGTTTTCTTTCCGTGTTTTTTTTTCCAATTCTTATATTGGATTTAACATATTTTAACATATTTTACATGTACTGGATTACCTACCATCTAAGGGAGGAGGTGGGGGGGAAGGAGAGGAAAATTTGAAACACAAGGTTTTGTAAGGGTCAGTGTTGAAAAATTACCCATGCATATGTTTTGTAAATAAAAAACTTTAAAAAATAAAAATAAAGATTAAGTAAGGAAAAAACCCCAAAAAACAAAATCTCCATCCTGGATCCATGCCCTCCCGTTTTCCCTGTTGTGAATTATCCCCAGGAGTTCCAATTCCATCCCTCCTGAATTAGGACAAGAAGGTTCTCAAAGCACCAAATTTTCCAGACAGCACCTACCCTTAAGGTCCCCATCTCCTTTTGGTGAAACCCCATTCTAACACCAAGTCTCCTCCTTTGCCTTTTCAGTTTTTTTTTTTTCTGTCGCCTCTTCACCTACTCACCTGAAGTCTCTTCTTTCTGATCATTGCATAGGGGTCATTGCTACTCTTGATTTGATCTGAGCGTTTCACACTTTTCCTGTGTTCCCTTTCACTTTTTCATGTATCCTGCCATTTCATAATATAGTTGTCCACACACACACATAATTTTTTTTTTGGATTGATTTGTGGGCAGGGTATTTGAGGATTTTGTCCATGATGCCCTAGGTCTGCCTTGTTATTAACTCCACGAGACTTCTTTCTGCCTTCACCTCTATTTCCTCGAGTATATTTAGAAGGAAGTCTCTTATTGGTTTCTCTACTGACATACTTTTGTTGTTGCTGTCTTTGAATTTGTAATTTCTGTTTTTTGAGATCTTGAGAAGCAAATAATCTTTACAGATTTGACTTTCTAACAATATATTGTTTAAATATCTCTTTATTATTGGAAATCCATCTATTTTCACTTATGGTTAAATTAAGATTTTCAGGGTACAGCACCCTAGGATGCATTCTGAATTCCATTGTCCTTCAGAGTGCATTATTTCATTACTCCCTATATTTTCTGGTGGGTAGAGAGTAAGTAGTCTTGTGTTACTAATTTTTCCCCTTTTGTATTTGAAGGTCTTTCTCCTGGTTTCAGAACTTCTTGTTTCTAAACTGGATTGTTAAATTTAAATTTAACCGTTATGTGTTTTGGACTTTGTAGATGTTTTTCTCCCCCGTTAGAGATGATCTATGCATCTTTTCAATTGGTATTTCATTTTCTCTTTTCAGAAATTCTACTCAGTACTTTTGTATTATTTCTCCTTATCTATTTATGTTCAAGTTTTTGAGTAGTCTTCTTTCTGAGATCTTTGGCAGTGCTAGTGTTTTCTCTCTTTCCCCCCTTCTTATTTCTCATTTTCTGATTCTTTTCCATCTTTTGACTGGATTTGAAAGCTTCTCTGCCTCTTAGACCATGCTGGATTAACCAGCCTAAATCTCTGTCCCAAGTGACTTTTGGATCTCAGCTGGATGATGGGCTTTTTTGGTTAGTGGGATTCAGCAAAATCTGTAGCTTCCTCCCCAATCTCCTTGTTTTTTACTTCTTTGACAGTTCAATTACATCTAGACTTGTTACATGCATTTTGGTATTTATGTCTCTAATATATCTCTATGGAAAGAGCCAGGGATGTGTGGTGTTACATTTGACCCCATTTTAAACCCAGATACTTGTTTTTTTGCCCATGTATCTTGTTTCCTTAGGTCTTCTGTGGAGTCCTTTTGCAGCATATGGTACTGTCAGGGCTCTGATTATTTGGGTCACAGCAAGTGTCTGTAGTCTCTGGTGTGAAAGAGGAAGGGGAGATTGGAGTGTGGAATTTGGTTTTGTTTCAAGCCTATAGGTTAGTTCTTTGGGTTGGCTAGTGTGGCCACTCTGTCAGTAGCATATTGGGCAACTGGGGGAGAGGAATGATTGCCACATGAACTTGGGGTAGAAGTAAATTCATTTTTATTTTTTTTTTAAACCTTTTTGATTCTTGGTCTTCAAAACCATGGCGATATCTGAAGTTACTTTAGTTTGGACTATATAGTAATTTTTATTTTGAAGAAGTTTTACGGTTCTGGAGATCAGAGAAAATGTGCTCCATATTTTGGTCAAATGACCCAGAAGCTCTCTGCCATTAATTTTAAATTCTTTCTTAAAATGTCTCTAGTCAGAAGAGAAACCATTGTATTGTTGACTTCTAGAATTTTTTTTAATCTAGAATTTAAAAAAAAATTTAAATCTACAATTTATGTTTCTTTTTCTCCTTGAACTTTAGAATCATTAAAAACAATAAAACAGTGCTGTTTTCTAAGAAAATGTTAAGTTGAGTTTATTATTAACTTTTGTACAAATAGTCTAAATTGACATGGTAGTTTAAGATTTATTAGGTCTCCAGTCTGGTATTATGTAAGAAACTAAAAATCATAAACTTATTGAATTTCAGTCTGGTGACGTATTGCTTTTAAAGCACTTTGTATTTAGAGTACATTGATAGCTTTTCCAGTGCATTTCAGGAATTGTCTTAATTTTTGAAGGTATCATAATTCCTTAATTCATAGATTATAGGTCTAGAAAGCTATCAAAGGTATTGTTTCAGATATTTATTGATAACATAAAATAAGGGATAATTTACTCACCATTAAGTTACTCAATGTTTAGCTTCAGGGTTTTAGATTGAATACTGTAATAATAATAGAAAGTTTCTGTAATATATGTAATTTCAAAAAGAAATGATTGCATTTTGAAGAAAGTAAATGTGATTCATTTCCCAGCATATATTTATAGTACTTACTTGAACTACACTGTGTTAGATGCTGGAGACACGGTAATGTATATGACAGTTTGTATTCTTGAGAAACTGGTAAAGAAATATAGTAGTCAAAGGAATGAACTAAGAATCAGCTTTTAGCTATGTCTAAGAAAGGTATGTTTCAAGCTCTGCATGTCTTGACAAGATAAGTGATGTTTCATTATTGTTCTTTTAGAGACTTGGTTGATCATTGCATTGGTCAGAGTTTTAAAGTCTTTCCAAATTGTCTTTACACTCTTGTTAGTGTTGTATCAATTTCCGTCTGGTGTGATTCATTTCACCCTATGTGGAAAGAATCTGTCTATATTTCTCTGAACCTATTCCTTTTGTAGTTTGTTTATAGTATAGTAATATTCCATTGCATTCATTTGTCATTTTGTTTAGCCATTTCCTATTTGATGAATGCCCCTGTGGTTTCCAGCTCTTTACCACTAGAAAAAGAGCTGGTATCATAATTTATGTATTTAAATTTCCTTTTCTTTTTTGAACTAGTTCTTTGGAATTTTGGTCTAGTAGAAATATTCCTAGTTTAAAGTTTAATTGCTTTTGGGGAATAGTTTAAAATTGCTTTCTAGAATAGTTTGTCCAATTCATGGCTCTACCATATCTGTTAATATCCCTGTTTTGCTAGAAGAAAATAGCAATTGTTATTTTCCTTTTTTCCCCATCTTTGCTATTCTGATGGATATGGGATGAAATTTCACAATTGCTTTAATTTGTGCCTTTGTAGTTAAGGTTCTAGAGCATTTTTTCATGTGTATTGATAGCTTGAATGTTTTCCTTTGAGAAGGTTTTTTTCCCCCCATATCTTTTGACCATTTATCCGTTGAAGAATGTTGCTTATTCTTATTTCTTTATTTCCCCCCCCCCTTTTTTATTGTTTTCTTTTGGTTATACATGTACATTAATTTTTTTAAATACAGATTTCTTTATGAATCATGTTGAGAGAAAAAGCAGAATAAAAAGGAAAAACCATGAGAGAAAAAAAAAAAACAGAAGAAAAAGTGAACATAGCATGTTTTGATTTACATTCATTCTCCTTAGTTCTTTTTCTGAATTCAGACTGTCTTTTAACCTAAGTTTATTGGTCTTGTTTTGGATCATTGAACTGCTGAGAAGAACCAAGTCTTTCATTGTTGATCATAGCACAGTCTTGCTTTATAATGTATTCCTGGTTCTGCTTTTTCCACTCAGTATCAGTTCATGTAAATCTTTCCAGGAGTTTGCTTGTTCATCATTTTTTATAGTACAATAATATTCCATTATTTTCAAATACCACAACTTATTCAACCATTTCCCAATTGATGGGCGCTCTACTCATTTTTCAATTTTTTGCTACCACAAAAAGAGCTGCTACAAACAATTTTTTGAATATATGGGTCCTTTTCCCTTTATAATTTTCTTGGGATTTAGACCCAATAGTGGCACTGCACAGTATGCTTTGGGCATTTTTACTATTTGCTTTCTACAATGGTGGATCATTTCACAACTTCACCAACAATGCATTAGTGTCCCAGTTTTCCCACATTCCTTCCAACTTTTTATAATTATCTTGTCATCTTGGCCAATCTGAGAGGTATGAAGTGTTACTTCAGAATTGTTTTAAATATGCATTTTTTTAATCAGTAGTGATTTTTAGTCATATTTTTCATGTGACTATAGATAGTTTTAATTTATCTAAAAATTGTCTCTTCATATCCTTTTACCATTTTATTAATTGGGGAACAACTGGTATTAAACTGTTTTCAGGGATTAGTTTTCAAGTAATTTTAGCCTAACTGTTGAAAAATACAAGACAACTGTATATCATTCAATTACATTTTTTTTCAATCCATCAAATGTAAGCATGCACATTTGCTGAAATATGGATAAAGTTTATCTACTTACCAGGATATATACAAACATTTATAAAAAGAAAAGATTATGCTCTTAAAACATTTTTTTGGCTAAAATATTTTAAATGACATTAATTATGCTTTCATTATATTGCCAGTGTAAGCTTATCTTTAGTCCTGATATTCAGTACTTTTAAGGTTTTGCTTCCTTTTACTTATTATGTCGCAATATACTTGACTGAACTAGACTTTTCTTATCTTTTTTTAAAGCTTTTCATTGCATTTTTCTTTTGGGCTAAAATCAATTATCATATTTTACAATATATAAATTTGAATAATTTGAATAATTAAACTATTTACATCAATTGGAAACTAGATATATTGATCTTTTTTTTTTTCTTTTAGTTTTAACAGATGGGGGGGGGATATATAGTACTATATATGTGGAATAACCTACAAAATGTCAATATTTATCATGTTTCTTTAAGTCATATGGCACTTAAACTTGAATGAATCACTGACAGATTTTCTCTCCAGAGGTATAATCTATACTTTTTTATCCTCTTTGACTTGTATATAACTTCCTATAAATTTTATCCAGGCTTGCACCCAGCATTAAGGCTGGCTATCAAGAAAAATTCTGAACCACTCCAAATAGAATTGTTTTCTCACTTTGCTTTCTCCTCCATGTAGCAATTTTAAGATCTACATATCATTTATTACTTATATGATATTTTGTAAAGGTTTTAGTTCTATTAATAAATTATTATCAGCTCCTTTAAGACAAGGATTATATAATTTTTTGTACCAACTTAGTTTCTAATTCAATATCTTGCTCTTCTAAAACTTAATATTTATTGATGTTTTGCAAACTTTTGTCCAAAATTTGTAATGTTCCTATTTAGTTTCTTTTCTTACTACTACTAATAAATCAATCTCTCTCTTTGTGTCTGTTTCTGTCTCTTTTTCTTCTTCTTTCTCTTCTTCCAGGATATTCAGATTTGCATAATGACAAAGTATTAATTGAAAGAGAAGCATAACAAATCCTTATACAGCATGGAAACAGTTTTGGCAGAAGGCGGGGATCTTGAACGAAATTTGGTGAGTGTTTTAAATATAACACTGAATTTTATTTTAAAACGGGGAAAAAAACATTTAAGTTGGAAGAATCTGAGATCATCAAAAATTTTGTCTAGTGCATGTGTGAAAAGATGATCTACAATCTCTATTTAAAACACTTTGAGTGTAATACATTTCATCCATTATTAAAAAGTTTTTTTTTTTTCTTTTTTTGGTTTTAAGCCAAAAATCTATGTTTAAATATCTATTCATTTTTTTTTAAATTCTGGGGGACTAAGCAGAACAAGGTCTTTAAAATAATGTCATACTTTCTCACATATAAATGTGAGATAAGTTTAGGATCCTGATACTGAGAGTAAAGTACTCTATCAAAAACTGATAAAACCCGGGTAAGTTATATTTATAACATTTTCCTTATCTTGTTCACTAACTGTCAAAAAAACGTCAGTTATCATGATATATCCTAGTGTAGCCATGCTGATTCATTGTAGTCCGTACTTCCTTTTCTTTTTTACTAATCATCATTTTAGTGATACATTATGACCTAAAATAGATTTTGGGCTTTTTTTTTAAAAACCAGTTCCTGTGGTCCCTCTTTTCTCATACATGATCTTTTAAATAGGTTTTGTGAAGACATTTTTAGGAGGAAAATTGATGCTTATTTTTATGAGTATTGCTACAGAACTGATAATGAGTACTGCATTGAGCTTTCTTCAGTAAATACTTGTCAAAAGCCGAGTTGTTTAAATTAGCAGTTAACTTCAGTTATGAACAGTCTGTCCTCACATGAGAAAGTTAAAACATCCTACTTGATTATCATAGTTTCTGTATGCTAATTCCAGATTTCTTTTTGAGTTTTAAAATAATTTAATTAATTATATTTTTAATAATTTTAAGTTTATAAATTAAAATATGTTAAAGGAGCATAAATAGTAGTCATTGACATTATAAGATTTATTAAGTGATTTCTCTAAGGTTCCTAAAATTAGTTAGCAGTGGATTTGGAAATAAGTTCTTTCCTTTTCAGTACTTTTTTCCTACTCCGTTGCTTGCCTCTCTCAATTCTCAAGTAACTGTAATTTAATAATGCAGTCATGAACACAAATACATATGGTTCAGGGTTAAATGTGATATGGAAAAATTCAGAAAATCTTTCGTACAAAAATATTACAAAATCATTATTTAGATCAGTGAAGGCTTCTGTAGAATTGACGTGAGGTGGGTCTTAAAGGAAGAAAAGAATTTGATGAAATTGAGATTACATTTCAATTCAATATATTCAATTTGAATATATATATATATATATATATATATATATTAGTGTGTTATATAACTGCCTAAAATGGGCAAAATGAGATCGGAGAAGTGCAGGGTGGGAATATAACTTTGTGAATGTGGAGAACGCGTGTAGAATAGGGATAGGTTTATATATCGCCTTCTTGTGGAAATCTTTAAATGCTGGGGTTTATTTTATCCCATGAACTTTAGGGAGCCATTGAAGGTCTTTGAACAGAATTGTAGTATGGTACTAGAAGAGTTATTCACAAATTAAATGAAAAGTGAACTATAGAGATGAGAGACTGGAGACAAAGTGATAAATTGAGACTATCAGAGTAGTTCTTCAGAGTAATGAAAGCTTAAACTAGGGTGGTAGCAGTGTGTGTGATAATGAAGAGGCACTTATGAATAGGTGCTACCAAGATAGAATCTATAGAACTTGGCAGCTGGCTCTGTGTAGGAAGTAAGGGAATGAATCAAAAATGATTCAGATTTTTAGTCCTAGTAACCAGGAGGATAGTGATGCCATCAACAGAAATTGAGAAGATTTCTGTTTTGGATATGTTGAGATGCTATTGACATAACCAGATGTCTAATTTGGGATTTGGAAATGAGGTGCAGGAATTCAGGAAAGAGATCAGGGCTGAATATTTCAATTTGGTAATCATTTACATAAAGGTAATATAAAGGAAGTAGGAGAAGAATAGAGATAAGTGAAGGAGTTGGGAGGAGACTGGTCAAACAGGAGAACCAGGAGAACAGAAGCCCAGGGAAGAAAGTATCAAGTGGAGTGAAGCAACTGTTCTAGATACTCATAAATGACTAGGGAGATTCAAATTGGAAAGGGATTATCGGAGTGATAGGAATTATTTTGACTGTCTTGGTAGTTGTTTTATTAGAACAGTGGGTTCAGATTATACAACATTTGACATATTTATAGACTATTTTTCTAGAAGTTTACCATTGGAGAAAAGATTTGATATATTGAGGGGGATGGTATAGTGAAAGGAGGTTATTTTTAGGATAGAGACCTAAGTATGCTTATTATAGGTAGAAGGAATAATTGATGATGAGTGAGAGACAAGGAGAAGCAGCTCATGGATTGAGTGGATAGAGTGCCAGGTCTGACATCAGGAAGACCTGAGTTCAAATCCAGCCTTTGACATTTACTAGTTGTGTGACACTCAACAAGTTATTTAACCTTGTTTGTCTTGGTTTTCTCATCTAATATAATCAACTGGAGAAGGAGAAAACACCAAATGATGTCATGAAGAGTTCGATATACCTGAAAAGACAGAACAACAAGAAAGAAAGGGATTTATTAAACATAATTCAGTGAAATAGAAGTGAACATCACTGATAGCACAAGTGCAGATTCCATCCTAATATTTTTTCTGAACCTAGTGGTAAGTGACCAGCAAAATAAAGTATCATATTTCAAAAAGCTAGTGGTTTGTTTACTTAATGTAGACGGTGAACTTACTGAAGTGGGAATGGCTGTTTGTTTTACTAAAATTGATCTTTTAGGTTTTGATGGGGGGAAAAAAAGATTAATAAAATTTCCTCAGAGTTTAAAAAAAAAGTGCAGGTACTTTACAAAAGTAGAATATAATTATAGCCTATCATTCTACATGTTAATTGAATAAAATTTTCATACATTGCTTACCCTTTAGATTTCTCTTTTACTTTATTAAGAAAGTATGAGCTTAACAAATGCCCCCAAAAGAACATTTTCACATACAAAAGTAGAATAGAAAAAGAGGATTATATTACTTAAAAATTGTCTAGTGTTTCTTCAGATTTTCTCTGCTTGTGCCTAGAGGACTCCTGTTCTGCTTTAAGTCTTCTTGATTTTTCACCAATTTGCCTTGAGGTGTAAATTTGTTCTCTTTGTAGAGCTTGAAATTTACTGACATACTCTACCATCTTCCTATCTAATTGCTTCTGAATTCTTGGATAGTAGACCATGTGGTACAATATTTTCTAGTTAACAGTTTAGTTTCCCTTATAATTTTAACTATCTTTTTTTGAATGAACTAAAGTTTCTCATGATGAAAATTTTTGATTTTATCCTTTGTAATCCTGTACAATGAAACTCTGTAATTGTGGAACAAATTTCATTTCCTCCTCCTGTAATTTCTAAAAACAGTTGTTCAAATAGTAAACCCATACTATATTCAGAACAATATGACAAAGAATTGTTTTCTATTCTTAAGGAGCATATGTTTTACTAGAAGGTATACTATTGACAAGGATAAAGAAATACGGAATAATTTTAGGATATTGAGTATAACTCATTATTATTATTATAATAATGAGTAGTAGTGAAAATTCATATGTTAAAACATATAGCTTTGACAATAGCTCTCAAATTAATTGTATATTTTTAAGAAAAGCTTTCCTTTTTGTATGTCACATCTCAAAGTATTCCTATAACTAACTCCTTTGTAATAGTGAATGGAGAGAGATCTCTAAAGAGAAAAGATTTCCAATGTATTGTAAGGAAAACATATGAACTTTTAAGCAGTGTTTAATGAATACATTCTTAGAATCACTAATTGTGACCAGTTGTGCACTGAACTTGTTGAAAATAGAACATGTTAATGCAAGCAAGTTAGTTCTTAAATCTAGAGAGTTCATATGGAGTTTTTTCTTTATTAATAATAAATGTATGTAATTCTAGTTCTTTTTTCTTTTTTTCTAAATTCATTTATTTAATATTTTCTCCCAGTTAGATTCAAAACATTTCTTTACATTTATTTTTAAGATTTTTGAGTCCCAGATTCTTTCCCTTATCCCCTCACCCACAATTAAGAAACCACATGTTAAGTTATGCAACACATATCCATAAAATTCAAGTTGTAAAAGAAAACATAGACCTCTCATCCTAAGGAAAATAAAAACCCTCAAGAAAAGTCAAGTTGACAGAGAGTATGAGAGAATGAGAGAATGCTTTCATCTATATTCAAACTTGATCAGTTCCTTGTCTGGGTATGGAAGAGATTTTTCCTAAGTCCTTCAGAGTAGTTGTGGATGAGATTAACAAAGTCATTTACAGCTGGTCCTCCCAGAACATTGCTATTACTTTGTATACAGTATATTCATTTTGTTCATGAAGTACTTTCCAGGTTGGTTTGTTTTATTCCTGAGAACATCCTGCTGTCATTTCCCAGAGAACAATAATATTCCATCAGAGAATCTTGCCTTGAAAATTTTTTTACAATTACCATATATATTCTTTCTTCTTTCACTGTCTCTCCTCAGGTGTTTTGCTACTGACTATTCCTTCTATCTATATGTCTTCTCTTTTATCACCCATCCTCCCTTCCCATATCCTGTTCTTCTCCGTTTTCCATCAGGTTAAGATAGATAGATTTCTCTCTATATGTTATTTCCTAATTGAGCTAATTCTGATGAGAGTAAGGTTTACTCACTCATCCTCTCCTCTTCTTCTTCCTCTCCACTGTAAAAGCTTTTTCTTGCTATTTTTTAATAGCAAATAATTTGCACCATTACATTTTTCTCTTTTCCTTTCTTCTAGCACTTTCTTCTCTCACCTGTTGATTTCATAATTTTTAAAAAAAAAAACATTTTATCCCTTCATATTCAACTCTCACCTCCTTCTAACAGCCATATGAGTTAAAAGTATCATCCTCCCATATAGAAATGTAAACAAATAAACCTTATTAAGTCCCTTATGATATTACTTTCCTAATTATCTCCTATATTTGAAAAACAGATTTTCTATTTGGCTCTGGTCTTTTCATCATAAATGCTTGAAAATCCTCTGTTTCATTGAATAACTGCCTTTTCTTCTGAAGATTATACTCAGTTTTTTTGGGTAGGTGATTTCTTGTTTGCAATTCTAGCTCCATTGCTCTCTGGAATATTCCAAGGCCTTCAGTCCTTTAATGTAGAAACTGCTAAATATTGTGTTATCCTGACTATGATATTACTATACTTGTAATTATTTCTTTCTGGATGCTTGCAGTATTTTCTCTTTAATCTGGGAGTTTTGGGATTTGGTTATAATATTCCTGGGAGTCTTCATTTTGAGATCTTTCAGGAAGTGATTGGTAGATTCTTTCAATTTCTATTTAACCCTCTGGTTCTAGAATGTCAGGACAGTTTTTTCTTGATAGATGATGTCCAGATTCTTTTTTTGATCATGACTTTGAGGTAGACCACTAATTTTTAAAGCATCTCTCCTGGATCTATTTTCCATGTCAGTTGTTTTTCCAATGAGATATTTCATTTTTTTTTTTTTTTTTGTATCTTGATTTCTCATAGACAGCTTCCATTTGCTCAATTCTATTTTTTTCCTGCTGAATTTATTATTATTATTATAACTTTTATATTATTATTATTATTATTTTTATTATAACTTTTTATTGACAGACTGTATACATGGGTAATTTTTTACAACATTATCCCTTGCACTCACTTCTCTTCCAACTTTTCCCTTCCCTCCCTCCACTCCCTCCCCTAGATGGCAGGTAGTCTTATACATGTTAAATATGTTATAGTTCACTTCTGATTTTCCTTAGTGAACTTTTGTACCTCCTTTTCCAATTGGCCAATTTTGCTTTTTAAGGAATTATTCTCCTCATTAGCTTTTTGTATTTCCTTTTGCACCTCTCTCAATTCTTTTCCTAATTTTCCCTTTATCTCTTACTTGATTTTTCCTTTTGAGCAATTCCCTAGCCTGAGCCAATTCTTGTTTTTCTTGGAGGCTTTAGATATAGGAATTTTGACCTTCTTATCATCTCCTGAGAGTGTATTTTGATCTTCCTTGTCAATATAATAATTGATCAGAAGCTTTTTTTGTTTACTGCTCATTTTCTTAATCTTTTTTTTTTTTCTATTCTGTTTTTTCTTCTGTTACTCTAAAATTTATTTAGAGTCATTACTTAAAGGTATTTAGAGGAGTTTGGGAGAGAGGTTGGGCAAGTTCCTGCCTTTACTCTCTGCCATCTTGGCTCTAGTTGCTTTTTCAGGGAAATAATTGGTATTTCTTTTAAGCTGTCCTGCTTAGGTAAACTTTTATCCATCCCCTCCTCAGATGCTTACCTTCTTATTCTTTTATATATTTTTGTTAATGTATATATTTTTATATTAATGTCATATTAAATACAAAAAAGGAATAATTCTTGTTTTTATGGTATAAGTTTTTCTGGCCAATACAATTTTCAAAAGACTATCTCTAAATGCTCTATAATTTTGTCTTTTTAGAAGGAAGCTTCTATTTGCCATGGGTAAAGCTCTTTAGATTACGATCTTTGATTTTTAAAACATGAAAATTAGTTAAATTTTTGTTTTTGCAGCACTTGGGAGAAATTTGCATTATTTTTTTAGAATGTATGGAAGCATTTCCTATCACATAAGGATCTGGAACACACAGGACTAGAAATTTAAAATGGGTGAAGTGATGACAAGGATAAATATCTTGTTTAAATTTGTCTTCTCTTGAAGAAACCTTTTTATAATTGGTATGAGTCCTATAAGAAAGCTGCATAGATTAGAACTGGAGGCTATATGCCTTATTTAGGGACCAACCTTTCCAACTGTTTAAAAGACTTTTAATACATTTACTTGTTTAATTAATCTAAAATTTGAGAGCATTTTAAAGAGAAAATAACATGATGGGAAGACATCTTTCCATAACTCTGTTTAAGGGGGAAAAAAAGTAGTTTGAAAATTCAATAGTTTACAACTTAATTCACTTAATGTATACATTTATTCTTCAAAGTATTCCACTTCCAGAAAATAAGGTGTTTAATTAGCTATTTATATTACCTATATAGATATTTAAGCCACTTGTGATGGTTTCTCATGTTTCTTCATATTCATGTAGATTAGAGTAACTGATTAATCTAATTAATTAATAATTAATATTTCATTAATTATTCATACCTGAATAGCTCTTTAACAATTAATAATATTTTTATAGTACATAAAAATTCCTAGTGCTTCTTTTTAATAATGCAAAATAATTTTTATGCAGAATTATCTATTATCATATTCTCGAAAAATTATTTCCAGAAAGGTGTGTTTCTATCTTTGAAGAAATATTCAAACAGAGCAAAATTTTTCTATCAAAACTTCTTTTCTATCAGTTAGTGGTGATATCGATTCTTGTTGGTCCCCTAGATTGAAACAGCTTTTGAGGGTCTGCAAGAATAGTCATATTTAATCTTACCTTTTTTTATTTTTATCTTCAACCATTACCTTGTTTTAGCATGAACCCTTCTGATAAGTGGAAATCAGATTTAGAATTATAAGATGTTAGTTATGAAAGAGGATTCATACCTTTAATTTTATATGTAAGGAAAATGAAGCCTAACAGATTTTGATTTCTCCAAAGTCAGACTGTTAATAAATTACAGAAGTCTGAAAACTCCCAATGCAACTACACTATATAACACCATTCTTATTTTGAATCATCCCTTCACACTATGAACACTTGAGATTAAAATCTGATTGCAGAAGAGAAGCGGAATAAACCTTGTTCCTACCTTGTGCCAGAAAGTACACTAAGCACTTTACAAATGTTAACTCATTTGATCCTCACAACAATCCTGTGAAGTATGCCATTATCTTCATTTTACAGTTGGGGAAACTGAAACAAGAAGTTAAATGATATACCTAGAGTTACACAGTTACTCTTTCTGATTCTAGCCCCAATGCTCTCCATTGTGCCTCTATGCTGCTTCAAAAAGAATAACATCAGTAATTCCTTAACCAACTACTAGTTTCCTTTCTTCAGTGCCCTGGGCTTTTTTCATCTTAGCTAAATGGCTTCCTATTTTCATATGACCTAACTATTTGACATGTGGATTTCTTTCTCTTTCCAGTGTCAAACCTCCTCTACACATATCCTACCTAGTTAGTTGGTTTTACTAGAATATATTAGGAAAATGGTCTATCATTACCAAAAAAGGAATAATTACAAATTTAAATCTCAGAAAGTATTAAAGTTAATGTTGCATTGCAAATTTAATCTAATATTTGGATTCTTATATGTTATAATCTACCTTTTAATAGTATGTAACATGTAATATTCCATGTAAATGAAAAGCTTATATTCTTTTTTTATTCTATTGTTTTGTGTGGCTAATACTCAAAGTTGATTTTTCTATCATAAGATATCTTAGTATACAGATGGCACATAGAATCCAAAAGGAGAGAAATTTTTGTTAAGTTCAAGTCTAATGAATAGCTTTTTTGGGTCTGAGAGAATAAAGTTAATATGATATTAGCAGGTTGCTTGTGGTAGTTTGATCTTGTGTAGTATGATATCCTTAATGAATGATATGGTAATAAATAGAGGTTGTGTCTTGAATGGGGCTAAATAGAATACAGTCTTATGTCTCCATATAAAGAGATGGCCAAAATAAAATTCAAAATAAGATAAGCTCTTATTTCAGAGTGTAAAACAGAATCATTTACTGCAATGTATGAGATTAGCCTTCATTTACTTAAATATTTATGTATGTGGGGTTTAAGCTGTCTTGAGTAACCTTGTTTCTCGATTATCACCTTCCACAGATAATGGGACTTGATCACCTGATCCTTAGCCAGTTTCATTTGAGGCCTCAAAATTATTTGATCTCTTTTTAGTGTGTATATTTTTGCATGACTGGTTAGCTCACATAGAGCAGATGATAATGAAAATGATATCAATTCTCTGATCTTTGTAGTATAATCATAGGCTGCAGATCCAATTCTTAATTGAGAACCTCGTTTAACATATAATGTTGTTACATGTATACAAATCATTGATCACAAAAATAAAATCAACATACCTTTATAGAATATGTATAATTATACATACACAGAAGCATGCATATGTATTCATCTGTGTATGAAATCTATGTATAAAAGACACTAGTGTGAAAACTGGTTTGATCTTTGCAAAGCCATTAAAACATTTGAGGAAAAATAACTTAGAGATATTATTGATTAGGCATCCATTAATCAAATTACTAATGGGGATAGCATCCTAATGCACTGGAGGTAGAGGGTGGGTAGAATACAAAATTTATATATAATATGGTGGTTGTCCTCACAGGTATATTAACAAATTTGGGGATAAGACATAATGCTTATAATCGATGACAAAAATGAAAAGTACATTAGCATAGTGACAAATTCTCATATTTGATCTCAAAAAAGCTACATATATACATGTGTGTGTGTGTGTGTTGGGTGCCATTTGTGGATTTTGAGCTGGGAAATGGCATAAAGTGGCATTTTGGAAAATTATTGCTAGCTTTATATAAGATATATAGGGGAGAGATTAAGTCCCTTAACTTTTGTTCCTCGTTTTCTCTATTCTTAAAATGGGATGGAAAGAAATTTGGACTAGATGATCAAAGATCTATTCTAGTTCTAAATCTATAAAACTGTGATTCTAAATCTGTAAAACTGAATTCATTTAGTACCATTGAGAATAGAAAGGGAAGGATTAGAGGAAGAAGTACCATATAATAGATTTTGTGGCAATATGTTATGATATAGAGGATGAGGAAGGAGTCAGAGTTTACTGTGATTTTCAGCTTCCTGACTTGGATGGTGGTAGTATTAGTAATAGAAATTGGAAAGAATGAAGGAAAAAATAAAAAAGAAGTAAAGGAAGTCCACAGAGAGTAGAAGCAGTAGTAAAGAAAGCATGATCTGAACATCTTATGAAGTGGTAATTTGGGCAGGAGAATAAATACTACTCATTATACTAAGTGCTAAAGATATAAAGAAAAGCAAAACACAGTCCCTTATTCTTAAGGACCTTAAAGAATTGCATTGCATGCAGGATATATACAAAGTAACTTCAGAGGGATGGCACTGACATGAAGGGGAAGAATCAAAACAGGCCTCTTAAAACATGGAAGTCTTGAGATTTTATCTGAGAATTAAAAGCCAGGGAAGCCAGAAGGTAGAAATGAGTTTCAGGCATGGGGAACATAGGGGCAGGGGAGGGAAAAAATGAAGTGGAGGCACCAACCTGTAGAACTGGAAGATGGAGTGTCATGTTCAAGGAAGAGCAAGGTGGCCAGTGCTAGTGAATAGTAGAGAAAATGGGGATGAGTAAGCTGAAAGAACACTTATTGACTAAATATATAGCATTTATCAAGGGCTTACTACATGCAGAGCATTGTGCTAATAGGTGATGATACATATACAAAAAAAAAAGTAGTGCCTGCTCTTTCCTTTGCAAAGAGAATGATTGAATAGAGAAAAGAGCAAACAAATAAATTGAGAATGCAACTAAGATACTAGAAAATTAACAAAAGAAAAATTCTCAATTAAATACCGGATTGGAAATCCTAAAAATCAAAGAAAAGTTTTATTAAACTTATTTTCAGTTTTATTAAACTGAAAATAAGAAAACCATTGAGCTAATAAGTAAAACTTTTAAGCTAGTTTTATGAAAAACAAACAAACACCACAATAAAACAGGTAAACCATTGGTTAATTTGATTTTAAAAAGGAAAGAAGAAAACCAGAGGACTACTATCAAAAATGAAAAATGAATTCATCACTAATAAAGAGGAAATAAAGAATTATTTTGCCTAGTTATATGCCAGTATATCTGACAGTGTAAGTGAAATGGATGAATATTTACAAAAAATATAAATTGCACAGATAAGAAAATAGAATACTAAAATAATCCCATCTTAGAAAAAGAAATTGAATAGCCATTGATGAAATCTGTCTTTCTCTGTCTGTCTGTCTGTCTGTCTCTCTTTCTCTCTTTTTAAACCTTTTTAGCGTTAAAACATAGGCATGGATAATTTTCAACATTCACCCTTGCAATACCTTGTGTTTGAATTTTTTTCCTCCCTTCTACTCCCTCCCTCCCCTACATGGCAATTTAATCCAATATATGTTAAACATATACATTTTTTCTATACATATTTCCAAAATTAAAATGCTGTACAAGAAATATCAGATCAAAAAGGGAAAAATGAGAAAGAAAACAAAATGCAACCAAACAGCAACAAAAAGTGTGAAAATACTATGTTGTGATCCACATTCAATTCCCACAGTCCTCTTTCTGGGTTCAGATGGCTCACTTCATAATAAGATCATTGGAACAGGCCTGAATCATCTCATTGTTGAGCCACATCCATCAGAATTGATTACTTGTAATCATCTTGTTGCCATGTACAATGATCTCCTGGTTCTCCTCACTTCACTTAGCATCAATTCATGTAAGTCTCTCCAGGCCTCTCTGAAATTGTCCTGCTTATAGTTTTTTAACAGCACAATAATATTGCATAACATTTTTATACCAGTTATTCTCCAACTGATGGGCATTCACTCAGTTTCCAGTTTCTTGCCACTACCAAAAGGACTGCCACAAATATTTTTGCAAATGTGGGTTCATTTCCCTCCTTTAAGATCTCTTTGGGATATAATCGCAGTAGAAACACTGCTGGATCAAAGGGCATGCATAGTTTGATAACTTTTTGAGCATAGTTCCAAACTGCTCTCCAGAATGGTTGGATTCATTCACAGGTCCACCAACAATGTATTAGTATCCCAGTTTCCTCACATCCCCTCCAACATTTGTCAATATCTTTTTCTGTCATCTTAACCATTCTGAGAGGTATATAGTGGTACTTCAGAGTTGCCTTAATTTGCATTTTTCTGATCAGTAGTGATTTAGCACATTTTTTCAAATGACTAGAAATAGTTCCAATTCTTATAAATTGGAGTTAATTCTTTATATATTTAAGGAATGAGGTCTTTATCAGAATCCTTGAATGTAAATTTTTTTCCCCCAGTTTATTGCTTCCCTTCTAAATTTGGTTTTGTTTGTACAAAATACTTTTTAATTTTGTACAATAAAAATTATCTATTTGGTGTTCAATTATAAGTTCCAGTTCTTTGGTCACAAATTCCTTCCTTCTCCACAGATCTAAGAGGTAAACTATGCTTTGTTCTTCTAATTTATATCACTATGTCTAAATCATGAACCCATTAATTCCCTAGAAATTCTTGACCTTTTGTTCTTCCAGATGAACTTTATTATATTTTCTAGCTCTTTAAAATAATTTCTTGAGATTTTGATTGGAACGGCACAGAATAAATAGATTAAGTAATATTGTCATTTTTATTATATTAGCTCAACCTATCCATGAGCATTTGATATTTTTCCAATTGATCTGGTGGATTAATTTGGTGGAAAGTGTTTTGTAATGGTGTTCATATTGTTCCTGACTTTGCCTTGGAAGGTAGATTCTCAAATAATTTGTATTATTGACAGTTATTTTAAATGGAATTTCTCTTTGTATCTCTTACTGCTGGACTTTGTTGCTAATATATAAAAATACTGATGATTCATGTGGATTTATTTTGTATCCTGCAACTTTGCTAAAGTTATGAATTTTTTCTAGTAGTTTTTCATTGATTTTCTAGGATTAGGATAACAATCATATCATTTGCAAAGAGTGATAATTTGGTTTCCTTATTACCTACTTTGATCCCTTTAATTTCTTTTTTTTTTTTTATTGCCAAAGCTAACATTTCTGATACAATATTGAATAGCAATGGTAATAGTGGACAACCTTGTTTCACCCATGATCTTATTGGGAATAGTTCTTGTTTATCCCCATTACATCTGATGCTTGCTGACGATTTTAAATAGATGCTGTAAACAATTTTAAGGAAAACTCCATTTATTCTTATACTCTCTAGAGTTTTTAATAGGAATAGTGTTGAATTTTATCAAGTGCTTTTTCTGCATCTGTTGAGATGATCATATAGTTTTTGTTAATTTGGTTATTGATATAGTCATTTATGCCAATAGTTTTCCTAATATTGAACCAGCCCTGCATTCTTGGTATAAATCTTACTTGGTTGTGGTGTATTATCCTAGGGATGATTTTCTGTAATCTTTTTGCTAATATTTTATTTAAGATTTTTGCATCAATATTCATTAGGGAGTTTGATCTATAATTTTCTTTCTTTGTTTTCATCCTACCTGGTTTACGTATCAGTACCATGTCTGTGTCATAAAAGGAATTTGGTAGGACTCCTTCATTCCCTATTTTTTTCAAATAGTTTATATAGCATTGGGGCTAATTGTCTTAGGCAGTTTATTATGCCATACAGCCTTGTTGATATTCATTTTTGCAAGAGTGATCAGCATATGGACAGTAGACAATCCTCAGTCACCATTCAGAGAAGCAGCTCATGGACATTGCATATGCATGGTATCTACCAATGGGAGGAGAGTCAATGCAGCAATGAGCAGCTCACTCACAGGTGAGAAGCCTTATTCAGGCATCCCTGCTAAGGTAGCCACTGGCTGTGACCCTCTGACTCACTTGTTCCCTCTATGATAAATCAATGCTACTTGCTCAACAAGGGTGGTTCTGCAAAGTGGCAGAAAAACTTACTGTGTATCAAAGGTCGAGATGGCCTCAGTACTCCCTCTAGGCAGGGTCCCATAAGTCAGCAGAGAGTTGATTAATAGCTTGTTGAATTCCTTTTCCTAAAATGGGATGATTAATAATTTATTTCCTCTGTTAATCTGAATAATCTGTTTTTGTAAAATGTTCATCCATTTCACTTAGATTATCATATTTATTCGCATACAGTTGGGCAAAATACCTCTAATCATTGCTCTAATTTCCTCTTTATTGGTGAAAAGTTCACCCTTTTTATTTTTGATTTTTTTCTTTGATTTTTCTAATCAAATTAAGGTATAAACAATTTTGTTGGTTTTTTCATAAAACCAGCTCTTAGTTTTGTTTATTAGAATTCAATATTTTTTTACTTCCACTTTTATCCATCTCCTTTTATTTTGAGAATTTCAAATTTTGTATTTAATTGTGGGTTTTTAATTTGTACTTTTTCTAGTTTTTTTTTAGTTGCATTCCAATTCACTAAACAATCTTCTCTTTCTCACTTTTATGCAAATAAGCATCTAGAGATATAAAACTTCTGCGCTACTGCTTTTGTAGTATCCTATACATTTTGGTCTCATTTCTCATAACTGTCATTCTTTTGAATGAAATTATCAATTGTGTGTGATTTGTTGTTTCACTCACTCATTCATTAGGATAAGATTTCTAATTAATTTTTGGTCTGTTTTTCCCTGATCCTTTTTTATGTGTAATTTTTATTGCATACATGATCTGGAAAAGATGAATTTACTATTTCTGCCTTTCTACATTTCATTTTGAGATTTTTATGCCCTCATGGTCTTTTTTTTTTTTTTTTTTTTTTGGTAGGTTCCATGTACTGCTGAAAAAAAGTATACCCCTTTCTTTCTCTCTCTCTTTCTTTGAAGATGTATCATACCTAACTTTTCTAAAATTCTCTTTACCTCTTTAACTTCTTTCTTATTTATTTTGTGGTTTGATTTATCTATTTCTAAAGAGAGTAAGATTGAAATTCCCCACTAGTGTAGTTTAGTTGTCTAATTCTTACAGCGTTTTAAACTTCTCTTCTGGGAATTAGATGCTGTACTGTAATGTTCTGGTTGGTTTTCTGGAAGTCTCTGGACCAGCCTGCATTTTAACTGAAGCATAGCCAGGTGTTAAAGTCCATATTCTTTATTACCTTTTATTATTTTTATTATCTTCTTCAAAGTCTAGTTTCCTTGCCTGGGGCCCGGGCTATTTTTCTCAAGAAAGCTTAAAAACTCAAGTTCTGGCCCATAACACTATACCACTTGGTACATACATATTTAGTATTGATATTACTTCATTATCTGTAGTATCTTACTTAGCATGATATAGTTTCCTTCCTTATCTCTTTTAATTAGATCTATTTTTGCTTTTGCTTGATCTGAGGTCAGGATTGTTACTCCTGCTTTTTTTTTTTTTTTAACTACAACTAACATAATGCATTTTGCTCCAGCTTTTTACCTTTACTCTGTATATATCATTCTGCTTTAAATGTGTTACTTTTAAACAACATATTGTAAAATTATGGCTTTTAATCTAGTCTGCTATCTGCTTCTGTTTTATGAGAGAGCTCATTCCATTCACAGTTAAAATAATTAATTCTGTGTTTCCTGCCATCTCATTTTCCTCAAGTTATACTTTGCTCTTTTCTTTTTCCATTTCCCTCCTCTTCAGTATTTTGCTTCTGACCATCACCTCCCTCAAGCCCTTGGACTATTGATTCATTCATTCCATCTCACACCCTGTGGTGGCAGGGCTGTCCCTCCTGCATTTTCTCCACTGAAACCAAGACTCCTGGAGGGCCTTTAAGAAAGCTAACCAGGCCCCAGGAAAGGAGACAGGATTTTGAAAGAAATAATAAAGACTTTAACCCCTGGCTATTCTTGTGGTGATTACTCTACTGAAACAAGGCTGCTCCAAGACCTCCAGAAAACCGAACTAAGAATATTATACCTTCCCCTATTTTTCTTTTAACTGTCTTTTACAATCCTTTTTGAATTCTTCCAGGAGAGCCTTGTGAGATGGGAACCAACTCAAATAACCCTTTGAGGCTTCATCTGGAGATGACTTGCTTTTAGTGTCCTTAGGTTTTGAAGTCTGTTTTTTTTTCTCCATAGAAACTGTCTATGGTCAGAGTTCTTTTTATTTTTATGCTCATTTTTTTAAAGGTTCAGGTCTCTTCTTAGGGCAGAGGGGAGAATGTCCCAAGCTTTCTCTATAGGTGACAGCAACTGCCCTGGGTTGGTGCTGCTGATTTCCGGTGCTGAATGGGCCTGATGATGTCCCACCTTATTCTAGTGTTCAGAGGCTCACTATTTATTTATGCCTTTTGTATTTGTGTTGGATTTACTAGTGTTGGTTCAGCTAGTCTATTGATCTACTGGCCTGTAGTCAGGACAGAGTAGCCAATGCTGCTGTATTATGACTAAGAGCCTCTTTAGATTCCCTGGTGCTTGAACATCACACCACCCTGGGTTCCTGTGCCTGCGCTTGGGATACTCCTCTGTGCATGAATATCTTCCAAAATATCTTCTGCTGGAAATTTGTTTCACTGAAAATATTTGTGGTTTCTGTCACTTGAAAACCAGTTCAGAGGTTTGATTTGGTATTGATCTGAGGGATGTCAGGAAGAACTCAGATAAAGTGGCCTCACAAACCACTTTGATCAAACATTTAAAGATTGATCCCAATACTATAAAAACTGATTAAAAAAAAAAAAGCAAAGTTCTACTAGATCCGTTTAAGACATTATATGGGGCTGATTCTAAACCAGAAAGAACCAAAACAGAGAAAGAAAACTATAGACCAATTTCCTTAATGAACTTTGATGCAAAAGATTTTAAATCAAACACTAACAATATATCACAAATATGGTATACCATATGGGATTTATACCAGGAATACAGGGCTAGTTCAACATAAAGAAAACTATTAGCATAATTGCATATCAGTAACTAAATCAACAAATTATATAATTATTTTAAGAGATGCAGAAAAAGTCTTTGACAAAATACAATACTTATTCCTATTAAAAATACTAGAGGGTATAGAATAATGATAAGTAACCTATCTGAAACTATCAACAAATGTCTGTAATGGAGATAAGCTAGACTTCTGAATAATATTAGGGAGTGAAGCTTTCAAGGATGTCTGCTTTCATCACAGTTATTCAATATACTAATAAATATAGCAAAAAGGAGAAGAAAAAGAAATTGAAATAAGTATAGGCAATGAAAGAACAAAACTATCAGATTTTGTAGATGATAGGATGGTTTACTTAGAGAATCAACTAAACAGCTAGTTGAAGTAATTAACAACTTTAACAAAGTTAGATATAAAAAAGTCTCACATAAATTATTAATTCTTCATATTACCAGCAAAGTCTAGCAAGAAGAACTAAAAGGAGAAATTTAATTTGAAATAATTGTAGACAGTATAAAATACTTGGGAGTTTACATCCCAAGACAAAACCAATGTCAGGTCTAACCTGCCCATAGGTAGGCTGATCCAATATAATAAAAATGACAATTCTACCAGTCTGCCAATCTACTCATTCAATGAGTCAGTCAGCTGAACTACCAAAAATATTTTAAAATATCTAGGAAAAAAAAATAATTGCAAAATTTATCTGGAACAGAAAAAGTCAAGAATATCTAGGAAATTCATGGAAATAAATATGTAAGATGGTAGGCTAGCAAAGCAGTAATCCTCAAAACAGTCTGTTTCTGGCTAAGAAAGAGTTTTGAATAGGTGGAATAGAATAGGTACACAATGCATTGTAGTAATAACTAGTTATTATTCATTATTTACAAACCAAAAACTCTAAGGCTTTAGGATAAAAATTCATTGACAAACTTCTGGGTAAATGATAGTGGTAAATGCAATAATAGAAATTAGCTATAGATCAACATCTCACATTGAAATATCAAAGTAAGTCCAGAATGACTAGATTATTTAGACACAAAGGATGATAACCAAAAAGTAAATTAGGAGAGCTTGGACAATTTATCTGTCAAATCTGTGAATAAGGGAAGAATTTATGAAATGTGAAATAGACAATTTTAGTTAAAAAAAATTAAGTTTTTGCTTAAGTTTAATTAGAACAGAAAACTGGAAACATTCTTTTATTGGAAATCTCTCTGATAAAAGCCTAGTTTCTGAAATATATAGAGAACTGAATCAAATGAATAGTCAGTTTTCAGACTGATTTCAGAAGAAATCAGTTTATCTGTAGTTTAAGGGAAAAAGTGTTTTGTCGTTATTAATTATAGAGAAATGCAAATCGAAACAATTCTGAGGTACTACCTCAAAACTAACAGATTGGCTAATATGATAGAAATTATGACTATGGGAAATGTGGAATACTTTTGCCTTGTTGGAGTTTCAATTATTTTGAAGAACAATTTGGAACTATGCCCAAAGGGCTATAAAACTTCATATTCTTTGATTCAGCAATGATGTTTTAAGTTGGGTATCTCAAAGAGAATTTTATTGGTGGGGTGAAGAGTTTATTTGACTAAAATTATTTAAAGCAGCACTTATTTGGTGACTAAGTATTAGAAATTGTGGGGATGCCAATCAGTTGAGGAATGGTTGAAGTTGTGGTATATAATCATGGTTTATTTTTTTATTTCGTGTGTGGCATACGATTGTAATGGAATATTACTGTACATAGGAAATGCAGGATTTCAGAAAATGTGGAAAGACTTCTGTGAACTGCTGAGCAATGAAGTGAGCAGAACCGGAAGAACATTGTACACAGCAATAGCAAAATGTATTTATGATGAACAACTATGAATGACTTAGCCTTTCTCAACAATATAGTGATCTGAGACAAAACTGAAAGATCTATGATGAAAAATGCTATCTATTTCCAGGAAAAGAACTGATGGTCTCTAAATACAAACTGCAGCATACTATTTTTCACTTTAAAAAAATTGAGTTTTCTTACACAAAATTTTTAACATGAAAACATTTTGCGTTATTGTACATGTATAATCTGTATCAGATTGCTTAGAGAGGGAAGGGACAGGAAGGTTAGAATTTGAAACTCAGGCCTTTAAAAAATACATTACCATTTATTTTTATATGTAATTGGGGAAAAATACAGTATAAAAAATTATTCATTTATGAAATGTCCAGTGTGTTAGATTCTGAAGGTATAAATTGAAAAGTAGAATCAGAATATCCCTCAGGAATTTAACAGATAAGGGTCTGTTTATGAACTTTTTAATGTAGGTATGGAATTCTTTTTCTTCCATTGTCCATCAGAATTCAATTTATTACCTGTCTGGCTTTTGGCACAATTGAGACAGAAGACCAAAAACTGTTTTCATTTGCTTTCATGTCCTCTTTTCTCACTTCTAAATTTTTGTTCCTTGGTTTCCATGTTCAAAATGCAATGGAAACTGCTTTCTCTAGAAAAGTTACTAGTAATCTCCCAATTGCCAAGTCTGATAACTTTTTCTCAGTCTTAATTCTTGACCTTAATGTGACAATGAACATTGTTAACTATCCTCTTTTCATGGATATACTCTGTTCTGTGGATTTTTCTGACAATGTTCTCTTTTCCTTATAACTTTTCATTCTTAATTTTCATGCTTCTAACTGTGGGTATAACAAAACGTTCTTTTCTTGGCCTTCTTTTCTTGTATATATGCAAGCTGTGTAATGCTGGAGAAACTGAGCAAGACAGAGGTTAGAGACCAATTTAATGGTTTATTAAATGTAGAGATATACTGGGAACAAATAGATCTTGGTTCCAGGGCTGGACGAGACTATCATCTCAAAGAATCCAGCACTAAGTATCAGAGAGCAAGCTTTTTTATAGGATAACAAGAACAATTACATAATGGGGGAGGTAACTGGATGGGGATAACCTAATTGGGGGAGGGGAAGGCACCTACTTCAAAAGTAAGACATAGTCCTTTCTCTCAAGGAACTTAGATTCAAAAAAAGGAGATAACAAAATACATTTAGAGGTATAGTGGCCAGTAAAGTTTTATTTTAGTCTCTAAAATCACAAGGATGCAAAGGAACAATAAGATAGACTTGACTTTTTCAGAGGAAGTATTATTTTGATTATATTCCCCATACCAATAAGTGGAAATCGGATTGTCTTCTCCATTTCAAATAGCATAGTGGAAAATGACCTTGATGGGTTCACCTTCTAAGCATAGTCTGTGAAGGTGTTCAGAGTTAAGTATGTACTTTTAAATGACCTCTTATAAAACTAATTGTTAGTGTTTCTTCATTGATTGTAGGGAAAGAAAACAAAAAAGACTACAAGAAGAGTTTTAGAACAGTTGTATAGAAGTATAAACTAATATTACTATAGACTTCAGGTGTAAAATAAAATTATAAATTTAAGGATCAAAGTGAACCATGAATGGACAGTTTCTAAAAGATGTTTTCTATAAGGCTTTTTTTTTTTTTTTTTTCCTTCAGTTCTCATCTTGGCTATAACAAATGAATTCCAACAGGCTTCTTTCTGAATTAACTTCATGAGTGAAGAAACTGTATTGGGACAATAACCATACCATTGTAATGCTGGAGAAACTGAGGCAAGATAGAGATTAGAGAGTTTTTAACATTTTATTTGAATTTTTAAGAGGGAGAGATTTTCTGGGGGCCAGATGAGAATCCATTATTCTCCCCAAGCTGAATTAAACTTTTGTGTCAAAGAATTCAGCATCACATGTGAGATTCCAATGATTTTTATATGGCTCTAGAGATCAGAGGAGACAAAGGGAAGGGGTAGAGTCCAAACACTGGTGAGTGCAGGAATTTTCAGGAAGGGACCATCAATTCAGTTTTGACAGGTTGGGGGATGGACCATAAGTTCTGATAATTTAGGAGGACTTAGGAGCTAGGATGTCTGAACTCCCCCTTATCTGAGATTAAACATTTATGGTTTATGACCCTAGAGTAGCCAGTCCTAAATTGTATCAGTCCTAATAGGAAGGGGGGAGGGAGGGTTGCAGCTCGGGTTATTGAGGCAGAATAATTTAGGGAAACTGTGGCATAACACCATCAACCTTTAATAGCTTTTCATTGTTATTGCTGAGGAAATTTGTGAAAAACTAGGATACAAAATCAAATGAATAAGTATACAAATTAGGTTGAGATCTTAAGGGTTATTTCTATATAGCAACAAAAAATATATACGGACCTATATTCATGTCTTGAATATTTTAGAATTCAAATGGCATTGATTTATTTTGATATGGAGCTACAGTTAATTTCATTTTTATTTCACATTAATTTAATAAAAATGCTCGGTGTTAAGAAAAATCCCTAGAAGATTTGTATGATGGCTTTGATTTTAGATTTGTTGAGGGTTTTTAATATTGTAATTGCTAATGATTTTTTGTGTTTTATTATGTAAAGGGGACTTAATGGAAATTATTGGTTCGGGCTGTTAGTATTTTAATATTATTCATGTTTTCTAAACATGAATACATTCTGTTGCTAATAATTTTGAAAGGAACAGTAACAACTTATGTAAGTAATTTTATTGAATAAAATATAAATACAGTAGTCTTAAAGAATTTAAGTCTTTATCCTTTGTGTAGTTCTGCATATTTTTTTTAATGCTGTTGAATCTAAACTTTCTCTTAAATTCTTTACTTTCTTGTCGTCAACTTGATTCAGTTCTTTTCTATCCTTACTTTGTGGTCTCTTTTAATTTCTCCTCCTTTCTGTGTTTAGATGTTTCTCCTCCTCCATTTTCTAGGACTTTTTTTGTATCAGGTAATTGGGGTTAAGTGACTTGCTCAGGGTCACACAGCTAGTAAATGCCTGAGGTCCTTTTGACTCCAAGGTAATATTACTCTATCCATTGACCATCTAGTTGTCCCCTCCTCTTCCTTTTTCTATTTTATTTCTTGCCCATTGTGATCTCAATGCCAGGAATTCCACTCCCACTTCTGTGTGTACAAATTTAGGGCATCCTTTATGAAGATAGTTGTCAGGAAACAGGGAAGCTTTATGTATTTATTCATTAATTTATTTATTTTGCCAGCAGTATTCAGTAATGGGCCACATTTTTGCCATCTAATAGTTAACTGCTCTTGTGTTAGCTATCAGTTCTGTTTAACCAGAGAAATGCAAAATTCATTTCAGACAAGTTCAGCTAGTTGTTTTTAAATCATAAGGATTCTTTGTTGTCCAGTTTCACCAGCCAGCTGATCCATCAGCAGATCAGCTAAAAAGCCTGGTTTCCTCATTTTTCCTTTTCCTCTAGAGATTGTAGCAAAGAGCTACAAGCCCTTTTGAGAGGTTTCATCACTCTTAGGGTGTAAGTAATGCCAAGTCAAAGTGGGTTTCATTGTTTATGCTGCTAACTAGCATCTTTTAATGTCCAGGCTAGCATTTTAGAGGGCCTTGGGACCAGCTTTGGTCTCAGCAATTCTCACCACAAGAATAGTCGGGAATAAAGTCCAAAGTCTTTATTGTCTCTAACACTTACTCATAGTCTTACCCAGTCTCCTCCATAGTGCAGGCAGGAGGAGGCCACCACCAGGATAGTCAAAGAATGTCTGTGGCTGACTTTGTCCTCAGTTTAAATATCCTATTAATTATATTAATTGTAGAACTATTACATTACCATGCTAAGTACTAAGTATATGTAAACTAGCTAACCATTGCCTCATCAATTCCACTGAGTTAACACCTTATTTCAAATATACTTCTTTTAAGTATACTTCTCCAGAGTTTGTCCTTTATATTATCTGAAGCTTTTCTCTCTGATGCCTCTTCCTGTGCCAGTTTCTTCACTTTATTCTGAGAAAACTGGTTTTTCCACCCCTTATGTGTCTTCAGTTCTTCTCTTTGACCTCTCTGTTAATTATCAGCCAGGTTCAGTGGCTTTCAAGTGCCTCAAATCAGAGCCAGTTTTAAACATTGTTTCTCTGAAAACCATTTCTTTACACCATCATCTTTTGTATTTTTCAGAAATAAAAACTTTTTTCTGTTTCTTTTTGTCACCAAACTATTAGTATGCAAAAGCAGTAATATTACGTTATATCATATGGAGAAGTTTCTTATTCTCAAATAGCTTCATTGTAAATTATGGTGACAGAAATTTAAAACTCCAAATTGGTACAATTTCTGGCATTGAGTCTTTTTGGCTTGGAAGTGCTGCTCGTGTTCTTCAGTTTTTTTTTTTGTTTGTTTTTTTTGCCCCATATATATTTTACAAATATGCCAGTATTTTAAATTGCCTTTTCATTTTCCTATCATGAAGTTGGTCTGTAAAACATGGAATAATATAGTCTTTAAAGAATCCAATTATGGCTGATATAAAAAAGCAATGATTGTGTGTGTGTGTGTGTGTATTTGTAATTGGTCTTTAACAAGATATAGTTAATTTTTTATTCTTTTTCAGTATTTTTTTGGTGCTGGGAATAACTACTTTCTCTCCATTCTTCCTTAGAAAAGTATTAATATATAGGAATGAGCTTTCTGAATTCTCTAAGCAATGTTTTGATCTAGAATCACGTTTTCCAATTTAGTTTTCTTTGTTCTATTTTCTCTACAAAAGAAAAAATATTAAATAACTGTTATATGTTAATGTCTGTGCTGGGGACACAAATGCAAAAAGTCTGATAGTCCCTGCCCTCCAGGAGCTTATACATTCTAATGTGAAAGGGAATTAATGGACCGAAGCAGGAGTTATTTGGACTGATAAATGGGGTCTCTTTAGTTAATTTCTCTGTAAAGTTAATTTTTTTTTTTTTTTTTTATGGAAGGGTAGGGAGAAAAGTTTATTGCTGACGAGAGGCTATGGAGGAGTGGATAAAGATTAGTGAGTCTTTGTTGGAATTTTATTGAGATAGTAATTTGGGACAGGCACTCACCAGTCTGGTGAACAAGGCTTAGGGTAGGGATATGGTCTCTGGTGGTTGGTAAAAATTAGTGATTAATTAAAATTAAAATAAAAAATTATTGATTCATGTAGTGGATAATGTATAAAAAAATTTAGAAGAAATATTTGTAAGGATACAACAGGATATAATTTTAAGGTTTTTGAAGTAGCCCCTACATTGGGAAATAAGAGGTAAAAACATTTTTCTGAGAGGCAAAAGCTAATAAAAGTAAAAAAAATCTTAGATTTTCTTCATTCTCTCTACTGATGTAGCCATAATTTCCCATCAAGGCTTTTAAAATAAACTTGTGTCTTATAATTGTCTTGTTTTCTTGATTCTTTTTTCTGTATTACTCTATACTATGAATTTTGTTTTGTACCTTTTTAATATTTTTTATCTGATTTTTAAAAATTTTATTAGCTTTTATTTATAAAACATATGCATGGGTAATTTTTCAACATTGACTCTTATAAAACTTTCCATTCTCACCCCTCCATTGGGTGGCAGATAGTTCAATACATGTTAAATATGTTAAAATATATGTTAAATCCAATATATGTATTGTTTTGTACCTTTAAAGGAATACTAATGTAGCTAAATATCTGGTACAGCCTGAAGGTAACATTCCATGAAACTTTAAACAATATGTCCATGTAATGGTCCACATTTATTTATGCTTTTATTTTGTCTTTTTTAAATATTAGGCTCTTCAAGATCAGTAATTTTATTTAAATCTATACAAAAATTACCTACAGCTTTATACAGGGCAAATGGTAGAATATTAAAAAAAAAGTTTAAGTAAACTGACATACACTTTTATTTTTGTTGCCATGTGAAATTTGTGTCTTTGCAAAAAAAGTAAAATGTTGAAAATAAACTTGTTATCTAAACTGGTACCTAGAGTAATATTTTCAAGTGGTATTGTTTTTGGTCATATGCAAAAATAATCATTAAACAGAGAATTATTACTCTTAGATATTTTAAAGAATGCTGATGTATAAATTAATAATAATTATCAATTTCTTTAACTATAATGAACATTTAACCAATTGTTATTTGCTGTTAAAAATAAATGTACAACATAGCATTTTTAAGTCCATATATTGTCATTTCCATTAGTTTAAAACTTTTAGCAGTTTTTCTAAAGAGAAATACCTTAACTACCCTATCTCCTCAGTAAATTTCTCTTCAAAATAATTAAATAAATAAATGAATGAGAGAATACTGCCAAAAATATGATGATCTTTTGGGGAGACAGATGTATGTTGAATTAAAAAAAAATCCTTAAAAGTTCTTTTTACTTAACATCATGTTTATTAGAAGTGATATGCATGTGCTTTTCTACTTGATTAAAAAAAAAAACAACTAAAACTATTTCTGTTTTCCTTTTCTTTCACTGTTCTATCCTGATGCATATTGCTTTTTCCTGGTGTGGACTATATTTGTTTGCTGCTCAATTACACTACACTAAAAGCATGTTGGTGATGCCAAAGATGTCCATGGGCCATCAAGTAAGTGAATGAAATGTTAATAAGTCTTTTGGGAGCTAATATTTTAACGTTTGTTTATGATAGGCAAGTAAGAATTCTACTATTCTTTGAAGACAATAAAAATAAGGAATAATTTTTATAATTACTCTCAATTAATTAAATGTCTTTTTAAGTTTAGTAGTGAGGGAGCAGTATTAACATAAATATCTCATGGTAATTTTTAGATTGATTTGTTACTTTAGGGCCTCTCAATATATCAATCATTTTAAAGAAAACTGATAATATATAAGTTCTGCTAGTAGGACAGCTTTGGGGAAGTTCTGGAAAGAACGGAATTCCTTTATTAAACCTCATCTATGAATTGACATTTAGAGGTTACTAATTGGTTATTGTTAGCAGTTACTAAAAAAAATGTGATCGATATACTTTCTACAGTATAGAATTGATGAAATAGATGATAATATAATATGAATGTGAAAATCTGTTCTTTTTATTTTGAAGTTTTTTGATATAAATTAGCTAAGAATCCATCAGTAGTTCCTAATCAGCAATGCAGAAATAATTATCTGCAGATTTTATTTATTTTTATTTTTAGAGCAGAGGCTTATCTCTATGAAAGAAAAACTCAGCGCAATCAATGTTAATTTTAGCCACCTTATGTAAAATTTGGATACATAAACAGCACAGAAAAATGGAATTTTACAGAAAGCAGGAAAAGATAAGCACATGCATGTTTGGAAACCAGTAATAGAAGGGAGAAGGTAAGATAAGGATACCTGCCAGCTAGTCAAAACAGCCGCTTCCTGCCCAGCTTAGATTCTGCATGTATTATGACCTTTTGAACTTCCAGGAACAATGTCTGGAAGCTCAGAATAGAGACTTGAGGCAGTATCCTTTTCTTATCACAGTGGAATCCATTAAGCTGAGCCAATCTTTCTTGCTAAAGTTCCATCTATGAGACTTGTGTCAGGAAAGATATTAAATACATATATTTTAAAATTAATATTTATTTTCATTTACATAGAACTATGGATTATACTATTCTGATGAAGCATTTTATCACAGACTTTTAGAATTGGAAAGAATCTTAAGAGAATTTGTAGTCCATCTCTGACATTTTGGTGGGTGAGAAAGTAGAAACTCAAATTAAAGTTTATAGTAAAACTAAAGAAACAGATAAAGAAATCAAGACTCATGATTCCAGATTCTTTGCTTTTTTCCTTATGCTGAGGGTACTACCCAAATTAAAATGAGTTGTCAGAATTTACTGAACTCTTAGCTAAATATTTGCATGTTGAATGTTCAGTTGACTATAAAATATTATGTCTTTTGTATCTCCAAACTCTAAACCTTAAACAGCAGGAAGAAATCAAGAAAGCTCATGTAAGTGTCAGGAGATCTGAGTTCTAATTCCTGTACTGTGACTTAACTTAGTGTCCTAGCTGGGACCATCCACTTAATTCTTAGAGTTGAATCAAAGGTCTCAAATAGTCCCTTCCAGCTCTATTTTAGGCCCAGTAACTTTTGTCTCTTGTTGCTTCTAATTTGTTTGATATGTCTGGATAAAACCACAGACAGCTTGTACCTCAAATTCTGATTCCCATCTAAAGCAGCATTATACAATACTTAAAGGTTTGCAAAATGCCTTGTGAGATACTATCTTATTTTAGTCTCACAGAAATGTTTAAAAATAGGTGTTAATCTTACTCATTTTGCAAATGAAGAAACTGAGGCACATAGAAGTTAATTGACTCACAACTAGTAAATGTCTAAGGCTAGATTTGAATTTATCTTTCTGACTCTAAGTAAGGTACCTCCTAGCTTCCATGTTTTACTAATGGAAAAAGTATAGTACATATCTCACATTTCTGTTTAAAGCATTTGTTTTGATATATAAAAGGCCTTACTTTTGAACATATAAGATTAAGATCCACTCTACAGAATAGGCATTCCTAATCTGGACTATGAAGTTTAAAAAAAAAATTTTGGGGAGCCAGGGTACCTGTATTTCAGTATAATGAAATCTCTTTTGTATTTTATGTATTTAAAAACATTCTTCTTAAAAGGGGTTCTTAAGTTTCACTCAGCCTGAGGGCTCCATGAAATAAAAAGGTTAAGAAATCTTATTCTAGGTACTAGATAGCTATACTCAGTATTGCTTCACTATATTCTTACTTTAGGAATTACCTATGTGTAAAGTATGGTTTAGCTCCTTGGAGGGCCTCAGGATCAGCAAGAGTCAGGATAAATCAAAGTCCTTGGTCTTTAGGGGGAGAAGTGAAGGAGGCAGGCAAGTTGCCACATGGCTTGCCAAAGATATTTCCTGGATCCTGGAGTCTGCAGTCTACAGCCTGTCTCCTCCTTGTCCTACTGCCAAATGATTCTGGCTTCTCTCCCCCACCCTCCAATCCTTGCCCACAATTACCTTAACACCAAACATTCAGCAAGCACTAATGGTGAGGAGAGCCATCACATTACCATCTCATCTATATATATGTATATTGAGCCATTGTCTCACATCGAATAGGTAATTGGCCTTAAGTGCTGTATTGTCTGATTCAAGCATACCTTTTTGAAATTTCAGGCCTCTACATCTTCTTTCTTTTGTTTTAGATAACAAGTGGTCACACCCTGTCCCTGACTTCTCAGGGAGGTAAGAACCCCAAAAAGGAGGTGATCACACCCTCCCTGACTTCTCAGGAAGGGAGATGAAAGCACTAAAAAGGAGATGATCATGCCTTCCTTGACTTCTCAGGAAGAGAGATGAAAAACATCAAAGGGAAGTGGGTTGTCAAGCCAGATATTGTTAGCGGGTTTCTGGGCTGAAGGGTCTTACTAGAAACAGGTATGCACAAATCCATCAGCATGGGAGGTATTACACAAGCACATAGCAATAATAGAGAAGCTATTAATGATGACTCTCCCCACAGTCAGTGCAGACTCAATGTGGTGTAACAAACATGAATTGTACATGCAAGTAGTGATATAACAAACAATATGAATCAACATGGTATTGTAAAAGATTTCCAGAAGTCCTAGAAGAAGGGTATGTAAATAACAATCACACATATATCTCTTTCAGCAGCCAAGAGATAGTCCAATCTCTATTAACCATTACTTTATATGTCAGGGAATCCAATGATCCCTGCAAGTTTTTGAAGTCTTGCAACAGTCTTATCATGTCTCAGGAATCCAATGATTCCTGAAGGTTTTCAGCTTCTACCAATAATCTTTTCATGTCTCAGGGATTCCAATGATTTGTGAGGGTTTTGAAGTCCTGCATCAGTTTCATTAACAAGTTTTGATGTCCATAGGTCAGTTGCCTTAACTGCCATGCTCTTTCAGTGATGGGCACAGTCAGCAACGGAAACATCCAGTGTTTCTTGGGTTTTCTCCTTTGTTTCAAGGGTCTGCTTTGTCTGTCTCCACTGGACAAGGCGAATACGGCTCGTTGGCACCTATCTGATTCCTTCTCCATTTGTGGAGATACAAGCAAACCCTCTCCCCCAAGCAGTTAACCTGTCAGGTCCCTTCCATTCACCACTTTCTGAATCTCTCCATGTCACCTGGCAATTATCTAAAGAGAGTGGAGCTGCTCGCACTGGACACTGCCCTTCTGGTGGGTTATAAAACCTGTCTGCCGGAGTCAATGCATCTTTATCAAAAATCAAGAAGTTAATTATATAAAGAGCTAAATTTAGAAGTTCTCTAGGGTTACCTGTGGCTCCCCCTTTCTTTTGTTTTTGGAGGAGTGTCTTGATGTGTAGTGTTCTTCTTTTCTAAAATATGATCATTCTCTGGGAGCAGACTTCTTGGGGAACTTCTGGGAGCAGCCTTAGTTTCAGTTCAGAGTAATAATCACCTCAAATGCAGCCAGCTGTTAAAAGTTCAGATCTTTTATTGTCTCTTTCAAAATAGCCCGGTAAGCTTTTCTTGGTTCCAAGAGCTCTTGTTGCTTGTCCTTTGCCTCTGCCAGCTTCTGCCTCCAGATCTCTCTGAATCTCCAGTTCTACTGACTCCTGACTGAGGCTTGTCCTTTTATATGCTCTTTTAGAGGTGTGAACTCAAAGGTTGACTCTTCTGAGAGAGTGGGATTGTGGGTTCCTGACTTGTGAATCTCCTCCACTGAACTTGTGAATCTCATCCTGAATCCTGACTTGTGAATTTCCCAAAGTGTGAACTCCAATGAGTACTTAAATACATTAGTGAGCTAGAGAACTTGCTAAGTACCATGTTAAATTACATAAGTGACTTAACGCTTCCTAAGGATTCTAACATTGTTTCTCCTCTCCGCTATTGCCTGTCCTTGAGGATTAAAGGGTATGCCAGTGACTAAAGAAGGGAAAGGGACCTGTATGTGCCAAAATGTTTGTGGCAGCCCTGTTTGTAGTGACTAGAAGCTGGAAAATGAATAGATGCCCATCATTTGGAGAATGGTTGAGTAAATTGTGGTATATGAATATTATGGAATATTATTGTTCTGTAAGAAATGACCAGCAGGATGAATACAGAGAGGATTGGTGAGACTTACATGAACTGATGCTGAGTGAAATGAGCAGAACCAGGAGATCATTATATACCTCAACAATGATACTGTATGAGGATGTATTCTGATGGAGAAGGCTATCTGCCTTTGAATTTCCATCAAAAATAGGATCTCAAAATCCACTATGTGAGTACACATGCAAGATATAAATCTTACCTGGATGCTTTCTTTCTTGCTCTTGAAGTTCCTTAAAGAGGTGATATATATTAGAAGCTACAAATTTGATTTGGGCTGTGGCAATTCCTTGTACCACATCTACTGAATAGACCGAATCAGATAATATATTTATATCTCCTGGATAATAAGTAAGAGCTAGAATGATCACATATAATTCATTCTGCTGAGTGCTCTGAAAAGAAGTTCTGACTACTCTATTTATAATTAAGTCATGAGAGTATACAGCACAAATGTTACGTTTGGATGCATGTGTAAAGATAGTTGGTCCTTTAAGAGAAACTTTAGAAATCTTTTCTTCAAGAATCCATTGCCAATTATGTAATAGTTGGGTTATCTTTAATGGAGACCCACTACTGGTGTGTAAAATTTGGAGCCATGGCCAATAAAATCTGCCATGCTGGGATGGTTTCATAGCATACATTAATTTGTGCATTGGTATAAAAGGTATATATCTTCTCCGGTCTTATCCCAGATAATTGTACTACTAGCTTAATGGCCTTTAATAAAAACTTCTTCCCACAAGCACTGGGTAAGGAGTAAGACTTTGTTCTGGTTGTGCTGGGAGGTTAATCCACTTGTTCACCCACATTGTCTCCTTGATGAAGAACTGCCCAGTTCTACTTCTCTCAAAGCCTCTTGAGGTTTTTGTATAAGCTAGTGTGGTGAGTTTAAAGCACTGTCTCCCCTTAAAATGTCATATAATGGTTGCAATTGATAGGTAACTGGACACTGGACACATCCACTGGATAGCTCCTATCAATTTCTGAAAGTCATTTAAGGTGTTTAGCTTCTCTCTTCTTAAGGAAAGTTTTTGTACTGTAAGCACCTTAGGATATACTTCATATCCTGAATATTGAAAAGGAGCATGTTTTTGAATTTTTTCTGGAGCTATATGCAATTTGTAGTTTCCTAGTGTTTCTATGGTCTTTTGTAGACATGCTTCTAATATTTGTTCCTCAGGTGCACATCCCAAAATATCATCCGTGTAATGTTATTTGTAATGTAATTAAAGCATTTCCAAAAGTAATGTTATTTACTTTTGGAATGCTTTAATTACTGGAGTACGAGGAGCAGCTACATACATTTGACACATAGTAGGACTCTTTTTCACTCTCTGGGCAAAACTGTCCATTCATATCTTTTATAAGGCTTAGCTAAGTTAATGATGAGTACTGAAAAGACACATCTTTTCATATCCTCTTTGTCTAGAGGGATAGAATAAAAACAATCTTTAATGTCTATAACCCAAAGAGGCCATTCTCTAGGGGTCCTCAAACTTTTAAAATAGGGAGCCAGTTCACTGTCCCTCATACTGTTGGAGGGCTGGATTATATTAAAAACAAAAACTTTGTTTTGTGGGCCTTTAAATAAAGAAACTTCATAGCTCTGGGTGAGGGGGATAAACGTACTCAGCTGCTGCATCTGGCCTTCAGGCCGTAGTTTGAGGACCCCTGCTCTAGACAATTGAGTAGGAGATGGAAGTCCAGGCTGAAGAGTTCCCATAGTTTCCATCTGTTCATTTACTTTTCTTAAATCAGTCAACATCCTCCATTTTCCAGATTTCTTTCTTACAACAAATACAGGGGAATTCCAAGGACTTAGAGAAGGTTGTAAGTGTCCTTGGTCAAGTTACTCCTGAATTTTATCACTAGCTAAGGGCCATTGTTCTATCCACACTGGTGTATCAGTTTTCCATTGAAGAAGAACAGGTGAGAGTGTTGGTAGGCCTTCAATAGCAACCCTGCCTAAAAAACCGAAGTACTCATTTGTTATCCTGCTAATCCTAAAATGTCTCTTCCCCATAGATTGATGGGGATTTTTTCAACTTTAACGGAGTAAAACCTCCTGTTTCACCTTCAAATGTCTATCTTAAAGGGGTAGCACTAACTTTAGCTGCTATTGATTCTCCTACACCAGACATATAAGTGTGTGCCTTAATCTTTGGCCAGTGACTGGGCCATTTGGCACCTCTAATGACTGTATGATCTGCCCCCGTGTCTACCAATCCTTCTAATGATATGCCATTTATATAGATAGTGAGCATAGGCTGGTCAGCTGTCACAGCTGCTGTCCAGAATATTCCTGGATTCTGTTGCTTTCATTACCCTCTCCCTTCTCTTACTCTTTCTCCTCAGGTTTCCTAATCTGGCTGCTCTTAAAACTTTTAAAACTTCTTTTTTTAAGAACTTGTAGGATTCTTTAAATCCAGTTGTATTGTTGTATATATAGAATGTTTCTTTGGAAATTGAGTCAGGACCTGTAGAGGGCTGGAACTATGCACTGAGATCGTAACTGCCGAGTGCTTGAGGCTAACTTCTGATTGGACGATACTCTCTGGTCATATGCTTGGAAAATGGTCCTTTCCACTATCTATACTGGCTCAGTGATTGGTGTATAGAGGATTGTAGCAGGGACTAGGGGATGGAGTAAAGCTAGCCAGAGACACACTCTCGGCATTGATGAGGGAGAAGGCAGTTGCAGAGATTCTCTTCCATCCCTTTCACTTGTACCTCTAAAGACCAAGAATAAAGATGGACTTTTGCTTATCCTGACTCTGGCTGATTCTGGGTGTCCTGGGAGCGAGCATGATCATAAGAAGGACCTTTATCATTGTAATATTCACAAAGTTGATCTCCTACTAATTTGCAATTATCTGCCTCTATTTCTTCCAAGGGGACATGCATTCTAATGTATCCAAGAGTCCACCAGTCTGCTCCCAAGTTACAAGCAAACCTTGCCTCTTTATTAGTCTAAGTATGCTTTCTATAGGGGTGGGGATAGGGGAGAATCTTTTTCTAATATCTGCACATTTCAAGTAGAAAAGGAAAGTTAACTAGTTTAGCTCTTAACAAAGTCAGTTCCCTGTTTATTTATCTTAATACTCCCCCTATTTCCTGGTCACAGGGAATTCTTCAGTGAAATTAGGGTCCTTGGTCCATGTTGGGTGCCAAAATGTAAAATAAAGGCTAGTTCCCTGGAAGGCCTCAGGGTTAGCAAGAGTCAGGATAAATCAAAGTCCTTGGCCTTTTGGGGGAGAATTGAAGGAGGCAGGCAAGCTGCCAGGCCGCTTGCCAAAGATGTATCCTGGATCCTGGAGTCCAGTCTCCAGCCTCTCTTCTCCTTGTCCTGCAGCCAAGCAACATTGGCTTCTCCTCTCTCCCCCTCCAATCCTTGCCTAAGATTATCTCAACATTCAACATTCAGCAAGCACCAATGATGAGGAGAAGCCATCACATCTTCATCTCATCTAAATATGTAATGATGAAAGCCATCACATCATCATCTCATCTAAATATGTATATAGAGCTATTGTCTCACATGGAATAGGTAATTAACCTTAAGTGCTCTATAGTCTGATTCAAGCTTGCCTTTTTGGAGTTTCAGTTTTCTATACCTCTGCCCTATGAAGATCATCTAAAATCTTTTTTTTTTTTTTGTCTTAGATTCCACTTAAATTAAGGGACGATATTATGCTTAATCAGGCTTTTAGACTTAGGCATTGCTGTGGGCTTTCATTAGTCTCAAAATAGGGTCCACGTTGAACATATATTCTAACTTTCATTACAGTTAAATTTCCCTGTGTGGTTTCTATTTTACTTTGAAGTTCACTTCCGTATTTAGTGGAAGCCAGTAGAGGGCACCATACTTTAATCTCTGTTCTTTCTGTATCTATCGAAGTCCTTTATAACTTAGCCCCCCTCCTACTTTTCCAGTCTATCCTACATTTGCCTTTTTTCTCTCTCATTTGATTATAAGTTCCTTGAAGATAGGACTTGACTTCTACCTCATTCTGTATTTCTGGCACTTAGCAGGCACTTAATAAATGTTTAATGATTAATTAATATTTTATTAGTTCAGGTACAAAGTTGACATAATGACAAAACTAAAATTGCAATAAATAAATTACACAACAAAATGTTGGTGTCTGACATTTTGTTTACTGTATAATTATATGGTTTATATTCAGAGAATATTTTAGTGCCTTTTAACTAGGCAAGTTGTACAAGGGGTGAGGTAGTAGAAGTAATTAAAGAATAGGATTTCTGATCTTTTCTGAATAGCGAGGCACTGTGCACTACCATTCCTACACTATTTGGCCCTCTTTGCGGTTATCAGAAGGAGAAATATTCAGTAACATCTCAGTTTCTCATTGTGGTTGGAGAATGGGATAGTCCTCATAACTGGACTTTTCAGTTAAATAAGGGCTAACACTTATCTAAGCAAAATTATCCTAGGTTTTTTTGCCTCTTATCCCCTATAATGGTAAAATATAAAAATTGATTCATTTCTCTATTTTATATTTTTATAAATGTGATATTTATTAACCTATTTCTTCGAACTGCTGTCTACCACCAACTTGTCATGTGATTTTTCTATAGAATGTTAAATATTTATTACTTAACAGTGCTTTGAAATTCTTTATTCAAACTCTGTACCCATACTCAATTTTGTTAAGATGAACTTTTGAATATCCTTTGGGCAATTAAAATAACATTGTACATCCTCCCTCTTTTCCCCTTAAACCATTTATAGTGTTGTAACTGGTTAATTTTTAAGTAGTCAAAATCTTTTTTTTAAGATGGCATTTTGGTTTTTTGATTGCGTGTGTGTGTGTGTGTGTGTGTGTGTATGTGTTGTGTGGCAACTGGGGTTAAATGAGTTGCCCAGGATTACACGACTAGGAAGGCTTGGGTAACTGAGGTCAAATTTGAACTCAGGCCCTCTTGACTCCAGTGTCAGAGCTTTATTCAGTTACATCTCAAGTCAAAACTCTCAAGAATATTACACCAAAAATGGCAATGTGAATCTTTAAGAGAAGTTAAAAAACAAGTAACCAGGAAATGGAGAGGGACTATATACCACAGGAACTAACATGCTGCTGTAAAGTTATCTGCTTTTCCTTTTTTTCCTCTAGCTTTGATAAACAATGATTTTCTTTTTTTCCTCTAGCTTTGGTAACAAACAGTGATGATTCACACCTTCTGACCTCAGTGAAGATGAATCAGCGACAGGGAAAAGAAACCTACTTAACTCCAACCAAAGATTTGCTTCAGCCATCCCTGAGTCCAGGAATTGCTCATAGTCAGGGTGAGAGCTGCTAATTATTAAACAGTAATGTGCAGTTTTTTGTTTTTGACCATCTTTACTTTTTTGATTTTTTTGCTTTCTCTTTCAGAAATAGTACTTTTAATATAAGTGAATTCTGTGAATTTTGTCTTTTAATTTTTATCTTTCCTTTTTTCTTTTCCTTGACATAAATAACTTGTGTGCCTTTTGGCCAGTTTTATAAAGCTGACATTCTTCTAGCTCAGAAGCATCTACTTTAATATATATTAACCTCTTCCACTGTGTTGAGAAGCAGATACTCTTGCTCTTTAAAATTTTATATATGTAGAGTTAGTATCCAGAATCTGCTACATATCTAAATAATAAGTAAATTTTGAATCCTCGTCAACTCTTGATAATCACTCAAAATCACACTTTATTTTAATTTATTTTCTTTTTTTTAAATGACACTTTGTATTTTCTGCCTCGCATATAATGAAAAATTAGTTTTTCATTTGTTTAGAATTTTATGATGTATTTTTCAAAATCAGTATTATGGAACAAAAGAGAAGTGAAGTCTTTGGTATTATGATGATTATTTTATGATTTTATAGAAGAATAATTAAATAGACATTTGAAAAGTTAATTATCTATAGAAAGACATCATCTGATAGTTCATTCAAGGTCTGCTTTGGGGATATTAAGACCTCACTTCACTTTTAGCCAGTAATACGTGCTTACTTTGTGCCTCAGACAGGTCATGTAACTTTTGTATCTCCTAGCTTTCTAAGATTGTATGCTATAGAATGGTTGTTACTCTGCAGTGGTAGTGGGAGTTTTCTAAGAGAAACTATGTAGGTATATGAAATCATAATTTTGGACACAAAGATTCATAAGTGTCATCATAGGACTTGAGCATGTTTGGGATGGGAAATGTGAAGATATAGTTTCATAGTTTCTGCTCTTGTTTATTGTTTTCAAGGGATATCATGTTTTCTCTCTCCATTTGTGCTTTTTTTCAAAATTAAAGGTACTCAAAAAACTAAACTTTTAAAACTAAAGGTAAAAACACCATTGCTTGATAGATAATTCCCATTTAAAATGTATTGTAGGAACAGGAGTTTTTATCCTACAAAGGGACATTCTAGGCTTTCCTGGGAGTGGTCACAGTTAGACTGTCACAAGGGCTTTCTTGTTATGATCAGGAGCACTGCTTTTAACTTCAGGGCAACAGGATCTCCTTGTTTTAGGGACAAAAGGAATACTAGCACTTGTGGCTATATGGCCAGGAGACCTTCCTGGGTAAAGACCAGAAGGTAAAGTAAGAAAGCAGTGACCGCACTTCTCCAGGGATACATTATCTTGAAGCACTTGAACTTGCCCATTCCCAGAACTTTATCAGATAGCAGCAGAATAGAGAAACCTGAAACTTGGAACTGTGCCGACCTACCCCTAGATGAGAACTGTAACATATACTTCAAAGTCAAAAAAGAGACTGGGAAAAATGAGTAAACAGTAACAAAAAAGAACTTGACTATATTAAAAAAACTATCATGTGGCAGGATACAGCAAGAATTCCTGGAAGAATTAAAGTGATGAATGGAAGAGGAAAGAATGAGAAGAGAAATGAGTGATGCAAGAAAATTGTAAAAATAGAATGAATACTTTAGTAAAAGAGACATAAAAATATTAAAGAAAATAATACTCTAAAAAACATGATTGGCTTAATAGTAAAATAAGCACAAAAATTTGCTGAAAAAAAGAAGTCCTTAAAAAGCAGAATTTTCCACGCAGAAAAGAGGATGCAAAAACTCGCTGAGAAAAATAATTCCTTAAAAATTAGAGGGGCGCTAGGTGGCGCAGTGGATAGAGCATCAGCCCTGAAGTCAAGAGAATCTGAGTTCAAATCTGTCTTCAGACACAACACTTCCTATCTGTGTGACCCTGGCAAGTCACTTAATTCCAATTGCCTCAAAAAAAAAAAAAATTAGAATTGGTAAGCTAATAACTCCATAAGACATCAAGAAACAGTAAAAGAATAAAAAAAAAAATGTGAAATGTCTCATAGGAAAAGTAACTGACCTGGAAAACAGAGCAAGGAGAGGGAAATTAAGAATTAGATTACTAGAAAGATATGATCATCATATTTCAATAAATTTTAAAGGAAAGTTACTTATATATTTTAGATCCAGAGGGTAAAATAGAAATGGAAAGAATCCACCAATCACCTCCTGAAAAGAGATCCCAAAATGAAAATTCCCAAGAATATTATAGCTAAATTCCAGAGCTCCCAGGTCAAAGAGAAAATACTTCAAGTAGCCAGAAACAATTCAAATGGAGTTATAATTGGTATTTAGCATTTTGGAGTATGATGTTTTGGAAGAAAGGATTACAAGCTAGGATAGCCTGCTCAGCAAAACTGAATATAAATCTTCAAGATAAAAGCGGGGAGGAATTGGGGAGGAGATGGTGGCATTTAATGAAATAGAGGAATTCCAAGCATTCTTGAGGAAAAGACCTGGGCTGAAAAGAAAATTTTCACTTTCAGGATTGTAGAAGAATAAAGGATTGTAGAAGAATCAGATATTCTTCAGCTGAAATAAAAACAGGCATGAGTAGCAGTCATGATCTTGGACAAAGCAGAAGCATAAATAGACCTTGTTAACTGTTATAATAAAGAAAACGATATTTTGCTACAAAGTACCATACAAATAATATTGAAGATTTTTACAGGAAATTTCTCTCATAAAGGCCTCAGGTAGATAAAGAATTTGGTCAAATTTATAAAACTAAGAGCCATTTCCCAGTTGACAAATGGCAGGTTTCAGAAGAAGAAATAAAAGCTATCTATCGTCACATGAAAAAAAATGTTCTAAATCACTGTCGATTCCAGAACTGCGAACGAACATAACTTTATCTTGATACCATCTCACATTTATAAGAAATGACGAATACTGGGAAGGGGATGAGGGGAAATAGGTACACTAATGAAGTATTGCTAAAATTGTGAACTGGTCCAACCATTCTGAAAAACAAACTTTTGTGCCAAAAGAATTATAAAACTCGGCATTCTCTTTTACCCACCGATACCACCACAAGGTGTGAATCTCAAAGAGATCAAAGAAAAAAATAAAAGGACTTATAATTAGAAAGATTTATTATATCAACTCTTATTGTGATGGCAAAGAATTGGAAATCAAGAGCATACTCATTATTTGGGAAATATAGTTGAACAAGTGGCATATGATTGTCATAAAGTCCTATTTTACTTTTAAGAAATGATGAGAAACGTAATTTCAGAAAAAAAGTATAAGACGGGGTTCTCAAACTTTTTAAATAGAGGGCCAGTTCACTGTCCATCAGACTGTTGGAGGGCCGGACTATAGTAAAAACAAAAACTTTGTTTTGTGGGCCTTTAAATAAAGAAACTTCATAGCCGTAGGTAAGGGGGATAAACGTCCTCAGGTGCCGCATCTGGCCCGCGAGCCGTAGTTTGAGGACCCTTGGTATAAGACCTATATGAACTGATGCAAATTGAAGTAAGACGAGCTGGAAGATCATTGTAACAGTAACAGCAACTATGAAAGACTTTGCTACTCCAATTAATACAATGAGCCAAGACAGTTTCAGAGGACTTGTGCAGGGAAAAAAAAAATTCTATCCACCTCCAGAGAGGGGAGTACAAATTTGAAGTCGAAATTTCTACTTCCTTTAATGTTTTTGTTTTGGAAATATGACTAATAGAGAAATATATTTTGCATGATTCTATATATGTAATTGATATTGTATTGCTTTCTTTCTTAATGGATGGTGGAGAGATTGGGAGGGAGGAAGAGAATTTGGAATCCAAAAATACAAAAAATAATAATTTTTAAAAATTGTGATTCTCACCTTAGTTTACTTACAGAGAAATCTATTTTATTTCTGGCATTTCAGTTCATTAAGTCATTTGAATCCTTCCCGCTTTATTACCTGGTACGCAGCTTAACATATACCATATTCCAGCCAAATTTGATTCATTTGTTTCCCACAATTCCCATAAATATCTTTTCTTTTTTATCAACCAGTTCCTCAAATCTTACTTCAAATTCCTCTGTGAAGGTTTACTTCACTTAACATCTCTCTCACAGTGTTGTTGTGAGGATGAAATGAGATATTTGTAAAGCACTTAGAATAGTACCTAGAACCAAATAGATGCTTATATAAATGTTTATTATTATTATTGCTACAATACATTCTAGATGTATCTTCTTAGATTACTTTTAGAAACATTGTGGCTCAGATGGTCCATCAATTGCTTGGACCAGTGTATTTTTATCACTCTCCTAATAAGACATTCAAGAATATTTCTCATTTGGTTAAAATGTACATGTCTGGTATTTGGGCATTCTCTAGTGGCATAATTGTTTTTATTCAGGGCAGCCTGTATTGCAGCATATATGGATTTTTCTGTTCTAATATTTTTTTTTAAATTAGTGCTTTTAGTTAAGTTACATATTTTTGAAACGTTTGTAAATTGAATTTTTTTTACATGACCAGTTTTTAAAAACTTTTACATTTTAAAAGTTTGCTATAGAGTAGGTAATGAGGAAACCAAATTATGACTCTTTGAAGATGATATGATGGTATACTTAGAGAACCCTAAGTTGTAAAAAGCTATTAGAAATAATGCATAACTTTAGCAAATATGCAGGATTTAGTAACAGCAAGAGATTCAAAGAGAAATTCCATTTGAAATAACTATTAATAATATAAAATATCTGGCAATCTATTTGCCAAGGGAAAGTCTGGAACTATATGAGCAAAACTACAAAACATTTTTCACACAAATAAAGTCAGATCTAAACAATTGGAAAAATATTAAGTGTTGAGTGAATATAATAAAGGTGACAATACTACCTAAACTAAACTATTTATTTAGTGCTACACCACACAGACTCCCAAGAAACTATTTTAATGACCTAGAAAAAAATAACAACAAAATTCATCTGGAAGAACAAAAAGTCAAGAATTTAAAAGGAACTAATGAAAAAAAAAATCAAATGAAGGTGGCCTAGCTGTACCTGATCTAAAACTATATTATAAAGCAGCAGCAATCACCAAAACCATTTGGTATTGGCTAAGAAATAGACTAGTTGATCAGTGGAATAGGTTAGGTTCACAGGACAAAATAGTCAATGACTATAGTAATCTAGTGTTTGACAAAGTCAAAGATCCCAACTTTTGGTATAAGAGTGCACTATTTGACAAAAACTGCTGGGAAAATTGGAAACTATATGGCAGAAACTAAGCATTGACCCACACTTAACACAGTTATACAAAGATAAGGTCAAAATGGATTCATGATCTAGACACAAAGAATGAGATTATAAGTAAATTAGAAGAACATAGGATAGTTTACCTCTCAGACCTGTGGAGGAGGAAGGAATTTGTGACCAAAGAAGAACTAGAGATCATTGTTGATCACAAAATATTTTTTATTATATCAAGTTAAAAAGCTTTTGTGCAAACAAAACTATAATGCAAGACAAGATTAGAAGGGAAGCAATAAAGTGGGAAAACATCTTTACAGTTAAAGGTTCTGATAAAGGCTTCGTTTCCAAAAGGTATAGAGAATTGACTCAAATTTGTAAAATATCAAGCCATTCTCCAATTGATAAATGGACAAAAGATATGAACATTTTCAGCTGATGAAATTGAAACTATTTCTACCCATATTGAAAAGGTGTTCCAAATCATTATTGATCAGAGAAATGCAAATTAAGACAACTCTGAGATACTACTATATACCTCTCAGATTGACTAAGATGACAGGAAAAGATAATGACGACTGTTGGAAAATGGGACACTGATGCATTGTTGGTGGAATTGTGAACAGATCCAACCATTCTAGAGAGCAATTTGGAACTATACTCAAAAAGTTGTGAAACTGTGCATACATACCCTTTGATCCAGCAGAGTTACTAGTGGGCTTATACCCCAAAGAAATAATAAAGAAGGGAAAGGGATCTGTATGTGCAAAAATGTTTGTAGTGGCCAGAAACTGGAAATTGAATGGATGCCCATCAATTGGAGAATAGCTGAGTAAATTGTGGTATATGAATGTTATGGAATATTATTGTTTTGTAAGAAATGACCAGCAGGATGAATAGGTTTGGAGAGACTTGCATGAACTGATGCTAAGTGAAATGACCAGAAGCAGGAACAGTGGTATATGAGGATCAATTCTGATTGAAGTGGCTCTCTTCAACAATCAGAGGATCCAAATCAGTTCCAGTTATCAGTAATTGAACAGAATTAGCTACACTCAGTGAAAGAACACTGGGAAATGAGTGTGGATCACAACAAACTATTTACACTCTTTCTGTTTTTGTTTGTTTGCATTTTTGTTTTTTCTTCCCGGGTTATTTTTACTTTCTTTCTAAATCTTATTTTTCTTATGTAACAAGACCACTGTATAAATATGTATACATATATTGTATTTAACATATACTTTAACATATTTAACGTGTATGGGACTCCCTGCCATCTAGGGGAGAGGGTAGAGGGAAGGAGGGGAAAAGTTGGAACAGAAGTTTTTGAAAGGATCAATGTTGAAAAATTACCTATGCATATGTTTTGTCAATAAAAAGCTATTAAAAAAAGTTAGCTATAACTCTTAATTATTAGATTAACATTTTTATGGTAATTTTGATTAAAGACATTGATATAAAATTTTGTTTTGGTTTTTGGTTTTGTAAGTCTATAAAAAATTATATAATGGTCCAGAAGCACATATTTTCTGATTGGAAATATGAGTGCTTGCTAGGAAATGATGGATTACCATTGGTAACTGTGGCTATAACTTGAACATCTTGCAACTAATTCAAAATATTTTCTTGTAATTTATAAACTTAAAGTATATTTTAAAATATGCTTTTTGAGCTCTGAATTGTTATTAACTTTTTCTTTGTATATATTTAGAATTTTGGTGCTTTTCTTAAAAGCTGTTCTCTTTTAATATTTGAAAATGGTTGAATGGTTAAAATATTGGGTTGCCTTCTTTTGTTAACAAAATTGTTCTAAGTATTAGATTTCAAATCTTATTCTTTTTATATAGAGGAATGTGCCTAATGTAAGCAGGGCTAGTTCTCCATTGACAGGGTTAAGTTTTTATTTGAGGTATAGGTATAAATTTAATAACTTGATATTTCATTTTCAAATATTTGTTGGAACAAACATAAGTAGTAATCTTCATTACTGAAAGCTTTCTACAACTTTTATTGTTGTTTTTCTTCTTTACTATAACTAGCTGGCTTGTGGGGAAAAAATGATAGCTTTAGGTATAAATAGGTATGCTTTAAAAAAATGCTTATGTCTTATCTCCTTGATCATTTTCCTTCCTCTTTTTTTTTTTTTCCCCCTCTCAGTACTTAACTTGTGAGTATTCTCAAAGGTCCAATCATTGGCTCCCTACATTTTCTTTCTCTGTTCTTTTCCCTTAATAATTAATACTATATGGTATCCATTATGTTAGATCTCAAAACTACAGTTTTAATTTCCACCTCTCAGCGACAAGCTGGCTGCCTATAGCACCTTCTATTTGTCAATATTCTCATTTTAACTTAAACTAAACTTGTACAACATTTGAACCCATTCCCCAACCTTCTACCAAATCCCTAGCTTAGTACTCCATATTTCCATCAGTGGAAATGCCATTTTGTCAGTTGCCCAAGCTATAAATACCTTGAAACAATATTTTTTTTTCCTTTGTTTTTCATCTATTTAGTTAACCAAAATTTGTCTCTGCAATTTTTAACAGTTCTCTTTTTCATGGATTCACCCGGCATCTTATTGTCTTAATTAGAATTGTCTGTCATTCTCCTACAGTTTAGTCCTCTCTACTCTGGTTTTCAGCATTGTAACTCTTATTTTTAAAAAAGTATCACAGAATCTAAGAGGTTTAAAGGCCCATTTGAGATTGTCAAGTGTAAATCATATCTGAACACAAATTCCTTTTATATCAGCTTTGACAAATAACAATATGTTTTGCTTAAAGACATGGCAGCTTACCTTATGCAAAGCTTTAGCCCTTTCCACTATTTAGTTTCTAACTCCTAGTTGGAACTAGAAGGAACCTCCTAGGTTTTTCAAATGTTACTTATATGGTTAATATCCAAGCCCTGCACTGTCCTGGTCATCATCTTGTGGATATTCTCTAACGTACTTAATTTCACCACAGAGAATTGCATAAGATATTCCAAATGTCTAAGCAGTAAGAATACAGCATAGTTTTTATTTCTCTAATGCAAACATTTTTTAAAGAAAATTTAAGATTGAATTAATATTTTTGGGTACCCTATGACACTTGCTATTTAGTGCACACAATAACTATACCCTTTCCTCTAGATTATATCTCATCCATTTTATATTTATAAAGTTCATTTTTGTTCCCCATTCTCCCACATACAAAATTACATTTATTTCTATTCATTGTTTTCTTAATAGAATGGCCAACATTTTTGCCTGTCAAAGGTCTTCTGCTTGCTGTTATCCAAATTGACTTTCCCTGATACGGTTTTTTTGATTTTTTTTTTTTAATCTGTCATCTTTTCATTTAATTTAATGCTATCAACCCTGTTTTTGAAGTTACTCATAAAAATGTTAAATAGCGTGTGGACAAATGGGACCAATTTTGTTTTGTTACTTTCCTGCTCACAATCTTCCAGTGGCTTTCCCTTGACAATATCATTAAGTCCCAGTCCTCTCCTCTAGCTAGTTTCATCATTGCTCTCCAACCTCACTCATTTCCAGGGTGTTGCCTATAGTTATACTGTTATCTCAACCCAAATTATGCTTCTATCTATTTAAATCCTATCTATCCTCACAATTCTTTCATTATGAGAAGACTTCTTAAACTTGTCAAAATTACTCAAAACAGAAATTTTTGTTGTTGTTTCTGGTGAGATTTATTGTTTAAAGTGCTGTAACACTTAAACTTTAAACCATAGGTTCCTTTAGAACCTGGGTTTCATCTCTTTAGAATACAGAATGCTCCTTTATAAATTTGAGAAGTTGGGATTTTTCTGTTACTCAACCTAGGAATCTTTATTCAGTGCTATAAACCAAATTAGAATATATAGTTATTAATTATATTCCTGAAAACCCAAGATATTCTTTAAATCTAATGGATATATTTTGGTTATTTTTGATCAATAAGAAAGTGTAGAAAAAAATGTTAGCGTATTAAAATATGGAGTTTTAAAAACATGCACTACTTCTGGGGGTGGAGCCAAGATGGCAAAGGACACACCTTTCTTTCTGACTTTCTACTAATTCTCAGACTAATTAGCAAATCTAGCCTCTGAGTTAACTTTGGACCAGCATAATCCACAAATATTGGGAGTGCAACAAATTATCAGCAGAAGATAATCTTGAAGATCTCCAGAAAAGATCTGTTTCAATTGGAAATGGGAAGGAGCAGCTGAGCACAGACACCAGCTTAGAGAGCGCAGAGTCCCAGGGTGGTGAGGAGTCTCCAGGGTAGTGAGGGCTCCACAGAATGATGCAGACCCCTTGCTGGAGAATCTACAGAAATCTATAAAAACCTACAGCAGTGTTGGCCACTCTGCCCTTATTGCAAGCCAGGAGCTCAGCAGAGAAGTTATAAAACATCTAATACAAACACAAAAGTGAACCTCATAATGCCAGAATCTCATGGGACCCGGCCATGCTCACCCAGCACTAGGGGGAGTGAGTCAGCACTGATCCAACATCCCTGGCTGCTTATAGAGGAAGCTTGGAAAACCTCCCCTGTCGTAAAAGCATACCTTAACTTTTTTTTAAAAAATGAGTAAAAAAGTAAAGAGAACTCTGACCACAGACAGCTTTTATGGTGAAAGAGAAGAACAGACTTTAAACCCAGAGGAGACTGAAGGCAGATTGTCTTCAGATGAAGCCCGAAAAGATCCCTATTACACAAGACTCTTATAGAAGAAATTAAAAAGGATCTTAAAGGAGAGGTAGAAGAAAAATGGGAAAAGGAAATGAAAACTTTGCAAGAGTGTTTGGAAAAGGCATATAACTCATTAAAAGGTAGATTTGATAAAATGGAAAAAGAAAACAACTTCCAGAAAAACAGAATTTGTGAAACAAAAAGAAAATAACACCTTAAAAAACAGAATTTGTGAAATGGAAAAAAAATTCATAGAACAAAACAACTCATTTAAAACTTCAATTGGACAAATACAAAAAGAAGTTAAAAAAAATAAATGAAGAAAATAATTCACTAAAATTCAGAACTAAAAAATTGGAAATGAATGACTTAATGAGACAACAAGAATCAGTCAAGCAAAACCAAAAAAGAAAAAAGAAAAAGTAGGGAAAAAAAAAAAAACCTTAATGGGAAAACAACCGACCTGGAAAATAGATCTAGGAGAGACAATCTAAGGATTATTGGACTCCCTAAAATCCTACACACTATTTTTCAAGAAATCATCAAAGAGAACTGCCTGGATGTCACGGAATCAGAAGATAAAATGAGCATTGAAAGAATTCACCCAACACCTCCATAAAGAGTCCCCAAAATTAAAACCCCAAGGAATATTGTGGCTAAATTTCAGAACTATTGGACTTAGGAAAAAAATTAAAAGCAGCCAGATAGAGACAATTCAAATACAGAGGAGCCACAATGAGGATTTCACAGGATCTAGCAGCTTCCACTTTAAAGGAATAAAGGACTTGGAATCTGATATTCCAAAAGGCAAAGGAACTTGGAAGGCAGTCAAGAATAAATTACCCTGTTAAACTGAGCATTTTCTTTCAGGGAAGAAGATGGACATTCAATGAAACTGGTGAGTTACATTTATTTTTGATGAAAAGACCAGAGCTAAACAAAAAATTTAACCTCCAAATATAGGAGTGGAGAGAAGCACAAAAAGGTAAAAAGAAAAGAACTCTTGAGAACTGTATTTGTTATGGGTATATATAGAGAGTACATGCATAATCTAATTTTACTGTTATAAAAAAGAAACTAAAGGTAGAAAGGGGATGGTAACAGGAAAAAAAGGAGAAAGTGAAGATAAAATGAGGGAAATAACATCTCAGGAAGAGGCAAAGGAAATCTATTATAATTGAGGGAAAGAAAGGAGATGAATACAGAATTAGTAGTGGGTGAACTCTCCTGTAAAGTGTAAGTGATTAGCAGACTGGATTAAAAGCCAGAATCCTACATTGTGTTGTTTATAAGAAACACATTTGAAGCAGAGCGATACATACAGAGTAAAGGTAAAAAGCTGGAGCAGAATCTATTATGCTTCAGGTGAAATAAAAAAAGCAGGAGTAGCCATCCTGATTTCAGATTAAACAAAAGCAAAAATTGATCTAATTAAGTGAGATAAGGAAGGAAACTATGTCTTGCTAAAGGGTACCATAAATAATGAAGCAATATCAATATTAAACATATATGTAACAAGTGGTATAGCATCTAAATTCCTAAAGGAGAAGTTGAGAGTTGCAAGAAGAAATAGTAAAATTATAATTGTGGGAGATCTCAACCTTGCTCTCTCAGAACTAGATAAATTAAAGTAGTAAATAGAATGCTAGAAAAACATACACCATAAAGTATAAAAGTATCTTTATATTTGTTTTCAGTACTGATTTCAACTAGGTTAATTCCTGCCTCTAGCTCTCATATGAGAACTTGATGGGACTTTTTCAAATTTACATATGGGACTTTTGTGGTGCAGGGATGTCCTGGCTTTGTGATTGTCTGTAAGTCATTTATCTTCTTGTAGTTCTAGTTTCATCCCTGAAAAAACAGAGCTAATAATAGAACTTAGCAAGAATCAATTAATGTTTTTACGGTGCTGTATAGAACTTTTAAATTGTTGTAAATACCATCTTTTAAAAAATAATTGTTGCCAAATGTAGTAATTCATTTTTTTTTTTCTGGTAGGGAGTCTGAGGGCCAAAGAAATGAAGTGATAGATCCAGTTACAATTTTTGATCCTTTCCAAATACATTGTGTTTTCTAACAAAGCAACCAAATTTGCTTTTAGAAGTTATAGGAATTATACATGATAGTTGTGATGTTCTTCTTTTCTAAAATATAATGGTTCTCTAGGAGCAGGTTTCTTGGGGAGGTTTTCTGGAGGCAGCCTTAGTTTCAGTTCAACGTAATAATCACCCCAAATGCAGCCAGCTGTTAAAATCCAAATGTTTATTTTCTCCTTCCAAGTCTTGCCACTTTCCTTGGGCCCGGTTAGCTTTCTTAGAGGCCTATCTCCCTCCTTGGTTCCAAGAGCTCTTCCAGCTTGTCTTTTGTCTACTCCAGTTCCCTCTGAATCTTGGTTCTCCTCCTCTGAATCCTTCATTCTGCCTGACTGCAGTCTCTAGCTTGTCAATCTTCCTAACTGACTGACTTGAGTTTTCTTTGGTTCCCAGAGCTCTCGTGCTAGTCTTTTGTCTCTGCTAGTTTCTGCTCTAACTCAACTCCGACTCCTGGCAGTCTTCCGAACTAACTGACTGACTGACTGAAGCTCTAAGAGCTTCTTATATTTGATCTCTTAAAGGTGTGAACCCAAAGGTTGACTCCTCCTCTGAGAGAGTGGGATTGTGAGTTTTTGACATGTGAATTTCCTGAATTTATGAACTCCAATGTATGAGCTAATGTGTGAACTCTCAAAGGTGTGAGCTCTAATGTGTGAATTCTCCCAAAGGTGTAAATCCTAAGCACACAAGCATTGTTTCCATCAACTCTAATGAGTTAACACTTTGTAAGGATTCTAACAGGTAGTCTCACCTGTTTGTCATTTGGGAAAACAAAAAGAACAACAATTATATTTTGCAGATGGCTTTATATTCACTCTCTTATTGGATGTAACAGTATTGTTAAGTGGATGTTGTGATGTTTCCCATTTTATGTATGAAGAAAATAAGGCTTTGTGACTTACTCAGAATCACACAAATATTTGAGGCTGGATTTCTTGATTCCAATTCTTGTGTTCTATCTACTTATATGTTCTATCTCTTAGAAGGATGCAGTTAAGCATAAATTACCATTCTCAAAAGGTTCAGAGCAAACAAGAAAATGTATATCATATAAAAATGTTTTTTTAAATTATAAAGGATAATACAATAACTGTTAGCTGTGGGTGCTGTATATTCTCAAAAGCATGCCTTCCTTTCCACACAGTAACATAGTTGTAGATATTAATATTTTGCATCTTATAGTAGTAAAAGACAGTAAAAGATGATGGAGATATCGTATATATGCAACTAGTGAATAAGAATGTCCTTGTTGAATACTATGGAATACTACTTTCCTCCTCAGATATTAAGTAGGGTAATTTATCTGTATTGGCATTGGAACAGGATGATCCAATAAAACTAAATACTATAAAAGTTTATGAATTTCAGTATTTATAAAATTATAAGAACTTAAGTAATGTTTATTTAATTGGTGAATATAAAAACATTAAGCAAATGATGAGTTCAAGGTAAGGTTATTAAGGTGTGTTATTCACCATGGCTTCCTCTTTCTTTGGTTCCATTTTTGTATAGTAATAACCTCATGTACTGTCTAAATGGAAATTATTGTAAGTACAGATAATTTATATTTTTTGTTACAGTTATTTATGTATTTCCACTAAATTGGAGGAAACAACTTCTTTCTTAAACTAGCTTGGTATAGTGAATACTATTGAATCTGCAGTCAAGATATGATCTAGTCAAATTCAGATTTACTTGGGGTGTGTGACCATGGACAAATTACTTGATGTCTTTGAGCTTTAATTTGCTCATATGTAAAATAGGGATAATAGCACCCACTTCATACTATTGTGAAGTGAGGGAATACATGAAAAGAATTTTGCAAATCTTAAAATCCTTTATAAATATAAGCTATTTTTAACCTTCTTACAATCAAACAAAATCGTATTCATCTTCGTATCTCTTAATGCACATAACTATATTTTAGTCTCAATTATGCAAGTCTAGCATATTTTGAATGTTTTACAAAGAGAAGAGAAATAGCTTATTAACTTCTTTATCTTTCCCTCCCACTCTAGATACAAAACCAGGGACCAACCCCAGAAATTGAGACTTATTTAGACCTCCTTAAAAGGTCTGTCAATTTTGGGAGATCTATGCCTTGGGTGGAGGAAAATATTTCCTCATTTCAATATAATTGGTTTCCTCTTTTGATCTAATGCATTTTATGCATTTTTAAAAAAATCATTATTCTGAGAAGGACTCTTATGGACTTCACTAGAGGGATAAAGGGATCTGTTGATTGAATCTCTAGATTAATTTACAGTTCAGCCTTTAAATAATATTCTGTACAAAGTTATGTTTGTCATCATTGTCAAAATACCATCAGATATTGTAAATAATGCTTCCACTGCCCTTTATTTTTATTTTTTGGTGTATTGCTTTTATTTAGGATATAAGCTCATTTTCTAAGTACTGTACTTTTTGGGGGTGGGAGGGTAGAGATGTGTGTATGTGTAGATAAGTAATAAGATACCACAAAATATTGTTTTTAGCCTTTTATTACAACTCAGTAATGTGATCCTACATTTGCTTTTACAGAGTTCTCAGGTGTCATCTCAGGTAATTGTGCTTTTCTTTATAACTACATAAAACATTTTTGTGTTTCTTGACTTACACTTTGCCCTCCATCCATTGATATTCATTGATTCTCTTGGTAAGAGGAATCTGTAAAAAGGTTGTGTTTGGGATCTGCACACAAAGTAGAAACAATAATTGCAAAATTAAAGTTACCTTCTGTTGAAACAAAAGCCTACAAGTCTGAAGATGTTATGCCAAATCCCTAGAGTGACAACGTTAAACACTGTGTCTAAAACACGAAGGGGAAAATACAGAGCACATTCATTAGTTTTGATATTAGACAAAACCAAGAAGAGAAATCAGTTTTCTCCATGAACCGAAGCAATTCTTCTGTCATAGGTAAGATAAACATGAAATCAATTAGATTGGTTTGTTTAAAAATGAGAACTGTGAATAATACTGTTCCTTTATTTTATTCCCTAAGAGATTTAGCATTTGTTTTTTTGTGTGTGTGATAAACTGAAATTTGATATTTATATTTAAAGTTTCCTTCCTTTCACAAAAAATGTTAAAATATATTTTAAGGGGTTTTCTTTTTATATTAAAGTTTGAATTTTTAATGTACTAACATTTTTAAAAATTACTTTTTAAAAGTCACATTTTTAATTTTTAAATTCCTTATTAATTCATTTCCTTAACTTTGGAAATGCTTACTGAACAGCAAAAGAAGATTACTTAACAAAATTTAAGAAACAATAGTTAAAAACAACAATACTTGCCACCTTGGATATTACTGCAAGAGCCAATTATAATCTCAGTTTTAATGAGTATAAGACTTAATTGGTAAAGATATAAGGCATATATAGGCAAGGCCCACATTATTGAAATGAGACATGTCTTATCTATCTTACCAATAAAACAACAACAATAATAAAATAAAATACAGAGTAACACAGTATAAAATAAAATTTTAAAAATGCAAAATAAATTTAATACAGGCATATGTAGAAAAGACCCACATTACTGAAATGAGACATGTCTTATCTGTCTTAGCAATAAAATAACAACAATAATAAAATAAAATAGAGTAACACAGTATAAAATAAAATCCAAAAAAAATACAAAATAAAATACAGAGTTGTTACAGAGTATGAAAAGCAGATGATAGGTATACAATTAGAAAAGCCCTTTTAAGAAAGCGCAAAAAACAGTTCACTGAGTGCTTGACAAACATAAGCCAACAATGCAGCTCCCATTGTTTACAAATTGATACCAAAAAATGATTATCTCCAAGGCTTTTTGGTCAGGGAATTTCTGAAAGTAGTAGTTTGAATAAAATTTAGTTGTTCAAGCAATTAGAATTTGATTATTGTCAGGTGAACAAGAAAGATAATGAATGGTAATTTATTTTTTAAAAGACCAAGATCACAGGACCATGAAAAACAGTAATTTATCAATTCAGAAGCTTGATGCAAATGGTTTCTTTAATTCTCTTCCCCCCCCCCACCCTCCTTTCCTCTTATTACTAGTAAAAAAAACAACATTCCCCTTTCCTCCAAAAACAAAAAACCCAACAAATATCCTTCCACCTCTTGAAAGAGCTATATGCTTCCCAAACAGGAGGGAAACTCTACCCATTCTCAGAGTCCAGGGAATAAAATTCACTCCAATTCTTTACATATTTATTAAGGTCTTTCTGTGACATTTTGCTCAATATTTGTTATTAGAACAAAAGCCCATGCCCTCAGAAAATATATTGCACTAGATACAAATTGTGTGCTTAGTAGTTAGTTACAATACTCAAAGAGAGAAAATGAATATTTCCAGGTAGGGGAAAGGTGTCAAAAAAGGAAGTAATAACTGAGTTGTGCTTTTTAAGGAAGCTGAGGATTCTGAATACATATTAGATATATAAGGAAGAGAAAAGCATAACCAGGGAGTTAGATGTATTCTGATGATTAACAAAAGTAGGAAGCTCCCAAATCCTATATAAATCCTTATGATGTTCTTTCTTCAGAACTCCTGATCTTTTTATCTTTTCTCTCAAAGTCTTTTATTCTGTTTCTTGCTTCTAAATTCTCATTTCCTCAGGACTGTAAATAGAATGGGATAGTCTGAAAAATGAAACACATGTACTAATTTTAGCCATTATAATATTAGCCTCAAGTAAATTTGGCATAATTTTAAAAAACTATCTAGCTCTGGAGCCAGGGGATCTAGGTTTAGACCCTCCCTTTAATATCTCTGGGCCTCACTTTCTTTTTCTGTTAAATGAGGAGGTTGAACTAGATGATCTTGGAGCATTCTTCCATTCTGGCTTTAAGACTTAGAATCTTGTTATTGCTTTGCATCATATCCTACACACTTAAAAACGTGTCCTATTTAACAAGTTATATTTTTTAGCAAAGATTTAAAAAAAGAGAGAAATAGCAATAGAAAAAAATAAGTAATGTTTGACATTATATGCAGTATTCTATAGTTGCAGTTTTCCCCTCTACAGTGAAGAGCAAAAGGTAAATTTTCTTTTCAAAATTAAAGCTTGATCATAATTATGACAAGGCATTCATTTTCTTTTTCTTTTTCTTTTTTTTGTTCTTTTCAGTTTATAATTAGTTATAGTGTTTTCTTGATTTTGCTATTTCAACTCAACATTAGTTCATAAAAGCCTTATTTATTTGTCTTTATTGCTATTTGTGTGATTTTCGTGTTGTAGATTGAAACTTTTACTTATGGATAATTTCTACTTATTTTTCTAGAACACTAGTCTGTTTGTCTCAAACATCCAAATAGCTGTGTCCTTTCTTTCATGGTGTTTGTGTGTGTGTGTGTGTGTGTGTGTGTGTATACTTTCACAGTATACAGAAAAAATATAAAAAATTTGCCTTGCCTAGGACAAGTCAAGTCAAGGAATCTAATACTAATTGTTTAGAGTTGAGGGTTCTTACTTTTGCCACAACTTGGCAGGTGGTAGGGAAAGGGGATTTTCCTCCTCCTGTCAGTGTTGCAGTGGGAGACATGTGAATTCCACGTTAGAATTCTGAATAGATGTCTCTTTTGGAATACTTAGGTTAAATTATTCAATCTGACTTTGCTCTTGGGCAATTTTTGGGGTTTTGGTTACCTTAATTGTCAAAAAGTCATTGCATTTTGAAGTTTGAATGTCATAAGGTTTGAAAATGCTCCACAAACTTATCCAACAAGTGTTGGATAAATTAAATTAATATGATGAGGTTTAGGTTTTGGAGTTCCCTTTTGTCAGGGAACCAAATGATAAGGTCTAGATTTAGGGAACCAAAATGAGATTAGGGTTTCTGGTGGTCAGGGAATTAAATAAGATCTAGTGACAGGTTCAGGGTTCAGGGAACCAAAGGGAGAAGTTTGGCTCCCCTGCCCCACCTTGGGATTTGACACAAGTGTAGGGAGTTTTTGGGGAACCCCCTTCTGGTGGTGCAGAGATTCTCTGTAAAGAAATTTACAAACCTGAAAAGGCTAGACTGATGAAAGAGGTTTGTTATTGGCATTGGGAACTATACAAGAATAGAAAGGCAGAATTCCTCAGTGGAGGAGTTCTGGCAGAGAGGCTGAGAGAAATCCTGACAGAGAGGCATAAAGTCTCTTTAGGGAAATAGGTGAGGATAAAGAGAGGGCAACACTGGAAGAGAATATTATTGCAGTGGGCAGAGGTTTCTTTGGTATAGCATGACATAACATGGCATGTCAGGGCCTCTCTGCAAGGAGTTCCAAGTTGGCGCTTTTTATCTCCAAGCTGGGTTTCAGCTCTTCTGGAATTTGAATAGAATTGAATGTCTCTTTATTTCAATAGGGTTAAAATTCTTTTAGCTCAGGATTGAACCAATCCCACTTAGACAAACCACTTTATTTGATTCCCTGGGGTGGTTTCTCACTGAGGCAGAGTTTTTCTCCTTCAAGAGATTTTAGAATTTCAGGGTCCTTTCTTTAAATCCACATGGTAGTTTAGTACTCTACTTCTGGTACATTATATCTGTAAGGTAGGGGTGTGTGTGTGTGTGTGTGTGTGAGGGTGCTATTTAAAGCACAGAAGTGTAATGCTGGAGAAACTGAGGCAGGAGAGAAATTAGAGAGTTTTCATTATTTTATTAATTGGAGAGTATAATTGACTGGACAGGACTCTCATCTCAAATTATCCAGTCAGATAGATATACTGGGACCACGGAATCCATGTTGGTCCCAGGGCTGGGGGAGACTGTCATAGCCAGTAGCCAGCCTCCAGCAATGAATGGGTGTATCTCAAGCTCTTAAATACCTTTTAGAAACAAAGAACCAAGAAGCTGGGGGTGGGGGGGGAGGGAGAAGAACTTCTGTCAGGTTGGGGGAAGACCATAAATCCTTAAAGCCCAGAGACAGGATGTCTGAATACCCAGAGATAAAGATGTCAGTGAGGTATCTTGGAATATTTTAGAGGGATATTGTAAATTCTTGAGGACAGGGAAGGGTCAGGAGGTCTGCTCTCTTGCTTATCTTGCTAACAATTTATAACTTTAGAGTAAACGGTTCCCAATTTTAATGGACCAGAAGGGGTTTTTACAGTTTTAAGGAATTGAGAGAACAGTTAAGGAAACTCAGATAAGGGAAACTAGTGCGAGTCAGAACAGTTAAAGAGAACTGTGGCATAACAGAAGAATAATTACCTTTTTTCCTTTGAGTATTATGTAGTTGAATATTTTTGATTTGCTTGAAAAGTTTGTTTTTATTTGTTCTGTTTGCTATGAAAAGCATTTTTATTGATCATATTTAATTCTGATAATATGGAACTTGCAGATCTCTTTTCCAAATAACTGTAAAATAAAAATATTGTGTTTTAGAATTGTTATATTAACGATACATGATTATAATACATCAATGAGACTTGAATATACTTGAACCTAAATATCTTCCATGATTCTCTATCTCATCTCAAAGAGATGGGAATGGATGGAAGAAACTTTTAGTATGGATTTCTAATGAGCAAAACTCATTATCTTCTTAATTTGTATATTTCTTTAAATGTTATTAATAAACTTGTTCACTTAGCCTGAGGGGCCAGAAATAGAGAATGGTTTTCTTTGTAAAGTTTTATTTATTTTAAAACTTGATAATAGTAGTTGCTCCATAAATTTATCATCTTTGTATTTTAATTTTCTTACTATTCTGGGTAAAATTCTTCTCAGTGCTAAATTGTAATCTAGAAATCTTGGTTTTCCTCTTTATTTGTGCATATGACATGTAAGCTTATGTGTTAATGAATCCACAATATTATTAGATCAGATCAGAGAATGTGTTGTTATAATTAACTCTGTAACTGTAAATTGCTGAATAAAAGCAATGAGACTGAAGTGAGCAATTTGTATCAAATGATGGAATTTGTAGTTCACAAGTGAAGCCTCCAAAGGATTTTCTTTTTTGTCAAAAGGTACATTTATTTAATCTGAAAAGGTTACTGTAATATTCTCTTTAAAACGCAATATTCTCTGTTGAGGTTTTCTTGGGGTCTCCAATTCAGTTCAATAATCGCCCCAAATGCAGCCAGGTGTTAAAGTCCAAAGCTTTATTGTCTCCTTCAAAGTCTTATCTCCTTCACTTGGGGCTCGGCTAGTTTTTCTGGAGTCCGTCTAGATCTTGGTTTCAGTGGAGAAGTGAAGGAGGACAGCCTATCATCATTTCTCTGGTTTTCCCTAGTTCTGATTCTGGCTGAGTTTGTCGAAGCTTATATGGTCTCTCATCAAACGTGTGAATCTTGTAAGTACTAACTAAGTACATGTACTGAACTAGAAAACTGTTAAGCACCATGCTAAATTAGAATAACTATTATCTCTATCAATTCTACTGACTTGAGAACCTAATTTCAAGTTCTGGCCCATAACAGGTTACAGACAAAATAAAGAAATAAATTAAATAACAGGAGTGGTAAATATGAAGATGATTTGGGAGAGCATATAGGAAAGGTGTTTTTATATATATATATATAGCAATTAACAAGGGAAAGGGCATGTTTCCTAGGAGAACTAACAATTAAACAATAGAAAGGGAGTATATTTTGAGGTGGGAAATAGCCATTTAAATGGCAGTAGTTTAGGACTCAAAAAACTCTTTTAGAGTTAATTTTAACAAGAAGAAAGACACCATAGGCATAGGGGAGGGATGAAGTAAAGAGAAAGACATTAGGAGCAGGCTGACCTGGTAGCTAGCTGACTGACCCAAAAGAGTTTCTACAAAGATAGTATAGGCTATAGAGGAAATTTAACTTCAGGGTTTTGACCTCATAACCTGGCTTTCTGATTGGATACAGTAAGGTGAGGTTAACAAAAACTTGCATAGAATTTGGATTGTAAGGCTGAGCTGATCCCCATCAGTGCCCTTCCTTGCCTGCCTCAGGGCAATCTTATCAGTCAGTACTTCAGACTTTCTCTGCTAATCCTACCTAGTCACTCAGGGCCACATCAAAAGTATGAATCGTGATTCCTGTGTAACATAATATATAGTATTTACTAAGTACTTAATTATGTCCCAGGGATTGTGTTAAAGGCTTGGTCAAGACATTTCCTGCTTTTAAGGAACTTATGTTATTTGTAGTCTAAAATTCATGTTATCTAAAAATACTAATAGTTTAAAAAATACTAGTTCTTAGTTTTATCAAAACTGTGTGTGTATATATATGTGTAATGTGTGTATATATATAATGTGTTGTATGTATGAGGGTATGCATGTATGCACTTAAGTTTGTTTTGCTTTCATTGTTTTTGATCTCCGTTTAATTTTGATTTCTAGTTTAATTTAATGTTGAACTTTTTTTAAAATGCTGCTTTTCTATTTTTTTGTAAGATGCTTGTTTTCCTCATCCCTTCCGACAAGTTTGTAAACCGTTTTCTCATATGTGCTATTTGTTTTAAATAGTTAATTTTTTCCCCTTTACTAATTTAATTGTTTTACTAATTTACTAATTTTACTGTTTTCTTTTTTCCCCCCATAACCAATAAAGTAAAAACAAAGCACACCTTGTCCCCTGTTTACTTTACTTGTCTCTCTTTGTAACTCTTGTCAAAAAGGACATCTGTCTTAAATTCCTCATTTTTTGCTTCTCACTCCAGACTTTCTCTTGTAGGCCATGGAAGCTCCCTGCAAGCTCACTTTGTTCCAGTCTGAACTTGTCATACTGAAAAACCTCTTTCCCTAGAAACCCCTTTCTTTGATTGGCTACTTCTACCCAGAGCCAGTTTGAAACTATATAGTTTTGTGACTAGACCTGTACACAAAGATTAGATCTAGGCTGTGGGATTTGTAGCTTGGTTTAGAAGCAACAGTGTCTCTTAGAAGGGCAGTTTGTATGAATGAAAAACTGATCAGGACCTGAATTAGAGGAGAGGCACTGAGAATGTAAGCTATTTGAGATCAAGGAATTTTTAGGGTTTTGTTTTTGTGTGTTCAGGATCTCATTCAGAATCTGATGCAGGGGGAGGGGGAGCCGGCGCAGCTAGGTGACACAGTAGGTAGAGCACCAGCCCTGAACTCAGGATGTGAGTTCAAATGTGACCTCAGACACTTAACACTTACTGACTGTGTGACCCTGGGCAAGTCATTTAACCCCAATTGTGTGTGATATATATATATATAGAAAATGAGAATGAATATCTGATATAAGGGGCAGGCATTTAGGAAATTTTTCATTGACAAAAAATGGTGAAAAAGAGGGGTAGATTTAAGTCCCATGATGGTGGTGGGAGTGCTAGTAATGATGATGATAATGATGATGATGACGCCTAGTATTATGATAGTTCTTTTAAGATTTGCCATTAAATGTTTAAGAAGCATCTACTATATGCTCAGTGCTTTAGCATATTTTTAAATACAAAAAGCGGTGAAAGACAGACCCTACTCTTTAAGAGCTCATAGTCTAACGAGAGAGAAGATAAAATAATATAGAACAATTTGAAAATAATCACCAGAGTGAAGGCACTGACAGTTAAGAAGGAATGGGAAAAGGAGTATAAAGCACTTTACATTTACTGTCTACAGTAGCCCTATGAGATAGGTGCTATTATATTGCCCATTTTACAGCAGAAAAAATTGAAGCTAAGAGAGTTGTTCATTGTCACACATCTAGTTAGTGTCTGAAACTGGATTGGAATTGAATTGTCCTGATTGTAAGTTTAGTGCTTTATCTACTTGATTATCTAGCTGCATATTGTAATCTATTAAAATAATTTTTAAATACTAGATTGGGAAGGATAGAAATGGCCAGTTTTTTCATCTGCTTTCATTCATAATACTCATACTAAAAGTAAGATACTGATCTCTTGACACTGTGACCTTGGAAAATTCATTAAATAGTACCCAATTTCTCATCTGTAAAATGAGGAAGTTGACTTATATGGCCCTTCTAGCTCCTTATTTCTGAAAATATTATGCTATGGTTGATCCAGAAAGAAAGCTGAATATCTGCTTATTAGTTGTTTAGACTTTCAACAACATTAAATGTCTTGGTAGAGTGTAGAAATGGAAAAAAAATGTGACTTTGTCATTGATGTATATTGTAATTTTTTTTTTTTTAATGTGGGAAATCTACCTGTTAGATTTAGAAAATTGTGGAGTTAGAATCTTTATAAAATATCCTACTTATTTCCAAATATTTCACATTTTGCGAGTTAAGAGGAAATCAGAATCTTAAACCAGAAATTTTTCCTAAAATTATAAAAGGATGTTCAAAAAATGTTTAAAATCTGTAAGAGAAGAAGTCTTAAATTTAAAAAATTACTAGTATATTTTTTTAGTAAACTTTCTTTATATTTTCATATAATTATGAGCTATGTTAAGTAATCTCTGTTACTGTGGCAAAGTAGATCCTTGCAGTTTCTGTATTCCCTTTGTTGTCTGAAAAGCCAAGTGACATTTTAAAGGGACATTTGTCTTCTTTTCATTTTGAAATACAAGCATTTGGCCCCTTATTGCTTAGATTGCTCATTTGAAGGTTTTTCTTGTCTCTGTTTTCATTTTTGTGATTCTACCCAACTCTACCTTTTCTTCTAGGATGCTCTGTTCTGCATAAATCCCTTTAGTCCCTTATAAGTCTCTATGGGATTATATTCACCTTTGTAAAATAAATTGTTTCTTTGTTCTAAATCTTTATAGTTTGTATTTTGGAATATTATAAGATTTTCTTATAATTTATACTAATTGCAATTTAATTTTGTGTCATCTTGACTGACTATTTCAGTCAAGTATTGGTATCGGACTATTTCAGTATCCTTGACCTGGAAATTTTTGTTTAGTTTTGTTTTTGGTCTGTGTTTTTTCTAGGTTTTTTGTCAGAAAGTGACTATGGGATTCTTTTAATTTCTGTTTTACCCTGTGATTTTTTTTTTTCTGAACGTGAATGTCATTTTCTATCTAAAGTTAATTGGAATTGCCTTGAATCACTGAATTGCTGAGAAGAGCTAAGTCTATCATGGTTGATTGTCACATAATCTTGTTGCTGTATACAATGTTTTCCTGGTTCTACTTGCTCCACTCAGCATCAGTTCATGTAAGTCTTTCCAAATTTTTCTGAAATCTGCCTATTCATCATTTCTTGTGGAACAATAATTAATTCCATCACTTTCTGTAATGTTCTGGTTAGCTCTCTGGAAGTCCTCTGAATGGGCCTTGGTTTCAACAGAACAATCACCACAAGAATAGTCAGGAATGAAGTCCAAAGTCTTCCTTATCTCCTTCACAATCTGACTCCTTCTCCTGGGGCTGGGCTAACTTTCTGGAGGACCTTCACATGGGCCTTGGTTTTAGTGGAGGAATGCTGGAGGCAGGAGAGCCACCAGGATGGTGGGAGATGGAATGTCTCTCTTCCAGTCCTTGTTGGCCCTTATATATCTTATTGTAGTTACATCGTTACAGCATACTGATTATGTGTGAACTTAGAGAACCATTATATCACCATGCTAAGTACTAAGTATATATGTAAACTAGAGAACTATTGTCTCATCAATTCCTCTGAATTAGCACCTTGTGTCAAGTATACTTCTCCAGAATTTTGGCTCTCTACAACTTTCCTATGCCATAACAACCATTCCCCAATTAATGGGCATCGACTCATTTTCCAATTCTTTGTCACTACAAATAGATTTGCTATAAACAATTTTTGCACATGTTGGTCCTTTAACCTTTTTTGGGTTGTCTTTGGGAAACGGCTTTTTTAAAATATCATTTTTTTCCTTTTTAAAAAAATTAACTATTTTAAATTTAAATACTAAAATGAGAAAAAAATTTCCATGTACAGAGCAGAGCATAGAAGATTCAATATAAAACCATGAATTGCCATTTTAGACTGTTTATCTTTTTTAAAAAACTATGTTGATACTACCCATTAAAAAAAAAAAAACTAACCAGCTTTTCTCTGCTTCCTTCTAAGTTTTCTTTTGTTCTTTGTTGTGTACTTTAAGCTTTTTTTCTCCCTTTCTCCTTATCCTGCCTGAGAGAGGGCTGAGATTAGTATTTTACGTGTGTTGTGTATATATGTATGTGTGTGTGTGTATACATGTTGCATATACACATACATATATGTAAAAGTATACTGTACCTACTTCTGTTTATAAGTTCTTTCTCTGGAGGTGGGTAACATCTTTCATAGGTTCCAGTCTTTCTATGTTTTTCTATAACTAGTTAGCTCATAATTTTCTATAGACAGTAATATTCCATCACAGTCATATTTCACAACTTTTAAGCCATTCTCCAATTGAAGGGTGTAAAATGCACAACCCATGAAAATGCCAGAAAGCAGACCAACTATTTTGGCTCTCACAGAGACCATGAAAATCGACAGAAAGAAAAATGAACAGACACTGGTATTCTTAAAAACGTGAAATTCTTTCTGGAAGAGAGAGTAGAGAGAGACTTGAGAACTTTGTTATCATTAACAGTACCCTTAAATGCTTTCTAACCACAGTGTTGCTAAGGAAACACAAATGAAAACAAAAAATAGATAAATCAGTGTATGAAGGGACTATGAGAAAGTTGGGTTCAAGGAGAAACTTTAGCATTCTCAGACAAGCTGCCTCTCCTCCTTTCTGTGCGTAGGTGTCTTATCATATCCTGCAAATTCTAATCTCATGAGAACTCAGTACTTCTGAAGTTTCCTGGCCTCTGCCGGCCAATAAATGGGGGTTTGTGCCACGGATGACACAAATTACTACAAATTGAGTGCAGATTGAGCCAGAATGCCTGGGAAAGTACAGTTTGGAAATAGCAAGCTTTGCACAGACTAGGCAGGTGATTATACATCCCAAGGCAGGTGTGATTACCTAGGAGGTCACAAATTCCACCTTTTAGGGTTTTTTTTTTTGCAAATGTATCTGGTGATTAATAACCGCTATTTGCTTATGCAAGCTCAACAGAGCCAGGGCATCAGGCAGCAGAGTGTAAATATGAACAATAGGATGGCGACTACAGGAAAAAGGAGTTAGGACATAGATTGCCAGAATGACAGGGCTGGTTGAAATAATTTGCAAATTTTATCAGCAATGCTCTTAGGGTCAGGTTGATCTAAAGAAGTCTGATTCATATCCTGAATGATTTTTTCAAAGGTTGCCATATTAACACCTATTTTAGAAGTCTGAAACACCAAACAAGTGAGTTCTTAATTGATTCCAAGAATAGTTAGATGCATTAACTTTTACAGCAGTAACACACAAAGGATAAAATCTATAATCACATCTCAGTGTAAGCCATTATTCTAAGTGATCTACATGATCTCCTAAAACTAACAAAGTATCTCTTATTTCAGTAATAAATTGTAATAAGTTCTGGTTAATAGCTTCTTGTTTTTGATAAGAGGTTACAAATTAAACTGTCCATTCTCATGAACAGCTTGTACAGAAAAAGCAATAGAGGTTGCAGAAGTAATAAGAGATTCTAGAAGCATAACACCTAAAATGATACATGAAATACATTGCTTTTTTCTATTGTGCTGAAGATAATACAGCGTTTCTTGGGCAGGAAGAACTACAGGCAATATAGCAAATGGAATATATGTTAATATATAGATGTGAATTTGCTTTTCAGGCCATAAAGTTTGAGCTTTAGTATACATTCCATAAGATAAACATTGCAAAATCATACAATCCATACAAATTACATTTCATAATCCTTGTCCATTAACATTTGGGATCATAATGAAATTGTGAAGGACCAAAAGGCACAATCAGTTGTGGTACACACTATATGAGGCAGTGATTTTATAACAGAGTTATAGCATTGTGCTTAAAAAGTGAGAGATATAAAACATTAATAGCTGGTGCAAAGGTGGACAATAACATCCATGAAGAAGGGTGCTCAATTCCTGAAAAACTGGTGTATCAAAAGTGGGAAGAAGGTCCTTGGGATCCGATTACCAAAAAATTATTTGAGGCACACTTATGGGAGTATGAATACCAAAGTACAGTGGGCTCCAAATAGAGGGTGTTGATATAACTTATTGGTACTGCAATATGCTAAAGGAAGGAATTTTAAAATAGGGAACTCAGGATGTATAACATCAGTTTCATTGTAACAAAAAGGAGGGTTGGGACCAAGAACAGGTATGTTGGGTTGATTAACATGTTGAGCTGCAGGAAGAATAATATCTAGAGAAAAGAATCTATTATTTACATGTACATTTCCAGATGATAACAATGATACCTTTTCTATCTGGGTTCCAGGACCCGTGCCCCAGTTGAAACAAATGGGGTGAATGGGTGAGTGGGTGAGCTGACACACCAGTATAATTAAAATGTAACATAACATTCTCATGAAGCATGTTTTACAGTGGGAGGTATTAGTATGTCCATAGTTTGGGTGGTTCGGAACTGTCATCCGTTCTAAGGGAACAAGTGGATCTTCCCAAGTCACCAACGAAAACCACAGAGGTGCATCCCATAATGCCCAACGGAGTTCTGTGCATCCATGCTCTGATGTTAGAATAACGATGAGGCACAGCAAGATCTTCATGGTGGCTTCTCAGGTACTGCTTTACTTTGCATGGACTGTATCGCTTGCCAGGGTACAGTTACCTTGTCTCCATAATCTGTAATGAGAAGAAAGAACAGAAACTTTCTCCCAGCCTTGTGGTCAGATCTTTCCACATGATTTGTGAAGCTAATGGTGGGGGCCAGTCATGATAACCACGCTCCGGTACTTGCTGTGGTGGGTGAAGAAAAATTCTTTCTGCAGGAGAAATGGTATTTGAGTCAAGAGTTAAGAAGTTCAAAGTGAATAAAACCTGTGCTAATCATGCTGCTGGAGAAAGTGATTGCTCATGGCCATTAACTCCCTCCCCCTTTCTGTTTAAAGAGATAGGCTTTGATGTCTTGGTAGCAGCATTCAACAATGGCTTGACCCTGGGGATAATGGGAAATACCTGTGAGATGATAAATACTAAAGGGAGCACAAAATGCTCGAAAAGCAGAAGCATATGCAAGGCCATTTAGAGAAGCCAGAATACCTAAGGTTGCGAATGCGAGGAGAAAATGATTTTTAACCACTGATGGGTTCTCTGAGGAATGGGCTGAGGCATATGTAAGGGATGAATAGATAGTTATGAAAACATGGACATAAGGAAGGCAAACAAACATTGAAATATGAGTAACATCAGTTTGCCAGAGATGATTAGGAAAACAACTGTAAAGGTTAAAAGAGGAAAAGAGAGTGAGTGAAGAAAAGGGCAGATAAGCAGGACAGCTTTTCAGTATCTGTCTAGCTTGCTCTCTCAATGTGGAACAATCTGCAAAGGATTTTGCTGAGAAATATAAATGCGCATGTGCAAACTGAACTTCTTGTAGAGTACCTAGGAGAAGAGAGTGCAATGGCATTTGATTTGGCCATTGGGCCGAGTAGATTTGTATGAGAGCGCATATGAATGATATAGAATGTTGAGCTCCAGGAGTGTATTAAGGCTTGAAGATCTGAAAACAATTGAAATACATCATTGGAACCTCTATGGAGGATAGCTGTCTCTAATTGTCTAATAGCATTTACTTCATACAAACTGCCAGAGATAATATTGAGAGGACCAGAGACAAAGTTTACTGCCTGAAGAATTGCAAAAAGTTCATTACCCTGTATAAAAATAAAAGGTGTGTTAAACACAAAAGATTGAGACAAATCAGCAAGAAATAAGGAAGCTTTATAGTTCTTTGTAGTATCTGTATATGCGTGAATTGCCTGTGACAAGGGAGAAAGACTTGTTATTCTCAGAGCAATCCAAAGCCAGTAAGAAATAGTGGATATGATTGGAATTTTTGAGTGAGATGATGGCATGAATGGAATAGTGTAGGCAATTGCCATTCAGGGTCCTGTGAAAGGAGTCTTTCCAATTGGTTGTTAGTATACATAGTTGCAATAATATCTGGAAGTAAAGCTAAGCATAAAATTGCTTATTTGCTATTTGTAAGAGACGTTCTGCTGAAGAAGCATAAGTTAATATCACTTTGTTAGGTTGAATAGGAGGAAAAAAACATTCTAAAATAGAATTGATGAGGTCCGTATCCTCTCACTTCCCAGTGGTGATGAGGTTAATGGCTATAAGAGAGTTGTTAAAACCCCCTTTCGGTCGGCCACAGGTTTTTTTCACTTTAGAAAGAATTCCCGAATTATTAATTGCAGAATGAAAGTTTGTTGTTGGATAGAAACCAGTTTGCTAAGAGACTGACTTTAATTAGGGAAATGGAATCTGGTGCTGAGAATGCTTCTCAGCCGGCAGGGTTCTAGCAAATTGCTTGGACCTCTACAAGGTCCTATTAGAGAAATAGGTGAGAAAGATAAAGAGGAGTTAATGCTGAAAAGAGGTCTTCACAGCAGGCAGAGGATCCTCTAAGGTGGCTATGCCAAGGAGAGAGAGAGAGAGAGGTTCCTTGGCATAGCAAGTCCTGCTTTTGGCCCTCTGCCAAGAGTAAGTCCAGAAACTGCCCTTTTTAAGTCTTGAGACTTCAGGAAGTCAAGGTTCCTAGGCTTAGATGCTTATCAGTATCCAGCCCAGATCTCCAATTGGAATCAACAACATTTCAAAGGGGTGCCTTTTTACCAGGATTTCTAATAGAATCAAAGGCTCTGGCATCTGGGGAAGATAACTTATCTGGGGGGATAAGCCCAGGAGGGGCTGAGACTCCAAAAGAAGGAAATACAGTTTCAATAAAGGGAACACAGTTAACACAACACTGTTTCAGAGTGACAATCTTAAAGGGAACACAGCACTTCAGTAAAGGGAATAGTTTCCCTCCCCCTTCATAATTATTTTGATGGAGTAATGCAGTAGGATATTTGGGTGTGGGAAGGAGAGACAAAGTAACTGGAAGGCCTGGATCATAATGATGAGACATTGAGTGAAGAGCATTTACAACTTGCTCCAAAGCAGCTTTAGCTACTGGAGTGAGGAAATGGAGAGAATTTAAAGCTGCATCTCCTGGCAGCAAATCATATCAAGGCTTTAATTGAGCATTAGTTAATGGTTCTGTCTGAGATTACCATTAACTAATGCTCAATTAAAGCATGAAAGGTATCAATTCATTTCACTTCAGAAGATACAAATAAGAACAGATTGATTGATTACTCTTAATCACTTTCAAAATTCTGGGGATACCTTGAAACCTAAGTAGTTAACAGTAGTAGTTTTCTGTATTTTGTCAGGAGCAATATGTAATTGTACTGTTTCTAAAGCTCTGATTGTGTGTTGTAGCATGTCCTAAATAGTTGAGGGTGTTGTAGCAGCACCAAGAATATCATCCATATAAAAGATTATTATAGAACCTGGATATTTTGTCCAAAATAGGCTTAATAACTTCTGTAATGTACATTGGTGATACTATTTTTTATGTCCTGTGGCAAAACTGTCTATTGATGCCTTTCTTAAGCTGAAGATTAGGAGTGGGACAGAAAAAGCATATCTCGGTCTGTTCTTGGCATAAACAGGTATAGAGTAAAAACAGTCCTAAATATCTATGACCTATACTGGCCAGTGTGAAGGAATCATATTTGGAGATGGGAGTCCGGATGGTAAAGAACCCATTGTCTCCATTTGATCATTACTTTTCTTATCTGTTAACATTCTTTACTTTCCTGATTTCTTTTTTTTATCACAAATACTGGAGAGTTCTAGGAACTGTTAGAGATCTTAATATGTCCTTGTTGTAATTGAATTTGTACTGTGTTTCTCAAAGCATGCAATTTCTGGTTAAAGAGGATCCACTGCTCTGTCCATACTGGTTGATTTGTTTTCCATCTATTTGGGACAGCAGCAGGCTCTGCTGTGGCCCCTGGGGAAAAAACCTCTGTGGTAAGGTGAATCTCTAGTTCACTGAATAAATCTCTGCTGGCAGGGAGTCAATAAATTTGCTGGCAGGTAGTCAATAATATAAGGTCTGATTTTTTTTCCTTGGTGCCCAAGTTAAGGGTTGAGTACTAACTCGAGGTGCTGTGCCAGCACGGATTATCACCAAGGCGATATCAGCCAATTGAGATTGCCATGCTGCCAGCCAAAATAAAGATGACAACACTATTTTCTCTGCATCTGTGTCTATAAAACCTTCAAACATTTTTACATAAATATTAATTGTCAATATAGGACAAGAAGACTGAGATATCACTTTAGACCAATAAACATGAGAATGTGCTGCATCTAAAGGATGCTGAAGGATTCTTCAGTATCAAATTTCTTGAAATTAAGAGGCTGTTTGGTGTGGAAAATAAGACTATAAGGCTAACACTTCCCAGTCATGAAAATACATTGCTCTTTTGGTTAGATTAATGATAGCCACTTTTTTCAAAATTTCTTTAGGGTCCGGAGGATGGGGTGAATAATGTAACTAAATGCAGTATCCTCTGTGTCTACAGTAATGCCTAGAATGGATGGAGGAATAGCTGGATTTTCTACTATGTTAACCTGGAAAGTAGAAAAAGATTTGACACAGGCTACAAAAAGTGGAAATCCCCAGTGAACATAGCTTTATCTTGGGCATCTTTAAAAATGAAGGCTTTTGTGTCTGCCCCTTCAGCCACTGCTGACTTAGCTGCAGCTGCTGTGATGGAATCATCATACCCAAATTCTTTTGTCGGGATTGGGGGCAGAGTCCTCTTACTGGTTTCCTCACGTGCATTCTGAAAACCAGTGAAATCCCTTTTTACACTTGGGACAAGGTATAAAAGGCTGGGGTTTTTTTCTGATCTTGCCTTTACCCTGGACAAGAAGAATGAAAGTGTCCTGGCTCGCCACATTTAAAACAACTGCCTCTAGATTTAGGTAGGAAGCTTCGGGAGTACTGAGTTCTCATGAGAATAGAATTTGCAGGATATAATAAGACACCTGCACAGAAAGGAGGAGAGACAGTTTGTCTGAGAATGCTAAGTTTCTCCTTGAACCCAACTTTCTCATAGTCCCTTTGATGATGTTTAGAATGGTCTAGATTCCTGGTGGTCTAGAGGTTAGTGGTTATAAGAGAGTTATTAAGAATCCCCTTTAAATAGGTCGCAGATTTTAGGAGTGAAAGAATTTACTCATTCCCGAATATTAGTTGCAAAATGAAAGTTTATTGTTAGATAGAAATCAGTTTACCCAGAGACTGACTTCTATAGTGGCAGATCTATGGAAAATGGAGTTGTGCACTGAGAATGTAGTTCTCAGTGGACAGAAAGTCCTGGCAGCTGAGTGAGCTACCAAGGTCCATCTGCAATTGATGGAAGCACATTATATTGGGTATCTTACTGGGGGTTGGGAAGCCCAAGCAGATCAGAACCAGTGGGGGCTGGGTGGCCCAAGTAAGTCAGAATGGGGGCTGGGACAAGCCCGGATCTCCTATTGGAATTCAAAGGGATGCTTTTTGACCAGGACTTGTAATTGAATCAAAGGCTCTGGCATCCAGGAAAGACCACTTGTCTGGGGAGAATATGCCTCAGCCAGGAGGGGCTGGGAATCTGAAAGGAATCACAGATCAATAGGAAATAGTTTCTTAAAGGGATCACAACCCGCTTCACCTTCATACACTGACTGTTTATCTACTTTTTGTTTTCATTTGTGTTTCCTTAGCAACACTGTGGTTAGAAAGCATTTAAGGGTACTATTAATGATAATAAAACTCTTGAGACTCTCTCTAGTCTCTCTTCCAGAGAGAACTTCACTTTTCAAGAACATTAGTGACTCTTTGTAACTGTTGCTTTTCATGGTCTCTGTGAAACCCAGAAGAGCTGGTCTGCTTTATGGCATTTTCATGGGTTATGCATTCCACACACGGGCACCCACTGCGGGACTTGCCTCAATGCACAATTAAGCATAATCAAGGGATAATTTAGAAATTTCCTGGAGCCCAAGACCCACACTCCCGTTGTACTGAGGTCAGCCCCAGAAGACATTCAAACCAGGAACATCACAAGGAAGTGTGGGGTAAATATAATCTGCATTTTCTTTTCCTTTCATTTATTGTCACTCAGTCAATGGGGTAAGCAGAAGTTAAGCCACCTTGCTGAGATATATATGAAAAGGTTTTAAAAGCCCTGGTGAGGGAGAAGGGCCTCATCATCACTTCAAAGCAAATCAGGGAGTTTTTGGACCTAGTTCAGCTGGTTTCTCCTTCTTTCCCAGCTGAAGGAACTTTGGATTTATCACAATGGAAAGTTATGAGAGAGCAATTAACAGAACACTTTCAAAAGGTAGGGCCCGATAAGTTTCCCATTCACTGTTTTCAGCTGCATAATATTTTAAAATTGTGCGAGGCTGATCCCACTTGCTTCTGAGAAGTTAAAGCACCTCTCAGCTGAAATTCTATCCTGATAAGGCACCTCCTTTAGCCAAGACCATTACAATTAAACAAAAGACTCCAGACCCAGCCCAGAGAGAACAGCCACAGTCTTCAGCTTCTGCCTCAGGGCAAGAGTAGCAGCTGCAGTCAAAATTGCAGCCTGTCACCCCTTTACAAAAGTATGCACATACTAGGCAGATGATTACATCACCCAGGCAGGTGTAATTACCTGGGAGGTCACAGAAGGATATCTATAAATTTAAGCCAACATACTTCATAGTTGTTTTACTTTGCATTTCTCTCATCAATAATTTTTTATCAACATTTTTTATGTCATAGTTAGTTTTGATTTTTTCATTGAAAAATTGTTTATTCATATCTTTGACCTCTTTGTCAATTGAGGAATGACTCAAATTCTTATAAATTTGACAAAGTTCTTTACATATTTGAGAAATGAGTCCTTAATCTGAGAGACTGAAATTTTTGTCCTCAATTTTCTACTTCTACTCTTGTCTACATTGATTTTATTTGGATAAGAAGTTTTCAAATTAATATAATAAAAATGTTCATTTTCTATCTCACATGTCCTGTGTTTAAATAGATTGTGGGCAGTTTTATGATTTTTGTGAAGTATGTTGTCATCGTTTTTAGGGTGTCTAACTTAAATTATTTCTACTCAATTTGTTTCCAAGGACAGTTTATTGATAAGTAAATGCCTAATGTCATCTATTTTTTTCTGATCTCTTGACTTTAATATTCATTGTCTTATAGTTAACTGACTTATAATGTTTCCATTCATTATTTGACTACTAGTCTAGTTAGTTTATTTATTTGCATTATTTTTCTTCTTATTTTGTTCAGGTAATTTTAAAATCTTTGTACCCATTTTTTCCCCCTCTATGACTCTTTACAATGATGGATAGTTACTTTTTTTCTGGGTTATTTTGCCTTTTTTCAGTCCGCAGTGTTTCTTTATTGTGTTCAGTGTTTTCTTCACTTTACTCATTTCTCTAGCCTCAGGTGCTGGTTTGGGTCCTTTTCCTTCTCTAGTCTGGATCCTGTTGCCTCTGCCATGGTAGATGAATGATGACTAAAGCTGTGACCCACTCATTGTAGGAATACTTGGCTTCTTGATTAGTTTCTCTGTGATTTGAATTGGGATTTGATTTGCCCCTTTTTGTATCTCTTCCATGTATAGTCCTCATCTGGGAGTTGGCTCTGTGCCTTGCTCTGACCCTGACAGGTCCCAGAAAGATATTGTTCAATCTGCTGATCATAAGCCTGCTTTATGATCCCATACACTTTGTTCTACAAATGGTGCTCTGGCACTGTTTTCTTCTATTGTTTCTGCACTGGTTGTTGGGGGTTTTGCTCAAGATACTATACTGATCCTGTCTTGTTCAATGACCCTAAGTGTGCCGCTTGAGACTATGTCATCTGTTTCATATGGCTTGTTGCTACTCACAGAAACTGCAGGCTTCTGAAAATCTTTTTGCTCATCTCTGGTTTGGATAAAAGTGCTTATAGTTATTCCTCTTTGGTCTTTTCCTTGTACCTTCCGGTATAATTTTTGAACTTTATTTGAATGTTTATGCAAGATTTGGGACTCCCTAACCCATGTTAACAGGAAGTAAGGGGCCTAGTAATTTCCATGTTTTGATTTTGTCATTATTTTTAAACTGACATTAAAGAACTTGAACATTATAAGTTATGGTGACCTTTACAATGTCCAAATTTCACCCCCCACGCCCTCCCCTAGCTAGGAGGTAGTCCAATACGTTGGACTGTTAAATATGTTGAAATACATGTTAAATCCAATATATGTATGCATATTTATAGTTATCTTGCTGCACAAGAAAAATCAGATCAAGAAGGAAGAAAAAGAAAAACTGAGAATGAAAACAAAATACAAGCAAACAAAAGAAAGAATGAAAATGCTATGTTGTCTTCCACACCCAGTTCCCATAGTCCTCTCTCTTTCTCTCTTTGATGTCTCTTTTCATCACTGAACAAGTGGAACTGGTTTGAATCATCTCATTGTTGAAAAGAGCCACATCCATCAGAATCAATTGTCTTATATACTCTTGTTGTTACTATGTATAATGATTTCCAGGTTCTGCTCATTTCATTTAGCATCAGTTCATGTAGGTCTCTCCAAGCCTCTCTGAAAGCATCCTGCTGGTCATTTCTTACAGAACAATAGTAGTATTCACGAACCATAATTTATTCAGCCATTCTCCAATTGATGGGCATCCACTCAGATTCCACTTTCTTGCCACTATAAAGAGGGCTGCCACAAACATTTTTGCACATGTAGGTCCATTTCCCTCTTTTAAGATCTTTTTGGCATATAATACCAGTAGAAACACTGCTAGATAAAAGGGTATGAACAGTTTGATAACGTTTTGAGCTTAGTTCCAAATTGCTTTCTAGAATGGTTGGATTCATTCACAGTTCCGTCAACAATGTATCAGTACCCCAGTTTTCCCACTATTTGAAATAATCCACAACTTTAGCAAGGTTGCAAAATAGAAAATAAATCCACATTAATCATCTACATTCTTAACAAAATCCAATAGCAAGGGATACTAAGAGAAATTCCATTTAAAATCACTTCGGTATGGAGCGGAAGCAAGATGGTGGAGAGGACACATGCTTCTTTTTGATCTCTCCTATTACCCTCAAACTAAATAAGAAATTCAGCCTCTGAAATAGTACTAGGCTGACAGGATTCACAAATATTGGGAATGCAGCAAATTACCAGTAGAAGATAATTTTGAAGATTGCCAGAAAATGTCTGTTTTGGTTAGGTGTGGGAGGTGGCTAGGCACAGACACGAAAGCCAGCACACTTTGAGGAGACTAGGGGTGGGGGTTGATTTCCATCAGGTGGAGAAGCTATGGGGAGAACTATTATCTCAGTGATGGCTGCTTGGCTCTGATTGGAAGCCAGTAGATTAGCAGAGAAGGTATAAAATACCCTGCACAAATGCAGAGAGTAAAGTGTGTACTCCAAGGAGCCAGAGTCTCATAGGACCTGGTCATGCCCACCCAGTGTCAGGAGTGACTCGGCACTCCCAGTGCAGCTGACCCCAGCACAACCGCTGACCCCAGGGCAGCTGCTGTCATTTCTGGGTCTATAGAGGAAGCTTGGAACCTCTTTGCCCAAAAAACAGATCCCAATTTTTTCTTAAAAATGAGTAAAAAAAAACAAAGTGAGCCCTAACTCTAGAATAGCTTCTATAGTGAAAGAGAACAGATTTCAAAACCTAAGGAGACTAAAAGCAAATTACCTCCAGATGAAGCCCCAAAGGGCGACATAACCTAGTCCTCACCACATAAGGTTCTCATAGAAGAAATTTTTTTAAATCTTAAAAAGGAGCTACAAGAAGAATGGGGAAAGGCATATAACTTATTAAAAGAAAGATATGATAAAGTGGGGAAAAAAAGCAACTTTCTGAAATGTGAAATGGAAAAGGTAAAGAACTCCCAGGAAAACAGAATTTGTGAATTGGAAAAAGAAAATAACTCCCTTAAAAAAAAAAAAAAAAAACAGTGAAATGGAAAAAACTCCATAGAACAAAACAACTCATTTAAAAACTCAATTGGACAATTACAAAAAGAAGTTAAAAAAAAGTAAATGAAGAAAATAATTTATTAAAAATGAGAATTGAACAAATGGAAATGAATTCTTGATGATACAACAAGAATCAGTCAAGCAAGAACAAAAATGAAAAGTTAGAAAAATATGTTAAATACCTACTTGGGAAAAGAACAGAACTGGAAAATAGATCTAGGAGAGATAATCTAAGAACTATTGGACTCTCTGAAAATCATGATGAAAAAAAGAGCCTAGAAACTATTTTTCAGGAAATCATCAAAGAGAACTGCCCAGATGTCATAGAATCAGAACATAAAATAGCCATTGAAAAAATTGGCTGAACACCTCCTGAAAGAGACTGCAAAATTAAAACTCCAAGAACCGTTATGGCTATATTTTCAGAACTATCGGACCAAGAAAAAAAAATATTACAAGCAGCTAGAAAAAAAAATAATTCCAATACTGAGGCGCCACAGTAAGGATTATGCAGGATATAGCAGGGTCCACATTAAAGGATTGAAGGGCTTGGAATCTGATATTCCAAAAGCCAGAGAAACTTGGAATACAGTCAAGAATAAACTACCCAGCTAAACTGAGCATTTTCTTCCAGGGAAGAAGATGGGCATTCAGTGAATGGTTGAATTCCATTTATTTCTGATGAAAAACCCAGAGCTAAACACAAAATTTGAGTCCCAAATATAGGACTCAAGAGAAGCATAAAAACATAAAAAGAACTCTTGAGAACTACATTTCTGTTATGGGTATACAAAGAGAGTAAATGTATAATTCGATTATACTGTTATAATATTAAAAAGGAACTAGAGATGGAAAGGAGATTGTACCAGAAAAAGGGAAAAGTGGAGGTAAAATGAGGGAAATTACATCTCATGAAAAGGCAAAGAAAGCCTATTATAGCTGAGAGGAAAAAAGGAGGGGGATGAACATTGTATGAATCTTAACTCTCATCAGATTTGGCTCAAAGAAAAAAAATATTAGGCATATTTCATTTGCAGAGAAACTTCTCCCACCTTATTGCAAAGGAGGAAGAGAAAGGTGAAAGGGGAAGGGGTAGGCTAAATAGAAGGAAATACAGAAATAGTAGGGGAAAGGTTTAAGAAAGGGGGAGGGAGGCATTCTAAAGAGGGAAGGCTGTGTGAGGCAAGTGCCCATAAGTTTAATACTCGGGAGGGGGCTAAGGGGGAAAGGAAAGAGAAAAGTATAATCTGGAGAAAATAAGATGGCAGGAAATACAGAATTAGTAGTTTTAACTGTAAATGTGAATGGATGAACTGTCCAGTAAAGCGGAGGCAGATAGCAGACTGGACAGAATTCTATAATATGATGTTTACAGGAAACACATTTAAAGTAGGGTCATACATATAGAGTAAAGGAAATTACATCTTGCTAAAGGATACCATAGATAATGAAGCAATATCAATACCAAACATATATACATCAAGTGATATAGCATATAAATTCCTAAAGAAGAAGTTGAAAGAAGAAATAGCAAAACTATAATAGTGGGAAATCTCAACCTTGCGTTCTCAGAATTAGATAAACTACAAAATAAATAAGAAGTTAAAGAGGTAAATAGAATATTAGAAAAGTTAGGTATAATAGATCTTTGGAGAAAACTGAATGGAGCCAGAAAGGAATACACTTTATTCTCTCCAATTCATGGAAACTGTGCAAAATTGATCATATATTAAGACATAAAGACTCAAAATCAAATGCAGAAAGGCAGAAATAGTAAATGCATCCTTTTTAGATCACAATGCAATAAAAACTACATTCAATTAAAAGCCCAGGGAAAATAGACCAAAAAGTAATTGGAAACTAAATAATCTCATCCTAAGTAATCAATCCATTCACCAATGGGTGCAACATGAAATCATAGACACAATAATTTCACTCAAGAGAATGACAATAATGAGACAATATACCAAAATTTATGAGATGCTGCAGCCAAAGTGATAATAAGGGGAAATTTTATATCTCTAGAGGCTTATTTGCATAAAATAGAGCAAGAGAAGATCAATGAATTAGCCTTGCAACTAAAAGAGCTAGGAAAAAAGCAAATTAAAAACTCCTAGTCAAATATTAAACTTGGAAATTCTAAAAATAAAAGGAGAGATTACTAAAATTGAAAATAAAAAAACTATTGAATTAGTAAGTAAAACTAAGAGTTGGTTTTATGAAAAAGCCAACAAAATAGATAAACCTTTGGTAAAGTTTATTAGAAAAAGGAAAGAGAAAAATCAAATTGTTAGTCTTAAAAATGAAAAGGGAGAACTTGCCACTAACGAAGAGGAAATTAGAGCAATAATTAGGAGTTACTTTGCCCGACTTTATGCCAATAAATTTGACAACTTAAATGAAATGGAAGAATACCTTCAAAAATATAGCTTGCCTAGATTAACAGAGGAAAAGGTAAATATCCTAAACAGTCCCATCTTAGAAAAAGAAATAGAAAAACTATTAACCAACTTCCTAAGAAAAAAATCCCCAGGACCAGATGAATTTACATGTGAATTCTACCAAACATTTAAAGAACAATTACCTCCAATGATATATAAACTATTTGAAAAAATAGGGATTGAAGGAGTTCTACCAAACTCCTTTTATGACACAGACATGGTACTGATACCTAAACCCAAATAGGTTGAAAACAAAGAAAATTATAGATCAATCTCCCTAATGAATATAGATGCTAAAATCTTAAATAGAATATTAGCAAAAAGATTACAGAAAATCATCCCCAGGATAATACACAATGACCAAGTAGGATTTATACCAGGAATGCAGAGCTGGTTCAATATTAGGAAAACTATTACCATAATTGATTATATCAATAACCAAACTAATAAAAACCATATGATCATCTCAATAGATGCAGAAAAAGCATTTGATAAAATCCAACATCCATTCCTAGTAAAAACACTTGAGAGGATAGGAATAAATGAACTTTTCCTTAAAATTGTGAGGAGCATATATTTAAAACTGTCAGTAAGCATCATATGCAATGGGGAAAAACTGGAACCTTTTCCAGTAAGATCTGGAGTGAAGGAAGGTTGCCCATTATCACATTATTATTTAGTATTGTATTAGAAACGCTGGCCTTGGCAATAAGAGCTGAGAAAGAGATTAAAGGAATTAGAGTAGGCAATGAGGAAACCAAACCATCACTCTTTGCAGATGATATGATGGTATACTTAGAGAACCCCAGAGATTCTACTAAAAAGCTATTAGAAATAATTCATAACTTTAGCAAATTTGCAGGATACAAAATAAATCCCCATAAATCCTCAACATTTTTATGCATCACCAACAAAATCCAATGGTTAGAGATACAAAGAGAAATTCCATTCAAAATAACTGTCGACAGCATAAAACATTTGGGAATCTATCTACCAAAGGAAAGTCAGGAATTATATGAGCAAAATTACAAAAAACTTTTCACACAAATAGTCAGATTTAAATAATTGGAAAAATATTAAGTGCTCTTGGATAGGCCGAGTGAATATAATAAAGATGCCAATGCTTCCCTAAACTAATCCATTTATTTAGTGCCAAACCAATCAGATTTCCAGGAAAATATTTTAATGATCTAGAAAAAAATCAAATGAAGGTGGCCTAGCTGCACCTGATCTAAAACTATATTATAAAGCAGCAGTCACCAAAACTATTTGGTATTAGCTAAGAAATAGATTAGTTGATCAGTGGAATAGGTTAGGTTCACAACACAAAATAGTCAACTATAGCAATCTAGTGTTTAACAAACCCAATAGTATAGGCATAAATGGACTTTTCCTTAAAATAGTTAGTAGTATTTATTTAAAACCATCAGTAAGCATTATATATAATGGGGATAAACTGGAACCATTCTCAATAAGATCAGGAGTGAAACAAGATGCCCACTTTGACTATTACTATTCAATATTGTATTAGAAATGCTAGCTTTGGCAATAAAAGATAAAAAAAAGATTAAATGAATTAGAGTTACTAGATAACGAGGAAACCAAATTATCACTCTTTGCAAATGATATGATGATATACTTAGAGAACTCCAGAGAATCTACTATAAAGCTATTAGAAATAATCCACAACTTTTGCAAAGTTGCAAGATACAAAACAAATCCGCATCAACATTTTTACACATCACTAACAAAATCCAACAGCAAAAGATACAAAGAGAAATTCCATTTAAAGGAAACTAATAAAAAAAAATCAAATGAAGGTGGCCTAGCTGTACCTGAGGTTCACAGGAGAAAATAGTCAATAACTATAGCAATCTAGTGTTTGACAAATCCAAAGACCCCAACTTTTGGGATACGAATTCACTGTTTGACAAAAACTGCTGGGAAAATTGGAAATTAGTGTGGCAGAAACTAGGCATTGACCCACACTTAACACTGTATACCAAGATAAAGTCAAAATGGGATGGGTTTATGACCTAGGCATAAAGAATGAGATTATAAATAAATTAGAAGAACATAGGATAGTTTACCTCTCAGACCTGTGGAAGAAGAAGGAATTTATGACCAAAGAAGAACTAGAGATCATTATTGATCACAAAATAGAAAATTTTGGTTATATCAAATTGACAAGTTTTTGTACAACCAAAACTAACGCAGAAAAGATTAGAAGGCAAGCAATAAAATGGGAAAACATTTTTACACTAAAAGGTTCTGATACAGGCCTCATTTCCAAAATATGTAGAGAATTGACTCTAATTTATAAAAAATCAAGCCATTCTCCAATTGATAAATGGTCAAAGGATATGAACAGACAAAGAAATTGAAACTATTTCTAGCCATATGAAAAGATGCTCCAAGTCATTATTAATCAGAGAAATGCAAATTAAGACAACTGTGAGATACCACTACACACCTGTTTGATTGGCTAGAATGACAGGGAAAGATAATGCAGAATGCTGTAGGGGATGTGGGAAAACTGGGACACTGATACATTGTTGGTGGAATTGTGAATACAAGCAGCCATTCTAGAGAGTAATTTGGAACTATGCTCAAAAAGTTATCAAACTGTGCATACCCTTTGATCCAGCAGTGTTACTCCTGGGCTTATATTCCAAAGAGATCTTAAGGAAGGGAAAGGAACATGTATGTGCAAGAATGTTTATGGCAGCTCTCTTTGTAGTGGGCAGAAACTGGAAACTGAGTGCCCATCAATTGGAGAATGGCTGAATAAACTGTGGTATATGAATATTATGGAATATTATTGTTCGGTAAGAAATGACCAGCAGGATAATTTCAGGAAGGCCTGGAGAGACTTAGATGAACTGATGCTGAGTGAAATCGGCATGACCAGGAGATCATTATATACTTCAGTATGATGATCAATTCTGATGGACATGGCCCTCTTCAATAATGAGATGAACCAAATCAGTTCCAATAGAACAGTAATGAATTGAACCAGCTACACCCAGTGAAAGAATTCTGGGAGATGAGTATGAACCACTATATAGAATTCCCAATCCCTCTATTTTTGTCTGCCTGCATTTTTGATTTCCTTCACAGGTTAATTTTACACTATTTCAAAGTCTGATTCTTTTTGTACAGCAAAATAACTGTGTGGACATGTATACATATATTGTATTTAACTTATACTTTTAACATATTTAACATGTATTGGTCAACCTGCCATCTGGGGGAAAGGAGGGGAAAAATTGGAACTAAAGGTCTTGCAATTGTCAATGCTGAAAAATTACCCATGCATATATCTTGTAAATAAAAAGCTATAATAATAATAATAAAAAGAAATAATCTACAGCTTTAGCAAAGTTGCAGTATACAAAATAAATCCACATTGACATTTTTATACATCACTAACAAAATCCAACAGCAAGAGATACAAAGAGAAATTACATTTAAAATAACTGTCAATAGTATAAGATATTTGGGAATCTATTTGCCAAGGGAAAGTTAGGAACTGTATGAGCAAAACTACAAAACACTTTCCACACAAATAAATTCAGTTCTAAACAATTGGAAAAATATTAAGTGATCTTGTTTAGCCAGCAAATATAATAAAGATGATAATACTACATAAACTAATCTATTTAGTGCTATCCCAGCCAAACTGTCAAGAAACTTTTACTGACCAAGAAAAAATAACAAAATTCATCTGGAAGAACAAAAGGTCAAGAATTTTAAAAGGATTAATGAAGAGAAAAGCAAAGTGAAGGGGGCCTAGCTGTACCAGATCTGAAACTATCGTGAAGCAGCGGTCATCAAAACCACTTGGTACTGCCTAAGAAATAGAGTAGTAGTGGAATAGGTTAGGTTCATAGAACAAAATGGTCAATGACAATAGCAATCTAGTGTTTGACAAACCTAATGGCCCCAGCTTTTGGGATAAGAATTCGCTATTTGACAAAAACTGCTGGGAAAATTGGAAACTAATATGGTGGAAAGTAGGCATCAATCCACACCTAACACTGTTGTCAAGATAAGATGGAAATGGGTTCATGATCTAGACATAAAGAATGATATTATAAACAAATTAGAAGAATATAAGATAGTTTACCTCTCAGAACTGTGGAGGAGGAAGTAATTTGTGACCAGAGAAGAACTAGAGATCATTATTGATTACAAAATAGATAATTTTTATTATATTAAATTAAAAAGTTTTTTGTACAAACACAGCTAATGGAGACAAGATTAGAACTGAAGCAATAAACTGACAAAACATTTTTACATCTACAGGATCTGATAAAGTTCTCATTTCTAAAATATATAGAGAATTGACTCAAATTTATAATAGTGAAACCATTCTCCAATTGATACGTGGTCAAAGGATATGAACAGACAATTTTCATATGAAGAAATTGAAACTATTTGTAGTCACATGAAAAAGTGCTCCAAATCACTATTAATCAGAGAAATACAAATTAAGACAACTCTGACATAGCACTAAACACGTCTCAGATTGCATGATAGGAAACAACAATAACTGTGTATAACTTGAAAGCAATGTATTATTCATGTTAACTATGAACTTTCATAGCATCTTATACTTTTCAGATTCAACTTATAAGTATTATCGTCTCAGGGACCAGTCTGAGAATTCTTGTTGTAAACATTTTTTCCCCAAATAAATGTTTTAAAAAGTCTACACCATCCAGGTATATACAAAATAGCACTGTAAAAATATCTAAGTTGTTGATCATTTGAAGAAATCAGTTTAATGTTTTAGTGAGGACATGAAATTTGGAGAAAAAGTTCTTTTTAATAAGAGATTTAATGGAAAAAGACAATAGGGATGTATATCAGCTAATAATAAGATTGATAGAAGTTAGCATTTATATAGTGCTTTGGGGATATATTTCATTTTATAGGTGGCTTGTAAGGATGTGGAGAGAAGGTGTGTTAACACAGTTTTTCACATTCCTTTAAGTCATTGTGATAATATCATTGCATTTTCTTGTAGGGATTGCTTTAGCCTGCTGTATATTGTTAGGTACAAGACTAACTGCTCTCATCATCATCATTATGAAATGATCCAACCAAGATGTAAAGTAGAGAGATTGTTAGGATCTTTTTCCTTTCTTCATTTTCTTTCCTGCTTTTTACAAGTTAGAAGTTATCAAAATTACATATAGTTAGAGTGAATTTCTTCTCTCTCCTCCCTTTTTGAATGTAAAAAAAAAACAAAAACCATTATTTCATAGCGTAATGACTTTTTTCTTTAATTCCAGAAGAAAAAAATTACAGTTTTGGATATATCAATAATGTTCTTTTCCAACAGTATTTCTTGAAGGGAAGTACTTAACCTGAGATTTGTAACCTCTTTTTTCAATATTTTAACAACTGTATTTACATATAGCAATCCTATATATTTTATATTATACATTTAAAAACATTTGTCTGAGAAGGGTCCATAGACTTCACCAAACTGACAAAGGCAGCCATAGTAGGACTTCTGTTGTCTTGTAAGAAAAAAAAGTAACTATAAAGTTTATGCACAGTAGGGCAGGATAAAGCAGGGAAGGACATCCTGTGGGGTAAGGACTTAGAAAAATCTTGAAAAGTAGTGACTGAATCAACTGCTGTCCAACTCCCTCGGTGCTACTCATCATGGAGGATGGTTTTTCAACAAATCAAACAAAAGGATGTAAATATATATAGAATACTAATTTAAAACATTAATTAAGGTAGAATCATCAGATTTTGGATATTATTAGGTGTCAATTGATATTTAAAGTTATCTGGGAAGCTGTCACAATAGTTTAATCTTAGATTGCTAGCATAAATTGACCTTCCATTTTCTTTACTGTTAAACCTAATAATATGGCATGATATTAACCAGTTTGAAGTGTTATAAAGATGCTTTTGTTAGAAAAGCAACTTAAAATACAAATGTGTAGGGAGTTTTAAATGAAAGTAGTTGATTTTATACTAAATGTTGATACATTGAAGATTATATCTCAGTAAAATCTGTTTCTGGGAAACCTTTCTTAAGGAGTGTAATCTTATTACAAAATCATTTTAATCTCTAGTTCATTCATTGGTATTAACATTTTCATTCATATTTTAGCTCTGTAATGCTGAAACTAAACGTTTACTGCTTTTGCTGATGATGTCTTTGGAATCGGATGCTTGACAGAATAGCTTTCCTTATGAATTTTTAATTATGACTGAAACAAACGCTGGACTAGATATCCTTTAGAAATATCTATTAAATAAAAGCCATATTCTGTTTTTATATTTATTTCTGAAGTGTACAGAGCTTTATAGCGAGAGAATAAGGAGATGTGGGTAAAGGGGGAGGGGATTTTTCAGGTCTTAAAATGAGAAGAGAAATTGATTTCATTACTGCATTCTGAATCCCAATTAAGACTATTGTTTTATGTTTCTAAGGCAGCAAGCAGCTGTTCAGTCAAAATTGTGATCAAATGTGAAATGGAAGGAGAAGTCTCTCCTGTTTATCAATTAATTTTTTTTTTGGGGGGGGGGGAGGAAAGCAGCAGCACCGCTTAATGCCTTTTTCCATCCATCTCTATTCTTGTCTCTGTTTATTGCTGATTTGACAGTCTTCTGGTCCTTCTCCTTTGTTATTGTGTATTTGTCCTTTGTTTGTACTATACTAGAATGTAAAGGAAAAGGCTGCCATTGCTACCCTGCTGTTCTAACTAGCCTCCACTGTGAGCATATACCTTAAACAGAGCTTCTAACCATGAAAGAGGAGAGTCCACAACGACGTAGGTTTTCTTCCTGTACTGGGGTTTCGCCTCTTGTATTTCCTCCACGAATTGATGGCCGAAAACTTGTCCGGAATGCTTCATTTGGAGGATACAATGAACTTTCCCCTGCATTGCCAGGTTTGTTAGTTTTATCTTGAATTTTTCTCTTATTAGGCAGATTCTTGATACTTAAATAAGCCAAGTCTTTTGGCCTTTTAAATAGCTTTTCTTTTTAGAAAAATTTTTAATGAAGAATTTTATTTCAGAAACAGAGATAGAGCTTTCTTTATATCTTTATCATCTGTGAAATTTGTCAAGAGAGGTTTATCATTTTGAATTCAGTGTATCAGAAGTCTTGAGTTTTAAAAATACTATGTTTTTGCTTTAAATACATGTAAATATAATGACCCTTAAATACATGTAAATATAATGACCATTGTCTGGTAAAATGAAAATATTCTCTGGATTAGAGAGACACTTCTGATTCTAAAATTGTACCAAATCCATCCAAGATTTTTGCAGTGGAATTATATTTGATCTGTAAATTTAATTGTATTGCAACTATAATAAAACTCATGTTCAATATTGTCTTTAAATAATATCTGAGTTTCAGTTACAGTGAACATTGCTGTCATCATAAATTTAAGCTTTGAAATTGTTCATACATGATTACTTTCTGGATATTGAAGAAGTAGGATGGGTATCTCTCAGTTAAGAAACTAATATTTTAGAATGAGGGTTAAAAAGATATTTCAAGGTACATGTAATATGATTAAGGTGATATAACATTGATTTGAGACAAATTGGTCATTATTGTTTAAGAAGTTTTTGTTGCCATTAATAGTTAATCACTGTTTTGGGTTTTGGGTTTAATGTTTAAATTTAAAATTATAATTTTTTAATATACTGCCAATAATTGAATTTATTCTTTAAAAAATTTTTATCTTGATATATATTTGCTTTAATATTTATCTGAAAATTAGTTACAAAAATTTGAGTATTTGTCATTTTACATTTTTTGTTCAAAATACAGGTTGTTTATTGTGTTTTGACTTTAAGCTTTTATAATAGTCTTAAGACACATATACATGTATCTAAACATATACCTAATGCTTATTTTAAGGTAGTGAAAATCTCATATAGTTTATGTGTAGGTGATTATTTTCAAATGATGAGCTCGCTTCATAAGTTTAAGAAAGAATCTAGAACTTCAAAGCTGAATATGAGTATTATAGGGAACTTTAGAGAAGTAAAATAATCTGTCCTCAGCATCCAGGTCATGTAGTACACTTGCTGACTTGCTCCACTCTTATGTCCCAGTGAACTTATATGTGCCTTTTTACTCATGTAAACATATCTAAAATAAAACATTTTTTTCCCCTACCTTAGAAATTACCTTGAAAATTTCAGTATTTTTGAATTTCTCAAGATAGTTTAATGCTTGGTTTCATGAATGTTTCCCTTTCTCTTATCCTTTTTCCCAGGCCAACCTTAGAAACAAAAGCTGAACTTCTTGACCTTCATGCTATGCTTCTGTGTAATGTGAATGAGAGTTATAATTTTTTTTTTAAAAATGTAACTACAGCAGTCGCACAGAATGTGAAGTATAATTAAAATGATTTTTTTCCTAATTGTTCTGCATCAGCACCTTTTTGCCCAGTCCTTTGGGCATACCATGCCTAGGTATGACCCAGGACAATTTTGTAAGTAATGGATGAAAAGCCAGATGACATGAGTATAATCACAGTACAAAGCTTCACAACATTTTGAAGATTTACTTTAGTAGAGAGGGAGAAAATATTGGTATTTCTTGAGGTTTATTGTAATCAATATAGTACCAAGGTTTATAGTATCAAATGATTTAAATAGAAAAGCAAGTGAATAGTGCGTATTTTTTTTTTCAGTAGTGCTTGCAGTAGAAGGAAAAAAAAATAAAGGAGAATGTTTCCCCTCCATTTTGTTCTTAATGAAAAATTTTAGCTTTTTTTAATCCACTAAAAATAGTGAAATTAAGCATTTTAGAAAATATAAGCTGCATCTCCTTACCCTTCTCAAAAAAAAAAAAAATCTTAATCTTAATTTATACTATAGCCAAAAGTCACCTGTGAGTTCCCTTGAATAGAGGTGATTGTAATTGTGGTGGAATGGAAAGTTGATATCTTTAAGTATCTAGACCTCGGTTTAAGTTTGTTTCATGTTTTACTGGACTGGTCACTTAACTGTACAAAACCTCAGTTTCCTTATTTGTCAAATAGATTTTAATGATTAAATGAGGTGTAATGCATGTAAAATGCTTTATTTAAAGTGCTTACATATATCTGTCAATTCTTGTATATTTTTAATGTTAAAAAAGACTACTTAAATTATTATCATCAAAACTAGAATGGAAGAGTATTTAAAAATAAATAAAATAAACAGGAAGAGTGACTCCTGATAGTCTGTTATTGATTAAGGAGATAGAAAAATAAAAACACACAAACCCATTACTGCACAATATGGTTAATTAATTTTCATAACAAAAAACATTAAATTGGGTTCAGTGTCTTAAGGCAAAAAATATGTTTTATATACAATATCAAGCTTTGAGAAGGCATAGACTATTTTTTTTTTTTATCAAGTATTGTGATTAATTTTGCTTTTTTGGTTAACTGGTAGAGGATTGACAGGGTTACTTGGTTATTGTTTTAGCCCTTGCTTGCTAGTCTTATTAAATAGGAAATACTTAACACAGGTGACAGCCAGCAGGCGAACGTTAAGAAGGAAAGGAAGAAAATAAAAGATAAAATTTCAAAAGCCATAGCAGCCTGACTACACTTACTGTCTGGACTGAAACCCTGATATCACTTTGCAGTGCAATGGAGTAAAAATAAGTATTGATGTTAGAATCTTGGTGAGTCACATTTTTATTTTGCTTCTGTCATATTTACTGCCTTTGCAACTCTTTGATAGATCTTGTCACTTTGATATTCAACCTTTCACTTGGCTAAATGAGCTATTGTCTGAGAATCTTCCTAACTCTAGATATATGCTCCTAAAACTGTATTTTGGATTATTGAACATTTTACAATGCCATCATTTTCTGGAAATTGCTAATTATTTACTATATTTCTTAAGAGATGAGATGTGCTTGAATGGGTACCAATCGTAAGATGTGTCTGAAACATTTTTACTAAATATGATCACCTGTTTTCTTGTGAGTTGGTTCTTTTCTCCTAAAAAATGGGGTGAAAATAAATTTTGGTTAGTTGACAGTTTGGGTTACTTGGGTTAGTAAATTGAGGCTATATAGTGAATGCCTTTGAAGTCTTCTGTGTAGTCCTTGGCATATTGTTAAGTGCTTGTTGATTGAAGTAAAGCTTGTTGGTTAAATGAATAAGGACAAAGCCCCCATTGTTTGCTGTGTTAGCAGGATAATCTAGATTTTGTTTGAGTTTAGGCAGAGTCTGGATGTATGCACATAAATGTAAGTGAAACATACTACACCCATGCCTTCTTTCAAGAAGCAGTTTAAATTCCCCCTTCTGCATGAGGCCTTTCTTATTCCCCTCAAATGCTTACACTTTTGTCTTTCATCTCTTTTTTAAATTTATCTTTTGAATAACTGTATTTTTACATTTTGTACTTCTGCCCTCCTTAGCTAGATTATAAACTGCTTGAAGATGGTCTAGAAATCTTTTGGGGGTTTTTCACATCAACTAGCATTTTTTTTGTAGTCCTTCAAGTAAAGCTTGTTGATTGACTGATTTATATAGAGAAATATATAAATATATACACAAAAGTGCTAAGTGCTTTAGAGAGGTTAAAAATGTGAAGTTGAAGTAGCAGTGAGTCATGAATTTTGTGGACATATTTAATAGTCTTGTGGCCAAAAAAAGGAAGGGTGGGTAGAACATGTGTCAGAGATGGCAAAAAGGATACATCAATGAGAAAAGTAAGCTTGATTAGTGCTTTGTACATACTAAGAACTTAAGAAATATTGAAGCCATTTAGAGCAAAGTAGCACATTAAATATTTGCAGTGACAACAGTTTGTTCATTATGTTAAAACTTTAGCCAGGAATTAATATTTTATTCAAAAGGAGAACTTTTGTAGCATTATGAGTTAGAGAACTAACATCAAAACAATTAGAAAATATTCTTACTGATGTTTGTAGAATAGATTAAGCTACAGAGTTTTTGCCTGTTTTTGAAAGTAGTTTGGGAATAAGGCCCTGGACTAAGGCTGGCTATGAGAAGAAGCACAAGTATGTATGATATTAAAGACTTTTCCATAGAGGTACTTTGGATAGCAGCTCAGGAAGCAACTGAAATCCAAATTTTCCCTTTTAACAAAGAATGGAAGAAGAAGAGAAGGAGAGGGAAAGAAAAAAGGAAAGGAGGAGGGAAAAGGAGGGAGGGAGAGAAACACAAACAAGTTGAATCAAACTAAGAAGTACATCGGATTTATAATTATCTTGCTTCTACAACCATAGTTACCTACTGTTGCCAAAGCAAAGAGGTGAGACAGTGTACCAAAAATTTTACTGTTGGATTTAAGCTTAAATCACTTAAAATGCATACTTAGACTTTTGGGATACTCTTTATTATCTCTTCTTTAGGGCCAGCTTTGGTAATTGTTTATATAATAACAATATAATAATATATTTGGGGTTTTTTGTTTGCTCTTTTATCTTCATTTTGTAGACAGAATATATAATTTTCTTGGTTCTGCTTATTTCCCTTTGAATATATTCATGTAAATTTTTCTGCTTCTCAGAATTCTTTATTTTACAATGCAGTGAATAGGGAGCCTTTTTTTGGTTAGTAACTTCCTATAAGTATATGAAGGTCGTTTCACATAATTCTAAATCTCTTTCTAGAATGGTTGTACAAATTTCTAGGGCCCATCAACAATGCATTGATCTCTCCACAACTTATTCAGTATTGGCTATTCCCATCTTTTGTAAGCTTTAACCACTTGTTCTTGTGAATTATGTTTTTCATATTATTAATAATTTGTAGCATTATTTCATATAATTGTAGAGAATGACTTATAAAGACCCTTCTTTCTAATATATATATTCTTTGCTAAAAATGGAATACATATCTTTTTAGAAGAATTAAAATCATAAACCATACTAAAAGCAATGGAAAGACACTTGATAAGTCTAAAAAAAAAAAAAACTACATCATATGAAAAATGCTATCCATAGTCTGAAAAAGAACTGATTATGTCTGAATACAGAGGAAGCACAATTTTTTTTAAACTTTATTTTTCTTGAAATTTTTTTGCAGGGGAGGGGAATCTTTCACAAAATGACTTTTATGGAAATGTTTTCTCTAACTTCACATATGCTGGGGGGAAATAGAGAGGGAGGAAGGGAGAAAATTTGTAACTCAAAAAGTTTTAAAAACAAATGTAAAAATTGTTTTACATATAACTGGGAAAATAAAATATTAAATTAAAGCAAAATAAATAAACATATTGCCAATTATAATTTATACATGAAATGTTGACTTAATAAACTGATAATGTATTGTATAGAGTGGTATAAGAGCATGAAAAAAGATATTTGAATAAAAAAGAGCTGAATTCTTTATGTATCAAGTATAAGAAAGAGCATATGGACTGCTAATGTTGATAGTCCTGCAGGAAGATTGCAAATACATTGGTTATGCTCTCTTTGGAGAATTTCCAAGGATCAGAAAAAGAAGGAAGGGATGGGCAACAAACTGCACTATTGGAGGTTCTATCCACTTTTATAAATTCACAGAGTCCCTAAGATTATAGAATTAAATGATGCTTCTATAGTCTTCTGCTCAAAATAATATACCCTGAATAATCATTACAAATGATTATATTCTACTTGTAGATCCATTGGTGGGGGAAGGGAGGGGGGGAGGCGTTACTAACACTTCCTAAAGCAATACAGTCCATTCTTGAATAGTTGTAATTATTAGGAAATTTTTCTTGATATCAATCTTCACTGTGCCCCTTTTCTACTTTGAATCATTGCCCTGATTCTTCCCTCAAAATAAGTTGACTGTCTTTTCTGTATGACAACTTGCTGTATATTTAAATGTGATTATAGTTTCCCTGATCTTCTCATTCTTTGGGATTTCCTAGATTCTTTTAACCAGTCCTCATATGCCTTGATTGTACTTTTAGATAATGTCCTTCCTAAACTGTGGTGTCTTAAACTAAAATCAGTTTGCAAGGTGTGTACTTTGACCTGGGAAGAGGACTGCATGGCCATAATATATCTTCATTCCTGAAAGGCCAAAAATCACATTAGCTTTTTGGACTTCAGTACTGTAGACTCAGATTAAAATTCCCAGATCTTTTTTCTCTTGTGAGAAATAACCTTTTTTCCCCCATCTTTCTTATCCTGTACTCACAAATTTGACTTTTTGAGCCTAAGTGTAAAATTTTACATTTTTCCCTTTAAAATTTCATCTTATTGATCAACTATATAATAGATTTAATTCTTAGCAGTTCAGTGATCCAAGGCAATTCCAATAAACTTTGGATAGAAAATGCCATTTACATCTAGTCTCTATGGAGACTGAATGTAGGTCAACACATAACTTTTCACCTTTTTTTCCTTCTGTTTTTTCTCCTCCCTTTTATTCTGATTTTTCTCTCCCAATATGATTTATGTAGAAATATGTAAAAAATAAATGTACATGTGTAACATAAATTTCTTTTACATGTAACTAGGGAAAATTAAAATTTTTAAAATGTTCTTTAAAAAACAAAGAAAAAAGGAAACTCACTTCATCTTATTAGATTTCTCTCAATGGTCTTAACTTGTCAGGGTCTTTTTGGAAACTAGCTTTGTCTTCCTCTGTGTTGCCTGTCCCTCTAAGCTTCATGCATTTTCAATCAATGTTTGCCAAAGAAAGATGTTATGAATTCTTAAGTTATCAAGCTAATATTTTTTTAGTGAATGAATGAATGTTCCTGGGTTTTTGTGTATCAAACACAATAATATAAAACACAATTTGTATTGTGTCTGTTCCTAATTAGAAATGAAAGAGAATGATAAAAACCTGCATATCTTGAAGCATACTTTAGTAGATCTCTACTTCACTGATGTGTGTATTCCCTTATTTGATGTTAATTTCAATCTGTGCCTTCTTCTATGTTATTCTCATCCAGGTTTTTCGTAGAATATTTATCCAGTACTCTGAAGGCTGCCTTTTTCCTTTTAAAAAAATATATATATTTGAAGGATAATTGTATAGAATCTAGGTTGTTGATCTGCTTATGCTAAGCCTTGCTTGCTTTACTTCCTTTTGTAGTCATACTTGACCTTGATGTGTTTATAATATACTTCACTTTGAAATTTTTAGGTCCTATGGACCAAACGGAGCTGCATATCATGGGAGAATATTGGTATTAAAAAATATGTGCTATTATCAACCAAATGGTTTGGGATTGTATTTTCAGAAGCACATTGTAATTTCAGAAAATGGAGTCTAACTTACCTGTGGGTTTTGGGTACAGCTTGTCCATCTGAAATCTTGATGAAGATATTTATACTAATGGCATAGTATAATGATATAGTAGATTTTTCATCCATTTATCACAATATGGTCAATATATAACTTATGTTGAGTTGCTTTTTCTTATGTATATATTAGGCTTAGGAATTGTTAGTCTCACCAATTAGGGGTTCAGAAATGAATACAGTTAGAATAATGTCATATTTAAAAGAGAAAATTCCTCTGGTATTTTGTGGACTTTGCAAAACAGTCTCTAGCAGACAAGTGTCAAATAGCTCATGGGCCATGCTGCCCACAACCCTTCCAAGTGTAACCTAAATAAGATTAAAATGTGATTGGGGAATATTTAACAAAATAATTTTAAAAACTAAACAAAACATAGATAACATTACATTTTAAAACTAAGTCAGTATATGGCATTCGGAGAAACATATATTTCATTTTGAGTTTGACATCTCCATACTAGGACATATGAATGAATATCTTCAATAAATGTCTTCCTCTTTAATACTTAATGTTATATATAAACTTTTATATAACATGTATAAGTCCATTAATATAGCCTTTTTCAAAAAAAGTTTTGAACAACAAATTATGAACATAGATGACTTCAGTGACTTTTTCATAAACAAGAACAACGTTGTCTATTTTTCTTGGTAGTATATAGTTTGCTACTTATTTAAAAGATAAAAAGATGGAAATCCTGCATCTCAGTCCTTTCTATTTAACTGGAGTACTCTTATTCTTCTTTTCTCCAGTCTTTTTCTTTCCTTCCCTCCAAAGGTCTAAGGTTAAGATTTCCATTGGCTTCTCCTGACCTTCAGATGAACATTCACAATGAAAAGCTAATCCCTGGAGGCTTAGGTTCTGAAGGGCTCAAATATTTTAAAATTGACTGGAAGTTATAGGTGAAGAATTTGAGGAGTGTTCCATGGTTTTGACTTCAGGTAGCAATAAAAGTGGTGCCACTACAAATGGTAATTGATAGGTGTAGAGGAATAATTAAGATCTGTGGAAAAGAAAAACATTTGCTTTTGTAGTCTCAATATTGAGTTTGATTTATGACATCTTAATCTTGCTAGGCAGGAAGTTGGAGCATATTGGAAGTATATTTATATTTCTTTTCTTTTTCCTTCTTTTCTTTATATTTTTATTTATTTATAATTAAAGCTTTTTATTTATAAAATATATGCATGGGCAATTTTTCAACATTGACCCTTAATAAAACCTTCTGTTCCAAATCTTCTCCTCCTTTCCCCCACTCCCTTCCCTAAATGGCAGGTAGTCCAATACATGTTAAATATGTTAAAATATATACTAAATCCAATATATGTATACATATTTATACTGTTATCTTGCTGCATAAGAAAAATCTCATCAAGAAGAAAAAAAATAAATCTGAGAAAGAAAACAAAATGCAAGGAAATAACAATAGAGAGTGAAAATGCTATGTTGTGGTCCACACTCAGTTCCCTCAGTCCTTTGTCTGGGTGTAGATGGCTCTCCTCATCACTGAACAGTTGGAACTGGTTTGAATCATCTCATTGTTGAAGAGAGCTATGTCCATCAGAATTGATCATCGTATAGTCTTGTTGACATGTATAATGATCTCCTGGTTCTGCTCATGAAATATACTTCTTGTCAGAAAAAATTACTTGTTGGGTTCCAAGAGTTTGTTGCCATATATTGCCCATGTTTCATTTTTATGCTGTTTAGCTCATTTTATTATAAATTTGCAGAAATATTCTCTCATTTTTTGTGTGTGCATTTTGGGCCTTGTGGGCATAAGGTAAAATTAAATCAGGATGGGTAGTCATGTAATCATTGGAGAGAGTATACGGATAGATAAATTCATGAATGTATTTGATTATGTGAGATTGTATCTTCATAAATGATGTTAGCAAATGGTTGAGTGTTCTTATCATTTGTTTTGAAATTGTTTTTGTAATTGACTTTTCCCCTTCCATTTAAAAAAACAAAACAAAACATTTTTTTTTAAACTTTTATGTTCCAAATTCTCTACCTCTATTCCTTCCCTCCTCCCTCCCTGAGATAGATAAGACAGATATAGGTTATACATGTATAATTATGTAAAATATTTCCATACTATTAATTTTGTACAAAAAGATTCGGATTAAAGAAAAAACTGAAAGAAAGAAAATGAAAAATAGCATGCTTCAGATTGTATTAAATCAATATAAATTCTTTCTCTGGAGTTAGATAGTATGTTTTCATCTTTAGTTCTTTGGGATTGTGTTGCATCATTGTATTGTTGAAAATAGCTAAATCATTCACAGTTCTTCATTAGACAGTATTGCTGTTACTGTGTACATTTTCCCTGTTAGGTTCACTTTACTATATGTGAAAAAGCAGGACTTGTCATTTTTCATAGCACAATAATATCCCTTGACAATTACAACTTGTTTAGCCATTCCCCAGTTGATGAGCATTCCTTTGATTTCCAATTTTGAGCCATCACAAAAAAGAGATGCTATATTTTTGTTTAAATAAGTCATTTTCCCTTTTTAAAGATGTCTTTGGAATATAGATCTGGCAGTGGCATTTCTGGATCAAAGGGTAGGCACAGTTTTATAATAAAAGCCCTTGAAATTGTTCTTTAGTATGGTTGGATCAATTTACAGTTCTTCATCCCCTCCAACATCCAATATTTTCCTTTTTTTTGTCATCTTAATCATTTTGATAGGTGTGAGATGGTACCTCTGAGTTGTTTTAATTTCAGTTTGTCTGATCAATAATGATTTAGAACTTTTTTTTTTCTGGTGAGGCAATTGGGATTAAGTGACTTACCCAGGAGTCACACAGCTGGGATGTGTTGAGTGTCTAAGGCCGGATTTGTACTCATGTCCTCCTGACTTCAGGGCCAGTACTTTCTGTCCTATAATTTTTTTTCAATATGCTTTGATTTCTTTGTCTGAAAACTGCCATTGACCATTTATCAATTGGGAAATGACTTTTAATTAGAACCAACTCAAATTTATGAAAATAAATTATAAAAATACATTTGAGAAAAGAAGCTTTTATTAGAGATACCTATTGCAAAAATTTTCCCCCAGTTTTCGATTTTTCTTGCTATTTTGGTTACATTGATGTTTTTTGTGTGTACAAAAACTTAATTTTACATTTTATAATGCTCTCCATACTTTTTTTAGTCCTAAATTCTTTCCATATCCACATATCTTACATATAAACTGTTACATGCTCTCTTAATTTGCTTGTGGTATCATCCTGTGTTAATCATATACCCATTTTGACCTTTTCTTGTATATGGTATGAGATATTGGTCTATCCAGTTTCTGTCATATTGTTATCTAGTTTTCTAGCAGTTTTTGTCTAATAATGAGTTTTTGCTTAAAAAGTTTGGTTTTTGGGGTTTATCATATACTTAATTACTATGTAATTTGTACGTGAATTTTTCACTTGCTGTATCAGTTTATTTCTTAGCCAGATTGTTTTGATAAATACCATTTCACAATATAGTTTGAGACTGGCATGTCAGACCACCTTCCTTTGCATTTTATTTTCCATTGGTTCTTTTGATATCCCTGAACTTTTGTTCTTTTCAGATGAATTTTGTTATCATTTTCTAGCAGTATAAAATAAATTTTTGATACTTTGATTAGTCTGACGCTAAATAAGTAATTGACTTCTTAGGCAATAACTTTAAATTAATTTTATTTTCAGTGATTTTTTTGAAGATGAGTAATTTTAAAAATACCTAAACACCTCTCTAAATGAATTGAAAACAGTGTCATGTGAATTTACTTGAAGCATGAGGAGCAGCATGGTACAGTGCCAGAGAGAGGTCAGGTCTTGAAGTCAGGAAACTTTAATTCAGTTTCTGTCTTTGCCATATGTACTGATGACCATAGTCAAGTAACTTTGTGCTTCTGGTGGTTTCTGTTTTTTATTTATGTTTTATACTTCTGGTAGCTCCTAGAAGGCAAGTCTCTAGTTACAGAGTTAATCTGGACCAAAAATAAGATTTAGAAATCCTCATAAAAATAAATAAATGTAGCAATATAATTATAATAATAATAATAATTTTCTTTTTAAGGTTTTGAAAGAGGAAAGGATGATCTTGCTCAAAATAAAGAAGAGGCATCACATTCAATGTCAAAAAGCAAGGTAAGTTTTCTGTTGTCCCTAAAAGTATTTTTATGATATAATTATTCTGCATGTACAAGATGGCATCAGTAGTGTCTATGTCAGTAGCCATCTGATATTATAGAGATATGTATCAATTTACATGATTTGGTTTATGACATTTAAAAAAAATCATCCCATCCTAACCTATGGTGTTAAATATAAAAGAAATGAGATTCTACAGCAGCCAATACCAAGTGGGAACAAGTTACATTGAAATATGTAATATTTGTTATTTGGCGTGCATCAAAATAAGAACATTACTACCAGGTTTTCTGCATTTTGACCTTGAGTACATTTTTAGATCTTTTCTTAATTGGCTATATTTTGTCCATGGAATTGCATCTTCAATTTTTCATTTCTCTGCTGTTTTTGATTTTCCAAGACTTAACCTACAAGAAGTGCTTTTTGGCTATGGTGGTTTTATTTTTAATATGTTCTATTATCTTGGGGACAAGCTTTGATTGCTAATATCAATTTTTTTTATTTCAGATTAAAAATGCATTTTTTGATTCCATAAAAATCTGCCCTTGCATCCTAATAGAGATTTTTTTTCTTCATTCTTTTTGTAAACTTGTTGCCTTCATTTCAGAGAATGGTGCAGATTTTTGTAGCATATTTTGGTTATTATTTCAATTACAGAATTTTGGTTTATGTGCTGTTCCTCATTAGTATTCAGAGCATAATGAATGTAAATTGCTTTAAATACATTTATATATATTGGTTGTCCTTAAAGTGCTGATACTATACTTAACACTAAAAACACTTATGTAAAATAGTGTTGTTTAGTCAGGTGGGAGGTGATGTGGTATCAGAAAATAGTAGACTAGGATGATGAATGATTTTCTTGAAGTTGAAAAACTCAAAATATAAATTTTATTTTTCAAGCAGCTAGAGTCTGGGTTAATATTAGGAATAAAGTCTTTAAACTCTCAGATTATTTATTTATTTGATAGGCCTTAATCAAAGCTTACAAAATGGGGAAACAGGGTGGAAAACCTAGCAACCCCTTGTTGGATGGAAAGAAGAGATAGGATGGTGCACATACATGCCAGTACTCAAAGTCCCTATTCTGTCATAGCCTAGAAAGTCCTGCCAATTTCAGATCTAGAAACACATTAAAATTTGTGGTACTTATTTAAAATCTCTTTTTTGACAAGTGATATACTACTACCCCATTATTTTTTCATAAATACCCAATGATATTTCTATAAGATCTCTCATATCTGACTTCTATTTGTATCACATAGCATTCAACTATGACCTGAATTAGAGCCATTCCTAATTTAGTGCAGCACCATTCTAATTGTTCTCTCTATCACAAGACTCTCTAATCTGACTTCCACATAGCTACCTAAATAATTTTTCTCAGATAATTATTTAACCATGTTATTCAGTTAATTTAGTAACAGCCCCTCAGGAACTCAGTGGTTTCCTATTGGCTCTAATATAAAATATTAACTAATTCCTGTGTATGGCTTACAAAACCCTTTACAACATGGACTCAATTTATTTTTTCAATTTCATATTATATATTATTATTATTATTACATTCTACCATCCAATCTAGTTGACTCCTTGCTCATACTTAACTTTTTAAGATGCATTTCAAGTACTTTTTGGTGAATCATTGCCTAATTTTTTTGTAGTAACCTAGTTGCTTCTATTCCTTAAATAATTTGTATTTACCTGTCTTGTATTTATCTTCTTTACATATTTGTATGTATGTGTTTTCTCTCCTGATGGAATATGAGTTCCATAAGAGTACGGATCTAAATCTAAATCTTTACTTGATTGACTTTTTTTAATGAAAACTTGTAAAATCTAAGGTTAGTTTAATCAAATACAATAGGCATATCCACATCTATAGTAAAAAAAAAAGGGGGGGGGGTGGGGGGAAGGATTGTACATGCTTTTCTTTTTCAAATACAAAATGTAAAAGTATAATGAAATAATTTAAATAGTATATAATTAATAAAAGTATATAACATACAATATGTAATAATATAAATAATTGTTGTGTCCTGCTTTCTAGAGCTCCCAACTTGGGGTGCCAAAATGTACTATTGTTTTCCAGAGCCCCCACATCAGGGTGATTAAGATATACCTTCCTAGTGGAGAAGTGATGGGGCAGGACTCCTGAGGATGGTGGAAAAATGGTGTTCCTTTATCTCAAGGGCTTTTCCCTTATGTACATAACACTGTGCACATAAATAATTTGTTTTGTAGTTTGCCACCTGGAATCATTCTGTTGCAATTACAACACAGGTTGTCACTACCCCCTGACTTCTCAGGAAGGCCAGGAGCCCTTAGGAGCGATGGGGAGCCGAATCAGACATTGTTAGCAGTTTCCCTCTGGGCTGAAGGGTCTTATATCTCACCCAGAGTTTCCTCACTAATTTTGATCCCCTACAAATAATAATATAATATGAACAATACAAAATATGAAGTTATAATAAATTTAATATGTAACCTTCAAAGTTTTCCTACCTGTCTCTTTAACTACTTGTTTGTATAAATTTCTGCTATTGTCCCTTTGTCTAAATTGTCTAACATTCAAGTATGCCTTCCTTTGAAGGTAAGTGAATGATTTTTAAGCAATAAATAGTGTTGTCTCCTTTTAGATAATAACTTACAGATTTTTTGTTGATATCATCTAGCTATGTCAGTCAGTCAGCAAGCATTTATTAAGCACCAACTATGTAGCCATTCACTATGCCAAGCTCTGAGGATACAAAGGAAGGCACAATATAGCTATGTTGGACCAAACTTTTAGAAGGAACTTTTTAGAATTGCATTTCTCTTTTTAATAAAACGCATGGTGTATTTATAAAAAGTGAAAGGAGTTGAATGTTTGAGTAGGTTGTTTTTAAATACAATATGGTTCTTGTGGACAAGCTGAATTGGCACATTCCATAGTACCATAGTTGTTCCTCAGAAGAACATGTAAAAAGTAAAGTAATGTAAACATTTTGTTCAACTGTATCTCTGCCAATGTTAGTGTACTACTAATGAGTTTCAAGACTTGACAGTTGAACAACTTATCAGGGTTGCTTTTATTCCTTGAAAGGCTAAAATTTACATGACATTTCTCTTCAACTTCTTTTGGAAAGAAATATAGAAAATGTACAAAATTTGTTGTTTACCTTCCTAACTTATCAAATGAGACTACTTTGTTATATGCATAATTATTTTAAAAAACATTGTACACAAAAATAACTTTTTCTTTCATGGGTACTTCTGTATATCATTGCATTAAATGGACATAGTTTTAATACTGTGTTTAGAAATTATTTTAAAGTTCTGTATGATCATGAGTGCTAGATAGAAAGAGCTCAATCAGTCTTACTTTTCTGTTCATTTTTCTGTAATTACAGTCTGAATCCAAACTTTATAATGGCTCAGAGAAGGACATTTCATCTTCAAGCAAGCTCACCAAAAAGGAATCTCTTAAGGTGAGCCAATTTTTAGTATGATTTTGTTTTAACTGACTAATTCCTAAAAACGACTGAAAAAAACCTTTTTGAGTTTTCTGTTTGATCTTTGGGATACCCAATTTTAGGCATCTTAACAGGCAGTTGTTCATGTGAGACTGAAATTCAAGAGACAGAATTAGAACTGGATTTATAGTTCGGAGAGTCATCTACATAGAGAAAGTAGTTGGACCTCATGAGTGTTATTTACCAAGCAAGATAATTTAGAAGGAAAAAGAATCTAAAAAGTATAATATAGAGACTTAGGGGATATTTATGCTTAGTGGGTTTGCCTTACATGAAAATTTTTCAAGGGATAATGAGAAGTGGTCAGGTATAGAGAAGGAGAAGACACTATCACAAAAGGCCAGAAAGAAGAGCATATCTTGAAGGAGGTAATCAATAGCATTAAAAAACTACAATGAAGGAAGATCAGGTTTGAGAAAAGGCTATTAGATAGCTTTGACAATTAAGAGATTCTCAGTAATTTTCAAGAGGGTAGTTTTAGTTGTATGGTGAAATAGAAGCTAGATGGCAGAATGTTTGAAAGCAAATAATTCCTTTCTCTGGCAGGGGTAGACAACATTAACTGTTATCTGAAACTGGGAAGTACAAATGTGTGGAACAGGAGCAAACGTCGCTATATCCAGGCCCTTTCCTTGGAGTCAGAGTAAAAGAGATTCTGTATGGGCAGCTAGGTGGCTTAATGGATAGAGCACCAGCCTTGAAGCCAGGAAGACCTGAGTTCAAATGTGGCCTCAGACACTTAACATTTCCTAACTATATGATCCTGGGGAAGTCATTTGACCCTAATTGCCTCAGCAAAAAAAGAGAGAGAGAGGCAGAGACTTCCTTTGTGTGTGTGTGTGTGTGTGTGTGTGTGTGTGTGTGTGTGTGAGAGAGAGACAGAGAGACAGAGAGACAGAGATGAGAGCGTGATGGTAATCCTACTTCAGTTTATGATGCTTACAATATGAGTGAACTACATGGAGGAGAGAGAAGAACTATCCCAATTTGAGTAGTTTCAAAGGCACAGTTTATTCAATTATGCAGCCAACAGATATCAGTCTTACCCACATGGTAGGGGAATATAAGATGCAAGACAAGGTTCAAGCATGTCAGGTGATCTGGACATGCTTCAAAGGCCTTTGTTATCTCTCCCTCATATAACCACTTATCTCTTCCTCTCATTCCTCAAGTGTCTTCCTTCCTCCAATTGTTAAACAATTGGGGGGAAAAAAATGAAAACCCTCCTAACCATGCAAAGTCCAACAAAACAAATCCTTATCTTGGCCAAGTCCAAAAAGGCATGTTTCATTCTGCATTTTAAGCCTGTCACCATTTTGGCAGGAAATACTATCAAAATCCTTTTGATTAGCTGTACAAGACACCTGTTGAATACGTTTTTATCAACTTCCATTAGATATATTCTATCTATGTCTTAGAATTTGTCATCCTTACATTGTAGGCTATGGTCTAGAGATACAAATCCTGTTCTCAGATACCACTTTCATCCCTTCAAGGCCACATTGAGAAAAACACAACTTTGTTCTCCTATGATCTTTACCTTCAAAAATGGTGATAGTACTTTTTAATATTTTTCTGACAGCTATACCCAACTAAAGTGGGTACTTATCACCCATTTTCATAAGTGTTCTCTGTCATGAATGCCCTGAAAAGACATCAGCTGTCTGTCAAGTTGACAAATGGCTGCCTCAATTCTGAGGTCAAGGAATTACCAGCTACTATTAATTCTCTTTTTTTTCCTCTCACTCTTACCAGATTGTCTCTTATAGCTATCTAAATTGTTCTGCTTTTCTTTCAACCAGGAAGTAAAATCTGGACCAATATCTGGATTGGAAGATTATTTTTTATATTTTTTCCTCAGTTGCTCCCAATTTGTTAATTTTCTTCTCCACATTCAACATATGATACACATTTTGACTACTTACATAGTCCAAACTACAAGTCCTCTACATAATTTTCTTTTTCTCATTTTGTCTAAATCTTGCTCCATCTCCTAAAACTTTTTCCCACAAAAGTAAGAATTAAAAAAACCAACTTTGATACTATGATTGCAAATGTTAATAATTGAATACCCTCAATAGAAATTTCAAACTTGGGAGGTGATACTCTAATTATTTTTGACCAAAACTGCCTTGCATGAAAATTGAATGATCAGCATCACATTCCCTTCAGATTCTCATTAGAAAACGTCTAGTTTTCATTATAATATTCTTATTAATTATTAACTAGTGAGATTTAAATTCCACTCTTAGGAACATACATTCTTATAAGGGCATATAAGTTTTGAATGGATTCCATGAGGGATCTTTCATCTAAGAGAGATGGCCAAATATCAGTTCTTTTATTTTATTTTATTAAATTTTTATTTATTTGCTGAGGCAATTGGGGTTAAGTGACTTACCCAGGGGTCACACAGCTAAGAGGTGTTGTCTAAAACTAGACTTAAACTCAGGTCCTCCTGAATTCAGGGCTGGTGCTCTATCCATTGCTCCACCTAGCTGCCCCCAGTTCTTTAATATTATGTTAGCATTATTATTAAAATGCTTATCCAGAACTTTTTATAAAATCATCAGAGGGATCTTATAAAAGAAATATAGTGAGTCTCATTTTGGAAGTTGTAAGTTTCATACATTTATATGAAGTTTATATGAAGATATATAACATAGTTTATGATGTGAGCCTGGAGCAGAGGAGAGAGATTAGTGGTTAAATAAGTGGATTGCTGAGATCACTAATACAGAAAATATAGTGAAAGAAATTAAGAGGGCCCAGTATAAAATCTGAAGGATAGCTTTTAATCCTGAAAGGATGATTGATGAATGTATTCAGATAAGTAGAGAACAAGTAGGAGTGGCCAATGTCACAGAAGCCAAGGAAGCAGTTTCTACAGTGTGAAAAGCTATAGTGGTGAAGAGGAATAAGGACTGAAAAAAGTCAGTCATTGATTGGCTTCATTATAACCTTGGTGAGAGCTGTTTATCAAATGACAGGTGAGATGCCACATTGCAAAGCATTGGAAATTGAGTGGGAGGTGAAAAAATAAGGCAGACTGTATGCTGAGTCCTGATCCTTATTCTTATTGGCCCATCTTCTCCTTGAGTCCATTTCAAACCAATGCATCTATCTGCTAATACCTTGAACTATGAATCCTTTGAAATCCACAATCACATCTCTTGTTGACTAAAAAACTTTTCATTATCTAGTTTCTCAATCAGTATTTCTTGCTTTAGTACAACCTGGAATTCTCCCGAGTACAATGCATATTTTTCTCATACTTACTGTGGTAGATGATGGAAATCATTCTGTGGGACATGTACCATAAGGAGAGGCTGGAGTACTTCTTACTTCTAAGTGCCTTTCCTCTCCCTACATCTTTTAGTATTCTTTCTTTCAAAGTTTATGCATTTCATTTATGCCATTTTAAACTCATCTTCCATGCTGTTATTGACTAACCTCTAGATAATTTCCCAAATTTTCAGTGATTTAAACATCTAGTTTACAGTCTTTCTTTTTGCTGTCTGGCTTAGGACTACCTTTATATCCTTGCCTAATACTATTTCATTTTATATACTTTATACTACAGTCAAACTGAAATACTCCCCGTAGTTTTCATGCATAATAGTTCCCACTTTTTTTGAAAACAAAGTTTTGTTCTGTTATTGCTTTTAGAATGACATATCCTTCCCATATTCCTCCATAATCCTTATTTTCTCTTGCTGAATTCTCCTTCAACGTTGTTTGATGCTACCTTCTCTATATAATGTCTCTATTTTATTTTATTTTATTTTTCTAATTATATGTAAAGGCAGTTTTCAACATTTGCTTTTGTAAGATTTTGAGTTCCAAATATTTTTTCTCTTTCCTTTCTTCCTCCCCCCCTCCCAAAGTCAACAAGCAACCTGATATAGATTATACATATACATTCATTTTAAACATATTTCCTTATTAGTTGTGTTGCAAAAGAAAAATCAAAAGAAAAGGGAAAAACTATAAGAAAGGAAAATAATAAAAAATAAAATATTATGCTTTGGATATGCATTCAATTTTCATAGCTTTTTCTCAGAATGCAGATATGGCATTTTTCACCTCAAGTCTATTGGAATTGACTTGTAGAGGAAGGATTCTGGGAAGATAGCTGAGTAGGTTAGTAAATTTCACACTTTCCAGATTTACCCCACAAATACAACAAATTTATGTTCACAGACTGGCGAAAAATCAGGAAGGCTTGGGACAGAACAGGGATCCTTGGGTACAACCCTAGAAGATCTGAAGAAAGATTCTGGGTTAGGGATTAACCTGTGTGAAGTGCAAATAATTCCAGGCTAGCTCCACAGAAACAGCTATTGGGGAGCTCTGGGGTTAATTGATTTTGGCTGGAGCCTCTGCAGGAACCACAGAAAATTTCATTTTCTGGATTGTGTATAGAGTCCAAGTTTGAGTCCAGGAAGGCTGAGGGAATGCCAGGCCCAACTGTGCTGCAGAGATGAGGCCCTAGGTGAGAAAGAGCCCCAGTGCCCATAGTGGATGCAGAGGCAATGGGGCAGGGACACTGCTGGGTATGGACACTTGCAGGAGGGTGGAACTCTTGGTTTGGAGTTCCTAGTCATGGGGAGAGCTGAAGTGAATCTAGAGGTACCATCTTCACCCATTCATTAGAGGTACTTATACTAATACCTCTTATTTAAAAAAAAAAATGAACTAGCTAAGAAGAAAGAACAAAACCATATGAACTGTGGGAAGAAGGAAAACCAGGGTTCATCTTCAGAGGAGGACACTGAAGTAAAGAAAGCTTCTATCTCAGAGTAATGTGAAATGGCTCCTTGCCCAGAGAGAATTTATAGAACTCAAAAAAGAATTCAAAAATCAAATGAGAGACATTGAGGAAAAACTTAAAAAAAAAAAAAAAGAAAGAAAGAAAAACAAGATTATGAAAAAAAGTTAACCAAATAGAAAAGGAGATAAGAGTCTCAGAGATGAAAGTAATTCTTTGAAAATTAGAATTGGGCAAGGGGAAGCCAGTGAATCTATGAGATTCCAAGAAATAACAAAATAGATAATAAAAAAATGGAAAAAATATAACAGAATGTTATAAAAATATATATATGTTATAAAAATATAATATCTTATAAGAAAAAAATGACAGATCTAGAGAACATGTCAAGAAGAGAAAATATAAGAATAATTGAAAGTTGTGACAAAAAATAAAAAAAGAACCTTGACACAATAATGCAAGGAATAATCCAATAAAATTGTCCTGAAATGTTAGAACATGAGGGGAAAGTAGAAATAGAAAAAATCACTTATTACCACCTCAAAGAGATCCTTTGTGGAAAACACATAGGAATATTATTACCAAATTTCAAAATCCCTAGATCAAAGAGTAATATTTTCAAGAAACAAGAAAAAAAGTTTTAATATTCTGGAGTTCCAATTTGTACCAGACCAATCATCAACCATAAAAGACCTATGGTTTTATAGGTCCTGTAACCATTATATCTACTACAACCAAAAGAACTAGGCCTGTGGCCAAAAATATCACATCCAGCAAAATTATCTATAATATTGAATGAGAAAAAAATGGACATTCAGCAAATTTGCAAATTTTCAAGACTTTCAACCAATCCCAAACTTAATAGAAAATTTAACATATGAGAACCAATATCAGAGATCAATTTCAAGGAACTCAATGTGGACAAATCTTTTTTTTTTCCATGGGAAATGTATATCATATGTTTAAGATTGACATCAACAATAGGGTAACTCAAAAGAAAGATTGGGAACAGAGTAAGGTAAAAATAGTAATTATGTTATACAAATGAGGGGCAGAATAAGACTCTAATCTATTATTCACAGGCATTAGAGGGAAAAGGAAGGCTTGTAGTTATGAAAATCCACTCATTTTGGGAATGGGTTAAATAGGAAACTACACACACATACACACACACACACACACACACACACACCATGAAAGGTATAGCAGCCTCCAAAATGTATAAAGACATAAGGGGGGAGGGAATGAGTGAATGGGGAAGCAAAGGGTGAGGGAAGAAGACAAAAGAGGGATCCTTGGGTATAGGAAAGCTATTTTAATAATAGCAAGGCAAATTAAGGAGCAGAATTAAAGCAAAGAGTCAGCAGAGAGGAAAGATATGTGTATGAATGTGTGTGTATGTATATATCTGCATGCGTATACACACATATATCTTTTCTTAATTATTGCTTGGGGGTGTTGGGAAGGATGACAGAGGAGAAAATAAAGTGCACAGCAGAGAACAAAAGAACAATTTACAAGGAAGTAAAGAAAAGATGAACATATGAATATAATTTCTTTTACATTAGTAGAATATATACTTTCTTGAACTGGTAATTTCTGGTTATATTTTGAATCATCTCATATGTTCTGCTGGACACATGACAATGTTCTCTTTTGTTTTGTTTTATTTTGTTTTGTATTTCTTTGCTGTTTTTCTTTTTTCTTACTCTGTTTTTGTAAATAAAATAAATTTTAAAAATGTCAGGGGGGGAAAAAGGAATTGATCTTGCTGTTACTGTGTACAGTGTTCTGGTTCTGATCAGTACATGTAAATCTTTCCAGACTTTTCTGAAATCAGCCTGTTCATCATTTCTTTTAGAACAGTTGATATTTTAGGGTTAACAGTAATTGATAACAGTATTAACTGTTATTTTAGGGTAACTGATAATAGATAACAATGAATAACAGTATTATCCATTCTATTCAAATAACATAATTAATTCAGCCAGTCTTTAGCTGAAGGGGATCCACTTGATTTCCAATTCCTTGCTACTCCAAAAAGATTACAAACATTTTTGCACAGGTGGGTCCTTTACCCTTTTTAATGTTAATTTTTTTTTTTAAATTTTGGGTTGGGGTACAATAAACAAGCACTTATTTTTCTTTCCCACTTATTACTCTTACTGGAAGAGAAAAGGGGGGGGGAAGACAACCCTTGTAACAAATATGTATAGTCAAGTAAAACAAATTACCTTATTGATCATATCAAAAACATGAAAAGAATGTCTCATTTTGTATGTTTAGTCCATGAGGACTCCTCTCTATGAGGAAATAGATAGATAGCATTCTTTCCCATTAGGCCTTCCCATTAGGAAGTATGATTGATCATTGTTATTAATACTTCCATTAATGCTTATTCTTTTTTACAGTGTTATTGTCGCTATATGAACTGTTAACTCATTCTGTTCACTCCCCTTTGGATTAGTTCACACACATTTTTGAAGGTGTTTTCACTCCTTACGCATAGAAACATTCACCATGAAATAGTCTGCTCCTGAAATATCCCCTTTATATGGATATTATGGACATCTCATTTTTTCTGCTAGGTTTCAGGTTCCACTTTCTATCCACTGCATTATCTTACAGCCCCTCCTAGATTATAAAAGTAGAAATCCTGTCTTCTTGCTGTTCAGTCTTTTCTAATAGACAGAACTACACATGCACAAGACACGTAAACTTTTAAAAATTGGGATTAAAATGAATATAGAGGATGCATTGAAATGGAGAGTAACATGACAAAGAGACCCCCCAGAGGATACTTGTAACAGAGAAGGCAGAAGGTAATGGAAGAGGCCTCCAGGAGGAGAGCTGTGAAGTAGAATCAACAAGACTGAGCAACAGATTGGGTATGAGTGAGAATGAAAGTGGGTATGAGTGAAAATGAAAGCTGAAGATAACATCTAAATTACCTGGGTTTGTTGGTAATGATGTTAATACTTAGGAGATTAGGAAAAAGAGAATGTTGTGGAAATTTGGTTCAAAGGGGTTGGGAAAAAATTTTGGCGTTAAGAAAGGAACTAGAATGCCCATACATATATATATGCAGGGCTTTTTGTACTTGTAAAGTAAATGTCCAGCAATTGGGAAATGGTTAAATAAATTGTGTTACATGGATGTGATAATATATCCCTGTGCTATAAGAAACAATATGATACAGAGAAAAATGGGAAAAAAAAAACATTTACTGATACAAGCAGATCAGTAAAACAGTATAGCTATTGATACTAAGATAAAGAAATATTGAAAGAACAACAATTGAAACTGAGTGTTATAAAAATTATAAATACATTGACCCTACATTGACCCCAAGCTATGAGGAAGTACTTCCTATCTTCTTTGCAGAGGTAGAGTTGTATAAAATATATAATACTGCCTGCAATGTCATATTTTCTTTGATTTTTTTTTTCTGAGGCAGTTAGGGTTAACTATCATGCCCAGGGTCACACAGCTAAGAAGTGTTAACTATCTGAGGCCAGATGTGAACTCAGGTCCTCCTGACTTCAGGGCTGGTATTCTATCTACTGCTCTACCCAACTGCCCCTCTGATTTTTTTTTTTTTTAAGTTTTGTTGAATTATTTGTTTGGGTTTTTTGTTGTTGTTGTTGTAAACATTGGGTTCACAGAGCAAGAAGGGATGAGGGAAAATTGTAGTGGAAAATGCTGGTAATATAAAAACAAAAGATAAAAGTAAAATTTCACATTTTAGATGAAGTTTTTCCTTTGATTTTGTTTTACATGCCTTTAAAAAAAGGAAGTTTAAAGTGCAGTTTTCCTTGGAAAATCAAATCAAGACAACAATCATATCAATTAATTTTTTAATATACACTACCTTTTTTAGTTAAGAAAAAGGTTTTTTTTTTGTTTTTTAGAGATAATAATGTAAGTAATTTTTGCCTTTATAACAAGCATTACCATTTTAAAATTTAACATTTTTTTGCTGTTGCTTAAAGGTATTTGGTATGATCCAGTTTAATACTTGGGATGTCCCAAAAGTCTTGGTACAGTTTTAAGTATAAGTAACTTAAAATGTAGAAGTAGACTTAAGTTTTGCTATAGAAAAATTTACTGCAATGGGGAGAAATAGAGAACAATCAAGGCATTTATAATAGTTTAGGCATGAGGTGATGAAGAGAAGCTTCTAAGAGAGATAGAATGCTATGAGATAGAATCAACAAGACCTGGTAATGAATTGGGTGAAAGAGAGTGAGAAATTGAGTATGGCACATAAATTATAAATTTGGGTAAAGTGGGGGAAGATTATGGAAAGAAAAATTTTTTACTAAGCTATCAAAGTGCATTTCTGATCTTAAAGTCATGTCTGACCTTGTCAACCCTCTATTCAAGTAACTTCTGAGCTTCTGAAAACAGAGCACTAGTTTTACCTTCCTTTGAAAGCACATAGATGCTTAATAAATGTTTGCTGGCCCCAACGCCTTAAACATTTAAGGTAAATTTGCAGAATTAAATTCCGTATAACAGAATAGAAAAGAAGTCTGACCAGGTAATAGAAACAATTTTCCTTTTTATTTTTTACAAATCTATTGTCCTTTCCATTAACTAAACAGTTAGCTCAGTACTGTAACAAATCAAGCTCATAAATGAGAGTAGCCTGAGTTTTAAAAGAAACCTGTGCATGCAGAATTTTCAAATAATATTTTATTATCATACCTCTTTAGCTTTACAAATGTCATTTCATCCAGGTTTGCTGTTAGGAAATTTTTCTATGTTGCTAAGTTTATTGTGGCTAAAAGATTAAATAGGAATTGTGAATACATCCAACCATTCTGGAGAGCAGTTTGGAACTATGCTCAAAAAGCTATCAAACGTACATATCCTTTGATCCAGCAGTGTTACTACTGGGCTTATATCCCCAAGAGATCTTAAAGAAGGGAAAGGGACTTTTATGTGAAAAGAATGTTTGTGGCAGCCCTCTTTGTTTGCCAGAAAGTGGAAACTGAGTAGATGCCCATCAATGGAAAATGGCTGAATAAATCGTGGCATATGAATATTATGGAATATTATTATTCAGTAAGAAATGACCAACAGGATGATTTCAGAAGGGCCTGGAGAGACTTACACGAACTGATGCTGAGCGAAATGAGCAGGACCAGGAGATTATTATTATTATTCAACAACAATACTATATGATGATCAATTCTGATGGACCTGGCCATCTTCAGCAATGAGATGAACCAAATCAGTTCCAATGAAGCAGTAATGAATTGAACTAGCTACACCCAGCGAAAGAACTCTGGGAGATGACCAAGAACCATTACATAGAATTCCTAATCCCTATATTTTTGCCCGACTGCATTTTTTATTTCCTTCATGGGTTAATTGTACAATATTTCAGAATCCGATTCTTTTTGTACAGCAGAATAACGATTTGGACATGTATATTTATTTTGTATTTAATTTATACTTTAACATATTTAACATGTATTGGTCATCCTACCATCTAGAGGAGGGGGTGGGGGGCAGGAGGGGAAAAATTGGACCAAAAGGTTTGGCAATTGTCAGTGCTGTAAAATTACCCATGCATATAACATGTAAATAAAAAGCTATTAAAAATAAAATAAAAGAAAGATTAAATAGGAATATAATTTCAAGATTATGTTAATATTTCTTTCACAGATTACCTAATAAGTGACTTATTTTGAAGGTAAAACCTTGGTGATTTCTTAAATGAATAAAATGAATAAATATAATCAAGCCAAGGTTCGTATTTTGTTCTGACTTTCAGACTTAATAGGCAACCTTGACCTTTCCTAGGAAAGAACACTAAACTAGACTTGGAACATAGGTTTTTAGTCTTACTCCTGCTTTTTCCTAGTCATATAGTTCTAAGTGACTTAACCTTTTTGGGAGTCAGTTAACTTGATTGTAAAGTAAAGGTGACTAATCAGATCATCTGTAAGATCTCTTCTAGTTCTAAAAGTTCTTTGAGTCTGAGATTCAAGAATTCTAGATGTTTTTAAAGTTTTCATCCCACAGTCTACATATGTGTGACTTTCTTTTCAGCGTTTTGCCCACTTTCATGAAATTATCATATCTTTATTTTATATTCTTTCTTTAAAACCAGGTACAAAAGAAAAATTACCGAGAAGAAAAGAAGAGAGCCACAAAAGAATTACTAAGTACAATCACAGATCCTTCAGTTATTGTTATGGCTGATTGGCTTAAGGTCAGATTTTGTGTTGAACTTAGAATTTTAAGTTGTTTGATATTTATTTTCTGGAATCAAAAAAAAAAATCCATTAAAACAGCATAGAAATAAACTCTTGGATTTAAATATACACAGTAATTAGTTAAAAAGTGGTTTGGGTTAATGTGAGATTTGTGAATTTGTGAACAGTACTTTTATAATAACATGGCTAGATTTTACGTTTGTTTTGGTAAAAAAAAAATTAACAAATATAATAACTAAATTTATAATGCCCTCTTTGGTTTGAAAATACTTTGCAAATATTAGCTCACATGTTCTTTAAAATAAATTTGGGAGATAGATACTATAATATTCTCACTTTCTAGATGAAGAAACTTAGTCTGAAGAAATTAAGCGACTTGCCCATGGTCACAATATCTGAGTGACATCAATTGAATGAAAGTGTCAGAATCTTGGGATCATACAGCTTAAAGGAACATGAAAAGTCATTTAATTTGATTAATATCTGGAAGAGAAACCTCTATAATAAATCTGGCAAATGGTCATACATTGCTTGAATATGTCCAGGGATATATTCTCCATACTCCATAACTTCACAAGGCTGGAAGGACATTCCACTTTTAGACAGCTCAAAATTGTTAGTAAAATGTTTCCATTTATTTCTCCAGACTCCAGAAAACCTCATCTCATCTATTTTCTACTCTCTAATTCTCTTAGGAAATCTTCTCTTGCATGTATATACAGTCTGTCTGAAATACATACTTCTCTTTCTTTGGCTCAGGTGCCTCCTATTTCAGTATAGATCTTTATATTGACCTCATTGTAGCAGAAAATAGGAGTAAGCCATAGATTAACAGGGATGGTGTTTTTTTATATGGATAGAGATACTTGAGAATTGAACTTCATTACATGCAGTCCTTGAGCCATGGAAAAGTAGTGTTTCTATGCAATTAAACATTGATTGGAAAACATTTAATGTGTCTTAGTAATCCTTTTTCTAAAGTACTGAGCCCTTGAACATGTACATCTGATGAAAATAGAGAAAGATTTGAGTTTAATTTATAATTTTAAAATTTAACTTGGGTGTAACCCTTAGGTATAAAAACCTCATTGCTGAGGAATAGAATATCTAGTATCTCAATATTGCTCAAGTTGTTTAATTTCAAGAATTAAATTTAAAAGCATTATTTCTTTGATTTAAACATGAATATTCTGTCATATAACTTGCATCCAGCACATTTCATAAAATAAGAAATTTGTTTTTTTATATTTTACATTTGATTTTCTGCAGATTCGTGGTACACTTAAAAGCTGGACCAAACTTTGGTGTGTCTTGAAACCTGGAGTGTTGCTGATTTATAAAACCCAAAAAAATGGTCAGTGGGTTGGAACAGTGCTTCTGAATGCCTGTGAACTTATTGAGCGACCATCCAAAAAGGATGGCTTCTGTTTCAAACTTTTTCATCCTTTGGAACAGTCCATTTGGGCAGTTAAGGTAAGAATGAAGCTGGTACTTACATCAAAGATAGGAATTAAAATTCTAAGACTAGTGTTGAGCAGAAATCAATATGTAAAAATTCACTTAATGATTATTTTTATTGTCATTATTTGCAAATTCCTATTTTTCTATTTTTACATTGTATATTTCTCATTGGAAATATTCATAGCTTCTTTAGTTTTCCTTAGAATCTAAATTGAAATTCATCCAGAAATTTTCATTTACTCCTATTCATATTGCTTCTCTATCTTTCCTTTACATTTATAGATTCAGTTTATACTATAAGAAACAAAATATCTTACTAAGAACTACAATGACTCATTGATGAATGCAGGAAAATTTTTATTTTACATTCTTTTTTTTTTTTAATCTAATTTATTATTTTACCCAGTTGCATTCGGAATATTTTTTTGCTATTTGTTTTTAAGATCTTTGAGTTCCAGGTTCTTTCCCTTGTCTTCACCCACAATTAAGAAACCACATTTGAAGTTAGGTAAAACATCTTCATAAAAGTCAAGTTCTGAAAGAAATTTTCTACCCTAATGAAAATAATCCTCAAGAAAAATTAAGTTAAAAATAAACAGAGAAATAGAGTAACAAAGAATTCTTCAGTCTGTATTGAAACACAATTGGTTCCTTCTCTGGGTGTCAATAGTATTTTTCTTTATAAGTCCTTCAGTAGTATTACTGAGAGTAACAAAGTTGTTTACAGCTGGTCATCCCAGAACATTGCTATTAATTTATATACAGTATATTCCACTTTATTCATGGAGGACTTTCCATGTTTGTTTTTTCCCTGACAGCATCCTGCTCATCATTTCTCAAAGAACAATAATGTTCCATCAGAGAAACTTGCTTCAAAATTATTTTTACAGTTACTATTGCTAATTGTATTTGTTCCTATTTATTTTCTTTCTTTTGCCCTGTCCCCAACAGTTGTTGTTCAAACAGTAAACACATACTGTGTTCAGAACAATATGACTTAATACTGGAGATATGTTAACAAAAGAATTATTTTCTATCCTTAAGGAATTTACTTTTTACTAGAAGGTATACTATTAACATCGATAATTGATATTTGAGAGTGCTAACAATTCATTATTGTTATAATATTAAGTAGTAGTAGTGAAAGTTCATATATTTTAGGCTTTGACAGCAGCTCTCAAATTACTTGTATATTTTAAAATGGAAAACTTTCCTTTTTTGCTCATTTTCCTAGTCTTTTATTACTCTGCTTTTTAACTCTTTGTTAAAGTAAGACTTTATATCCAGGATGGAAGGTGCATTGTCCTAAGCTTTGAGGGTTTTGTGCAGCTGTTTTTAGAACTCTTTCTAGGATTCTGACCGTAAACACTTTTTTCTGCCCTGGAGCTGTTAGGTCTATCTCTGCCCTATGTACCTATAAGATCTAGTGTGCTAGTTGGGGTTGGGGCTGGGACTGGGGCTGCCCTGCCCTGGTACTGCACACCAGACCCTCTCCACTGACCATCTCAAAATGCTGATCTAAGAAACTGTTTTTCAAATACTAATTTGAAATGATCCTCTTGTTTATTTTTTTCTTTTTTTCTCCTGACTTTAAAGTGTTCCTATCCTAAGAAACTTGACAAAAGAAGGTATAACTAACTCATTTGTAGTAGTGAAAGAAGAGAGCTATAAAGAGAAAAGACTTTCAGTGTCTAAAATGACTATTATAGGGATATCATAAACTTGTAAGCAGTTTTTGATAGGCACATTTTCAGAATCATCATTTGTGATGTAGCTGTATGCTGAGCTTGTTGAGAGTAGAATATGTTAATGCTAGCACGGTAGTTCTTAAATCTAGACAATTCAAATGGGATTGTTTCTTTATTTTTTCTTTCTTTTTTTAAAAAAATATTTGTTTATTTGGTATTTTTTCTTTTCATTTAAAATGGGTTTTTTTGTACATTTGTTTTTAGATTTTTGAGTCCTAGGTTCTCTCCCTTCTCTCCACCCACAAGTAAGAAATCACATTTAAAGTTATGTAGAACATTTCCATTAAAGTCAAGTTATAAAGGAAAAGATGAATCTCCCACCCTGATGAAAATAAAAACCCCCAAGAAAAACTAAGCTAAAAAGAGAGAGAGAAATAGAGAATTCTTTGATCTGTATTCAGATTTCATCATTTCCTTCTCTGGCTATGGATAGTCCTTCATAAATCCTTCAGAGTAGTTGTGGGTGATTGTACTACTGAGAATAACAAAGTCATTTATAGCTAGTCATCCCAGAGCATTATTATTACTTTGTATACAGTATATGTATTTTTTTAGTTTTGCTTATTTGCTTTTCTTAGGTTTCAATTTTGTAATTTGTTTCATTTCTCCAATTTAAATTTTATAAATCTGTGGAAGCTAAATCCCCATGCACTTCTCATAATCCCTTCCCCTTTTTTAAATCCATAATTTCATTTCCACATTCTTTTCTAATCCCTCAAATTTGGCTAATACTTTTTACATCCGTTTTCATAAAAGTCTGTTATATTCTTGCAAGAGTTTTCCTTACACAGGATAGTCTCAGCAACTTTGGTTAAGAAGGTCAGGATAATGATTGCTATTCCTTGCCATTTTCTAAACCATGCCTTTAGTTAGTCAATGCCTGAATTCTCTGCTAATTCTTCTGTGAGGGGTATATATTAATGACTGAAGGTACAATAATTGTCTCTGACCATAATACATGTTCCTCTTATTTCTGCGCTCAAAAAAGCTAGTTTATTTTACCATGCGATGCTAATGGCACTTAATTGTTCTGCTATTCCCTTCACTGCCTCTCTGGTGTAATTTATCCAATAATAGTTATCTACCAGAATAGGGATGACTACTCTATGACTTAACTTTTTCTTGATTTAGTCTAACATTCTTCTTATCCCCCACCCCCATTATGTGAAATTTAAAGGGACAATTCATATCTCAAGTCTGGTCCTTTATCTCAGGAACAGATCATTTTGTAATGCTAAAAGATTAGATAAGACATTGCATCAAAAATTCTACTTGCTTAATAAAACTTCTTAAGAAAAGTTTGTTAGATATTTTTTCTGTAAAATCTATGAAAATGGTTATTTCAATACCTATTACTTCTGCCATAGTCAAATAATTTAACATTTAACTGATTTGTAAGTCTTTTTTTTTTTAAGATCTTAAACCTCCAAAATTTTTGGACAAGATCTATGATTACATGGATATAAGAAACTTTGTATCTTCTAATACCAACTTGTATGTGCTCTTTAATTTATGGTGTTAGTAAGTCATCTGGAGCACTGAGCATATAAATGACTTGCACAGTATTATATGGCTAATGTGTTTCAGAAATAGGACTTAAATCCATATTTTCCTAGTTAACTTTCAGGGCTGAGTGTTTTTCTGCTTTGCCACATTACCTCTTTGTCACCAAAATACCTTTATGAAATGTATTGCCATTTGGACTAATGGTGCCATCAGTAATAGTCTTCTGAACTACCTTACTATATTAGCATTATGAAGACAGTGATTTGGATATAAAGACAGAAGTAACCCATACTTTTATTCAGACCTATTTGAAATCTTCAGGTTTTTTTGTGGAGTTAGTTGATGGAATATTGGTTGTTTTAGTGGCAGGGGGTTTCCCCCTTTTATCTTTCTTGTTTTAATTCATCAGTTGTTATTTCCTCAACTTAAATATGCTTCAAAAGTCCCCCTACTGCTTGAATGAAATCCTTTAGATTTTTATTTTTTTATTTATGTCTAAATATATTTTGATCCCTTTTAGCAAAAATTACACCTGTTTTATTGAATCCCTGCTGTGCATTAGATTTCTTAGATTTCTTTCCCAGATAAAGGAACTTGCCTATTCAGTAATTCCTTTTGCCTCTGTTCAATTCAGAATCTAATGACAATTTGAATTGTTTGAACTGGTAGGATTAAGCATTAAAAAAAATCTTTTGACTATTAATACTTTGTATTATGAAGAAGCAGCACAGAAGATTGGAAAAAAGCCTGGCTCTGGAGTTGGAAGATGAGGGTTTAAATCTCTTGTCTGATGCTTATTTACTACAAATGTGACATCATACAGATCTCTGGATTCAGAGATCTAGAGATCTCATTCTCTTTATCTAAGAAGGTTGAATCAGAGACTTCTCAGAATACATCCTGCCTGAAAATTATGATCCTATGTGTTAAATTACTTGGTCCTGTGTTATGCTGTTTCTTTTTTTTCCCTTTTTCTTTTGCTGAGACAATTGGGGTTAAGTGATTTGCCCAAGGTCACACAGCTAAGAAATGTTTAATGTTTGAGGCCACATTTGAACTCGGGTTCCTTGTCACTTCAGAGCTGGTGCTCTATTCACTACACCAACTAGCTGCCCCCTTATGCTGCTTCTTAATAAATAAAAGTGCTTCGACAAAGAGATCTAACTCAGTTTCAATTGATCGATGATGGACAGAAGCAGTTACACCCAAAGAAAGAACACTGGGAAATGAATGTAAACTTTTTATTTTTGTTTTTCTTCCTGGGTTATTTTTACCTTCTGAATCCAATTCTTCCTGTGCAACAAGAGAACTGTTCGGTTCTGCACACATATATTGTATCTAGGATATACTGTGACATATTTAACATGTATAGGACTGCTTGTCATCTAAGAGAGGGGGTGAAGGGAGGGAGGGGAAAAAGTTAGAACAGAAGTAAGTGCAAAGAATAATATTCTAAAAATTACCCAAGCATGGGTTCTGTCAATAAAAAGTTATAAAAAATAAATAAATGAATGAATGAATGAATAAATAAATAAATAAAAATGCTTCTTTCCCTTTCCTAAAACAACAAATTATGGACTCTGTTACATGTTTTTAAAAACAAAATTTTCAGTTATCAAATGAGAGAATCTTTGTACCTTCCTCGACCCTATTTAAGATTAATTTACCTATTGTTACTCATAATTTGTTACCACATTTCTATCTTTTCTCTCAGACCATTAGCACAATTGAAGTACACTTGAAGACCTCTAGAAATTGTACAGTGTTATTATTGTGGAATAGTGTAGAACTAGAATTTTGAGTTAAATTAACATTTTACTAGATAAAATGAACTTGGGAAGAATAAGTTGGGTTTATTTTAGTTATAACAAGAGATGAAATTATCAGGGTTTAGAAACAAGTCAGTTGTTATAAGAGATTTTTTAATAAAAAAATTATCTCACAATACCTGTTTGATTTAGAAAGCTAAAATTCTAATTAAAAAGATCATTTTCTAGTTAATCAGGTGTTTTTATATAATCATATTGCAATTGTTAGAAGTTTTTTCATCGATCATAAAATCCCAAATTAGCATCCTTTACTTTTTACTTACTTTTGTGGAGTTAGTTGGTGGAATATAAGTAGTGGCATCTTCTTATACTCTACTTACTCTGTTTAAATTTAAGGGCCCAAAAGGTGAAGCAGTTGGATCTATAACTCAGCCATTACCTAGCAGTTATTTGATCATCCGAGCTACTTCAGAATCAGATGGTAAATTTTTTATTTATTTTTAAGCCTTTTTAGTAAGATGTTTTTATAGAATTTGAAAAAATGCAAATCATAAGCCTTGTAAGCAGTACGGCAAGTACATTGTTAAACTGAAAGATCTGCATTTTTAGCTTACTGGTTTCAGGTCACTTAATAGAAAAACAAGAAACAATTTAATAGGGTTGTGAACTAGCAACCAAGAATGTTTTTATTTTAAATATTTTTTTTGCAAAGCTGAATTTCAGAAGGTTTAAAAAAAAACCATAAAACTAATTTAAAATGTGGAAGTTAGACTTGAGAAAACTAAATTTTTAGTTTTTTAATGATAGAACCTTCCCCCCACTCCCCCACTCCTGCACCCCCCTGGAGGCAATTGGGGTTAAGTGACTTGCCCAGGATCATACAACGTGGAAGTGTCTGAGATCAGATTTGAACTCAAGTCCTCCTGACTTCAGGGCTGGTACTCTATCCACTGCCCCACCTAGGTGCCCCAATGATATAATTTTAAAACAATATTTGTTTCAATAAGCTAGCCTTAAATTGTGCTAGAATAAAAAAAGTATTTCTCCCTCTCCCCCCACATAAAAAACAAGGGGTATTTATTTTTAATTTGATACAGGAATATTATGGTAGTCAAGTAAGATACATAACATGAATCATGGCAGTCAAAAGAATTAATTTCTTCCTGTGGTATAACCACTTTAAAGAGTAGGTATGTTTGAATCATTTGATAGTTTTTCACAGTATTAGGGCTAAAAAAGTAATATTAAGTAAATATCTTAAAGTTAGATAGTTTTATATAGAAAAGATTATATATTTTACAATTTACAATGCTGTTTTATATGTTATTTTCCCTTAATATGTAGCCATATTACCAGTGTATTACATGAGGAGCTGGATAAAGTTAGCATTAATGTCCTTTCCATTTCAAAATCTCATATTCCCTATTTTACAGCTACTCAAGGAAACTGAGGACTAGTGAGGTCATATACTTTCTCCAAGTTTAGATAGTTGGCGAGTTGAAGAGCCAGTTAAAACTCAGATTTTCTAATCTTAACCCAAGTTCTTTCTACTATATAATGTTGCTTCAAAGTAAAGCTAATTTGTCTCCATGTCTCCAGAGGAAACATAACGCGAACCTTTGATGTATGTCATATATTAAAATTTCTCTATGGAAATGTGTAAAAATCAGATATATAACTTTGGTATACTTTATAACTTAAAATAAGTAACCTATTTAGGAAAAAGGATCAATGTGATTTAATTGGTACAGGGAACTCCTAGGGAAAAGTTGGTAGAGGAGTTTTCTCACTTAGGTGTTCTCTGTACCAATCAAATTACTGGTTGGTCCTAGGTGAGAAAACTCTTCTACCAATACAAGTTGGCAGATATGTTTCAATTTATAATTTTGGGAACATTTTTAGAGAACTGAGAGAGGTGAGTGACTTATTTGTCAGGCCACATTGTGTTTTCTCTGATTGCAAGGACAACTTTCTATTTATTACACCACAATGGCTCTCAATTGGGGGTATAAAGTTTATGAATCAGTGCTTGAATGAACTATGACAAAAGTAATATAAACTATATCACGGTTTTAAGGGGAAAAAATTGTATTTTGTTAACTTTTGAATTAACTTTTGTTAATTTTTAAGATTTTGACAGTGTCATTTTCTCAGTGAAAATAGTATATTTTCTTGGTTAATAGTTAAATTGAAATGGATATTAATATTAGAGATTGTTTAATTACACTAAATAGTATATGTATTCTTTTAGGTAGGTGCTGGATGGATGCTTTGGAATTGGCTTTGAAATGTTCCAGTCTTCTTAAACGCACAATGATCAGGGAAGGTAAAGAACATGACCTGACCATGTCATCAGAAAATACACATGTGACTTTGTATGGCTTACTACGTGCTAACAATCTTCATAGTGGTGACAATTTCCAGTAAGTAGACACTGTCACTGGGCTTGGCCATAGTTTGAAAAGTAGTTTTGTTCTCTGAATTCTCTAAAGAGACTCATAATTTTACTAATGATCCAAAATATGACCTAAAACTTGTTTAATTGTTAGTGGAAGGTGAAATTTCTTGTCAGCTAGCTAGGCACTGATTTGGTGGGCTTATTATTTTATCTAGATCTTTATTGATAACATGTAAACCACACAATATAACTTCCTGCAAGGTCCCAGCAGTTGTCCTGATACTGTCTAATTCCCCTTTTTAGCAATAAGTTTTCTCTTGAAAGATAAGAATATTGTACTGTGAGGCTTGGATCTCTTTCTCTTGCCTTATTTAATATAGGGTTTTTCTTTTCCTTTTTTTTTTTTTTTTTATTTCATTAATGAAACTCCTTTATCTCTGTAATCTCACGATCCAGAATTATGTTAGAGAGGCAAATGTGACCTGAAAACACGAGCTTTGAATCCTGATTTTGCTATTTTAACTAGCTATATGACCTTGGACAAGTTATTGGAGTTTCATGGACCCTAAGTCTTCATTTCTAAAATGGATTTGGATGATCATATGATAATATTTGCACCATATTGTTGTAAGGAAGAGGCAAATATTTGTATGCCCTCTTCTGTTCAGCTTCTTTGTAGCATGGAAGTGATTTTGAACTCTTAAAGACTATGCCAAGAGAGAGTAGTTCTGTAAGGTCTGTTCAAACTAGAACCACTTTGAAAATGTCTAGTTTGTCTCTTTCTAAGAATGTATCTATCTCTGTTGTCCAAAGATCATCAGCCTAAATAATAAGTTCTGAGACTCATCACCAGGTTGGTTTTGCTCAGCATCAGTTCATACAAATCTTTCCAGGTCTTCCTAAAATCAGCTTGTTCATCATTTTTTTAAAGAATAATAATATTTATTTACTTTCATATATCATAACTTATTCAACCATTCCCCAGTTGATGGGCATTTACTCATTTTGTAATTCTTTGCCCCCACAAAAAAAGCTGTTCCAAACATGCACATGTGGGTCATTTTCCATTTTTCATGATTTCTTTGGGTCTGTAGCTGAATTATAGGGTATTTACAGTTTTATAACCTTTTTAACATAGTTCCAAATTGCGCTCCAGAATGGTAGGATCATTTCACAACTCCACCAACAATGTATTAATGTCCCAGTTTTCCCATATCCCCTCCAATATTCATCATTATCTTTTCCTGTCATCTTAGTCAATCTGAAGTTGTTTCAATATTCATTTCTCTAATCAATAATGATTTAGAATTTTTTTCATATGACTATAGATGGCTTTAATTGGTCATTTATCAATTGAAGAATGGCATATTTTTATAAATTTGACTGTTCTGTATATATTTTAGAATTTTCCCCAGCTTTCTGCTTTCCTTCCGATCTTGGCCGTGTTGGTTTGTTTGTGCAAAACCATTTTAATTTAATATAAATAAAGTTCTCCATTTTGCATTTCATAATTTTCTCTAATTATTCTTTGGCCATAAACTCCTCCCTTCTCTAAAGATCTAATAGGTAAATTATCCCTTGTTCTCAGTAGATGTTATTATTATCATCTCCATTTTATAGTTCTGGAAACTGGAGGCAAATACAGTCATAAACTGTATGTCAAATTTAAGTGTTTGGGGTTAGATTTGAACTCTGGTTTTTCTGATTCTAGGCCCAGGCCTCTGTGAACTTGTGTCATCTTAAGGGAAAGAAATCCTAATCTACCAAATATGTTTTTAAATTATTGAATATTAAAAACAGATTGTAGAAATTTATTGTTATCAGAAATGAAACTATTTGTTCTTGTATTTTTAATTCTCTTCTACCACAGATTAAATGACAGTGAAATTGAAAGACAACATTTTAAGGACCAAGATATGTACTCTGATAAATCTGATAAGGAAAATGATCATGAACATGATGAATCTGACAATGAGGGAATTGGGAAAAGTGAAGAAAGTGACACAGATACATCAGAAAGACAGGATGATTCCTACATTGAACCTGAGCCTATTGAACTTCTGAAAGAGACCACTTACACAGAGCAGGGTCATGAAGAACTTGGAGAGGTGAGAACCTGCATTTGTTTGTCAAATGTCTTGCATTGTAACAGTTGGAGACTTAACTGAAATGAAATTGGAAAATAATTTACATCAACAATTGCTTGTTTTTAATCAAAGAGGCATTTGCATTATTTCTATTTAAATACAAAAAATTCTACCTGTGTTTATTTTTCCATAGCTCACTAATTTGTGGGATATTTCAGAAAATAAAGAGAGGCATTGCTCCCAAAAAATGAACACTTAAAAATGAGCATTTAAAATTTTTTCAACTGATAAACAGGACTGTAATTGGTGATTGTGATATTCCAGGCAATTAGCAAAAGAATATGAACTTTTTTTCTTTTGTGTGTGTGTGTGTGTGTGTTTACATAAAAATAATATGTAATGATTTGATACAACTTTTTAAATATATTTAAAAATTTTTAGAACTCTTCATATCTAATGACATTTATTTTGTGTACTTTTTAATAACTGGTATTTATAAGCTAAAAAGCTTCTAATTTATAAGAATACTTTATCCATTATATAGGGTGAATATTTTTCACATATATTCAAACATCTTTGTGTAAATGGGGTATTTAAATAATTTCATTTAATTGTTAAAGGCAGGTGAGGCTTCTCAAACAGAAACTGTATCCGAAGAAAACAAAAGTCTTATATGGACACTGCTGAAACAAGTGCGGCCAGGCATGGACTTGTCCAGGGTTGTTCTGCCTACATTTATCTTGGAACCTCGTTCTTTTCTGGATAAACTCTCTGATTACTACTATCATGCAGATTTCCTTTCTGAGTAAGTGAATTCTTATCTCTTAAAACATAAAATATTTGATAATATTTTAGTTCTCAGAAATGTCTTTTTAAATTCTGTCTTTCTAAGTAATTTGATTATAAGATTACCATTATACCTTCTTTTTCATACATTTTGGGATTTTTTTTATGAAAACAAAGAAAGAGTAGTATATATAATTAGTTAATTCTGACAAATAGGACCAGGTTAAGCAGCATGAAAGATTCTTATCAAATCAACTTTTTAGACAGATTCAATTAAACAGAGGGACTTTAGGAACAGATATAATGCCCTGTCAGAGGTGAACAACATTCTTCTTGTGAATAAAAGACCTTAGGACACTGGTTGAGAGTACAGGCTAAGGAAGTGTGTCATCTGATACTTTAATTTTTATTTCTTTAAATTTGATTTCTAATAGGTACAAAATCAAGTTGTTTCTACCTGATGAATAATGACAAATGCTGCCAGTACTTTATAAATAGCAATAATCTAAGACATGGGCCTTGTCTGTCCACTATAATTAAAGATCTATTCTTAAATTAATTAATAAAAAGATGAGTTTGAAAGGTGGATTAATAATTTTTCCCTTTTTTTTTAAAGAGTTCATTTTATGCTATATACTTCCCAGAGTTACAGATATGCAGCTTTGCAGAATCACAAAATTTGAGAGTTGAGAGAGACTTCGGTGGCTACCTAGTCCACTCCACATACAAAAGGAATCTCCATGCTAACAAATCCAACAGATGGCTTATCTAGTCTTGGCTTGAAGACTTTTCAGTCTTGAAACAGATCATTTCCCTTTAGGACCATATTAATCATTAGGAATTCTCTTCTGATATCAAATGGGCCACTTGGCCATTTTTTGCTTGATTCTGATCTTTGGGCAACAAAACAAATCTAATCATTCTTCTACTTGATAGCCTTTCAAATACTTGACTAGTATTATAATACTTGACTATTATTAGTATTATGTCTTCTCTGAGTCTTTTTCTTTCCTATGCTGAAACGCCCATTTCTTTCTCACAGCCCTTGTCTCACAACCATTCACCATCCTGATTATTGCTCTCTGGACACTTTCCAGCTTCTCTGTGTATTTCTGAAATTGACATCTAGAATTGAATATAAGGCTCTAAACTAACATAAGACTCATTTCCTTCCTGAAAGCTATGTATGTCCTTCTTAACACAGCCTGAGATCACATAAGCTTTTTTTTTTGCTCCCACATCATATTGCTGACTCATTAAGTTTTTGCATAACTATCTTCTCTCACCCTGATTGTTTCTAGAACATCTGCTCTCAAACCGCATCTTCCCATGTCAAATTTGTGAAAAAATCATTTTTTGTTTTTGACCAAATGCAGGACTTTACTTTTATCCCTGCTGATTTAAACTGGTTAGCTTAAACTCGAGCAACTTTATTAAGTTTAGTTTAAACTTTTGGATCCTGACTATTGGCTCTCTGTCACCTGCCAATTTTGTAAACATACAGTGCATTCATCTAAATCATCCTGGGTTACTTCCTTGGAATATTACTTCAATATTGATATTGAAATTTTTAATAGTTGTTTTTTGAGCCTGACCATCTAACTAGTTCCGAGTCCTTATATCCCAAAGAGATCTTAAAGGAAAGGGACCCACAGGTGTGTTAGCCCTTTTGTAGTGGCAAGGAACAGGAAATTGAGTTGTGCCCATCAGTTGGAGAATGGCTGAATATGTTATGATATATGAATGTTATGCAATATTATTGCTCTATAAGAAACGATCAGGAGGATCATTTTAGAGAGGCCTGGAGAGACTTAACATGAACTGATGCTAAATGAAATGAGCAGAACCAGGAGATCATTGTACATGGCAACATCAATATTATAGGATGATCAATTCTGATGAATGTGACTCTTTCCAATAATGAGATGATTGATGCCAGTTCCAGTGATCTCATGATGAAGAGAACCATCTACACCCAGAGAGAGGACTGTGGGAATCGAATGTGGATCATAACATAACAATCTTACCCTTTTTGTTGTTTTTTGCTTGCATTTTGTTTTCTTACTCATTTACTTTATTTTTTGATCTGATTTTCTTGTGCAGCAAAGAATTGTATAAATATGTTTACAGATATTGGATTTAACATATATTTTAACATGTATGACATATATTGGATTGCTTATCACCTAGGGAATGGGGGAAAGGAGGGGAAAATCTGAAACACAAGGCTGCAAGGATCAATGTTGAAAAATTATTCATGCATATGTTTTTAAAATAAAAACCTTTAAAAAAAAAAAAAGAAAGAAAATTAGAAATCAAATAAGAATTGAGTCATTACTCCAGTCACCTCAGGTATTGGTCCCATCTTTTCTTCCTTTTATCTCTTTCATTTTAACTCTAAAAAGGGGGGAAACAAGGCATTTTATTTGTCCTTCACTTCTTTTATTGGCCATAACTTATTCTGTTGATAAGCCCTTTTATTTAATTAATTTATTTATTTTTTACAGTACTATAGTACTTTTAAGCTCTTATATTCACCATTTGTTTTCTGTTATCTGGCCTGTCACCTTCTGTACATTTCTTTCTAAGTTGGCTATGTATCTAACTTGATCCCTTCACACATATTTCCTTTTTGTTCCTCATTGGAAACATTTCCCTTTATGTCTCAGAGTTTACATGTTGAACATCTCCCATCTGGGGCTGACTTCCCTAGGTGCATGGGATCTATCTTATTCTTCCTCTGAAAACTTTTGTAAAGGATTATTAAGAGGTTTATAGATTTACACTAAATATTTCCATTAGATAATCTAATTATAAAAATAAACTTTTAGAAACCAATCACTTTTTTCTGTTTAAATGAAACTTTGAATTTTTCTCTGAAGAGTTAAACTTAAAAACTAAGATGACCAATAATATGAGAGGTATATTTCAGCCTTAATGGTTAGAGCTTTGTAAAAATGGAGTGTACTTTGTAAAAAAAAAAAAAAATAAGTTTCCTGTTTTGGGGAAGCAAATGCTTAATGTATAGAAAAGTTAACTGTTGTGTTTATCATAGATATTGTTACTCTAAAACAGGTCTTTGTTTTCTAAATTGTAATTTAGTTGTTATGTTTGCAAAGAAAGTATCGTTTTTGGTAGCATACATTCTTCTAAAGAATAAGTGAAATACAAACTATATTGAGGTTGTATTTCACTCCTTTAAAGAACATTATAAATTCTGTTGAATGATTTTTCTTTACTCATCAATTTTGATGAACTGTCCTTGAATTTGGCACATCATCATTAATGATGTTCATATGGCTAAATGCCTTTCAAAGAATTAGTTTAAACTACTTCACTGGTTCTGTCTGGAAAATAAACTGATATTTCCCCATTTCCCCAATTATTTAAATATTATTAACATAATTTTTTCATTGTTACATTTTATATTTCAACTCAATACAATTGTTTTAGATTAAAGAAGATTCACGTTAGTCATCTCATGTTACTTTTGTTATTTTGTAGGGCATCTCTTGAAGAAAATCCTTATTTCCGCTTAAAAAGGGTAGTGAAATGGTATTTGTCAGGATTCTATAAAAAACCAAAGGTAATTTGCCTATCATTGCTTCTTCATTATTGTTTAGAACTTTTAATTGTTTTTGTTTTTGTTTTTGTTTTTGTTTTTCAAAAGAAGCATCTTTGTTTCTTGTCAATTTTATTATTAAGTATTTTTGGTTTAACAGAATGGTGTTTCTGCTTCCTAATGTTAAATCTGATTATGGTTAATATCATTATGTAATATAATTAATCTTATATCGGGGAACAACATCATTGAATACCTACTGCTATGTGAAATGTTAAGCCTTTGGACTCTTTTAGAGATTGTTATCTATATGACAAACTTTAAACCTATTTTTTGGTGTTTTTTTCTTTAGGGATTAAAGAAACCATATAATCCTATACTTGGTGAGACTTTCCGCTGTCTCTGGGTTCATCCAAGAACAAACAGCAAAACTTTTTATATTGCCGAACAGGTATGAGCAACATATCTATAAAGCAAAACTGATTTTGAAGTCAGTGGACTATTTTTGAAGAAAATAATTGGTGGAAATTGTTTCTAATTAATGTTCCAGCTAAAAACAAAAGTTTATGGATATTTGGTAAATAAGTGGGCTTTTACTTTTTTCACTTTCTTAAAAGCACTACTACCACATCCATGAAAGTTATTTAGTAAAAAAATAAGTAAACCTACGTTCTGTTGTTGATCTTTCAGAGATTCATTTCTCTTTGGTTTGTTAAAAACATCCCAACATATATTTCATATATATTCTTTAAATAAAAGCACATCCTTATTATGATATTATTTCAGCTGTAAATATGGTCTTTTATCATGGACCCCTGAGAGAATCCCCCTGAGAGAATCCTATACAATTCAGTTTATTGTTTTTCCAGTATTGGCACATTGTAAAGGGTTTTGTTACTGAGTATTGTTCCCTATGCTAGTGGCTAAGTAGCTAAGTGGTTAGAGCGCCGTCTTTACTGCTTAAGACTGTCCTCAGATACTAGCTTTGAGATCCTTGGTAATTCACATAACATTTCTGGGTCTTAGTTCCCTCATCTGTAAAATGGAGACTGGACTAACACCTATTGAGGAACTTAAAAGTGCTACAAAAGTGTTAATTATTGAAATTCTCTATTTCTTTCTAGTTACTTCTAATCTTCAGACAAATATATAGATTTCATATGAATTGTGTATAAAATAAATATATTTTTACTGGGTGACCTTTCTATTTATAGGGATTATTTTGTATATGTAAATTACTATTTTCCATTTATCTTTTTACATAGGGCAGGATTTTTATTTCATTTATTTCATTTCTGTTGCTACCATCCTACTTTATTCCCTCAACCTTTTATGTCTTGACTACTTCAATAGAGAATACTACTTTGTCTTCTTGTTTTCAGCTTCCTATTCTAGGCTGACTTTCCTGCTGCAGACTTGTCTTTCTAAAGCAATATCTTAATATTCCTTTGATCAAAAATCTTCATTGGCTTCCTCTTTCTTACAAAATCTAAAATTTTAATATGACATGAAAACACTTTTCCATATTCTAGCCCAACCTGCTATTCAATATTTGATCCTGATTAATTTATTGACTCCCATACTAACTGGCACATTTATTATAAGCTGAACATATCTTCTTATAATCTGAACATGTCTTATTCTTTCTCTCATACTTTTAAAAAGCAGTTTTCTTCTTGCCTTTCCCTAGCCTTTTATGCTTATCCAAATTCTGCTCATTTTTCAGAGCCTGGTTCAGATCCTTTCTTATTTCAAAAACTTTGTTAGATGACTCTAGCTCATTGTTATCTCCTTCCTCTTAACTCTTATTACTGTTATTATAATTAAGCACATGAGTATTATTTACTTATTGTGCTTATATCAATTTTGTACTATTTTATATATCTTGGATTGTTGTATTAATATTAAACCTGTTATCATATGTTGTTATTTAACATTATGTATTTGTTTTGTTTTTCCAACTAGACTAAATTTTTTGGGCAAGGAAACCATGTGTTTGTATTCCTATTAGCACTTATCAAGGTGTCTTATATATAGCAGGTATTTAATTGAATGTATGTTTCCTTCCATCAAAATAGATGTATTTTTTACATAATTAAAATCTAATAATATTTATATCCCCATTTATCTTTACAATCTTGGATCTTTTTGAGCATAGCAAATGCTTTGAAGGTACCACGATATAGTAAGAGGAAATACATTAGATAAATATTGAGTGGATTTGGAGTCAGAGGACCTAGGTTCGAATCTTGATTCTATCATATATGTGATATATCATTTAACCTTTTTGAATCTCAAATTATTCACTTTTAAATGAAGGCAGTGAACTCAGTGTTCTGTTGAAGGTCCTTTCTACCGAAACCTCACAAACAAAATGTTATGTGGCATTGATTTTATTTCAGGAAGCAGATGGCACACATGATTTTGAAGTAGGGAGGTGGCTTATAGCAAAAAAGAGCAAAGTTAGGAGAGCTTATCCTGACTTTTTGCTTTGATTGTAAAAGTGATCTAAGAGTTACTCCACTACTCAGCTTCACATGCTTTAGCTCCATGATGGCCAAGGTTTCTTCTCTCAAGCCTTCTGTGATTCTAAGCAGGAATAGCTTCAGCAGTGTTTTCATTGATTTTCTAAAATCTTTTCAGTATTATGTATGAAGACTTGAACCACAGTTTTTATACATGGTCTTTTCGGGTTTTTATCTTATGAATGTCTTTTTCAGAGTATACTTTTAGGAATTAATTAATAAAATTTAAGATGATACAGTATAGTAATACTTATATTATTATTTTTCCTGTTGTGTTCAATAGGTGTCCCATCACCCACCTATTTCTGCCTTCTATATTAGCAACCGAAAGGATGGGTTTTGCCTTAGTGGTAGTATCCTGGCCAAGTCCAAGTTCTATGGTGAGTTTGTATTCAACTTTAGCTAGTCAGAGTATGGTAATCTTTCATGCCTTAAATTTTTAGTGCTTTTGTGTAGTTAATGCCCATTTCATCAACCATATTTACTTGGATGTAGGTGTACCTTTTGTGCTGATTTTGTCAGTCCACAACTAGTGTTATGATGCTATTATGCAAAAATGACCATTATGCAGTTAGAAATTCCATACAAACATTTGAAGATAGGCATTGAACAGAGCTCCTTTGTCTCCGATTTTGTCAAATTGTGGCTTCTGTCCGAATAGTGTGAGCCTTAATCCAAGGATAGGTTAGCCGACTGAATGGAGTTCCTGACCAAAAAGATAAATAATTTAAGTAAGCAAAATGCTTTATTCCAAGGAAAGATGTCCCAGTTTCAGAGGAATGAGATGAATGGGCTTTATAGTTGGCTTAGATTTGGAAGTAAGAAAAATAGTTCTGGTCAGTTTTCAGGGCTTCTGAAAAAGAGATAACTCTAGTCCCTTTTTGCTTTTTTCCTGCTCTTATTATGTAGGGTGTTTTGGTATAGTTTAAGGAGTTGGATGTGTGGTAGGTAGCATAAGATAAACAGAGGAAAAGAAGAAGAGTTGTTTGGTGATCTTGGGCCATGTCCTCATCCCAGGGCATGACCATCAGGTCACTGACTACTACTTGTTGGGTATCCCTTCATGTATGATTTGGATTAGATGTTCACCAGAGTTGCTTCCAACTCTCAAATTCTGTGATTTTGCAAATTTCAGTTACTGTAAAAGAATGCAACTTGACTAGGTATTTGTAGGCTTCCCCTTTTAAAATATTCAATAGAATTTTTTGCATAGCTTATGTTTTCTTGTAAATCAATACGAAAGGAAAGAAAAATTTTATTAAAGCATCTTAATGATGATACCAAGAAATTTAAGGGGCAGGTAGGTGGTGCAGTGGATAGAGCACCAACCCTGAAGTCAGGAGGACCTGAAATCAAATCTGATCTCAGACACTTAACACTTCCTACCTGTGTGACCCTGGGCAAGTCACTTAACCCCAATTGCCTTAGCAAAAAAAAAAAGAAAGAAAGAAAGAAATTTAAGGCAAGTTAGACATTCTTTGTGGGGGATTTTTAAAAATGTTTTTCTCTTCTGAAATAGATAAGGGAAGACTAAGTTGAAACAGTTTTTCTTCAAACAAATGGTATAATATACCTGGAATCTTGAGTTTATGGATTAGAAAAATGTTAAACTTAATTTAGTAAAAAGTAAAATTTTTTGGTTTTGTATATATTTCATTTCAAATAGTAGTATCATGTTAAGTTGTAGGACACATTGAGCAAATATAGTATTGTGACTCAGTTTGATAAATACAAATGGGAGCTAAGTTTTTGTAGCCACAAACTGGGAATTAGGCCATTGAGTAATTCTTACAGTCCATTTAAGACATGGAATAACCAATAGCAGAGGGAAAAGTCCCCATAGGGAAAGTGAATTGTAGTTAGGACCGACAACTCCCTGCTAGCTTATATGCTTCTTATTTCCTCAAGTAATTTTTTATGTTATTGGAAGTTTTCTTATAAGTCCATTGATATTTGTGTCTTAATCCTAAATTTGAAATGGAAAAAGATATCAGAAAAAAGCTGGGCTTACTTTGTTTAAAAAAAAAATAGATCTATTTCTTAAAGTAAGTGATAGTTGTAAAGAAATCCTTAGTCTTGGGACTTAAAATTCTTAAAATCCAGAGATTAACTGATGGAGAAGAAGCATACTTAATCTTAGATTAGAAGGAGATTCTTTCACAGTAATGAAAAGAATAATAGTCATTGTTTTAAAATGCTTGGTGCTTTGCTAGTGTCAAGGAAGTTTCCCACATGATTTTGCCCATTAGGATTTTTCATAGAGGTAGCAGAGTCAGACACATATTGTATGGGATAGATATATAAACAACCATCCACAAATGATGCTCTTATTGAATATTTCTTTACGAAAAGGATTTATGTAGTGTGTATAATATATATTAATATGTAAATTAACATATAGTAGAGGATGAGAAGAAAATTTTCAGAGCTATAATTTAACAACAGCAAACATTTCATATATACTTTACATTGTACTTGGTACTTAGATATGAAGGTGAAACAAAACAGGTTCCCTGCCTTTCAGAAATTTAGAGTCTAATGAAGAGAACTTTATATACAAATTACTTCTACAAAACAATATATAAGTGCAAAAAAGGAGGTCTAGACAAAAAAGGGGGAAAGAAGGAGAACTTTTATGAAGGAAGGGCAGATATTTGAGTAATCAGAAACTAGTGGTAGGAGAGACAAGGAAGAATCCATTCTAGGAAAAGAGGACGGTGAGCAAAGGCTTCCATTGTAAGCATGGTGAAAACTACTCATTGGCGTCTAAGTGGTCCAGTTTTGTCTAAAATATGGAATATGTCAAAGAGGGACTAGTATGAAAATAAAACTTCCTAAGACTAGAAAGCTGGATTGGGGCTAGCTTATGAAGCATTTTGAGTGCTATTATGAGAAATTTCTTCATTAGACAATGGGAAATTACCAAAAAGGTTGACTATTAGTTTGTCATTATTAGAGTGCCCTAGTGCCTTGAATGCACCTATTCTCATCTGTTCTCAGAAATTAATCAGGATCAAGCTTAAATGGGAGACCTTGGGAATTCTAGGAATTGTAATAGGCCTTTTCTTGAGAAGTGATGTGGTACAGTGGAAGGAGTAATCCATTGGGATGTAGAGGACTTAGGTTTAAATCCCAGCTTTGTAGTTTATAGTTTGTGTGACCTGGGGCAAGTTGCTTTCTAGGCTTCAGCTTTTCTAATTTATAAAAGGAGGGAATTATACTGAATTACATGTTTTGTTCCTTCATCTCCAAATCTATGGTTCTGTTAATGGTATATTTAGTGAGGTTACTTTGACAGTAGTATAAAGGATGCTAGAGGCAGAGAGATCAGCTAGACTCATAGTAGATGTGGGGGAGAATTGGTTAAGTACTGAACTAGAATTGTTGTAAGGTATACATGGATAAAAAGGAAATTTCCCAAGTAGAATTTGAAACAACAATGCATAATAAAGATTAGGAGTTGGATTTGGCAGGAGAGAGAAACGATCCAAAAACTGAGTCAGGATCTAAAAAGTCATTTAAATAAGATACAGAGCATTATCCAACATTTATTTTGGAGGAAAGTTTTTATAGGATGGGCTATTTGAAAAAAAAAAAATTTTTATAAAGAATCTGATAAGTTGTAGGAGACAAAAGGTTTCAGTGTAAAGCATAAGCAAAAGAAAACATGAAATCTAGCCTAGAGTTTACTTGGATAAATGAAATCTAATCTTCCTTAGCAGATATAAAAAATTAGATTAGATTGGAGAAGATTACTTTCCCCCTCCCCCCATCCTTAGAAAGAAAATTGACGTGTGATAATATCCCAGTTACACATAAAATGCAATTGACTTATTTTTTTTTTTACCATTGAGTAATTATGGTCACATAGAAATGGATAAACCCAGGCATTTAGAAGGACAATGTATACCATTTACATTAAAAAACAAACTCAAAAAACCAAAAAACATAAACCCCAAGCAACTGGCAAAACTCCAAGAATAAACCACCAAAATAAATAGATTTTGTGTGTGCGTGTGCTTTTGTGAAAATTCTGAAATATTAGTAATACAAGAGTCGTTTCTTAAGCAAAACTTGTCTCTGCTCTTCATGCTTCAAGAACTACTTTGGAATATTCTTAGAGATACAATCAAAACTCAAAGCTATGTTTTGAGAAATATTCATTGGTGGTTTTTATTTTGCTTTGTGCTTTCATATATTCAAAATGATAGCAGTTGTATCCTTATGTTTTTATAGGCTATTAACACTCTTTATTCTACTTGTATATCATTACAAATATATTCATTATATTAAATAATTTTAAATAGTCATTTCTCAGGAGTGATTTCTAAATATCAAATTAAGACATTAGTGAAGACAGGAAAGAGGTCAAGCTATCTTAAAGTATTCCAAGTTATTATCTTGTAAGTGTATTTAGATATATTCTGTATAATTATAATGAACTACTTCTTTCAGGAAATTCTCTATCTGCTATACTGGAAGGAGAAGCACGTTTAACTTTTTTGAATAGAGGTGAAGATTATGTGATGACGATGCCATATGCTCATTGTAAAGGTAAATAAATATAAATGTTCAGAGCAAATTTGACAGAAAAGTCTAGTTTAAATACTTTAAATTTCTGGATTTTTTATATCTTTCAAATGAGTACTATTTGCTGAAGATTAGATTGAAGAAACTCAATTTTGAGTTCTGCCATCACCTGTCGACAGTATGCTGTTTTGGTATCTATCATGTAGAATCATAGATGTTCACCCATAATTTTTTCTTGACATTAGTCCCACCTTTCAAGAGAAAGGTGAACCATACTTATACTTTGATGTAATTTCCTTCCATTAATTCTTACTTTATTTCACCTGCTTATAGAATTTGACTGATAATATTCCCTTATTCTCTTAATTTCTACATGAAGTATTATACTGTAAAAATATTCTTTCAAAATATCAGATCCAGTGGCTTGTTTTAAAAAAATCTATTTCTCCCTATCCTTTTTGCAACATTTGATACTGCTCACCATTGTCTTCTTTATAATAGTTTCCTCCCTTGGCTTCAAAGCCCAGATTTTCTCCTGGTTCTTTGACAGTTCCTTCTCTTAATGCATTTCTTTTTTCTCTCCTCTTCTTAAGACATTCTCCTTCTTTTTCTTTCACCTTCTACTATAATTTCATCTGTATTTTTTATGTGAGTTACTTCAAAGTGTTCATTTCTAGCCCCTTTTCCTCATCCCTCAAAAGCTCTAGAATCCTGTTTCTATATGGCTACTAGGTATCTTTTTATCTGAATGGTCCCATAAGCATCCCAAGCTCTGCATCCAGGTTAGTTTTTTAAAATATCAGTGAAAACACACTGCAGTATACTCAGCAAACTTTAATGTCTCTATTTTGCATATCAGATAAGCCTTAGCTCATATCTAGCATTTAGTATGCTCCACAGTCTGATTCCAATCTACTTTTTCACCCTTCACATAGTTTTTTTTTTTACCTGAGAACACACTGAAACAATACAAATTGCAGGCTATTACTGTACTGTGTTTGCTCAAATTTTTCTTTACTTTTCTTATTTTTTTTTTTTTTTTTGCTGAGGCAATTGGAGTTAAATGACTTGCCCAGGGTCACACAACTAGGAAGTGTTAAGTGTCTGAGGTCAGATTTGAACTCAAGTCCTCCTGGCTTCAGGGTTGGTGCTCTATCCACTACGCCACCTAGCTGCCCCTCAAACTTTTCTTAAGTTATTATACCCCAGAAGAAATGTTTCCCCACCTTTTTGCTTCACCTCTTTCTGTTGCTCTCCTTCCCATTTAGAAAACCCCATGTGCTTAATACTGCCTTCATGAAACTTCCCCTATTTCCCCAAGCTGGAAATTTTTTCTTATATATGATTTCATAGCACCTTGTACTGTGTAAATTAGATGGTGCAGTAGATAGATAAAAAACATCTCCTGGGTAAGTTGAATCAAGAAGACCTTAGGTCAGATTTTGTGTCAGACACTTAATTGTATGGCCCTAGGCAAGTAAATTACTTAACCTCACTTTATCTCAGTTTCCCCTCATGTAAAATGAGAATAATTGTAGCAACTATTCCACAATATTATTGTGAGGATTAGGAGTTAGCATATTTAAAGGACTTTGCAAACGTTAAAGCACTATACCAATGCTAGTTGTTATATTCGTCCTCTTATATACTTAACATTTTCTGATTTTTATCATATATTTTATCATCTTGCTAGATTTTAAATCCTTTAAAGCCCAGGACCCATTTCTTTTATATGTATGTATGTATGTATGTATTTTTTAACATTATCTGAAGTAAAATGGGCTACTTTGTGTATTAGTGTGTTCCCTAGTTGTTTTTTTGTTAGTTTGTTTTTTGCTGAGGCAATTGGGGTCACACAGCTAGGAAACATTAAGTGTCTGAGGTTTGAACTCGGGTCCTCCTAACTAAAGGGGTGGTACTCTATGCACTGCACCACCTAGCTGCCCCTGTGTTCCCTAGTTTTTGAGATATTTAAATTACTTATTGGGAATGTTGAGATCATTTATACATTGAATAGATCCTTGAACATCACTTTTAAGCTAAGGTTTCTTCCAGTTCTTATATTTTGCTATTTAGTTGAAATCATAAAGAAGCTTTATAGTCGTTACTTTTTTAAACTTAAGGAAATAATATATATATTTTTTCATTTTATGTACTACTCCATGGCTTTTGTGTATCTACAGATAAGAATACAAAATAGAGATCTGTCTCTGATTAACTGTCTCAGCTAATTCTAACATTTTCTGCTCTAAGAATCTTTATCTTTTGGGAAATACTTAGTTGTTTGTATAAGAAAAATGTTAATTACTCAAAATTTTCAAAGATCTTATCAAAGGGAATATTTTTAATCAAGTATATACTTTCTTATGTAATTATAGACAATCCAACTGATTTATATTTCTATTTCAGTTATAGAGTTTAATTTATTTGATAGTAAATGATCATTATTTAGCTTCTCCAAGATAACTGAACCAGCAATAGTTTTCAGTTCAATTAAACAAACATTAACCACTTATTGTGGGCAAAACATTGTACTCTAGGAATACAAGAATGAGAAAAAAAAACCACAGGAGCCCTCACACAGCTCCTTATAGTCTTAATATATATAATATGTAATATATATATAATATATAATATAAGGTAGAATGAGATATGGGTGAAAGAAAAATCCAGAAGTATTTGAGAAAGGAAGAAGTAACTTGGAGAAAGGTTTCTCAGATCATCTGAGTTGGACTTTGAAAGAAGAAAAAGCATTTCATTAGATAAAGATGGAGAAGGAATATCTTTCAGACAGATATGAGGGAAATTTTTAGAGATGGGAGAAATAGTATGAGATCTGAGAATAGCTAGAAATTTTAAAGAATTGTCTCTTTTCCATTGTTATTTTAGTTTCGTCTCTTCTTTTAATTAATCTACAAATGAGAAGAATTGCCATTTTAGGTTTCTTTAAGCATAATATATTTTATTGAAAAGGTGTTGAAAGATCAACTACTTCCTTGTTATAGATAATTACTATTGGATGAATGTAAGTGTTTTTTAAAAGACTATTGGTAGGATTGCATCACTGAATTTGTTTTTTTCTAGTGTTTAGTAGTTATAGTTCATACACACACACACACACACACACATACACACACGCACACACAAAATAAATTCCTCATAGAGGAATTTTTTCCCTTGCCTTTTCTTTGCTTGTTCCTTTTCTCAACAGAGGTAAAGGACTACTAGTCACCATCTTTTGTCTAAGTTGTTTTTATATCATATAGAGTATTATATCATATTCTTAGCTTTCTTTTTTCTAAACTGAATAATTTCATTCCTTATTCAGTGTTTTGGAACTATTGACGCCTTTGCCTCTTCTTTGATTTTTGTCCCAAATTTTCATCTCTTCTTTAGTTATAAAATTCAAAATCAAGTACAGGTTTTTCTGCTAGTTAAGAGTAGGAGCAATATTGAATAAAATAAAGGTAGTATTTGAACATTAGTTGATTCTTTTAATGCTTGCTTAAGGTACTATCATTCTCTAATATGTATATCATTTATTTGTGTTGTTACTTTGGTCTTCTTATTCCATATTTACAAGAATACAGTATTCTTTATTAAAGTGCCCCTTCCCCACATTTTATCTTTGTAGTATTTTCACTATATTTTTTCTCGATAACTTTCCAGTTTTCCATGTTCATTTAGAATTCTGACTCATTCTTCCAGATTACAAAACATTTATCTTTTTTTTTTTTTTTTTTTTTTTATTTAATAGCCTTTTATTTACATGATATATACATGGGTAATTTTACAGCATTAACAATTGCCAAACCTCTTGTTCCAATCAAAACATTAATCTTAATCCTGTAATGATATCTCAATTTTCAAGGAGCATGCTTGACAATCTTGATATTACATTACATATTACATTAAATGTAATGATCCTATGAGGACAGTCTTTTATTAAATTTATTCTTTCTCTTCCTGTGTTCCCTCCCCATTCCTTTATAAATAAGTCCTTAATTACTCTTTGGTTCCCATTCATTTTAGAATAGAATAGAAATTTAAAACTAGAAAAGGACTTATTGATGGGTCTCTTTCTTCCTATAAGGGATGCTTTTTTTCTTTTTCTCTCTATAAGATCCTAAGCTGCTTCTGGGTAAGAACTGTCTTATTTAATCTTGGTATCTCTACCGCTATCTAGCATAATAGTACTTTCCAAGGAATGAATAGTTATTTAATGTTAATTGAATTACTAAATTAAATGTAGTTCTCTTCCTTCATTTTATAGATAAGGAAATTGAGATTCAATTTAAATGCTTTGCCTGAACTACCATAGCTAATTATAGTGGAAACATTAGCATCAAAACCAAGGTTTCTCGATTTCTAACCAGTGCTCATATCATTGGCTTATTAGAGTATGTACCATTTAATTGTTTTGGTTGTACTAGAAATGCCAACTTGAGGGGACCATCTATACTGTTCTCATGAAGCAAGCATGATGAAAAAATAGCCATTGTGAATTGTATTATTGCTAGAATATAAAGGATAAAACATACTTTGAAAGCCTTACATATGGTGGCAATTTAATGACTCAAGTTCTAACTAATTAACAATGAAAGATGTTTTCATTTCAATGTCTTTTTATTTTGAAGATTGAAAAAAGCTCTTTGTGACACTGGTAGAGTGTGACACTAATTTCATTTGGTCAGACTGATCTTTTTTGATCCAAACTATAAGCTTTCATGGATGACCAAAAACAAAAGTCTTGCTGTGTTTTAACTAGATTCTCTTTAATTTCTTATTGAATTATCATACTCTTACATTTGTCATCCATTTGTCTTTCAGTTGTGTCTGACTATTTGGGATTTTCTTGGCAAAGACACTGGAATGTTTTGCCATTTACTTCTGTGGGTAGAGCTTGGGCTCCTCTTTATGAGTTCAAATCAGACCTTAGACACTAGCTATGTGATCCTCCCAAGTCATATAATCCTGTTTGCCTCCCTTTGATGTAAATTGTGATCTTTGAGAGAAGGGTGGTCCTGGGTTAGAAATCTCAAATCCCTCTGGGAGGGGCCCCATTCTCTTGTTCATAGAGAAAACTCCCAGAGAGTAATATCCTCCTGCAGTTCAATTGGAGATCTTAGCCTAAGGCATAATCAGCACTCTTTATTGAGTTGAAAATTAGTCCCTCAAATTGCCCCCCAGTCCCGGGCCACAAAAATCCAATATAACCAAAAGCCTATAAACCCATGTCTACTAAAAATCCTAATAGGATTTTGCCTGCTGTTGAAAATATTTTCTTCTTAGTGTAATAAACCCATTTTTGCCACAAACCTCACCTTTCGAGATTGTGAATTCTTTAGCCAAGAACATGTGGAACTGACAACAGGATCTCTCAACCCCCATTTCTCACATCTCAACACATTTCTTCATTTGTAAAATGAGTTGGAAATTGTCATTTGTAAAATGGAAACGATTCCAGTGTCTGTGTCAGGAAAATCTCCCATATGGTCACGAAGATTTAGGATGATGGGGGGACTGTCCTGAAACTGTCCTAACTTTGGAGTAAATGCTTGAGAAACTCTCCTTGAAGGGGAGAAACTTGAGGGCTCAAAAATGGCTTCTCCAGTTTCCTCCATTTATCCCCCAAGGACAGATCAAGGAGGGTGTTGTCCTTGGACCCCACGAAAAGTTGGGTAGGGTCCCCAGAATAGCCAGGTTTCTCCTTTGTCTAGGAAGAATTAGGCATTGAAAGAGGCACTTCCGAGTCTCAGCTGCTTCTTCCAGAGGGCAGAGGTTAAAATCAGTCCCAGGATTTAGTTCACAAAAGGGAGGTAGGAGTACATTGAGATGCAAAGGAAGGCTCCTTTGTCTAGAGGGGCTGGATGGAGGGAGTTTGATTCCCACCCAGCAAATTTCAGCATCTTACTTGTCTCTGCTTAAGGAAGGGTTTTTAGAAGCAGGGGTGTTTTTGTCTCATTTTTGCCAGAAAAAAACCTTAGGTTCCCTGATTCTATAGCTCCTCATCTGTCTCTAGATGGTCTCTAGAGATAGATGACAAAACGCTCCCTGATTAAGGGGGCTTATTGTCAGAGAATGCAGGAATTCCCATTTCAAGCGTCCCTGAGAGAATTCTGCTCGGGCCTGGGGCTCCGAAGACTCAGACCTTACTGGGTGTTTGAGTGTCTTAGCTATTGAATAGACAACAAAAAAAGGCTTTTTACCTCATCCAGAATTTTGAGGGTTTCCCAGTCAGAGAACCAAAGGATCAGATTTGGCACAGGGCAGAAAGTTGTGGGAACCCCTTCTGGTCAGCACAGGTCCTTCATAAAAGAATTCATAAACCCAAAGAGTTAGACTGGCAAAAAGAAGTTTATTGGCACTGAGAAGTCAGCTTTTTCTAGGAGGCTGACTTCCTCAATGGCAAGGTCCTGACAGAAAAGTAAAGGTGTAGCAGAGGTGTCTTGGCCGAGAGATAAAGAGGGGTTAATGCTGAGAAAAGGGTGTCTTCTCAGTGGGCAGGGAGTCCTCACAGGCAGCTATGCCAAAGAGAGTCCTTTGGCCTGGCATATTCCTGCTTTGGGCTTCTGCCAAGAAATGAACCCCAAATTTGCTCTTTTAAAATTGAATGAGATTACTTCCCCAAGCGGAGATTTCCAATTGAAAAAGAGTATTTACTGAACAAGAGTAGTCTTGAGGAGCTAATTTTCAGCTCAATAGAGGTCTATAGAAATCTAGATCTTCAGCTAAATGAGACCACTTAAGTTTGATCCAAGTAGGAATAGTCTTGGACTTAGGATGTCCCACCAAGATAACAGAATGAAACCACTTTATCTTGATTCCCAGAGGAAATTTTCTCCCCTTCAAGGACAGTTTCTCGAGCATTTACCCCAAAGTCAGGACAGTTTCACGGTCGTCATCCCCCAATCAGGGACACTATGGAAAACTGACCAAACAACAAAATAATTTGTTATAGACGTAGATTCAGTTTGTACTCTGACTTTTTCTTTACAAAGGCATATTTGTTGCTGCTATATATTTTGTTCTCTTCAAAATATTCCGGAATTATTATTTTTTTTTCTTTTAGGAATTTTGTATGGAACAATGACTTTGGAGCTTGGGGGAACTGTTAACATTACATGTCAGAAAACTGGATATAGTGCGATACTTGAATTCAAATTAAAGGTCAGAATCTCTTACTATACTATCCGAGTTGCTTTGGAATGCTATGTTAAGGGTGAACAAAGTGGGTTATGTACATATAGATCCAAGAAGCTTAGAATCTAAGATAGTATTGATGGAAACACACATTGTAGACATAATGAAAACAAGATCCAAGTGCATGAATAGATAGTAATATATTAGAGACACTATGAAGTTACAGTTGATTTGTGTTTACACACTAGAAATGATATTAAGCTATAAGATTCATCTCAGCTGTTAGGCCGAGTTAAAAAAAAGAAAAAACAAACTTCCTCCTAGACCAAAAAACCTACACACCATGTAACATAGAATGGTTTAAAATTTCTTCATTTACTAAGATTTTGATTTTTAAACATAATATTAAAGATCCTTTTTTTCTCATTCTACTATATGTACATTTAGCATTAATAAAATATAAATATCTAAATGTCTTCTTTGATGGAAGAGCAGTTATTTGATGAAGAGCAAGTTCATGAATCTTCTATATACCATTTCGAAAGTCAATGTTTAAAGTAACATTTATTAAATCAAGAGAAGCTTCGTGTAATGGGTAAAGAATGAGCTAGGAAGACAAACTGAGTACATGTCTACCTCTGGTATGCACTGGCTTTTTGACCCTGGGGTAGTGATTTAACTTCTAAACTAGGTTCATAATATTCAAGCATGTGGCCTGAACCAGATTAAAATACAATTGGGAAATATTTAATAAAATAAATTAAATTTTAAACAAGTCAATTTCTTCATATAGGGTTTATTATGCATTGTATAGTGAGCCTCATTTCTATTTGAGTTCGATATTACTGCTATAGGTAACATTATAATAAGACAGTAAACTGCAGAGAAAGTACAAGTTTGCATTATGTATGTATAAAAAAATGTATGTTTAAAAAGCATTTAGCCTTATTTGAAGTGAGAGAAAGTTAGAAGCTTTCTCAATATAAAATGTAAAGAACAAAACAAGGTACCTTTTTTTAAAATTTGATACAGTTCTTCAAATGCTAGTTAAGATGAAAAGAAGAAACTAAAGACATAGCAAAGAAAAGACAGTTATCCTTATTTACTTTTTTTTTTTCTTTTTTTTAATGCTGAGGCAATTGGGGTTGTGTGACTTGCCACCGAGTTAGGAAGTGTTAAGTGTCTGAGACCAGATTTGCACTCGGGTCCTCTTGACTTCAGAGCTGGTGCTCTGTCCACTGCACCACCTTGCTACCCCAGTTATCCTTATTTACATTTGAAATAATGTTTTCTTTAGAAAACAAGAAAGAATCAAAAAAGAAAAGTTTCTAGCCATTATTGCCTTTAATAAAATAGAAGAATAGAAAGTGAATCTGAAAAATTATTAGCATATCTATATAACAATGACAAAATCTAATAATAAAAAAGTCTCATGCAGAATAACTAAAAAAAGGAAAAAAAGTTTAAAATATTTGGCACTAAATCTACATTGAGTTTTATATAGTTATAAAACAACTCTTTAAAGAAATAATGAATAAGGATTGTTGCTTATGGTTAGAATAAAATTTAATAAAAATGATGTTAATTTAAAGATTTAATGCTAGACCATCAGATAGAGTAGGTACTCATATAAAGTTAAACAAAACAATAATAATATTCAATTGAACAATAAAAGCTCTAGAATCTTAAGGAAATTAATGAAGGGGAGATATCATTTCCAGCCTTCAAATCATATTTTAAAGTAATAATCATTAAAATATTAGGTAGTAATTAAAAACAGAAAAGTAGATTGAAGCAAACTAATATGAAAGAATTAAAAATGAACTAAATAAATTGTGTTCTAAAAAAAAAAATCCAAGAATATAAATTACTTATTTGACATTGATCAGAAAATTGATTCAGTATTTGAATAAACTAAGAAAATTAGTCATTCAGTTAGCATGCGTTTACTAATAATTTGCCTAGATATTGTGCCAATTGCTGGATATACAAATAAAAAGCTGTTTGGCAGAAATTTGGCTTAGCCCAACATCGTAAACCATATGCCAAAATAAACTTAATACATGAATACACTATCTAGTGAAACAAAAGATTCAAACTATTAAAAAAAAAAAAAACTAGAAAAGAGCTGTATAACAGTTGTGGCTGAGTGGAAGTACTCAAACAAAGGATAGAGAAAATAATAAAATATAAAATAGGTGGCTTCCATTATATCATACTGAGAAGCTCTTATAATCAAATCAGTACAATCAGGAAATGAAGGGCAATGATTCATTAGGGGATGTGTGGTTATGGTCAACAACTTCTGAGCCTCAGCTTCACCTTCTGAAAATGAAGATAATGATCTCTGTAATAATAATGGTGCTACAGTACTCAGTTGATAAGTATTCATTTGAATCTGTTTAAGTTTAAATTTTTTACTCATAAAGTAGTTTGTTATTTCTATAATTCTGTAGTTTCTGTAATTTCTGTTAGAGATTTCTTTATGAATCTACTGATTTGTGTGTGTATATATATTTTTTGATTCATTATATTTTGCTCATTTTCCCCCAGAGACACTGTCTATGAAAAATACTTTATTATTGCATGAGGGCTTCAAAATAAACCAACTATGCAGGATTTTTGTTTATGTGGTCATTGTTGTATATGTATAGTTTTAAAATGAAAGAAATTTTTTTTAAAGCCATTTTTAGGTAGCAGTGACTGTGTTAATCAGATATCAGGGAAGCTTAAACTGGGAAAAGAAGTGTTGGCTACTTTGGAAGGCCATTGGGTAAGTATTAACTTTTACAAAATGACTTTTAAATAATCAAAATGAAAATTTATGACTAATCTTGCTATTCACGAGTGCCATCTTTATATTAAAAATGTTAGTAATAGAACTTTATTAGACAAACTATTTTATAATTCAGTGGATTTCTTCACAATGTATTACAATTAATATTTTAGAAACAAACATTGCATTAAAAGACTAAGAAAATTTCTGTGAAGCCAGCATTATAAGAAGGAAGAAATGATATATTAAACCTGTTCTGTAATTAGCACACTTATATAAAGTTTTCATCCACTTTAGTCAAGAGGAGCTAAAATTAATGAAGAGGTACATTTGTACTATTGTCATTGGATTGTCATTTTGTGGGATTTTATTGTTGAGGCCTCTTGCAATGGGCATATATCGCTGTCTAAAGATTTTTTATTAAAATGCTAATTATATGCATATGTCAGTATGTTTTTTAACAGCCTATAGATGTGTGTGTGTGTATATGTGTGTGTGTGTGTGTGTGTATGTATGTATGTATACACATGTTTGAAAACAATTTCTGAAACTCTTCTATTGGATAAATTTTCTACCTCAAGTTTCATGGTAGCATTTCTGAATAATGTTGTACTCTATTAAAGATCTTATAAAAATATTTTGATTTATTAGTTCTTAAATTAAAAGTAGGTACTGTCTTCAGTTAATTGAAAGTCTCAATCCTGTAGAAAATCTTAGATAATTTGATCTATATAGGAAAGAGACTGAATAAATTTAGAGACTGAAATTGGTGCAGACTCTCAGAAGATTCAGGAGCAAAAGAAACCATAAAGTTCATATCTTAGCCAATCAAATTTGAGATAAGGGGTAAGTATGAAAAATTGATCACATCACATTTTTAAGTACTTGGCACTCAGTAACAATATAAATCTGTAAAAACAAAGGGAATTTTTAAAGATAACCCAATTTTTGATTATTTTAAACAGGATAGTGAAGTTATTATTAATGATAAAAAGACTGATTCTTCAGAGATCTTCTGGAATCCAACTAGTGAAATTAAACAGCGGAGACTAATAAGGCACACTGTAAAATTTGAAGAACAGGAACCATTTGAATCAGAGAAGTAGGTATACTTTGCTTTCCGGTAAAGCCTATTTATTTTTGTGTTGTTATTTCATGGGTGAAGGAAAATTCATGTGAGTAAATTCCAACTACTTGGGCCTGAACTTATTAATAGTCATATAGTCAGTATATATAGTGTGGGGCCAAGTCTTTCTAACTCCAGGGTTAGCATTTCACTATGTATGCAGCCTTTTTATTTTCCTTTAAGACTATATCTATTATTTTATGTATAGATTAGGGCAGTATTTTGTTTTGGGGGCCCTTGTTAATAACTATAAATATGAAAGAGACAATCCTATTCTCATGGAATTTAGCTCACCAGTACTCATTCTTTGGAAAGAAAACAAAATTTAGATTTAAAAAAATACACAGCTTTGTCAGTTCCAGATGTGATCTTGGAAATGTCGTTTATCTGAGTTTCATCTTAACAGGATTTAGAGAGGTTTTTTGGTAGGTTTGTTACATTGTTATTTTTCAGCCACATAAGTTCTTCAACGCATTCTACTACATGCTGGAGGGTTGCAGTCTGTGTTACTTGAACAAAATTACAGAAAGTGAAATTACAGATGGAGGAATGTGACAATGACATATCTTTTGATCACTTACTAGTTGGGGGAAATGTCTCACATTCTTAAAAGATTTAACAAAGTTCTTTATATATTTGAGATATGAGACTTTTATCTGAGGAATAGTCTTTTTCCCCCAGTGTTCTGCTTTCTTCTGATCTTGGCTACATTGGTTTAATTTGTACATAATCAAAATTATCTATTTTATATATCATAATACCCTCTTATCTCTTTGTTCAAAAATTGTTCACCTCTCCGTAAATCTGATAGGTTATAGGTTCCTTTTCTTCACATTTTCTCCCTTTATATACAGGTCATGTATCCATTTTGACCTTCTTGGTAAATGGTTCCATCATTCCCAACAATTTTTATCAGAAAATGAATTCTTATCCCCAATACTTAAGTCTTTATCCCTGTCAGACATTGGTTTACTATATTCATTTGCTACAATAGATTGTAGGTCTACTCTGTTCCACTCATTTATCTTTCTCTTTCTTAGTCAATACCAAATAGTTTTGATAATTTTTGCCATACGATATAGTTTAAGATTTGGTACTGCTGCCAATACCATTTTTTTCATTAGTTGTTTTTTTTTTTAATGTATATTTTTTATTTTTTGTTCTTCCAAATGGATTTTATCATTTTTTTTTCAGTTCTACAAAATATTTTTTTGATAATTTAATTGGGTTGGTATTTAACATATAGACTAATTTTGGTAAGATTGTCATTTTTATTATATTTGGGCCTGCTTACTCATAAACAATATTTCTCCATTTAATTAAACCTGGTTTTATTTGTGTACAAAGTTTTTATAGATTTGTTCATATAGATCCAGGATTTGTTTTGTAGGCATATTCCCAGTACTTTATAGTGTACAGAGTGAATTTTAAATGGGGAGTACTCTAGCTGTTTCTTCCTGGAAGATCCTATATATATATATATATATATATATATATATATATATGAATACTGATGATTTTATGTGGGTCTACTTCATATTCTGCTACTTTATTGAAATTATCTTAATGAACTTGTTAGTTGAGTCTTTAGGATTTTCCAAGTATATGATCTACAAAAAAGAGATAATTTTATTACCACATTCCCTATTCTGATTCCTTCTATTTCATTTTCTTCTCTTATTGCTATTGCTAAGGTTTCTTATACAATACTGAATAAGATTGGTGACACTGGCCATCCTTGTTTCACACTTCATCTTACTGGGGAGGCATTTAGCTAATGGTTTTAGGTAATGCTACTTATAAATTTAAAGAACAGTTCAATTGTGCTTATATTTTTAAGTGTTTTTAATTTATTGTAATTTACTGAATGCTTTTCTGAATCTATTGATATTATCATATGATTTATGTTACTTTTATTAGTGAGTTTTGTTAATTTTTAAATGTTTTCTTTATGTTAAAATCATTCCTGCATTCTGGGTATGAATCATGTTTGATCATAATATATGGCCCTTGTTACATATTGTTATAATCTTTTAGCTAGTATTTTATTTCAGATTTTTGCATTCATATTCATCAATGAAATTGTTCTATAATTTTCTTTCTCAGCTTTTATTTATCATGTTTATTTCATAAAAGGAATTTGTTAGGACCCCTTCTTTGCTTATTTTTCTAAATATTTAATATTGGGATTAATTGGTCTATAACTATTTGAATTCACTTGTAAATCCTTCTTCTCCCAATACTTATTTCTTAGGAAGCTTATTTATGGTCTGTTCAAATTTTTTTTTCTAGCTTAGAGTTTTTCTCTCTCTTTTTAAAAATCTCATTTATCAATGGTTTATCAGTTTTATTGATTTTTGTCCATAACACCAACACCAAATTTTATTTACTAATTCATTGGTTTTCTTGTGCTCAAATTTAATTAATTTCAGCACGAATTTTAAAAATTTCTAACAGTGGCAAATTGGGTATTATTAATTTGTTCTTTTTCTGTTTTTTTTTAATTGCATATGCAGTTTATTGGTCTGATGTCTCTCTCTTCTCTCTCTCTCTTTTTACTAATATAAGCACTTAGCAAGATAAATTTTCCTCTAATTTTTGCTTTAATCCCGTATGTTGTTTCATTATTGGTTTTGGGGGGGATTTTTTTTAACTGAGACAATTGAGGTTAAATGACTTGCCCAGAGTCACATAGCTAGGAAGTGTTGTGTTTGTGTTTGAGGCCAGATTTGAACTCAGGTCCTCCTGACTAAAGGGCTGGTGCTCTATCCACTGTACCACCTAGCTGCTCCACATTATTGTTATTTTCTTTAATGAAATAGCTGATTCTGTTATTTGTTCTTTAACCCATATATTCTTTGAGATTAGATTGTTTAATTCTCCAATCTTTTTCTATATTTCCACGGTCCCTTATTAAATAGAATTTTTGTTGTATTTCTGCTTTTTTGCATTTAGCTATAAAATTTTTGTACCCTAATATGTAGTCAATCTTTTTAAAGGTTCCATGTGCTGCTGAGGTGTATTCTATTTTATTTCTTTTCAGTTCTCTCCAGATACATATTGTATCTAGCTTATCTAAAATTCTATTCACTTTCTTATTTGTTTTTTGGTTATATTTGTCTGGTTTTGAGAGGGGAAGATGAGAATCCCCCAGAATTAGTACTATAATCTCTTTTCCCCTGTAGGTCATTTAGCTTTTCTTTTAAAATTTAAAAACTATTGTATTTGGTGCATATAAATTTAGTATCGATATTACTTCATTATCTATGATGTCTTTTATTATAATATAGTTTCTCTATTAAAATCTTTTAAAATTAAATGTATTTCATATAATATATTTAACATATATTGGACTACCTGCCATCTAGGGGAGGGGGTGGGGGAAAGGAGGAGAAAAGTTGGAAGAGATTTTGCAAGGGTCAGTGTTGAAAAATTACCCATGCATATATTTTATAAATAAAAAGTTATAATATTTTATTATATTTTAGCTTTTGACTTTATCTGATACAATGGTTGCTACTTTTGCTTTTCTGCTTTTGCCCTTTGTTTTAACTCTGTGTATCTCTCTTTTGTAAACATGTTTCTAATAAGTAGCATATTGTCAGATTCTGGTTTTTAATCCATTCTACAATCCATTTCAATTCTGTGGGTGAATTAATCCCATTCACAATCAAAGTTTTAATTTGTGGGGAGATTTCTGGAAAGATGGTGGAATAAGTCAGTAAATTTCAAGCTCTCCATATTGCCCCCATAAACCAAACAAATTTGCACCTCAGGGCAAACATAGACTGGTGAAAAATCAAAAAGACTTGGGGGTAGCACAGGGATCCTCCTGATACAACCCAAGAAAATAGGAAGAAGAACCCAGGTCAAGATTAATCAGTGTGAAATGCAAACACTTCCAGGTTAGCTCCACAGAAAACCAAGTAGGGAACTCTGGGACTAGCTGGGTTTGGCTGGAGTCTCAGCTGAAACCACAGAAATTTTCACCTACTGGATTGCATGTAGAGTCAGAGGTCAGAGTGCAAGAAAACCAAGTGAAACTCAGCTGATTAGGAACACCAGGCCCAGTTGTGCTGCAGAAATGTGGCCCTGGGTGGGAAGGAGCCAGCATACTCATTGAGTGAAGAGGAAGTGGGGTTGGCATTTGCAGGAGGGTGGAATTTGGGGAGGGGGGTTTCCAGGTCAGAGGGGAGAGCTGAAGTGAACTAGAGGCACCAGCCTCCCACTCTATGATTAGAGCACTTAAACTAATACTTCTCATTGAAAAAAAAGAAAGAAAGAAGAACAGGCAAAGAAGAACCAACCACAGACACTTATTATGGAAATAGGGAATACCAAGGGTTCATCTTCAGAGGAGGACACTACTTTTAAAAATAAAAAGCTTCTTATACCCCAAGAATAACAATAATGCCTTCCTGCCCAGAAAGAATTTATAGAACTCAAAAAAGAATTTTAAAAATTAAATGAGAGACATTGAAGAAAAAATAAAAATAAAAAATAAAAACCATCCAGGAAAAACATGATTATTAAAAAAAAAAAAAAAAAAAAAAAGTTAACCAACTAGAAAAGGATGAAATCTTGAAGATTTTCATCTTAAAGATGAAAATAACTCTTTGGGCAAGAATTGGGCAAGGGGAAGTCAGTGAAGATATAGGAGAAAAAGAAATAACAAAACAATATAATGAAAAAATGGAAAAGAATGTGAAACATAAAAAAACAACAGGTGTGTAGAACAGATGAAGAAAAAAAAAATATAAGAATAATTGGACTACTTGAAGGCTGTGACCAAAAAAAGAACCTCAACACAATAATGCAAGAAATAGAAAAGGAAATTGTCCTTGGATGATAGAACAGGAGAGAAAAGTAGAAACAGGAAAAAATCCATTGATGACCACCTCAAAGAGATCATTTGTAGAAAATACATAGGAATATTGTCAAAGAGAACATTATACCAAAAAAAAAAGAAAAGAACAAATAATTCAGATAGTTACAATTAGAATTTTATAGGACTTATCACAGCAGTGCAATAAAAGACTGCAGATCTTGAAATCATACTACTGACAAACAAAAGAACTAGGTCTGTGGCCAAAAATATATACCAGCAAAATTATCTAAAATATTAAATGAGAAAAAAGGGATAACTTGCAGATTTTCAGGATTTTCTATTAACCAAATCCATATTCAATAGAAAATTTAACATATAAGAGTCATAATAAAAGATCATTTTCAAGGAACTTAACATGGATAAATCATTTTGTTTTTTACATAGAAATGTATACCATATGTTTTAAATTGACATCAGCAACTGAGTGGCTCAACAAAGATTGGCATGGAATTGAATATGACCTGACCCTAAAAAGTGAAACCGCCTAGGAAAAAATGTAAAAACAGTAATTATGTTATACAGATGAGGTACAGAGGAAGAGTAGACAAAAAGGCATTAGAAGGGGAAGGAGGGCCCATAGTTCTGAAAACCTGTTCACATTGAGAATGGGTTAAATAGGCTCTCACTATATAAAATGCATATATAGCATTAAGGTATAATAAAATTTGTAAAGACATAAATGGACTGATGTCAGGAAGACCTGAGTTCAAATGTGGTCTCAGACACTTAACCCTTCTAGCTGTGTAACCCTGAGCAAGTCACTTAACCCCAATTGCCTCAGCAACAACCACAACAAAAGAAATAAGTGGAAAGAGATGGATGGAGGGGGGAAGTAATATAAAACGCATATACAGCATGAAGGTATAGCAAAATTTATAAAGGGGAAAGAGATGGATGTAGGGGGAAGCAAAGGGAAGGATCCATGGGTAGGAGAAGGTTAAGTAGCAGTGAGGCAATTTAAGGAGCAGAATTAAAGCAAATAGTTGGCAGGAGTAGGCAAGGTGATCTACACAAACACTACAACAAAGATTAGGAATAGAATTTATTAGGGAAAAAAATATGGCTAGTAATCATTAATCTGAGACAAAGATAAACTTTTTTTAATTAAATGTGTAATTCTTTTTTTAAAAAATTTTAAATAGATTTTTGTTTTTCCAAATACATGCAAACATAATTTTCAACATTCACCTTTACAAAACCTTGTGTTCCAAATTTTCTCCCTCCCTCCCCCTTTATCCTTTATAGACAGGAAGCAATCCAATATAGGTTAAACATGGAATTCTTCTAAACATATTTCCATACTTGTCATGCTGCACAAGAAAAATCAGATCAAAATATGAAAGAAAAAAGAACAAACAAATAAGCAGCAAGAACAAAAAGGTGAAAATACTATTCTTTGATCCACATTCCATAGTTCTCTCTCTGGATACAGATGACTCTTTTACATCACAAATCTGTTTAAATTGCTGAAAAGAGGGAAGTCCATCGTAGTTTGGCATCACATAATCTTGTTGTATACAATGTTCTCTTGGTTCTGTCACTTAGCTTCAATTCATTCAAGTCTTTCCAGGATTTTCTGAAAAATCCTGCTTGTCATTTCTTATAGAACACTAACATTCATATGCTATAACTTATTCAACCATTCCCCAACTGATAGGCATCCACTCAGTTTCCATTTCCTTGCCACTACACAAAGGGTTGCTTCAAACATTTTTTGCACATGTGGGTTCTTTTCCCTTTTTATGATCTCTTTGGAATACAGACCTAGTAAAGACAATGCTGGATCAAATAATATATGCTATTTGATAGCCCTTTGGGCACAGTTCCAGATTGCTCTCCAGAATTCTTGGATCAATTCACAACTACCAACAATGCATTAGTGTTTTAGTTTTGTCACATCCTCTCCAACATTTATCATTACTTTTTCCTGTCATCTTAGCCAATCTGAAAGATATGAGATAATACCTCAGATTTTTCTTAATTTGCATTTTTAGTGATTTAGAGCATTTTTTCATATGACTAGAAATGACAGGTGTTCATATCTTTTGGCCATTTATCAATTGGGGAATGGTTTGTATTATAAATTTGAGTCAGTTCTCTATATATTTCAGAAATAAGGGCTTTGTCAAAAACACTAGATGTAAAAAATTTCCTCCCAGCTTTCTGCTTTCTTTCTAATCTTTGCTGCATTAGTTTAATTTATACAAAATCTTTTTTAATTTAATGTAATCACAATTATCTATTTTTCATTTCTCTAGTTCCTTGCCCATAAATTCCTTCCTTCTCCACAAATCTGAGAGGTTAACTATTCTTTGTTCTCCTAATTTGCTTATAGTTTCACCTTTTATATCTAAATCATAAGCCCATTTCGACTTTATCTTGGTATAGTATGTTAGATGTTGATCAATGCCTAGTTTCTACCATACTAATTTCTAGTTTTCCCAGCTATTTTGTCAAATAGTGAGTTTTTAACCTAGAAGCTGGAAGCTTCGGGTTATCAAACAATAGATTGCTATAGTCACTGACTATTATATTTTCTGTACCTACCTTATCCACAACTATTTCTTAGCCAGTACCAAATGGTTTTGATGACTGCTGCTTTATAATATCATTTTAGATCTGATACAGGTAGGCCACCTTTCTTTGCATTTTTTTCATTAATTACCTTGAAATTCTTGACTTTGACAAAATTAAACTTAAAAGATTCAATCAAGAGAAATCTGCATTATATGTCAGCCATACTAATGTTATTTTACATGCATGTTTACATATGGGTACATGCATGTATGTATTTGAGTATATATACAAATGTATGCAGGTTACTTTCTGTATGTGTCTATATAGGTATGTGAGTGGGTCTGTTGGGTGGGTATGAATGTATGTGTATACGTATGTGTATGTGTGTGTGTATCATAACTTAGAAAATTATAAGTTGTATATTTTTCTTCATCCTATTTTTCTTCACTGTTCTTTATTCTGTCCCTTCTCTAGTTTACTTCTAGCCACTGTCTCCCTAATCTATAATCTTTTAAATTGTCTCTTCATTATTCTCTCTCCTAACCCTCCTTTCTCTTGCTCTATTCACTCCTTTTTCTATTCTCCTCTTTCTTCTCTCTCTTCCCCCTAAATCTTAATCCGTATACCCTTCTAAAAGCCCTTTACCTTTTATCCTATTACCTTATCCTCCTATTTCTTTTTTTTTTTAATAGCCTTTTATTTACAGGTTATATGCAAGGGTAACTTTATAGCATTAACAATTGCCAAACCTCTTGTTCCAATTTTTCACCTCTTACCTCCCACCCCCACCCCTTCCCCCAGATGCCAGGATGACCAGTAGATGTTAAATACATTAAAATATAAATTAGATACACAATAAGTATACATTACCAAAACGTTATTTTGGTGTACAAAAAGAATCAAGACTCTGAAATATTGTACAATTAGCTTGTGAAGGAAATCAAAAATGCAGGTGGGCATAAATATAGAGATTGGGAATTCAATGTAATGGTTTTTAGTCATTTCCCAGAGTTCTTTCTCTGGGCGTGGTTCAGTTCATTACTGCTCCATTGGAAATGATTTGGTTGATCTCATTGCTGAGGATGGCCAGGTCCATCAGAACTGCTCATCATATAGTATTGTTGTTGAAGTATATAAATGATCTCCTGGTCCTGCTCATTTCACTCAGCATCAGTTCGTGTAAGTCTCTCCAGGCCTTTCTGAAATCATCCTGTTGGTCATTTCTTACAGAACAGTAATATTCCATAATATTCATATACCACAATTTATTCAGCATTCTCCAACTGATGGACATCCATTCAGTTTCAGTTTCTAGCCACTACAAAAGGGCTGCCACAAACATTCGTGCAATACAGGTCCCTTTCCCTTCTTTATAATCTCTTTGGGATATAAGCCCAGTAGTAACACTGCTGGATCAAAGGGTATGCACAGCTTGATAACTTCTTGAGCATAGTTCCAAATTACTCTCCAAAATGGTTGGATTCATTCACAACTCCACCAACAATGCATCAATGTCCCAGTTTTCCCACATCCCCTCCGACAATCATCATTATTTTTTCCTGTCATCTTAGCCAATATGACAGGTGTGTAGTGGTATCTTAGAGTTGTCTTAATTTGCATTTCTCTGATTAATAATGACTTTATCCTCCTATTTCTTTATAAATTTAGAAAGTTTTTATATTTATTCTCTTTTAGATGTATATATTGCTCCCTCTTTAATTCAAATCTGATGATAGTGAAGTTTCAGCACTACCAGCCTCATCTGATTCTTCTCTATCATTTTGTCCTCTTGTGCTTTATTTGCATGATATAATTGCTCATTTTACTTTTTCCTACACAGCTTTGCTTTTTTTTTTTAGAATTAATACATCAGGAGCAACTAGATAACTCAGTAGATTTCTATCTACTGACCAGCTCTGGACTCAAGAGGACCTGAGTTCAAATTTGATACTGTGTGATCCTGGGCAAGTCATTTACCCTAATTGCCTCTCAAAAAAGAAAACTAGATTAAAAAGCAACCCACCACATCATACCCAGATCATCCCAAGTCTTTTCTTTTGAATTACCCAATTACTTATGACAGTTTTAAGAATACAGTTTATATTTCTGCTTATAAAAAAGTTTGAATCTCTTGTAATTAGACTTTGATATTTACCTTGTATTTTATGATTAAAAAACCCTGAAAGTCTTAATCAATTTGTTTAATAGCCATTATTTTTCATTCAAGATTATATTTTGTTGGGTAAGTTATTTTTGGCTGCAACCCCAGCTCTTTTACTCTTTGAAATAAAGGATTCAATAATTGGCTCCACAGTATTTTAATTATTTTTTTCTTGTTTCTCACATTTTCTCTCTAATCTGGGGGTTTTGAAATTTGGTTATAATATTCCTGTAGGTTTTCATCCTGTGATCTCTTTCAATTGGTGATTATTGTATTCTTTTTTTTTTTTTTTTTCTATTTTTACTTTCCCCTCTCTTCTAAAATTTCAAGGAACTTTTCTTCATTTATTTCTTGTAATATTGAATGAAGGTTTTTTTTTCTTTTAATTGTAGCTTTCAGGTAGTCTGATAATTCTTATCTTATGGGATGATAAAATTTGAGACTGAAAAGAACTTTGGACATCATTTGTTCCAGCTTTAACTTTCCCAAGGCTCCACATGGATCAAGTGGCAAAATCCTGCTTGAACTCAAATGCTCTGAAGGAATGAGCCAGAAAATATGGGTTCAAATCCTGTTTTTGAAACATATTGTCTTTGTCCTGTACCTGTCATATAACCTTTTAATGCTAGTGCTCTAGACAACATTGTTAAACTCTGGTTTGCAGAGAAGCTTCTGAGTTAGAATTAACTCAGAATTAGAGTAAGTTTGAATTAGAGGAAGTTCCTCACCAGGAGCTTCCAGTACCAGTAAAATCACTGGTCCATTCCCTGTCTGTTGTGATCATTTAATCTAATGTTACTTGGAACTCATTTTTAAAGATTTACTCTCAATGGGGTAAATTTTAATCCAGTGTAACAAAGGCACAAAAACACGAGGCAAGATGGGGAGGGCATGCTTAAACCTTACTTTCATTGGAATTGACTTAGAGAGGGATTAATATACAGACTCAGTTCAGTAAAGAAATCTATCTTACCATACAGGAAAATAAGAGGGGAAGATAAAAGGAAAGATAGGGGTGTGTGTGTGAGAGAGAGAGAGAGAGAAAGAAAGAGTGTGTGAGCGCGCATGTTATAATGGAGGGTGTGGAGGGGTTTTGGGGAGGAGCTAAGAGTCAGAAGCAGAACACTTTTGTGGAGGGACAGGGTGAAAGGATAGAAAAAGTAGGATAAATGGGGAAAATAGGATAGAGGGAAATAAATAGTAATCATAACTGTAAAAAAAAATATGGCAAGTATCTTCAATAAAGACCTCTTAGTTATGTAGAGAACAGAGTCAAATTTACAGAATAAGAGCCATTCTTCAATTGATTAAATCAGGGGTCCTCAAACTTTTTAAAAAGGGGGCCAGTTCACTGTCTCTCAGACTGTTGGAGGGCCAGACTATAGTAAAAACAAAAACTATGAACAAATTCCTATGCACGCTGCATCTTATTTTGAAGTGAAGAAACAAAATGGAAACAAATACAATATTTAAAATGAAGTAAAGTTAAATCAACAAACTTAACCAGTAATGAGATGGTCAGTGTCTGGTTCCATATTTGTCACTGCTAGTCGTAACAAGTGATGCAAGTGTGCATCCGTTAGTCTTGATCTGGTTGGAGATTTCAAATGTTTCATTTTAGAAAAGTCTGTTCACAGACATAAGTGCTGCCAAAGATGGTTGCCATTTTGAATGCATGGTTCCTGAGATGAGGATGTGTCTCAGAGGGGAGAGATACATAGAAATTATGAAGGCTGCTTGACTTGAATGCGTCTTTCAGAGTCACAATTCTGCAGTTGATCCTGTTCCATTTGGTAAATTGTATCCACATTTTCAGTGTCAATAGAAATGGGTTACAGAAAAGCTATGCGTCCTGTTCATGGAGATGAAGCTCTTTAAATCTAAATTGGACTCCTTTTGCAATTTTTCCAGTGAATCCACACGTTTTGTTTGGGAATGCAATCAGTGGTTTTTCCGCTAACAGATTTCAAGTTGTGGGGAGATGGCAGAAGTTTTCCTCCTTCACTTGTTTGATGAGGAGGCCTAATTTTACTTCAAATGCTTTGACATGTGATGGCATATCACAGATGAGCTTCCCCTTTCCTTGAAGATGCATATTGAAATTGTTGAGTAGCTCTGTTACATCTGTCAGAAAGGCAAGGTGTCATTTCTATTCTGCATCATTGAGCTCTGGTATTTCTTTGTTTTTTGAAAGCAGAAAAGTTGTAATCTGTGGAAGTAAGTCATAGAAACGTTTCAGAACTCTCCCTCGACTCAGCCAATGGACTTCTGTGTGATACAGAACATCTTCATACTCAACATTTAGTTCAGACAGAAATTCCTGAAATTGTCTGTGATTTAGTGCACTAGCTCTAATTAAGTTAACACAAGATACCACAATTTTCATAAGAGTCCCACTTCAGTGATTTACTACACAGCACTTATTGGTGGATGAGGCAGTGTATGGCTGTTGGATGAGAATGGTTATATTTGTCCATCTCTTGGTTAATGCAAGCAATTACTCCTTTCTTAGACACCACCATGCTAGGAGCACCATCAGTTGTCACACTGGCTAGTTTAGCCCAGTCCAGCTCCAAACCATTCATAGTTTGGCAAACCTTTTCCTCTCCTGTAGTTGTACCTTTGATGTTTTGCAGTGCAGCAAGCTCTTCTATGAATTCAAAATAATCATTCGTCCCACGAATAGAAATTAGAAATAGAAAAATTAGAAGTTGTGCAGAATCATGAACATCATTGCTTTCGTAGAGTGCTAAGGAAAAATATGAAATTTTTTTTATGGAGTTTTGCAAATGCTGATGCAAATTGTCTCCCATTTTTTCAACCCTCTGTGTAACTGTAGGTCCTGAAAGACTCACTGTACTAAATAAATGGACCTTCTCTGGACACATCTCTTTGACAACAGAAAGAAGGCATTCTTTAACAAGTTCTCCTTCATGAATGGTCTCCCAGTGCGTGCTATTAGCTTGGCAACTTGAAAACTTGCTCATAGTGATGAAATATTTAGCTGCTTCTCTTTCACAAAAGTATTTTGCTGAGTTGTCAATGTATTTTTCAGTTTTAATATTTTATCTTTTCTCACTTCTCCAACCAAACAATCATATTTATCTTTATGTTGAGTTATAGTGTTCATGCAAATTATATTCTTTGAACACAGAATATAGTGTCTGGCATATCAAACATACAGCTCTTTCCTTGTACTGCATGAAAAAGTAATCATAAGTCTACTGTTTTTTTAATATCCTATATTCCGAGTCAATTTTTCTTTTTCTTGACTTCATTATTTCCTAGGGATTCCAAATTGCTATTAGTAAAATACATATATATATATACACACACACACAGAGTTACAAAAACAATATACCAGCAATAACTTTGCCCACACAGAGACATACAGACTGCAATGCCCAACTTCCTCCAAGCTGCCTCTGTGCTGTTATGCCTCCATTTCCTGCACTTTGTGCTCCAGCTTCCGACCTTCACTGCTGCAGTGAATTCCCCCTGCAGCGGCCATGACATGCGCAGCATGCACTGTACATCCCCCGGGCTTGTCTGTTGTGGTAGCTGCCGTTACTATACAAGGCTGCAGGCTGTCAGTTCTCCGTCTTCTGCATCTCTCTCCCTTCCCCACACCACACATCCCGGCTTGGGAACTCACCTCACCTTGGTATCCCCTCACACTCTGTCTCCATCGCTTCAGCCCAGTGCCATAAGTGTGCGTTGCTAACGCGAGTTTAGGCCAAATGTTACTTCCAGTCTGATTTTGCCATAACCCAGCGGGCCACATAAACGTCCTCAGCGGGCCGCAGTTTGAGGACCCCTGGATTAAATGATCAAATGATATAAACAGGCAGCTTTCAAATAAGCAAAGCTATCTTTGGTCATTTAAAAAATACTGTTACATTGCTGCTGAACTAGCCATTATGCTTATCAGATTGACTAATGTGGCAGAAAAAAAAATGACAAATGTTAAGAGGGGAGGTGGGAAAATGAAACACTAATGCAGTTGGTGAAGTTGTATGCTAAGTTAACCCTTCTGTGGAGCAATTTGGAACTATTCCCTAAAGCCTATAAAACCATGCATACCCTTTGACCAAGCAATACAACAATATTACTAGAGTTGTGAGATGTGGGAAATATAGTGAGGCTGTATGCATAGATAATTTGTATGTAGAAGAATATGTTTAGTAGGGCTGATATTTTGTATTTCAAAGAGATAAAAAAATGAAAAGCAAAAGAACCTATAGATACAAGAATGTTTAATAGTAATTTTTTTAGTGGTGACAATGATTTGTAAATTCAGGGCTTGTCTATTAATTGAGAAATGACTGAACAAGCTGTTCTAAAATGACTGTGATGTATACTATTGTGCTTTAAGAAATGATGAGCAGAATGCTCAGAAAAACCTGAAAAGACAAATGTGAAGTAATACAAAGTGAATTAGCAGAACCAAGTGAACATTGTCTATAATTAATATTATAGAGTGAATGACCCTAGCTATTCTCAGCAATACAGTTAAGGATTTATGATGAAAACTGCTATCCTTCTCTGAGAAAGAACTGATGCAGTCTGAATGCAGATAGAAGTATACTTTTTCTCCTTTTTTCTTTTTCTTTTTTATTTTCTTTTACAAACATGAAAATATATTTTGCATGATTTGCAAAATCATTGCACTATGTGCTGCACATGTGTAACCTATATCAAATTGTTTGCCTTCTCATTGGAGGAGAGAAGAAGAGAGAGAATTTGGAACTTAAAAATTTAAAGAATGTTAAAAATTGTTTTTGCATGTAATTGGGGGGAAATAAAACATTAAATTGAAAATATTAAAAAAGCATATGGAAAAAAGGCAGCTCAAGTATAACTTTCTACATGAAGCTTTTCTTCAGCTGTTTCTGCTGTCCTAATACTTTATTTATTTTATATACCCTTATTGTTGTTCCTATGTGGAAGCTCTTTGGGAATAAAGATTGTTTAATTAAATTTATATTTCAAGCAACAAGCACAGAGGTTGATTATAGTACCTTTTAGAAAGTTTCACTTTTAAGTTATTTTCTTTTTATATATCCAGGCTGTGGCAACGGGTTACTCGGGCCATAAATGCCAAAGATCAGACAGAAGCTACTCAAGAGAAATATGTTTTAGAAGAAGCTCAAAGAAAGGCTGCCAGAGAACGGAAAGGGAAGAATGAAGAATGGGTTTGCAAGTTATTTGAACTCGATTCAGTCACAGGAGAATGGCATTACAGATTTTCTGAGTGAGTAACTTAAAATGCTTATAGTAAACAGAACATTTGGGAGGAGGGGGAGAGGGTTGTTGCAGTTTTTAGCACATTTTTGTTACTGTTTTTAATAGAAATTTTAAAATTCAATCCTGGCATATTAGAGGTTGTGATCTTAATGTGCTTACATTATAAAATCAAATGGTGAGAGTATTGTTAAATGAGCTTCTGCACTGCTGCAAAAATAAGCTTACTAAAGTACAGGTCTGACTCTCCTGCCCAGAAACCTTCAGTGCCTCTGTCTGGTGTGTAGATCATTGATAGTCTGGCCCTTACCTGCCATAAGGACTTTATTTCATAATGCTGAGCTTCCAGTGGAGAAGCTGAACTGTATGTAGTAAAGCCAAATTGTACTATATTTTGTTCTTTGAACATATCTGGTGCCTTGCCAGAAGCATTCATCTCTTGACTACAATGCACATTGAATTTTTTTTTCCATTTCTATTTTTACCTCTTCTAAAATTTCAAGGTACTTTCCATTTATTTCTTGTTATATTGTATGATTTTTTTTTTGTTGTTGTTTTTTGGTTTTTTTGCATTATGGCTTTCAGGTAATCTAATAATTCTTATCTTATGGAATGATAAAATTTGAGACTGAAAGGAATTTTAGAAATCCTCTGTTCCAGCCTTAACTTTCCCAAGGTTCCACCTGGATCAATTGGCAAAATCTTAATTGAACTCAAATGCTATGAAGGAATGGATCCCTAGAACCAGAAAATATGGTTCAAATCCTGCTTTTGGAACATATTTGACTTCAACCTGTACCTGTAGCATAACCTTTTAGTGCTCTAGACATCTTTTTTAAACTCTAGTTTGCAGAGAAGTTTCTGATATGAATTAGAGGAAGTTTCTCACCAGGCACTTTCCAGTACCAGTATAATCACTGATCCATTCTCTTTCTGTTGTGGTAATTTAATCTAGTGTTATTTGGAACTCTTTTTTAGATTTACTCTCAATGGGGTAAATTTTAATCAAATATAAAAGGCACAAAAGTACTTTTACACAGAGCTAAGGTGGGGAAGGGCATGCTTAAACTTTACTTTCATTGGAATTGGCTTAGAGAGGGATTAATATACACACATCTTAGAATCGTGATCATTCTTTAAGGCTCAGGGCAGGTGCCACCTCCTTCCTGAAGGAAGTTTATTTCATTTCCTCAGTTCTTAATCCTTTACATGCCAGTTTTCCTTACCATATACTTATTTGTGAAAATTTTTATTCATCCATGATTCTTTGTGGGAGGGGACTTATTCTATTTGTTTTTTTGAAATAAAAAGTAACTAGGCCTTGCCTGTAGTATGTGTTTAATAAGCAACCATTGTGTTTGTCATTTGCTATTTTAAGTGACTAGCCCATGTTAGACAGTTCTTTGCTTGTATGAAGAATCCTTTCTGGTGTTTTTTTAAAAAATAAAGAAAACTTTATTCCGTGTAGTAATAATATAAACTTATCAAGAAGTGGCAATATATCTTCTTTATTTTGTCTAGCAAAGAGCATCATGTCATGTTAAGGAGAGCTCCTTAAGGAGTATTTTTGTGATGAAGATGCCTCTAAACAAATATTTTTCTTCATTCTCAATAGTACCCGACCATGGGATCCTCTGAATGATCTGATACAGTTTGAAAAGGATGGTGTCATCCAAACTAAAGTCAGACATCGGACACCAATGGTATGCTATGCTCTCAAAATGTAATTAAATATAGTTGTTTTTATTAATGCTTTCAGCATAGATATGTAGCAGTTAGAAAAGCTAAAAAAATCTCTTTATAAAAATCATAAATTTAAAATTATCTACTATTTATTTTGAAACGGCTATAAGTCAGGAGATGTAGTATCAGACCCTTCTTCTGATATCTATAATGTGTTGTGTGACTGGGCAGTCTCTACTTAAGTTGTTAGGGCTCTGGATAATTCTTGTAAAGTTTTAAGTTGCAGAAGTGCTGTAGACCTGCATTGGTAAAAGGATTTGCTTCCTGTAGGCATTCCCTGTACCAATGAAATCATAGGTCTGGTGCCTATTCCTGTCCTTTTTTTGTTATTTAGTTGAAATTAAAATAAATTTCAACTAAATAACAAAAAGTCCTGCTTGTTTCCATGCCCCTTTCTAATCTTTTAAGTATTTTTTCCAATTTTTTAATGGTAATCATTTTTATCTGGTGAGAGTTATTGTATATTATTTGCCTTATTCTTTCTTCATTCTGCATAGCTTTGCATAAGACTTTATATATTTTGGGATTATTTTTCCAAATTTCCAATTTTTTAATGTTGCAGTAATACTCTTATGTTGATATATATACCATATATATATATATATATATATATATATATATATATACACCATATATACCATATATTCAACTGTTTTCCAGTTCTACATTTAGGTTGCTTCTATGTCTTTATTATTAAAAATAAAACTCACATTTTTGTACAGATGTGATTTTTTTTTCCCTTTTAATAAAATAAGATCTTAGATTTATAGCTAAAAATGAACTTATAGGGCACATTAAGTCTAGCCCCTTCTTTTTACAGATAATGAAATTGGGGCCCAAAGTTATATATTACCCAAGGTCACATAATAAGTATTTTAGGTAGGATAAATCTTCTTGATTCCAAGTCCAGCTCATCATCCACTATGCCACATTGCCTCTCACTTTTATAATATAGTACTAGTAGTGGGGTCACTGAGTCAAAGGGTTTGAACAGTTTAGTAAATTTTACTGTACATTTTCTCTATTGGCTTCCTCAAGTAGATTATGGAAGGCCTTGAAGATCAGTCTAAAGAGTTCATATTTTATTTGAAAGAGCCATTTTAGGTTTTAGAATAGGAAAAGAATTGGGGTCAGATCTGTATCTGGAAAATATTATTCTTAAGTGTATTGTGAAGGATGGATTTAAAAGAATGTTAGAAGTAGGAGTAGAAACTGGGAAAAATAGGAAAGCGACAGAGCTAGAGGATTTGGTTATTTTGGCATATAGAGATAGAGAAAAACAGGACACATAAATAATTTGCTGACTAGTGCTAGATAGAAAACTCTTTTAGAAGAAGTTATGTTTGTTGAAAAGTAACAGCATCTCCTAAATAAGCTCCCTGCCTCCAATGGCTTCCCTTTTTAATTTTTCTCCTGATATTGAAGCCTTTCTTTCTAACCTTATCTCATGGTTTAACTCATATGCATTCTATACTGTAACAAAATTGAACTGACACAGTACTTTTTGTGTAATTGGTGTTTGATAAATATTTGTTGAATTTAATTGTACATTTTGTTTTGTTATGTAAATAAAATAGAAATGAAAATTCTTACAAAATTGAAGTTGGAAGGAACAGTAGAGGTCATCCATTCCATGTCTAAACATGAATTTACTGTTCAATACATCTGACATATGGTCATCTAGTATTAGAGGGAACCCACCACTTCCTTTGGCAGTTTATTCCACTTTTGTAGAGCTCAAACTTTTGGGATGAGTTTCCTTATATTTGCCTTTGATTATGTCTAAAGGTCTTGATGTTGGTTCTCTCTCTTGGTTCTAGAATAAATTGTAAATTCAGCCTGGTATTTTAAGGTCCCTCCACAGCTAGGTGCCAATTTATCTTTTTAGTCTTATTTCACCTTCACATGCTTCATATGGCAAAGAAATTAGACTTTTAACGTTTACTCAAAGACTATGATATTTCCTATCACCATATTTTGTTATTATTATCATTGCTTGTCCTTTATGTTCTTTATGGTCTCCCACTGCGTCAAGGCTATCTCCAGTTGTCCATATCTTTACAGAATATCTATCTGTGTGTGTGTGTGTGTGTGTGTGTGTGTGTGTGTGTGTGTGTGTATAGATGTCTATATCTTGCCACTAAACCCAAATAGTTCTGGAGGAGAAAGTGAGGCCAGTAACTTTGCACAGCTCTCTCTCACTTAAATCCAACTCAGTTGTACGTCATGGCATCACTTCCCTGATGTCATGGTCCTCTTTGAGAATGAAAGATAAACAACATTTTTTCCCTTACATAAATTTTGTATCTGGAACCACCATTTCCCAGTCAATTTCATAAATTTGTTGATTTCAGGTTAGTGTTCCCAAAATGAAGCATAAGCCAAGTAGGCAACCGAAGAAAGTGATAAAAGGCTATTCCTCTCCAGAACTTGATATCCAGGACTCCTCTGGAAGTGAAGGTATTACTATTCATTGTAGCATGTAGCATGTAGTATATATGCCTTATAAAAGGCATATATTAAGAAAAAAAATATTCCAAAACTTAAGAAAATGACTTACCAAAGTGGAATAAGCATTTTGGGGGGTGGGGGGATGGGAGGAAAGCTGGTGCCTGCTTGAGGTGACTAATAAGTTTTTCTGAAAGTAATGACACTGGGAAATTTGGGGAGGAGTTGCTATATAAGTCAAGAATGGTATTTTACTATCTTTTGCTTTTTTGACTTCTAAGAAATCACTAGATATTATATACCATGTTCATTTCAGCAAATATTTGTGAGCTTTCCATCACTGCCTTTTGAAGAAGTAAGCATAGTATTTCACTTTAAGTTAAATACAATTACATACCTAGTAAAAATCAGAAATTATAGCAATACAAATAATTGCTTTTTAGAGATTTTAATCTTAATATTGACCATATTAAGTCATTTTTCATCCTTACTACTACATGACACTAGCATTTATGAATCTATTTTTAATGAAGTAGTTAACAATCTGCCTACATATATTTGGAGGTATAAAGAAGTTCTGCCTTCAAGAAGCTTATTGTCCAATTGAGAAGTTAAGACATTCATGAAAAGTTAACTAAATAACTGGTAAATGAATAGTATAGATAATAAATGACTCTAAGAGTTGAGAGGGAGACATTACTTTGGAATAAGGAAACTAAAAACAAAGTTTAAAAAAGTGAGATGTGGTAGACCTCAGTGGATGAGTAGAATATAGATAGGTGAAGAAGAAAGTAAAGAACATTCTACGTGGGTTCAAGCTTAATGTGTGGAGTATAAAGCTTAGATGGTGAGGATAATTGTAAAGGATGACAGAGTTAGGATCCTAAAATATCTTAATAAGCTTGAACAGTGGGCCAGATTTTATAAAATGAGAAAAATGCAAAATCCTAACAGTTTTTTAAAAATTAACTGCACAAATTTTATGGTGGCAGTGGTCTATGGTTTAAGTGAAAGATCTTAGGGGTTCTTGTCAGTTCAATTAGTCTCAACAGTACCAATGGGGTAATATAAAAGAACTCATTGAAAACAATCAGACTATAAAAGAGGTATAAGGCCCATAAATAGGGAAATTGTTGTACTCTGTTCTGTTTAGGCCATATGTGAATTATTGTTCATGATTCTGGGTACCATCTTTTTGGTCAGCATTGATAAGTTGGAACTTATATAGAGGCAGCAAAACAGGAAATGACTATTGATTGTGTAAAAGGAAGATCAGTGAACGGAATTAGATTTATTTAATTTGGAGAAGAAAAGATTTATAGGAAACATCTATTATATATTATATATGATCTGTTCTACTTGACTTCAGAAGGAGGACTAGAAATAGTGGGAAGTGGAGAAGGCATATTTAATGTCTTAAATAAAAAGTTCACTTCAGTGGAGGTTTTTACAAAGAAAATGTTTTTTGTAAAATTCTTGTTGGGCTGGTTGAATTCAGATGACCTTTCAGAGCCTTTCCAACTCTTTCTTTTGAAGAGAATTATTGGAAACAAAACTTGAAAATTATGTTCAGGTCAAATCAGGAAGGACTTTATGCTAAATTAAAACTTTTAATTTAATTGTATAGCTAGTGTAGAGCCACTGAAGATTTCTGAAGGGGTATGAAATGAAAGTAATAGAAAGTATAGAAAGATAAACTAGGGAACAATAAACAGGATAGATATAATAGGGGAAAGTCTGGAAACAGAGACCAATTTTAAATCTAGATATGGGGTAGGAGAGGTTCTAAAACAAGATGATGGCATTAGAAATGAAAAGAAACACATGAGAGAATATTGTGAAGGAAGAATCAATAGGACTTGGTGATTTATAAAATATTAAAATCCAAGAAAGATGGGAAGTCAAAACTTTCTGAGATTTCAAGTGTATGAGTAAAAGGTTGTACCATTAACATAAATAATAAAAGTTATAAATAGTGCTAGCTCTTGGGAGGAATTATAGCACAATGGAAAAGGGGTATAGATCTAGAGTCACAGACCTTGGTTTGAATCTCAGGTCTACCCTTGATTACTACACCTCAGTGATCTTGATTAAAAGTTACTTAACCTTTCTAGATAGAGTTCCTTTTCTAAAAAACTTCTTTCCTTTTCAACTCTAAGTCTATGATCCTCTGATCTGTTCAATGACAGTGGTGGGAAAGAGTAATACCTTTACTCTTTTGACTTAATTCTTCCACTTATTTTTCTCCTCTCCTTTCTCTTCAACTGCATCTACAGGTCATATATTCAATACTTGATAAAAGATTACTTTTAAAATATATGATACTTTGCATTATAACTTAGAAAAATAAATCTTATAACCAATATTATCCAATTCAGTTGTTACTTTAAATTTACTTGTGCAAAATTAAAAATTATTTGGATGTAAGGATTTAGTGTCTATATAGTAGACACTACTATAAATTCACAAAAATTAAATCCACCCCTAGAAAATGTTTTTTGTATAATTGAAACCTTGATGGAAAAAAAAACCCTTCATTTAAGAATGGAATTTCATTGTCTCATTATTTCCATCCTAAATGTCTTTTTAGCTCAAGTACTAAAACCAAGTTCAAGAAGAAAGAAGACAATAGATCTTGCAGACCTGCAGAGTTCCATTGAATCTATAAAACAAACACAGGAAGAAATTAAAAGGTAATACATAATGATTATAGTATTTAATTCCTAAGTCTTTTACCTTAGAGAGTGCTTCTTTTCTTTTAAAAAGGAACTGAGGCGCCATCTTTTGTGTTAATCCTTTTCTGTTAGTGCCTTCCTCCTAGATGACCTTGTAATTATTTAACTATTTGGTGTGGTATATATGTATACATTTACAAATGTACATATTTTAGTCAATCTTTGACTCATGAAAAGAGAAAGATACTATTTGACATAAAAGCAGTTCTATTCATTGCAGCTTTGGGGCTGAACTATTCAACGACAGATTAAAACTGATGTTTGCTGCTGTGGATTTATATGAGAGTGCATAGTTGAAGGGTCAAACACCCTTTATATTATCCATCAGTCATTATGATCATCCTTTCTGTCTTGAACATTGTAGTGGTCTGTCCTTTAATTGAGCCTTTTAATTTCCCAAATGTTAACAGAAAGAGACACACACATTCATTTCCCAAATGTTAACAGGAACACACACACACACACACACACACACACACACACACACACACACACACACACACACACCCTTACCCCTACCTTTTTGTTGCTTTTAGGCACTCCCTTCTTACCTCTACCTCAGCTCAAATACTACTTCAATAGGGAGTTTTTCTTGATCTTTCAGCTTACTAATGACCCCTCCCCAAAATATCTTGTTTTTACTACATATTAATACTTTATGTCTTATTTCTTCCAATAGAGTTTAAACTCCTTGAGGACAGAGACTTTCATTTTTGCAGTTGAATACCTAGAGCCTAGCACACTTTATAAGTATTATGTACATTGTAGGTGCTTAATAAATGCCTGAATTTTGAACTTTAGTAAACCTGATATTCTTATAGAGCCATGCTATGTTCTAATAATCATTCTTTGCTATCTGCCCTTCCTTCAGTCATATATTAAAAATCTTACATTGGAAAATGAAAGTTCATCTGCATCTCTATCAATTTAATTTTAGAGAACTATGCCTTTTCCTTGTCATTACAACTGGGATTGTGTCTTCAGAATTTCATCTTTTATCTTTCCGTACCAAAACTAAGTTGTACTATACAAAGCAGTAATCATTAAAATGTTGTGATACTGCTTTTTAAAAAAGGGAGAAGGCAGTCAGTAGAACAGATTAGGTACATAGAAGCAAACACATTCTAAAAAAACCAAAGACCCCAATTCCTGAGGGAAGGACTCATTATTTGACAAGAACTGCGAGTAGTACTGGATAGTAAGTCTGGTGGAAATAGATTAACCTCACTAACCACACTATGGTATAAATACCACAGTGCAAAATAAACTCTTAAGTGGATACATGACCTAGAATAGGATAAATGGATAGAGGAAGGATTCAAACTCAAGTGAGAAGATGACACAAGATAAAATGGGCAGTATTCAATATTTAGAATGTACAGTTTAAAAGTTTTTGTACAATTAAATCTAATGTAGTTGAAATTAGAAAAGAAACAGGCAACTGGGTAATGGGAACTGTTTGCAATAAATTTCTTGCCCAAAGGTCTCACATCCAAGATACATAAGAAATTGAAGAAAACTTTGAAGAATAAAAACTATTTCCTAATAGATAAATAAATGGTCAAAGGACATGAATATGAAATGATCAAAAGATGAAATCCAAGCTAGCATCAACCATGTGAAAAAAAATGTTCTAAATCACTAATAAATGGATAAATACAAATTAAAGCAACTTTGAAGTCCTCTTTCATATCCATCAGATTAATAAAAGATGACAAAAGTTGGAGGGCTCTGGGAGAAAACAGAATAATGTGTTCTAATGTGTAATGGATTCATCCATCTATTTTGGAAAGAAGTAGTTTATTCCACTACTTAAAACAATCAAAGAATGAAGAAAAAGGTCTACCTATACAAAAGTATAACAACTCTTTGTGGTAGCCCAAAATTAGAAACTAAGGGAATTTCTGTTGGAAACAAATTGTGGTATATGAATTTAATGGAATATTATTTTGCCATAAGAAATACTGAAAAGGACAGTTCCAGGGGAAATTGAGAAGACCTCTGTGAACTGAAACAGAATGAAATGAGCAGAACTAGAACAATTTATGCAGTGATAACATTATGAAAAAAATAAGATTTGTCTCTGAGAATGAGATGGGGAAATGTTCCTCCCTTCTTAGTAGTGAGAATGTAAAAGACTTACAATTATGTTCCTCTGGTACTGATCTGTTTTGTGTATTGGATAAGGAGCTTGCCTTCAGTACCCTAGTAGCTAAGTTTTTGTTTTAATAAGTAATCTAAAATCTGTGTGACAGTGCTACTCTATCACTGCAGTAGCAAAAAGGAGCCATAGAGGACCAAAAGTCATTTGGTATTTTCATTTGAAGGATTTTAATGACAAAGTAATTCATCACCAAGGTGGCTATCAAAAAGGCCACCTCAGTCATTAGGTCTTTACCCTTTTTCATTGTAACATATGGTATATCTCTTAACCATACTCAGCTTTAGCTGTTGGAAACAAAGTGTGGTATATGAATTTAATGGAATATTATTTTGCCATAAGAAATGCTGAAAAGGACAGTTTATATTTTGGGTCATCTACCCAGATCCATAGCTTTGACTCCCTATTGATATTTTGCATCTTGCTATAAAACATATGAAGTCAGAATAAAGGCTATAAATGTTAATGACATTTTGTATCCATACCTAAAAGGTTGCTGTCTTCAGCTTTCTTCTAGGAGTGATACTTAATTATCCAGTTAAATCTTCAGCACTGTAGAAAAAGGTTACATATAGATGCTTGACTTTGTCCCAAAACTCTCTGCTTAGCTTGCTTTTCTGTCTCAGTGCAATAATCTATGAAAACACTGAATTCTCATCACAGTAGACATAACCATGGCTTCTTGGAACCCAGAATTTCAGGATGCCAAGCTCAAATCTATGCCATCTTCATTTCTCTCCCATGATTTCTGCCACCTATTTCATTGGCATACATTAGGTACAGGGTCAATTCTTTTTGTCATAGCTGACTTTGTCCACCCATGACCCTCATAATCCTCTACAAGACTATTATAGTAGATTTTAAGCTTTATGTGTTTGGTGATATCACATTGCAGGTTCACAACTTTCTTCAGGGGAATATAATCTAGAATAGAATCTATCTCAGGGAGCATCTTACAGGTAACATCTATCAGCTTCAGCTTAGCTCAACACATTGTGAAAATATAGTTTCCAAACATATATTCTGTGCCATCATGACAGAACTTGCCAGAGTTTGTGCCATGCTAATATAATCTTCAGTAATGTAATAACCTCCACAGTATAAACTACTGGAATAGAGTTTGTAGAGGCCGGAAATTCAGAGGAGTTTTTCCCCTGTATGAAATTGAATGGCTTTTTTCTCCTCATCTCCAAAATCTCTATACTGGGAGGGCTCTAGCAGCTAAGTATAAAGCAAAATTTAAACTGTTTAAAAGTAATTATTAGGAGGGGCAGCTAAGTGGCGTAGTGGATGGACCACCAGTCCTGAAGTCAATATGACCTGAGTTCAAATCTAGTCTCAAGACACTTACTTAATACTTCCTAGCTGTGTGACCCTGGACAAGTCACTTAACCCAAATTGCCTCACTAAAAAATAAAAAAAGAAGAAGTCTTTGTTAGGATAAAGCAGGCAATGGAAGATAAAAAAGGGGAGAAATATAATAATAAATAAATAATGTTTTAATAATTAATACATTTGTTACTCTATAACTTCATGATATTCATAGATAATGTTTCATATATACAGATTATTCAGCTTTCCATTATTTACAGAGCTAAAGGAATTTGAGTTTGGCAGACACATTCTAGAATTTTGCATGAAAATACTTAATGCCAAAATTTATATATCTGTATTAGAGTGTGATTTAGCAAGGTACTGAAGTAGAAATGAGAAGATTTTGGTCTTTTACTCTTTCTGCTACTGGCCATATAACTTTGGTCATTGTAACTTTTCTGAGCCAATGTTTTCATATTTAAAGTACAAATATTATATTTCCTGCCTAGTTTATAAAGTTGTTGACTCAAATGAGAGAATGCAATTAAAAGCATTTTGAAATCTTCTAAGTCATATTTAGATATAATCTTGCAATATTAATTTTTAACAAGTTACTATAAATATGTATTTGCTTTGTATTTTGTAGAAATATTATGGCTCTACGAAATCATCTTATTTCAAGTTCAACTGCCACAGACTATTTCCTACAACCGAGAGACTACTTCATCATTTTCTTGCTGATTTTGCTACAGATCATAATAAACTTCATGTTTAAGTAGAATTCTTTACACAATTGAGTGAATTAAATGGAATGATTAGATTTATCCTGGGACCATTTTTCAAGTTGGTTTGGACTTTATTCAAACAATGCAATATTTCTTAAAAGAACCTTAGAGATAAATCTATAAGGTTTGACCTCTCATGCCTTGTATCCTTAACGGGAACAAGACCTGTCCTTTCTGGTTAACGTGAAAATTGCGTAAGTGCCAGAATATTTCTTGTTTTTATCCATGTGTTTTTATCTGTGTGCATCTGTGCATATACATCCTGTAGGTATTAGTTCCTAAGAATAGTCATATATTCTATAGTAATGTTTCAATCTGTAGTCATGTAGTGTTGTTAACAAAAGGTTATTAAGTTTGTACAACTATGTACAGTAATCAGTTTTCTGTATAAAACAGGCATACAACTTTTATTGATAAGGACTTACATTATGGGGAAAAATAGAGAAATAGATCTAAAGAATTTGCTGTACTGTACACAGATGACTTCCAAAGGACCTAACTTTTATCTCTTTCTTTTTGGAAATATAAAAAGAAAAATATGTTGATGGTACACACAAATACACACAATGACACATTGGATCAAAAATCAAATTTACATGAAGGGTTTTTGTTTTTTGTGTGGACTCTTAGCATATGTTTAATGTAGATAACTTTTGGTATGGACATATTTACGCATGTACATGTAGAAAAGTTCACTTTATTTTCTATGTCTAGTAATGACCTTTGTATTGTCTTTGTCATGTTTGATGACTCCTTGAGCACATCTTAGAAAAAATTTCTGTAAATTTATTTCTTTAAGCAAGACCTGCCAACATTCATGGCCTTCTACCACTTTGATTATTATGAATCTAAATTTCAAGAAAACAAGAGAACTTAATTTCATTGTAGTAAATTTGAAAAAAAAAAAAAACTTATTGGGTATTAAATTATCTTTGCTATCTGAATTTTTTTTACTGTATGCCCTAGAACTCAAAAGTGAGTATTGTTTATGATACAGCCTAGAGCAATTCTAAGTGGTTTATGAAACAGAGAAATGAGATGATTCAGGTAATTTCATCAGTAAGTGGTTTGTTTTAGGAATGCTTCTTGAGCTTTTATTTATACCTTAAACTGTTTAATGGTTGAAAAGCACAGAAGACTATTAAAATTTTACATCAAAGCCAAAAGGAGATAGAAAATGAGAAATAATGATCTAAAGATTCTGCAAATGATTTTTTTAAATTACTCTTAAGAAATACAGCAGTGTTACATACCTAAGAAGAGTTTAGCAACTTAATCCTTTATTTTTATCCTTATTCTTAGTAATTTAAAAAATGTAAATCATATTGCTGTAAGATCTTGTTTTATGTTTAAAGCTCCATGATACAAAGTAAGACAATTTAACTTTTTCATTTAAGATGTTAGATTTTTTTTTGGATTTTTACAAGCTTTTTATAGTCTTCAGATGCAATTTTTGTGAATTACTTAAAGTAGTTAATTATAAAAGACTTTTTGTAATATTGAAAAAAAGATTCTGAGACTTGCTGATAATAAGGGCAAAAAGATGTAACTCTCAAGTTTTGACTTTAACAGAATAAAAACTACAAGCCAGTAAGTAAGATTAAAAGACATATGGTAAACTATGAAAACTGAGGAGTCTACGTCTGACTGAATTAAGTATCCCAAGTAGAATGTTTGGGTAATATGAATCTAACATACACACATGAAGAGCTGATTTCTCCTGCGTAATTAGGAAAATAAATATGCCTACTTATTCAGTTGGAAATAATCATATAGGTAAAGAAAAAAAGATTATATCAAACATTTCCATATTAGAAACCACAGTGTTGCAACTTACACTTTGCATTTTCTCTACTTATTCATTCCATTGCCAGTGTTTAGCCTGTCTAGATATCTGTTGTAGTTTTTAAAAAGATATTTAAATGTGTATTTGTGTTACATATATTATGTTACCTTTATATTTCAATTCTAGTTTAAAATTGAAACTTTTTTTTGGTGATGAGTTGAGGATGATGAGTGGTTGGTGACCAGGTCAATCTATTTTTATTCTTATGTTTGAATATAATTGTTAAGATATAGATGTGCTAGAAAAATATCCCTTCTTAACCACAACTAAAAAGTGGTTGCTTGCTCCTTAACCCATCTGATATAGGTTCAGTTTTTAACTAAAGAGGCAGAGGATATTTCACGGAATTTGCAAAAGTGAAAATAAGATTTTTCATGACTGTTTTATTATATGCTTAAAAGCACATATCGAATACAATATATCCTAATGTTTTTAGTCACATGAAGTACCTTTCTGTGAGCTGAACATGACACTCAGGAATTGGTGGCTTAGTATTAGACCAATGCTGGTAATAGGCTTGGTATAAGAATCCTTCAAAACACATAATTAGCTCGTATTTAGCCATAACATGTGTTGAGACCTTGAATGTTCTTTGAGAGTAACCTGTTTTTTCATCTACACATGATTCAGAAAAACTGTGATTGTATAGTTTGCAGTTATCTGAGGCTGGTGCCTCCTTCTGGGCTAAACTCCTTATGACCTGTTTTCTCATTTTATTACTCTTTTTTTTTTTTTTGCATAAAAATTTAGAGAAATGTTATTATTTTTAAATGTTAACCTTTAGTTTTCTTTTAGTGAGATGCATTTGGTCTATCAAAAAAGAGTATGTGAGTCATGTGAAATGTTAAGTAGAGTTATAGCAATAGATAATTTTTCCTAAATATTTCACATGTCACTACTTTTTTGTAGCACTTATAAAGGTACAGTACAGTTTTATTCATATTAGCACAAATAGCCATCTGCATTGTATTAAATTTTGCCTTGTAAAATATAATACTCATTTAATATTTATGCTTTTGTGCCTCTAAGGAAATCTTTTTGCCAGTTGTATTTACTGAGACAAAAATCTGAATTGAAAGTATTTGTTAATCAGTAGATTTTTTTTTTTAAAAGGGTCACTGTCACTTTTCTTTTATAAATATATTTAAACAGTAACTCTGTAGTTTTATAAGGGTTTGTCTAATTATTGTACTTAAAATTATATCCTCCACTCTTCAGATATCACAGAAATAGATTTGCCAGATTCTTTCTGAGTATTGTAAACAGTGCCTTTTAATGAATTCACACTGTTTGGGGATGTATAAAGAACTTGTTAATTTGTGCCATATATATATTAAAAAAAACTTTTGTGGGAGGCAGTTAAGTTACTTATAACTTTTTGAAACCTATCTCACTCTTAGTCAAATATCTAAGGAAACAATATATACAATTCCATTTTTTCCCCTAGTTTTTAGTTTTTCTACTGAGTGGTAAACATCTGTGCTGTTTGTTTTCTGTACAGTAATGGTATAATGCATTGTGGCATTATTGAAGAGCCATAAATGACACCATAGATTACAATGGATTCATTATGTAAAATATGCAAAAAATTAAACTTAATATTTAAACCTAAATTGACATTTTAAACTATCTGAAAAACAACAACATAGAAATGAATAAATGTTTACATTTCAACTTTTGCTTAACTGGGGAAATGATTCCTTAAAATGCATAGCCTGCCACTAATATGTACCTTTATTTCATTTTGTTCTAGTTAGAGAATGTCATATTGGCATTTTTTAATTTTCTCTTTTGTTACTTTTAACATATTGCTTGTTTTTATACTGTTACATTTTAAAAATGAAAATTGACTGTTAAAAGTTGTATAGGACCAGTGTCTCATTAATTAATCTGATTAACATATATATATATATTTATATGAATACAAGTATAAACATATATATAGAAGAGCCACAAAGAAACCCATGACAAAATGAATGTGAATGTTCTTCCTAAAATATTTAGAAAATTTATTTCATGTTTCTGCATCTTTCATGTAAAATTATTTTAGTGTCACATTACTGATAAAGTTATTTAAAGAAAAATGTAATGTAACAAAGATAATGAGCCACAAAAATTCAACTGGAGTTTTCACTGTATGGCATGCTAAGTGTAAACCCATGTAAACATCTGGTTAATGGCCACTTGTAAATTAAAGCACTACCACTGGTCAAGTTTTGTATGATTAATAGAATAAAGAGATATTATCTGCAGTGTGTGTAAGTGTACAATATTTGAGTTCTCCAAGTTTATAAGATGTGCAGATAGGCAGTCATAGGCTTCTAAGAGTATTTGAAAGTATATTCTAATTCCATCCTGTTTGTGTTTATAGATGGCAAGGAACTCTGAAAGTATTGCTATTTTAGAAATTTCCAAAAAATTTAGAGATTCCAGTCTTCATTCTAGAAGTCCATGAGAGTAGATGAAATCGACAAAGAGAGGCTAAGGAGAGGAAATCCTATTGCAGAGCTTGAGACATTCAGTTTTAAGCATCATAAGATTAAATAGCCAGATATCTAAAGCAGTATTTAAATTAAAAATGACCAATTCCCATTTGAAGAAAAAATGTGAAAAATGCTCTATAAATTCACACTATTAATTTCACAGTATGTAAATATGACAGTATTTCACTGAATATTCTGTGTGTGAAGCCGCCTCTGTATTAAGTGCAAAGATACCTGAAGGGCAAAGCTATAAACAACTACAATCAAAGGAGAGTGAAATAACAGTACTAGTCAGGATTAAGCATTGATAATACAAAGTCCTTAGGAGTTATCCAGCCATGAAAGTGTAGGCAAAATGCTATAAATATTTTCAGAGCAAACGGATTACTTCAGTTGCAGAGAGAAAACTTTTGAGAAGCTGAAAAAATGTGGAATTCATTCCATGGAGTGGGCTAACTGTCCAGGATCATAGTGACAGCCATGAAGAGATCTAGCAGTCATTTGAAAAGAAAAGACTGGAATTTTAAGGAAAGGCTGGGGCTAGATTTCAGTCATCTTGATTAAATAACAAATTGAGTATAGTCAAAGAAGAGAAAACATGAGAGAACCTTGGAATCTCCACTGACTGAACGAACAGGACTTTGAAAATAGAAGTGGAGAGAAGAGAATTATCACAGTGACATCAAACAAATGCTATGGAGAAGAAACTGGTCCTATTTTCAAGTGCCAAAGAGATGGAGGAAAGGAAAAAAGGGTAATTCGATGTGGTCAATAAGGAGACAACTATGGAGATAATCAGAGCAAGATTGAAAGAAGAGGAGATATAAGGAACTGATGAGAAAATGTAGATACTGAATGGAGATTCCTGGCAATTTAGCACTGAAAAGAAAAGTCGGAACAATATTTTGCAGATGGTATAATAAAGACAAGATAAAATTTTTAGATAGTTAAACCCTTGATCTAAGAGGAAAAGTATAGTAAAGCATATTTAAGATGCTGGAACAAAGTGGTTTGACTGAGGAGGGTTAGGGAGAAAGTGGGATCCAGTCAGCATGATTTTGTGATTTCCTTAAAGAGATGAGGTAATGGGTAAATATCAGAAAATCTGGGGAAAAGATTTAAGGGTGGAGAAAGGGCATTCATTATTTAAGTGGCTAGTAAGATAGTGCTGATGGTTTGAAGAGAGGAAGTAAAGGGTACAGCCACTATTACAGAAAGACCAAGTTGTAGCAACCTCTGGGAAACCATAGGTTTTTTTTCTTTGTTTTACATTATCAGTTTTCCCCCTTGTATATAAAGAGAAATCTCTTATATAACATTTTTTTAATGAAAAAAAATCAATATGAAGAAAGAACCCTGAAACTCTAAAACTCCTTGAAGGAGAAAATCTTCAACTCTGCCTCAATGAGGGACCTCGCCCCCAAGGGAAATAAGACAAAACCGTTTCATTCTGTTATCTAGGTGGGGCTGACCTAAAAGAATTCCAACCCTATTCAATTAAAGAAACTCATTGGATTCTATTGAAATCAAGCTGAAACCTAGTTAGTAGATGAGCCAACTTAGGACTCCACCTGCCAGCACCCTTCAGCTTGTAGCTGAAGCTCCTATTATAAAAAGAGCCCATCTAAGCATGTCATGCTATACCAAGGAAACCTCTGCCTGCTGGAATAATATTCTCTTCTAGTGTTACCCTCTCTTTATCCTCACCTATTTCCCTGAGACTTTATGCCTCTCTGTCAGAATTTCTAACCTTACTTTCCAATCCCTGTAATAAACGTCTTTTATCAATCTAGGTTTTTAGGTCTGTAAACTGTAAACAGAGAATCTCTGCGCCACTAGAAGGGAATTCCCCAAAACTCCCTACCCTTGCGCCAAATCCCAAGAGGAGCCAAACCTCTCTATTTGGTTCCCTGAACCCCGAACCTACCACTAAACCTTATTTAACTCCCTGACCACCAGAAACCTAAAGTCATTTTGGTTCCCTAAATCTAGACCTCATCATTGGGTTCCCTACTAAAGGGAACGCCAAAACCTAAACCTCATGTTTTTGGTTCCCATACCGGGAGCCCCCAAAACTAGATTAAATGCATTGAAAAAAAATGAAAATATATGCTTTGTTGGAGTTGTAAAGTTAAAAGGGATGTTTAAAAAAACAAAGGGAATATTTTCAGGAGATGAGCAAATGAAAGGGATGTGTGTACACATAGGAAACCTAAGCGGCAATCGTTCTAATCTCTTTTGGATTTAATTAGTCTTACAATTTATACAAAGGAATATGGTATAGTGTTAAGAGCGGGGAAACTGCAGTCACTAGCCCCGAGTTAAACCGCCCTAAAGGTCCCCAGGCAGTTAGGCGACGCGCCCCTTGCGGCTCGCCCAGAGGGTGGGACGGAGCTGAAACCACCGCCTCCGGCAATTAAGTTCCATCTTTGGTGAATATTAGCACCTTGGCGCGGAAAGCGGCCAGTGCTACATCGGGGCTGGGATATTCTGCGGACGCAAACTCGGGGAAACGTAATTCGGGTCAGACTGATAGGAAGTTCACGTAGAACAGATTTCCGCCCGGAGAGCCGGTTGTTAAAGATACCAACACACCCCGGAGCGTAGGGCAGCCGGTCAGCGGCGCCACAACCACGCACGCGGAGCTTCCCAAGAGCCCGCAGGAGGAAAGAGGAACTTCCTGTGATCAGCCCATCCTCTTCCGGCGCCCGGCGGAAGCTCGCCACACTGGGTGAAGCGGCCTCCATCTCGTTATAAAACAAAACAGCGCATGTCCTCTCCCTCCGAGAGGCCGCGCCCCCTCTCCGGTCCGTGGCGCTGCTTCCGGCTCGCCTCGGCATTCGGAGGGCGGGCCCTCCGCCAGAGCGGCCGTGACGATGGTGGCCACCATGACGGCTGGCGGAGTTGGAGCCGCGCTACGGGCGGCCGAGGTCCTGGAGAGCGTCGTGGGGGGCTGCGTCGGGCCCGAGGGGCAGCAGGTACTGTGCACCAAGCCCACGGGCGACGTGCTGCTCAGCCGCGACGGGGGCCGCCTCCTGGAGACGCTGAACGTAGAGCACCCGGTGGCCAGGTAGGGGCAAGGTCTCCGCCCCCGCCCCGCCCCCTCGGTCACTCCGCCTCCCCTCGTCGTTCCGGGCTGTCGGTGACTCCTCCGGGCTTTGGGAAGCGCGGGCCTAGCTATGAGAAAAGGAACGCCCCTCTAACGGAGGGCCGCGGAGAGTAAGCTCAGGGAAGGCACAGACTCGGCGCTTACAATGCATTCAGTGCCGAGACTGATAGAAAAAGTCCTGGCTCCCTTAAGTGGATAAATATAAATGCCGAGTAAAGACAGCGCTTGTGCTCATGCTAGCTCATACCGCTCCTTTAAAAAAAAAAAAAAAAAAAAAAAGGGCACAACTAGCTTTTAATAAACTCTGCAGAGCCATTAAGCATTTATTAAGCTCCTACTCCATACCAGATACTGGGGATTCCAAAGAAACGACACCTCTCTCTTTCCCGAGGAGTTTGCGTTCTCTCGGGGAAGACCCAAAGCGGACAAGCTAGAGAAACAGGGGGAAAATGTACAAGGTGATATTGGTGGGGAAGGGCGATGACACAGCTCCTTCTCTCAAGAAATATACATTCTGTGGAGAAGTCAACAGTTCCACCTTCATCCGGAAGCTCTTCCTGATCCGTCCTTGCTATTGCCTCTCCTGCCTCCTTTACCCCAAACGATCTTGTGTTTTAGTAGTGTAACAGATACAGGAAGATTATGAGTTAAAAATCCTGCCTCTCCCATGGCATTGTAATCCCAAGGGAGTCATTTAGCCTCTTCAGTGCCTACACCAGAATTCTCTAAAGACTTACAGTTACAGAGAAACTGTTTATGTGCATTGGTAGAGGGAATTCCCTATAGCAGTGAAATCCACAGGTTCAGTTTTTATGTTTTGTATATTAACATATAGTAATATGTGTGTATAAACATATATGCCTTTATGTAAGCAAGTGCATAGACATGGGCAGGGATACCTGTTTATATATGTATGTACACATACTTCAGATCTAAATAAAGACCAAAGAATGAATAGAGAAACAAGTATATTGTTACATTACAAGTTCCTTGAAGCCAGGGACTATTTCCTATTTGTTTTTGTTTCCCTAGAGCTCAGCAAAGAGCTGAGTCAATAGTAGGCATTTAATTAATGTTAGTGGAATAATTGAAAGACTGTATTCCAAGCACTGGGCATTGGTGATACAAAGTCTATACTGAAACCATACCTACCCTCAAGGAACTTACATCCAAATCAAGGAATCAGTAGGTACATATATAAATATATTCCAAATAGGTCAAAGGTAATTCAGAGCAATATAAACTGCCGGAACTAGAAAAGATCTCACATAGAAGGTATTGTTTAAACTGAATCTCCAAAATCCAAAAGGATTTTCAGAAGTGAGAAGGAAAAATTTTCAAATAATAGCAAAATTACAATTCCATGCAAGGATTAAACTTCACATGTTATTAAATTTATTTTTACTAATTCACATGATGTTTTTCTGTCCCCACATGCTTCTTCCAAAAACCTCTTTAGAGAAGTTATTTTTCTTTTTCTATCTTAATCCAGTCCTCCTTTCCAATGAGTTTACTTAGAGAAAGATAACAAAGGAAAATATTTTTAGTATGAAACTAAATTAATAAACTAATTTTGGACATCTAAGTCATATGAATCTTAATTGTTTTATTTTTCTTTTTTAAACAGGATGATAGTGACTTGTGTTTCCATGAATCGGAGTGTGACTGGAGATGGTTCTAAAACATTTATTATCCTTCTTTGTGATTTACTCCGAGGACTTAAGGCAATCACTGACAAAGAAAGGAGTTCTTATGGGGGAAATAGTAAAAGCCACCAAAGACATTGGAAAAATTGTTGTGAGTGGAAATACATTTCTCAAGCTATTTTGACATTTCAAGCACACATATTAGACTACATTGTGGCTCAGTATTTGAGTAAACACTTTTTGTCCATCTTTTCATTTTCTGGAGAAGAAAAAAATTTTTGTAAGAGCTCACTAGAATCCTTATTAGATGCATATTTTTGTGGAAGAGTGGGAAGAAATAATCAGAAATTTATTTCCCAGTTAACTTGTGATTATTTTTATCAGTGTTTGAGCCATGAAGATGGTAAAGATGAAATAATTGATTTAGTAGATGAATATTTTCTGGAATTGTGCACTGCTGTCACAGGACTTCCAATTTCAAGTTCAAGAATCATATCAGGGCTTGTTATTCATAGAGATTTTTCTGTTTACTGCCCAGCAGATGGTGATGTGAGAATTATCGTTGTAACTGAGTCCATTCAGCCTGCACTTTCCACTTCTGGTTCTGAGCTTATTATAAATTCAGAAGCACAATTTCAGGCATCTCACATTTGGACTATAGAAAGGACAAGAGCCATAATGAAAGATTTGCAAAGTAAGAGTGTAAAATTGCTTTTGTCTAGTGTGAAGCAAGAGGATGCAGTTATTTATTATGCAAAACTGAATGGCATATCAGTGGTAGAGTGTATACCATCAGAAGAAATTTCTCTCCTTTGTAGAATCAGTGCTTTGTCATCTTTTATGCCATCATGGGCCACTTCACAGTGTTACATCTCTGACACTGCATTAGTGAAATTTTGTCAGCCCATTTTGCTTAATTCCAAAAGGTATGTTCATCTTGGATTACTTAGCACACACTTTTTTATACCCCATTGTTTAGTCCTTTGTGGACCAGTACAAGGCCTTACTGATCAGCACATTCATGCTTTCCATGGAGCATTTAAAGTACTTCGACAAGTCTTTAAAGTGCTTAATCTCAATTACAAAGCACAAGGGAATAATCAAAATGAGATCTCAAAATCTTTTACTTCTAAAGATAATAAACAAAGTCATCATTTGATAGATTATAGAGCTTTGTTTAAAAGACAGTGTCTGGACTCGGTTTTAAAAAGTAAAGATAATCCATCAATGCAATCTCATTTAAGTGACACTCCAGATTTGGTACTGCCAGGTATAGAATCAGAGAATGAGATTTCAAGTACAACTTTAACACACACACATAAAGAAAAGGGAGACTTCAAATCCCTCATACATACTTATCCCAACAAAATTGGTATTATTAATGCCAAGGAATCACGTATAGCTATTAATTGTGGTTGTAATGGTGATTCCCTGTCAGAAATTTTTGATGATCCTTTAAGTGACATTGAACAGACTTGCAAAATGAGCAGTACTACCATAGGCATGACATCAAAGGAGATACTCGAGCACACTTCAAAAAATTATTGTACTTCCTTTATAGAGGCTGGTTCTGTTTTACCAGTAGGTGGTCACTTTGAGATCCTCTTACATTATTATCTAATTGACTATTCCAGACAGTGCCAACAGCCAGAAGTAAGTATGATATGTTCATTAATAGCTAATGCACTATTGAGTGTTCCAAAAACTCTTTATAAAGCTAAGAGAGGAAATAAAAGCTTTTGTCATGTGTATTTAAGAACTATGCATGCTCTACAAGCTAAGCAGTGGATGGCAGAGAGTCAAACAGGCCTTGAATCAGTAGCTTGTAAATATCAATTATTGACGTCAGTGCTTCACTGCTTGACAAAACTCTTAACTGTTGAGTTAGTCGTCAGGATTAACAAACAGCCACAAAAGACTGATGGTGATGAGACAGAAGATGTGTGAAAACAGTAGTTTTGTTCTCAGTGGGTTTTGTCGTTTGTTTTTTTAATCTGGCTCAGTCTGTGGAGAATTGTCAACACAATCCTTGACTTTCTAAGATGAAACCATGAGGTATTAGTCATTTTTGTACCTAGATACAACAAGCCTTTCACAAGCTACAAATATTGCTCAATGGGAACTATATGTGTGTTCTTATTAATAACATATCAGAAAAGGGTGGCAAGAAGTTTTATTTATCTCTTCATTTCCCTTTTTTCCATTCCCTTTCTATGTTTGTACATTAATTGTCCATAATATGTCAGAAAAAATGTTTTTCATTTGTTGTATTTAACTAGCACACTAAGGTTTTTTTTGTTTGTTTGTTTTTTTTTAATACCCTGTCCTACTGCTGTATTTGTTTCATAGCCATATTAATAAAGCATGATTTCACATATTTTTATTGTGGTTCTATTTACATTTCTTGTTCAAATATTGTCCGCTTACTATTTTATAACCATAAACGTTTTGACCGAAACTGGGTTATTGATGGGAAAAAAAAATTACTGAGAAAATTTACAAATTTTTTTTCCTTGGAAACTAATGGCTCTACCCTGAGCAGAAAAACAAACCTTGACTAAGTATAATTATAATTCATATATTTTTCTAATTGTTTTGCCTATTGTGACATATATTGTTGAGTAATAATTACAATCAAGTAATTTTTTAATTGATGCTATGAATGGTTATACTTTATCATGTGAACATTGAAAGGATAGTAAACCTACTTTAGAATAATCTATTTTAAAATATTCTCATTTAATGTTTTTTCATTCTAGATAGCACCCAAGTTATTAATGTCTATAGAAATTATTTGGAACTTCGTACATTTCCTCCTATTGTTTCTCAATATAAATGGTATTTGTGTTTCTAGTATAGGCAGTCTTACCCCTAATATTAGGCCGATTGTGGGTTTAATAAGTATATTGTACTTATAAATAAATGTTCTAAGATTTACAAAGTTATTTTTCTTATTACATATAAGTAGTATGAATTTAATTTTGCAGAAAAATTCAGATAGGTTGTGACTTAGTCATATATCTAGTCACAATCAGAATTTGTATTCAAATTCAAATTTCCTGCTTCCATCACCAGAGTTCCTTCCATTACACCACACTGCTTCTTAGAACTGTACTAGTTCTTCAGAATGCCTAACAATGTTTCCAGGGAAAATGCATTTATTAGGACCATATTTCCTCATAAACTGTATAGAGCTTGATTTGACTGAAAGCTACTGAGACCCAGGAAGTGTGAAGTAAGGGAGGAAGATGGAGATGCACATTACAAGTCTAAAACACCTGGACTTTACCACTTCACCCGTTAGCTATTAGTTTACTCTTTTGGGGGGAGTGACTCTGTGAGTAAGTTAACCAAATTTTTTCATATCTACCTCTACCTCCATCTCTCATAGATGTCTTTATATGCACAGCCACTCCATTAGATAAGATCCTCAGGCTCTCCCCACCTCACTTCATCCCAACACAGCTCTCAAGAGTGTGTTTTTAAATTATGTTGTAACCATATTATTACTCAATAAACTCCAGTGACTCCTTATTACTTTTGGGACAAAATAAAAGCTTTTCTGTCTGTGTTTTAAAGCCCTTTACAACCTGGTCCCAAACTGTCTTTCCAGAGTTAGCGTATATTATTTCCTTTCCTGACTTCTGTCTAACCTAACCTAACTTTTAAAAAAAAATTGTCTTTTTTTAAAAGGGCACTCAATTTATTTCTTTGTGTTTACACTGGTTATCTCTCCTGATCCACCTCCATGCATGTGATAGCCTCCCTCCACATTACTAACTCCCTTGCCTTTGGTTATGCAGCTATAACATAAATCTATAACATAAATCTTTCTCCCTAACTACCTTGTAGGTTAACAGGAAGTTAAATGATTTGTCAAAATTACACAGGTGCCAAGTGTCAGGTAAAATTTAAACATACATCCTTTTATCTCCAGAACCAAGATTTTTTTTTCCTGCTGTACTATAATGTTTCCAGTCATTGATATCCCTAGTAAAACATAGACTGAGATTATGGCTTGTTTCTTTTTGGTTATGTTTCTCTACTACCTAGCAGACAGTGGGAATTGAATAAATACCTTTTAATTACTTGGGTCCCTTTTCATTGCTGGAGTTAAAAGCCTGCTTTCCAGCCTTATTTTACCATTTATTTGGTTCAGTTGTTGATGCTGTTTGGATTCTTTCTGTCAAAAGCACTGGAGTAATTTGCCATTTCCTTCTCCAGCTCATTTTACAAAGGAAAGTCAGGGTCACACAACCACTAAATGTCTGAGGCCAGATTTGAATTAAGGGAGATAAATCCTGATGCAGGCCCAGAGCTTCATACATATGATGTCATCTGGCTGCCATTTCTTTTACTACTACTTTTCCTTTTAGCCCCTGAAGAGGTTGTGCTACAAAGTTTAGATACTTAAGAATTAGAAGAGAATTCAGAACCTCTTCCCAAAGGCTCAGTCCATTCTACAACATCCTAGATAAATGATCAGAGATAGCTAAGCTATACAGTGGATAGAGCATCAAGCCTATAGGAGATAGGAAGACCTAGCCTTAAACTGTAATTCTGGATAAGTCTTAATCATCTGTAAAATGTGTATAAATAGTAGTATCTACTTCCCAGTGTTTTCATGAAGATAAAATAATGTAGTGTTTACAATACTTTATAATTTTTTTCTGTATGAAAACTTGGAGTGGGAGTCAATAAGACAAGTCAAAAACTGGACTCGCTATGTAAACCTGGACAAACCCCCCCCCCCAAAAAAAAAACCACCTTTATCCCAGTTTCTTCACCTATAAAGGGAGAGTGGTTAATTAACTAAAAGGTCAAATTAAAAAGGTTAATTGTATATACCTCCCAAGATTGTCTTGAGGATCAAATGAAGTAATTTTAAAGCATTTAGCCCAGATCCTGTGCTAATATAGTAAAGGCTATATAGCTACTATTAAAATCTATATTCCTGTCTATAAATATCCACCCATTGGTCTATTACCAAAAAAGTTAAATTCTACACCTATGTATACTGTATGTCCTTCAACAAAGCCTTAAATGGTATGATTTTAGTAATTTTTTCTGGATGTGTTGCACAGGTAGAAGAAATTCATTCATTTGGGGACATGAATTTCCTTTGGCTTTCTACAGATCTAGTGTTTTACAATCTGTAATTTCCTGGACTTTATATTCCTCTCAAAACCAACCTTTATAGGAATCAGATATCATGGCTATGAAAATTCTGTTGTTTAGGCATGACAGAAGTGTCCTATCTAATACACAATTTACAAAAAGGTACATATAATTCTAGTCATATTTTTAGTATTTTGGGTAGTTCTACTTTGCAGGTAACTAGATTGACTTTACCAGTCACAATTAATGGACCTGACATCACCATCAGCATCCAAAACCCAGGAGAGATCTATGTACTCTATATGTCAACCAAACCTGGTCTCCCTGCTCTAAGATTAAGAACTTAGGTCAAGTATGTTTCCTTATTTCCTCTCCTGTCCCTATGGTTATGTCAGCAAATTCTGCCATTGACACACTGCCCAGTTCCACTGAAGTCAGGAATTGTAGGAACTGTCTGATGTTAAACTTGGTACTTTGTCATTTACAGATGTTGGGAAGTATTTGTACTTCTAGTCTTTTCTATAGCCTGGCATAAATCAAATCTTTTCCCACTCTGAAAATGTTGTAGCCAATAAATGTTACTTCCCTTGAAAAATATACTCACTGACTTACACGAACTGATGCTGAGTGAAATGAGCAGGACCAGGAGATCATTATATACTTCAACAACAATACTAGATGATGACCAGTTCTGATGGACCTGGCCATCCTCAGCAATGAGATCAACTAAATCATTTCCAATGGAGCAGTAATGAACTGAACCAGCTACGCCCAGAGAAAGAAGTCTGGGTGATGACTAAAAACCATTACATTGAATTCCCAATCCCTATATTTATGCCCACCTGCATTTTGATTTCCTTCACAAGCTAATTGTACAATATTTCAGAGTCTGATTCTTTTTGTACAGCAAAATAATGGTTTGGTCATGTATACTTATTTGTATCTAATTTATATTTTGATATATTTAACATCTACTGATCATCCTGCCATCTGGGGGAGCTGGTGGGGGGTAAGAGGTGAAAAATTGGAACAAGAGGTTTGGCAATTGTTAATGCTGTAAAGTTACCCATGCATATAACCTGTAAATAAAAGGCTATTAAATTAAAAAAAAAAAAAAGAAATATACTCACCATATATGACTTATAATGGAAATATTGGTCACCAGTTGATTGACAGACCATTGGACATGCCAGAAAATGTTTTGCTTCATCCAAATGAGCTCAAGTGATTTACGCTCAGCAAAATATTGTGATGGGCATGGATGACTCACCATATTTCCTTTGGTGTGATGGAATAATTACTAAGTTCTTGAGATAGCATTTAAGTCATAACCTCATTTTCCTGGCAAGTCCATAAAAGCATTTATTAAGCACTGAATTATGTTGCCAGTCACTTCTAGGCATTAGGTTCAAAGACAAAGACAAAACAGGCTTTACCCTTAATTTTCCCCATTGGGGAAAACAACATGTATATATAAACCTAAACGAGGTAGGTTTAGATTTAGCTCCAGTTCTTCTGGGTGCTTTCTCCATTTCTAGACGATGTGATGGAATATTGATGAATTTTTTTATGATCTTTTAGAAGGTACATCATTCTCAGAAAGAAAAAAAACCAGAACAATAAAGCAAACACTGTATACAACTAGAGAGAATTGGAATTTCTTTGAAAAACAAAGGCCATTTTCTTTGATCATGTATGTTTTCTTATTTCCTCTCCTGCCTCTATGGTTTTGTCAGCAAATTCTGCCTTTGACACACTGCCCACTTCCAATGAAGTCAGGAATTGTAGGAACTGTCTCACTGAAGGCCATTTTCTTTCAAATGTTTCCAATGCAGTTTTAATCACCAATGTTTCTAATTTATGACCCTGTACAATGTCTACTTATCAGTCATTTTTTTTTTTCGGTCATAAGGCAAATAAAGGCTACTTGGAAGTAGCCCAGAATAAATTAGTAGTAATTGTCAGTTTCCAAGTTGTGGCATATGAATGTAATGGAAAGAAACTTTGAATATGAAGAATCCAGGACAGCATGATAAGACTCATATGAACAGATAAAGTGAAATAATCAGTCAGGAAATAATATAGACAATGACTACAATAATATACATTGAAAGAACAGAAAAAACATTTTCTAGGCCATAACCAACTCAAGTGGATCTGATCACTCAGTTGTCAGAATGGAATGAAATCAAACATTTGTAGTAAACCCAATCAATAAAAAGAAGTTTGCTTAACAATAGCATCAAAAGGATATTCAGCAAGGACACAGCATTGTTTGAACTGAATGCTCCATATCTGCTATGGTGCCATGCCAGTCAGAAAGGTGCATCAAACTTGAGGAAAAAAGCCATCAATTCCTTATGTGCTGGCTTTTGTATTTAGGTGACCAGAAAGTCACCCTCTCACCTTAGGGAGCACTGAGGTGGTATAGTAGAGTCCTGGTTTTGGAGTCAGGAAAACTCATTTTTGTGAGTTCAAATCTGACCTCAGACATTTCCTAGCTTTTTGACTTTGCCTCAGTTTACTTATCTGTAAAATGAGCTGGAAAAGGAAATCAGAAACCATTCCACAGTATCTTTGTCAAGAAAATTCCAAATGAGGTCAGATGGGGGAAATGACTCAAAAATGACTGAAAAAAATAGCTCTTCTTAAACAAGAAAAATTTGCTTTTTCAAGTCCAAGATTATCTAACGCAGAGGCTACTTTGCACAGCAATTACTGCCTTTAGGGCTAATGCCTAAATGGGCCCAGAAATTCTCTTTTGAATTTCCTTAAGTCAATTAGCACGAGGCTGTGTTTCTCTACTAATGGGGGTCCCCAGCTAACAGGTGATAAAACATTTCTTTAGGGGCAAAATTGAAGGAGTGCACTGGAAAGGTGTCATGCCACGGTTTCCTCCCAATATATTCCTCTTCCGCAAATTCTTCTATAATATTCTTAGCTATTCTCTTCAATTTCTCAATAACTCCGGAATATACAATATTGAAACTTACATTACAGTTGTGTACATGTCTGATACCCTTTGCAGATTGGAGGCTCTTGGAGGCAAGAATCATGGCTAATTTTATTATTGTATTTCAGTATCCTGTACTGTGTATTACATCTAATTGGTGATAAATATTTGTTTAATTACACTTAAGAATGCTATTTAGAGTTTCATAGAATAGATGGAAAAATGGAAATAAGATTTTCTTTGATTTTCTCAAAGATTACTGAAGAAAATAATAGTCACTAAGGGTGTCCCCACCTCCTCCAGGGAGAAGTCTAACAACTTTCCTGATTCTATTCAGTAGTAAGAACCAAATTCTTTCAATCTAAAATTCTCTGTCAATAGGTATTGCATCACTCAACACGAGAGGGTACTCTAAGGGGTTGCCAAGCTCTCTGATTCTCAGAAAGTTAACTACCTTTCTCCTCTCAGCCTCATTCCTGTTGTGGTGGGCAACATTCATCCAATCAGATTATCATTCTTCTCACATTCTTTTCCAGGAAACTCATACTATTTTTGGCTACATTTCATTTGATGTCACTTTTAGAAGCATAATTGTATAATCATATTAGAAGTGACTAAAAACAAATACATCAGTGCATCATCCAGTATGAGTACCTGCTATCAGTCAATATGATCTCCACAGACCAACTCAAATCTCACTTTCAGCAAGCAAGGAGGAACTTAATTCCTTCTCCAATCTACTTCTATGGGGAACTGATTAAGGCTTGAACTTTGGGATTTTCCTACTCATGACAAGATATCCTGCAGAGTTAGTATACTCCCATAGAGTAAGTGCAGTTGACTCAGGAAGTCAGGACTTTGCTATTGACTTCTCTCCCTTTTTCAAGCTCATGTTTGAGCTCTTCCAGTAGTCTAGATTAGGTTCTGATTTCTTCATCTAGATGATTCATCTCTGTGCCTTGATCTTCTGTCCACCCCTTATACTGGGAAATATGAAGAAAGTGAAGCCTATGGAGAAAAGCTTTCCAACCAGATGATAGGCCAATGAAGAATGTCCATATGCGTAAATGACCTAGTTTTTTAATCCTATCTAATTTAGTTGAGGAAAAGAATACTCAAGAAACCCTTTGCCAGTATCCATTTCTGCAAATCTTTCCCCTTTATTTTTATCCAGTCTTTTAAATCACCAGCCCTTTCTTTAGTCTCAGTTCTGAAGTTTTGTGGGCAGTGCAGCCAGGAATACTTCCAAATAAGGCATGCCTAATGATGATTATAATTCATTTATATTTATATATCCCTACGATTTTCTGGTGTTTTGCATAGATTATCTTATTTGCTTCTTTTTAAAAATTTTATTTTTCCCCCAATTACATATCGAAACACTTTTTAACCCTTTTTAATAAACATTTTGAGTTCCAAATTCTAAGCTTTCCTCTCTCCCTTCTTCCTCTGGAGGCAAATAGCATGTCTCATCATTAGTCCTTTGGGATTGTTTTGGATTCACAGTTGCTATTATTCGCAATATTTGCTGTATAAGATATTTTTCCGGTTTTGCTCACTTTACTTTGTATTGTCTTTTCAGGTTTTTCTGAAATCATTTTGCTTGTCATTTTTTATAGCACAATCTCTTTTCATTCTCACAATATCCTAGTGAAGTTGAGGCAGAGAGAAGTTAAATGGCTTAGGGTCATATACTTAGTGAAGCTGAATTTATCAGTTCTTCTTTGGAGAAAACACCTTATTCACAGCATCAGCTAAACGTTGGTAATTATTATATCTACTATATATCAGTAGCATGTAGACCATTCTGATGCTGCCTGAAGGCTAGCAAACACATATCAATGGCATCAGAGAGGCAATGTGGAAAGTACACCAGCTTTGGGGTTAGGACAGTCCTAAATTCAAATCCCACTTCCAGCATTTAGTGTGATCATGTAATTTCAAGAGTAGGAAAGGACTTTAGAAATCATCTAGTTCCAACTGTTTCACTTTACAAAGGAGGAAAATGTGTCTCAGAGAAGTTAAATGATTTGGCCTAAATCCAAAGACAGTAAGTAGAATAACTGGGATTTGAAATCCTCAGATTCCAAAACCAGCACTCTCTCCTCTGTCCCATGTTACCTCACCTTTTTGGGTCTCCATCGTTGTATATGAAAAGGGATTGTGATACCTATTTTGCTATTGTGTTATGAAGATGAAATGAAATAAAATAGGTGGAACATGGCTGATTCTAACTATACTCATTCAGTGTTACATTTTACTTCCCTCTAGATTCTATAAAGGGATTTGAGATTGTCTCTTTTTCAGCTATTGGCTCATCTTCTCACCCCAGCCAAGTGCCAGTGACTCAAACCCCATTTTCAATGAACTTACCAACAGATTGGCTTTTACAAAGAAATATTTACTTAAAAGATAAGAGCAAAAACATATGCACATTTTCCTTCAACACCTTGGGGCATTCTGAGTTGGAGGAGGATTAGGCTTACATTTTGGATCAATGTCCCATTGATTGGTCCCATTGAATAAAGGTCTAAAATCACTCACTCTGGATCCAAAGGGCCCTCACTCTTTTGGGCCTTATTATTGAGCTGTCTGAAATATCCAGTCTAATTCCCTGGAATCCTAGATTCCTAGAAATCGAGTTACTGGGCCAAAATGGAGACTCCCTTTACCTGGAATAGAAAAGAACAAATAAAAAGACCAAAGATCCAATTCCAGTTTTCTAGGTTGTTGCAGCCAGGAGGTTGGAGACACTAATATCCTTCCCCTTTACTATATTATTTGATTGAATGAACTACCTTCTTACTCAGATGGGAATGACAGAAAAGCCACTATATGGGCTGACTCAGCTGTTTTAAAGATGTTGACAGTTTTGGTTATGCAGCCAATGGAGAAAAGCTTCCCAACTAGATGATAGGCCAATGAAGAATGTTGTTATATGTGATGATCCCGTATTTTAAAATCAGCCGGAGTCAGGAATTCAGGTTAAGGGAAAGTCTTCAATCTTTATTCTCAGTAGAGGTGAAGAAGGATCGAAGGTAAAGGGGGATCGGAGTGAAGGGGGGATCATGATAACAATGTGTGCAGCTGTGTCAAGAAGCCAGCCAGCAGTCTCTTTCCGCTCCTCTCTCTGCCCCTCTGCCTCCACCCACCAAAATCGTTATTTCCTATACAACACATCAGGACTTGCACAAAGGGGCATTCTTTCTCTAAGCATATATATTAATAGAGTATGGTCCAATTACTATTTAGCCTCATGTCAGCCCTTTTTGTAGTGGCTAGAAACTGGAAACTGAATGGATGCCTATCAGTTGGAGAATGGCTGAATAAATCGTGGTATATGAATATTATGGAATATTATTGTTCTATAAGAAATGACCAGCAGGATGATTTCAGAAAGGCCTGGAGAGACTTACACAAACTGATGCTGAGTGAAATGAGCAGGACCAAGAGATCATTATATACTTCAACAACAGTACTATATGATGACCAGTTCTGATGGACCTGGCCATCCTCAGCAATGAGATCAACCAAATCATTTCCAATGGAGCAGTAATGAACTGAACCAGCTATGCTCAGAGAAAGAACTCTGGGTGATGACTAAAAACCATTACTTTGAATTCCCAATCCCTATATTTATGCCCACCTGCATTTTTGATTTCCTTCACAAGCTAATTGTACAATATTTCAGAGTCTGATTCTTTTGTACAGCAAAATAACGGTTTGGTCATGTATACTTATTGTGTATCTAATTTATATTTTAATATATTTAACATCTACTGGTCATTCTGCCATCTGGGGGAGGAGGTGGGGGGTAAGAGGTGAAAATTGGAACAAGAGGTTTGGCAGTTGTTAATGCTGTAAAGTTACCCATACATATAACCTGTAAATAAAAGGCTATTAAATTAAAAAAAAAAAAAAAAAAAAAAAACTATTTAGCCTCATGTGCTTGGGGCCTCAGTGCATCACCTCAAGCTTTAGCTCATTACACATATATATTTGGATTTTTTAGTGTTTAGCTTTCAGAGAAAAGTTGCACCATGTCAACCTCTCTAAAGGTCTCTGAAGGAAGAGACAGATTCTAGGAAGAAGCTAACATGAGAAGAGCTGATAGTCTCCATTATGTCCTTATCCTTAGCATGTTAAAACTAAACTTCAGGTAATTATCTTTTTGGTGAGATCTGATACTGTTTCTCTTAGCTGAGTTGAATATCTTGATCCCATGAAGAGATCTCATTCATTCTGTCTTGTCTGGTTTATATTTCGATATACATACTCTTTCTCTGACTTCTGGTATCATTTTGGATAATTAATCTTTACTCTTTGCTATTTTGTCAGGAACTCTTGAGTTCAATTTCTGTTTCTAAGATATGCTTGCTATGTAGCCCTAGGTACATAGTCTCTCAAGACTATACATAATGAATAATACCCTAATATGAATTGATGAACACAGTTTCCATGCTAAGAATCCCTGAGGCTAATGAAATCATAGGCCTGGACTAAAAAAAAAAATAATAATAATAAGTTAGTATTATACAAAATTATATATTAATACACAGTATGCCTTCATTCATAATTAATTTGTGTTTAATATCCATAAATTCTATGATTGTTCCAGTATTGTGAAAAGATTTTATTGTGAACATATAACCAAAATTAATAAAAAATCTGAAGACAGAATACCATTTGGTTAAAATGCCAATTAGTGACATAATGAAAAAAAGGGATCAGAAGCCAGTTCTCCCTTTCAATGAAGTCTCCAGTAGATAAAGAACTGCTTTCAGTAAGGTCTATTTAAAATTAAGGATACATCGCTTATACTTTTCCATGGTGTGATTCTATAGCTGGGTGTTCCCTTAAAATATTTCTATTCCAAGCAATGCTAATCCCCACCTCAAAAAACAAACAAACAAACAAACAAAACAAAACAAAAAAACAGAAAAGAAAAATACATTGGAATAAGAGATTCCTTCCAGTTTTAAATCTATGACCCTATGATTTTATGCATTGCTCCAGGGAAACAAATCCTGCTTTGACTAAGGCTCAATTCATTTTTACCAAATCTGACCAATATCAATTATTGAACCTCTGCAAAAACTTTATTGCAGCAGCTAGAGCCTTGAATCAAGGTAATCTCGGAGAAAGGCCAACTTTAGACCTGTGTGTCAAGGACCTAACATTCTGGAGTATTTAAAAAGTTATTTGAAAGAATTAGGAAAAACCTTGAGCAAGATAGGACCCTTTAATTCAAACCTCTGTTCCACTAAGGAAACATCAAGAAAAAAAGATATAGGAGCTGATAGTGCTTCAGTGAAAACAGGAGTTTTCACTGAAAACACAAGTGGGATAGAACATAAAATTAGAGTGGCCATTAGTATTAACCAGGTCTTCAAAATAATGATAATGAATAACAAGAGTGTGGTGATTATGAAAGTAATGAGAAATGTGTTAAGGCCTTTTCAGGAAGCTATAGAAACATTTGCAGCCATATCACTCGCCAACAGATGAAGGAAGAATGTCTATGCCATTACCTCTGTGAGGAAATCCTTACTCCTATTCCCAATAGGAAAGCATATCAAATCACAACTCTTCTGAAAGATAAAAGAGGAAAATTTAAAAAGAAGAGATGATGTTAGCTTTGTTAGCAATGAAGCAATCAACACCATAACTGGTGCTGTGACAAAAGTAAATAGCTTCTCAAACATAGAGATGGTGAATCATGGAATCATGCTCTGATCTTAGTAGCTGATATACAGGAGAGATGTATAATTATGTTGTACTACCCTGCTGTTGTGATTATGTTTAATGGTGAAATTTCTAGAAATATTTAAAAATAAGAAAGGACTGTTGTTGCAAATATTGGTGGATTAAATTAACTTGTCTGACCTTAGTGCTTGCAGGGGTCCTCAAACTACGGCCCATGGCCCAGATGCAGCAGCTGAGGACAATTATCCCCCTCAGCCAGGGCTATGAAGTTTCTTTATTTAAAAGCCCACAAAACAAAGTTTTTGTTTTTATTATAGTCTGGCCCTCCAACAGTCTGAAGGACAGTGAACTGGCCCCCTATTTAAAAAGTTTGAGGACCCCTGGTAGAGTGTTTAAATTAAGAACCAGATGAGCCCATGAGAAAAGTGATGTGCATTATCTTGATTCTCCTGTAGAGAGCCAGAACTCTGGAAAAATATATTTAAAACAAGATGTTAACTCGGCGGAATTGACGAGATGATGGTTCTCTAGTTCACATATATACTTAGTACTTAGTATGGTGATGTAATAATGCTTCTCTAGTTCACACACATTCAATATGTTGCAATGATGTAATTGTACTAAGGTGTATAAGGGGCTGAGAAGGACTGGAAATGAGACATTCCATTTTTGACCAGCTTCATGGTAGCTGTCCTGCCTTCATCACTTTCCACTAAAACCAAGGACAGGCTAATCCCAAGGACTTCCAGAAAGCTAGCCCGAACATTACATTACCCTGGGATAAATTTCTCTGATGTAACTTTAGCACAGTGCTTAGTACATAGTAGGAACTTAATAAATGTTTGTTTGTTGAATTTATTGAATTGAATTGACCATGTCTACATGATTCTTCTTTTGCCTTAATCTGGAAGGGAAGCAGCCAGGGAGTATAGTGTGTATATGTTCTAAAAATGCCTTATTTAAGGAGTTGATATCATGTAAAAGTAGTATTTTCTTTGAGTGGCAAGAGTTCAATATTAAGGGAAAGTTTGTCTGTGATGAAATGATCAGATGAAACCTTTGCTGTATTTCTGACATAGAACTTATTTTGAAATTCTGTGCCATCACTGTAATGGTCTCTTTGCAAATCACAGAAGTAGCAAGAACACCTGAAAATTCACACTCTTGAATGGAAACAGTTTGCTCTCAGTTCATTTTCATAGTGGTCTTTTGTAGTGTTCTTGGTTGGTATTCTGGAGGTCTTGGAGCAGCCTTTGTTTCAATTGAATAATCACCACGAGAAATAGCCAGGTGTTAAAGTTCAAATCCTTTATTATTTCCTTCACAATCTAGTTTCCTTGCCTGGGGTCCGGGCTAGCTTTCTTAGAGGCCTTTTGAAGTCTTGGTTTCAGTGGAGAAGTGCAGAAGGCCAGGCCGGCCACCATGAGGCTGATGAAGATGGAATGAATCTTTCTCCTTGTCTCCAAGAGCTTGAGCTCTCACCTCCAGTCTGCTTGTCTTCTCTGGCTCTGAATCTGGCTGAGGCTCCCTGATTATATGCTCTCTTTTAATTACATTATCATAGGTGTGAATCTTGTAGAACTATATTAAGTACTAAATACATGTACTGAACTAGAGAACTATTAAACACCATGCTAAACTAGATAACCATTGTATTTATTAATTTCACTGACTTAACACCTTGTAAGAATCCTTATTTCAGAGTTCTGGCCCCTAATAGTCCCTTTCTTTGGACAGCCCCTTGGTCTGTAATTCTGAATTTTAATTAAAAAAAAAAATTGTAAACTCATAGGCATAAACTTAGAATGATCCTCAGAGATCAAGTTTAACCTGTCTCTATATGGGAAATATTTTACACATGGAAGCAGAATAGAGACATTCAGTGATTTCTTCAGGGTCAAAACATTTTTTTTAAGTGCCTGAGATAGGATTTCAAACTCAGTTCTTTGTAATAGGGCACCTGCCTCTATTCATTGAATCATACTGCCTATAGCAATTAGAAGACTTTAGATGACTTATTAAGCAATTGGATTCAATTCAATTTGAAAGGCATTTACTAAATATCTAGTATGTTTCAAGAAGAATGACTTGAGAGCTTACCTTGGAGTCAAGCAGTTCAGTTGTTTTTCAGTCATGTCCAATTCTTCATAGTCCAATTTGGTTTTGTTTTGTTTTGTTTTTTTGTTTTTTGCAAAGATAATGAAATACTTTCTCATTTTCTTCTCTATCTCACTTTATACATGAGGAAACTTAGGCAGTTAAGTGACTTGTCCAAGGTCACACAACTAGAAAGTTTCTGACACCAGATTGGACTCGGAAAGATGAGTCTTTCTAACTCCAAGTTCAATATGCTCCACTATGCACTCAGCACTATCACATGCTAATTTGCTATCCCTAGGAGTCAGGTAGATCTAAGATCAAAACCTGCCTCTGATACATATTGGTTCCACGCCTCTTGGCAAATTATATAAGTGTTCTAGGCAACTCTCTAAAACTATAAATTGTAGAGAAAGTGCTAACTTACATCAATAGGAGTTCATTGAAACCATAGGTCCAGTCCTTCCCTCACCATCTTCATGCCAGGCTTTGCACAAAAACTTGCACCAGACAAACTGGAATAAAGTACTCAAATGCAAAGACGTAGGGATTGTCTCATAGTACTAAAGTGCATACTGCACCGCCATCTGTCTACTTGATCACTTGTTTCTCTCATTAATGCCAACATCTTGCCAGCATCAGTTTGGGCACATTGATTGTGAGATGTCGCTAGGGGGTGAATGGGAACTTTGACTCCAATTAACTATTCCTCAATGGATGGCATTTTGTAATAATAGTAACTGATAATCATATAGCTTTTCACATGCATTAATGTGAATTAATTGTTAGCAGTGAGCTTCCCAATGACATTGTGAGACAGGTACTATTATTCTCCCCCTTTACAGAAGAGGAAACTAAAATTGAGAGCAGTAAAGTGACTCATTCAGTGTCACATGGCTAGTATCAGAGACAACATTCAAATTCAGGTCTTCTTAATTCTATAACCAGTGTTTTAGACTCTTGATAGGGCAGAACAATCTGAGTAGCTGAATTCCCCTCTTATCTCCCTCAGATTTATAGTTTCTGTCCTCCCTTTTTTGATTTATAAATGAAAGGAAATGGATGTCACTATTCTGACCAGTTCAGCATTCTGGCTGGTTGGTATCCATGTGAGTGATACTTAATAATCACTCGAAGGGAGGACAAGTACAGGTCTTCTCTCCCCCCTCTCCCCCTAGGCAATTAGGGTTAAATGACTTGCCCAGGGTCACACAGCTAGGAAGTGTTAAGTGTCTGAGACCAGATTTGAACTCAGGTTTTCCTGACTTCAGAGCTGCTGCTCTATCCATTGAACCACCTAGCTGCCCCAATAGTACAAGTCTTTGAACAGATTTGCATAAACTTAATTGCTCCTAGTGTGATGCATTTCTCTCTGCTTTGTAATTTAGTGTTTTATGTCAGTGTAATTAGATTAAATATGCTAATGTTGTGTTCTTATAAGATTGCTCCTCATGCTCTTCACATCACAGACTTTGACTTCTGCATTAGAAAGTGTTGTAAGAAATGATGAACTTTATGAATTCAGAAAGCATGGTAAGAATTACAAGAATTGATGCAAAGTGAAGCAGATAATATACAAAATGACTACAACCATGTAAATGGAAAATAGATCCTTTTAGCTTTAGCAGTCTGGTGAAGCCTATAGGCCCCTTCTCAAAATATTGTTTTTAACTGTATAAAATAAAATGAATAGGATTATAAGGGAAACCAATTATATTGAAATAAAGATGCATGTTCCCCACCCATGTTCATGAACTCCATGAAATCAATGAACCCAAAAGAAGTAAGGTTAAGAACCCCTAATTTGGCTATCTACTACCAGAGAGAGAATTTATGAACTCTAAGTGTAGAAAATTGAACATGACTATTGTAAAATTCTAAGGAACTATTTTTGCCTCAGGGAAGGGCTACAAGAAGATACCTATCCATACTCCTTTGGAGAAATGGGAAGTAGAGGCCTATGACTGTGGAACATCAATGTAGCATCAGATTTTTTTTTTTTTTCATTTTATTGACTAGTATTGATCTTTCTCTATCCCCTTTCTATTTCTCCTTAAAAAATTTCTTTGTTGTAAGGGGATGGCTCATTGAAAAGGATGAGAGATTGAATGTAAGGAGATAGATAGGCAATATAAAAACACAAAATATCAATAAAATAGCTGCTTACACCAGTGAAATAATAAGTCCATATCCTAAAATACATTTAACATATTACTTGAATGCATCTGTTGATCTATGATTTTATCAATGGACTTTACTTTTCCTGACAGTACAGATAATAATACATCTGTACCCTTTCATCTGGAGATTTCTTCTGCATATCATTCATTTGGTATTCATTCAATCATAGGGTAGGAGAGAGAGCTTCTTCTTGGGTATCTAGGCATCAATAGGAGTTATATAGTTAATAGGAGAATAATAGTACCTGTCTCACAATGTCATTGGGAAGCTCACTGCTAACAATTAATTCACATTAATGCATGTGGAAAGCTAGATGATTATCAGTTACTATTATTACAAAATGCCATCCACTGAGGAATAGTTAATTGGAGTCAAAGTTCCCATTCACTCCCTAGAACATAACATTATTTGGATCACAAAAAAATGTGGAAAGTCTAATCTAAGCGATGGGAGTGCCAGATCTTATTTCGCCTCCTGAGAGAACTGTACATGCAACAGCTGATTGGTTTAAAATTGAGAAAGGAATACAACAAGGCTATAAATTGTTATCTTGTTTAACTTATCTGCAGATTACAGTAAGTGAAATGCCAAGCTGAATGTGTCAAAAGCCAAATTAAAGTTGCTGGCAAAAATATCAATGATCTTAGATATACAGATGATGCTACTCTGGTGGCAGAAAGTGAGAAAAAATTAAGTGTAAGAAGAATTAAAAAGTTTCTTGATGAGAGTGAAAGAGATTATAAAAGCTGACTTGAAGCTTAATGTATATCTATATATGTGTGTATATGTATGTATGTGTATTAAAAAAAAAAAAAAACCCACTGAAGTTTTAACAACTTGTCCCATCACTTCCTAGCAAAAAAAAATGAAAGCTGTGTCAGATTTTTATATTTTTGCAATCAACAATCACTGCATATACAAAATTAAAAGACATTTGATTATTGGAAGGAATACTATGCCAAATCTGCATGGCATACTAAAAAGCAGAGACATCGTGGGTTTTTTACTAGCAATGTATGGCTACAAAAGTTGTGGAATATAAGACAAGTTTAGTACTGTAGGATTGATACTTTGGAATTGTGGTGTAGAGAAGACTTTTGAGAGTCCCTTTGATAGTAAGAAGATCAAACCAGTCAGTACTTAAAGAAATTAGACTATTCACTGGAAGAGTTAAAATTTTGGCCACATAATGAAAAGATGGGAGTCATTGGAAAGGATTCTGATGTTAGGAAAAATTAATGGCAAAAAAGAAAAGCATAAGTTGAGATGGATACATAGCATAGTGTCATAGAAGCTATGAACATGAACTTGGACAGACTTCTGCAGATAGTGGAATTATGCTACATGGGGTCTTCATGAATTGAACATAACTAAACAAAAACAAGCTAGACAAACTCCATGTTGGTGGCATAAATGTTGATTGAAAAGGTGGATTTGTCACAGACAATAAAATTACTTTTATGTTTTCCTATTTTATGCTTTTTAAATGTTTATAATCAGAAGACTGCCAAACTTGTTTATGATATTACAGCTATCAAAGATAATATTATGATTATAACAGATACATAGAAGATTATCTTGGAAGAAAGTTTTTATCGAGGTGTATTTTGATCTATGAAATCTAACACTTTCTCTAGTCATCAAACAATAAGCATAGTGAGAACTTGTTTCTTTTTCTCTCAATAATTAGGTCGTGTAGTGGATATAGTGCTAGGCCTAGAGAGGAATGGGGACTTGAAAAGTTGGACATGATTAAATTGACTAAATAACAAGGCAACAGTGTGTGTGTAAAACCTATCTGTGCCCTTCTCATTTTTTTTAAATCAAATATGTCTTGTCTTGTCTGTGGATTATTATAATATTTTTATGGAATTAACCAACACATTTCCAAAGGACCCTTGATGAAAAATGCCATCTACTTCCAGAGAAAGAGAACTGATGAACTCAGAGTGCAGACTGAAGTATACTCCCTGCCACCCCTTATTTTCTTCATTACTTGCTTTTTATTGTTTTTTTTTCAACATGGCTAAAATGAAAATATATTTTGCATGGCTTCACAGGTATAACTGATATCATATTGCTTTCCTTCTCAATGAGTGGGGAAGGAACAGAAAAGAGGGAAATAATTTGGAACTCAATTTTTTAAAAAATGCTAAAAAATAAACTTTAAAAACCTGTAGAAATGAGGAAGTAGGCCATATAGATATAATTCATTAGCTTTTCAGTGATAATAATGTGACTTTTTTCCTGATCATTTGGAATTCTCCCCCATTTCAGTTAAGAATTAATCCTTAGTGTCCTCAAAATTATGTATACTTTCTTTGCTTCCTTTTTTATTTCTTCATAGAGTACATTGGGGATTGTGATAATAGAGAGAAATTGCAGAGAGAATTCCAGTGTTACTGATGAAAAAAAAAAATCTGTTGTAGGAATGTTAACAGATTTCCCTTCCCCTCCCCATAACCATTTTTTGTACAGTAAATGTTCCTCTTCCCAGTTTCATTCTCAAATGCCTTTGGAATGATTTGGATCTCATGCCACACTCATTACAAATTTGTTTTCTCTCTCCATTGCTCGTTAGTCTTTTAAGAAGTGATACTGCATGTAACTTTTTTTTTTTCTCTGTAAGATTTTGCAAACGATCTATTTTAAGCTGGTGTTCTCTTGGCTATCATATCTCTCTACATTTTAAGACTAAGTATTTGTTGGCTCAGGTGGATTTTAAGGTTTGTTGGCTTCCTTCTCATGACAGTCACTTTGTATTAATAATACTTCAAAGTTGTAGCTGTATCCACTTCCATTTTTTTTTTTTTTCATGTTGACGATCATTTATTTGAATAGCTGAGTTTGGAATTACTTTAATTGCATGCAATATCTTCTCATCTTGATCCTTTCTGCTAATTTATTGTTGATTTTTACCTTTGCTCTAACAAGATTATCTCACTGTGAATAGCAAATTTATGTAATAATGACTCCCTTTTGGTGATGTTGCTTGGAGCTTGCCATGGTTACCATCTCCAAACTCGTTTCTTGATGAACATAATCATCATGATAAACAGGCATGAAGCTTACATACAGTTTAAAAGCCTTAAGCCTCCTTTATATTTTGATCCTGAAATGTATTTTCCAGTGGTTTACTTCCAGGGTCCACATGTCCATGTTTGTACAAAAAGTTACTGAGTGTTAAAGTTTAATATAATAAGTTTATAGATTCAGAACTAGGAAGGACCTTAGAAACCTTTACCTCATCCCCTCATTCTACAGATAAGGAAATTTATGCAAAGAGAGGTTAAGTCCCCTAGGCAGGGTCCCATAGTGAGCTGGGATTTGAAGTACTGCAAGTCCAGAACCCTCTTTACTAGAGAGTCACAGTTCATGGAAGCAGCAAACATGATCAACAAACATGAGCTTGGACATACTTTGGGAGATAGTGGAGGATGAATGGGATTGGCATGCTATGGTCCATGGATCAGGAAGAATTAGCCATGACTGAACAATTGAACAACAACAACAAAATGAGTGAATCAGATCAAATGATTTTCCAGTTCTAAATCTATGATCCTAGTTTATATTTGAGAAGGCATATTGAGGTGCTACTATAGTGATGAAATAGCAGGTCTGGAGTCAGGAGAACTCATCTTCCTGAGTTCAAATTTGGCTTTACACACTTAATAGCTATGTGACTCTGAACAGGTCATTTAACCCTGATCCTCATCTATAAAATGAGCTGGAGAAGAAAATGGCAAACTTCTCCAGTCTTTTTGCCAAATAAATCCAAATGATTTATTCCAATCCCAAATGGGATTATGAAAAGTCATATATGACTGAAATAAACCAATTGAGATATAGCCTTTTTGTTGTTATTCATTTAAGTCCCTTTCTTCTTTCAATGTCCAGGTCAGATGCAATCTTCTCTTGGGACGCCTTCTTAATTCCATTCTACTCTACTTCATTCCCTTCATCTCAAGGGAAAAGTGACCTCCCCAGCTATGAAATGCACATTATTCTTTGCCTATGTGTATTCTGCACACACAGCTTAATTTAATTTACATCAAGTTATTTGTCTATGTGTCTTAATCTATTCAGTTGTAGATTTCACAAGAGAAAAAGTCTGTCATATTCATGGCTATATCTATCTCTCTATATTTTTCTTCCTCCCTTCCTCCCTCCCTACTTTTCTCTCTCTCTCCTGTTAGAATATGTACTTAAGTTTACACCTTTGAGAATCCATACATTAGTTCACAAGTTACACCTCCCACAATCTCACTTTGGGTTTACGCCTTTAAGAGATCATATATAAGATCTTAGCTCTTAGAGCCTCAGTCAGAATTAAATCAGTTCAGGAGATTGACAGAGCCAGAATTCAGTTAGGAGAAGATTCAGAACTGGAGATTCAGAGAGAGCTGGAGGCTGAAGCTGGCAAAGGCAAAGGGCAAGCTGCAAGAGCTCTTGGAACCAAGGAGGGAGATAGGCCTCTGAGAAAACTAACCAGGCTATTTTAAAGGAGACAATAAAAAATTTAAACTTTTAATACCTGGCTGCATTTGAGGAGATTATTACTCTGAACTGAAACTAAGGCTGCCTCCAGAAGCCCCTCAAGAAACCTGCTCCCAGAGAATGATCATTTTTGAGAAGAAAGCACTACACTCTCTCTGTTTTTCTCTTTCTCTCTCTCTTTCTCCCTCTCCCTCCCTTTCTTTCCCTCTTCCTTCCTTCCTTCCTCCCTCTCTCCCTTCCTCCTTCCTTCCCTTCTTCCCTCCTTTCCTCCCTCTCTCTCCCTTGCCCTTTCCCTTTCCCTCTCCCCTTCTTTTTCTTTCCTTCCTTCCTTCCTTCCTTCCTTCCTTCCTTCCTTCCTTCCTTCCTTCCTTTCCTAGTACATGGCTCAGTGCTTGCATGCAATGTAGAATATAAGTAAATGTTTGTTGGATTTTATATGTATTAAGATTGGATTTGGAGAATGAAGATATGAGTTCTAAACTCATCACTATTTACTCCCTCTTTGTAGTTGGGAAATATTCTCCTTGGCAATATAACCATTCCAAGGCTGTATAGAGCAGAACAAGTAGACTCCAGGGAGATAGGTGGAGCAGAGTTCAGAGATTCCTGGTGAATGGCAAACAACAAAGTCTAAGAGAGATGGTACAAGGGAATATTCAAGCAAAGCTCTGAGGGAAAACTGTGAAGAATTCTGAGAAACATATGAAGACTTGAATGAACCACTAGAGAGTGAATAGCAGGACCCAAAAAATGAATAATCATAACAAGCTTTTACTTAGTGCTTTAAGGTTTACAAAATTTTCTATATATGTTATCTCATTGGATTCTTACAACAACTTTGAGACATAGGTGTTATTAATATTTTATAGCTCAGGAAACTGAAGCTGGGAGAAATCAACTAATTTACCTAAAAACACACAACTAGGAAACATCTTTAGTGGGATTTAAATTCTGACTACAAGATTATAGGCTATTATGCCATCTAGTGACCTTAGATAAAATGCACAATAATACAGTAATGCAAACACATCGTTATTATAACAATGCAAATGAAAAGAATAATAAAGCAAAACCAAATTGTGAGCAATTGTGATTATTAATCTTGGCCTTGGTCACATGATAAATATATCTCCCTTATTTTGATAGGGAAGTAAAAGACTTAAGCATGAAATGCTGCATGTTCTATTGGTTCATATGGTTCAACTGACCTGTGGTAGAGACTTCTGAGCTCATATTGGTCTGATCAGCCATAGTCAAACATACAGTACATTGTCCCCAATATAGTGATAACATTTTGGTCCTTTCTGAGTTGGAAAAGGAAGAATAATAGGAAGAAGCAACTGCAGATGTTTCCCCAGCTGGGGATCCCAATCTGAAAGGCAACGGTAAGACACATTGTCCAGAACTATAACCAGGGTGAGATGATTTGGATTTTGCCTCAGGGTGGGAAATTTGGCAGGGTGGACATTTGTATTTTTCTGAGGAAGAAGACATCTTGTCTTATAACAAGAGAGTATGGACAGGGGGTTAGCGACAGGCAGAGAGAGATACTCTTGAGAAGAGAATGGGGAAAAGTTGGATTGTTGTTATTTGTCCTTTGTTCTCAAAGAGGGCTATGATGTCAGGGAGGTGATCAGAGAGGTTGGAAGTGAGGTGGGGACCCCTCAGTCCCAGTGAGCTGATCCCCTCAGTCCTAGACCAAGTGCATAGTCTGCGTCACCGCCACAAGATGAGGCATGGAAGGACAAATTGGGGTTCAGAGTCTACCGGACCTCTGCCATCTATTCCCTTCTTTATTCAACCTTAGTGAAGGTTGAGAAAGTTCTAAATCCAATTCTCCGCAAAGAAGTTTGCTGTATTGTCCTGTTTAGGCCGCAGTATGCTTAAAAAGGGTCAAGGGCTTTTTCAGCTGGAGAGGATGACTGCCTCGCCTAGGAACACAACTAGGAAGTGTCTGAGGTGGAATTTCCTCCATTATGGAATAGCTCTTTTTTTATATATAAATTTGACTCAGTTCTTTATAGATTTGAGAAATGAGGCATTTATCAGAGAAACTTGATGCAAATCCCTGCTTCTCTACTTCCTTACCTCCAGTTTTCTACTTTTCTTCTAATTTTGGCTACATTGGTTCTGTTTATGCAAAAAATTTAAATTTAGTTTAATCTAAATTATTTATTTCATTTCTTGTGATCCTCTCTATTTTTGGTTTGGTCATAAATTCTTCCCTTAGCCATAGATTTGATTGTTAAATTTTCTATGCTCCTCTAATTTGCACATGATATTACCCTTTATGTCTAAATCATGTCTGAGATATTAGTTTATATTAGTTTCTGCCAAGCTGCTTTCCAGTTTTCCTGCTAATTTTTGTCAGATAATAAATTCTTTTTTTTTTAAATAACTTTTTATTGACAGAACCTATGCCAGGGTAATTTTTCACAACATTATCCCTTGCACTCACTTCTGTTCCTATTTTTCCCCTCCTTCCCTCCACCCCCTCCCCCAGATGGCAGGCAGTCCTATACATGTTAAATAGGTCACAGTATAGCCTAGATACAATACATGTGTGCAGAACCGAACAGTTCTCTTGTTGCACAGGAAGAATTGGATTCAGAAGGTAAAAATAACCTGGGAAGAAAAACAAAAATGTGAACAGTTTACACTCATTTCCCAGTGTTCCTTCTCTGGGTGTAGCTGATTCTGTCCATCATTGATCAATTGGAACTGAATTAGATCTTCTCTTTGTCAAAGATATCCACTTCCATCAGAATACATCCTCATACAGTATTGTTGTTGAAGTGTATAATGATCTCCTGGTTCTGCTCATTTCACTTAGTATCAATTCATGTAAATCTCTCCAAGCCTCTCTATATTCATCCCGCTGGTCATTTCTTACAGAACAATAATATTCCATAACATTCATATGCCACAATTTGCCCAACCATTCTCCAATTGATGGGCACTGAGTCATCCATTTTTAACAAAAAATAAAAAAGAAGAAAAAATTCAGTAAAATTAACTAACACATTGCAATAATTTGAAATCATATTCAAGGTTCCCCAACCATAGTTCCTCACCTCTGCAAAGAAGTACCTTCTCTTATTTCTTCTCTGGGGCCAATCGTCATCATTATAATTTTATGGTATCCAGTGTCTACTGTTGTGTTGTTCTTTCCACTTATAATCATCTTGTTTCTTTCTGGTCTTGTTCATTTTACTTGATATCACATCAAAGGGAGCTCAAGTGGAAAATTACCCAGGGAAGTCTTCCAGCCTTCTCTGTTTTCATCGTTATTAGCATTTAGTTAACAAAACATGGATCTATGATTTCACTGGTGTAGGGAATTCCTAAGTGAAAAAATTCCCTCTACTGATACAAATCAGATTATAAACATTTGTTAAGCATCTACTTTTGTTAGGCACTGTGCTGAACACTGGATTATCACTTTCTCTGTGTAGCAAGAAATCTGGGTTCAGTTTTCTAAAACTAGATACCTACATCTCTCTCCCACCTCAGCATTCCAGGGATACTCTAGTGGAGTTAAGGTCTTTTCTACAATGTCATTAGCTTGAGCTCCATTCTGCTATATTCCCCACCTTCCTCCATTAGCCTCCAGAGATTATCATCCTGGCTCCATTCAATCAATTTTACAAAGGGATATTTACTTCAAAAATACAAGCAAGAACAATAGTACAAATATGTCCCCTCCTTCCCCAACACTTGGTACAGACTATCCCCACACCCCCTTGATACTATGGAGAGTAATAATAATTTTGACATAAGCATTTGTCCCATCCATTTAGCTTCCAACTATGGCATAGCTTCTGGATGTGCTCTGGTCTCTGCTTACTGTGCACATCCTTTAGGCCATTCTGAAGGGCCTTGATGTTGGAAATAGCTAGCTCAAAAACCTGGCATGGTCCCTGCTCCTGTAATTCCTGTTGGCTTATTCTTCTGATCTTTCAGAGCTTGCAGAGTCATAGCTATTTCTGATCTCCTTTATGTAAAAGCAGGAAAAAAAGACAAAAGAAATAGCAGGGTCACACACCCTTGGTTTCATGCCACCTCCAGGTGAGAAAGTCTAAGATCCCACCCCCATTCAGAGGCCACAACTGCTCATCATTCTTTAAGGCAGAAGGTCTAGAAAGAGCCAGTCTGCTTATGCAATCAACTACCAACGATCTCCTCTTTCATGGACCCAGTATAACAGAACCAGCTATAGCATGTATGCACACACTCCATATTGGGAAGCAGGACCCTTCTCTTACCTGTCATTGTGACTTTCTAGCCTCTTCCATGTGAGGAATTGCATCTAGCACTTATAATTTTAAAGAACTGCATAAAGCAAAGGTGTTGAACCTGCAGTTGCTGCCAGCATCATGACAGGTGATGGTCCAAATGAGATTAAAATGTAACTAAAATGTAACAAAATAAAAAATACAGCAGAACACAGATAATGGGAATTGTATTTGCAAGCAAAAATAAAGACCGTTCCTTTCTTTTTAAAGGCAGAACCTTGAAAGATTCTAATCCTACATTCTAATGGGAGAAGACAAATATATACATTGAAGGTAAAAAGCAAGGAAGAGAGAGAAGATAGCTTAGACAGGGGTGCAGGAATGAATATGACCAATATGGGCTTTTTCTTAAAAATGGAGTCAATTTATGAAATCAATTAATGACCAATCAATTTCTCCCCTGAGTGGAAAAAATTTTCAGAATAAGAAGACCTTAGGACCACAGTGACAGAGACATATAATTATAAAACTTTATGGAAGACCTTGCTCTTTTTTTTCTGAGCATATTTCCCCAATCTCATAATAACAAATTATATTGCTGATAAAAATGTGAAGTCTGGAAATTCCCCTAAATTCATAAAATATTTTGAAGCAGATCTTCTGATCTTGTCAGAAGAAAAAAAAAAAGTTTTTCCAATTAGCATAATCCAACATGAATTCAGCTGCATGGATTGTGACTAAATGGAATCCATTGCAGGGTATTACTTCTGGGATGCTTGTCACAACTCAAAAACTGCCCATTTAGGGATTTTCTTTTCTTTTTTCTTTTTTTTTGGCTGAGGCAATTGGGGTTAAGTGACTTGCCCAGAGTCACACAGCTAGGAAGGGTTAAGTGTCTGAGCTGAGATTTGAACTCAGGTCCTCCTGATTTCAGGGCTGGTGCTCTATCTACTGCACCACCTAGCTGCCCCCCATTTAGTAATTTTCAGCTAGAAATATGTCAGCCTTATCTTGAAAGATCCAACTTAATTATAGTTTTCCTGTACATTCTCTCCAAGTGTTAAGAAAGTAGGCATTCTAGTAATAGTCCATGTCACAGTGCCATCCAATATTTACTGTGAAGATACAATAAAGAGTGATGAGAGTAAAATTAAATCTATATGTGTCCTTTATGGCAAGGAACAAGACCCAAAAGTCCAGGTGCTGGTATGGTAAATAGATTTATTTCTTAAAAGGGCTGTAAAAAAATGATTGTAAAATTCACACATAAAACATCCAATAAATCTGCTATTATCCAAGCATCAAACTTTAATCTCCATTTTATTAGTTAAGATAGAAAATAAATGTCCTGAACCATAAGTATATTTTATTTGTCAAAACATTGGAAAGATCAGCAGTTTGAGATGATTATTGATTAAAAGAGCTATCTTAATTTATCCCTATTTTTCTTGGCATACTCCAAATTGCACTATCATTTGTAAGTTTCCATTTCTCAAAAGAGTGAAGTGTATTTGTAAATCTTCAGTGGGTATAATCAGGACTCGTCTTATACAAAGGCAGAATAAGCTGCCACCTACCTAATATGATTTGTGAGTCTAGGGCCTGCTGTGTTATTATTCTTACCATTGTCAATCGTTAAATATATTTTACCTGGATTAGGGTATCTACAGAGTAAATACCAAATTCTTCTGATTAATAATAATAATAATAATAACTGGCACTTCTATAGCATTTTAAAGTTAGAACATTTCAAATACATCTCATTTATCTTCATCATCATCATAATAATAAATAATAATTCCTAGCATTTATATAGCTCTTTAAAATTTGCAAAACACTTTCCAAATATTATCTCATGTTATCTGCATAGTAGCCCTATGAGTCAGGTACTATCATTACCTCCATTTTACAGAGGAGGAAAGAAAGAAATTAAGTCACTTGCTCATTGTCACACCACTAGTAAATGATAGATGGATTTAACTGCTCATCTTTCTAACTGTCAGGTTATTCTATCCACTTTGCTAGGCTGTCTCTTCACAAAGCTATGAACAATTTGTCACCCTTCTACCTTTCAAGATTTATCATATTAATTATTTCCTTCTATGCAATCTATGGGGCAGCCAGGTGGTTTAGTGGATTAAATATTGACTCTGGAATCAGAAAGACTCATTTTTCTGAGTTCAAATCTGTCCTAAGACACTTACTAGCTATGTGATCCTGGACAAGTCATTTAACCCTGTTTGTTCTATTTCCTCATTTGTAAAAAGAGCTGAAGAAGAAAATGGCAAACCATTCCAGTATCTTTGCCAAAAAAAACCCCAAATGAGGTCACAAAGAATTGGACAAAACTGAAATGACTGAACAACAATAAAACTACACAATCTATGCTGCAGTCAAACTGTGATGAGATTTAGGTTTTGGGGTTCCCTTTAGTAGGGAAACCAAATGATAAGCTCTAGATTTAGGAAACCAAAATGAGATTAGGGTTTCTGGTGGTCAGGGAGTTAAATGATAAGATCTAGGAACTTCTTGGTATCCCTGGACTCTCTTTCTCCATGTCTCCCATAATCTAAAGACTCTTCCTGGGCCTCTTTTAGCCCTATAATATGCATCTTTGACACATGATTTCTTCAAGTCCCAGAATTGCTAGACTTAATTCTGCTAAAGATATTTTGTTAGCTTCACAATGAAGTTTAGGATTGGTTCTGAAAAAAAATAATACTTAGTTGGAGTAATAAGATGTCTGTAAAATCATGGGATTTCTTCTACTTTGTAAGCATGTAAGTATTGTTGTTCTTTGGCCCAGTCATCAGAAGGCATTAATGAGGTGTAACACTGTTGTAACAACTAGTTTTTGTCCATGGTAAGAGGTACTTGTCTAAATTGTTATCTCAACCCTGATAATTGGCTATATACCCTGAGCAAGGCTAACAGTTAAGATGTAGAAATCCTGATCCCTTTATGATTTGTGAAAACAAATTATATATAAAGGCTTTAAATAGCCAAGCCCTAGAAGAAACTCAAAAGTTCCAGGAAGTGGAGGCTAGGGAGAGATTTGCAGAGAAAACTGGAAGGGGAAAGGAAGAGAATAAGCTTTCTCCCTCCTATCTCCCAATCTGTCATGTTGTCTGTCAAGAACTGGAACAGGCAGGCTATACCAGGAATCTGAATGTGCCTGTGTTTCCATATGAATAATGAGGACTTTTTGGATTATATTGCATGGAGCTATTTCATTTGAAATGGTGTCCCTTTAGAGTATAATACATTATGGAGTTAGAGGAATGAGGGTTAGTAGTAGGCTCTACCATATACTACTTGTATGACCATGGGCAATTGTTTTGATTCTCAGTTTCTTCATCTGAAAAGTGAGGGGATTGGTCTCTTCAAGTTCTAATGCCATGATCTTATTGATGGGGGGGGGGGGGGGGGGGGGGGTGAAACTGTGTCCCCTTTGATCTATAAAGAAAGGAGATTCAGAGTCTTAGGCCTTCCTGGGAAAACAAATCTCCCCAGACAAGTTAAGTGATGTCATTCACCTGGGCTTTTTTTTAAGACAAATCACCCCACCCCACCCATTGGTAACTGGATCCTCATTCAGGAAGCCTTCAAAGTGATTTTCATTCAATTGGGAGATCTAGGTTTGATATAGAGTGGCTTGAAACTCCAAGTATCTAGGCTTGGGGGCAGTGACAACATTGAAGGAATTTCATTCCATTGTAACTTCAGTCCCAGATTTCCTATTAAAGGGCAATTTTAAATTTATTATTTCTTTGCAGAAACCTGAAGCAGGACTATACCTTCTCAAGGAACCTCTCCTTGCAATTGTTGCCTGCCAGAACTCCTGCCCACTGTGAAGACATTCTCTTCTCAGTGATAACCCTTTTTATTTCTCTGCCAGAACCTTATCACTCAGAAGCCAGTCTTTCTAGCAAAGCTGGCTGCTGCAGTGCCAACATAAAGCTTCCTTTTTTGCTACTAATCTTTCAGGTTCATGAATTCTTTCATGGTGAACCTGCACTGACCAGAAGAGGGTTCTCACACCTCAACTCTCTGCACTGTCACTAACTGCATCACTATGGTCTTTGTATACTAACTAGACTAAGTCATCTAATTGGTTAGTCATATATTGAACCAAATGTGATGGGTGAAGTATAAATGAAAATTCAACTCAAAAGAATTAGAGCATACCTTCCTCCATGCCCAAAGAAATTCTGATGCCTTAATTAGCTAGTGCCACTTCTCCTAATTGCTTTGCATTTATTTTGCTTATAATTTCCATGTGCTTTTCTAGGAGAGGCAGCATGATGTGTTGTAAGGGTCCGAGAGGAACCTCACATAGTATAAGAGGAAGTAAAGAGGCTTTGATGCCTGAGGCACCAGGATGTGATCTCTGCAGCTAGTAAGGACCACCCTGTGAGTGGAAGCTCTGGTCCCATTGAGAACACATCATCAACGGGAGATATCTCCTTCCCTTATTGGCTGTGCATGTGACCTCACAGAACCAATATAAGCAGGAACCAGGAAATACGAGGAGTTTAGCAGGAGTTCAGTGGAAATTCCATAGGAGTTCAGGAGGAAGTAGAGTAGTGTAGAATGTGACCTCATGGAATAAAGTCTTGAGCTCTCAAGTCACTGTGTCCGGGTGCTCTGTTGGACATGAGAACCATTGCTCAAAGAGACAGTGGCCAGGGATAGGTGAGACTGACAATTAGTAACTTTGGGTGGGAGGTTACAGTGTGCTGGACAGAAAATAGAAGAATCCTCAGAGTCAGGAATACCTGGTTTCATTAAGACATATAGGGCTGTGTGACTCTGGGCAAATTACTTAAGTGCTTAATATTCTAGGCCAATTATATTAAATTTAGACAGTCCCATCCATTGTTGTAATAACTACTTGTTTTTGGATAAGAGATGCCTGCAGTCTTGTCAAAATAGTTACCTCAACACTGCTAATTGGCTATATGCTCTGAACAAGGCTGAAAACTTATAAAACCCAATCAGTTCCATAGAAAATTATAATTGTTATCAGTGAGTTAAGCCATCTTTAAAATCTTTAGCTTTCAGTTTGGCTTTCATAATAATTTAACACATGCATTCCTTCCCATTAATGGAAATAATTTTCCCAAGAGATCCCATTTCTCTCCATGGAGAAAATTCTCCAACATGCCCTTGATAAAATGCAAGTCCTCTGGAAGCAGGGAGTGTTTTATTTTTGACTTTTTATTCCTAGAGCTGAGCAGAGTGCCTGACACATAGTAGGCACTTTAAAAATGCTCCTTGATTGATTGGGAACAGTTAGTAATCAAACTAGACTTTATGGAATTATGGAGTGAGGAGGAGAAAAATGTGAAATAAGGCTGGAAAAATCTAAGATAATACTACTCAAAATCTGCATGTTTTGGATTGAAAATAAAGACAACATCTTTATGGAGCCACTCTCCCAGTTTGCACTCATACTGGTGGATTGGGGACCTCAGAAAAGCTACTTAATCTATTTTTAGTAGTTATTCATGGGTCTTGACTCTTATTCCCTATTAAAAGCCAGTCACCCATGCTTAATTAGCTGTTAGCCTTTATATAGTACTCTTAGATTTGCATTTGTTTCATTTGATCCTCAAATGAGAGCTGATGCTATTATTAACCCTATTTTTAAGTAAACTGAGGCAGGTTAAATAACTTGCCCATAATCACACAGCTAATAAGCATTTGAAGTAGCATTCAAATTCACATTTTCTTAACTCCAGATCTCCCATTTTATCCACTGCTCCACCCCTTTACTTCAAGAATTTACTTTAAATTCACATTTTCTTAACTCCAGATCTCCCATTTTATCCACTGCTCCACTCCTTTACTTCAAGAATTTACTTTAACAAGGTATGGTCAAACAGATAGTATTAAACATTTTCTCTCCTCTACTAAAGAATCTGGGGCATATTTTCCTACAAATATAGAAGAAGACTGAGAAAAGTAGGCTTAACCTTAGGGTATAATGATAGAGAGGCACATACATAAAGAACATATGTGGCAAAGGATTTAACTTAAGACTCCTCTCCTGGAAATCTTTTCTTTAAAAAAAAAAATTAGAATCCTGATGAACTTCCCTATAAGAATAACTTCCTGTTAGGTGAGCTACTTAGTAGAATTCTGGGATTCACAACTTCCTTGAGTCCATAACCATAAGCTCTTTCTACAAGAGGACATGTTCCTGAAAGCTCTTGCCATTTTTGGATGGACTATATGCTACTATTACTCATATGGCCACAAATGCATAGATAGTAAACTCAATCTACTAAGTAGACCTCTGTTAAAACTTATAATGTCTGGACTAGCTCCCTGGAGGGCCTCAGGATCAGTCAGAGTCAGGTTAAATCAAAGTCCTTGGTCTTTAGAGGGAAAAGTGAAGGAGGGAGACAAACTGCCATGTGGCTTGCCAAAGATGTGTCCTGGATTCTGGAGTCCAGATTCTCCAGCCTCTCTCCTCCTCGTCCTGCAGCCAAGTGAGACTGACCTCTCTACCTCAGCCCTCCAATCCTTGCCTATGATTACCTCACTACTACCCATTTAGCAGATGCCAATCATGAGAGCCATCACATTACCATATCATCTAAGTAAATGCTTATAGAGCCATTATTTCACATCCAAAAATAATTATCGTTAAGTGCTCTGCTAGCTGATTCAAGCACACTTTTTCAGAATTTCAGCCCTCTACAAAAACTTCCAGATCTCCTAAATTCACAAAGCCACCAGGACACTTACATCTTGAAATATAATTTTACCTAAGACCAGAGACACAAGAAAAGATGGAGGTGACCATGGACTCACAACCACATGGCTGGGTGGTGGAAGCTAGAGCAGACAGGCTTCCTTCCTCCACCTAGCTCTAGGAGATTGTTGTCTCTTAGACAACAAAGTTGTCCTGCTTCCTCTGAGCTGCAAAGAAAAGAGTCATGTAGATTATTCCCTCCAATGAAGGAAGCAGCCCTTGAGTCATCAGTTCTTCTAGCTCTACAACCAAGTGTAATTCTTTTGGTCATCACATGAACTCAATCACAAATTGTTGAAAGCAGCAGGCCTTCAATGTTCCATGTGGTAGGCTGGCAGAGAATATCTGTATATATTTTATAGAACCTATTGGAAGAAGATGCTGTCTCTATTTCACAAACCAGACAATAACAATAATGTCTTAGTGTCTTCTTCCAGATGGCAGCAAAATAGCGATTATACCTTTTTACCAGTTCACTTCTTTTAATTGCTAATATATTCTTCACTCCTCACCTGAAAGTTAGGTATCTCAAACCCACATAAGTTCAGTAGGAATGGTACCATCACAAGGCTTTTGTTTTTTCAGTAAATTGTTAAATGCTTCTGATTCCCCTGGTATAATAGTTAACATTTATGCAGCCTTTTAATGTTTGCAAATGGCTTTGAATATATTATCCTATTGTATCTTGTAACTCTTAAATTTACATCCTTAGTGCTAACTAGTAGCTAGCCTGTGACTTGGAATTTCTCCCTCCTATGCTGCTCCCTAGGCTACTCATAAAATCCAGTAGTGCTTTTCTTGTTTTTTTTACCTTCCTACTCACAACCTCAGATCCTTTTCAACCCTACTTCTTCCTACATTATTATTCAGATCCTATATGAGGTGATTCTATGCTGCTCCCTTGAAGATGCTAGTAAACCACACCCTATTTGGTTATTTTCCTGGGCTTTATTAATAAGGTTGATCCTGGCTTCCCTAGAGTTTTACACTAAATTTGTATTTATACTAACCTCTTTTGCACACTTGTGTAGTTTTATAGTTTCTATTTACTATAGAAGGTTCCCCCCCCTCCCCCAAGCAATCATGTGAATATCTTTTGCCATTTCTCTCATTTATGTATTGTAGATGGCCAGAACTCTGGAAAAGTAAACTTGAAACAAGCATATTTACAACAGGGTATTGACTCAGTCTGATTGATGAGATAATGGTTCTCTAGTTTATATATACTTAGTACTTAGTATGGTGATGTAATGGTTCTACAGTTGACACATGCTCAGTGTGCTGTAGTGATATAATTGTACTAAGGTATAGAAGGGCTGAAAGGACTTGAGATAAGCAGACTTGAGAGAGACAGGAGTGAGAGTGTACTTGAGCTTGATCTCAGACTCCAGACTGCAAAGAGATCCTCAAGAAAGCTAGCATAAATATAGCACAGTACATTACAATGCTATATTTACTTTTTATTTGTCTAGAATTCTGTTCTACATCTTGATTTTGATGAGGTGTGAGAATTGACGGTAAAAGATCCTCTCTGGTCGATACTGAAGATTCCTTTCAAAAGAATTTGCAAACCTGAAGTCTGTGGAAAAAGGGGATTTATTTACACTAAGAAGATAGCTTGCTAGGAAGACAGCTTTTTTAGTAGGCAGAGCCCTGTCAGGACTATTGCAAAGGTGGATTGAAATTGAGAAGAAAATACTTAAGCTACCATCTGGGTTAGAAGGAGAGAGTATTAATATGGGGTTAAATAATAATAGCAATTAATTAATGTGGGGTTAATACTGGAGAACAGATATCAAAACCAGTCAACCTTTGTTCCTGTTTGTTGTGAGAGAGTGAGAGTGAATGGACAGGTAAGGCTTAATAAAGCAACTAGGGAAGATTTGGTGTCAGGATAATTTGAATTCAGATTCTACCTCATGCACTTGGGTTGTGTGAATCTGGGTAAAATGCTTAATCTCCCTGGATTTCAGTTTACTTGGTTATGAAATGAAAAGGATTGGGCTTGATAAACTCTATTTTAAATTTTTTTAGAGGGCTGGAAGAGGTAGGAGAAGGAAAAATTAAATGCTTGCTAATTGACCTAAGTCATATGATTCATCATGATATATCCCCTTCTATTTTGGTGAGTGGTTTTTGGCTACCAGCCTCCTGGAAGAGATGAATAGGATCCCGCTTGGCACCTGTGATACTCTGTATAACTGTGTCTAGGTTCAAGATTGGACCCTGTAATCCTTTAGAACTAGCCACCAATGACATTAAAGGGGGAAGAGGATGTTGGGATGACACATGAACCTAGTTCTGCATATTTGTAACTTTGTGGTTAAGCATAATCTCTAGACTAAGAGGAAGAATCCCCATTCATTTGCCTTGGGACATGGCCCTGGGGAAGATGGAATCCAATATGGATTTAATCTCCTCTGTCTAGGCTCCATCACTTTTGCTTTCACACTTAAGAAAAAAAAAACAACAGCCTCACTTTTTCTTCTCCCTCAGTTCCTTGCCAAACCTATCTCCTATTCCTCAATTCAGCGCCACAATCTAACTAAAGGCTGTGTAGTTTTAAAAAGAGATCAATTTCACCATGGTCCTAGGCAAGCTTACCCAGTAAAGAAATTTGAGATAAGATGAAATGAGGAAAATCTGTGCTAAACACATTTAAATTGGCATTGAATGGAAAATATTTCAATATCCATAAACCTTCAAATTCTATGGGAAATTTAGCAAAGCAATCAACATTTAAATTAAAAGTTTACCTTGTTAATTTTAATTATGTCAAATTATCTAGGCAGATTTTAAAAACCACAAACTTGAACACACATGTCATACACTTAGAAACAATATAATGTATATGAATCTATATATGTATAGAGTTGTGTCTTAGAAACTGGTTCTGTAATACTCATGGATATATTTAAAGACTGCTTTCAAAGCTATACATTTAGAATAACTGCATATTGAATCATGGCCAAGATTTTCAAAGCCTTAGGAGATTGCTCATTGTCCCTAAGAAGGAAATCTTATATTAAAAAACACTACTATTATATAACCGCCCTTGCCTATTATCTTGGCATTCTGCATATCTACACTGTCATCTGCCTACTTTATTACAATTTATTAAGAAACACAATAGGCATACACACTATTAGGCTAAGCTGTTGTTCAATCATTTCAGCTATGTCCAACTCTTTGTGACCTCATTTGGGGTTTTCTTGGCAAAGATACTGGAATAGTTTGCTATTTTCTTCTCCGATTCATTTTTACCAATGAAGAGTTGAAGCAAACAGGCTCAATAAATAAAAACATATGAAAGATCTGGAGTATTTGACTCTGAGCTCACAGCAGATTTGCAGACTATCAGGGCAATAGAAACAAAGTGATGGGTTAGGGAAGCTAAATGTTCCTAGTACAGGGCTGGTGATCTCAGGTATTTTTGTCCCCTTTCACAGGTATATAAGAGGTAGAAAAAAGCTGGGAGTGTGTGAATGATTGCAAATTTTGGTTCAATATAAACCTTCTACATGTAAATTTGGAGAGCTACTAAAGAAATACCTAGACAAGGTATCAAGAAGGCAAGAGTTATTATTATTTGACATTTATTAAACTCAGGGGTATACTTAGGGATTGAGGAACATGAAAAACATAATCCTGATCTGTCAGAGCAATGTGATATCATGGAAAGAACACTGGACTGGTATTTAGAGGGCCTGGATTCATTGTCAGAAATTTTTAGATTTAGGAGACCATAAGCTTAGTAAAGACTTGTTGAACTGAATCTATAAATGGAAGAGGGATTAAAATATATAATTTCTAATGTTTCATGCCCTTTAAGGGACAGATACTTTAGATGTCCTGATAATTGAGCCTCCTGAACTGCTCTCTTGGCTAGTTAGCAGTGTGGTCGTAGAAAGGGGCCTGAGCCAGCAGTCAGAAAATGTGTGAATACTTGCTACCTGTGTAACTTTGCCACATGCTATTTCTTATCTTCCCTGGTCCCCTTCCAGCTAATGCCAATAATATCTAGTAATTATATAGTGTTTTTTAATTGCAAAGCACTTTACAAGTATCATCTCATTTTATCTTTACCATAACCCTATAAGGTAGGTGCTATTATTATCCCCACTTTACAGATGAGAAAACTGAGGTAGTCAGAATCTAAGTGACATATCTAGTTAGATAGCTAGTAAGCATTTGAGACTGGATATGAACTCAGGACTTACTGAGTCCTGAGTAACTAACTGCTATGCCGCTTAGTTACTTGGTACCCCATTATCATGACTAAAATTACTGTTTTATATATATATATATATATATATATATATATATATATAATTACCATATAGGTATATAGCATGTGCATATACTCATGTACACATGCAATTCACATAGGTATATATGTATACAAAGACACCTATATCTATGCACAGATGCATATGGATGTATGCATAGGTATGCATGTAGGCATAGGCCCATGTTATGGGCCAGAACTCTGTTTCAGTTTTCTTGGGTTTTCTGGGAGCAGCCTTCGTTTCAGTTCCATAATCATCACACAAATAGCCAGGGGTTAAAGTCCAAATCCTTTTATTATCTCCTTGCCTGGAGCCTGGGCCAGCTGTGGGTGAGACAGGAGGACCAACACCATGGTCTCTGTCTTCCCTAGTTCTGATTCTGGCTGAGTTTGTCCGAGTTTATATGCTCTCTTATCATAGGTGTGAATCTTGTAGAATTATATTAAGTACTAAGTACATGTACTGAACTACCATTGTCTTTATCAATTCCACTGACTTAACACCTTGTAAGAATCCTTTGTTTCAAGTTCAGAGTTCTGGACCATAACAGGTTTGTATATACACATATATTTCTGTACATACATATTTGCATACAACTTTGTGTATATATATATTGTCTCCCCAATAGAATGTAATCATTTTAGAAAGGACTTTTCATTTTTGCCTCCTCAGAGCTTAATACAATTCCTGCCTGCTTTGTAGTGAATGTTTGCTAAGTGCTTACTGATTGGCTGAGTTCTATAAAAGCTCTTTTCAATAAAGTATACCTTCCCGTTTGTATATTTCAATCATGAGTTACTTTCTACAAAGTCTTGGTTACAAACTATGAGATTGTCTTTGTTTTCTTGTGCTCATTTCTCAATTTCATATTGCTTATTATCTCTTGGTGAATAGAAACTCTTCTGGGGAAGTATACATTAGGATAGTCATATTTGAGACCATAAGTTTGTATACGATCTTCTTCTCAGTCCTCAATAGTCCTCAATCATTAGCCTTCTTGTGGCTGTTAAGATGGTTATCTTCCTTGCATTTGCTGATTGTTCCCTAGATCACAGAATGAAGTTCTTCCTTCAGAAAACCTTGCAAGATCCATCTCCAATGGGAAGTGTCATACATTCTTTGTGCAACATTAATTTTTCAGAGTTTATTTTTTCCATTTTCTGCTTGGTCAGGTTTTTGCACTTATCAATCAATTAACATAGATTTGATTTTCTTCCATTTCCTCATTTTTTTTTCTGCTTCTAGTTTTTCTCTAGGTTTTTCCTTCTTAGATTATATCTTCCATACTATCTAAGAACTCTTCTACCTCCCAGGAACACACAGAAATATCTGGGAAGTTTTTTCATTTTCTATCCAAGCAGGAAAACCTGTCACAGTCTGAGAGGAATCTGATTCAACAGGGTTAATATGAACCAGCCTGGTGCTAACTGGGCCTGTGAGCTTTACAGAATCACCTGAAGTACTTAGTAAGCAGAGAAGTACTCAAGGCAGGAGCTGGAGACCTGCCAATTCATTGGACCTCTTTGCTGATATGGGAAAGAAGGTAGAGGCAAAGCAGAATCTAGAAATTAACAAGTCTCAGACCTGGGTATCAGGAAAGAGATCTTGGTTCTGAGTCAATGGACCACAGGATCAATTCTGAAGTCACAGGTGATGTTCCAGAACCAATAGGCAAGCAAAGCATATTAGAGTTCATTCTGATTAGTGAGGATAAGCATTGATAAAGCAGGTGTAGAAGCATTTTGATGGCTACACCTTCTCTGACCTTAGCAGTCACTTATCCCACATACTTTGCAGGAATCGAAAAAGATCAGATCATAGTTAATGCAAAAGTAGTTGGTGAATGCTGCCTGTAGGAGTACAAATCTAGATTCAAAGAATGTCTGAGTAGTTGTCATTTAGTCACTTTTCAGTTATGTCAGACTCTTTGTAACCCATACAATGATGGCAACGATACTGGAGTGTTTTGCCATTTCCTTCTCTAGCTTCTTTTACAGATGAGGAAACAAAGGCAAACAAGATTAAGTGACCTTCCCAGAGTCACATGGCTAGTAAGTGTTCAGAGGCTGAATTTGAATTCAGGTCTCCCTGCTCCAATCCTGGTGCTCTATCCACTATTATCCTAGCAGAAATAGAAAGGACAATAAATATCATGTAATCCAGGACCCTAAGTTTATAGATGAAGATGGTAGTGCCCATAAGAGGTGAAATGACTTATTCAACATTATCTAGATAGCAAATGGTGGAGCTAGGACAATACTCTCTATCTCCCGACTCCAGTTCCAGGACCTTTATGTCACACTGTAATTTCACAAAGCACTAGCCCCCTTCCTTAGTTTCTACAAACTCTTGACATGAAATTGAGTAGAGGTCTCAACTACAGTCCTTTTTAGCTACCCTGATAAATTCTTTCTATTAGCTGCTCCCAGAAAATGCTTATTTGCTTAGTTTGTTATCATGACTGCCTCCCAGCCATGAGAATTGCTCCCATGGTTCCCTTCATGCTAATTTGGACAGGCATAAGGCAGTCTTCATCATCATCCACATATTTTTTAAAACAAATTAAGGGGTTCAAAGGGCTTTATATAAATTTGATCCTCAAACTAATCCTTTGAGGTAGGAGCTATTATTATTCCCTTTTACAGATGAGAAAATTGAACTTAAAAAGTGGTTAAGTGGACAGCTTAGGGTCCCATTGTAATATGTAAGTCAGGGTTATTAACTCAACTCATATCAATCTATCCACTGTAACATCTTGTTCCTATCAGTAATGTGTGAAGGCAAGGTTGGGTTCTTGAAACTTATGCTAGTGTAAGCACTGACTAAGCTAGGGAGACTTCATTTATGGCTCTGTAATAAACAGTATGGATTTATTATGTGAGGACTCAATGAACTAAATTTGGAAAGAATAGTCATTAAGCCATTAGGAGTTAATTTTTTTTTTCAACCAAAGAAACTCAAAAATATTGTCCACTGAGATGAAGGATCCTGTAATTTGCATTGATAGAACAAATATCAATAAGATTGTTCATCCTTAAGGTAAATATAGACTGTCATTGAGCAGCCTCAGGCAGCTAGGTGACACATTGGATAAAGAGCCAGGCCTGGACTTAGAAAAATTCATCTTCATGAGTTAAAATCTGGCCTCAGACACTTATTGACTATGTGGCTCTGGGCAAATCACTTGATCCTGTTTGCCTCATTTTCCTATCTGTAAAATGAACTGGAAAAGGAAATGGCAAACTATTCCAGTGTCTTTGCCAAGAAAACCCAATGGGTCACAGAGTCAGACACAACTAAAAAAACAAATGACGTCACAAAGAATTGGATGTGACTGAACTGACTCAACAATAACAAATCAGCAGTACTGTAATAGCCAATATTTATATAATATTTATTATGTGCCAGACACTATATTAAGGGCTTCACAATTATTATCTTCTTTTATCCTTACCACAACCCTGGGAAGTTAGTCCTTTTATTGTCCCCATTTTACACATGGAAAGACTGAGGCAAAAAGGTTACTTGCACAGGGTCATAAAGCTAATAAGTGTCTGAAGGCAGATTTTTCACTCAGCTCTTCCTTATTCTAGGCCCAGAGCTCTATCCACTGCATACCCAGCAGATGTCATTGACAATCATGGAAATATTCTTTTTCCCTTCTCTTCTGTTGCTTTGTCATACCTGTTTGTTGTGTCTGAATATTCATCTCTTTTAAGTTAAGTGTCTATGCCAAATCAGATGTTTTGTCCATTGGCATGTTCTCTCTTCCACATTTCTTCCCAAACTTGTTCTTTTCATGTCATGGGTTTTAGGTTAACCCAAAGTTCATTGAGATGACTTAGTTCATTGCAAGCACCTGATGATTTTTATTTTCATTCAGTCAGTCTTTATTAACCAGAACACAGAGTCCTCCATTTTCCATCCCCAATATCTCACTTAGCCGTGCCCTCAATGTAATGGATACCCAGTAGTTCAAGAAGAAATTCTTTATCTGAAAAGTAAAGACCATTATATAGAATCACAGTAATTATTCCTGCTCAACCAACCAACACAGGACTTGAAGTCCTTGAAGCAAGAGTCCTGAGAGTGTTTAAGTATGTTTGTGTGTGTGTGTTTGCGTGTGTGTATGTGTGTGTGTGTGTAATGATAAGATAAGGGGGAGGAAAGCAGGATGAAAAATGCAAAACATATACCATGGAGCTAAGTGTGTTTATATTTGCAATGACTTGGTCAGTGTTTGAAACCAGATTTGAAATTAAGTTCTCCAGATTCCAGGGCCAGTGCTCTATCCACTATGCCACCCACTGCCCCTTGTTGATAAGCTGCTCCTGACTTTTCACTCTTATCACTGAGACCAAAGTTTTATCTATATGGCAGCTGGCAGCATCCTTTCAGTGATGAGTCATTCTGAAGTTGCTAGCACTGCTCCATCTTTTAAATTCCTCTCTCTTGACAACCCATCTCTCTAGAGGATGTTCTTCTTCTATCTTCTGTTCTATCATGTCCCTCACTAGACACTGTTTCTTTCCTTCTTTTCTCATCCCCACTCTTCTACCTTCCACTCTCCTTTCCCCTTTTTCATTGCTTTTGGAAAGTCTCATTTACTAGCTAGATCATAACCCTCGGGGTTCTACTGACTCAGGTATTTTGTAGTTCATTTCTTTTGTTTCCTAATTTAATACCTCTTCCAGCTGCTGTTTATATTGTCCAACCTTCACACACTTTGTCCTGCCTGTGAATTCCCTAAAGATTCCCTTTGCCCTCCAGACAGTTTCCTAACCTCACTGTGCTTATTCTCATGTCTGGCAATGTGGCTCTGAAATATGGCCATTTTCTTGTTCTTTTCATACCTGGACTATTCAGGAAGGCTCTTAAATGCATTGTCTCTCCTAATGGACAGATTTAAAATACATAAAATAATAGCTCATGATTATATGACATGTTAATATCTACAAAGTGTCTTGTATGAGTCACTGGGACTGGTATGGTCTGCTACCAGATGAGAATTATTCAGTAGAACAGAATGTATTTGGAAATGTTTGGGGTTTTTCTGGTAAATTCAGCTTTAAGAAGTGATTCATATTTTGAAAGGCTTCTATTGCTATGAAATCAGAACCACAAGCTAATCCTGCTCCTCATATTATATTTCTCTGGAATTTGCTTTTCTTCTATTTTCATGTTTCCAGTCAGGGGAAAAGCTTCAACAGAAATACTGTGCTTACAACCATGTTTGGTTCCGAGTTCCTTTCTCTGCCCTGAAAGGTTCTATTCATTGTCTACATGCTGAAACACATGGTTCCTTCTGAGTAGGATGACAAAATCTTTTTTCTGAAAGCTACATGGAACATGGAATCAAAAGCAGCATTCAGAGCTCTCCCTTCAAATAGGACTGAGAAAAAGAAAAACAGGACAGCAGAACCCCCTATCACAACCTGTATTCTGTGGGGACATTACTGCCTGTGTATATTGTGTGTGTTGAAGAATATTCTTATTTTTAAAAAGGACATTGAAAAGAGTATTCACTTTAGAAATCCAGGAACTGGGTTCAAATACTAACTTCAAACCTAACAATCTAGTAAAAGTTAACCTTCTGGGCTTTGGTTTTCTCACCTGAAAGGAGAGTGTTGGAAAAGATGACTCTTTAGACTCTTTCAGGCTTGATCTCCTAGAAGTCTATGTTCTCTCCAGCTAGATGATGTTTTTTTTGTTCTTTGTTTTTGAAAAGGACCAATGGAATCAGAGAGTGATTTAAGTAAAACAGAGTTGCACAAAATCATCAACCTTGGTCTCTTTTCCAGAATCATCAAAGTCCAATGGCAAGACAAAAATCAGTTGTTTGGGATGTGGCCTCTGAACATGTGACAGTTTCTGGGAGCCATAGGTGAGAATTGAGTGACAGGCATATGCCAAAAGTGGATAAGCAACCCCGAAAAGACTTTGGCATTCCTCCTATCAGAGGAGCTAGTCCTCCCTGGACACTGTACACATCCTAGCTAGGTAGTGAGCTCTAAAAAAGCTCCATCTCTCTGTGCTTCTGCTGTTCCCATAGTGGCACAAAGCAACAATAATAATGATTACACACATATGTGTATATGTGTGTACATATACATCACAATATCAAATTATATGTCTGTATTGCATATATATTTATGTATATGTATGTGTACATGTACACATGTGATTTGCATTTTCCACTGAAGTAAATTCCTCAACTAGAAAAGTGGAAGTCTTTGAGAACTCATTATCTCTTAGTCACAATTGTGGAGCACTCTGGTATTGATGAGGAGAAAGTCATCTCCAGAGCCAACTAGGTGAGATACTCAGAGCCTCCTTCATTATGGGGTAGAATGGGGTAACTAAAATAGTAACAGGATAAAAAGATTTGGTTTCTCACCTTATTGTTTTGGAAGCACTTTTCATACTTTTATCTTATTTGAATCTTATAACACGACATTACTACAAGTAATATCAGTACTGAATTGAGACTCAAAGATGTTACAATCAGCAGAATATAAACTCCTTGATTTCAAGATTGTTGCATGATTTATCTTTATTATTACATTGTTTTAATTATATTATTACTATATTTGTTATTATTTATCTATTTTTTATGTTAGTACAATGGGGCAGTTGCAGGCACTCAATACATGATTACTGAATTAAAATGAATTATGTGATTTGCCCATGATCACACAATTAGCAAATATAAAAAACCAGATTTGAACCCAATTCTTTTCTAACAATAATCCCAGTGATCCTTTCATTATAGTATTCCATTTTCAAGAGATCATTCTGAATTGATTTTTCTTTTATCTATACATACATTTCATTCATTCAATTACTCCTCCAACCAACATTTAGTTATTTGATACTCCTGTTTTAGGGGCTATTACAGGTTATATATATATAATTATAGTTATAGTCTAACAAGGAGATGCTCATTTCTATATATGTGACTGATATAGGTATTACCTAGACTGTTCCTTGCTTTGCTTGCAGCCTGCAATTTGTACAGACTTGGTGAACTAAAACTGCTTTGAGGAAGACAAGATTCTACCCAAGACTCCAAGTGCCAATGATTTCCCAGCTGCTGGATCTGGAGCCCTTCTGCAAGTAACCTTAACAGTTCTTTGTTTTAGAACATTTGGAGATACATTAATATTCACTCAAGAAAAGACAGGGGAAAGAAATCTTGCTAGTTGCCAAACACCTCAACGCAAAAGACTGACCAAAGTCAGAAGAGGACTGAATAGTCAAGTAGTGGTTGCCATTTTATGAATAAGAGAGAGACAGAGAGACAGACAGAGACAGTGAGAAAGAGACAGAGACAGAAAGAGAGAGAGACAGAGACAGAGAGAGAGGAGACACAGAGACAGAGAGAGACAGAGGGAGAGGGAGAGACAGAGGGGGAGACACAGAGGGAGAGAGAACCCATTTGACATTATGTGCTGCTTAGAAAGCTGCTTCTGGTTCCTTGGATAGAGAGTAAAGGGGGTTTGTGTGAAGAGGTTTCTTTTCTTTTCTTTTTTTCAATTAATTAATTAATTTGCTGAGGCAATTGGGGTTAAGTGACTTGCCCATGGTCACACAGCTAGGAATGAAGAGGTTTGTTTTCAACAAAGAAGACAGAGAAAAGATGTTTGGGAGAGGGAGATGAGCACTGGATTGGTAGCAAAGAGTTCTAACTGCTAACTACAAATTTGGTAATCTTAGGCCAGTCTCTTATGTAACTGGCATTCAATTTTTTTAAGTGTAAAATGACCTAGATGAGGGATGCTTAACTTTTTTTTTTGTATTAGAGATCTATGTTCCCCTTCTGTGTATTATATTTCAAGATAAATTAAGGAAATACTAAATTTCAGTTTGAGATTATTGAAAATAAAGATGCCATTTCTTTCTGTTCTGAGTTTACAGACGCCCTCTGGACTGCCAAAATCAATTCATAAGGATTTTCCCAGGAGTCTGTAGATCCCAAGGTAAGAACCCCTGGCTCAGACAATCTCTAAGTTGTCTTCTAACTCTGTGGTTCTATGAAATAGTAACGTTCATAGGTATACACCTTTTAAAACATTTTCAGATGGTTTTCAAAAATCTGTGATTCTGTTCAATTTAAAATAGCTCCCCAAATTTCCCTCATTTCTGCTCAGATTGTACCTAAGTGGTAGAAGAGACAGCCAGATTGCTTAGTATAGACATCCACCCTTTCTCCTGTGTGATTCTGGGCAAGTCACTTAACCCCAATTGTCTCTCTCAAAAGTGAGGTGGTTGAACAAGATGACCTCTAAAGTCAGTTCAAGTTCTTTGATTCTCTGGTTCTAGGCCTCTTCTACAAAAGACTTCTTCAAATGTGAAAATAGCTATTATACCTCTTTAGATAAGAAGTACTAGATATAGTCAAGTGTTCAAATCTTGTCTCTGATGCTTACTATCTGGCTGACCTATGTTTAATTAAGTAATTTCTCTGAGTCTCAAGTGCCTAAAATGTAAATGATAAAATAGATAACTTTCAAAGTTTCTTCCATCTTTAAATCTGTGCTTTTATGGAAAGAAAAACATATTTGAAATGTTCTACCTTCTTTCTCTTTGTAAAAATGTATTTAAAATTTTACTTACACTCTGTTGTTGAGTCTGACCCTTCATGACCCTGTTTTCGATAGCATGTTAAATTGATATTTTCTTCTCTTGCAGATTAACAAAAGCAAAGATTAAGTGGCTTGCCCAGAATAACTCAACTAGTAAGTATTTGAGGCTGGATTTTCTACTCAGGTCTTCCTGAGGTTCAGCACTCTATCCATTGATCCATCTAGCTGCCTCCAGACTTTACTCAGACTTTACTAAAATTAATTAGTGATATATATCCTTCCCACTTACCAGTTATTTGAACTTCTGAAACCCTTTGACTCTTCATTTTAGCGAGGCTAACTCATTCATTCATTCATTTGTTATACCAGGTGATTGTGGGTATCCAAGTAGAGAGTATAATTGTGAGGTAGACAGTCATCACTCTTTACCACACTCTCCTTTTTACTTTGTCTCTGAAAACTACCCCTCACCCCCTTCTTTCCCTCAATTGTAATAAGTCTTTTGTGCCTCTTCATATATTTCATCTAATTGTCCCATTATACCTCCCTTTTTCTCTCTTTTTTTTCCAGAACAGATCTTTTTCCACTCCTTAGTGTCTTTTTCTTTAATGTCATCACATCAGAATCCATTTACAACCACACCCTCAGTCCATGTGATGTCTCTCTCTTCCCTCCCCCTGCTGTCTGCCCCAGTGACAAATACAGTTCTCAAGAGTTAAAGATATAAATAATCTTTAAATAGTATGTGTGTGTGTATATATATACATTTCCCCCCTGTTTACCTTTCTGTGCTTCTCTCAAGTCCTGTGTTTGTAGATTAAATTTTCTGTTTAGTTCTCGTTTTTTCAATAGAAATGTTTGAAAGATTCTTACTTCATTGAAGAAAGATAATGCTGAGTCTTTCTTGCTGGGTGGTTAATTCTTGGTTGTAATCCTACGTCCTTTCCATATTTCCATATTTCTAAAATATGGCATTTCAGGCCCTTCAGTTCTTTATTGTAGAAGCTGCTAGACAGGACCAAGAGATCATTATATACTTCAACAACAATACTATATGATGACCAGTTCTAATGGACCTGGCCATCCTCAGCAACGAGATCAACCAAATCATTTCCAATGGAGCAGTAATGAACTGAACCAGCTACGCCCAGAGAAAGAACTCTGTGTGATGACTAAAAACCATTACATTGAATTCCCAATCCCTATATTCATGCCCACCTGCATTTTTGATTTCCTTCACAAGCTAATTGTACAATATTTCAGAGTCTGATTCTTTTTGTACAGCAAAATAACAGTTTGGTCATGTATTCTTATTGTGTATCTAATTTATATATTAATATATTTAACATCTACTGGTCATCCTGCCATCTGAGGGAGGGGGTAGGGGGTAAGAGGTGAAAAATTGGAACAAGAGGTTTGGCAATTGTTAATGCTGTAAAGTTACCCATATATATAACTTGTAAATAAAAAGCTATTTAAAAAAAAAAAAAAGAAGAAGCTGCTAGATTCTAGGTAATCCTGACTGTTAATCCTTGAATTATTTTTGTCTGGCTGTTTGCAGTATTTTTCCCTAGAGATTATAGTTCTGGAGTTTCACAACAATATTCTTTGGGGTTTTCCTTATGGAACGCTTTCCAATAGTGATCAATAGATTCCTTAAATGAGTATTTCCCTCTTTTTTTCTAGAATATTGAGGCAGTTTTCCTAATGATCACTTGAAGAAGGCTCTTTTTTTAGCCATGGTCTTCAGATAGGTCAATAATTTTAAAATTGTCTCTTCTAGATCTATTTTCCAGTTAGCTGTTTTACCAATGAGGTATTTCACATTTTCTTCCATTTTTTTCATTCTTTTTAGGTTGCTTGATTGATTCTTGCTATCTCACCAAATCATTAGCTTCCATTTTCCCTGTTCTGTGATTTTTTTTCAGTTATCTTTTATATCTCTTTTTCATTTGGTTTATTCTACTGTTTTTTCAGTAAACAAACTTTTTTTTTCTTCAGACAGTTTTTTTTTTTCCTTTCCTTTTCCAAACTGTTAACTCATGCATACCTCTCATTTCCTTTCTCGTTTTTTCTTTCACTTCTCCAATTTATCTTTTAAAGTCTTTTATGAAGCATTTCCAAGAAACTTCTTAGGACTTGAGACCTATTTATATTATTCTTTGAGATTTCTTCTGTGGACATTCTGTCCTCATCTGAGTTTGTGTTTTGGTCTGCTCTGTCACCATAATAGCTTTCTGTGGTCAAATTTCTTTTTTGTTTCTTGTTCATTTTCCTTTTGCTATTTTCTCTTTTTTTATTTTTAAGGCTGAGCTCTACTTCCATGTTAAAGGGAGCACTATGCCAAGCTTCCTGTGCATCTCTGAGCCTTGGCTTTGAGCACAGTGGCTACTTGTCTTTGCAAAGCTTTGCCTGCTCTGTTCAGGAAACAGCCTGGTTTCCCAGCTGAGTCTGGAAGCTGCCCCAGTGATTTGCTCTTCTACTGAGCCAGGACTTAGGGTTTTAGTTGCTGATTTGCTGGGATTAACACCCTCTTCCCTGGTTTTCCCAAAGTCTACATGAGTTGGGCTCAGCACCCTTTTCATCCCAGTAAGACTGACTTTTGAAGTTTTTTCCAGTTAGACCGGAAAGGCTGGAGAGTGTTTTCATTACATCAGACTGTTCAGAGGCTTGGTTTCATATGGTTTTTGAGGAAAATTGCCCTGTTAATAAAACTTTTTTTTTTTTTTTTTTTAGCTTATAGGCAATATAATCATCCCTTCACACTGACATGGTCCTGCCTTTGACTGACTTGAGAAGTTTATACTCATTATTGAGTATTAAACCTCAATTAGGAACACACTAACATTAACTTATATACCCCACTTGGGAAAATTCCCAGAATTTAGAGAGAGGTTTTATTCTCTGCCCTATTTAAATTTATCTTCATCTTAAGCTAATCCTGTGAAAAAACATCACGGTTGAGACAAAATTCAAATTACTAGAAAAGTTTAAGTAAAGAAGCAAGCTATTTATACGTTATAATATTTGTTAGTGGACAGGCATAGGGAGGGAAAGCTGGGGTAAGAGCAGAGGAAATTCCCTCAATCTTAGAAGAGTTGATTCACCTGGGGCTTCTGTTTGAAGATGGTTTTGGGGAGAAGGGTAATGTCCATTATCAATCTTTTTCTTCTCTGCTGTAGCTCACCCCTATTTCTTACTTCCTGTGTGCCTCCTTTCCTGTTTCCTCTCCTCTCCTTTTTTTCCCTCCTCCCATTCTCTTTTGTCTCTCTCTGTTGCTATTGCTATATTTTTTATCTTTTTCTTTCTCTCTTTGTCTCCTTCCTTCTCTCTCTTATTTTGTAGAAACTTCTGGACATGACTCAAGTAAGTCTGCTAAGGGTACAAAGTCAAAAAAAGGAACAATTCTTATCTCAAGGAATTTCCTTTCTATTTGGGATAAACAATTTGAATACAGACACATACAAATGTAACAGTGACCACTCTGGCTTTCACTGCTTAAAGACAAAATTTGTTACATTCCACTCCTCTCCCAGTTGTGGGTATCCTTAAGGGGGATTCAACTCACAGCTCCATTTAGTTCCTACAAAGCATGAATTCCAAAGTTCTCCTTCCTTGCATCCTAGTATTTTGGTTTCTCAAGGCTATCTAGCAGGGCTGCTTGTAACATCTGGCCAGGAATCTTGCATCCAAGGTCATGGGGCTCAAATTTCAGGGTTCAGGGACTCTTCTGCCATCCTCTAGAAAAGAAAAGACAAACAAAACTGAACAAAGCCCTAGGCCACAGGGTCTAAATAGGGTGGTCAGGAGAAGAAAGCCCTTCACTATCCCAAACCTAACTCAGTTCATCTGTACTGTGCATGAATAGGGCCTTTTGCCTCTGGACATAAAATTGGAAAGCAAACAAGCTGTGTACAAAGATGACTTTTAATACTAGATGAAAATTCCAACCCATCAAAGGCGACTGTGTTTCAAAGGCTGTTGATGTTCTCTGACAACCATTTCATCATATCTGTGACTCTGATAAGTACAGAAAAAGTCAAATGAAAATGTTTCAATATGATAAAAAATGTTCTCTATAGCTAAAACTCTCTGGAACCTTGTTTCAAGGCTGAGTAGCTGGCTACTTTAATGACCCACTGAGAAAGTAACCTCAGTACAGTACATTGGATGTGAATTTGATGAATAGTGTTCTATAGAAAGCATGGACAAAAATGAATAATTCATGAATGATGTGGTACATTTATGAGCTATTTACTGCTCAGAACTCATGATAGCAAAGAGAACACCAAACAGCCTACTCCTTTGTCTGCCATTTGGAGCCATATTAGGAAAACAAATGGCAGAATACCTGAGAAGGAAGTGTATTATAATTGTAAGCATAATTATGAAGAAGAAACCTAGTAAATATTTGCTTGAAAATGAAATTAAAGGGTAACATTAAGACAGCTAGAAATATCAAATTATAAATTCACAAGGTTACTGATGTAATTTTATTATGTAAGTCATGTTATTTGTGAATCTTTATCATTTTCTTTCCTAATTAATTCATGTTGATGCATGTATGATTCATCAATCTTTCTGAATATTTTCTATTCTCCAATAAGTTTTCAACTTTTAAAAGCCAGAAATTATCATATGTAATAACCATGTATTTATTTCCTTCTTCCCTTCCTCCTCCCCTCCTTTTTTCTGTTCTTCTCTCTCCCTTTGAAGGAGGTGAACCCTGAAACTGTCCTCCCTGATTTTTTTTGGGGGGAAACCATGGGGGTGAAACTCTTCTCTAGGAGAAACCCACCTTAGGGAATTAAGATAAGTGGCTTCATTTTGTTATCTTGGTGGTGACTAGATGCACCCTCTATTGAGTTGAAAATTAGTCTAGGACCACTCCTACTTAGCTGGAACTTAAGTGGTCTCACTCAGCTGGAGATCTGGACCTGATATAACTTAAGTGGTCTCATTCAACTGGAAATCTAGGCCTGGGGGCAGTGACAACATTGAAGGAATCTCATTCAATAGAAACTCTAGTCTCAGATCTCTTATAAGACAAGTTTAAACTCATATCTTTGCAGAAATCTGAAGTATGTGCTTTACCAAGGGACTTCTGCTATTGGCACAGCTGCCTAACAGGACTTCTGCTGGCTGAGAAGAGACTTTCTTCTCAGGGATAACCTTGTTATTTCTCTGCCAGGACCTCTTGCAACTGAGAACTCAGTCTTCCTAGCAAAGCTGGCTTCTCAACCAACAATAAACTTCCCTTTTGCCAGTCAGACTTTTCCGGTTCATGAATTCTTTCACTTTGAAACTGTGTCTCCAACCAAAGAGGGGCTCCCACAGCTCTCTGCACTGCCACTAACCACATCATTTTGGTTCTCTGACCGGGAATCTGGAAAATCTGGAGCTATAGAATCAGGGAAACTAAGGCTTGTGGCAAAATGGGACAAAACACCTCTGTTTCTAAGGATCCTTCCTTAGGCAGAAACAAATTCGGCTTGAAAGATCTCAAACCTAAAAAGCTTAAATTAAAACAGCATTGTAGGGTGCTCCTTAAATTTGTTGGAAGGAAATCAAACTCCCTCTTTCTAGCCCCTCTAAGGGACAAGGGAGCCCCCCCTCTGCACCTCTATGTAGTCCATATCAGGAGGCTTTTGAATCCCTTCCAGAATAAGACCTAATCTCTTTAACTCTCTCACCTGAACTAAATCCTGGGACTTCCAGCTTTTCTCCTCCTCAGGATACTGAGGAGAAACCTGGCCATTGCTCTGGGGACGCCACCCAGCTTTCTGAGGGGTCCAAGGTCAACACCCTCCTTGATCTGTCCTGGGGAGATGTTAATGTTAAACAACCTACCCCAGATATATGGAGGAAGCTGCAGAAGCCAGATTTGGTCCCTCAAATTTCTCCTCAAAAATAGCTGTTGGAGTCTTTAATGATAGGGATCAGGCTTTAGCCGAGGAGAGAAGCTATGGAATTGAAGGGAGATTTGGAGAAAAGTCCCTATTCTTGACTGCTATTTCCGGGAACCACAGAGTTCTGTGCTTTAAACTCCCAAAGTCCTTGGGGAGGATTGGGGCAGGAGGAGCACTGGAGGAGGGACTGCCTACAGGGGACGAGCCGTCTCCCCAATGCCCTGCCCTCTGGCAAGCATTTGGGGCTTGGTCAAGTTCCCCCTTGCTCCCACACGATATTGACATCAGAACCCCAGCTATCCCTGGGTATGGCCGGTAGGACCATTGAATTTCTTTTTACTATAGGAGGGGCTTCACTCTCAATCTGGCACTCTGGTCTTTCTTATCCCTCCCCCCCATAGGGTGGGAATTGCAGGGGAATTCAAACTGTCTTGAGACCTCTCCTCTTCCTTGACAGCTTGGTGACTGTCATTTAAATGCTCGTTTATTATTTCCTCCTGGTGTGACTTAATGGTGAAATTGGAGACCCAATTTTCTCTTCTCATACCTCCAGAGAAATTTTTTATGTAAGAACTTTTAGTTAGAAAGTTAAGAGATCTTGAGAAGCTTAATTGCAGTCTTATCTTGATTTGAAGTCCTAACAAGCAGGGCCATGTCCTGGGTGATCCCAGACCTACTTTCTATTCTCTAACCTTTAGGGGCTACAGGGTCTCCTTACCCAAAGCCCACATTGCCTGCCAGTCTGTCAAATATTTGGGCATGGCAGGCTTCGTGGGATCTGGATTCCCAATTTTGGGATTATTGTCAAACTTCTCTGATTCTATTCAAGGCCCCAATAAATCTTTCTCTTCAGTGGGGACCTGAACAGGCCAAAGCTTTTAAAACACTGAAAGCCAAACTGACCTCTATCCCCTGCCCTGGCCCTGCCCAACTTGGAGAAGTCTTTCATTCTATATGCTAAAAAGCTCTAAAAAGCATGGACAAGCTTTGAGGGACCTGATTCAAACTCTGGGACCTGGCCCCAGACCTTTTGCTTATTTCTTAAAGAAACTGGACTCAGTTTCTCTAAGATGGACTTTCTGTCTCAGAACAATGGCTACCACAGCCCTTTTAATTGAAGAGACCTCAAAACTGACCTTGAGACAGTCATTAAAAGATTTAACCCTGCACAGAATCCAGAGCATTTTAGAAGCCAAAGGGCACCCGTGACTTATGAGTGGGAGACTTATATCAGGTGCTCCTGCAAATACCCCTGACCTGACTCTCAGGGTGTGCCATACCCTAAATCCTGCCATCCTGCTCCCTGACACATTTCAACTGGGAGAAATTATTCATAATTGTGAAGAAGCTCTAGACACTGTCTACTCCAGTAAATCTGACTTAAGGAAAATCCCCCTTGAGAACCCAGATGGGTCAAACTTTCTTGAAAATGGGGAAAGAAAGGCAGGATATTCTGCGGTGACCCTCAATAGGACCCTGGAAGCTGAGCCACTGCCTCCTGGGACTTCTGCTCAGAGGGTTGAACTCATTGCCCAAACCAGAGCTTTGGAACAAAGGAAGGGAATGAGAGTAAACATGTGTATTTTGCATGCTCATGGGGCTATATGGAGAAAGAGTTGTCTGTTGACAGTAAAGAATTCTCCATTCTTTAACCATGCAGGAGAAAGTCTACATCTATTTCAAGCTGTCCACGAACCCAAGGAGATTTCAGTCATATTTTGTAAAGGACACCGGATAGGAGATTCACTACAGGTCAAGGGAAACACATTTGCAGATTCAGCTGCTAAAACAGTTTACCTCTGACTGGGGCACCTTTAATTCCCCCCAGCTTCTAGATTCTTATATCCCTTCCTCTAATTCACAGGAGAAAACCCTTGCAGAAGAAAGGGGGTATATCCTTTCTCCCTCTGGCTGGTTTCAAATGCCCTCAGCCTACCTCTTAATCCCAGAGGCAAGTCAGTGGAAAGTGATCTTTGGTCTTTATCAGGCCTTGTACCTGAGAGAAGAAATGCCTCTGATTGGGACTCTGCCCCTCTCCAGTTGATTCAGAGAAGAGCCATATACCCAGAGGAAGATTGGTAATTCCTCCTTGTAGATGTCTCAAATTGCTTCTGGTCTTTGCTGACACATTTTAAGCACTATGGGTCTTGCATTCTAGGCTACTTAAGTGCTCCTTTCACTGTATACAATGCCAGCACCTCAAACACAGCCTCTAACCCCTTCAAGGAGATAAAAGTGGGGATTTGGGGGAAATGTTCTTTGGTTCTTAAAGAAAGGCACAGCATTGCTAGTCCTCCGGGATGGGATACTTAGAACATCTTTCCAACCTTACTGCCACAATCAACTAGCTGGTCAATGAAACTGCTTTGGGTTTTATTAACACTTTTACTAAGGATAAGAATTGTTTTTGCTCCTAGCATTTTTCTCTCCTACTTCTCTTGATTAGCTTTCTAAGACCCCTGCCAGCAATGAACTCCTTAGCACTCTACAGCCAGTGCCAGTAGTTAAGTCCTTCTCAGCCTTTCAGCTAGGGAGTTATGTGGACACTGGGGCTGTTCGGCTTTGTTGAGTGGGCTATCAGCATTCTTAAGGCAGCTGACAGACAGGACCTGATGAATTTTTTTGCAAAAGGCCACAGTTCTAAACGTCAACATCTTAACCCTGGGTGACACCCCACTTTTAATCTGCTCCTGAGATTTGTTTCCTCTAGGTGTCAAGCTATGAATTTTCAAATGCTCCTTTGGCCTGGAGATAATGGGATGATTGACTGGGACACACAACACCCCTTGGTTGCCACTGCTGCTGTCTTTAGATCTCATATTTACCCTACTGCCATGAACCCCCAGTAAACTCAGGGACATCTCTATGACCCTTGCCAGCTCAAAGCAGTTATAAAAGAGACCTTTGCCCCTTTACCTCAAATTAATTTGGGGGTAACTGCCTGAAGGGAGAAATGATAGAGGTGAACCCTGAAACTGTTTTTCTTGATTTGGGGGGGTGAACTCTGAAACTCTCCTCTGACAGAGACCCACCCTTCAGGTCAGCTAAGTGGTTTCATTACGATTAGCCCAGGACCACTCCCTACTTAGCTTGAGTGGTCTCATTCAGCTAGAGATCTGGACCTGATATAACTTAAGTGGTCTCATTCAACTGGAAATCTAAGCTTGGGGACAGTGATAACATTGAAGGAATCTCATTCAATAGAAACTCCAGTCTCAGATCTCTCATAAAAAACTCATATCTTTGCAGAAATCTGAAGTAGTGTGCTTTACCAAGGAACCTCTCCTCTTGGCCCAGCTGCCTACCAGGACTCCTGCTGGCTGTGAAGAGACCTTCTCAGTGATAATCTTTTGTTATTTCTCACCAGGACCTCTTGCAACTGAGGACTCAGTCTTCCTAACAAAGCTGGCTAACACAATAAACTTCCCTTTTGCCAGTCAGACTTTTAGGGTTCATGAATTCTTTCACGCTGGTCCTGTGTTGACCAAAAGGGGTTACCACAGCTCTTTGCACTGCCACTAACCGTATCACCTCTTTTCCTTCCTTCCTTCCTTCCTTCCTTCCTTCCTTCCTTCCTTCCTTCCTTCCTTCCTTCCTTTCCTTTCCCTCCTTCCTTTTTTCACTTTTTTCACTTCATCCTTTTTTTTTCCCATCAATAAAATGAGGAATTTTATTAGATGACGTCTAGGATTATTCTAAAGGAAGATAGACTAGTTGCAGGGGGGAAGGAAAAAAAATACAAAGTAAGTTATAATTTCAAGAAAGAGTAAATATTCAAATTTCTCTAAGGTTCTTTTTGACTCTAAAATTTAAATATTCCATGATATAGAACGACTAATTTTCATTTTATTATGTCTAAAGTAGGCTATGAATGCAAGAGTTCTTGATTCTAGTTCCCAACACTATTATCTACTCCACCTAGATGGCATGCTTCTAAGTGGAAAGCTGGATGCTTGGGATCAGGACTCCTCCTGAATACTGCCATCCTATTTTTATAGAGATTGATGCTGTTCTTTGGAAATAGCAGCCGTGAGCTCTGGGCTCCTAAATCTCATCAACATCTTGGAAATTAATCTGAAATTAATCTGCTGCAGAAGTTTGGTTATGAAGGAGAAAGCTCTGCTTGGAGCAAGTGTAGTTCTCGGATCTAGGCCTTCCTGCCACTGGGAAATTGATGTAGGTATCGATGTATATAGGATGAAAGTATGCATGCCAGATGCATTGACATTAATTTGATTTTAAACTCTTTTAAATGAATTTCTTATATGCTGATTAAAGAGCTGTATGCAAGCATAAGAGATGGTGTGTGTAGTGGTTAGAGAACTGGCCTCAGAGCAGGGGTTACAAATCCTATCTATAACACATTTGGTACATGATCATTGGGAAAGTTACTTTGTCATTCAGTACCCTGGGCAACTCTCAGAAAAAATAGAAATGTAAGAGAATGTGCTGATCCACGCTGGCATAGGCAGGTTCCTTTTCTGGGTGTTCTCTACATCAATTTAATCAAAAGTCTGGCTCCTCTCCTAATCCCTCTTTAAGCTTCGCTTTGTGAGAACTTTAAGCCACATAGAGAGGTAAGGAACCAAAAGAGGAACCAGAAGGATGAGGGCTTCTAACTAATAATCTGATTGGATTAATTTTAACAGCCCATTCTAGGCATTAGAAAATGACATTATCCACAAAAGGCTCTAATCCAAGGGAAGTCAAGGATCAGAGAGCCCCACAAACAAGGGAGTATGGCAAATGCCCCAAAGTATCTTCTGATGTAGAATGACAAATGTGCCTAAACCCTTGATCTATATATAGTTCATTCCCCAGTCCTCAATGCTCCAGAGGACCAGTCTTAAGTCACAGTACCCAAATGATCACAGGGAGGACTTTGAGATCATTTATTTGAAGTATAGAGATTTTGTTTAGTTGTCTTGGAGAAGTGTATGAATTCTTACAGCTTGGATTTTCAGATTTTTTTTTTTTTTTTAATATATGCTTTGATGCTGGAACTCCCTTCTAAACAGAACTATGTTTCATTATGCCTTGATTTTATGCTAAAGTCAAATTGCTTTGTTTATTAATTTTGCATTGTAATTTAAGCTTTTGTATCTTGTAAGAATATAAACACTATCATTGTAGTTTAAAGTTTATTAGGATGTGAAATCTTTGGAGAGTTGGAGCAAAGTATTTAAAGTGAATTGGCATACAGGACCATGCTAATAGGAGTACCTCCTGGAAGTGAGAACAAGGTTTTTGAAGATGCCATTAGGGGTGTCATAAACTGGATGTGGGGTGGAGGGGGTTGTGAAATACAGAGGAACACTATACAGAAGCAAACAAAATTTTGCTTATGGTCTATATATTGGTTGAATAAATGGTACAGCCCAGCATTTCTGGAGAAACAGTAGTTAGCAGAAATACTTGGGGAAACTCCTACCAAAGAAGTAAAAGAAAGACATCACAAGACTTCTACAAAAGGCAGAATTGAGTGGGGCAGCTAAATGTAATCAGAACTGATAGCAGGGGTCCTCAAACTACAGGCCACGGGCCAGATGCAGCAGCTAAGGAAAATCATCCCCCTCACCCAAGGCTATGAAGTTTCTTTATTTAAAGGCCCACAAAACAAAGTTTTTGTTTTTACTATAGTCCAGCCCTCCAACAGTCTGAGGGACAGTGAACTGGCCCCCTATTTAAAAAGTTTGAGGACCCCTGTATAGAGCATCAGGTCTGGAGTCAGGAAAACTTGCATTCAAATTAGCCCACTTTCTTCAGATACCTCAATTTCCTAATACTTGTATTGTTCCTAGCAGTAGGCCTTGCTTTCCTGGGAAGCTTGAAGTCAGTAAGGGAGCTCTGTAATTTCCTAGAAGCAGTCCAACCTGCCTTCCCCCTCCTTGTTCAGTTCATTGCTCATCTCTGTTGACTTTTTCAGATATGCATGGTATTAGAAAGCTGTACAAGGGGATGAGTCCAAATGTTTATTAAAATCTGGGGGATTGCCCACCATAATCTCACAGTTATTTAATAAACTTTTTTTTAAACACTCGCTAAAAGGCCATTCAAGGCAGTGGGTAAGAAATAGTTCTTATGGTGCTTACAATCTGATGATCTATTAATAGCTTTATATCAGTTAACTGAAATTCAATGATTCTAGAAGAGAGTAAGGATGATCACTTTGTGCAACTCTTCCTCACTTAAATTCAATTCGAGCTTGAGTCATCAGCCCATGATGTCTCTGATCCTCTTTAAAATGAAGGACAAACATCTCACAATGCTTACATATACTTGTTACATATTATGGAGGCAGTGAAAAGAAAGGCCATAAAATGGGGGCCAAGAAAGCAAGATTAAGATCATGAGAATCAGATCTAATCCTGGCTCTTCTATTAAGTAATTTTCCTTTTTTTGGATGCGATTTCCTTTTCAATTAATTGGATTTGACTATCCCTACAAGTCCCTTCTAGTCCTAACATTGTATTTATAACTCAAGCTCTTGGTTTGAGATTCTCTTCTCCCTGGTGGAGATCAATGCCCTGAGAGGAGGTGGAGCAAGAGTTGGTAAGAAGTGTAGGGAGGACAGTCCTTGTCTCTCTGAGTCCCTTCCTCTTCTGCAGTGGCTTCAGATGCTTTTGGATTCTAGCTTCAAGAAAAAAGATGGAAGATGCCAAACGCACCTCGGGCAGCTGAAGGAAAAGACTCTGGGAAGAGCTGGCAGTCTTCATCATGTTCCTATCGCTGGCTTGCAACACAAGCAACTTGGGAAACGTTCTTTTGGATGAGACCAAGAACTCTTTGTCTTTTTCTGTGTCTGTCTGTCTGTCTCTCTGTTGAGCTGAATTAGCTCATTCTCAATGGGAGAGAGTACCTTCACTCTGTATTGTCTGATATATATTCTTCTATGTACACTTTCTCTGGTTTCTGTTTTTCTACCAACTTGGATCTTTGCCACTTTAGTCTCTGCCATTTGCTCTTTGTTTGCTGTGAAACTGGTATTTGGTGGGAGGGAGTCGAGTCTTGAATATAATGTTTGGGGGGGGGGGTCTTCCCAATTAATAAAGTGTGAGAAGCTTTACTTGAACCTGAAGGGTACATCCCTCTAAAGTAACAAAATCAGATCAGATAAATATATCTGATAATATATCAAAATTATCTTATATATCTATGATAAAATATCAAAAATATATCAGATAAAATTAAAGATCAGATAAAACATTAGCCCAGTATCCCTCTTTCAGAGGACAGCAAAGTGGCCAAGCTTCTGGCTCCCACCTCTTGCTTCCACACCTAGAAGGAAATATGGTCTTACTTGAAGGGTTGGGGGAGAAGAGATAAGAGACATTTATCCTATCTTCCTTCAAACTACACAGCACCACCCCTCACTACATGTAGGGGACAGTCACAATGCATATTTATATTTAGTATATACAAAAATATATAAAAAATAAGGCACTAACAGATGGGATGGTTTGGGGGTAGAGTGAAGAGCAATAAAGGTCTCATGTAGGAGGTGACATCAGAGACTAATTGTAAATGATGAGAGTTCTATTAAGCCAAAATCCTAGTGCTGCAATCTTCACATCAGTCCTAGCACTGCAGTATGGGACCCTGCAGACAGAACAGTCTCATTTTCTGTCGTCTTATTGATCTTTTGTTGACATATTTCAATCCAGAAGATATTCATTTATATGATAGCTATTACTCATGGAGTTTCAGAGTTGGAAGAATTCATACTTTGAATGAGAATATCCCCTTTAACAACATGACAACTTATATTCATACATCATGCTAAAGTTTGCAAATGTTTTTTTTTTTTTTTTTTTTTTTTTAAGAATCAGTGTATAACGATGATCATTGAGATGATTCATTGTTCAATGATGAAGAAAGTCATCTATACCCAGAGAGAGGACTTGAATGTTGTTCACAATATAGCATTCTCACTCTTTTTATTGTTGTTTGCTTGCATTTTATTTTGCTTCTCTTTTTCTTTTTCTTTTTACTGGTTTGATTTGATTTTTCTTGTGCAGCATGATAATTGTATAAATATATATGCATATATTAGATTTAATATATATTTCTATCATGTTTAGCCTATATTAGACTAATTACCATCTAGGGGAGGGCATGGGAGAAGGGGAAATTGGAATACAAGGTTTTACGAGGGCTAATGTTGAAGAATTGTCCACACATATGTTTTGAAAAATAAAAAGTTTTAATAAAAAAAAATAAAAAGAATCAGTGTATAAGAGAAGTAGTATAAATATTATAATCTATAGATCTCAGATGAAGCCTAAGATACACATTTTAGGGCATTATCAATATGAAAATTTGCTTAGCTTTACAAGTTTCTTAAATGGTTCCCTTTCCTTCCCTTTTCTTTTTCCTTTCCTTTCCTTTCCTTCCTTTCTTCCCCAATATGAGAGTGGGTGGGAAGGAGAGAAAATAAATGCATATTAATTGAAAAAAATCAACAAAATAGAAGTTTAAAATATGTTAATCCCTCTTTTACAGATAAAGAAACTGAGGATAAAATGCTAGCCCATAGTCATACATTAGTGTCAGAAGCAGGATTTAAACCAAGATCTCCTACTATAAGTCCAGCCCTACAGCAACCACACCAGGCTGCCTCTTATCATTCTCTATTCTTCATCTTATGGCAAAATGACCCTACTGGAGTACCTCTAGTAATGAGGAAAGCAGGATTTAAACCAAGATCTCCTAACTATAAGTCCAGCCCTACAGCAACAACACCAGGTTGCCTCTCATCATTCTCTATTCTTCATTTTATGGCAAAATGACTGGAGTACCTCCAGTAATGAGGAAATCACTACCAATTAAGGCAGTCTGTCCCCTTCTCAGTATTGAGAAGTTCTTTAAATGGAAATATAGACATCTACCTCCCAGTGATTCCAACTCATAATTGCTGGTTCTGCCCCCTGGCCCAAACAGAACAAATTTCATTCCTTTTTACATAACAATTCTTCAAATATTTTTTTATCAGTTCACTTCTTAAGTCATTTAAATAGATGTAAGCACTGAATTCAATTTAATTTAAAATAAATAAACATTAAATATCTACTATGTGCCAGCTCTGGAGCAGTGGATAGAACACCTCCTCTTCCTGAGTTCAAATCTGACCTCAGATGAATAGGAGCTGTGGAATCCTGGGCAAGTCATTCATCCTATTTAAGAAACAAAAATAGAAATGAAGCAGCCTTTGATTGCAAGATTATGTTCTCCCATGGTCCTTGGACTTGGGTTGGGAACTCCCTCTCTGATCAGATAAATTCCTGAGAAGAGAACAAAAATGGAAGTAAGTGGGCCAGCAAAGATAGAGGATTAATTTGGCTCAGGAGATAAGCCAGAAGAGAAAAGTTTGGAATCAGTCTGGTAAGTTGTATACAGGGTTATATACAAAACCCTGGTAGGTAAGAAACTGGTTAAGGGGGAAAGTGGTTAGTATCCATAAGAGTACTTTCCCTTTGACAAGAACTGGTGAAGTACCTGGATGACTGGAGTTGGGAGAGACTTTAAGTGGTTATAATTCATAAAAGTGCTCCTATTTCCCTTTGGTAAGATCAGGAGAATCCTCCATCAAAGATACTGTGAACCATGGAAAAGGAACAATCTAAGGTAGATTGGGTCTAAAACCCTATCCAGTGTCCTGGAAGATAGTCTTTTAGGAAGACTTGGGATGAAGTACCAACATTTTCAGGGAAGGACAAAAAAAAAAAAAAAAAAAAAGACTAAATACTGATGTTTTGTTTAGGCAGTGCCTAGCTTAGAGGAACTATAGATTTTCCTGAGGGCTGGGATAAATTCAAAGGAGCCTTTAATACTGGAAGAAGAATGACTATGCAGGCTTGGGGTTGCCGACTGCAGGACAATTTGTATACCCTTTCCCTTTCCCTCCTTTTCACTCTTCCCCCAGCCTCCCCTCTTCCTCTCCCCCACTTTCCTTTCCCCCCCAGCCAGCTCTTATGGCTGCATCTCTGGAACTCCCCTCCTCTCCTCCACCCTAAGGAGGCACCAAAAACAAGAGCTTGGTTGATTTAGAAAAACAGTGTGTGTGTGTGTGTGTGTGTGTGTGTGTGTGTGTGAGAGAGAGAGAGAGAGAGAGAGAAAGAGAGAGAGAGAGAGAGCCTGTGTTTTTGTCTTCTATATTTCTCTCATGAGAATTGAGTTAATTGAATTACAAAAGAAAAGATCTGGCCATTTAGGATTTAAAAGCGTTTGTTTTATAAGTAACTGAATTTTTGCAAATAGCTCTTAGCTAGAGAAAGGAAGGACTAATTCTGAGATAGGGAAAGTTTTTAATTGCCACATTAAAAAACAACAACAAAAACCTGACATATTTCTGTAGACCTAGAACTGCTCAATTTGGGTCTGCAGAAATAGTTAATTAAAGTTATAGAACTGCTAAAACATTTTGGCAGATTCTGGGGTTTTTGAGACTAATCATTAAGTTGCTTGTTATTGTTGGTTAGGTAACTTGAGTTAATCTATTATATTTTTAAATAGGCCTAATTTATGTAACTAAAAGCCTCCTGAAGGCCTGAATCTCAGCCTTACAGAAAAACTGAAAAAAAAAAAAAACCCAAAAAACTCAAGAAACAAAAATGACCTAAACCAAACCAAACAAAAAATGCCCTCTCTGGGATTTTCTATGCTTTTCATCTTTCAAGAGACTTGTATAATTTTTCCTGGATTCTTCCAAAGTTTGTGCTGGTGTCCCAACATCTTCATGGCATTTCTGGCATGGAGGGTAGACACTAGTCACTGGGCTATAGCGCCCGAACTGGACATCTGGGTCCAAAATTTCCCTCAGGGTTCTAAAGGTCACAATTTCTTAAGTCTTTTCTTACTGTTCTTGTGTCAGAAATGGGAGCTCTGCATGTTCCCCTTAGGTAATTACTAAATCTGTATTTGATTTGATTTTAAGTTTTTTAAAATTGGGTATAAGGTTCTTTGGTAACTTAACTAAAGAGGATTATATATCCTAATTAGATGAAATATATTTAAGGTATGATGTTGATGAGGTTTAGATTTGGAAAACCCAAATGAAATTGGGGTTTCTGGTGGTCGGGGAGTTAAATAAGATCTAGTGACAGGTTCAGGGCTCAGGGAATCAAATGGAGCTCCCCTGCAACCCCTTGGGATTCGGCGTAAAGATAGGGAGTTTTGGGGACTCCCTTCTTGTGACAACCATGCTAGCACCCAGGATACCTCAGAATCAGCCGGAGTCAGAATAAGCAAAAGTTCTTAGTCTTTATTCTTGGTCTTAGACACAGGATTGAACAGCATGGAAGCAGAATCTCTGCAACCGCCTTTTCCCTTGTCTACCACCAAAGAGTGACCCTGGCTAGTCTTACTCCACCCCCTAGTCCCTCCTACAATCCTCTGTATACACCCAATCATTGAGCTAGTCCGGATAGTGGAAAGGACCATTTTGCAAGCATATGCCCATAGAGTATTGTCCAATTGGTAGTTAGCCTCAAGTGCTCGGCAGTTCTGACCTCAGTGCATCGACTCAATAGTTTCAGCCCTCTACACCTTCTGGCAGTGCAGAGGCCCTCTGTAAAGGAATTTACAGACCCCAAAACCTAGATTGATAAAAGAGGTTTATTATGGGGATTGGAAGTAAGGTTAAAATCTGGTTAGGGAAATAGGTGAAGATAAAGAGAGGATAGTACTGGAAAGAGTATTCCAGTGGACAGATCTATGGAAAATGGAATTTTGCACTGAGAATGCAGTTCTCAGTGGACAGAAGATCCTAGCAGAAAGGGAACTTCCAAGGTCCATCTCCCAAGACCTTAGTTGATGGAAGCTCATTATATTGCTTGTCTTGTTGGGGGTTGGGAAACCTGAGCAGATCATCAGAATGGGGGTTAGGAGAGCCCAAGTTGGCTCAGATCGGATGGGGGCTGGGACAAGTCCGGATCTCCTATTGGAATTCAAAGGAATGCTTTTGACCAGGATTTGTGAATCAAAGGCCCTGGCATCCTGAACTGATAATGCATCAGCCAGGAGTGGCTGGGAATCAGAAAGGAATCAAATTTTTCTAAATTTTCTTTTTAAACATTTTATATTGGGCAGTCAAAATTATATGAGTTGTGCTTTTAACATTTTGTGGACTCTTCTGGATATGTAGTATAAATTTTGTGACACTTGGTCCAAAGTTATATAGATATTACCTATATTCTGAATCTTAAGACTTGCTTGCTTTCTCCCTTTAACAAAAAAATAAAAGCAAGAAAATCTGGCATATAGGGATATGTAATTGTAAAACAAATTATATCTAAATGCATTGAGAAAGTGTCCCTCTGGAAGGAGGGACCCTGTCTCCAGAATATTCAAGTTAAATTTTACTGAAATGACACTAGTGGGAAAATTGAGATTTATAGGTTATATTGATAGGCTGGGTGTAAGCTTTCCTCTGAGCTCTGCTTCTTTAAGAGGGATTAGTGGAATAACATTGGAACAACTTGTGCCTAACAAATTGGTAGAAACTATTGATTTCAATAATGGAGCATACTTTACTTCTAAGTTCTGGAAGAAGCAAAGTGGGAAGGACCTTATCAGATGTTACAGATGACTTAAGACTGCAGCCCAGAAGCTGTTAACACCAGGATTAAAGGACTTGAGGGGGAGCCTCAAGAATGGATTGTTGAGGATAATTTATAACCTCTAAAATTGACTTTGTACCAGAGCAATTATTAATGTTTTGATGAGAGGGAAGATTAATTGTACTTAGAGGAATTTTAACAATATTGTACGTGTTATTTATATTTCCAGACAAGTTAATAGAGACTCCTTGATTAGAGGAAGTTGAATTAACATTTTTTTGGATGAAGAAATTATTAATATTAATTTTGATAGGGTTCTTTAATGTGAAATTGGGACAGTATATTCTATATTCTATGTGAGTTTTTAATTGGTTGTATTAAATCATCTTAAAGCTGTTCCCATTGTTTAGGGAGACTGAGAACAGTGGTCTATCTTTGTCCCTTTGAACGTGGTTAATATCTAAACATGTTTTGATATAGATTGGTTATTGAGCATCTTAAAGTAAAATGATTTTTGTGATGTTGAGTTTAAAACCATCTACTTAGATATGAAGATAAGCTGTGAACTTTCTAGGATGAATCTCTTACTGTTATCAATGTAAGATTATAGTCAATACTTATTTAAGATATGTGATCCTTGAGAGCTAAATTTACCTAAAGCTTTGATATATGAGACTTGCTATTTGAGATAAAACCTCTTGGGACTGTAACTGATATTATTTGGAGTTTTGAATTCAAATATGATTGTCTGATGGATCATCAAGCCAATTATCCATCATCTGAAAACTACTCAGAGGAAACCGATCCTGAATTATCACAGATAAAGGTTAATATCTGGTTAAGAGTTGGGAGGACAACCTTAGCATCCACTTAAGGTAGGATCCTTCTAATTCATTTCCTCAATTCAAAGGAACAATTCAATGTGTTCCTTTGAATAAAAACTCATCTGATTATTCCTGAGTCTAGCTACAAGGTAGGATTATTATTGCATACAATTATCTAAGTCAAACTGAGCTAAGGATGCTTTAATGCTGTCATGTATGTGCTCTCAAGTTGAGGCCAAAGGACCAATGCTATTATATTGATGCAATTATAATCATGCCCCTGGCTTTTCCTCTTATATAAAGTTTCTATAATCAGAGCATGTAGTCAGTAGTAGCCATGAGCACAATTCAAGTATATAAGATCTTGTAGTTTTCAATCTGAAAATATGTGGTCATTACATCCTAAATAAATAGATGAGTATTTGGCCTAGTCATCTATCTGTTGCTAGATGCATATTTCTGTCTGTTTCTTTTAGCCTTTCTGTTATTGCTAACTTTTGTGATAGCAATCTTTATTTATGAAGGGTTACCTACTCTAATTACTGGGGATGCAAAAAGTTGGGATTATAAATGGCTTCAGATGGGAGCAGGGGATACAGAATCCCAATCTGTATGCTGAATAGGCTCATTAGACTCTATGCCAGGGTTGAAATAACTAACCAGATGTCAAAGGCATTGGATTTGTTAGCAGACCAGGACACTCAGACTAGACCAGGCTACAAGTTAGTTTGTGGGAAATTAAATATATCCATTTGCTGTGTGAACATTGATGATAATGGACAGATAATGAAGGAAATTGCCAGAGACATCAGAAAATTGCCCATATGAGATGCTATGTGGTTTACTTTATTTGGGAAGAGAAAGGATAACTTTTTAAAGGAATTATATATTGGCAGTGTCCTCATTCCTTTTAACCCTTAGGAAGCAAGGATTATTAATCCTTGACCTGGTCCTCCTCATTTAATGCCTCTTGATGGTCTTCGTCTGGAGACAACATGGAGACAGGATCTTTGGTTCTTGCTGATAGCTTTAAGTGGAATCATACTACTCCCTTTCTGCCTCCCTGTGTGATACAGTTTATCACAAGAGTAGTATAGGCATCACTGGTCAGGATGGTAAAGAATGAACAACATGATAGGGGAGGTCCAGTTAGACTTGGAGCATCCTTGGAGGATGAGGATGGACTCCAGGAGAAAAAAAAGGACAAACCAGGTCCAGAGGAATTGGAGACTGAGAACAAGATGGGTGAGGAAATGTATCAAGAAGGATGTGAGAGGTCTTTAAAAGTTAATAAATAAGAGGAGGGATTGAATGACATGAACTGATAAAGATCTCTCATAAAAAGAATGTGACCTTGACCTGTGCCCCAATTGTGACTTGAGACTTTTCCATAGCAAGCTAAGCTATAGCTAAAAGCTGTTTATCTTAGATAAACAAATTTTTCCCTCCTGTTTCCCACCACCATCTTTTCATAACCATTTAAGTACCTAATACAGTAAAGAGTATGTTATTGGCTAGTATTTTTTGTTTTTGATAGATTTTTGTGTCAGAATGGGAGTCCAGATTCCCAGTCAATGGAAAGAAGGCCAGGAAGACAAGGAGGTGTTTCTGCATTTGGGTCTACATAATCTTGTGTTTTGCAATTTGTGCTTTGCACTCCTTTACTGACAACACCTTGTCTGTTGGGAGTTGCTTTTTCTCTCGAGATTGTAATAAATCCCTTTTTGCCTTTCTACCTTGAGACTCTCCAATTTTAATTTGGATAGGGATCATAGCTGTCCCACACATGCACATCCTCTTTTTCCTAGGTATCTTCTATTTTTGAATGTTTCTGTGTTAGAAACTTTCGTTCACTGTTGAATTTCTCCAACTGATACCTCTTTCCCTGGTCTGATGTCAGAGATAAGAAACTTTCTCTGTTAGGGGTCCTGTATTCTATAAAGTACTCCTCCAGCTCCCAGTCTGGATACCCCTTCCCTTTATATTCTACATATCAAAAGAATTCAGTTATTTTTGCTACTTTTTCCTCTCTTGATTGGATCTTACAATCTTGATATTTTGGAATCCAAATCTTGAGGCTTGCAGCTCACAGAATGCCTTGAATTTCAGGTGGGTGGAAGACACTAATCAATCTTCTTGGCTGACTTTGAAAACTGTTATACTCACATTCAGATCATTCAGTTCTCTGGGACACTTCTATCAAGAACAATAAGTCTCTGCCCAAAGGATATTTTGGGATGGTCACATCAGAGGAGAAAGAATAGAGAGGAAAAAGTTCCCCAAAGAAAGGAAATGTTCATAAGTCTCATAGGTCTTATGAAATTAAAAAATTCTCCTTAGAGAAGGAGATTTCCCTTGTCTCTGCTTTGCTGCTTGTTTGGATAAATACATTTAATCACTGTCTCTGACTATCTTGTGTAATGAATGTTTGGTGGGGGAGAGCAAAGCTGGCTAGGAATAAACAAGCTGTTACATTCTTCTTTAAAATGGCCAGTGAAAATGTCTTTTATATCTAAAAGAGCACTGTATGCCTGGATTGCAAATATATAATGTGTAAAAGATATATATTTAGCTCTATAATTTTCCTGTAGATTAGAAAATAAAGTGAATGCCTAGTCATGGCCCTTTTCCTATTCCTCCTAAGATGCAAATTAAAGTCTTTGTCAGAACTATGACATAAAGTTTTCTTAACATGAGTTCCATAGATCTGTTTAAAAATCATTATGTTAATGAAATCCCAGTTCTAGTTCTTGTGACAGATCCCATATTCTTTTAGGAACTATATCGACCATCACTCTTCCCCAGAAGACTCAACATTTTAAGAGACATTGAGCAAAGTAATACTCAAGATTAGAGGAGGTAGAACACTAGTGAGTGAAAAGAAGAAAAATGGACTTTGCATTCTGAGCTTTGATAATCTTTCATTTAAATGGCATGAGGAAGCAACAGCAGTCTCCATAGCTTTGCCTAGTTGCCATGGCAATAAAAAGCCATAATATCCTCCACAACACCCGATTTCCATGCTCTTCAATGCTCACAGTCACTGAGCCAGTCCCCTGCCATAAACATGCTGCTGCCTCTGCTGCAGAGCAAGAGCAAGTCATAGGAAATAGAGATCAGCATATGATAAAAGGAATTTGGAAAGAGGAGAGGAGTAGAAATTTGATGATTTATTCAGAGTTTATCCTGATTTGCTTTTTGCCGATGATTTCAAGAGTGAAACTATTTTGATCTGGGAAAGATTACACAGGATAAAGCCTAGAGTCAGAGGTTTAGCCACCTGCTGCCCCTAAACCTTGAACTCATGAAATTTTAAAGGATCCCAGAAAGGATGAGTGGTGTGTGTGTGTGTGTGTGTGTGTGTGTGTGTGTGTAAGAAGGACCTGTCATTTCATAAGCTATATTCAAAAGTGAGACATATCTGATAATTTGTGGAAAGATATAAAGAATATTAAATCCTATTATGCTAATTATTTGGTGACTGGGGAAAAGTATTTGATTTGGTGAGACAAAATCTTGCCTGACAACCTTATAGGCGAGGTTTCCCATGTATCATATTTTAAAATTGAAACGTAACAAGAAGAAAAATTCGGTTCAATGGCCCTCTGATGAGAATAATTAGAGAAGGCATGAAACTGGAAGAGATAAATTTGGAAATATTTATTTCCCACTGTGATAGAGGAAGATCTGGTGCAAAGTACAGGTTAAAGAGAAATTCTGGGTGTTTCCTAATTTTGTCCATTGCTTCCATTTGTGGATAATAATGCATTGATTTAACAAGTCCCAGAATATTACTGAGTCTCCTAGAAGAATTCCTTGAAGAATTCAATTACTCAAAGGTGGGTGGCCCACCTATCCACACAAGAAAAAAACAAGTGAATGAAATATATTTATTGCCCAGATTTCAACATGCATTTGAGTGGATACTTTGTTGAACTGCATATTTATCTGGAAAAGATAATGTAGAAAGATAATGAGCTGGGTCCAGAGTTGAACAGAAGAGATTTGATTTTTTTGAGAAACTGAAAAGTTATTTTACTTGACCTTGAGCTTCTTATGCAAACAAAGGCCTAGTTTTCAAATATAAACATCATGTCAGTGTTGCTATATGACAACAAGCCATGGAATGCCATTTCTGAATAGATGACATCAAAGATATATGTAAATATTTGAGTATTGTCCCATTGATCCTTCCTGCTGTGAATAATTGAACTCATTGTCTCAGAGAAATCAAAATTGCTGTTGACCTAAAAGAGAAATGGTTTCTGGTGATTATAAAATGCTATAACATGACATGTATTAGGGAGTGTGTAAAAGACATTGTATGGTCAAAGAAAGTATTACCTACATAAGTTGTTATATGAATTGTCCCCAGTCACTTAGTTGGTTGGTTCAAGGAGGAGGATTAAAATAAATTTTCTAGTACCATAACGCAATGCAAATAAATTTCCTTTTAATATTTCATTCTGCATCTGCTAGAAACATTCTGAATCCTTGCCTTGCCTCTTCCTAGCTGATTTTGGATAACATAAATTGTAAGAGATCTGATTCCCATTTATTTGGAGGTTGGTTGGGGTGATTATAATAATACTATTTAATTAATTAGTTAATTGAGTATAAAGTCAAAGCAAGGCCCAGTATGATATGGTGTAGAGACCAAGGCACTAGGATTCAAGTCAGACACTTATCATACTTAGTCACAGTATGAACTTGGGCAAATCAACGTTTTTGGGCCTCAGTTTTCTCATTTGTAAAAAAGAGAGAGTCAAACTAACTGGCCTTTAAAAGTCATTTCCAGATCTAAATCTATGTCCCTATGAATCAGAATATTTGAAGAAAAAACCTTCATTAGGGAGACAGGATGGTTAAGGGGAATGAGTGTTGAATTTGGAATCAGTCAGGTTTTAATCCCCACTCTTTGTGACCTTGAAGAAGTCACTTAATCTTCATCTATGCAATGACTATTAAATTGGGATAGAGTGTCAGACTTATGGTCAAGAAGACCCAAGTTCATATGCCCAAAGGGCTATCAAATTGTTCATACCCTTTGATATAACAGTGTCTCTACTGGGTCTGTATCCCAAAGAGATCATAAAAAAGGGAAAAGTACCCACATGTGCAAAAATGTTTGTAGCAACCTTTTTGCTGCTGCAAGTGGCAAAGAACTAGAAACTTAGTGGATGCCCTTCAGTTGGGGAATGGCTGAATAAGTTATGGTATGTGAATGTTATGCAATATTATTGTTCTACAAGACATGACAAGCAGGCTGATTTCAAAAAAGTCTGGAAAGACTTATATGAACTGATGCTGAGTGAAGTGAGTAGAACTGAGAGAACATTATACCCAGCAACTACAAGATTATAGGATGCTCAGTAATGGACTTGGCTCTTCTCAACAATGTGGTGATTCATGGCAATTCCAATGGACTTGGGATGAAAAGTGCCATCTACATCCAGAAAGAGAACTATGGAAACTGAATATGAATATGAATGAAGCATACAATTTTCACTTTTTGTTTGTTTTCTTTCTCATGTTTTTTTTCCCTCTTTTGGTCTGATTTTTCCTGCTCAATGTGTCAAATATGTAAATATGTTTTAAAGAATTGCACATATTTAACTTATATCAGATTACTTGCTGTCTTGGGGAGGGGGAAAATAAGGGAGAGAGTGAGAAAAATTTGGAAGACAAAGTTCACCAAAAGGAATGTTGAAAACTATCCTTATATGTATTTGGAAAATAAAATACTATTGAAAATTTAAAAAAAAAGGAAAACTCAAGTTCAGAACTTTTTGGTTGTGTGTCCCTAGATAAATCACAAAATTTCTGTCTGACTCTGCTTCTTCATTGGTAAAATGGATAATAATGGCACCTACCTCACATGGTAGTTGTGAGGATTAAATTAGACTTTTGTGAAATTCTTAGCATGGTGCCTGGTGTGTGCTTAATACTTCCTTTCCTCCTTCCTCCTCCTCTCTAAATCTTTGATCTTGTGATGATCATTGTATCTCTTCCTTTCTTGAGCCCAAACTCTCAGGCTCTTTTCTGTTATTCCTGAGAAACTTTAAAGCATGATATCTGTTCTCTGAGACAGCTAAATCACACAGTGGATAGAGCTCAGAGTCTGGAGTCAGGAGGATGCATCTTGATGAGTTCAAATCTAGCCTCAGAAACTTAGTAGCTGTGTGACCCTGGGCAAATCACTTTACCCTGTTAGCCTCAGTTTCCTCATCTGTAAAATGAACAGAAGGAGGAAATGGCAAACCACTTCAGTGACTTTTGCCAAGAAAACTCCAAAAGGGGTCATGAAGAATTAGACACGACTGAGCAACAACAACAAAAATTTGTTCTCAGTTCGTGGCTTCAAACTACAAAACTACATGTCCAGCCCATCTTTTCAGGATAGCATCTGCTCCTTACTCTCCAGACCTCAGTCTCAATGGCTGCGGCTGTCACTGGGGAATGCAATGTCCCACTCTAAGCACCTAGCCAAGGAAATGATGTCACCACTGCATTTACCAGAATCCCAAAAGTAATACAAGTGAGTGGCAGGGACAGTTCACATTCCAGAGAACAGTGTGTCTTGTTTGATTAGTCTAATGAGGACGAGCATATTTAAAAATATGATCACTCACTGTGTGGCATTCCACTGGGGTACAAAAAAAAAAAAAAAAGAGTTGCCAAGTTATTTAAATAATTCTGAAAACTCAATATCCTTCCAATAATTTTTTTTCTTACAAGTATTGAGATCATGAATCAATATTCATCTAATTTCTCCTAAGACAAGGATTCTTAGCCTTTTTGGGGGGATGGGTTGTGGATCCCTTGGCAGTCTGGTAAAACCTATATTCCTAATTTTTTTAAATATATAAAATAAAACACATAGAATTACAAAGGAAACCAATTAAACTGAGATATAGTTATCAAAATAAGTTCATAGATCCCAGTTAAAGAGCCCCTGCCTTACAGAGAGCTAACTAAGGCTTTAAATAATTATAGCAAAGGATTACAAATATCTTTTTTTCCCAGTATCTCACCATTTCTATTGTATTTTGACAGGGTTATAGAATTCCTATGTAATAACAACAATAATAGCTATCATTAATATAGTGATTTAAAGTTTTCAAAATGCTTTACAGAAACATTGGGAGGCAGATGCTATTATTATTATTATTATTTTACAGATGAGGAAACTGAAGCAGACAGCAGGAAGGGTTACAAACTAATCAATGTCTTGAAATGAATTTATACTTGAGTCATTTTCTGTATTCTAGATCCAATACTTTATGCACTTTATTCAGCTGTAACAAGACAGAGACTCATAACCTCATCCCAAGTACAAAGACGAGGGCTCAATACTTATGTGGTCTGTAGTGACAAGAAGGAGGACCTTAATGGTGGAAGGGATTCTGTTAGACAAGCAAAGAGCTGAGAGCTCCTGCCTTCTGTATTGCTGTTTTACTTGCCTTTTATCTGCTTGTACATGCCTGCCCCATCCATCCCCTCTGAATCATCTTTCCAAAGCCATGTTCCCATAGAGACTGAATTCCTCAAATACTGCTTTGTTTGTTGCAATGAAGGAACTACTGGATTCATTGATTTAGTGAAAGGGAGGAGGATAGAGGTAGATTGGATCAGAGAAGTTGGGACAGAAAGATTTTTTTGTTTGTGGATTGCTGGTTTATAGTTCAGTATTCTATGGGCAATGAATTGCAGAGAATTTATAGACCTGTATTTAGTATAAGAGTTTCCTGACTGAGAGTTAATGATAGGTTATATAGTGCAAAGATATAACCATGGGCAGTTATGAATCAATATTCATCTAATTTCCCCCAAGGCAAGAATTCTTAGTCTTTCAGGTGGGATGGGTGAATCCCTTTGGCAATCTGGTAAAATTTATGTACTTTTAATTTTTTTAAATGTATAAAATAGAATAATATAGTATTACAAAAGAAATCTCCCTGTTCTTAGCCTCAACTTCCAAAATCTATAAAATCAAAATAATAGCAAAAGCCCCTTTCTCACAGGGTTATTGTGAGGATCAAGTGAGTAACATGTGATGATCAAAAAAAGTAACATATTAGAGGAGACAGTTAAGAACAGATATCTATGATTCTTTCTCTATTAATACTTGCACTCCATCTTTCACCTACCATTCACCAGTGTTTCTCCCATTGATCTCCTCATTGGAAAGAGAACTGGATTTTCAATTAAAGGACCTAGATTTAGTTCTCAGTTTTATTTACTAGATCTTTGACCTGATAAATAACTTCTCAGAACTTCAGCTTCTTCATCCTCAAAATGAATGTATCTATTCCAGAATACTATTTGATGGGAGCATCTATTATAAAATACTATTCTGTGGGAAGATCTCTTCTAGAAAACCATTCTGTGGATGCATACTATTCTATGGCTAATACTTTTCTATTGGAGTATTCTAGAATAGCTAAGCATTCTGTCTATTCCCTGGGTTATTATAAAAATCAAGTAAGACGATATTTATAATGCTTTTTATTAACAGCAAAGAACTACATAAATGTCAGCTGTTATTGTTGTTATCAGTAATACATCATCTTTTGGAATTCAAATCCAGCTTCAGACACTTACTACCTATGTGACTTTACTAGCTGTGTGATTCTGGATAAGTCACTTCATACTATTTGCTTCAGTTTCCTTATCTGTAAAATGGGCCAGAGAAGGAATTCCAATATCTTTGCCAAGAAAACCCCAAATGGGGTCATGAAGAGTCTGGCATGACTGAAATGACTGAAGAACAACAAATCTCTAGGAGAGTCTGCAATCCCTTTGGGATTCATGAATAGAAATACCACATTAAATTTAGAAAAAGCTGTATGTAAAGGAGATGTACTGTTTCATAGGCAGTCCTATTTCTTTGTTCTACTTTACACAGGAAACATTAATGAGTATTGATTTTAGTCAAACACTATTCATCTTAATTTCTTTATGTAAATGTATAAACAGACCTGTCAGACTAGGGGCCTTATATATTTATCATCTTCTCATGATAATTTTTTTCTCTTTTCACTTTTTATACTTTTTCTGCTATTTTCACCATTGGACTAGTTAAGTGGCACAGTGTTTAGAGGGCAGGGACTGAAGTATAGAAGATTTGAATTCAAATTTTGCTTCAGACACTTATTAGCTGTGTGACCTTGTTTGCCTCAGTTTCCACATCTGTAAAATGAGATGGGAAGGAAATGGCAAACCACTCTAGTATTTTTACCTAGAAAACTCCAAATGGGATCAAGAGTTGGATATGACTGAAATGACTGGAGCACAATAGCAAATTTTTGTCCTGAAGAATTCATGGGGAAGCTAGGTGGGGCAGTGGATAGAGCACCAGCCCTGAAGTCAGGAGGACCTGAGTTCAAATCTCAGACACTTAACACTTCCTAGCTGTGTGACCCAGGGCAAGTCACTTAACCCCAATTGTCTCAGCCAAAAAGAAACAAAAACAAAGGGATTTATAATTTTTAAAGAAGATAGAAATCATCATAGTAATTCATTAAAAAATTTATTTTGGATGAGATCTGTGTCTTCTTTGACTAGGAATTCCCTTTTATTTTGGAGAGCTTCCTAGGGGCCCTGAGAGATTGAATGATTTATCTGGGGTCACACAGCCAATACATATTATAGACTGGACTTAAACCCAAATCCCCCTTACTCAGGTGTCACACTGAATCTTAATAGCTCATATTTATACAGCACTCTAAGGTTACCCAGCCATTTCCTTATGATGAGGGTAAATAGTGAAAATATACTTTTACTCATCGAGAAATGGAGATTTAGAGAGAATAACTGATTTGATCATGGTTATGGACTTTTGTGGTTGAGTCACTTCAGTCATGCCTGGTTCTTCATGGTACCATTTGGGGTTTTGGTTTTTTTTTTATTTTTTTGGGGGGGGCAAAGATACTGCAGTAGTTTGTCATTTCCTTCTCGAGTTTATTTTACAGATGAGGAAACTGAGGCAAACAGCATTAAGACAGGATCACATAGCTATTAAGTGTCTAAGACTGGATTTGAACTTAAGAAGATGAATCTTCCTGGCTCCAGACTTGAAAATCAATTTACTATACCACCTCACTACATTTATTGAATAGTAGCCTGAAGTTAATTTCTGTACCAAAATCTTATAAGACTATTTTGTATGGTATCTAATTATGCCCTGTTGGGAAGAAGAAGAAAAAAATTACCTTTCAATTTAAACAATGCCCCAAACTGGGAAATCAATCAGAAAATCCTTTTAAGAGAATGAGTACTCCATTGTTACAAGAAAGAAGTACAGAGGATTTTTGTAGGAGAAATAAAAATGAATAAAGTCCTAATGATGATGATGATAGTTGTAGCTGACAAAATTTGTAATGTTTTTCATGTGTATTAACCTACTTGATCTTTATAACTATCTTGTGAGGTAGGTGCTATTATTATTCCCATTTTGCAGATGAGGAAAGGGGGCTGAGAAAGCTGACCTGATCCAAGGTCACATGGCTAGGAAGTACCTAAGGCAGAAACACCTCAGCAAGTAACCTTCATCCTCCATCCATTCATGTCTCCAGTGAGACACTAAATCATACTCATGAGTGACATCTCCCAATCAGAGGCAGAAAGGAATCCTATAAATAATAACTGACATTTATAGAATGCTTTATCTTCTGTCAGCTTAAGTAATCCTCAAAATAATCCTGTGAGATGAATTTGATAGGCACTATTACACAAAGATACATATTAATAGTCAGAGCTGTGATGTGAATGCAAGTTTCTCCAGTACTTTTCCCTACTTACATTCCATTGCTTCTCCTAGACAAAATAGAAAGCGAAGAAAGGAAAGAAAAAGAGGTAGAAAAGGAAATTATTGTCATTTTAAAGATTGTTTAGTATGAGCTAGATTTTTTTTTATGCCCTCTTAGCTATTTTCTATCATCAGTTCAGGCACAGATGGTATTCAGACTATCCCCTGAGCTACCTCTTAGCTGGTTGCATCAGAGTCTGTGCCCCTGCTCAGAAGCTAATATGTGATGCTAATCATTGCGATGGCTAGGCACATGTACCAACAGATACCTTCATGCTGCTTGGTAGGCATCTCTCACTGAGAATATGGGGCAGCCACTTGGTCACTGTCCCCTCCTCCCTCCTTCAGATCGTTGGATTAGTTCTTATATAGGCATTCTGCAATTACAACTAGTTTGAAGGCATTCTTAGAGGACTCTGATTGTGTCCTTAGAGTTGCTTGATATTCTACTCCTCATTTTCCCCTTGTTCATGTGTGTCTGCTTTGATTCGGAGTCAGAGACAAATCTGTGTTTCCAAAGGAAAAATGTGGAGCCTGCCTAGTTGTCTTCAGGCCATCAGAGGTGCCTCAGTTATAGTCTTATAGTATAAACAGCCAGGCTTTCCATTGGTGAGATGAATTCATAACTTAGAAAGCTCCAACATGCCTTTTCCCCTTACCAGCCCCAAATCAATCAATCAACATATATTTATTAGTTACCTATTATTATACAGGATCTGTGTTTATAGGACTACAAATATGAATGTGAGTTGCTATCCTCAAGAGGTTAATATTCTCCTAGGTAACACTTTTATTAAACTGGTTCAATGTCATACCCCCTTTCAGATATTTTTTCAACTTGTATTTTCCCCTGTATCTGAATCTTAGGAGGCAGGTGCAGTTCTGTATCTCTCATAATAGGGTATCCTATTAATTGACACTCCTAAAACTATAACCACAAGCCCCAATCAATGATTTTATTTTAAATATTTGTCTAGTTAACTCAATTATTTAAAGCTATGATGTAAAGTAAAATGGAGTAGTAAAAACAATGACTAGCAAATATTTCTCCTAGAAACCTGGGATATTCTTTTGTAAATACACATAGCATCTTATAAAGAGTGAACACAAATTAAGAATACATTGAGTGCTAGTGAGTTACATATAACTATATGTCCAAAGCATTTCATGCTTTTTGTATTAAAGGGACTCTATGTCCTTTTTCTCTTTGTGATGTTGGTTCATTCAGCTAAGTTCAAAAGGTGCACTTCCCTCCATAACTTGACTTAATTGCCAGGGATGATTCTCTTTAAAAAAAAAAAAAAAAATCTATTCTTTGTCAGCTCTATTCCTTGTGGCCAGAAGTTTCATTCCTTTCAGTTGCTTCCTGACTCAAGTCTCAATTGCCTATTTCTTTTTCTTTCTTTCTTTTTAGGGATATTTTTATTTTTTTTTTTTTAGATTGCTTTTTTAAAATAGTATTTTATTTTTCCCAAAACATGAAAAGATCATTTTCACAACTAGTAATCTGATACAGGTTAAATATGTGCAGTTCTTTTAAACATATTTCCAAGTTTGTCATATTACACAAGAAAAATCAGATCAAAGGGGGAAAAATTAAGCGAAAAAAGCAAGCAAACAAACAAAAATGAAAATACTCCAATGCATATTCAGTCTCCATGATTCTGTCTCCATTCCATTCCAAGTCTATTAGAATTGTCTTGAATCACCATATTGTCAAGAAGAGTCAAATCCATCAAAAGTTGATCATCGTATAATCTTATGGTTACTATGTACAATATTCTCTTATTTCTGCTTGCTTCACTTACCATTGGTTCATATAAGTCTTTCCAGGCTTTTCTAAAACCAGTCTGCTTATCATCTCATATAGAACAGTAACATTCCATCACATTCATAAATCATATCCTATTTGGTTATTTCCCAACTGATGTGTATTCACTCAATTTCCAGTTCTTTGCAACTACAAAAAGGGCTGTTACATTTTTGCACATGTGGACTATTTTTCCTCTTTAATGATCTTTTTCAGATAGAGATCCAGCAGTGAGACTGCTGGAACGAAGAGTTTGCTCAGTTTTGTAGTCCTTTGGGCATAGTTCCAAATTGCTTTCCAGAATGATGGGATCATTTCACAGCTCCTCCAACAATCCATTAGTTTCCCACATGCCTCTTTATTTCTGTGTTCATCTAGAGAGAGAGTGTGTGTCTCTGTTTCCTCTTGGATGTAGGGTCTTCTATTTAACAACTAGTTCCAACCGAAAATTGCCAAGGCTTGAGGGGGAGAAGAGAGAAAGTCTCTTCTTCCCCAGTTAAGAATAAGCTAAGAACAGTTTCCTCTCAGGGGCTAGGGTCTTCTTCTAAAGCTAGTTTCAATTTGAACTGACTACCTAACTAATAAATTAGATTTTCAAGGATAAACAAAGTTCATGATCAATCTTTTTCTGGCCAGTGGTCAAGTTTTTTTTTTTTTTTTTTCCCCAATTCAATCAGAGCTTTTTTTCATACTTTATAAAGGAATTTCAGGGTAAACACTTAGTTTATCATTTCATTATCTTCCTATATTATGGTTTTGGAGGTTACTCAGGAACCAACTCCCTCAATCTTCCCAACATAATCATAAATACTAGAGAATAAATTAGATAGTTTTATAGAATAAAATATTGAGGAAAATTGCATCTAGGTATCAATTATTGTTAATTTTAATCCTAGTTTTCCTGTATAAGTATCAGTTAAATGGTAATTTTAATTCAATATAACATTTATCTTTTGAATATCCTTCAGGAGTGAGTAGAACCAAGAGAACACTGTACACAGCAACAAGATTGTGTGATGATCAATTGTGATGGACTTGACTCTTGAACAATAAGGTGATTCAAAGCAGTTCCAATAGACTTGTAATGGAAAGAGCCATCTGAATCCAGAGAGAATTATGGAGACAGAATGTGCATCAAAGAATAGTGTTTTCACTTTTTTTGGTGTTGGTTTTGTTTTTTTGCTTGGTTTTTCATCCCTTTTGATCTGATTTTTCTTGTGCAGCATAATGAGTATGGAAATATGTATAGAAGAATTGCACATATTTAACCTATAGTGCATTGCTTGCTGTTTAGGAAGGGGGAAAGATGGTGAAGGGGAGGGGAACTGTTCCCTTTAAGATTATCACTCTGAGATTGTGTCTCCTTTGATCAGGATCTCCCAGCCGCCAAGGAGTCCAGACAGCCCAAACCTTTCAGGATAAGAGAATCAATTCCCATAGAAATTCTAAATTCTCACTTAATTGAGGAATCCTGATCTGATCTGTCCCAGCCCTCACCTGGTCTGATCTGCTCAGCCTGTCCCAACCCCCACTAAGATGCCCAATATAACAGCTTCCCTCAACCAAGGTCTTTGCAGATGGACTTAGCTCACTCAGCTGCCAGGACCATTCTGCCCACTGAGAAAGCATTCTTGTCGCCAAAACTACACTTCCCCCTAGAAACTGGTTTCTATCCAACAGTAAACTTTCATTTTGCAACTAATAATTCTGGAATGAGTGAATTCTTTCACTCTAAACCTGCAGCCGATTTAAAGGGGATTCTTAACAATTCTTTTATGGCCACTAACCTCTTGACCACCAGGAATTGAGACCACTCAAACTGCATCATATTGATGGTTCCCTGACCAGGAAATCCTGAAAACCTGAACACTCAGAATGCTGTTAGGTTTTGAGCTGTTGAGCAGTATTCTCTTAGGAAGAATATCTGCATTTTCTGACAAAAGGTCACACACTCTATCCCTAGAGATAGTGGGACAGGGAAATCCCGAAACTCTGGACAAGGTAAAAAAAGAAAAACAAAACAAACAAAAAAAAAAACCCCTTTTTTCCTCCCCTATTCTGTGGTAGACACCCAAGCCACCCTGTTTAGGCTTCGGTCGTCATGTTAGAGCTCTATCCTCTAGCACAATTTTCGGGGGACGCCCCATGAGAATTGCTGTGGACCGACAAAAGGCCTCCTTTTGTTGTTCTCTGTTTCTAGAGACATCTAGATGCAAGAGAGATACTGCAATAATTTTGGGGAAAACTAAAAACTTTTACCTGTCCACAATGAGACAAAACACCTCTGCCTCTAAAAATCCTTCCTTGAGCAGAGATATTTGGCTTGAGAAAAATCCCTTAACAGGAAAACTTAAGATGCTTAGGTTTTTCTGGAAGGGAATCACAAAAGAACCTTCTTTGTATCTCAAGGCATTCCTAAACTCCTTTTACTCTCACCTGACCTGAATCCTGGGCCTTTCAGCTTTTCCAGGATTCTGATTATTCTGGGGAACTCTTGGAGGTCCAAGGCCAGCACTCTCTTTGATTGGTCCTAGGGAAAAACCTAGAGAAGCCAAGCTTAAGTCCTCAAGCTTCTCCCACTCTGCTGTTACATACAGCTTCTGGAACCTTTATTGACAGCAATCAGGCCTAGGAGAAAGGTCATGGAACTGAATCGAGTTTTGGAGACATGTCTCTACCCTTGGCTGCTACTCCTGGGAATTACAGAGGTCTTAAAGGAGCCAGACAATGTAAAAGCTTCCAGCCCACTCAGGAAGCATGCTTGTCCCATACATTTTTAAATCGGACTTGTTTTTTACTGATTTTGGTCACTCTGCCTTAGAGCTGTGCTTCCAGTCACAGCCTTTTTAACTGAAGAGGCCTCAAAACCATGCTTTTGCATGTACATGGGGCTTTCTAGAAGGACAGGGGATTCCAAACTGCTCTCAGTTCTTTCCCCTAGTCTCAGGGCACTTGCTTAAACCTTTCTAAGCTCCTTGTGGAGAGATGAACAGCCTCGTTTTCCAAAATGCTCCTTGAGCACTCTGGGGAAAGCAGGCTCCTAACATTCTCACTCCAAAGAACTTTTTGCTCCTAGCATATTCTCTCCTATTTTTCTGGATTGGCATTTTATACCCCTGCCAGCAATTAAAGGTTTCTTTCCTGTAGATTCCAAGTCTGCACAAAGTTGCAGCTTTAAGAAAGTCCTTTGCAATAATGGTTGGGGAATAAAATTCCAAAGCACTTCAATTAAATTATTAAGAGAGTGAAGATAGTTTCTTTCTTCTCCTAACCCTGACTGCAGAAGGGCCACATGGAGTCAGAGGGAGAGGCGGAAACTATTTGAAAACTCCTTAACTACTTTCAGCTAGGGAGCTCTGGGGGTTTTCAGTATTATTAGGTGGGCTATCAGCATTCTTAAGGCATCCCACAGACAGGACTTGATGCATTTTTCTGCAAAAAGACCCCAATCCTAAACATTATAATTTCAAGCCTGGAAGACATCCCACTTTTAATCTTCTCCTGAGATCTGTTTTCTCTAGGTTTCAAACTGTGAATTTTCAAATGCCCTCCAGCCTGCACACAGGGACTGATTGGGACACATGACACACAATCAGATGCTCTGCTTCTATCTTCAGTCCTCACACCCCTTCCTGGCTTGGACCCCCCCCAAAATCTCAACTATCCTTGTCAGTTTGAAGTAGCTACGCGAAGTTGAGATCTTCATCCTTTTTTTCCCCCAAATGAATTTGGTTTTAATTGCTTGTGGGGGGATAAAGAGGGAGGGGAACTGTTCCCTTTAAGATTATCACTCTGAGATTGTGTCTCCTTTGATCAGGATCTCCCAGCCGCCAAGGAGTCCAGACAGCCCAAACCTTTCTGGATAAGAGAATCAACTCCCATAGAAATTCTAAATTGAGGAATCCTGATCTGATCTATCCCAGCCCCAACCTGGTCTGATCTGCTCAGCCTGTCCCAACCCCCACCACGATGCCCAATATAACAGCTTCCCTCAACCAAGGTCTTTGCAGATGGACTTAGATAGCTCACTCAGCTGCCAGGACCATTCTGCCCACTGAGAAAGTATTCTTGTCGCCAAAACTCCACTTCCCACTAGAAACTGGTTTCTATCCAACAGTAAACTTTCATTTTGCAACTAATAATTCGAGAATAAGTGAATTCTTTCACTCTAAACCTGCAGCCGATTTAAAGGGAATTCTTAATAACTCTTTTATGGCCACTAATCTCTTGACCACCAGGAACTGAGAACACTCAGGGAGGGAGAAAAACTGAAATGCAAGATTTTGCAAACTATCTTTATATATTTGGAAAAATAAAAAGCTATTTTATTAAAAAAAAAAAAAAGAAAATTCTTTCATGGAGAGTTTTTCTGGTTTAAAAAAAAAAAGTAGTGTGTCACTAAAAGAAAAGAAAAAGCTCTTATTTGTATCATTATTTTCTAATGAGAAAGGTTTATTTTTCAACTAGATTTTTCTTAAAAATTCTCTGCTTTTGTTCTTTAGAAACTGTTTAGCCATAAAACTTTCCTATTCCCCCGGGGGAATATAGACCTGGGAAATTTTAACTTGGAACAATGATTGATAAAAACTTATATCAATAGACAAAGCATGTAAAATCTCCAAACAAGAAGGTGGAAGATAGAACAGGAAAACTTTGTAATATTGGGACTAACCTGATCTGGGACACCTTAGGAAAATGGTTTTTTGTTCAAAGCATTTGGAAACTCTGCACTCTCATAGGAAATACCTAATTGGGAAGTGGGAGGAGTTGGAGAAAAATGAACAAAAAGGAGAAAGTATCTTCCCTGGTTCTATTTGTCTTAAATATCATGAGAAATAAAATTCTAAAAGGAGTTTCTGTTTTCCAATACCCTCATCCTATTTTAATATTCTCTCTCTTTTTCCCCTCCAGTTAAGGCAATTGAGTTAAGTGATTTGCCCGCAGGGTAACGCAACTAAGAAGTGTTAAGTGTCTGAAGATCACGTTTGAACTCAGCTCCTCCTGACTTCAGGGCTAGTGCTCCATCCACTGCTGCCACCTAGCTGCCCCATTGATTTTCTCTAAGTTGATGTTACAAGAGAACAGATTCTCTTTGAACTTGCATTGCAGCTGGCCATGCTCTATTCAAATATTCAAAATATTCTATTCTGCTTCTCCACATCATGCACTCCCTTTATGTATGATGGAATGGAATGGAAGCTCTTTGAAAATAGAAGCTTCCTTGTATTCCTAGCATTAACATAGTGTTTATCAGATGGTAAATGCTTTCTGAATGTTTTATCTATCTACCTACCTATCTATATATCTCTATATATATCCGTTCATGTATCATTTATCTCAATTTATCTATCATTTATCTCAATTCTTCTATCTTTTTAGCTATCTAGCGTCTTCTTTTTGTCTTTCCTCTGTTTTCCTCTCCTCTAGCAATCATATTTCATCTCACTGATCTGTATAAGACACTTTCTTTTTTCCCCTAAGCTTCACCTCTTCCTTATTGATCAATATTTTATCTGAAGATGGTGTTGTTGTGGGAATTTAAAGTTTCCTTTTCATTAATTTTTATTATTTAGGAATAAGTAGCATTTCTCTTAATTAAGGTATTCTTAAACTGGCTTAAATATATCCTATGAGATGTGACTTTATTTAAGCATTCAAACATTCCTCAGTTGAGAAGCCCCAAAGAGAGTTAGAATTTCTTAAATAATTTAATTTAAGCAAAGATTCATTTGCAGACATGTAAATTTCCCCTCTCAGTCAGGCGTGAATCCTCTAAATATATTTTAATCTGTTACTTGATCAAGGTTATCTATGTTCTCTTAGGGAATGTATGAGATTATGATTCTATTCAAATAAGTTTGTTTAACTTTTATGACATGAGCAGAATTAAAAAAAAACAACAACTTGTATAGTCTAAAAGAATGTACAACATTGTAACATGTAAAATAATTAGGTTTCTGTCACTCTACTGTAAGTTTATCTATAAGAGGCTTTATTAGAATCCTAATTGAGATTGAGGCTTTTTTCCCCTCTGAAATCTAAACCTGTGCTAAATCATAATAAAACCTGAGTTTTTACCTCTATAATTTTGTTTATATTGTGGGAGATTTATTTCAGCAGCAGTTATCAACTACATGAACTCAAAAAAAAGATATTTATTCCATAACCACATGACATTAAATTTTTGATTGTTGCCAACAATTCTTGTGGTGTTAGGTACACCTCAAAAAGTTTGGCACAACAAAAATCTCTCTTTAGAATGGACTCTATCTCTTTAAAATATACTTAAATAGAATTTAATGAGGAGAAAGAAGGGAATTAGAGTGGGAAAAAAATGAAAAAGATGGTAATATTGATAAATCATAGAGTGTGGTAGGGAATTTTTTACTTGGGGCAAAAATAGCAAGAAAGAAAGAGGCTGTGGTAGAAGAAAAGACAGTCTGTAATTGGGGTGTGGTTTCCTCAAGAGAAAGGGTAGATTGTCTTCTCCATCTTCCTTCTACCAGCCCACAACTGAGATCCCTAACTCAGAATCCTTCTTCCCAAGTCTTCCAGGTCTATATTCCCATGAGGAATGTGAAACTTTTATGATTAAATAGTTTCTGAAGAACAAAAGCAGAATTGTTAAGAAAAATTTAATGGAAAAAAATGAACCTTTCGCATTAGAAAAAATGATAAAGAGAGGAGCTTTTTTTTCTTTTCTTTTAGTGACACACTACTTTTCTCAAGCCAGGAATTCCCTTCATGAAGGGATATTCTTCTTTTTTTTTATAATAGCTTTTTTATTTTTCAAATATCTGAAAAGTAACATTGACCTTTGCAAAATCTTGTGTTCCAATTTTCTCCCTCTCTCCCATCTTTCCCCCTCCCCTATATAGTAATTTCTGGACTGTTTTGAAGGAAAAGTACGCACTTTATGTTTGTGTGCTTAGGAAAAAGCCCTGACCAGCTCACTCTAGTTATAGCTCTGCAGGATTGTACAGGAATCACTCAGTAATACCCTAGATGTACCTGTCAGTACCTGCCACCCAGCATGAATTACCTAAAGACCTTTGCAGAGAAATCCTCACAGCTACAACAGTGTATCACTAATGCATTGCTAAGAATGCTATTAAGGATAAAGATTTATTCCAAGTTCACAAATGGGAGCTAGATATTTCATTATCAGAGGACCAGAATAAATAATAAAGGAAGTCTAAGGATTTGCTTTTTCCTTTGTTCACTTGCAGAAAGGATGGGCTCCCTCTCTCCTCAATCTGGGCAGTTAGAATGTCTCATTCTCATTAGGTATTTCAGTTGTTTCAGTTCTGTCCAGCTCTGTGTGACCCCATTTGAGATTTTCTTAGCAAAGATATTAGACTGATTTTCCATTTCCTTCTCCAAGTCATTTTTCAGATTAGAAAACTGAAGCAAGCAAGATGAAGTGACTTGCCCAGGATCACACAACTAACTAGCAAGTGTTAGGGCCAGATTGGAATTTGTGAAGATGAGTCTTCTTTTTTTTTTTTTTTTTTTTAATTTATTTAATAGCCTTTTATTTACAGGATATATACATGGGTAACTTTACAGCATTAACAATTGCCAAACCTCTTGTTCCAATTTTTCACCTCTTACCCCCCACCCTCCCTAAATGGCAGGATGACCAGTAGATGTTAAATATATTAAAATATAACTTAGATATACAATAAGTATACATGACCAAAACATTATTTTGCTGTACAAAAGAATCAGACTCTGAATTATTCTGGTATATAGCTAGTTCAGTTCATTACTGCTCCATTAGAAATGATTTGGTTGATCTCATTGCTGAGGATGGCCTGGTCCATCAGAACTGGTCATCATCTAGTATTGTTGTTGAAGTATATAATGATCTCCTGGTCCTGCTCATTTCACTCCGCATCAGTTCGTGTAAGTCTCTCCAGGCCTTTCTGAAATCAGAAGATGAGTCTTCTTAATCCCAAACACAGCACTCTATCTGCTACTTCGCTTTCCTATTCCATCATGTAGAGATGAGGATCTTCAGAGGTCATCATATTCAAGTCCCTCTTTTTATAGATGCAGGCCCCAGGCCCCAGAGAGATAAAATTATTTACCTATTTATAATATAGAGAGCATGTATGAGAGAAATATATTCTCTTTTATCTTATTTAATAATGGACTTGTCCAAGCACATAAGCATTTTGGGAGTGGGAATAATTTAATTATTTGCATTTAAATCTGTAGTACTTTATCCCAGTCCTGGGACATAGAAAGTATTTAGGAAATGTTGGTTGAGTGATTGATTCAAGGCTGATAGGCTTCACAGTACATAAAGACAAACGGTTTGCTTTATAAATCAGCACCAGCTTCTGGGGCAGAATAGAGATTGGAACCCCAAGCCTGAGTTCAAACTCTGTTTATTTTGTAATAGTAATTTATTTGTTTAATAATAATAATGACACCTGGGATTCTATGTCAAGGCTTGCATAACATTTCACATGATTTACCTCATTTGATCCATGCTATATATTCCAGGTTTTACACATAACTTAACTGAGAGTCGTCAGAGTTAAGTGACTTGCTCATACAACAAGTAACAGAGGTGAGGTTTATTTTTGAGAAGTAGCCTGGTATGAAGTAGAGAGATTAAATGCAAGTGCAACAACATCCCTAACCTGAAGCAGATAAAGATATAATTGGAAAATATTTAACAAAATAAATAAAAAAGACTGTGAATATACTCTATATCAAATTGCTTGCCATTTGAAGGAAGAGAGAAAAATTTGGAACTCAAAATTTTAAAAAAATAATATCAAAGATTACCTTTAAGTGTAAGTAGAAAAATCCATTTTTTTTCTGAGCTCTCTCCATGACTCTCACACTAACAGCAAATCCAGGCTTTAAACTGGATTTGGAGTAATTGAACCCACAAATATTAGGAGTGTAAAAAATTACCAGCAGAAAATAATTTTGAAGATCTCCAGAAAAGATATGTTTCAATTGGGCACAGAAGGAGCCCCACCAAGCGCAGGTGGGCCAAGCACAAATGCTGAGCAGGCAACACACAGTCCTAGGGCAGTGTGGGCTCCTTGCACTGGAAATTTTACCAACAGGAATCTACAGCAGTGTTGCTACTCTGCTCTGATTGCAAGCCAGTAAATCAGCAGACTAGTTATAACAAATTCAACACCGATACAAAAAACAAATAGTGAGCCCCTAAATGTCAGAATTTCCCAAAACCTGGCCACACCCACTGAGCACTGGAAGTCAGTCAGCATTGACTCAACATAGCCATTAACACTTGCAGAGGAAGTTTGGACAATCTCGGCAAAAGCTCTATTGCCTTAAAATCAAAATTCAACTTTAAAAAAATGAGCAAAAAGCAAAAATAACTCTGACCATAGATTAAAAACTCTTTTTTTTTTTTTCTTCTGGTGAAAAAAGAACAGATTTCAAACCCTGAGGTCACTAAAAGCAGATTGTCTCCAGATGAAGCCCCAAAGGGTAATATAAATTGGTCCCAATCTCACAAGGCTGACTTAGAAGAATTCAAAAAAGATCTTAAAAGAGAGCTAGAAGAAAAATGGGAAAGGAAATGAGAACTTGGCAAGAGAGTTTGGAAAAGGAAAAACAGAAATTATCTAAAGAAAACTTACAAAATAAATTTAATGAAATGGAAAAAGCACATAACTCCTTAAAAATTAGATTTGACAAAATGGAAATGGAAAACAATTCCCTGAAAAACAGAATTTGTAAAATGAAAAAAGAAAACATATCCCCGAAAACAGAATTTGTGAAATGGAAAAAATCTATAGAACAAAATAATTCACTTAAAAATGTGATTGGCCAAATATAAAAAGAACTAGAAAAATGAAACTAAATAAAATAATTCACTAAAAATCAGAAAAGAACAAAGGAAAAGGAATGACTCAATGAGACATCAAGAGTCACTCAAGCAAAACAAACAACAAAAAAAAATAGGAGAAAATGTAAAATGCCTATTTGGAAAAATAACTGACCTGGAAAATAGATCTAGGAGAGACAATCTAAGGATTATTGGACTTCCTGAAAACTATGATGAAAAAAAGAACCTAGACATTACCTGTCAGGAAATCATCAAAGAATACTGCCCTGGTGCCCTGTAATCAGAAGGTAAAATAGCCATTGAAAGAATTCATCAATAATCTCCTGAAAGAGATTAAAAAATGAAAACTCCAAGGACTACTGTGGCTAAATTTCAGAACTATTGGACCAAATTAAAAATATTGCAAGCAGCCAGAAATAATTTAAATGCTGAGGAGCCACAATCAAGATTATCCAGGACCTAGCAGCTTCCACTTTAAAGGATCAGAGGACCTGGGATTAGATATTCTGAAAGGCAATGGAACTTCGAATGCAACCAAAAATAAATTATCCTACTAAACTGAGCATTTTCTTTCAGGGAAGAAGATAGAAATTCAATGATACAGGTGAATTTCATTTATTTCTGATGAAAAGACCAGATCTGAAAAAAAAAAAATTGATTTTCAAATATAAAACTCAAGAGAAGCATAAAGGGAAAGAAATCTTGAAAATTATATCTCTGCTATGGGTATACATAGAAAGTGCAGGTATAACTTGATTTTATTGTCATATTATAAAAATGAAACTAGAGGTGGAAAGGGGATTGTAGTGGAAAAAGGGGAAAATGGAGATAAAATGAAAGAAATTGTATCTCATGAAGAGGCAAAGAAAACCTGTTATAATTGAGGGAAAAAAGGGAGGAAGGTGAACATTGTGTAAAACTTACTCTCATCAGATTTGGCTCAAAGAGAGAATATTAGACATACTTGGTTTCACAGAGAAGCTTGTCTTACCTTATAGGGAAGTGGGAGGGCAAAGGGAAAAGGAAAGGATGAGGCTAATAGAAAGGAAAACAGAAATAGTAGGAGAAAGGTATAAGAAAGGGGCAGGAACTATAAAGGGGGAGGGTTGTTTGAGGGAAGTGGTGGTTAGAAGCAAAATACTAGGAAGGAGGGAAAGGGGGGAAAGGAAAGAGAAAAGCATAATTTGGGGTAAATAAGATGGTGGGAAATACAGAATTAGTCATTTTTAATTGTGAATGTGAATGGGGTGAACTCTCCCATAAAATGGAAGTGGTTACAAAAATCCCAACTTTTGGGATAATTCACTATTTGACAAAAACTGCTGGGAAAATTGGAAATTAGTATGGCAGAAACTAGGCATGGACCCATACTTAATACTGTGCACCAAGATAAGATCAAAATGGGTTCATGATTTAAGCATAAAGAAAAAGATTATAAATAAATTAGAAGAACATAGGATAGTTTACCTCTCAGACTTGTGGAGGAAGAAGGAATTTGTGACCAAAGAAGAACTAGAGATCATTATAAATCACAAAATAGCAACTTTTGATTATGTCAAGTTAAAAAGCTTTTGTACAAACAAAACTAATGCAAACAAGATTAGAAGGGAAGCAATAAACTGGGAAAACATTTTTACAGTTAAAGGTTCTGATAAAGGCCTCATTTCCAAAATATATAGAGAATTGACTCTAATTTATAAGAAATCAAGCCATTCTCCAATTGATAAATGGTCAAAGGATATGAATAGACAACTTTCAGATGATGCAATTGAAACTATTTCTACTCACATGATCAGAGAAATGCAAATTAAGACAACCTTGAGATACCATTATATACCTGTCAGATTGGTGAAGATGACAAGAAAAGATAGTGATGAACATTGGAGGAGATGTGGGAAAACGGGGCACTGATGCATTGTTGATGTTGGCGTTGTGAGCAGATTCAACCATTCAGGAGAGCAATTTGGAACTATGCTCAAAAAGTTATCAAACTGTACATACTTTGATCCAGCAGTGTTATTACTGGGCTTATATTCCAAAGAGATATTAAAGAAGGAAAAGGGATGTATGTGCCAAAATGTTTGTGTCAGCTCTTTTTTTAGTGGCTAGAAACTGGAAATTGAATGGATGCCCATCAATTGGAGAATGGTTGGTATATGAATTGTAGTATATGAATGTTATAGAATATTATTGTTCTATAAGAAATGACGAGCAGGATGAATACAGAGAGGATTGGAGAGACTTATATGAACTAATGCCAAGTGGAATGAACAGAACCAGGAGATCAATATACAATTCAACAACAATACTATATGAGGATATATTCTGATGGAAGTGGATATCTTTGACAATGAGAAGATCCAAATCAGTTCCAAATGATTAAAGATGGACAGAATCAGCTATAACCAGAAAAAGAACACTGGGAATTGAATGTAGATTACTTGCATTTTTATTTTTTCTTCCCAATGTATTTTTACCTTCTGAATCCAATTTTTCTTGTGCAACAAGAGAACTGTATGGATCTGTACACATATATTCTATTTAAGATATGTTTAACATGGATGAGATTGCCTGCCACCTAGGGGAGGGGGTGGATGAAGGGAAGGGAAAAGTTGGAACAGAAGTAAGTGTAAGGGACAATGTTGAAAAATTACCCATGCACATGTTCTGTCAATAAAAAGCTATAATTAAAAAAAAAAATGGAAGTTGTTAGCAGACTGGATTAAAAGCCAGAATCCTACACTATGTTGTTTACAAGAAACACATTTAAAGTAGAGTGATACATACAGAATAAAGGTAAAAGGCTGGAGCATAATTTATTATGCTTCCGGTGAAGTAAAAAAAAAAGCAGAGATAGTGATCCTGATCTCAGATCAAGCTAAAACAAAAATATATCTAATTAAAAGAGATAAGGAAGAAAACTATATATTGCTAAAGGGTACCATAGATAATGAAGTAATATCAATACTAAACAAAACTGAACATATATGCACCAAGTGGTATAGCATCTATATTTCTAAAGAAATTAAGAGAACTGCAAGAAGAAAGATAGAGAGCAAAACTATAATAGTGAAAGATCTCAATCTTGCTCCTTTAGAACTAGATAAATCAAACCACAAAATAAATAAGAAAGAAGTTAAGAAGGTAAATAGAATTTTAGAAAAGTTAGGTATGATATATCTTTGGAGAAAATTGAATGGAGACAGAAAGGAGTACACTTTTTTCTCAGCGGTTCATGGAGCCTATACAAAAATTGACCATATATTAAGGCATAAAGACCTCAAAATCAAATGTAGAAAGGCAGAAATGCCTAATAGAAATAGTGAATGCATTTTTTTTTTTTGATCACAGTGCAATAAAAGTTACATTCAATAAAAGGTCAGGGGAAAATAGACCAAAAATTAATTGGAAACTAAATAATCTAATCCTAAAGAATGAATGGGTGAAACAGCAAATCATAGACACAATCAAAAATTTCATCCAAAAGAATGACAATAATGAGACAACATACCCAAAATTTGTAGGATGCAGCCAAAGTGGTAATAAGGGGAAATTTTATATCTCTAGATGCTTACTTGCATAAAATAGAGAAAGAGATTATGTACTGGATTTCAATAAAAAAATTAGAAAAAAGAAAAACCACCACCCCAAAAAATGACAAATGAACAACCAAAGTGTGGATGCAAAGAGGTAATCAGGGAAATTTAATCTCTAGAGGTTACTTGCAAAAATAGAGAAAGAGGAAATGAATTGGGCCAAAAAAAAGCAGAAAAACAAATTAAAACCCCAGCAAACCAAACTTGAAATTTAAAAAATAAAAGGAGAGAAAAAAACTGAAACTAAAAAAACTATTGAATTAATAAACTAAGAGTTGATTCTAGGAAAAACCAACAAAATAGATAAACCCCTTGAAATCTGATTAAAAAAGGAAAGAGGAAAAGAAATTTTAGTCTTAAAAATGAAAAGGAGAACTTGCCATAATGAAGAGGAAATTAGAGCAAAATTTAGGAGTTATTTTCCAAGTTTAGCCAAGAAATTTGATAACTTAAATGAAATGGAAAAATACCTTCAAAAATATAGTTCCCAGATTAAAGAGGAAGAAGTAAATTCTAAACAGTCCCATCTTTAGAAAAAGAAAAGAACAAATAACTCCCTAAGAAAAACCCCAGGACCAGATGGATTTAATATGAATTTATAAAATTTAAAGAACAATTAACCCAATGTATTTTATTTGAAAAAATAGAGATTGAAGGAAACCACCAATTCCTTTTATGACACAGACAGGTACTGATACCAAACCAGGTAGGTTGAAAAAAGAGGAAAAATTATAACCAATTCCCCAATGAATATTGATGCAAAATCTTAAATAAAAAAAAAAAAGATTATAGAAAATCATCCCTGGATAATAATTATGACCCAGTAGGATTTATACCAGGAATGGGGCTGGTTCAATATTAGGAAAACTAATAGAAATTGAATATCAATAATCAAATTAACAAAACCAAATTATCTCAAAGATGCAGAAAAAAATTTTGATAAAACCAACATCCATTCCTAATAAAAAAACATTTGAGAAAGAAAAATGGACTTTTCCTTAAAAAATACTGAGGAGCATATATATTTAAAACTGTCAGAAATCATATGCAATAATAAACTAAACCTTTCCGTAAGATTGGGGGAAACAAGGTGCCCACTATCACCATTATTATTCAAAATTAGAAATGTAGGCTCAGCAAAAGAGTTGAGAAACAGATTAAAGGAATTAGAGTAGGTAATGAGGAAACCAAATTATCACTCTTTGCAGATGATAAGATGGTATACTTAGAGAACCCCAGAGATTCTACTAAAAAGGTATTAGAAATAATTTACACCTTTAGCAAAGTTGCAGGATACAAAATAAAACCACAATAAATCTTCAAAATTTTTATACTTCCCCAACAAAATCCAACAGCAAGAGATACAAAGAGAAATTCCATTCAAAATAACTGTTGATAGCATAAAATATTTGGGAATCTATCTACCAAAGGAAAGTCAGGAATTATATGAGCAAAATTATAAAACACTTTCCACACAAATAAAGTCAGATTTAAATAATTGGAAAAATAGTAAGTGCTCTTGGATAGGCCAAGAAAATATAATAAAGATGACAGTACTCCCTAAACTAATCTATTTATTTAGTGCTATACCAATCAGACTCCCAAGAAACTATTTTAATGACCTAGAAAAAATAACAATAAAATTCATATGAAAGAACAAAAGGTCAAGAATTTCAAGGGAATTAACGAAAAAAAAAATCAAATGTAAGTGGCCTAGCTGTACCAGATCTAAAAACTATATTATAAAAGCAGCGGTCACCAAAACCATTTGCTATTGGCTAAGGAAGGACAAAATAGTCAATAACTATAGCAATCTAGTGTTTGACAAACCCAAAGATTCCAACTTTTGGGATAAGAATTCATTATTTGACAAAAACTGCTGGGAAAACTGGAAATTAGTATGACAGAAATTAGGCATGGACCCATACTTAACACCGTACACCAAGATAAGATCAAAATGAGTTCATGATTTAGGCATAAAGAACAAGATTATAAATAAATTAGAGGAACTTAGGATAGTTTACCTTTCAGACTTGTGGAGGAGGAAGGAATTTGTGACCAAAGAAGAACTACACATCATTATTGATCACAAAATAGAAAATTTTTATTATATCAAAGTAAGATATACAAACAAAACTAAGGCAAACAAGATTAGAAGGCAAGCAACAAACTGGGAAAACATTTTTACAATTAAAGTTCTGATAAAGGCCTCATTTCCAAAATATATAGAGAACTGACTAATTTATGTAAAAAACTGAAACTCTGAATAGGTGCACTGGAATCAGACAACAGAGCAATTAAGGCTAATTACCTGTTGGATAATACTCTATTAGCATATGCTTGGAAAATGGCCCTTCCCACTATTCTGTGTTGGCTAGATTTTTTGTTGTATACAGATAATTGTAGGAGGGATTAGGGGATGGAGTAAGACAAGCCAGAGTCACTTTGGAAGAAAAGGAGGAGAAGAGAGGTTGGTCAGTGGAGAGCTTGTGGCGGTTTTGTCCATCTCCTCAGATAAGTTCTAATAATCTCATGATGAAGAGAGCCATCTACACCCAAAGAGAGGACTATGGGAACTGAATGATGATCAAAACATAGCATTTTTATTCTTTTTGTTGTTGTTTGCTTGCATTTTATTTTCTTGTATGCACATATTGGATCTAGCGTATATTCCTATCATGTTTAACATATATTGGACTGCTTGCCATCTAGGAGAGGGAGTGGGAAATTTGAACACAAGATTTTGCAAGGGTCAATGTTGAAGAATTATCCATGCATATGTTTTGAAAAATAAAAAGCTTTAATAAAAATAAATGTCAGGCAGGCAAGTATAATGTAGACATTGTGCATGCCTGTCTGGATCACTGATCATTTGTTTAATCAATGCTAATCAGATGGCATAATACTAAATAGTGACATTTTACACATAACTTAATAACTTAGTTTAGATAGAATGATGAACCTCTAGACTACAAGACCTGAGTTTAAATATGATCTCAAACACATATTGGCTAAGTAATACAGACCAAGTCACTTTAGCCGCTGTTTTCCTTAATTATAAAATGAGGACAATAACAATCTCTATCTGGCAGGGTTGTTGTTATAATCAAAGATTTTAATATATATTAAGTGATTGGCAAATAGTAGGTAATAAGTAAATAAAATTTCTTTTCCTGTTTATAAAAATAAATAATAAAAGACTATAAAATAGGTGTTATTTTAAAAAACTAAGTCACTATGTGGTCTATGGGGATCCTTATATATGGACTAATGATGTTCATTTTTATTTGATTTCAACATCTTTGATGTCAAGCCATAATATCTGCAAACACAAATGGGGATCATTAAATAGTATACGGACTACTCAGACCTAGAGTCAGGAAGACTTGTGTTCAAGCCAAGATGGCGGAAAGTAGACAAGACATTGCCTGAGCCCTCCCCATCTTTTAGAGTGATAGAACCCACAGTATTTGGACTGTATTAATTTTCCAACTTAAGATATCTTGGAAGACTTCAGGAAAGGTCTGTCTCAATTGGGCAGGGGGGAATGTTGCCTAGTACAGGAACAATGCAGGAAGGCCTGATGCAAAGAATATAGCAGGAGGTTTTTAGTAAAAATACAGCAGTGTTGGCTATTCTGTTCCAGGTGGGAAGACCAATGGATCAGCAGACCATCTGTGAGATCTCCAGTGCAACTACAGAAGGAAATTGTGAGCCCCTGAAACCCAGCATAATAGGTTGGACTTGGCCAGGATCAAGCAGCACAGTGGGAAAACCTGCTGCACCACCAATCCCAGCAGAGTTTGCACATGCAGAGAAAGCTCAGGACAGTCTCCCCTGTGACCTAAGAGCAGAGTTCAACTTTTAAAAATGAACAAAAAAGCAAAAAGAACCCTAACCATAGATTGCTATTATGGAGATAAAGAATGGAATTTAAACCCAAAACCTAGCTCTCAACAAAATATCTAACAGTCTCATAACATTTCTGAGGCGGGGTGGATTGAGTAATTGTAGAGTGAACCCAAAGAATGGAGACCCACAGCATCTCTAAAATTAGACCGCTTTTCAGAGGCTATCTGGTGCATTTGGAATCTGAATAAAAATCTACTCTTGTTATTTTTGCTGTTGTTTATCCTTTATTTTCAAAAAGGACCAATAACATTATGTGGTGATGTCTTGAGTTGTGCTGAATTAGATTTTTAAGTGATCAGAGTTGCACAAAGTCATTAGCTTCACTAACTCTTCCAGTTATCAAAGTCCAGTTTCAAAGCAAAAATCAGGACAAGTATCTACTGGGATAGAGTGGATGAGCTTGGTGTCTTCAAGGTCTGACCATCCAAGTGTCCTGCTTGGACATTTCTAGTGATGAAGCACCCCATTTCCCTTTTGGATACATCCAATTGTTAGGGAAATTATTTCTTAGACTAAGTCCAAATAGAATTCTCTTGACTTTTCACTGTTCTCAAAAGATGAGATAACAAGCCTTATTCTCCTTATTCATAACTGTTCTTCAAATATTTGCAGATGCATATTTCAGAGACTTCAGTTTTTCTTCTCCTGGCTAAATAGTCCTAGTTCCTTCCAACTGATTCTCAAATGGTATTGTCTTCCAAACATTCATTATTTTGAATGATTGATGGACCTATGATAGTCTCTAGATAGAATCCTCTTATGTATCACCTGGAGCAATTGTCCTCTTTCCTGTTCTGTTCAACATTTTCATCAGTGATATGGATGAAGGCATAGATAGATACTCCTTTATTCCCATATAAACACAAAGCTAAGTGAAATCATTAACATTCTGGACAACAGAATTTGGATTTAGAAAAATCTTAACAAGTTAGTATGATGGGTTGAATGTAATTGGATGAAGTTTAATTGGGATATATTTTTTCTTATATTTGGGTTCAAAAATCGATTGTAACAATACCTTTTGCATAATAATGATAATAATGCATAATGATAATAGTGCCTCACATTTATGAAGTGCTTTAAGGTTTTCAATGCTCTTTACAAAAAATACTATCTCATCTTATCCCCACAGCAAACCTGGGAGGTAGGAGATCATTATCCCCATTTTTCAGATGAAGAAACTGAGACAGAGAGAACTTAAGTGACTTGCCAAGGTTACCTAGCTAGTAAGTATGTGAGGGTAAATGTGAACTCAAGTCTTTATGACTTCAAGTCTTGTGCTTTATCCACTTTGCTGCTCCGACTGTTTTTAGCACAGGGTCTCCTGGAAAAGAGTTGGTATTTAATAAATGCTTGCTGATTTGATTTTCTAATTACACAAGAAAAAGAATTATGACTAGGTAGTGGTTCATGTGAAAAAAAATGGAGGTTTAACAGATTATAAGCTTAATAGGAATTACTCAGTTAACAAGCATTTATTAAAAGTTTACTATGTTGTAGGGAACAACTAGATGGTATAGTGGATAGAGTGTTGAGTCTGTGGGTCTATTGATCTTGGAAAGAGTAATGAGTCTTCCTGATTCATCTTCCTGAGTTCAAGTCAGACATCAGACAGGTAATTACTAGCTGTGTGACTCTGGGCAAGTAATTTCACTGTTTACCTCAGTTTTCTCATTTATAAAATGAGCTGGAGAAGGAACCAGCAAACCACACTAGTGTCTTTGCCAAGAAGACCCCAAGTGACATTACAGAGAGTAGGGCACAACTGAAAAAAAGATAACAAAAATTATGTTGTAAGAATTGTGCTAAGCTCCAGGGAAACCAATATAAGCAAAGAGAAATATAGTTTTTTCATGGAACTTACATTCCAAAGGAGGAAGCCAATACATAAAAGGTAACTGAAAAGTGTGGGAAGAAGGTGATAAGTTGGTGTCATAGTCCAGAGAGCAAAAGCAGAGCTGGGAGAGAAATCAACAATGGCCAGCTGAGGCCATTGTTCAAAATGGAGGTTCTGAAAGAAACATCAATGGGAGAAGAGGGGAGCACGAGGATGAGAGAAGTTTCGGGGAGAAAGGCATTTGAAGCATGGTGAGGAAGTCTGGAATGTCAGAAGCAGAGCAGGCAAAGAAATTAAAGATGGGTGACCTGAGACCCTTGTTCAAAAAAGTTCAATGGTAGATTCCATTAATAGATATATGATATCAAGAATGAAGAAGATGACAATAGCATCCCTGCTTAAGGTATGTTGTCATCGTCATCATTGTCGTCGTCGTTATTGTTCTTTTTCTCTTCCTTCTCCTCCTCCTCCTCCTCTTCTTCCTCTTTCTTCTCCTCTTATTCTCTTCCTCCTCCTTTTCTTCTCCTCTTCCTCCTCCTTCTCCTTCTCCTCCTTTTTCTCCTCCTCTTCTTCCTTCTTCTCTTCCTCTTTCTCCTCCTTCTTTCTTCTATCATTTCAGTAAAATCCAATTCTTCATGATCCCATTGGGGGTTTTCTTGGCAAAGATGCTGAAATGGTTGGCCATTTCCTTCTCCAGCTCATTTAAAGATGAGGAAAGTGAGTGAAGTTACTTGACCAAAGTCACACAGCTAATCAGTATCTCAGACTGGATTTGAATTCAGGAAAAGTCTTTTTGACTCCAGGTCCTGCACTCTATCTACTGCACCATTTAACTGCCCATACCCCATCTTTGGATCATAGATTTAGAGGTTATCTAGTTCAACTCTTTTATTTCTATAAACAAGGAAACTGAGGTCCAAAGGGGTGAGACAAATGGTAAGAGACAGGGGGGACTTGAATCCAGGTTTTAACTCCAAATTCACTAATTTTTTCAAAGTATTTTTCAAAGTATTTTCTCATGATGTGACCAACACATCATGAAAAGGACATTGATCACCTGGAGGGTATTCAAATGAAGGTGACTAGGATGTCAGTTAAATTCTCTCAATCTCAATTTTCTCACATAATAATAGCCCCCAAAAGGAGTCATTTTAATGGGGAAAGAATGATCATTTGAAATTCTGCTTCTCATGCTGTGTGACAATATATGAGTTCCTCTGATCCTATATTTCTTCTTCTGGGATGATTATTAACTATAGTCCTAACTCATTCTGAAGCTCAAATGGGACAATGAATGTAAAATTATTCATAAGTTCTGCAGTGCTATCTAAATGTCAGTTGTTATTATAATGGATAATTTGTAAATTGCTACACAAATGCTGGGGGGTGGTATTTTTTTCTTTTTTCTATCCATAAAGCAAGAATCATTGGGGTAGGTGGTTTGAAGGCATTTCAGACAATAAAACATTTTTTAAAAATGAGAACCACTTTTCTCCCAATTTCTCATTATGTTTGCTGATTCAGACCCAATGGGGAGAGGACAGGACAGAGATTTCACTGAAGGAGTTATTATTTTGTTCATTTGGAAGGATATCTCTAGTACTACTTTTTAGAACCATTTAATTCTCAGGGTCAACTAAATGAGGTTTGTCCTCTTTTTCTCTTCAGAAGTTTTGTTCATCCTTACTATTGTTTCAGGCAAAGATGGCTTGAAGAGAAAAAGCTCATATACTCAGTTTGCTTGTTTTTGTCCAGGAATCATCTTTTTTCTTGAATTTAAGAAAACCCGTTTCTAGATCTTGTAGAAACTAGATTCAGAACTGCAGTATTTGCAATTGCACCAAAGAAAGAAACTCTTCTCATTGATGGTGAGAATGATAACTCAGTGTTATATGCTAGCATAAGAACTTTGGAGAGGAAAGACATTCTTTTTTCTTCCTGCTTTGAGAGAAGGATTCTAGCCTCTCTTTGGGACCAACTATGAGGAAATAAAGAAAAAAACTTTTGAAAGCAAATATATCCCTTATTTCTACTTTGTTTCCCTAGAGATTTTGGGAAATTTCCTCTTGGGTGAGATTAGAGAATCTCTTTGGGTTTGAATGGAGACATCTTATTCCCAAGGACAAAGTTCTCTCTATATATTTTGAGAAAACAGAGAATAACAGGGTTATTTTCATAGTTCCTTCTTTTATTTCACTCCAGAAAGAAATCAACATCTCCCTTGGAAAGAGATAGGCAAGATTCCAGAGATATTTATTCAAATCTCCTTGAAAACCATATTTAGATAGCCTATGTATATACCACCCTCATGAATTGGAATCCCAACTTTTCTATGTTACCACAATCAGAGAGGCAGAAGAGTTGAGCTATAAAGATAGGAAAGCAGTTGTTCCTGATCATAACCCTGATCATAATATCCTAAGAGGCAATCAGCATCTTTTCTACTTTGAAATTGTCTTGAGGCATCTTATATAAGCAAAGAAAATGCAAGTTTTTGGGATTTTGTTTTTATACTAGACTGTTGCAATGGTTATGTGATGGAGTGGTGAGAGACAAAAAGACCTAGAAAAGAAGCAGACAGATATGAGAGAGACCCAGGACAAATAGAGAGGGAGACAAGTAGGCAAAGAGAGAGACATAGATAGAGAAACAGAGGCAGAGAGAGAATGCAATAATATATTTCTGAATGAATGAATAGAAACAGATTCAAAGAGAAAAAGACTGAGATTAAGGAAAGAAAAAGCATTAGCAAAAGAGCCTCTTTGAAATAGAGCAATGCAGGGAAGCCAGGTCACACCATGTGTTTGTGTTCCTCAGGTTGTGTTTGTCCCTAGGTAAGATCTTATGTATTGGATTAAGCTGAGAGCTTCCTGAAAGTTTAGGCATAGACTACATTAAAAGACTGGGTGATTATATCTCTTGGTCACAAAGTAAATGGTCTTGACACTACCACAAGCTCTTGCTTATTTTCTCAGGCAACCTTGGATCAGAAGTTGCAAGATTCTGGTACCTGGTTATCACAAGGTCCAGCTATCTTCTCACCCCTCATGTGTAATGTACCCATGCTATTTTTCTAATTAGAAAAATATCTCCATGTCTTATAGCAGGAGAAACCACTAAAACTTTGTTCAGGGGCTTGTAGCCTCTGCTTACTAAGGAAACCTAAATTGATGATCAGCCATTGGACTATGAGTATACTTTTCTCCAAATACATGGGTGATTTAATTACTGGTTCTTTTATTGAATCAAAAAATCATGAAACAGCTGCTACTAGAAGGATTAAAAAAATCATTTTCCCCAAGCTCTGAATTGTACATACAAAAAATGTATTTGCTTTAGGACTTAAAAGTATTTTATTGATTAGAAAGTAAAATTTTCGTATATATGCATAATGAACTTGAAGTTAATGGATTTCTTGTTGAATTTAATACTTCATATTTTTGGAAACACAAGCTAAGTCCATGTATTCTTCTGGAATAATAAAAGGTAGAGAACAATGACATATGCTAGTTACTAGTCAGCTCCTGATTGGATGTTGAAAAAGCTCATTCCTTTCACTTGTTCACTTAAGTGCTTCAGAAGCATTATTGGCCTATTTTATTACTATTATTAATTTGATTTATTAGTATTCTGAAGAGAAAGGTCACTTGGTGCTAAATTTCTCTAAAACAAATATTGAACACGTATCTAGCCTATGGCTATCCATACATATTTGCTGTTACTGGCTAAAAACAATACCAACAAAACATCACCATAATTTGTGATATAAACTACTTGTCTGAAATGGCAAGGACCTGCTGACAAAAAGAAAAATCTCTTTTCAGACTTGTCACTTAGAAATGTGAAACTGGTTTGTATTTATAAGGAAGTATAATAAGATAATTTTATTTTCTATTTGAGAAATATTTCCAATGTCTGTCTCTTGATGTTTATCTATTAATACCATAAAGATGATTCAGTAGAAATAATAAAGGAGCATCAAGTTCTGATTGTGAGCTGGTAAAATAATAACTATAATAATAATTTTATAGAATCTGTGATTTCATTGGTGTGGAGCACTCCCTTTACTAATACAGATTAGCAACCATTCTGCAAGCTATAATCTTTAAGAGTTGTCTGAGATATTGGGAAGTCCAATGACTTGCTCAAGATCATAGAGACAAAGGTGATTCAGTAGCAGCATCAAAAGCAGCAGCAGCAGCAGCAAACTATACCATAATAAAATTGTAAATATATTTTACCTGTTATGAATGAAAATTCCATATTGCTTTTTGTCAACAATACTCTCAACTCCAAATCAAATAGCAATGCTTGGGAATTTTAAGAAATAGCTTTATCCCTAAACCCAGTTTATTTGAAACAATAGCTGAAACTGAGAAGTTATTAAATAACTTAACACTGAAAATTTTCACTTAACACCAATTAGTGGTGAAGCTAGAGATAATTTTGAAGAAGAGATGGGCATACTTATAGTGGAATTTCAAAAAGCTCTTTCTGAGTTTTGTGACATGAACTCAACTTACACATAATACCTAAGTAGAATGATTCAAGAAAGCTGTCATTTGCCATTACCATGAAAATGAATGCATTCTGCTGCAGTATTTGACAGTAAAGGTAAAAACATCTAAGGACTGGTACACAACAGTGTACATAGTGCATAGTACAAATGCTGTCAGTAAGAAAATGAAAGGAAGAGCTGTCTGTCAAAAGAACAGACATAAAGTACCACCATGGCACATGAAGTTTGTGCAAGTTATTAATGAATCCCTGAAAAGGCACTGGGTGGCCTGTATGTGGAATAGAATGCAAGATCTCCAAATTGCCTAATTAAAAGGCAATTTTAAAAAGCCACATGGAATGAAATCCCCAAAACAAAGCTATATCAGAAAATCTAAATGCCCTAAATTAATAATTGAAAGTAAAAGTCAAAAAGTTAAATCAATATGAGATGTCAAAAGACAAAATAAATGAAATAAATAACTTACTAGAATTATTAGAGACTTTATAAAACCAAGGTAGGAAGGAAGTGGGAAATTTCTGACTGACTATATGTTGGCAATAATTCCAACAGAGTGAAATCACAAGTGGAATCAAATGTGAAATATGAGGCTTGAGTACTTTCAACACCATAAATGATGATAAAAGTTACTCCAAGGAAATAACCAAAACTACCTTCTCCATAAAATTGGAAAGTGACTCACTGATTCAAACATATCACAGAGATGCATGAATTACTAGCAAAGCATTTCTTCCTCTCACCCAGAAGTCTGATCTCATCTTTATTAACAGAAGGCATATTTATTACCCAAAGATGAGAGTACTGATGAACCTCTTAGAATATAGGTCACTTATGTGTTTATACAAAGCATTCACAACTTGCATCACTCAAAAATGATTTAAAAAATAAGAAAAAATAAAAAGAAAGGGAACAAGCATTTATTAAATGTCTTATATATGCCAGACGCTGTGCTGAGCACTTTATAAATATTATATTATTTGATTCTTACAACAACCCTGGGAGGTGAATGCTATCATTATTTCCATTTTACAGTCACAGAGGTTAAATGACTTTCCCAGGATCATTCAAGCTAGTAAATGTCTGAAGTCACATTTGAACTCAGATCTTCCTGATTACAGATCTAACTCTATCCAATGATCACCTATCTATTAGCTTTCAGCATTAAAGTTGGCTTTCTATCATTGTATCCCACTGATCCTTCTTTCCTTTAGGGCCACTTTTTAAAAGTAATATTTTATTTTTCCAAATAGATGCAAAGAGAGTTTTCAACATTCATATTTTCAACCTTGTGTTCCAAATTTTTCTCCCCTTCTTCCCATCTCCAACAAACAATAACAACAACAACAAAAAGGTGAAAATACTATATACTATATATACAGTATATACTTTATATTGAATGCGGATACATTCAATCCCCATAGTTCTCTCTCTATGGATGTGGATGCATTTTACTTCCCAAGTCTATTGGAATTGCCTTGAATCACCACATTGTTGAAAAGAGCCAAGCCCATCACAACTGATCATCACATAATTTTATTGTTGCTATATATAACATTCTGTTGGTTCTGCTCATTTCGCTTAGCATCGGTTCATGTAAGTCTTTCCAGGCTTTTCTGAAATCAGCCTTCTCACCATATCTTATAGAATAATAATATTCATATTCATATACTATAATTTATTCAATCATTTCATAGCCAATGGGCATCCACTCAGTTTCAAATTCCTTGCCACTACAAAAATATCCCATTGATGCTTAAGCAAGTTGTCTCCTTTGTTAGGATGAATTCTGTAATGATGGAAAAGAACCAAGAATATTTTGCTTTCTAGAAGATATAATGGAATGCATTTTGCACATTTGATTTAGAAATTTGACAACTGGATTGAAGCACACAAAATGAAATTTAATACTTATGAATATGAATATTCATAATACTTATGAAATGAAGATCTTATAGTCAGGAAGATCTGAGTTCAAATCTGGCCTCAGACACTTACTAGGTATGTGACCCAGATAAGTCCCTTAACTTTTATTTGTCTTTATCCTCTTAAGAAGGAAATGGCAAACTACTCCAATATTTATTTTTTATTCTCTCAAAGTATTTTATTTTTCTTAACACATGTAAAGATAATTTTCAACATTCATTTTTTGTAAGACTTTGTGTTCCAATTTTTTCCCCTCCTTTCTCCCTAAGACAATAGGCAATTTGATATAGGTTAAACATGTGAAATTCTTTTAAACATTTTCCCATGTTTATCATGTTGTACAAGAAAAAAACAAAACAGATTAAAAGAGAAAAATATGAGAAAGAAAAAAACAAAAAAATTCCAAAAAAGGTGAAATATTATGCTTCAATCTACAGTCTCTATAGTTCTTGCTTGTACTATATGCAAAGACAGTGAGTACTGAATTTTTAAAATTAGGTCCTAGGATCTGTGGTGATATTTCCTCCCTCTGTAGCTGAGCAACTGAAGCACAGTCTCAGTTCCTTGGATTCAAGTACCAAATTTGCTCTGTGGTTTCTCAGAGCTTCTTTGCCATGGTGGCCCTTTTGGAATACCATTCCCCCTGCAGTCTTGGCTCTAAAGTCACCATGGCTCCAATTCCTGGGTCTAGTGGAGAATCTAAGAAGGATAAAAGACTCAGACACATTTCTCTGGGCTGCGACTGGAGCAAAAGAAGAGCAGGGGGAGATATCCTGCCCTTCCTTGTCTGGTGAATAGTGCCCATGCTATGGGTGAACTGTGATCATCACCCTCTGATGTAGAAGACAGAATGTGTGCAAAGGAAAAAGATAGATTCTCAGTCTAAAGATAGAACCTGTTCAGACAGCTGTCAATCAAAATACAAATGTTAAATATCAGGCCATGCTTAGGGCAAATCCGTTACATTAGAATTTGGGGCCTTACCATAAAGTTTTCCAGGTCTCCTGCATGGGGGGCTACAAGTCAAAAAGAGTGCTGAAAAAATGTCAAAGTGTAAAGGCACCTTTTGTGCCAAGAGTGTATGTGATGTAAAGGTTATATTCATTGAGCATGGAATAGCGAAAGGTAGAAAAGAGAGGGGAAGACACAGTAGTTAGACTAGCAAGGTCAGGTATAAGCAAAGCCATCTTTGGTATATATATATATATATATATATCCTAGCAATGGATTTTTCCCCCTCATTAAAACAGCAAAGCATATTTAATAATAGCTAATTATTATGTCATTTGATCCTCACAAAAACTCTGGGAGTTAAGATGCTATTATTACCAATTTACAGATGAAGAAATTGACACAAACAGGATTAAGTGACTTGCCAGGATAACACAGCTGGCAAATGTCTGAGGCTTGATTTGGACTCTGGTCTTCCTAATTCAGGGCTTTATTCTCTATCTATTAACTCTATCTACTAATCTCTATCTATTATATCATCTAGTTGCCTCTATTTGGCATATCAAAGTTCTGCCTAATTTACATTTTATGCAAAATTTCTGGTTCCTCTTCTTTTTAGAAGAAAATTAAAAATAGTCGCTTGATGCATTTCTTCCTTATTTAGTGCATATAAAGAAAAAAATTACATCTTTCTCTCCACAGGAAACAAACTGGAAATTCCTAATAGCATAACTGTTCACAGATACTTGCCTAAACAGCCCTTCATGATTGCTTTTTATCTCCTCTAGATCTTGCTGTAAATGAAAAACTTTGTGGTGTTTTGAAGATTAAAAAAAAAATGAGGTGCTTCATTTTGCAAAATAATTAGAGCTTTCGCAACCTTATTTTCTGGGAAAGGGAAAGGGAATATTTTTTAAACCAAGGATGCTTTAAGCATCCAAAGTTCCATTTGCCATTTGTTCATTTCATGTGAAATTGCTTCTCATCACTCCAAGGGTATTTCTTTGGTGTAAGAATAATAACCCAGTCCATATGATTCATCTGAATTCACCTGTAACAATCCATTAAAATCTAGCAAGAGTAGACTATGGTCTATTCCTTCTTAATGAGATCATTCTTTGTCCTGAGGAGCCTGGGGCTTTTTAAGGTAGGTACAGTTAAGAAAACTTTCCACAGTGAGGAACCAGGAGCTGAAAACAATTAATAACTCATATTTACATAGAACTTTTAGGTTTTCAAAATTTTAATCACTGCTATAGCAACCAGTGGGGACAGTGTTAAGTACCATCATCACCACTTTCTAGACTAGGAAATTGAATGGCATTTGAAAACAAACAATGCCATGAGGTTATCCTCTCACTATACTTAGCATTCAGTAGAAGCAAATATTTCAGTGGAAAGACATGACTACTGGGTATAGAGAAACTGCAGAAGACAGGCCAGTCTGATGTGGAGTAATGTCAGAGAAAAGAATGGTCATTTCAATTTGATAAAAATTTATGAGTTATGAACTCTTGAGTGAGTTTAGATCTGGCTATATATATATATATACTCCTTGCTCCTGAAAAGTTTATGTAACAGTGATTCCCATCAGAGTGCAAATTCTTTGAGGGTAGATACTGTTTCACTTTTGTCATAGTATATACCCAGGGTTTATCACAATACATAGTAATAAGTGCTTAAGAAATGCTTATTGACTAGGGTTGGTTGACTGTAAATTCATTCTATACCCCGGTGTTAGCCTTGAAAAAGCTAAACAGGGGATTAATTTCTGTCTAGGGGAGAGGGGTGGGGAGAGAAGGGAGGGAGAAAAATTTGGAACACAGGTTTTGCAAGGGTGAATTTTGAAAACTATCTTTGTGTGTGTTTTAAAAATAAAAAGCTATTATTAAAAATTTTTTAAAAAGAAAAAAAGAAAAGGCTAAACAGAGACAGAGGCAGAGACAGAGACACAGGGAAAGATAGAGACAGACAGAGATAGGAAAGACAGACAATGAATTGTAGAAATAAAAGGGGCTACATACATAGAGACTTTGTCTTAGCTTTCCTGAAGGGAATCTTGTTTGTCTACAACATTCCTCCAGAAAAGCAGGTGACCCCAGAGACAAACTAAAAAAAGTGGGAACTGAAAGACAGAGATGACTACAATGGGGACAAAGACTTTAAAAGAATCAGAGCTGAGATGGTCAGGTAGAACTAAAATATTGGTTCCCTGGAAGAAATCTAATAAATTCATGGGTTTGTGATCTCTTGAAGGAATCAGACATTTGGAAACTATATGACAAGAAATAGTAGCAGTTATTTGTTTTCCTGAATAGTAGAAGCAGTAGATCTTAGATCAAGTGAGAAGTAGAACTGAAAAGCAACAAAAGAGAGAGTCACAACCAATTGAGACTTTGCTCTTTCCTAGTATTATGAGTTATGTAGACTATGCAAGGGCAGAGAGAAAAAGAGGAACTCAAATAATTCCAACTATTTTCACTACATAGACAAAGTGAATCCCAGGGCAGTTCTGTATTATTTCTAGAGGACACTAGAGCTCACCAGCCTGACTCTATAACAATTTTGAATGCGGTGTCCAAGATAGGTGTTGTTGGTGCATGAGAGAGCTGTATCCTTTGTTGAGGAAAGTAGGATTCATTCCAGTAATTGCTAGAAACAGGACCCACATGGTGGTATCTAAGTCTCAATGATTACATAAGTCTATAAGGAAAGTAGAACACATTTAAGAAGGAAGGAGAGTTGTCTTAACTTCTTATGGTCTTGACTCTAAATCCATTGCATTTTTATTGCAGTCAATTCTTTTTTTTTTTTTTTAATTTTTTATTTAATAGCCTTTTATTTACAGGATATATGCATGGGTAACTTTACAGCATTAACAATTGCCAAACCTCTTGTTCCAATTTTTCACCTCTTACCCCCCCACCCCCTCCCCCAGATGGCAGGATGACCAGTAGATGTTAAGTACATTAAAATATAAATTAGATACACAATAAGTATACATGGGAGTCAATTCTTAAAACGAAATCTTTTGCTTTTAATCATGTGAAATTTGCTGTAGTCAACTATGACTCATGATCATGAGTGAATATTCAACTGTGAATATTCATGCTTAATATTTTTCTTCTAATTATCTTATTCTTATTAGCATGATCTATCTAGAACAAAAATATGTATTCAATTGAGAACCTCATTTACATAATTGTTTTTTTTTTTTTAAGATTTTTTAAAGTTGTGTAATAGAAAGATGTCCTTGAAACTAGAAAGATTTGGGTTAGTTGGGGCACAAAGATTAAAATGATTTGTTTAGTTTCTCATAGTCAATGTATATCAGGGGATGAACTTGAATTTGGGTCTGCCTATCTCAGAGTCTGGCTTCTATACTTGTATGATTTTTTTTGCATTTTGCATTTTCTTAATACAGAGGTTTCTGTCTCTGTCTCTGTCTATCTGTCTGTCTGTCTGTCTCTGTCTCTTTCTGTCTCTCAGTCTCTGTCTCTGTCTCTGTCTCTCTGTCCCTCCCTCCTTCCCCTTCTCTTCCTCCTTCCTTCCCTTTCTTTCCTTCCTTCTCTCTTTCTTTTTCTCTTTCCCTCCATCTTCTCTTTTTTCTTTTCTATCTGTCTTTTTCCTCTTTCTCTCCCTTCTTTTATCCCTCCTCTCTCTCTCCCCTTCCCTTTCTCTCTGTCTCTATGTCTTTCTCTCCCTCTCTTTTTGTCTCTGTCACTCACTCTCTGTCTCTCTGTCTGTGTCTCTCTCTCTCTCTCTCTCTCTCACACACACACACACACACACACATGCAAACAAAGTGCAAAACAGAGATCCAAATAAGTATAATGGGAAGTTTGAAAAAGGAAGGTTCATTCCTGACCACATGGTCAAGAAAACCTTTCTGGAGGAGGTGGCATTGGAGTTGGTCCCTAAAGGATATGAAAGAATCCCATAGTTATAGGTACAAGGAGGGGTATTATAAAACCCAAACTGAATGGAGAAGGTTGAGGATCTCATCAGTGCTTGAAGAGTAAGGCAACTTTTCTATCAGGTAAGAGACTTAATTGCCAGTTTCCTCACTGTCAAAGAAATATTATCATGACTATTTAAAATCATTTCTATTTTTAGTTTACAGCAAGATTTTCTTTTTAATCTCCAGCATCTATAACAATACTATGAGATAGGTGACTAATGAATGTTTGCTGAATCAAACTGATCTCCCTGTAATTTCTGATGAGTGTTGAGCTTGGAGTCTCCATTTATAGAAAATTGGTATTAACATTAAAGTGAATTTTTCCATTTCTATCTTCCCAGAAAATGTTCAATCAATTTTCTTGGACTCACTCATTTATGTTTCTACATTATGAGTAGAGGAGAGAGATCACATAGCAAGTTATTGCATTTGACAATGGAGAAAAGCAAACTATTGATTCGTTTAGTAAATACTGCGTATCTTCTATGTGCCAGATGAAGACATATACAGTTAGTCACTATGATTCCTGTATAATTAAAGTGGAAACCCAAGAGGGAAAGACTTAAATGCCTGTCTCTGGGGACATTGACAGTCAAAAAGGGAGAATAGAAGAACACAGAAAAATTCAATTTAAAAGAAAAAAGTAAATTATAATTTTTATTTTTTTTATTTTTTTTTTTTTTTTAGCAGAAAAGCCATGGCTCTTCTTGGACTAGAAACATTTTATTTTTATTTATTTATTTATTTATTTTATTTAATAGCCTTTTATTTATTTATTTATTTATTTTTATTTTTATTTTATATTTTTATTTAATAGCCTTTTATTTACAGGATATATACATGGGTAACTTTACAGCATTAACAATTGCCAAACCTCTTGTTCCAATTTTTCACCTCTTACCCCCACCCCTCCCTAGATGGCAGGATGACCAGTAGATGTTAAATATATTAAAATATAAATTAGATACACAATAAGTATACATGACCAAAACGTTATTTTGCTGTACAAAAAGAATCAGACTCTGAAATATTGTAATAGCCTTTTATTTACAGGTTATATGCATGGGTAACTTTACAGTGTTAATAATTGCCAAACCTCTTGTTCCAATTTTTCACCTCTTACCCCCCACCCCCTCCCCTAGATGCCAGGATGACCAGTAGATGTTAAATACATTAAAATATAAATTAGATACACAATAAGTATACATGACCAAAACATTATTTTGCTGTATAAAAAGAATCAGACTCTGAAATATTGTACAATTAGCTTATGAAGGAAATCAAAAATGTAGGTGGGCATAAATATAGGGATTGGGAATTCAATGTAATGGTTTTTAGTCATCTCCCAGAGTTCTTTCTCTGGGCATAGCTAGTTCAGTTCATTACTGCTCCATTGGAAATGATTTGGTTGATCTCGTTGCTGAGGATGGCCAGGTCCATCAGAACTGGTCATCATATAGTATTGTTGTTGAAGTATATAATGATCTCCTGGTCCTACTCATTTCACTCAGCATCAGTTCGTGTAAGTCTCTCCAGGCCTTTCTGAAATCATCCTGTTGGTCATTTCTTACAGAACAGTAATATTCCATAATATTCATATACCACAATTTATTCAGCCATTCTCCAACTGATGGACATCCATTCAGTTTCCAGTTTCGACTAGAAACATTTTAAATGCCCTTTAAAAAGTTTTCTGAAATAGATTAATGTGGCATAGAAAATAAATTCTTACACATTATGTCTCCTTCTGTGTACATAAGCTTATCAGAAAAGTTGTTCATCTAAGATGAATTCATGAGGAAGTCAAGGCTTGGGTACACCAAAAAGATCCTTTTTATTTTCTGATAGTCTCTAGCTTAGCAATGACTTTTGAATAGTCTCACTTTCCCAAAGGTTCTGAGTGTAATTTTGGTAGTACTTGCTTCTTCCCCTCCACAAATTATCATGTATATGAGACACTCATCTTTGACTCTATAATACCCCCAAGAAACTCAGAGTAGCCTATTGCTGAAGAATACCATGCGTTGATGAATCCTCAACTTCTACCATATTCTCTCCCGCGATATCAACCTGCCCCAATCTCATCTAGCCAAAGAATAGATAGGTTACCAAGGCTCACTACTCCTGGCCTTTGACATATAACACACACCAAGAAGATCCTGGAGTTGTTTGCCATTTCCTTCTCCAGTTCATTTAACAGACGTAGAAACTGAAGCAAACAGGGTTAAGTGACTTGCCCAGGCCACATCACTAAAAAGGGTCTGAGGTCAAATGTGAACTCAGGAAGATGAATATTCCTGACTCTAAACTCAGCTGTGCTGAGTCTACCTAGACTGTGCTACCTAGATGTCAATAGAGAATAATCCCAAGCAAAATAAATGTCAGTTTCTGGAGCATGATTCATAAATTAAGGATGAAAAGGAAAGAAAATAGTCAAAGGATATGAATAGACAGTTTTCAAAAGAAAAAAAGGAAAAATTTCAACAGCCATATAAAAAAATGGTCCAAATTATTAACAATAAGAAAAATGCAAACTAAAAGATTTGTAAATCTAATTTGTAAATCAGATTGGTAAACATGAACTCAACAAAAAGCAGAAATCAAAAAATTGCACATTCATATGTGCAAAAATATTTATAGCAATACTTTTGATTGTAGCAAAATAGAGAGGATGCCCATCAATTGGGGAAATGGCTGAATATAGGGCATATGAAAGTAATGGAATATTGCTATGCCACAAGAAGTGATCAAAAGAATAGATTCAGAGAAATTTGGGAGAACTTATATTAATTGATGCAGAATGAAATGAACAGGAGCAGAAAAACAATTTATAAAATGATTCAAACATTATAAATGAGAAAAAAAATTTCAGTGACTTAGTTAATGAGTTATCATGATTCCAGAAGACTAATGGTGTTGAATCATTCCTACTAGCTGATGGCAGAAAAATAATATGCAGGTATAAAATAATGCATACATTTTCAGGCATGAACAATGTGTGTTTGTTTTGCTTGACTGCAGTTATTTTATTTGGAGGGCAGAAACAGAGCTATGGGAGAGGCAGGGGACTAGTAATAATGATACCAAAATTCAAAAAGAAGAAAGAAAAGTGTCAATGGAATGTTTAAATTTAGAAACATTAGGGAGCAGAAAGATATTCAGAATGAGATAAAGACACACAGGATAGAATCAGAACTACCATATTTGATGTAATCTATACTATAGAAAACCACAAGCATTTCACATGCCATCCTCTATTTCTATACTTTTCCACATATGGAAATGTTCATATTTATTTATATTTGTCAAGTTCATGATTACAAAAAAGAAATTTTAATTTAAAATTTGATCACACATATATAGGTATCTGTTTAGATGTAAGCTTCCTGAGGGCAGGGAATGGTTTTGTTTGGGTTTTATATCCACAGTGCTTTGCATAAAAGAAGTACTTAATAAATGCTTGTATTGGATTGAGGAATTTGAGATTGAATTGTATTGGACTGGGGAATTTTAAAGGGTAGAAAAAGAAAATTCTGGAAAATCTTTGTGTGTGTGTGTGTGTGTGTGTGTGTGTGTGTGTGTGTGTGTTTTCCTTAGAGGCTCATTATCTAGTTCATGAATTTATCCAGGCCCTTGTATCTCTTGCTGCTTCAAAAATATAATGAAATTTTCTAGATTATAAAGAGCTTCAGAGTGACTCAGATTTTCAAAAAAGATATAAATCATCCTTGTCATTTAACTAGTTTTCTGATCCCAGAATAGAATGTGCTTAAAATCGGTGGTAGGAAGGTTCTGATTTTGAAACTAGATAACCTGATTTCAAATCCTAGATCTTCCATTTATTTATTAGCTATGTAACCTCAGTTAAGTAATTTCACTTCTCTTGGCCTCAGTTGTGTGTGTCATCTGTAAAAAGGTAGGATTGTATTATATGACCCCTAAGTTTCCTTCCAGCTCTATTATCCATGAACAAATGAATTGTTCTGGGGAATATACACATAATATATTTTGTATAATATATTATACTATGTATATTTTTCCCTGAATGCAAAGGAAAAAGAGATCTATTTGAATTGATTCTTGAATTCTGTCCCAGATGCAAGCCTATGATTAGCTTTTGGAAGAATCACTCTTCTATAACCAGCTGTCTACATGGCTGCCAACCAAGACATTTCACAAATAGAAGACCTTAAAGATCATCTGATCCAACCTCCTGCTTTTCACAGAAGAGGAGACGGCTTGCCAAAAGTCATGGAACGTATTATTGGCACGATTAGACTCCAAGTCTTCTGATTTGCAGACAGAAATTTTTCCATTTTGTTTCATTTGTCTCAAAGACAAGGAAAAAAATATTTGGAGAAAGTCATTCATTATATTGCTCTATCCCAGAGCATGATCTCTTTAGCATAACCAGCCTAGAAAAACAAAACAATAGCCATGCAAAGATACCATTTGGGAATGTTGTCCTCCCTCATGAAATTCTACCCCATAAATGTCACTTTTTCCCTACTGAGAAAATAACTCTTCAACCCATTCTTTATTTCATGATTCAGAGAATTAGGTTGAATTAACTGGCATAGTAAGCTCCTTCAAGGACTGAGCAGGAATGGAAAGGGCAATGGATTTGAAGTCAGAGAATCTGACTTCACTTGGTAAACATGTAAAATTGACAAGTCACTTAACAGTCAACATTTATTAAGGATTTATTATATACCAAACATCGGTGATAGAAAGAAAGGCAAAAGGGCAGCTAGGTGGTACAGTGGATACAGCACCAGCCCTGAAGTCAGGAGGACCTGAGTTCAAATTTGACCCCAGACACTTAACACTTCCTACCTGTGTGACCCTGGGCAAGTCATTTAATCCCAACTGCCTCAGCCAAAAAAAAAAAAAGTATATGATTAAAAAATATTTTTAAATTGTGCCTGACACAATACTAGAATAGTTTGCCATTTCCTTCTCCAGCTTATTTTACAGATGTGGAAACTGAGGCAAACAGGGTAAAGTGATGCCCAAGGTCACACAACAAAGTGTCTTTAGCCAGGTTTGTACTCAGGGAGATATCTTCCTGACTCCAGGCCTGGCCCTCTATCCACTGTTCCCCCTAGATGCCCAAAATTAAACAATATAAACAGTGTAAATGGAAGTTAATTTCAGAGGGAAAGCACTAGCAGTGGAAGCAACTGGGAGAAAACTCATACAAAAACGTTATGAGCCAGAACTTGAAACAAGGTTTTAAGTCAATAGAATTGATAGAAACAATGTTTATGTTTACAGTCCAGGGGTCCTCAAACTTTTTAAATAGGGGGCCAGTTCACTGTCCCTCAGACTGTTGGAGGGCTGGACTATAGTAAAAACAAAAACTTTGTTTTGTGGGCCTTTAAATAAAGAAACTTCATATACCTGGGTGAGGGGGATAATTGTTTTCAGCTGCCACATCTGGCCCGTGGGCCGTAATTTGAGGAACCCTGGTTTACACCTGTGAGAGTTCACACATTAGCTCACACATTAGTTCACAAGTTTGGGAGATTCACAAGTCAGTATTCAGTATGAGATTCACAAAGTTTACACTTCCCACAATCCCACTCTCTCAGAGGAGGAGTCAGCCTTTGGGTTCACACCTTTAAGAGATCATATATAAGAAGCATTCAGTCTCAGTGAGAGTCAGTTGGAGATATTGAGAGCCAGGGGTCGGTGAAGATTCAGTTGAAGAGATTGAAAGCCAGAAGTCAGAGACTTGAAGAGATTGAGAAGTGAGAAGTCAGTGGAGGAGATTTGAGAAGCCAGGAGTCAGAGTTGAGCTAGAGGCAGAAGCTGGAAGAGCTAAAAGACAAGCTGCAAGAGTTCTTGGAACCAAGAGATAAACCTCTAAGAAAACTAACCAGGCTATTTTGGAAGAGACAATAAAAGACTGCACTTTAATCCCTGGCTGCATTTGAGGTGATTATTACTTTGAACTGAAACTAAGGCTGCCTCCAGAAAACCTCCCCAAGAAACCTGCTCCTACAGAGAATGATTATATATTAGAAAAGAAGAGAACACTACACAAAAAGTATTATTTAAACTGACTCTTAAAGGAATCAAAGAAAACAAGAAGGAGGAAGTAAGAAGCTCTGTGAATCTCAAACATCTTATCTATGAAATGGGATCAATAATTCCTGCCTTGATCAAAAGATCTTTTCCAATTTCTTTATTTTTATTGCTTTCTCTCCCAAACGTGCAAATATGTTTTGCATGACTTCATATGTATGATAGATATCATATTGCTTGCCTTCTCAATGGACAGGAGAGAGCCTAGAAGGAGAGAGAGAATTTAGAGAAATGAATGCTAAAAATTATAATAATTCTTGCCTTGTTTACCTTACAGGGTAGTTATGAGAATTGCATTATGTTTTGCAATCCATTTAGTGCTAATATAATCCATATATTAGCAGTTAATGTGAAAAGTCAGTGGAGAAAGTTGTTGATCCAATTGAAAAACTGTGAAATTTGAAAAAAGACATCATGTCATAATGATGAGCTGAGCTTGTGGGATGACTTCTGGAACTTAATGGGAAAACCTCTCATAGGAAGGTTAAATACAATAGCCCTGCCAAGTTTAGGTCATGAATGTTGCCATAGACTCTTGGCATAGATACATGAACTTGTATGTGAGTTAGGAGATAGGAGATTGAAGATACACCAATTGGCCAGATTTCTCCTTTACATGTAATGTGTGTATATTAAACTATTTGGTTGTCAATAAAATATTCAATAAATGTTTCTTAGACATAATATCAGAGCTATACTTAGCTGTACCAGACCTAAAACTATATTATAAAGCAGCAGTCATCAAAACCATTTGGCACTGGCTAAGAAAAAGAGTAGTTGATCAGTATAGGTTAGGATCACAAGTTAAAATAGTTAATGACTATTATAATCTAGTGTTTGATAAACCCAAAGAACCTAGCTTTTGGGATAAGAACTCATTATTTGACAAAAAATGCTGAGGTACTGACCCACACCTAACACCCTATATCAAAATAAGGTAGAAATGGGTTCATGATTTAAACATTAAGAATGATATTATAAGCAAATTAGAAGAACAAAGGAGTCTATCTCTCAGATCTGTGGTGAAGAAAGGAATTTGTAGCCAAAAACTGGAGTATATTATGGAATGCAAAATGGATAATTTTGATTATATTAAGTTAAATAGTTTTAGTACAAACAAGACCAATGAAGACAAGGGAAGCAATAAATTGAGGAAAAAATTTATATCCAAGGGTTCTGCTAAAGACCTCATTACTAAAATATATAGAGAATTAATTCAAATTTATAAGAATTTAAGCCATTCTCCAACTGATAAATGATCAAAGGATATGAACAGACAATTTTCAGATAAAGAAATTGAAACCATTTCTAGTCATTTGAAAAGAAATATGCTCTAAATCATTATTGATCAGAGAAATGCAAATTAAGACAACTCTGAGGTACCACTACACACCTCTTAGTTTGGCTAAGATGACAGAAAAAGATAATTACTAACTTTGGAGAGGATGTGGGAAAGCTGGGACCCTAATACATTGTTGGTGAGATGTTTAATCGTTCTGGAGAACAGTTTGGAACTATGCTCAAAGAGCTATGAAATTGTGCATACCTTTTGATACAGCAGTGTCTCTACTGAACCTGTTTCCCAAAGAAACATTCCCAAAATAAAGGAGGAAAAGGGACCCACATGTGCAAAAATGTTTGTGGCAGCTCTTTTTGTAGTGGCAAGAAACTGGAAACTGAGTGGATGCCCATCATTTGGATAATGGTTTGATTTAGAACATAGGTGATCATAACCTCCTTGACTTCTCAAGGAGGTGAGAACCCCAAAAAGGTGATCACGCCTTCCCTGACTGCTCAAAAAAGGAGTGAAAACACCATAAAAAGAAGGTGGTCACATCCTCCCTGACATCTCAGGAAGGGAGATGAAAGCACCAAAGGAAATAGAAAATCAAATCAGATTAGCAGGTTTTAAAGGGGCTCACTTGAAACAAGGTGTACATAAATCCATCAATATGGGAGGCATTAAACATAGTTACATAAGCACATAGCAATATAACACAGGCTAGTAGTAATGTAACATGAATCAACATGAGAATTTGTACATGTCCCTAACTCCTAGAAATAGTCCAAAAGGAACCCATTGTCCATTAATTCATGTGCCAGGAATTCAATAATTCCTGTAAGCTTTGAAGTAAACAATTTTTCATAACATGAATCAACATACAGAATTATACATCTCCATAAGTCCTAAAAATAGGCCCAAAGGAATCCATTGTCCATTAATTAATGTGCCAAGAATTCCTGTAAGCTCTGAAGTACTGCAATAGTCTCATCAACACTTTTTCATTTAAAGGAAATCCAATGATTCTTGCTGGTTTTCAAGAACTGAAAGAATCTCATCTTGTGTTAGGATTCATGAAGATTTTAAAGTTATTTTAACAGTCTCATTACCAGCCATGCTCTTTCAGTGTCAGATGTTTCTTGAATCTTCTCCTTTGTTTTGAAGAACTTGAAACAGTCTCTTCTTGTGTTAGAAATTCAATGATTCCTGAAGATTTTAAAGTCATTTTAATAGTCTCATTGTCAGCCATGCTCCTTCAGTGTAAGATGTTTCTTAAGTTTTCTCCTTTGTTTTGCGGTTTTTCTCTTTTTCTATTTCTCTCTGATGGACAAGGTAAATATGGCTCGTTGGCCATCTGATTCCTTTTCCACCTGTGGAGATACGAGCAAACCCTCTTCCCCAAGCAGTTAACCTATCTAATTCCCTTCTATTTACCACTTTGGGGGTTTCTCCTTATTATCTGGTAATTACATTGGAGCTGTTTGCACTGGACACTACCCTGTTGGGTTAAAAAATCTGTATTCTCCCCAATTGTAATCCTGATTATTTTTCTGATTGATGACATCAGAGTCCTGAATTTCTAAAGACTCTATGGGTGTAAATTCAGCCGCCATCATGCCCCACCTGTCCTTTGATTGAGACTTAGGAGCTGGGCCCTGCCTCTCACTTCTCTGGGTCAATCTACATTCCAAGGCCCAGTGAAAGCCTCGGTTGCATTTTGGACATGGGGTTTTGGGTTTTCTCTCACCCTGTCTTCTCACTCTATCTCCATATCTACAATGAGCTCTCAAATGTCCAACTTTTCCACACTGAAAACATTGATGAATTTCTCTAGAATTCCTTTGCCAAGAGGGACCCTGTCTTTCCATGTTCATCATAGTTTGGGTATAATAAGCATTTGTGCCCATGGTCGCACAGCATCTTATGATCTCCTCTAAAGGAGCATCTTTGTCTGGTCTTCATATAATTCTTTTGCAAACCTCATTGGCATTTTTCTTAGCCAGATGTCTGGTCATTATTTCTGTAGCAGCATTATCTCCAATGGTTCTGATTATAGCTGTGTGCAAAAGTCCCACAAAATCTGCAAAAGGTTCATTGGGACATTGCTCTATTTTTGTGAAAGCTTTACTTCCATCTTTCTGTCCAGGGAGAGAACTACAAGCTTTTATTGCAGCCTTAGAAATTTGCTCATACACTGTTATGGGATAATAAATCTGTTCTGAATTCTCTGCATACTGACCTTCACCAGCTAATTGGCCAAAAGCAACTTGTACAATAGCTCCTGTTTGCCTATTGCGTTGGGCTTGGATCCTACACAATTCATGAAACTCCAAAAGCCACAACAAACTTTGTCCTGGTTCTAAGCACGTCTTCACTATGGATTTCCAATCATTTGGGGTTAAGATTTCATAAGACAAATTATCTAGTAACATCTTCACATAAGATGATATAGCCCCATAAAGAGTACAATCCTTTTTCAAATCTTTAATTTTTTCCAAATTAAAAGGAATGTATTTTCTCTCCTTTTGACCTGAAGAGTCAAGCTTCTCAATCATAGGATATGCATTTATAAAATCAGATATATCTTCTCCTTCATTTTTTGCCTTAATTAATGCCTCTTCTAATCTTGTCATATTCTGCTTTACTAGAGAAGCTGTGTTTCTGCCTCTCTCCCTCCCCCTTCTTCCTCCACCCATGAAGGGGGAGGGTCATGATCTAATTCCTCCTGCTGTGAAGTATCACACTCAGAATTGTACTTAACTCCATTCTAATCTGAAATTTCCTGTTTATCACCTAGTTTAGTTGGCACCTCTCCCTGCTGCACTTTCTTTTTCTTCATTCTAACACTTAAATAACTTCTTATAGCCAGTTGTATTAAATTATATGTATTAAGTATGTCTTTAGAAATTGAGTTAGGGCCATTTTTATTATAGAATTGACAAAGATCCTCTCCTACTAATTTCCATTCATCTAGATCCAATTCTTTCTCCAGAGAGAAACAAGGACATATGTTCTTAACAGTTTGTAAAAATTCAGTGATCTGCTCCAAAATTATAATCAAACCTTGGCTTTCCATAACTTTGACAATGCTCTCTAAACATTTTCCTTGTACAGAAGCAGAAGGCTGTTTTCTAAACATCTGTCCCATCTTAGCTGAAATTCTACATTAGCTCTTTTAACAAGATTTCTTTGTTGTACTCAGCCTAATTTTTGGGTTGAGGAGTCTTTTCCACTGGGTCAGGATCACAGGCTTTCCCACTGAAATCAGGATTTTGCCAGTTCCTGTTCAGGCACCAAAATGTTGGTGTTTTTGTTCTTTAAAATATAAGAGTTCTCTCTGGGGGAGAGGGTTTCTCGGGGAGGTTTTCTGGAGGCAGCCTTAGTTTCAGTTGAAATAAATAATTACTCCAAAATGCAGCCAGCTGGTAAAAATGCAAAAGTTTATTTTCTCCTTCCAAAATAGCCCGGTTAATTGAGGCCTATCTCTCTGCTTGGTTCTAAGAGCTCTTGTAGCTTTGTCCTTGGCTTCTGCCTCTGCTTTCTTCAGCCTCCAGTCAACACCAAGGTGGAAGATGCAATGAATCTCTCTTGCCTCGAAGAGAGGGCTTGTGGGCTTCCTCCTAGAGTGCTCCTCTCTGACCCCAGTCAATGTTCCAGAGAAATTCTTTTAAGCTCTAAGAGCTTCCTCCGTATATATGATCTCCCAAAGGTTAAGTTCTCCTTTTGGAGGCAGGGCTTAAGGGAGGTGTAAATTCGGATATCTCTTTCTAAACTGTGTGAACTCCAATGAGTATTTAAATATTTCTTGCTTCTATGAGTTCTCTAAAGGTGCAAACACAAGCATTATTGTCTATCAGTATTAGCAACCCATCACCCTGCAAGGATTCGCTCTAAGGTGTGAACCAACAAGCACTGTATCAATTCTATTGAGTTAACACCAGGACTCTGACATCACCCTTGAGTTTTCACCTTCAAGTTGAGTTGACACTAGGATTCCAACATCGGTTTATGAATGTTAGGGAATATTATCGTTCTATAAGAAATGATCAGGAGGATGATTTTAGAGAGGCTTGAAGAGACTTACATGAACTGATGCTAAGTGAAACCCGAAGAAGCAGGAGATCATTGTACACAGCAACAACAAGATTATGTGATGATCAACTCTAATGGACATGGCTCTTTTCAACAATGAGATGGTTCAGGCCAATTCCAATAGTCTTATGATGAAGAGAGCCATCTGCACCCAGAGAGAGGATTGTGGGGACTGAGTGTAGATCATAATATAGTATTTTCACTCTTTTTGTTATGTTTGCTTGAATTTTGGTTTCTTTCTCATTTTTTCCTTTTTTATTTGATTTTTCTTGTGTAGTATGATAATTGTGGAAATATATATAGAAGACTTGCACATGTTTAACATATATTGGATTACATGCCATCTAAGGGAGGAAGTGGAGGGAAGGGAGGGGAAAAATTTGGAACACAAGGTTTTGCAAGGGTGAATGCTGAAAATTATCTATGCATATGTTTTGAAAATAAAAAAGCTTTAATAAAAAAAAGAAAAGAAAGAAAAAATACCAGAGCATGGAACTGTGAGATCTTTGTCTCAAAATACCAATAGTCTAGGAAAAGGTGCTTCATTTTCAAAGCAAACCTTCAAGTCTCTTGGCCTTGAACTAACTGTTCTAATATGACATCCCCTTTTCTTGCTACAAGTTGTTCCCTCTCCTCTCCTTTAGTTTACCTCCAATCACAGTGATGATACAATTAGAATTATAGAACCACCTAGACAGACTACCTGCAAATCATGTGGGATACCCAGGAATGAGTAGTGGGTTCAGGAACAATGATGCTATCTCTACATCTCTGTCACTCTTACCTCTTATTCCATGAACTGAATTTGATTCAAGTTTTATAATTTCTGGTTTAGCTATGGTCAAAATCCATAGCCTATCAAATTTTTTGGCCACAGATTAATTACTAATAACTTATGTTATGATCGCATAATTAATAACATAATAACATATAACACACATAATAACATAATTAATTACTAATAATAACAAAAATACTAAATAATAATATATTATATAAAGGAATGATCCTCCTTAGAGAATTTCTACTAAGTCAAGATAAATAACCAAAAGGAAGTGGCTGGGGAGAGGGTTAGAAGTGTGGAGGAGAGATGTGACAGAGAACAAGGCCAACTGTCTTTAAAGAATTGAATTTATCTGAGGCAGGCCACAAAGTTCAAGCTGTAGGGAGGGAAATCAGGACTCAGTTCTGACTAACTGCATGTCCTTTGAATTTGGGGCTTCATCAAAGCTGACTTTCAAGAGCAGATGGTGAAGCAAATGCTGTGAATTTTTCTGCCATCAAAGGATAGAAACAGCTTGCCTGGGAGAGTGGAAAGAGTCCTGGACTTGGAATCAAAGAGAATTGGGTTTAAGATCTACTTCTATGGCTGATGTGGAAAGACATTTTGTATAACTATACATATTCATAATAGGTTTTTTCCACCTTTGCTTCCTATTGGATGGAGTGAGAGTAAGGGTAGAGAATTTGGAACTGAAAAGAAAAAAAAATTAAGTAAAAAAAAAAATTACCTACCTCTGACATTCATTTGTTGTGTGAGCTTAGGTCACTGTCCCTCTCTGCTTCAAGAAATTCCCTAAATAACAGATGAGTTATGACTTCCTTCAGTAGAGAGAGGTGGGATCTTGGGGAATAAAAAAGAAGTATTTCTTCCAATATGTGAATATTTTATGGATACCACCAAACTCATGATGAAAGTTAATGGGCCACAGTGGGGGACCTTACGTTGATGAGTAGGTCTTTTATCTGTACATGTCCTGGTTAATTCTTTGCTGGATAAACAGTCTTCAAAATAGTACCTTCACGACCTAGGGCTTATTTCTCAGGCTCATGCTCTGCTCAGACACAAAAGGGATTTTTTTTTTTTAAAGCTCAGGTCTGACTCTGCCACTCCCCTTACTAAATAAACTTGTTGTTCTTTATTATCTCTAGGATCAGTTATGAACTCTCATGTTTGTCTTTTAAAATCCTTCACAACTTGGTCCCTTCTGGCTTTCTGGTCTTTTATTTTATTCCCCTCCACATCCTCTGTGAGCCAGTTCTGCAAATCTTTTAGTTTTTCACATATGACACTCCACCTCAACTCATAATCTTTTTAGTGGCTTGTCTAACTCCCCCCACCCCAAGATTGGAATGTTATCCCTCCTCACCTCTACCTTTTTACTTCCCTAACCTTTTTCAATTTCTGCAGGAGGTTTTTCCTGTTCCTTTCCAATGTTAATGCTTTTTTTCTGAGAACTTCTCATTTATACTGCATAGAGGGTATCACTTTAACTTATTAAAACTTAAGTAACTCTGGAAATTCAGTCATTTATATGATCTCTCTCTTACTAGAATGGGAGCTCCTTGAAGAAAGAGACCATGTTTTTGCCTTTCTTCATATCCCTGTGGCTGGCACATAATGAGCACTTTACAAATGTTTATTGACTTACTATTTGTAAATCTCCTGTTAGACTTTTTGCATCATTGTTGTAAGATTTACAACTTTAGACTTAGAAGGAAGATTATTTGGAAAATAGAGTAGTGGATCAGTTGAATAGATTGAGTATTGTATATTCAATACACAGTAGGAAAGGACTAAAGTAATATAGTGTTTGGTGAACTCCCTTCAATATTGTGGATCAAGAATTTATTATCTGAATGGTCAAAGGATATGAACAGACAATTTTCAGATGATGAAATTGAAACTATTACCACTCATATGAAAGAGTGTTCCAAATCACTATTGATCAGAGAAATGCAACTTAAGACAACTCTCAGATACCACTACAAACCTGTCAGATTGGCTAGAATGACAGGGAAAGATAACGTGGAATGTTGGAGGGGATGTGGGAAAACAGGGACACTGATACATTGTTGGTGGAATTGTGAACATATCCAGCCATTCTGGAGAGCAATTTGGAACTATGCTCAAAAAGTTATCAAACTGTGCATATCCTTTGATCCAGCAGTGTTTCTAATGGGCTTATACCCCAAAGAGATACTAAAGAAGGGAAAGGGACCTGTAAGTGCCAAAATGTTTGTGGCAGTCCTGTTTGTAGTGGCTAGAAGCTGTAAAATGAATGGATGCCCAACAATTGGAGAATGATTGAGTAAATTGTTGTATATGAATGTTATGGAATATTATTGTTCTGTAAGAAACGACCAGCAGGATGAATACAGAGAGGATTGGCGAGACTTACACAAACTGATGCTGAGTGAAATGAGCAGAACCAGAATATCATTATATACCTCAACAACGATATTGTATGAGGATGTATTCTGATGGAAGTGGATTTCTTCGACAAAGAGAAGATCTAGCTCAGTTTCAATTGATCAATGATGGACAGGAGTAGCTACACCCAAAGAAAGAACACTAGGAAATGAATGTAAACTGTTTGCATTTTTGTTTTTCTTCCCAGGTTATTTATACCTTCTAAATCCAATTCTCCCTGAACAACAAGAGAACTGTTCGGTTCTGCACATATATATATATTGTATCTAAGATCTACTGTAACCTATTTAACATGTATAGGACTGCTTGCCATCTGAGGGAGGGGATGGAGGGAGGGAGGAGAAAAATCGGAATAGAAGTGAGTGCAAGGGATAATGTAAAAAATTACCCTGGCATGGGTTCTGCCAATAAAAAGTTATTTAAAAAAAAGAATTTATTATCTGACAAAAATTAGCAGGAAAACTGGAAAGCAGCTTGGCAGAAACTAATATAAACTAATATCTCAAACATGATTTAGATATAGGGTAATATCATGTGCAAATTAGAGGAGCCTAGAAAATTTAACAATCAAATCTATGGCTAAGGGAAGAATTTATGACCAAACAAAAAATAGAGAGGATCATAAGAAATGAAATAAATAATTTAGATTAAACTAAATTTAATTTTTTTTTTGTTGCATAAACAGAACTAAAATAGCCAAAATTAGAAGAAAAGTAGAAAACTGGAGGTAAGGGAGTAGAGAAGCAGGAATTTGCATCAAGTTTCTCTGATAAATGCCTCATTTCTCAAATCTATAAACAACTGAGTCAAATTTATATATAAAAAAAGAGCTATTCCATAATGGATAAATCTCAAAGGATATAAACAAGCAGTATTCAGAAGAAATCAAATCTACCTATGGTCATATGAAAAAAATGGTCTAAATTACTACTATTGATTAGAGAAATGCAAATCAAAACAACTCTGAAGTACTATCTCACACTTATCAGAATGGCTAATAGAAAAGGAAAATGATATTTTGCAGGTATTATGGGAAAATATATCAGGACATTGATATATTGTTGGTGGATTTGTGAACTGATTCAACCATTCCAAAGAACAATTTGAATTTTGTTCAAAGGGCAATAAAATAGTGCATAGCCTTTGACTCAGCAATAGCACTATTAGATCTATGTCCCAAAGAGATTAAAGAAAATAGAAAAGGATCTATTCATACAAAAAAATTATAGCAACTTTTTTTGGGAGAAGGCAAAGAATTGGAAATTGAAGGGATGTCCATCAATTAGAGAATAGATAAATAAATTGTGATATATTATTATGATGGAGTTTGTACTATAAGAGATGATGAGGGAAATGATTTCAGAAAACATTAGAAGATATATGTGAACTAATGCAAAGTGAAGTGAGCAGAACCAGTAGAACATGGTACGTGGAACAGCTAGATGGTGCAATGGATAGAGTACCAGCCCTGAAGTCAGGAGAACCTGAGTTCAAATCCAGCCTCAGATACTTAAGACTTCCTAGCTGTGTGACCTTGGGCAAGTCACTTAACCCCAATTGCCTCAGCAAAAAAAACCCAAAAACATCCATGCAACAGACTGAAATTAAGCCTGGGAAAAGCTGATCATCTATTTTTTTTTAAAAGGTGGATTTTTTATGTTAATAATTCATATCTCAGATTTCCCTAAAATATTATTAACAGAAGGGTCCTCAATCTATAATATAAATCAGGCATTGTACAGGTATTTGTTACACAAATAAAATAAATTCAAAAGATTCTCACAAATGTTCATTGACAGAAAAACTTAATAACCCAACAAGTGACAAGAATTCCTGTAAATATTGGGAGACCAATACCAAGCAGGCCTTGAAAAAGTTTATATCAGTACTAAATAAATAAATAGTTACATCTTATCTTGGCTCTGCACTTTCTAAATAAGTGCAACAGTCCTCTGGATCAAATTCTTCTGGCAAGATAAAGCAAACATGTGACATGCATAACTATCTGATTTCAAAATTAGAAATACTCAGATTCATGACCCAACTGATATGTTGTTTGTGTGTCACTGGGAAGTCATTTTAACCTTTCAGTATCCTAGACAATTTATTGACTATAAACTGTAAAATACATGATGCTCTGTATTCATAGAGGGACTTCCCTCACCATAAAATTTCCTACACCAAGAAAAGGTTCAGACCAAAACCAGCCTCTACTTACTTCACAGGGTTGTTGTAGGGAAAATACCTTTTAAAGCTTATGGGGCTATAGAAATAGATAAATCACTCTTTTTTATTATAACTTTTTATTGACAGAACATATGCCTAGGTAATTTTTAACAACATTATCACTTGCACTCACTTTTGTTCCGAATTTTCCCTTTCCTCCCTCCACTCCCTCCCCTAGATGGCAAGCAGTCTTATACATGTTAAATATGTTATAGTATATCCTAGATACAATATATATGTGCAGAACTGAACAGTTCTCTTGTTGCACAGGAAGAATTGGATGCAGAAGGTAAAAATAACCTAGGAAGAAAAACAAAAATGCAACAGTTTACACTCATTTCCCCGTGTTCCTTCTCTGGGTATAGCTGCTTCTGTTCATAATTGATCAATTGGAATTGAATTAGATCTTCTCTTTGTCGAAGATATCCACTTCCATCAGAATACATCCTCATACAGTATCGTTGTTGAAGTATATAATGATCTCCTGGTTCTGTTCATTTCACTCAGCATCAGTTCATGTAAGTCTCTTCAAGCCTCTCTGTATTCATCCTGCTGGTCATTTCTTACAGAACAATAATATTCCATAACATTTATATACCACAATTTACCCAACCATTCTCCAATTGATGGGCATCCATTCCAATTTCTAGCCACTACAAACAGGGCTGCCACAAACATTTTGGCACTTACAGGTCCCTTTCCCTTCTTTAGTATTTCTTTGGGATATAAGCCCAGTAGTAGCACTGCTGGCTCAAAGGGTATGCACAGTTTGATAACTTTTTGGGCATAATTCCAGATTGCTCTCCTGAATGGTTGGATTCATTCACAACTCCACCAACAAGGTATAATTGTCCCAGTTTTCCTGCATCCCCTCCAACATTCATCATTATTTTTTCCTGTCATTTTAGCCAATCTAACATGTGTGGAGTGGTATCTCAGAATTGTATTAATTTGCATTTCTCTGATCAATAGTGATTTGGAACACTCTTGCATATGAGTAGAAATAGTTTCAATTTCATCATCTGAAAATTGTCTGTTCATATCCTTTGATTTATGAATTGGAGAATGCCTTGGTTTCTTACAAATTAGAGTCAATTATATATTTTGGAAATGAGGCTTTATCAGAACCTTTAACTGTAAAAATGTTTTCCCAGTTTGTTGCTTCCCTTCTAATTTTGTTTGCATTAGTTTTGTTTGTACAAAGGCTTTTTAATTTGATGTAATCAAAATTTTCTATTTTGTTATATCAATAATGATCTCTAGTTCTTCTTTGGTCACAAATTCCTTCCTCCTCCACATGTCTGAGAGGTAAACTATCCTATGTTCCTCTAATTTATTTATAACCTTGTTCTTTATGCCTAAATCATGGGCCCATTTTGATCTTATCTTGGTATATGGTGTTAAGTGTGGGTCCATGCCTAATTTCTAGTTTTCCTAGCAGTTTTTGTCAAATAATGAATTCTTATCCCAAAAGCTTGGATCTTTGGGTTTGTCAAACACTAGATTGTTATAGTTATTGACTATTTTGTCTTGTGAACCTAACCTATTCCACTGATCAACTAATCTATTTCTTAGCCAATACCAAATAGTTTTGGTGACCACTGCTTTATAATATAGTTTTAGATTAGGTACAGCTAAGCCACCTTCATTTGATTTTTTTTTTCATTAATTCCCTTGACATTCTCGACCTTTTGTTCTTCCATGTGAATTTTGTTGTTATTTTTTATAGGTCATTAAAATAGTTTCTTGGGAGTCTGATTAGTATGGCACTAAATAAATAGATTAGTTTAGGGAGTACTGTCATCTTTATTATATTCACTTGGCTTATCTAAGAGCACTTAATATTTTTCCAATTATTTAAATCTGACTTTATTTGTGTGGAAAGTGTTTTATAATTTTGCTTATATAATTCTTGACTTTCCTTTGATAGATAGATTCCCAAATATTTTATGCTATCAACAGTTATTTTGAACGGAATTTCTCTTTGTATCTCTTGCTGTTGGATTTTGTTGGGGAAGTATAAAAATTTTGAAGATTTATTGTGGTTTTATTTTGTATCCTGCAACTTTGCTAAAGGTGTGAATTATTTCTAATAGCTTTTTAGTAGAATCTCTGGGGTTCTCTAAGTATACCATCATATCATCTGCAAAGAGTAATAATTTGGTTTCCTCATTACCTACTCTAATTCCTTTAATCTGTTTCTCAACTCTTATTGCTGAGCCTAGCATTTCTAATACAATATTGAATAATAATGGTGATAGTGGGCAACCTTGTTTCACTCCTGATCTTACTGGGAAAGGTTCCAGTTTATCTCCATTGCATATGATGCTTACTGACAGTTTTAAATATATGCTCCTCAGTATTTTAAGGAAAAGTCCATTTATTCCTATACTCTCAAATGTTTTTATTAGGAATGGATGTTGGATTTTATCAAATGCTTTTTCTGCATCTATTGAGATGATCATATGGTTTTTGTTAATTTGGTTATTGATATAGTCAATTATGCTAATAGTTTTCCTAATATTGAACCAGCCCTGCATTCCTGGTATAAATCCTACTTGGTCATAGTGTATTATCCTGGGGATGATTTTCTGTAATCTTTTTCTAATATTTTGTTTAAGATTTTAGTATCAATATTCATTAGGGAGATTGGTCTATAATTTTCTTTCTCTGTTTTCAGCCTACCTGGTTTAGGTATCAGTACCATGTCTGTGTCATAAAAGGAATTTGGTAGGACTCCTTCAATCTCTATTTTTATCAAATAGTTTATATAACATTGGAGTTAATTGTTCTTTAAACATTTGGTAGAATTCACATGTATATCCGTATGATTCTGGGGATTTTTTCTAGGGAGTTGGTTAATAGCTTGTTCTATTTCTTTTTCTAAAATGGGACTGTTTAGACTATTTACTTCTTCCTCTGTTAATCTGGGCAAGCTATATTTTTGAAGGTATTCTTCCATTTCATTTAAGTTATCGAATTTCTTGGCATAAAGTTGGGCAAAGTAACTCCTAATTATTGCTCTAATTTCCTCTTCATTAGTGGCGAGTTCTTCCTTTTCATTTTTAAGACTAACAATTTGACTTTCCTCTTTCCTTTTTTAAATCAGATTTACTAAGGATTTGTCTATTTTGTTGATTTTTTTTCATAGAACCAACTCTTAGTTTTATTAATTAATTCAATAGTGTTTTTTTTTTTACTTTCAATTTTATTGATCTCTCCTTTTATTTTTAGAATTTCAAATTTGGTGTTTGACTGGGAGTTTTTAACCTTCTCTTTCTTATTTTATGCAAATAGGCATCTAGAGATATGAAATTTCTCCTTATTAACGCTTTGGCTGCATCCCACACATTTTGGTATGATGTCTCATTATTGTCATTTTCTTGGGTGAAGTTATTAATTATGTCTATGATTTGCTGTTTCACCCAATCATTCTTTAGTGTGAGATTATTTAGTTTCCCATTATTTTTTGGTCTATTTTCCCCTGGCTTTTTGTTGAATGTAATTTTCATTGCATCGTGGTCTGAAAAGGATGCATTTACTATTTCTGCCTTTCTGCCTTTGAGTTTGAGGTTTTTATGTCCTAATATATGGTCAATTTTTGTATAGGTTCCATGAACTGCTGAAAAGAAAGTGTACTCCTTTCTGTCTCCATTTAGTTTTCTCCAGAGATCTATCATATCTAACTTTTCTAGTATTCTATTTACTTCTTTGAGTTCTTTCTTATTTATTTTGTGGTTTGATTTATCTAATTCTGAGAGTGCAAGGTTGAGATCTCCCACTATTATAGTTTTGCTGTCTATTTCTTCTTACAGCTCTCTTAATTTCTCTTTTAATAATTTAGATGCTATACCACTTAGTGCATATATGTTTAATATTGATATTGCTACCTTTTAGCAAGATATAATGCCCTTCCTTATCTCTTTTAATTGCTCAATTTTTGCTTTTGCTTGATCTGAGATGAGGATGACTACCCCTGCTTTTTTTTTTACTTCACCTGAAGCATAGTAGGTTCTGCTCCAACCTTTTACCTTTACTCTGTATGTATTGCCCTGATTCAGGTATGTTTCATGTAAACAACATATTGTAGGATTCTGGCTTTTAATCTATTCTGCTAAGTGCTTCCTCTTTATGGGGGAGTTTACCTCATTCACATTTATGGTTAAAATCACTAATTCTGTATTACTTGCCATCTTGTTAACCCCTGCTTATGCTTTTCTCCTTTCCTTCCCCCTTGTTCTGCTCAGCAGAATTAAACTTGTGAGCACCACTTGCTTCTCACAGCCCTTCTTTTTTAGTATCCCTCCCCCCACTTTAGAGTTCCTCCCCCTATCTTACCCCTTTTTCTCATAATTTCTGTATTCCCTTCCACTTAGCTTACTCCTTCCTTTTTTACTTTTCCCTTCCCATTTTTCAATGAGGTGGGAGAAGTTTCACCATAAATCGAATATGTCTATTATTTTTCTCTTTAAGCCAATTCTGATGGCAGTAAGATACACACTATGTTCATCCCCCTCCATTTTTTCTCTCAGATATTATTAGGTTTCCTTTGCCTCTTTGTGAGATGTAGTATTTCCACTTTACCCTTTTCTGGGTACAATTTCCTTTCCACCTCTAGTTTCTAGAACAAAATATACATGTATTCTTTATATATCTTTATAACAGAAATATAGTTCCCAAGATTTCTTTTTATCTTTTTAGGTTTCTCTTGAGTTCTATATTCGTAGATCAAACTTTTTGTTTACTTCCAATTTTTTTTTTATCAGAAATAGATGAAATTCACTTATTTTATTGAATGCCCATTTTTTTCCCTGGAAAAAGATGCTCATTTTGGCTGGGTAAGTTATTTTTGACTGCATACCAAGTTCCTTAACCTTTCGGAATATCATATTCCAGGTCCTTTGGTCCTTTAATGTGGACACTGCTAGATCCTGAGTAATCCTCATTGTGGCTCCTCTATATTTGAATTGATTTTTTTTCTAGCAGCTTGTAATATTTTTTCCTTTCTCTGATAGTTCTGGATTTGACCACTACATTTCTTGGTGTTTTGATTTCAGGGTTCCTTTCAGTAAGTGATTGATGAATTATTTCAATTTCTATTTTACCCTCTGTTTCTATAACTTCTGGGCAGTTCTCTTTGATGATTTCCTGGAAAATAGTGTCCAGGTTCTTTTTTTCAATATATTTTTAGGGAGTCCAATAATTCTCAGATTGTCTCTCCTAGATCTATTTTCCAGGTCTGTTGTTTTCCCAAGAAGGTATTTGAGATTTTTTCCCCATTGTTTCATTTTTTTGGTTTTGCTTGACTGATTCTTGGTGTCTCCTTGAGTCAATCAATTCCATTTGTTCGATTCTGATTTTCAATGAAGTATTTTCTTCACTCACTTTTTAAATATCTTTTTCTAATTGTCCAGTTGAGTTTTTAAGTGAGTTGTTTTGTTTTATGGAATTTTTTTCCATTTCACCAATTTTATTTTTTAGAGAGCTATTTTCTTTTTCCAACTCACTAATTCTCTTTTTCAAGGATTTGATTTCTTTATCCAATCTATCTTTAAATGACTGGGATGACTTATCCAGACTCTCTTGCCAAGCTTCCCTTTCCTTTTCCCATTTTTCTTTTAGCTCTCTTGTGAGAGCCTTTTTAATTCTTCTATGAGAGTCTTCTGTGTTGAGGACCAGATCATATCCCCCTTTGGGGATTCATCTGGAGACAGTCTGTTTTTAGTCTCCTCAGGGTTTAAAGTCTGCTCTCTATCCATATAGAAGCTATCAATAGTTAGAATGTGCTTTAATTTTTTGCTCATTTTGTCAAAGAAGAGTCAAAGAAAACAACCTAATAAGAAAAACAAATGGTCTGCTTTTTTTTTTTAGGGGGGGGGGAGCTGGATGGTATTAGCGAGCTTCCTCTATAGACTGCAGGGGGTAGCAGCGAGGCACTAGCAGGACAGCAATGGCTGCACTGTGTCTGTGCTCTAAGACTCTGAGAGTGTGCTGAGATACTGTGGGTGGGTGTGGCCAGGTCCCGAGAGACCCCAGCTTTTTGGGCTTATAGTCTTCACTTCCTGTGTTTTTAGCTTCTCTGCTTGTCTACTGGCTTGCTGCCAGGGCAAAGTAGCCAATGCTGTGTTAAACCTCTCCCCATAGAAATGGCTGAGATCACACCCCACCCTCCCTCTGGTCTGCTCAGCTGTGAGCTGCCTGCCTTACTCTGTCTGCTGTTCTGCTGCTGCCGGCCTTCAGTCTGCGCCTGATCTAACCGTCCCCACCCTCAAACAAAAACGGTTTCTGGTGAATTTCGGGGATATCTTCTCTTGGTAATTATTTCTGTGTATGTGTGTGTGTGTGTGTGTGTGTGTGTGTGTGTGTGTGTGTTTTCAGTCAAGCATTAATTCCGAGGCTTGTCATGAAATAAATTATTCTGAGAGAAAACATGGAGCTTAAGCAGATGTGTGTGTCCTCTCCACCATTTTGGCTGGAAGTCAGTAAATCACTCTTAATTGATCGTGGAGTCACCCCTAGTTGGAGAAAGAAAAGATCACATTCCTAAATATATATATCTTAGTGGGTCAGGACCAACTTATTATGCTGGTACATTCATGAAGGCACTGCCTGCCATCTTACAAAACATAGTAATTATTTCTCAAATAGACAAAAATCATAGGCCCAATCTGAAAATCATACAATTTCAGAGCTAGAAGTAACCTTAGAGATACTGAATGTCAGCTAAGCTAAGACCTAACCTATGAGAAGATATGTAGGAATATGTATGGGTACTATTGGTGAAATAATCTAGGAGTTAAAGATTTGACAGTATAATAAACTTTGCAATCAACAAACACTGAACACATATTGAACATTGTGCTAAACACACAAAGATGAAAAGACAAACATGAAATAGTTTCTGTCCTTGAGAAATTTAGAGTCAATCTGGGAAAGATAATATGCAGAAATATATATATATATATAGAGAGAGAGATACTAGAGATGCCAAATGAATTTAGGGGAAGATGAGAAAGAGAGAGAAAGAGAGAGAAAGAGAGAGAGAGAGAGAGAGAGAGAGAAGGGAGAGAGGGAGAAAGGGAGGAAGAAGAGGTGCTAGATGGATAGATAGATGGAAAGAAAGATGATGGATAGATGCATGATAGATAATAGATAAAAAGATATGATAGGTGATAGATGAATAGATGAGAAGAGAGAAAGATGATAGATATATGGGTAGATAAAAGGAGAAAGATAAAATAGATGATTGATGGATAAAAAAATGATGGATAGAGAAGGAGGGAGAAAAAATAATAAATGATAGAAACATAAAAGGATTAAGAGAGAGATAGCTAGATAAGTAAAGGACGGATGGATGGAAATTGATATATGGATGGATAGATAGGGAGAGATGCTAGATAGCTGGTGGATAGATGGGGAAAGAAAAAGATGATAGCTTGATAGCTAGATACATAGATAGATATAAGGAAAAAAGATATATGAAAGAAATTAATGAATGACTGGATGGATAGACAGATATAAAATAATTTGAGGGCTAAGGCACTAGCAGTTGAGGATATCAAGAAAAGCTGCATGGAGAAGAAAGTACCTGAGATGAACTCTGAAGGAAATTAAGAATTCTAACATATGAAAGTAAATTGCTCCCACTCATGTGAGCCAGTCAGGACAAAAGCCTGAAAGTGAGTGCCATATATGGGAAGTTGTGAAAAAGCCAGATTGTCTGGACTAAGCAGATCTGGAGAGGAGTGATATATAATACAATAAGAAAGAGAAGTTAGGACCAGATTATAAAGGACTTTAAAAACCTAACAAAGGAATTTATATTTGATCTTAGGGAGCCAACGGAGTTTATTGAGAAGGCCAGTGGCTCAGTCAGACCTGAGCTTTAGGAAAATCATTTTGGCAGTTGTGGATGATGGATTGAGTAGTGAGAGACTTGAAGCAAGGAAATCAATCCAAAACCTATTGTCATAATCCAAGCATAAGAAGCTGAGGACCTATATAAGGGTGAGTGCTGAGAAGGGACAAGAGTCATGAATATAAAAATGAAAGAGTTTACAGAAGGTGAGTGTGCATGAGAAGTTAAGGATGACATCAAGATTGTGAGCCTGAGTCACTAGGAAAGTGATTCTATCCTTGATAATAATCTTTGAGAAGAGAGAAGAATTTAGGAAAAGGATAACAAATTTGTTTTGGCATGGGATGAGTTTAAAATACCTATTGGACATCCAGTTTGAAAAATTCAACAGTGATATGGGACTGGAAAAGAGAAGAAATATTAGAAACACTAGACATTCTCTTTCTCAGTAAACTTCAGGTACCTTAAGATCCTTTATTTATCTTTTAAAGCCCTTCACAATCTGGACCCAATTTAACTCTCCTGCCATATTATATATCAGGACTTCTTAAACTTTTTCCACTCATGATCCCTTTTTGTTTAAGAAACTTTTACATGAGCCAGGATATATAGGCATATAAAACAGGTGTACAAATCAAACATTTATTGGTAATAAATCATAATTTTGTTATCCCCACATTCAGTTACAAGATTGATCCTGACCAACAGTTAAAGAAGCTGGATATTATTACCAATTCTTCTTTCATTATATTTATATGTAACCTAAATTTATCCCACTAAAAAGCAAAACTTTCTTATGCATTTTCTAGGGTTTTTTATAATTACAATCTATTTTTATCAGATTTGTCTCATGATAGTTTTCTTTGTATTTTCAAATCCAAGTAAATCTGAATTCACCTAAACTTTTCTTTTCTCATCTCCATATACCTTCTACTCTGAAACCCAACTGATTGAATAATAACTTTTTAAATTACTATTTTTAAATTTTTTCTTTCTTGGCAAGCTGAGTATCCATTTCTATCATACTGTATGTATCCTCTAATCCCATCACAATAACCAATTAAAGACATAAAAGAAAATCTCTTCTCTGTTCCCTGAATCTCCCTTTCTCCTTTTGTTCTTCATCTTAAAATATTCTGCATAAAATAAAACAGCCTCTTTCTTTCTTTCTTTCTTTTTTTTCTTTTTGATGTTTTCTCTGCTCACTAAGTAATGTGGATTTGAAATTTTGGCTGCATCCCTGAATGTTTAATGCCACCCACACGATCTGAGAACACACCATAGCAGCTGACAGCTCAACACAATTGAGTAACAGTCACCGAGGTTTCCTTCATTACTTCCATAAATCTGGTAAGAAAATTGAACTGGAGGAAGTGGGATGAGAAGGAGGACATATTGTGATGAGAATAAAAAACAAGGTGAGGAAGGAGAGAAGAAATTCAATGGGTAGAATGACTAGTTTTCATTTTAGATTGTGGAATCTTTGAACCTTAGAGCTAGAAGTGACCTCAGAGAACTAAATATTTCATCTATCTTGAAATTAAAGCTTCCTTTGTGTGGTAAGATATTTTCTCCTTTTGCTCACCCACGAGATTACTTTCTTTTTATGGTTCTAAAAGCTGGAAAGGAACGTAGAAGTCATCTGTTTTAACCCATTCATTTTTAGATGAGGGAAGAAAGAAAGGAAGGAAAGAAGGAAGAAAGGAAGGAAGGAAGAAAGGAATGAAGGAAGGAAGAAAGGAAGGAAGGGAAAGAAAGAAGGAAAAAGAAAGGTGAAAAAGTGGGGAGGAGGGAGGGAAGAAAAGAAAAATGGAATGTGGGAAGGAAGGAGGGAAAGAAAGAAAATGGAAAGAAAGGAAAAAGGCGGAAGGGGAAAAGGAAAGAAGGAAGGAAGCAGGGAGGGAGGGAGGGAGGGAGGAAGAAAAGGAAAGAGGAAGGGAAAAAGAGAGAAAGGAAGGAAAGGAGAGAGGAAAGGGAGGAAGGGAAGGAGGGAGGAAGGGAAGGAGGGAGGAAGGAAGGAAGAGAGAGAGGAAAGGAAAGAAAGAAGGAAGGAAGGAAGGAAAAAAAGAAGGAGGGAGGGAGGAAAGGAGGGGGAAAAAGGAAAGAAGGAAGGAGGGAGAAAAGAGGAAAAATGGGGAGGAAGAAGGGAAAGAAGGAAGATGGAAAGGAAGGAGAGAAAAAAGGAAAAAGAGAGGGAGGAGAAGAAGAAGAAAGGAGGAAAGGTGAGGAGGGAAGGGAAAAGTTGGAACAGAAGTGAGTGCAAGGTACAATGTTGTAAAAATTACCCATGCATATGTTCTGTCAATAAAAAAGCTATAATTAAGAACAAAAACCAAATTCCTTCCTCCTCTACAAGTCTGAGAGGTAAATTATCTTATGTTCTTCTATAATCTCATTCTTTATGCCTAAATTAGGATTCATGTGTTTTTGTGTAATCCTTTTAAGAGTCCCTGATCTAGTCCAATTGCTTCATTTTATAAATGAGGAAACAGAGGATTTTTAATATTCTCTTAGTTCAAAGAAGTCTAGTGGCTCTCTTTTGCCTCTAAAATCAAATATAAATTCTGTGATTTAAACCTTATTCCAACTTATCTTTTCAGCCTTGGTCTGGATAGAGATGGGTTCCTTTGTCCATATTGCCAGAGGTGGCTGAGTCCCATAATCAAGCCAAGTTCTCAACAAGAGGAATTGAGGAATTCTTTTTAGCTCACTTTCTCATTAATATGTCCATCTTCTTATTAATTATTCAACAACTGGAATTGATTTTCACCTGCCAGGAACATCTTTTCCAAAGGTTTTTGTCTTTGGTTACCAAGAGAAACCATTGATCATCAATTCATCGATTATTTGCTATCCTAATTAATAAATTAGTTATTAATTACCCACATATTCCATCTCTTCATTCTTCTCAATTACTTATCAGGAAATTCCATTTCTTGTCTTGTACCTTTGTACAAATTGTCCTCCCATCCTTAGAATGTTCTCCTTATTCCTTTTAGCCTCATAATTCTCTGCTTTCTTCAAAGTTCAACTCAAATGCTTCCTTTTAGATAAAGCCTTTCTTAAGTACTCAAAATGTCAGTAACTCATTTATAACTGCCTTATATTTATTTGTATATGTTTATATGGAGATATGTTCCCTTGTAGATTGTAAGGTAGTCTTGAGAACAGGGATTGTTATTTTTTTCTTTGTATTTCACTGTTTAGTTTTGAATCTAACAGTGTTGTTTTCTAGTCATGTCTGACTCTTCATAACCCCATTTGGGTTTTCTTGGCAGAGATATTGGAATCGTTTTTCAGTTCCTTCTCCAGCTCATTTTACAGATGACAAAACTAAGGCAAACAGGGTTAAATGACTTACCCAGGGTCACACAGTCAGTGAGTGTCTAAGGCCAAATGTGTAAGTAAGTAAGTAAGAAAATAAGATAAGTCTCCCTGGATCCAGGCTCAGCACTCTATCCACTGTATCATCTAGTTGCCCCTGACATACAATAGTTGCTTAATAAATGTGTATTAATTGACTGATGGAAGAAGTAAAAAATTGACTCATACCTGATGTCAATATTAAATACTGGGTGCCCAGGTGGCAATTGGAGACTGTGTTATCTATATTTGAGGAGATCTAAGGACAAGCCATATCTAGTTGTAGTTTAAAATATTCTCTGAAATTTTATTATGAGGCAGAGACAGTCTGAGAGAGAAAATTTTATGTTTTGGAATCAGCCTTGGGGATTGAATCTGGTCCATGTGAGATTGGAAGCTCTTCCAAAAAGAGGGCTCAGGGAAGATGACATTAGCATTTGCATTAAGCTTTAATATTTGCAAGTATTTTTCAAATGTTCTCTCCTTTCAGCTTCAAGATACCAGTCATTAAATGAGATGATCTCAAAGCTTTTTCTGGCTTCTATTTTGACTTCTGAATGCCCTCCAACTTGTCAAGGAGAGGAAGAATAAATAACCCATTAGATTCTTGCATGGAGACATCTTTCTGAGAAGTGGCTATTTCCCTGCCAGGCTGACTCTTATTGATCCTCTTTGTAATTGTTCTGGTTTGGCTTCATAATAAACTTGGAAAAAGGATGTCTGGGTAGCTCAGACTTGTTCCCACTCATTAAATAACAGCAACTGACATTATATTTCAGGATCTGATAACTGAGGGCACGGAAGAAGGTGAAACAGGGCAGTGATCGCCAGTCTGGGAGTCATACAGATATAGTGCAATGCCATTGCCAGAGTTCTAAAGTAACATCTGGGCAATGATTGGAGGTTGAGAAAGACAAGCAGGGGATGAGGCATTAGTAAGAAAGGAGCCAAATGGGGAAAGCTTATAGGGATCCTTGAACTACTCTGGGAATATAAAGGAGAGATCAGAAATTTTGAACTGTAAGACTTCTTTCTTAGCAAGATTATCTAGTCATAATATCATAGGAATTGCAGCTCAGGGGGAACCTTGGAGGTCATTTAGTCTAGGGGTTATTAACCTTTTTTATGTTGTGGATTTCTTTGACAATCTGGTAAAGATTATGGACTCTTCAGAAGAATTTTCTTAAATGCATAAAGTGAAATACATAGGATTACAAAGTTAACATTATTATTCAATTACATTGAAATACAACTAGCAAAATATTTTTAAAAAACAAGTTCATGGTTTAGGTTAAGTAAGGACCTCTTTCTTAGGACACAGAAGTTACCCAGGGTAGGAAAGCATGAATGGAATTCCATTTTCATCACTATAAAGAATCCTCAAATGATTCCTGAAAAGTATGGTTTTTTCATGAAACTAACCATATCTAAGAATGATTAGCTACCTGACTCAATAATCCTAAAGCAATGATACCAATCCCTGCTCAAAATAATGCTGATTTTGTTTCCAAGCTTAATTAGCATCCTTATTTTTAAAACATCATGTGATTTTTAAAACATCTTCAGGACAAATCAGGTTAAGGAGAGTGATCATCAAGGCTTCTCAGATTAGTCACAAAGTTAATTATCTCTAATTATCAATGATGGTGCCCTCAGTTCATTCAAAGATGCTTCTACAAATTTTCCTGATTTATCCAGTAATTGATCCTAACCTAAATTTCAAATATTTCTTAATTGGAATTCTTCAGCTTGATCATTTCAGAACTTGACTTTAACTCTGACTTCTCTAATCTATCTCTCTACCTTGATTTGTTAAGAGTTATGAAGGAAAGATGAGCTTTTTCATCCCTAATCTTTATGCTCAATCCAAACAGCGATAAGATAATTTGATAAATTTTTTTATTGCTAAAGAAGTTCTAAGCAAGCATAAGCTTAGCACTATAATTTCATACTGTGCATTTATTCTTTCTAGCAACATTAATTGCACCCCCCCCATATACACGCACACACATTTTAATAGATGGTTTTATTCATTTTTTGTGGTCAAAAAAGTATTGCTGTTGTTAAGTGATTTTAATCATGTCTGACTCTTCATGATCATTTGGGGTTTTCCTTGCAGAAATACTGGAATGGTTTGCCATTTCTTTCTCCAGTTCATTTTACAGATAAAGAACGGAAGCAAACAGTATTAAATGATTTGTCCAGGGTCACAGAATTAGTAAGTATCATCACCTAGTGCCAAAGCAGTGATAATGAGTCTGTCTATTATTAATTAAGTGGGTCCTTCATCTTTAGGCTATGAGGAAGAACTTCCTAAGAATTAGAGGTGTCCAGAAATGGAATGGGATGCCTAAAGAGAAAGTGAAAGTCTTCAGTGGAGTCCAAATGTTTCCCCACTATTAATGGTGGGATGGAGGAGGTATGTTAGACTAAATTTCTAGTATCAGTTGGGCAAGATGGCAATTGAAGCCCCTTTCAGCTCTAAGATTTTGTATCCCTTACATCTGAAACTTTTCCAACTTGGTAAAGCTGATTCTTGCTTGTCTTTGGCACAATCTTCTGGAATCCAAGCATGAAAGAGAGCATAGAACATTTGAAAGAGAAGAATCCTTGGAATCAGGAGGACAAGGGGGTCAAGCCAACCCCTGATATACTGGCTGTATAACTCTAGGCAAATCACTTGACTTTTCAATGCCTCACTCTGAAGTGCCCAAGGGAGAGAAAAACAGGGCAGCCAAAATAATGAAGTTTTAAGAGCAGTTATTGCTAGCTAGTGACTGAACCCCAACACCAACATTGGAGGGCTCAGTAATGAGTAGTCTCGGCCATATATTTATAGAAAGAAGAGAGAGACATCAAAATGTTTCTTGATACATTTGTCATAATAAAGGAATTTCTATTCTAAACAGGAGGCAAAAAGTTATCACTCTAAGGGGGTCATTCTCAGGCAGCAGCAAGCAGTATTTCTTTAAGCTTCTCAGGTTGTCAAGGTCTCAAGACTCTCAGGACAGTACATCTGGGTTGTTAAAATACCATCTGCATTAGGGAGTGAAGAACTAGTAATAAACTTCTAACTACAAAGATTTAGGATTATGTTTCTCACGGTCCCATTTTGGGGTGCTTTTCCACTTCAATTTGACTCCAGAAATTATAGATTAGCTGCTAACTCTCTTGATAGGGAGCTTTCCTCACTGAAAGTACCCTGCAATGATGAAATCGTATATCAGACCTAAAAGAAACAAGAAAAACTTCCATGCTACAAAATGGCATTGGGGTAAGACTATTAGAAGAATGAAGAATAGTAATTTATATTTATAGAGACTTTTCTGGTTACTACAGCTAAGAGGCATATAACTGGAGCTTTGGATTTGGAGTCAGAAAGCCAATCCTGAATTCAAATCCAGTTTCAAATCTTTACTGACTGTGTGATGAGCTTTTTTTTTTTTTTTTCAAAGCACTTTCACAGCTGGCCCAATCTAGCTTAAGCCAGGCTAGAGGTATATATAGGCTCAGGTTTGAACTGTAACAAATTATATAGACCATAAAAGTAAATGTACTTACAAAAAGTATAAAATTGCAAATTAATTAGTTCAAATGAAAGAAAGTCCCCTCTGATATCCAAATTTTATCCAGCAATGTTTAAAAGACATCTCTAGGACAGGGCTTCTTAAACTTTTCCCACTTTCAATCCCTTTTACACAAAGAAATTTTTATATGAACCTGGATATGTAGATATATAAAATGGACATACAAATTTACTGATAATAAATCATAAAGAATTCTTTGATATGCATACAATTTTATCATTTACTAAAGATAAAAGCAAATTGCATACTAATGAGATAGATATGCTTGTTTTTATTTAAATCTCGGTGGAATATTTTTCACAATCCCCACATTCAGTTCCTTGATCTCATAGAGTTGTAACCCACAATTTAAGAAGCTTTGCTCTACAACACTGGAATTCTGCTAAGCCTTTAATACCAACTTCCCACAGGGTGAATCTTGCCTTGAACAAACAGGAAGTCAAAATGACCAAGGGAGCCCCGAAACTCTCTTTGTCTCTCTCTCTCTCTCTGACTTGGGGAGGGGAGGCATGAGGTAGAAACTCCCTGAGATTCTCCTTGAACCCTTCCCTTTGCAAAAGACCCTGCCCCAAGGAATCAAGACAAGTAATTTCATTCTGTTAGACTGGTACACCCCCATTGATAATAATCACTACTGATTATTTTGCTATTAAGTTGAAGATTAGTCTCAGGCTACTCATTCAATTAGAAAATTCTCTATTTTGATTTCAACTCAAACTTCTCCCAGCCTCTAGCCAAAGTTTCAATTATAAAAAGAGGCAACTGAGCTCAACTTCTTTCAGAGAGACCAAAGCAGGAATCATGCCAGGCCAAGGGACCTCCCTTGGCATAGCTTCCTGTGAGGGACTCTCTGCCTGCTTAAAAGACATTCTCTTTTCAGCATTAACCTCTCTTTGTCTCTCTTACACATTTCTCTAACAGGACTATACCTCTCTTTACTTCTCTGTCGGGATTTCTCTGCTAGGGGATTTCTTTCCTAGGAACTTTATCTTTCTCTGGGATATCTCTGCTAGACCTTTATTTTTCTGTCAGGACCTTGCCACTAAGGAAGTCAGCCTCCTAGCAAAAAGCTGACTTCCCAGTGCCAATAAACTTTTGCCAGTCTAACTTTTTGGGTTTGTAAATTCATTTACAAAGAACCTGCACCAACCAGAAGGGGGGGTTCCCACAACTCTCTGCCCTGTGCCAAACCTCATCAATATCAATGATTTGACCCCAAGTCCTTAGGAACAAATGTTTTCCAAGAATGGCCTCCTAGACTCCTTCAAAGGAAACGACTCAGCCTAAGTAAAAGAGGTTAATTCTTCCACTTACCTAGTATCTTAACCACAGTAATCCTAAAGCAAGTTTATTATCCCCATTCTACAGATGATCAAACTAAGGTTAGAGCACTTAAATGAATCACAGAAGTGTCACATAGCTGTTAAGTGACAGTACCTGAGTCTAAGCCTACATCTTCTGACTTCAAGTTACTTGACACATTCTTGATTATATAGATACATTAATTTCTGTTTATTACTTTAAATGTACAGCTTACTTAGATGGTGATTAAGATTTGACCAAAGAAGGGTAGAATCAGTTAGTGAAGAATATATCTCTTTCTTGATGTCATTGTCTGTGATGTTATTGAGGGGTGAGAAATGAGGGTGAGAGATCCCCTGACAGCAATGGGATCCTCTGGCCAGTCCACAGGCTTTTCCAATGAATATAGACAAAAGGTTTGTGGCAAGAATGGGTTTAATACACCAAGAAGACAGCTTTCTTAGCAGGAAAACTCCTCTTCGAATTTTTGCTACACTGAGTGGGCATTCTTGATTAGGAATTAGCAGAGATGGATTGACAGGCCTTCAGTTTTATAGGGTTTGCCCTGGCCCTGAGCTGGGGAGCAGTTCTAGGAACTAATCTTCAACTCAATTGATGAGTTGACCATGCCCCAGGCCAAGATTTCCAATTGAATGAGATTACTTATCTGGGAGTTTCCCCTAGGAGGGTGGAGTGTAGAGGGCCAAGTGTACTTGATCAAGTAATTTTACAACAAGGTGCTAACTCAATGGAATTAAGATAATGATTCTCTAGTTTACATGTATTTAGTACTTAGCATAGTTCTACAAGTTGACACCTATTCTACAAGATTGACACCTATGATGATATACAAAGACATCTGGGAAGGCAAGGGAGACTCAGAGAGTCACACAGACACAGAAGATAGAGGAATGGAGGCTGGAGGACTTCAAAGGCAAAGACCCTTGTGGTGGCTGTGCTGTCTTCTTCACAGTCTGTCTCCTTCACCTGGGACTGGGCAATTCGTTCCTTTTTACAGATTACAAAAAAAAGATAAGTTGTTTTGCCCAAAGTCATAAAGGGACAAGTGAAATAGCCAGAATGTTTTTTTTTCTTTTTTTTTCTTTTGCAGAAGCAACTGGGGTTAAGTGACTTGCCCAGGACCACATAACTAGGAAGTGTTAAGTGTCTGAGACCAGATTTGAACTCAGGTTCTCCTGACTTCAGGGCTGGTGCTCTATCCACTATGCCATCTAGCTGACCCAATAGCCAGAAGATAAATTTAAAATAGCTTTGAAAATTATTATAGGAGAAGCTAGGTCTGGAATTTGGGTATGGAATAAATTAACAGAATTATTTTAAATTATATGTAGGGGGATAATTTTCTTGTTTTCCCTAACACAATTTGCAATTATTAGTCTCAAAGAATGTTTTACACTTTGTATCTGCTCCCTAGTAAAGAATTGTTTAGGGGAACATATGAAGAGCAAAGAGGAATTTACACAATGTATTTTCAAGATAAATTGGTAATTTACCTTAAGAATTTTATTGAAAAACATATTCTGTTTGGATAAGAATAGCAGAAAAAAAACCCATGATCATGTTTCTCTCTTATTCATTTATTAATGAATCAGTATATTGGAGAAATCTATACACATTACATGAGGCTCATAAACACCACTCAGATGTTTACCAGATGCTTTCATTTCATAAAAATGACATTTCTGTTAAAAAGAACGTAATAAAAATGGAATTTTATTTTGGGTCTTTCATCTTGATACTTTAGCACTTGATATTATTATTTTTATTTGGCTATTCACTATGCCTGGTATGGAAGAGTATTTCCATTTTGTAAACTATAGATATATTTTTCAGAAAGTGATTTATTGAGAAATCAGGCAAATTACAACTTAAAAGGATTCAGATATCAGTATTTTACATTTTTGCAGAATATCAGGAATAAAGCTTTTCAAATTAATAAACTGCAAGTAATACACTGTGAAGACCGTGTATTTTTAAATCAGCAGGAGTCAGGAATTTGGGTTAGAGGAAAATCGTCAGTCTTTATTCTCAGTGAAGAAGGATCGGAGGTGGAAGAGAATTGGCGATAGCAATGTGTGCAGCTGAGTCAAGAAGCTAGCTGGATCAGCAGCCACACGACCAGTCGCTAGGAGAAAAAAACCCAGGCCCAATCTCTCCCAGCTTCTCTTTCTGTCTCTCTCTGCCTCCACCCACCAAAATCGTCATTTCCTGTACAACACATCAGGACTTGCTCAGAGAGTGGGCAGGGACCATTCTTTATCCAATCATGTATATTAATAGAGTATAGTCCAATTACTATTTAGCCTCATGTACTTGGGACCTCAGTGCATCAACTCAAACCTCAGCCCATTACAATACACAAGAATGGAATGGGCTATCTCAGTGAGTCCCTGTCATTATAAGTCTTGAAGCAGAAGTTGGATGAAATCACTCTAAAAAAGGTATAAAAGGCAAAACAAGATAAAGAAATCCAAAGAGATACAACAATGAGGTCATCCATCCAATCCAAGACTGCATCAAAAAGACAGTCAAAGTTTGCGGGTACTGGGTGAGGAGTATTACTAGGGAAGTGGATCATGAAATTTGCAATGTTCTGAGCAGGGATGCTTAGGGAGGCCTGAAATCTTCAGCTCTGACTAGGGATGTACTTGAACCTGTAATTATCTTTCCTGAAATGTGACACTCAGAACAGAGCACAATGTTACTGGCACTCAAACTAGGACAGAGTACATAGGTGCTATCAATCCCCTCATTCTTGACATTCTCTCTCAATATAGTATGAGACCATTTATTTAATTTTTTTCTTTTTATTATTATGAACTTAACAAGTATCAACAAATATTTTTAAATTCAAAGAATGGGAAAAGAGAATTATTTATGAAACCATTAATCCATAGCTTTTTAAAGGAATATAATAAATGTAACATGGCAGTTCTATTTGTCCATGTCACATTCTAATCTTCCTTCTCCTCCCTTTTTGGTAATTTAAAAATCTTTAATTCACATTCTTTTCTTTTCTTTTTTTTTTTTTTTCCTTTCTTTTTATCTTCTTCTTTTTTTTTTTTCTTTTGGAGGGGTGAATCACAATTATTCATTTTTTTGAGGGGAAGAGGCAGGGGTATAATTCCAAATTACTTTCCAATATGATTGTACTGATTCACAGTCCTAAAGAGCAGTGCATAAATGTGCTTGTTTTCCCATTGTCCATCCAACAATGGCCATTATTCATTTTTGTAATCTTTGCCAATTTATGAATTCCTTTAATTTGCAATTCTCTTATTATTGATTTGAAGTATTTTTTCCATATGGTTGTTGATAGCCTTTCTTCTTTTGAGAATTGCTTGTGTATATCCTTTGACCATTTATCTTTTAGAAATGGCTTTTCTTATACATGCAAATCAATTCTCCACATGTCTTTGATATGTCTTTTATGAGATAAGTTTGCTGAAAAGATTTCCCTCCTAGTTAACTGTTTTCATTTTAAATGAATAGCATTTTTTTATTTGTGTAAAAAACTTCTCAATTTTATGTAATCAAGTATTTCTTTATTTTTTGTGATACTCTGCATCCTTTGTTTAAGAATTCTGCTATCTGCGATATCTTTTAGGTTATGAAGTGAACTTTAATATCAAACTTGGTATATTGTCTAAATTTTGCACGTTCATCTAAATATAATTTCTGCCAGTCTGATTTATGGTTTCCCAGAAGTTATTGTTATATGTTGGAATGTAATTGAAATCTTTGGGTTTATTGAATACTGCACTACTGTTTTCATTTGTTTCTTTATCTTATATATGCAACCTGTTCTCCCAATCAACTTTTACATATTTTAATAACTACTAAAACATTTTCATGATTTTTAAATATATTTTGAATACTTAAATACTATTAAGCTCTCTTCCTTCTCATTAAAAAAATTCTCTTGAGATTCTTGACTCTTTATTATTCTAGATGAATTTTGTTATTTTATTTTTTTACTTATAGAAAATAATCCTTCTGTCATTTCACTGATAAGGTCACAAAATTTCTTAAATTAATTTAGTCAATTTTTTTACTTTTAACATATTGACATGACCTAACCATGAAAAATTAATACTTCTCTAATTCTTTTTCTGTTTTTATTACCATAAATAACATTTTGTGGGTATATTCATGTAAATTCTGTGAATGTCTTGGTAGGTTGACTTTCAAATATTTGATATATTCTATTGTAACTTTGAATGAAATTTCTCTTTATATCTTTCCCCATCACATGTTTTGTGGGTAACACACAAAAAGATGATTTATGTGGGCTTATTAATATTATGTAATCCAGACCGTGGCTGCTTCATATTTGGTGTTTTTTTTTTCTTTTGGGAGGTGGGATGTTGCTATTTGAAATATTTTTTCTTTGACCCGAAAGATAAGGGACATTTTGATGTATTTTCAAAGATCTGAGCAGTTTTCTTATCAGGCAACTTGATGAGTATCAAATTATGTTTCCTTGATTTGTTTTTTTAGGTCAATTGTTTTTGATAGTAGGTGCTATATATTTCCTTTTATTTTATAATCTTTTGATGTTGTTTAATATTATCTCCTATAGATTTGAAATCTGTTCTAGCCTATTTTTCATGGAGTTTATTATTTTGGTAAAATTTTTCATCTTTAGTTTTAAACTTCATAGCTCTAATTTCACCAATAATTCATTATATATATATAAAAAAAACTCTTGTTTCATCTCTTTTTGGACTTCTTGGAATTCTGCTTTCTTTTTCTGATACTCTATTGTACATGTGGCAAAATTACTTTCTTCTTATGAATTTATCTCTTGGGCTTCTCTTAATCCAAAGCATTTATTCATTGTGTTGAGGGTTTTCTTCTATTTTCTCATTTTGCTAACTTCATCCATTGTTTTGAGACTTTGTGTCAGGGCCAAGTTTCTCCCTTTCTTGAATTCAGATCCTGTCCTAATTTTCCAAGCTTCCCATTTCTGACTTCTCCTCTCCTGATGTATCTGTTTAGAGTGCCAGATGGAGCATTCTTGCTCAAGAGAGGCAGATTTCAGAACCTTTGAATATCTTGTCAGAACATAATTATTCCTTCTACAACTTTCTTCATTGTGGTTTCTGTATGGTTTCCATATAATGAGGGTTGGCATAAGAAATTGAATAGGAATTTTGGGGGAGTTTTATAGAAGCCTCAGATAACACATGAAGGTCAGCAGATGACTCATAGCCTGTGACCAAATACTTAACCCAAATTTTGCAATAAGATTCTATAAACACCCTATAAAAGGAAAAAAAAAAATCAGAGTTCTCTGGTATGAAGGGAAAGCCAAAAAAAATTTACATGGATTTTAAAAAGTCATAGGGATGCCATACCCTTAGTGCCCACAGTATGGAAAGGATAATTGTATTCTTCAGACTTCAAGACATCCAGAAGCACTGCTGGTCAGACCACTAGCATTTACCTATCCGGTACTAGTTTCCCTGGCAAAATCCCCTACCTAGTGCCCATGAGCTTCTGTTTTTTTTTTTTGCAATAAGCAAGGAGCTTATTTGTGTTCAATATAAATTTATTGATCCATTTTTGATCTAGCACTCTTTTTTAGATATTTGTAACAATATAAGTGAAAAGCATTCAGTTCCTCTACAACCTTTCAAATCACCTTTTGACTTTTACCACATAATTCATTTGTTACAAAAAAGTGTTTTCCTCACAACTCTGACATAGTTAGTTTGAAAACTTTTATTGAAATAAAAAATGTGATTTCATTGGTATAGGAAACGTTTCAATAAGAAAATTCCACCTCCCCCATATTAGTTTTTTTGGCTATCATACAGTGTTACTGGCTTATAATGAGATCTTTTTCAGATAAATTAATGTGTTAATGTGTAACTTATCTCCTCCATCCTATATTCATCCTCCATCCAATATAGCTCACTGACTGGAGCTCAGCATCTCCATCTACACATACAGGAAGGAGAAGGCCTATTAAGTCATCAATCCAAGTATATTGATTTGGGAAACCAGGGCAGTTATGTATTTTTTCACTCTCTCCTCACTTATCTTGGACTTCCATTACTTACTAATCATTAAATTTTTTTTTTTAATTTTTGCTCTCAATGCAGAGAGAGATTCTTTTTTTTAAATTTATTTAATAGCCTTTTATTTACAAGTTATATGCATGGGTAACTTTACAGCATTAACAATTGCCAAACCTCTTGTTCCAATTTTTCACCTCTTACCCCCCACCCCCTCCCCCAGATGGCAGGATGACCAGTAGATGTTAAATATATTAAAATATAAATTAGATACACAATAAGTATACGTGACCAAACCATTATTTTGCTGTACAAAAAGAATCAGACTCTGAAATATTATACAATTAGCTTGTGAAGGAAATCAAAAATGCAGGTGGGCATAAATATAGGGATTGGGAGTTCAATGTAATGGTTTTTAGTCATCACCCAGAATTCTTTCTCTGGGCGTAGCTGGTTCAGTTCATTACTGCTCCACTGGAAATGATTTGGTTGATCTCCTTGCTGAGGATGGCCTGGTCCATCAGAACTGGTCATCATATAGTATTGTTGTTGAAGTATATAATGATCTCCTGGTCCTGCTCATTTCACTCAGCATCAGTTCGTGTAAGTCTCTCCAGGCCTTTCTGAAATCATCCTGTTGGTCATTTCTTACAGAACAATAATATTCCATAATATTCATATACCACAATTTATTCAGGCATTCTCCAACTGATGGGCATCTATTCAGTTTCCAGTTTCTAGCCACTACAAAAAGGGCTGCCACAAACATTTGTGCACATACAGGTCCCTGTGCCTTCTTTAGTATCTCTTTGGAATATAAGCCCAGTAGTAACACTGCTGGATCAAAGGGTATGCACAGTTTGATAACTTTTTGAGAATAGTTCCAAACTACTCTCCAGAATGGTTGGATTCGTTCACAACTCCACCAACAATGCATCAATGTCCCAGTTTTCCCGCATCCCCTCCAACAATCATCATTATTTTTTCCTGTCATCTTAGCCAATCTGACAGGTGTGTAGTGGTATCTTAGAGTTGTCTTAATTTGCATTTCACAGAGAGAGATTCTTAAAGAAGAAAGGAGCAAAACAGAAATTGGATACTGTTTCTCATGGTTATTTCTAATTTTAATCCTATCCACTCTGAGCTGCCTGCCAGTTCCCTTTTTCATTTTTTTTCCTCTCAAGAAAGCTAGAACAAAGTCCTTTGAACCTGTAATTATCTTTCCTGAAATGTGACATTCAGAACAGAGCCAACTTTAATGCTGAAAGCTAATAGATAGGTGATCATTGGATAGAGTTAGATCTGTAATCAGGAAGATCTGAGTTCAAATGTGACTTCAGACATTTACTAGCTTGTATGATCCTGGGAAAGTCACTTAACCTCTGTGACCTATAAAATGGAAATAATGATAGCATTCACCTCCAAGGGTTGTTGGAAGAATCAAATAATATAATATTTATAAAGTGATCAGCACAGCGTCTGGCATATATAAGACATTTAATAAATGCTTGTTCCCTTTCTTTTTATTTTTAAAATTTAAAATTTAAAAATTTATTTTTATTTTTTTCTTATTTTTTAAATCATAAAAATGATTGAGTGTTGCAAGTTGTGAATGCTTTGTATAAACACATAAGTGACCTATATTCTAAGGGGTTCATCAGTACTCTCATCTTTTGGTAATAAAAATGCCTTCTGTTAATGAAGATGAAATGAGACCTCTGGGTGAGAGGAAGAAATGCTTTGCTAGTAATTCATGCATCTCTGTGATATGTTTGAGTCAGTGAGTCACTTTCCAATTTTATGGAGAAGGTAGTTTTGGTTATTTCCTTGGAGTAACTTTTATCATCATTTATGATGTTGAAAGTACTCAAGCCTCATGTTTCACATTTGATTTCACTTGTGATTTCACACTATTGGAATTATTGCCAACATATATATATAGTCAGTCAGGAATTTCCCACTTCCTTCCTACCTTGGTTTATAAAGGCAACCTTTATAAAGATTTATAAGAGGTCTCTATCGTTGTATCCCATCGATCCTTTTTTCCTTTAGGGCCATTTTTTTAAAAGTAATATTTTATTTTTCCAAATAGATGCAAAGAGAGTTTTCAACATTCATATTTTCAACCTCATGTTCCAAATTTTTCTCCCCCTCTCCCCATCTCCAACAAACAATAACAACAACCAAAAGGTGAAAATACTATATACTACATATACAGTATATATTTTATATTGAATGTGGATACATTCAGTCCCCATAGTTCTCTCTCTCTGGATGTGGATGCATTTTCCATCCCAAGTCTATTGGAATTGCCTTGAATCACCACATTGTTGAAAAGAGCCAAGTCCATCATAACTGATCATCACATAATTTTATTGTTGCTATATATAACGTTCTGTTGGTTCTGCTCATTTCACTTAGCATCAGTTCATGTAAGTCTTTCCAGGCTTTTCTGAAATCAGCCTTCTCACCATGTCTTATAGAATAATAATATTCCATTATATTCATATACTATAATTTATTCAGTCATTTCATAGCCGATGGGCATCCACTCAGTTTCAAATTCCTTGCCACTACTAAAATATCCCATTGATGCTTAAGCAAGTTGCCCTCCTTTGTTAGGATGAATTCTGTAATAATGGAAAAGAACTAAGAATATTTTGCTTTCTAGAAGATATAATGGAATGCATTTTGCACATTTGATTTAGAAATTTGACAACTGGATTGAAGCACACAAAATGAAATTTAATACTTATGAATATGAATATTCATAATACTTATGAAATGAAGATCTTATAGTCAAGAAGATCTGAGTTCAAATCTGGCCTCAGACACTTACTAGGTATGTGACCCAGATAATGATAGCTCTAAAATTCTATAGCAATGGCTTACCCAAGAGAGTTGGGAAGTCTTAAAATTCTAACACAACAGAAGCAAAATGATAACAATGAGGAAGAAAAGGAGGAGCTGTCTGGAGAGATCAGCACAAGGAATTATTCAATTAATATTATATTCATATGTATACACAGAGAGACAGAGCAACAGAGAGAAAAACAGACAAAAAAGAGACAAAACAGAAATGAGAGAGAGAAAGAGAACAGAAGAGGGAGAGACGATGGGAGGGAAAATAAAAGAATTAGGACAGGAACTGAAAATAAATTTAAAAGAGACATCCTAAATTACAATCTGGAGCTCAAAATACTCAAAATCAACTGAGATTGGTGATAAATATGAAACCAAATACAACTAAAGGACTTGGTGCTCTATCCAAGCACCATCTGTCAGCACATAAAATATAGTTGCTTTATTGATGTCATGCATTGGTTTATAGTTGAAACACCGTTAGGATCACAAGATCATCAATTTAGAAGTGAATCTTGAATAACACAGACTGGAATGGAAGGAGACTATATGCATTACCTTGTCTGCCCAAAATTATTATGCTTTTTTCAGTCACTTCCTTAGGGAAACAGTAAAACCTTCCGAGAGGAGCTATTTTTCAGACAACCCAGGCTGTGCATGTACTTATCAGTTATTACTATCCTTATCTTCATGTGCCCTATCCAATGGAGGACCATACATCAGACAGACTTTCATAAATGTTCACTTACACCCAGTATGATTGTAAAATAGGGAGACTTTGTGATGGTTGTTGTTATCTCGGATTACCAGAAATTAAATATTAAAGTCAATGGCTATGCATATATTCCAACAATTCTGACATTGCTAAAAATATTAGTAGGACCTAAAGATCCAAATTAGATGTCTTATAATCATATTAAAAGCAAACTGTCCAAAATCAAACAATTGTCTTTTCCCTAAAGCCTTCCATTCTTTTGAACTTCCTTGTTACTGTCAAAAGAAATACATATCTCACGCACACACACACACACACACACAAAAGAATTGGTAGGATATATTGTTTGCCACTATTACAGATTGTCAAAAAATGTATTCTAAAGACAGCCATCAGGAGAGACTCATTTACATTTTTAATTTTTAAAAATTATTTTTCTTTTAATTTATGGAATAAAAAGCATAATATAAGAAGAATGATTGCACATGAAATTGCAAATCTATTATGTGTAACTTGCTAAATATATAATAGTTAGCATGTAAATTTTTTTCTTCCCTTCTTCCCACTCCATAACCTAGAAATGGCTGCTATTAGACACCAAAGAGCATTACAAGGTGGCTGCTATGACAACCTAGTCAAGTTAGCTCAATGGCAGCCAAAGTATTATACACATAAAGATAATAAAGGTACAGAAAGGTACAGAAAGATACAGAAAAGTGAAGGAAGCCAAAGGTCCATCCATCAATCAGTATGGTCCTTCCAGTCTGGAAAAACTTACATGAACTGATGTTGAATAAAATGAACAGAACCAAAAGAACATTGTACACAGTAACAAGATTATGATGATCAACTGAGATGGACTTGGCTCTTCTTAACAATGCAGTGATTCAAGGCAATTTCAACAGACTTGGATGGAAAATGCCATTCCCCATCAGAGAGAAAAACTATGTAGACTTTATATGGATCAAAGGATAGCATTTTAATCTTTTGTTGTTATTGTTTGTTTGCTTGTTTTTTCTATTTTTTTGGGGGGGGATCTTTCTCCTTTTTGATCTGAGTTTTCTTGCAAAACATGACAAATATGAAAATATGTTTAAAATAATTGCACATATTTAATCTATATCAACTAGCTTGCTATCTTGGAGAGGAAAGAGATAAGGGAGTTAGGGAGAAAAATTTGGATCACAAAATTTTACAAAACTGTATGTTGAAAACTATCTTTACATGTATTTGAAAAAAATAAAATAAAATACTGGAAAAAAATCAGTAGGGGCCTTCCAAAAAATAGGTTTTTTTTTATGCATAGTTTTGTGTCCTGGAAGAGAAATAGTGATTAAAAGAAGAAACAATAGCTCTTAGAGCAGATCAGGCCAAAACAAGATTAAGAGTTTAGTAAGAGAGGTAATGAGCAGGCCATTATGAATAGGAAGAGCTTGCCATAAAAGTTAGAGACAACTTTGGGCAAGGTTCCCAAACTATTCCTTCCTGCTCCTGATGAATATGGAACCTGTCAGAAACCAGATAAGCAAAAACTGGAAAACTGGAAAGGTGGAGGTAGGAGAAAAGGAGGGATCTCCAAGAGACTTTGTACGGAGTTTAAGAAGACTCAGTCTCTACTTAACGATTCTTTGACAGAGTTTTCAGTGAAGGGGATAATGCTAAAATGTTTATCAAGCCAGATAGATAGTGAGAACTTTCCCCTCAGCAGAGGGAGGGCAGTGAGGTTTGAAGGCCTCCGCCCCCCCCCCCCAAAAAAAAAAAAAAAACCAACCCAACAACCTAGTCTTTTTAATATACTCAATGAAATACAAGATTTCAAGATAGCTGAGGCCAGCTGGATTACTGAGGTTTATCTATCTATCTTTCTTTCTTTCTATCTATCTATCTTCTACTCTCTATATCTGTCTGCCTATCTGTCTGTCATTTATATATTTATCCATCCATTCATCTATCTATCTATCTATAGATCCATCTATCCATCTATCTTTCTATCTGTATGTTATATCCATTTATCATCCATCTACCTATTTATTTATCTATCTAATGTATAGCCACAATAAAGTTCTATAAGCCAATACTATTAGTCTTCAGTCTTATTTTGCTATTCTAATAAAAAAAATCATGGGGTTGAAGTACACCTCAGACCCCAACCCTGAAACAGAATCCTGGGCTCTTCTGAGATAAAAGAGTTGTTGTTGTTGTTGTTGTTGTGTTTAAGTAATTAACACACCAGACCTGAGACTTACTCAAAGGGACATCAGTCTTACTCTTCTGGGACGATTAATATAAAGACACTAGCAATTGCAGAACTCCTAAGCTTCCACAAGAACCTCATGAGCTCCTAAGTCTCTTAATTCATGAATTTTCCTTTTTTAGACTTTGATTTGCTTAGCAAATCTCTGTGACATAGGAGCTTGTTAATAGGCTATGCTGTCCCTCATCATTATCTCTAATAGAATTACAAAATCTAAGAACCAAAAGAATATATGGAATAATGAAATTAAGACAAAAATTAGACCAAACACTAAAGACTGCTACATTTCAGTCATTTTAAGTATGAGAGGGAAAAAAGCCCTATTCAGATGGAATAATTTTTGAGAGGTTGATTAGTTGTATCCTTGGGCTTAGAACACTCATGTTGTCTATTTGTAGCAGGTCATTTTTTCTTGTTGGAGAAGTTTTTTTGCCAGTAATTTAATATACATTTATAAAATATTGAGCTGTGGAGATGGTGCTTTCATTTCACATTTAGGATTGAGCATAGACTCTCACAATTTAATCATATCACTAAGGTAGAAGAATGAAGCAAAGAGCTTAGTTCCATCTGCCTGGTAAAATAATTGGAATAATCTTAATAACCTTAAAATAACTATAACACAAGGTAGACTATGAAAGTGAAACAAGAGAGATATAAATATCTGTGACAGTTCAGAGAAAAGGGAGATTGCTTCCACTTTAGGGAAGTGGAAGAAGACTTCACAAAGATGACAGGAGTTAGGACTTAAAGAATGGGTAAGTAAGAATGGGCCGCTAGATGATGCAGTAGATAAAGCGCTGGCCCTGGAGTCAGGAGAAATTGAGTTGAAATCTGGCCTCACACACAACATTTCCTAGCTGTGTGACCCTGGGTAATTCACTTAACCCCAATTGCCTCAAAAAAAAAAAAAAAGATCTGGGTAAGAATTTGGAAAACAGAATAAAGAAGGGGAAAAAGCACTTATTAAGTGCCTGTATGTGCCAGGCATTTTTTTTTTTTTAATTTTAGAAATGAGGTCTTTATTAGAACCTTTGAAATCAAAAATGTTTTGTCAATTTATTTCTTCCCTTCTAATCTTGTCTGTATTAGTTTTGTTTGTACAAAAAACTTTTTAACTTAGTATAATCAAAATTATCTATTTTGTGATCAGTAATGATCTTCAGTTCTTTTTGATCACAAATTCCTTTCTCCTCCACAGATCTGTTTTTTTTTTTTTATTATAGCTTTTTATTTACAAGTTATATGCATGGGTAATTTTACAGCATTGACAATTGCCAAATCTTTTGTTCCAATTTTTCCCCTCCTTGCCCCCATCCCCTCCCCCCGATGGTAGGTTGACCAATACATGTTAAATATATTAAAGTATAAATTAAATACAATATAAGTATACATGTCCTAAGAGTTATTTTGCTGTACAAAAAGAATTGGACTTTGAAAGAGTATACAATTAGCCTGTGAAGGAAATCAAAAATGCAGGTGGACAAAAATATAGGGATTGGGAATTCTATGTAATGATTCATAGTCATCTCCCAAAGTTCTTTCACTGGGTGTAGCTGGTTCAATTCATTACTGCTCTATTCGAACTGATTTGGTTCATCTCATTGCTGGAGATGGCCATGTCCATCAGAATTAATCATCATATAGTATTGTTGTTGAAATATATGATGATCTCCTGGTCCTGTTCATTTCATTCAGTATCAGTTCATGTAAGTCTCTCCAGGCCTTTCTGAAATCATGCTGTTGGTCATTTCTTATAGAACAATAAAATATCATAATATTCATATACCACAATTTATTCAGTCATTCTCCAATTGATGCGCATCTACTCAGTTTCCAGTTTCTGGCCACTACAAAGAGACTGTGCCAGGCATTTTTCAAATATTATTTCACTTGATCATTATAACAATCCCAGAAGATAGGTGCTATTATTATCTTCATTTTACAGTGAGGCAGAAGTTAAGAGACTTGCTCAGAACCAGATAGCTAATGAGAAAATAAGGCTGGATTTGAATTATGCTCTATCCATTGTATCCACCTATCTCGTCATCATCCATAAGGTTCTTTACACCTATAAATCTAAGATCTTATGATTCACATAATCAGTGCATCAATTAGGCAGTGCCTGCCTAATACATACTAAACACTTAATAAATAACTTTCATCTATCTATCCTTCCATCCATTCACTTATCCATCCATCCATCCATCCATCTGTTCATCTATCCATCAATCTGTCTGTCTGTCATCTATCTTTCTACCTCCCTATGTTATTCACTATAGGTCCTAATCCTCTATTATGGGATAAGATCCCATCTTTGACCTCCAGGAATTTGTAGTCTAGTTGGAGAAATGAATTACACAGATATGAGGGGAAATCACATACTAAAAGGCAATAAACAAAAAGTACAAAATGAGTGGTAAGGACAAAAGTCATTACAGGACTTAAGAAGAAAAAGAACTCCTTTCCCACTGCTGTTGTTGCCAGGTAGCCAGTCAGCCTAATCCTAGCCTCATTGCATTGGTGATAGTAAAAGGAAGGTAGGGGAGGTAAGGAGCTGATTATGTATCATCAAGCTCCATATTATTCCCTTTTTCTTTCTTTCTTTCTTCTTCTTCTTCTTTTTTTTGTAAAGCACCAACTGATGGCATCACCTCTTCCACCCTGCTGCTACCTGACTCATGGTCCAGCTCCTGCCATCTGGTTTCCATTGCAGGTGTGGTTGAAATAAAAGGCTAGATTTATACCCCACAAGCAGTTCTCTTTACTGTTTCTAGTTTTTACCAAGAATCAAAGGAACACAAAAAATAATAGAATGCTCAAGCTGGAAAAGACCTGACGATCATTTAGTTTAACTCCATCTTTTTTTAGATGAATTAGCTGAAGCCCAGTAAAGTGATTTCATTAATTTCACACAGAAAATTAATGGAATAGCTGGGACTAGACCCACAAGTCTCTTGATCCCAAATCTAATGCTTTCCCAATGCACCATTTACCAAGTTTTCTTCTTGAAGTCATTGTCTGAGTTAATGTTTTGAGCTAGGATCACTTATGAGTCATAACTAACTTGCTAAGGGTAAACTTCTCCTCTCTATAGGAACAATGTACTCTTTCAATGGGAAAAAAACCCATGTGGGCTAAGAAGCCAAGAATCTGTAAAAATCACACATGTAAATTTCCTCAGGTGTAGAGGTCTATCTTTTCCACCTCTGTCAACCAACACAACAGTGTTGGACAGTACTTAACCAGTGTCATATAGCTATTAAGTGTCTGAGACCCAATTAAAACTTAGGAAGACTCGAATTTTTTTCTCTGCACCCAATACTGTATTCACTAAACCACCTAGCTACCCTTTTTGGATAGGGCTATTTTCAAAACTTGAGAATACAATACAATATAATACAATACTTGAGAAGAAACTCAATAAGAAGGTCAGTGTTAATTAAAATTACTATAAAACTTGTAAAAAGGTGAGAATATGATTAATTATTGATAAAATTGGTTAGGGAGAACCCAAGAAATGTGGATTTCCATAATAAATCCCTTTCTTTGCAACATTTGTCTCCATGACTTGGAAAGTTCAATGAGCTACCAAAATGGAAGGTGACCATTTGGGAGTAGCAAGTCTCCAAAGTTTCAGAAGTTGCCAGCACTAAAAAGCAGCCAAAAAATAGTTAATACAATAGAAAAACAATGAAGAAGACATCTAATGTCTGTTTTTCGGCCATCTGGTTCTTTAACTCTTTCTGTAACTTAATTCCTGCGTTACTTTTTTAAGGAGAGAAACAAATCTAAGCAAAATTAGGAAAGAGATATGTGCTAAGGGCTCTACTACCTATCTTTCAGTGCCTTTCTTTCCCATGTTGCTCCCAATTGTAACTTCACACTCAACCAAAATATTCAGATCTTCCTTTCAAAACACCAAAGTAACTAAATAAGAATTCATTTGAATAATTTCTAGGTAAGATATTGGGTAGATGTTAGGGTTGTAGCATCTCTTTCTTCTTCAGCAGCTTTCCCCTTCCTTTTGTGTACATGTTTGAACCATGTGGACCATGTGGAAAGAAACCATAGCAAAGAGATAGGGTCTGTGTGTGTGTGTGTGTGAGAGAGAGAGAAAGAGAAAGACAGAGAGAAGAAGAAGAAGAAGAAGAAGAAGAAGAAGAAGAAGAAGAAGAAGAAGAAGAAGATCCCACTTAGTGGGATCCCACTTAGTTAGATGGGAAGTGAATTAATCAAATAATAAGACCTAGCATTTTCATAATACTTTTAAATTTGCAAAACACTTTATATATGTTGTCTTATTTTTAACAACCCTGTGAGATATGCTATTATTATTCCTATTGTGCATATTAGGAAAGTGAGGCTTAGAAAACTGAAGTGACTTGTTCAAAGTCACAAAATCTATTTTTAAGAAGTTGTTTTCTTCCATACATTTTTTTCCATTTTGCAAGATCTATTTGTTTTCCTATATGTGTGTGTATGTGTGTATATATATGTTTATATACACTTTTTTTTTTCATTTCACCAAATGCATTTTTTAAAGTTGTATTCTTCAGTCACTTTCTCCTGCTAAGCTCTCATTTCCTTTCCCCATTTTTCCTCTAACTCTCTTTTAAGGTCCTTTTGAATTTTTCCAAGAGAATCTTTTGAGTTGGAGACCAGTTCTTATTTCCCACTGAGGCTTCATCTGGAGGCATTTTGCCCTTAGTGTCCTCAGGATTTGAGTTCTGTTCTTCACTGTCTGCATAACAGGTATCTATGGTCAGAGTTCTTTTTGCTTATTTTTAAAGGTTGAGGTCTGATTCTAGGGCATAGGGGAGATTGTCCTGAGCTTCTTCTACAGGACGGTGGGGACTTCACATTGCTCTGGGGCCAATGCTGCTGGTTTGCCCACTGTACTGGTCCACTCCATGGCCAAGTAAGTCCTGTTATGCTGGGATTTATGGCTCACTGTTTGCCTTCTGTAGTTGCATGGAGGTCTCACAGCTAGTTTGGTGATCCACTGGCTGTATTTTGGCTAAAAGTCTCCCATTCTATTTTCTATCATGGCCTCCCTTGTTGCACCTGTCCTGGACCTCATCCTCTCCTGTCCAATTGAGACAAACCTTTCCTGAAGTCTTTCCAAGATATCTTCAGCTGGAGATTTGTTACACTCCAAATATTTGTGGATTCTGTCACTCCAAAATCTATTTAGAGGCTTGACTTAGTGTTGATTCTGAGGAAAGCCAGAAAGAACTCAGGCAAATATCCTCCTCATAACTTAGATGCCATAGTTGTCTCCTTATTCACTCTCACCCTTTATCTGCTTCCATTTCCTGAATCTATCTTCATAACATCTTTTGTATATTCTGGAGAATTTATGTACTTTTTATTGGCTGACATCCACACCTAGAATGCTTTCTCTCCTTTTCTTCTCGGACTCCTGACTTCCTTGAAGTATTTACTCGAAATCTCAAGGAGGCTTTCCAATCCCCTCCATGCTATTACCTTCCTTCCGGATATACCTCCCTAGCTATCCTGTATATATTTTGTTTGTCCATAGTTGTTTTCAAGTTGTCTGTCTCTCCCAACATATCAGGAGCTCCTTGAGGAGAAGGACTTTTTTTGGTCTTTCTTTGTATTCTAGTACTTAATACACAGTATTTGGTATATTCTCAACATTTTAATTTTTTAAATTTATTTATTTCATTTTTAATGTATGGAATAAAATGAGCATTTTAATAACATAGTATGATAAATTGCTCATGAAGCTGCAAATTTCTTATATACAACCTGCTCTTCCTTTTAACTATAAGATACAAAACTCTCCCTCCCCAAATGTACTAAGTAATTGACATGACTCTAAGTCCAACACTCTATTTCTTGTTCCCCCCAACTACCAGATAAGGAATGTTATATCCCAGACTGTACCTTCCCTCTAAAACATAGTTCTGTGAAACCTTAGAGCAAAAACTGTACGGGTTAAAAAGCCTCTAGAAGCAAGGAATGCAGTTCAAGGCATGTGGGAGGACCTAGGGCTTGAGAGGTACTGAGGTGCAGGGAAGTCCTACGCAGAGGTGGGGCATAGCCCCAGGTGGCAATGACTGACCCCAAGTACCACATCTCCCTCCTTAGTGCTCTCAAAGCCTAGCACGTCTCCCTCCCTCTTCTTGGCCAATTCCATTAGGCCAGGTTCCTAGAGGACCTCCCCCTTCTCCCAGATCCTCGGGGGGTGGGGGTGGTATGTGCTATCTAAGAATAAAGTTCTCTTTCACTTCACCCCTACCTCCTGATGGTCTGTCTCTATGGGATCTGTAGTCCCCGAAGACTGGTAAGTGTGGCTTAGTTGTGCCATCGACAGACAGTCATTAAGAGTAACTTAAAGGGGAGCTACAAGGTTAGGGTGGCGTTAAGAGACACTACAAAAAACATGGTCAGAATTGGAGAGGGAACAGAGGTCCACAATATAATTCTTCTTTGAACCAAAGTTCTCTCTGCTGAGTTACTACTAAATTGCCCATTAGTCTGACAGCAGTCCAGGCCACAAGTGCACTTGGTGATTTTTTTGGGTAACACAAGGTGATGGAGGTAGTAAAAATAGCAACTCACACCTCGCTCATATCCTGCCTTCCAGAGGTTTACAGAAAGATGAAGTAATGGGTTTGTCTTTTGCCAGAAAGTGTGTGATTTATTCATTTTTCCCATGTCACCTGAGAGATTCTTTCAGTGGGTATGAGACCATCACCCAATTATTACCAAGAATGAACAAAGAGAAAATCTCACTCGCCTATTTTCTGAATGATTTTAGGATATTCCACAGGCATGTATAATCAGAGCAAATTGTAGTTCTGGAGATCTCATCACCAACTGGCTGAGAAATTTTCTACTCCTTTTTAAACAACTGCCATATCAAGTGATGTTGGCATTGACATAGTCAGAATATTGGAGTTAGGAAGACCTGGGTTCAAATCCTGCCTCAGATACTTATTAACTCTAGGCAGATATTTATGACCCCTAGGCACGTCACTTAATCTGTGGTATCCTCAGTTTTCTTATCTATATAACAGGGATGGGATGTGCAAGTAAATATTTAACAATTAGCTATCCAAAATGTACATGGCACATTTATAAATTTAATATTCAATATTAACATTTCTCTATCACTTTCTTAAGCTTAGGCAATCAATGAAACAATAATCAAGCCCTGGTATGTTGTGTTTGCTGATTGGGGGAGTAAATATTCATACTAAAAATCTAACAATCAATTTAAGTCATTGAGATGACTCAGCATATCACTGACAAAGATAATATCAATTCCTTATTCACAGGATTGTTGTGAGAATTAAATGGTATGTCTATCAAGTGCTTTAAAAATCTTAAATCTCATTGTTCAGTTATTTTTCAATTGTGGCTGACTCTTTATGACCCCATCTAAGATGTTTTGTTTTGTTTGGTTTTTGGCAAAGATACCGGAGTGATTTGCTATTTCCTTCTGCAGTTCATTTTACAGATAAGAAAACTGAGGCAAACAGGTTAAGCCCATAGTTAGTAAGTGAATAATCAGATTCGAACTTAAGAAGGTTCATCTCCAGCTCCAGCATTCTATTCATTATGCACCTAGCTGCTCCAAAATAAATGCTGTCTATTATTATTTATTAAATAAGTGATGACCTCCCTTGGTCCAATCATTTCTCCAATCTTAAACATCTTCCATTGAGCCTTCCTAGCTTTCCAAGATTAGAGAAGGATAAAGAGAGGGGGTTGCATGTCTGGTATCTTGAATTTTAAAGAGGGGAATTATCCATTTCTCCATCTTTTGCTCATGTCTCCTTCTTTGTATATTCCAGTTAATGGCAGATTTCAACCTTTTGGAATTCGTTTTTGGCGGCTGCAATCCTCAACTGGAAGTTTGCATATCATGGTGGACAGGGCCTCAGGCCACCACCACATCTGCCCTATTTCTCTCAGCACCTAAATTATCAGCCAGAAGTACAACTTAGTTTAAAAAAAAATACAAGGAAAAAACCCAACAAACCAAAAGGCAAAGAGGAATAGGTCAACTTGAACTCTAGCAATGAGCATTCACAAAATATTTCTCAATCTCTAGGATTATAGAATCCTAGATCTAGAATTCAAAGATATCTCCAAGGTCATCTAGTTTAATCCCCTGTACATAACAGAGAAGACCCCAGCAAATTGAATGACTTCCCTAGTCCACACAAGCAATTAGCATCCCTGCCCTGGTCTTGCACTTGCCTCAAGAGTTTGCTCACTCAGCTTCCACTGGAAAATTTTTTCCCACAAAATTTAAAGGTATTGGAGACCTCACTATGATCATATTAAAAGTTCCCATGTTTTTTCATATCATTTGGAAAGCTAGATTCTACAAGATAGATTTTGGGAAAATAATATAGTAATCCAGAAAAAGAAAGTGCATTAATTAATATACAACATATATCCAACTTTTTATCCTTTTTCATCCAGCTGAGATCCCTTCATGTCTGAAGGAATGTGTTAGGTTGAATCTGTTTCATTTCAGCAGGTAATACTTTAGAAATCTGGCCATACATACTGGTCTTCGGGATATCCCTAGATACACATGAAGAGAAGCTGATCTTCTGTGCAAAACAACCTTTCTTTATTTGTAATTTCAGCAGGGGCTAGCAGAAAGCAAGAGCAAGTGTGTGTATGTGTCTGCCTGCATCTCTCTCTGAGTTTATTTATACTTATTCTCCTCTGGAATTACTCCTTGCCTAGTCCACTGTATAGGTGGATCTACAGAAGGGAGACACCTGGAGTTAGTGCTGTGTCCTAGATGGAGATCTAGCAAGAGGGCACAACCCTTGCCTTCTCAAGGAACCTATTAGTAGTTCCTTCAACATCTGCAAGACACAACCTCCTGCATCAGAGGCCAACCCCCTTTTTACTTCCTGGGCCTGCCCTACCAGCTGACATGGCATTCTCAGAGAGAGAAACATCCCCTAACAGTTTTCAACTTCCAACTTTCTAAATACAGGGTCTGGCAGGCACTGACTTCTGTCTGTCATTTTTGCTGTGAGAATCCTTAAGGAAATTAGTTTTTTAATTTAAAAATTGGCATAATCAATTGGAAAAGTGATTTCTTCAATGTGGGCATTCCATCCAGTGATGCAGATTGAAACCCACCTATGCCTGCCATCCTGAATGATTCTTGTCTTGCATAACTTTGCCATAAAGAGGTTCATCCAATGCGATAACTTACTCTTATCATAGTGGCAATAGCAATGGAATAGATGGATTAGCCAAAATTTATCTCTCCTTAATTCATGGCCAGACCAACCTCTTTATTACTCAGACAATTTTTAATTATATGTTTTATGTGGTGTTCTTCTTTGTCTATAATATGCTAGTTCTCTGTCGGAGCAGGTTTCTTGGGGAGATTTTCTGGAGGCAGCCTTAGTTTCTGTTCCAGTAATCACCTCAAATACAGCCAGCAGTTAAAATCCATTCTTTTATTGTCTCTTCCAAAATAGCCTAGTTAGCTTTCTTTGGTTCCGAGAGCTCTCGTTGCTAGTCCTTTTCCTCTTCCAGCTTCTGCCTCTAGCTCAACTCCGACTTCTGTCAATCTTCCGAACTGACTCCCCTGACTCAGCTCCTTTTTAATGCTCTTTTAGAGGTGTAAACTCAAAGGTTGACTCCTCCTCCAAGAGTGGGATTATGGGAGGTGTAAACTTGGATATATCCTGACTTGTGACCTCCAATGTGTGAGCCAGTGTGGGAACTCTCAAAGGTATAAATACAAACATTGTTTCTATCAATTCCATTGAGTTAAGATTCTTACAGTTTTAGACGAAACTGACATTTTTGACATTTTTGAGAGCAGCAACTATCTTTTGCCTTTCTTTGTATAACCAGTGTTTAATACAGTATCTGGTCCATAATAGTGCTTAGTGAATGTTTATTGATTTCACTGACTTCAATTGATTGACTGACTTCAACTGTTCTTTATAATTCTTTCTTTATGATGTATCATGGCTTATTCACATCTGTCAGTGCCTTTCTTTTGTCCTATGGGTGATTTTCTTTCTTTCTTCAATATTAGTCATGTTGTGAAAGAAAACATAGACAAAAAAGAGGAAACTCCAGAAAAACAAAGTAAAAAAAAAATCTATACTTCAATCTGTATCCAAAGACCATCAATTATTTCTCTGGGAATGGATAGTCTAAGTTCTTCAGAGTTGCCTTGAACTATTATATTTCTGGGAATAGCTAAGTCATTCTTAGCTGATCATCTTACAATATTGCTATTACTTTGCATACAGTCCATATCACTTTCCCTCTTTTGTGAGATAATTTGCATCATTCTACTTTTTTCTTTTACTTTCTCACAGTGCATTTCTCTCTCATCCCTTAATTTTATTTTTTAAGATACTATTTAGATACTATTTTAGATACTATTTCTTCATATTCAACTCACACCTTGTGTTCTTAGCCTACATATAGTCCTAATTGCTCTAATAATAAGAAAGTTCTTATGAGGTGTCATCTTCTCATGTAGAAATGTAAACAGCTTATCTTTATTAAGTCCCTTATGATTTCCCTTTCTTATTTGTCTTTTGAATATTTCTCTTGAGTCTTGAATTTAAAATTAAAATTTTCTATTCAGCTCTGGTTTTTTCATCCATAATGGGCTGACTAAATGCTCTATTACATTGAATATCCATTTTTTTCCCTTTGAAGGATTATGCTCATTTTTGCTGGATAGGTGATTCTTGGTTGTAATCCTAGTTCCTTTGACCTCCAGAATATCATATTCCAAGCTTTCCTATCCTTAAATGGAGAAGCTGCTAAATCTTGTATTATTCTGATTGTGGCTCCACAGTATTTGAATTGTTTCTTTCTGGCTGCTTGCAACATTTTTCTTTTATCTGGAAGCTCTGGAACTTGGTTATGATATTCCTGGGAGTTTTCATTTTGGGATCTTTTTCAGGAGGTGATCAGTGAATTCTTTCAATTTCTATTTTCCTTTCTGATTCTGGAATATCAGGACAGTTTTTCTTGATAATTTTTTGAAAGATGATGTCTAGGCTCTTTTTTTTAAATTGAAATCCATGAAATCTGTTATGGGCCAGAACTCTGTACTTAAAACAAGGATTCTTACAAGGTGCTAAGTCAGTGGAGTTGATGAGACAGTGTTATCTAGTTTAGCAAGGTGATTAATAGTTCTATAAGTTCAGTATGATTGATTTAATCTTACAACAAATAATGGTTTTCTAGTGATATAATGATTGGTTTATACTCAAAATAGAGCATATAAAGCTGTAACAAACTCAGTCAGAGAGAGAGACTCAGAAGGGCCAGACACAGACTCAGAAGGGACACAGAGACAGATTCATTCCATCATCCATCTTTGTGGTGGCTGGAGGCTGAAGCAGCCTCGGACTGAGACCAGATTCATTCACTCCATCTCATACCACCATGGTGGCAGGTTTTCCTCCTTTGCTTCTTCACTGAAACCAAGACTCCAGAAGGCCTTTAAAAAAGCTAGCCCGGGCCCCAGGCAAGGAAACTAGACTGTGAAGGAGATAATAAAGGATTTGGATTTAACACCTGGCTATTCTCATGGTGATTACTGTACTGAAACTGGTCCCAAGACCTCCAGAAAACCAAACAAGAACACTACAGAAATCCACAAAATCCACAAAATCCATGGATTTCAGGTAGACCAATGACTTTTGAATTCTCTCTCCTGGATCTATTTCCCATATCAGTTATTTTTCCAGTGTGATAGTTCACATTGTCTTCTATTTTTTCAGTTTTTCAGTTTTGTTTTATTGTTTCTTGATTTCTCAAAAAGTCATTAGGTTCCATTTGCTCAATTCTAGTTTTTAAGGAATTATTTTCCCCAGTGAGCTTTTGTACCTCTTTTTCTATTTGATCAATTCTATTTTTTCAGGAATTTTTTTTCTTCAGTGAATTTTTGGGCCTCTTTTTCCATTTAGTCAATTCTGTTTTTCAATCCATTTTTCTTCTCGTTGGATTAGAAATTGACTGTCAATTAGAAATTTTCTATTTTTTTTCTGAGAAGAGAGCTGCTATGAATATTTTTTGTACATATAGGTCAGTCTCCCTTTTTTTTTTTCCCATTTTTTCCAAAACTCTTTTGGTATTCATGCCTAATAGTGATGTTGTTAGGTAAAAGGATATGTATGAATTTGCAGCCCTTTGGATGCAGATCATATCTTTTGGTCATTTATCTACTGGGGCATAGTTCTTATTTCTGAGTTCCCTCTATGTTTGAGAAATAAGGTCTTATCAAGAAACTTGCTTCGAAAATTTTTTTTACAATCACTATTGCCAATTGTATTTTCCCCCATTTATTCTCTCTCTCCTTTCATCCTGTTCCTCCTCAAGAGTGTTTTGCTACTGAACACTGCCTTCTCTTTTATCACCTTCCCCCTTTTCCCATACCTCACTCCCCTCCTATTTTCCTATAAGATAGATTTCTATACCCCTATTGAGTACATATGTCAGTTCCTATTTGAGTCAATTGTGATGAGAGTAAAGTTCCCTCACTCCCTATCTCTTCACCCTCTTTCCCTCCACTATAAAAGCTTTTGCTTGCCATTTTTTATGGAGAATAATTTGCACCATTCCACTTCTCCCTCTCCCTTTCTCCTAGTATCCCTTAATTTCTTCATTAAAAAAAAGGTATTATCCCTTCATAATCAACTCACATGCCCTCTGTCCATATATACTCCTTCTTACTGCCATAACAAGGAGAACATTCTAATGAGTTACACAAGTATTATCCTCCCATGTAGGAATGTAAACAGGATGTATCCCTTATGATATCAATTTCCATCTGATAACCTTCTTAAGCTTCTCCAGAGTCCTGTATTTGAAAATAAAAATTTCCATTCAACTTTGGTTTTTTCAGGCTTGAAAATTCTCTTTTTCATTGAATGATCCAACTTTTCCGCTGAAGGATTATTCTCAGTTTTGCTGGGTTCACTCATTCTTGGTTGCAATCCTAACTTCATTGCACTCTAGAAGATCATATCTTGTGTCATCTTGACTATGGCTCCACTATACTTGAATTGTTTCTTTCTGGATCCTTGACCTGGAAATTCTGGAATTTGGCAGTAATATTCCTGGAAGTTTTTATTTTAAGACCTTTTAGGAGGTGATTAGTGGATTCTTTCAATTTCTATTTTACCCTCTAGTTCTAGAAAATCAGGACAGTTTTCCTTAATAATTTCTTGAAAGAGGATGTCCAGTTTTTCTAATGAGGCAATTTGGGTTAAGTGATTTGCTCAGGGTCACACAGCTAGGAAGTGTTAAGTGTCTGAGACCAGATTTTAACTCAGGTCCTCCTGACTTCAGGGCTGGTGCTTAATTCTATTTTTTTAAGGCATTATTTTCCTCAATGAGTTTTTGTACTTCCTTTCCCAATTGGCCAATTTTGCTTTCTTCTTAAAGCATTCTCCTCATTAGCTTTTTGTATTTCCTTTTGCATCTTTCTCAATTCTTTCCCTAATTTTTTTTCTATCTCTCTTACTTGCTTTTCAAAGTTCCTTTCAAACTTTTCAATGCTCTAAGTCTAATTTGTATTTTTCTTGGAGCCTTTGGACATAGGAATTTTGACTTTTTTTTATCATCTTCTGAGTATGTGTTTTGATCTTCCTTGTCACCATAGTAACTTTCAATGGTCAGAAACTTTTTTTTTGTTGTTGTTTTTTGCTCATTTTCTTAGCCTATTACTCTGATTTTAATTCTTTGTTAAAGTAGAGCTATGTTTCCAGGGTGGAGGGTGCATTGTCCTAAGCTTCAGAGGTTTTGTGCAGCTGTTTTCAGAAATCCTTCTAGGAGGAGCTGTTAGGTGTCTCCCCACCCCACTGTAGCTTTAAGATTTAATGTCCTGGCCAGGACTAGGGCTCAGACCTAGCCGACACCCAACTGCACACCAGACTCTTACCTCATTGTCACAGACCCTCTCCACTGACCTTCAGAGTCTTATCTGGTGTCCTTTAGCTGAGACATCCAGAAGCCTCCAGCACTGCTGATGATTCACAGGTCCTGCCTTACTGACGTGAGGGGACCAGGCCTACACTGAGATTGTGCTCTGGGCTCCCACCCTGGTTTCACAGTCTTTTCTGCTGATCTACCAGGTGCGCTTTGGTGTTTCTAGGCTGAGAGGTCTGGAAGCTACCAGTACTGCCACTGATTTAGAAGTTTAGCCAGTCCAGGATTGGGGTTGGGGTTAGGACTGGGACTACAGCTGGATTCCCACCTTAGTGTCACAAACCTTTTCTGCTGAGCTTCTAAGTTGCCTTCAGCTAGAATTTTTTTCATCCCTGGGCCTCTTTGATGATTTAGAAGAATGGACTTGGTGTGGTGACTATTGTGAAGATAATAAGAGTTTACTCTAAAATAATTTATGCATCCTAAAACAGGTAGGTATTGAGGCAGAAGAATTAGCTCATATAATAGGAATTCCATTCTAATATTGCATTACTAAAGTTGCAAAATATTACATGGAAAGCTATTCAGAAATAACAGGTTTTAATGCTAATGAATTTGTAATTATCCCATAGATGAGAGTATAGTTGTGTGTGGCAAGATGACAGTAGTATCTCTCAGGTATTCTTAAATAAAAACATACCAATCCCCAACTCCTCAGCTTGCTACTGGCTTAATACCTTTTACATTCTTTCCATTTTTAGGAGGTGTGAATGAAAATTATCTCAGAAAGCACTTAAAAAATAAAATCTTTCCTCAAAGATAATAATTAACTCATCAACATCTCAAGGGAAAAGTTTTCAATTAGCAATAATCGTGCCTCGGATAAACCTCATTGGCTACAATACTGCCACTGCGCAAAGCTAAAAAAAACAAACAAACATCTCAAGGGAATAACAACATCCAAAGTTTCTCTGAGAGGGGCTATTCAAGGTGGAGTTGTACAGAATATTTCACTATAAATTTTTTCCTTTGTTGAAGATAACAACATAATGGCTATGGGAAGATCATTATGCTGATACATTGTTTAATGGAAACTGTGATTTTGTTCAGTCAATCTGGAAAAAAAGAAACAAAAGGAAAGATTCCATATATGCAAAAATATTTAAAATGATAATTGTTTGTAGTAGCAAAGAAATGAAAAATTCCAAATCTATATTTGGAAGGGAAAAAAGGTCATTTAACACATTCCCTTCATTTTACAAATGTCCTCATTTATAAGGACCAAGGCCATGAAAGGTTAAATGACTTGCCTATGTAGGAAAGTGATAAAAGTAGGCTTTGAATTCTGATTCCATAATTCCAAGTTTAGTAGGGGAAATTTAGTGCTTATTCCACTATATCATACTGTTTCACAAGGAAAATGTATGCTCAGTGATTAGAGAATGACAAAATCGATTGGGATGTATAAATATAATTAAATAGCTATTGCAATTTTTAAAAGGACTAATGGCAGAATCCAAAGAATTGTGGAAAGACATATAAACATAACATCTTGGACTGTGAACTGGAACAAACTTCAGAATTTAAAAAATCCATCCCCATCATTACATTTTTGTCCTGGAAGCAGCTGAGGTCCAGAGCACTTAACCAATTTATACATCACATAAGTAGGAAATGTCAGTTGGGGTTCTAAGACCAGTCATCTCAACTCCTCCCCAGTCTGGATCATTCACTATGCCTGTTTCCCTATGGAAATCAATGAAAAACCAACAGCATCTATGTTATCATTTACCCTGGATTTCCCCCCCTCCAGATAAATAGGAACAAAACTAGCCTTGGTGGTCTTAAATTGCAAATTCTTTGAAAATTGGGGGTGGGTAGATAAGAGGAAGAAGAAAATCAAAAATAGAAGCAGAGAAAGACATAAAAAGAGAAATAGAGAAACCAAGAGTCATAGACAAAGACAGAAAGTGGAGGAAAAAAATTTAAGCAGAAGATGATAGATTTGACTACTTAAAGATGCTACAAGTTCAATTACAGAGTCCTATCTTCACCTCATTCCCTAAGAATTTATAGGAAAACCTGGGCAATGTGGCACCAGTATTCTCTTCTTAACTGCATTTTCAAAAAGACATAGTCATGTTTATGTATATTGATTCTGGAAACTTCCTTATAATTCTGATAAATAGCTGGAGAAGCAGACTGATAAACACTGGTTATATCATGTCATAGATGGGGTTTTTAATTTTTATCTAGGCTTCTTAACAAATGTCATCCTTACCTGAAGAGGCCTGATTTAGATTAGTGTGGTAGGAGGAACAATGTAAAGTAAAGAAGGAGTCTTTGGGTCCCCACCTGGGGCTCCTATGCTAATAAGACTTGGTTAGTGATGATCATATGAGGACAGAAGATCAGGGTGTCATCCATTTCTTTTTTTCAGCTTGAAATTAAGCCATTAAAAAATTAACAACTTTTTGTGACTCAAGTCCAACTCTAAGGTTTATAATTGCGTCTCTGGGACTGAAGTCAAGAGTAAGGAAGGCATCCAATTCCAGTCAAGAATGCTCATTACCTTCATTCTCTGCTAATGGAGACAAAGGCCAAAGCAGATAAAAATATCAAGGTAATATGGGTAAACCATATTTTTTTTGAGACAGTAAAAATCTGATTAAAAAAAAAAAAGGTGTTAGAATCCAGCTCCAGTGAATACCAAGAGTGTGAATGAATATCCAAGGCCAGGCAGAGATATGTTTTGCAATGTCCATTTATTAATCTGAGTACCAGTGTTTATATATAACTTTTAGGTTAGTGTTACAATGTTACTAGCTACCTTCAGGTGACATTATATACCTTCCAGGATTAATGCATACCTTTGACATTTCAATATCCACCTTATCAATACCAAGGTACTTATCAACACAGAATTATAAATAGCATAGTTGTGATGCTCATCAGTACCAACAGAATTGTAAATAGTTGTGATGTTTACCAATATCAAAATACTTGTGGAAATAGAGTAGTAAATAGCAGAAATTATCATACTAATGTATTTACCTCAAGTATGTTAGTATGTCCTTAATTCATTATTAAGGGGAAAATAATATAGTTGAAATGCCTTGTTCCTGTGGCATGCATTCTCCAACAAGATTATCCTCAATATATTAAGTATGTCTTTATAATTCATTGTTAGAGAGATGGTGAGTCAATAGTTTGAATCACTCACCCTAACAGAGAGCAAATCTCAAGTAATACTTGGATTGGATTCTTGCTGTTCATGGACTTAGTCAACACTGACCCTCTATATCTCCCTCTTTTTTATTCAGAAGATTAAGTTAATAAACTTCAATTCCCATAGTTGACAATGATTGCAAGATATACTGGAAAGCACAAGGGGCTAAGCCAAAGAATATAAAAATAACACATGCAGGGACAGCTAGGTGGCACAGTAGATAGAGCACCAGTTCTGAAATCAGGAGGACCCGAGTTGAAATCTGGCCTCAGACACTTAACACTTTCTAGTTGTGTGACCCCAGCAAGTCACTTAATCCCAATTGCCTCAGAAAATTAAAAAAAAAAAAAAAGAATAACACATGCAAGAGGAACAAAATGCAAAAGTCAGATTATTTACAGGATTTATCTTTTTTAATTACTCAAATATTTGGTTTGCTATGCTATTTGGTATCAATTCCAGGAAGACTACTTTTTGCCATGTTTTCTGTCAACTCAGCTAATCGAGATTTATCCCAAATGAGGTTGAAATTATATATAGCTTCATTTATTCAGTTCCTTATTTGAAGCTATGTCACATAGGCGGTTATCATTATCTCATCTAAAGAGTTATGTATACATGAGTGAATTTAAAATCACAAGTTAGTTGTGATTGAGTTTCCAAATTGTTTACATGGTCCCCTAACCATATTAATGATTGTTCCATTAACTTTGATCCTTGTTTTAACTCATCATCTAAATTAATTTGTCCTTTAAGAGTTTGTGATACATTTTTTTACTAATTGATTTGTGAATTGGGCAGTCTGAATAGATTCTGCCAAGAGCTATAACTGAAATAGCAAGTGATGTAACAATTGATATAGTTGCTAGAATGCCAACAATGAGTAATCCAACAAATCTCCTTTTCTTACTTTTGTTTTCTAATTTTCCTTTGACGTTATCTCAAATCTGTTCACCTGCTGACCTGTACCAATGGTGATTAATCTTAGTAGGCATCATCTCATAGGATGGGTGTTCAATAATAAGAACCATAGGTAGAGACTTAGAAAACATTCGAATAGAAGTAAGACATTAGGATAAAACACAATTGTAACATTGTGTTTTCCTCCTAGCACATTTGTGTTTTGGAGTCCTTAAAACAATATCTGTAGTTAGAAACATCTGTGGATATTTTAAAACATGCCTGTACAGTATATTACTGAGGGGCCTGAAATATCATGGAATCCCATATCTGAGATGTGAACATTTGTACCATCTCAAGTCCCAAATACATTGTAACAGGAGACCCATACAGACAGTGGATGATTTGAAGTCCAATTCGCCAATCAGTTTCAGTTCCTCCCCAAATCAATGGGGCCCGAAGTCCTCTGTGGGCAGGGATGATGATCTCATTTTCTGAAACTACTTTCTGCTGAGAATAGGTGTAGAAGCTGAGTCACTTGCAGGATCCCAGTCTTTTATGGGGGGGGGGGTAGAAGGTGAGGGAGGTGGTAAACTACCCCCCTAGAACTGATAGAATCATCTGATGGTTGATTCAGCTCTTTGAAGCTGGCCAATTCAGCTATAACTGACCAAAAAACAAATCTAACAAATAGAGGTTAGAATAATCTAAAATAAAAAGACAAGTCCACAAGGATTACTATAAAATGTAGAGAGGCCAATATAGATTGCCAGCAGCTTTTCATCATATAATGAAATATATTTGTGTCAAAGGGTACACAGTACAGACAAATGTTAAAGATGTTTCAACTTTAGTTTCAATGAACAATAAAAATAACAGGTCTTACTGACAATCATGTTAATTGTTCTTATGTTATTTTGAAAACCTTTAAGGAGTTTATTTCATACAGACACAAACATCTATATGTATCTATAATAAAAAGATGACTAGGTAAAATACTCATTCACCAAATTATTTAGGATATAATGATTACATATTTTTAGATTGAAAGTAACAAGATATTTTATAATTGAATTGTGTTCATGGCTTGTGTTGACAATTTGCTCTAATTATAGAAATTTGTTATAGGAGGAAAATATAGTGGTATGATTATAATACCATCAGAACTGGTTTTTCAGGCCTCAGGCTGGGAGCATACACATGACAAAATAAACATCCTTAATTCAGTTTGATATCCAATTACAATATCTTCTTCTTCTACCTTATACCCAGACTCAGGAATAATCAGATGGGTTCTTATTCAAAAAGATACAACTGGGGAATAGAATCAGAAGAATCCCACGTTGAGCAGAAGCTTCTAATTCTTATCCAGATACAGACCTTCACCTGTTCAGGGTCACGTTTCTCTGAGTAGTTTATGATAATATTCTCAAATGGTGGGTTACTAACTTAATGATCAAATTCAAATTCAAATTCAAATTCAAAACTCAAAAGAATATCAGTTACATTTCTAAGAGATTTTATCTCTAATAGCAAATTCTACTAATCACAGCTTAGGGCTAGATAAATTATTTTTAAAAAATTTACCAAAACTTAGACATATAAGAGATTGTTTAACTTATTTTATATGTTTACATTCATCGTGGTGCAAAGGATTATTCATTAAATGAGCTTATAAATTTTTATTAAACACTTCCCTATTACTACGCCTCCTAAACAGGCTCATTTCTCAGAGCTTGCTTACCCTGAAGGTTTCAAGAAAATTGGTAAGCTTACAAATTAAAGTGAGTTGACAGAGACCTGAGGGAAGGGGCTGAGCTTATTGTTGCCCATCCCAACCATTTTTAATGTTTTTATGGACTGTGCTGTTTGATACCTTCATACTTGAAGGTGAACTGATAAAGTTTTCATCTTTCATACTAGAAGATGAACTGATTAGGTTTTCATTTCCTCCCTTTTGCTCCATACATAGTAATTATCAGTTTTAAGTTTAACACAACAGCTCCAAATAACTTAGTTAACAATTTAAAATTTTTCTAAGTAATAGACAAATAGTTGTAATGAATTCTTAATTTTTTACAGTCAGTGAAAATTCCTAATTTCTTAAGTTATATTTACAAAATATTATAAAACAGGATTAGCAAAGCTAAATAAACTTTCCATCTTCTTTTAGTTGACAATTCTATTCTGTCCCCAAATTGCTGAGCTGGAAAGTTCTCAGGGAAGATTTCCATTCCCTTAAATATTTTTTTGTTTTAGGGAGAAAACAAGACAATTTGTTTAAAAAATTGAGATAGAATAGATTTTAAAATTTACTTAACTTTAGTTAATGAGTCATGATTTCCTAAATTTCAATTAAATGTTCCAGACAAGCTGAATTGCCATTTGGATATTTTCCAATTCACACAAATCATTTCTCTTTTGTGAGCCTGGAAAGAGTTAAGATGTTAATTTTTTATGACTGGGCCCTGAGAAGTCTGACTCTAGATAATTCAAAAACAGGCTGGGTTTTTTTTAGCAGTTTTTTTTTTTTTTATTGTTTTCTGTTTTCCTAAATTTAATGCAAATAGATAACAACTTATATATCCCTTCAGTGGGCTTTGATTAGAGTTCCTTTAAAAGTGCTTTTACTATCATATCTCATTAACATTCATATAGCGTTTGTTTTACGCTAAGCACTTTTGCAATTATGTGATCTTCACAACAATCATTATTAGTTATCTTTACAAATTAGAAAACTAGGCAAAGATAAAATAAATTGCCATAAATTACATAGCTAATAGATTTCTGTAATTGAAACAGAGAATAGGGAGTTTACCAAAAACAAAGGCTGACTAGTTTTCTCACTTCACACTGCCAATGCTGAGTGCTGCCAGAGGCATCCTGAGTCTTCCCAAGCAGTTCTGGACAGAACCTGATGAAGGTTGGATTTCCTTTGGTGCCAGGATTTCTCTTTGATGGTAGTTTCAGGTGCTAGGGCTCAAGGAATATTGACCATAGAGAGCCTAACCTCCACTCCATCCCCATTCCCCCAAGCAGGATTGGGGTGGTGTTTGGACAAGATTGTGTGGGGTCCCGCTGCTCTTAACAGCTTTCCCTATAGTACTTTAACTTTATCTTTTCTTAGTCTTATCTGAGATAAGAGAAGTTAGCAAACAGAGATTTGGGCTATAATGGGCTAGTTAGCAATCCTTATGCATTCAGGACTCCAGGGAGCAGAGCAGAGAAGGTGATTCCAAACAAGATAGAAGTCAAAGAGAGGTTAGGAAAAAGTTATTTTCTTAGTTGTTATTTTAACCTTGAGAATCTACTGTCCATTTTCACAGTTCTATTATTTTGATTAGCTAACTTATTTTCTGCAGCCCCAAGTTTGGCCAGAACTGGGATCCATAGGAAAAAGTTAGGTTATTTTCCCCCACTTTTTTTTTTTTTTTAATGGGAATTAGGATGTTAAGAAATCTTTCCAGGTAATAAAATCTAGCTCACAGAATAATATGACACAGACATTCTGGGCAGAAAAACAGACACATACACAAACACAGACAAAAAATGACATGGAAGAAGTGGTCCAGCTTTGCCAAAGGTCATAAACTTGAAAAATAAAAACTATTCAGTTATAAACATCGTGCAAACATAAACCATTCTTTTAAACAATAGAAATAATTAATATTAAAGAAATATCATTTAACCAGCAGGATGTACAGGACTAGGGCTGTTACTATGTTATGTTATGTGTTAACCACATAAACAGCATATTTGCTATCTGAAAAAATATTAAGAGGTTCTTGAACAGTATACCGTGCAGTAATAACTGCATATAACATTCTGTTATGTATATTCAAACAGGGTGTTAAAAACATATTTAATATAGTAGGTGGAATATATATAAAATCTATATTAAATAGAAAAATATATAAATATATGTATTCTATATTTATATGTAAATATATAAAATTATATATATATAAAGAGGCTGCTTATTAGTAGCATCTGTAAATACCATCTACTGCTTGCAGCTGATCCTCAGAATTCTTTTTGAATTAGGGTTAGAAGTGTAATGCCAGAGAAACTGAACAAGATAGAGATTAGAGAGTATTTAATAATTTATTAAAAGGGAGAGATTTACTGGGACCAAATGGATCCATGGTTTGATCCCAGGGCTGAAGGAGACTATCGTCTCTAAGAATCCAGCAGTGAATGTCAGATACAAGATGCTTTTATTATTAACAAGAATAATGACATAATTTTATTATTAACAAGAATAAAGACATAATGGGGGAGGCAGGCACCTAGGATGACATAATGGAGTGAGGTATTGGAGAGGCTCCTGATATTCTAATGATGTCTAAAATGGATAAAGACCTTTATCCTTTCAAACATTAAGAAGGAATGATTATAGCCTAAGTTCTAAGATATAAGACCTTTATCCTAACATTAACAGGGAATGGTTATAACCTGAGGCAGAGTAACTGAATAGGACAATTAGGAAAACTGGATCAGGACATTAAAAGAGAACTGTGGTGCAACAGAAGCTCCTCTTAAAATTTTAAATAATTTTTTCAATTTATGTGTTCCCAAATTCAAATACAGTTTTATCCAATGAATATTTCTCAACAATTTTTGATAATCATCTAGAGTAACTAAATTATCCCTTCTAATTTCCATTTTAAAATTGGCCTAAGATCAGTGATAGATTGCATCCAGAACACCTCTTTTCCTGTACTTCCAAGATTTTTACCACCCCAAATTTGTATTTATATTTATTTTAATTTTCATTCTTTTCCTATTTTTTGTAAAGTATATTAATAACTGTGCCATCTTCTCCCCCCTCATTTAAAAAAAAAGAAATTGTGGTGAGGATGGCATAGCAAAGAATACTTATTTTCCACCCAAAATCAGAATCAAATACTCCAGAAATAACCTTAAACCCTAGCAATGCCTGTGAACTGCATCCTAAAATAAGATCTAGCATGACCCAAGACTCCAGTGGGGAGAGAACATATTCCATATTATGAATAATTCAGTGTGACACAAGGGGGACTAATCAAGGCCAGCATTTACCAGGGTAACATGTATTAAATCTTGTACTGTCAATAAGTTGGATTTAAAGTATTGTTTGCAGGCACAGCTTGAGGGGGGGAAATAAGAGAAAGTACAGCTCCCACTGAATGGGGACCAAATTACCTTCCCTATCATTCTGAGAGTGATATTCAGAAGCCTAATTTCTGCCCTTCCTGAATTTTGAACTTAAGGTCAAAGGTTTATTTGCTGAATTGTGATAAAGTACAACCTTTTGAGTAATACAATTTTTTCACATAAGAGCCAATTTTCCATAATTATAGCATTTATGAGAATTTGAGAATTGTTTAGATCATAAATTTTCCTGATTTATTGCAGCAGCCATTACTACAACTTGAAAAGTAGAAGTCCCAATATTCTGAAACCTTTGAATCATTTCTACTAAAGACATTTTTGGTTTTCCCCCAGCTAAAGCTTTCTTACAACTGGCATTAGCATTTTCAAAAGCAAGTTGTTTCAATAAAATTTAAGCTGCCTCCCCAGGCTGATTGAAGGCTGGATTGCCATCATTAAGTTACTGACAAAGTCAACAAAAGTCTCATTAGGTCCTTGCCAGATTTTTGTGTAAAATGTTCCTCCATCAGTTTTTCCTGGTTCTTTTACCCATGTTGCTCTAGGCATTCCTCAAAAAATGCTGCCTTCCATATCAAATATTCTCCTCCTTCAGAGGTGGTTTTTATCATTGAGCTAAGAGGTGTAAAATCCCTTTGGGAGAATACTTTCAGATAATATTCTCTGTCCCTGCTACTGATTGATTTTGCCCTATTCCCATCTAATATGTGTACTATACTGATATCAAGTGAACAAGGATTAATCTTATAAATTTTATCTTATATTTTATATTTTTATATCTTATATCTCATATTTTTGCAATGTTGTGCCAAAGTTCCCTTTTAATGTTGTGACCCAGTTTCTCCAATTGTCCTATTTAGTTATTCTGCCTCAGGTTATAACCTTTCCCTCTTATTATCTGCCTCAGTTGCTCTGCCCCAAAACTCCAGGCTATAATCATTCCCTCTTAAATGGTCAATGAGATGAAAGTTTTATATCTTTAGGTTATAGACATTCCTTTTTAATGTTTGACAGGATAAAGGTTTATCCATTTTAGATGTCATTACAATATCAGTAACCTCCCTCCATTGTGTCATCCTAGGGGCCTCCCCCACCATTAGGTTATCCCTACCTAGGTACCTCCTCCATTATGTCACTGTTCTTGCTATACTATAAAAAAGCTTGCTGTCCCGGTACTCAGGGCTGCATTCTTTGAGATGATAGTCTCTTCCAGCCCTGGGACCAAGATCCATCTGGTCCCAGTATTTCTCTCCATTTAATAAACTATTGAATTGATCTCTAACCTCTGTCTTGCTCAGTTTCTTTGGCATTACATTTTGGAGCTTCCTCAGCGAGATATTGGGAACTGAGAACGGGACTAGGGGTTAGAGACATTTCAAATCTCCACTTTAGGCCTGGAAACAGTTGAGGATCTGGGTTTTCTCTTTCTTGGAAAAGGCTAGCCCTCTGGATTCCTCCAGAGGCTCCAGGAAGAGAGCAGTTCACCAGCTGGGGCCACAATCTGACAGTGGATACTTTTGATTTGACCAAGAGAGAGTAAATGTTAGCACCTGGATTCTCAGAATATTAAAATACGCTTGCTTGTGCTAACACTTGGGTTCTCAGAATAAATTCTGAGAAGTCGAACTGCATGCAGTTGGTACTACCTGAGTGTCTCCTAAGACACTTCTGGTTCTGTGTGCCAGTTGGCACAGAGTATAAATCTGGGTGTCTTTTAAAGACACCATTGGCTTAGCCTTGTGTGTGAATAACTAGACGTGGTTGTCACTGTTGGGGTGTCCTTGAGATGCCATTGCTTGATTCTTGATTAGTGTCTAACTGGATGTGGTCGTCACTATTGGGGTGCCTTTTGGGGGTACCATTTGGCGTGGTTAATTAGTGTCTAACTGGATGCGGTTGTCATTATTGGGGTGTCCTTTTTGGGTGTACCATTTGGTTGGCTGATTAGTGTTTAACTGGATGTGGTTGTCACTATTGGGGTGTCCTTGAGACACCCATTTGGCTTGTTTCTTGATTAGTGTCCAACCAGACACAGCTGTCACTATTGGGGTATCCTTGACACCATTTGGCTTGTTTCTTGATAAAATCTTTCCTTGAGCAGATGCTTTGCTTGAGGAAACTTCTTTAACATCCCCCCCCCCAGACCAAGGAGACACATAGTCATTCTGGGGACCCCATCTTTCTTGGAGGTCCCAAGCTAGGGCTCTCTTTGATCTGTTCTGGGGAGATAACCGGAAAAACTTAAGAAGAGCTGTGTTTGAGCCCTTCTCCCATTCCACTGTTAAATGCAATGGAGTTTCTAATGGGTCAGGCTTTAGCCACGAGGAGAAAGGTCACTGAATTGGGGTGAGTTTACAGATATGTCTCTGCCCACAGTGCGAATTTTTTACTTACAGTTTACTTACAGTTCAAAAACTGTCCTTAAGAACAGAAAAAAATTTTCATTTTTAAGATTAACAATTTGACTTTCCTCTTTCCTTTTTTAAATCAGATTTACTAAGGATTTCTCTATTTTGTTGATTTTTTTTCATAGAACCAATTCTTAGTTTTATTAATTAATTCAATAGTTTTTTTACTTTCAATTTTATTGATATCTCCTTTTATTTTTAGAATTTCAAATTTAGTGTTTGACTGGGAGTTTTTAATTTGTTCTTTTTCTAGCATTTTTAGTTGCAAGCCCAATTCATTGACCTTCTCTTTCTTATTTTATGCAAATAGGCATCCAGAGATATGAAATTTCTCCTTATTAACGCTTTGGCTGCATCCCACACATTTTGGTATGAAGTCTCATTATTGTCATTTTCTTGGGTGAAGTTATTAATTATGTCTATGATTTGCTGTTTCACCCAATCATTCTTTATATATAAGATTATTTAGTTTCCAATTATTTTTTGGTCTACTTTCCCTGGCTTTTTGTTGAGTGTAATTTTTATTGCATTGTGGTCTGAAAAGGATACATTTACTATTTCTGCCTTACTGCATTTGAGTTTGAGGTTTTTATTTCCTAATATATGGTCTATTTTTGTATAGGTTCCATGAACTGCTGAAAAGAAAGTGTACTCCTTTCTGTCTCCATTTCATTTTCTCCAGAGATCTATCATATCTAACTTTTCTAGTATTCTATTTACCTCTTTGACTTCTTTCTTATTTATTTTGTGGTTTGATTTATCTAATTCTGAGACTGCAAGGTTGAGATCTTCCACTATTATAGTTTTGCTATTTCTTCTTGCAGCTCTCTTAATTTCTCTTTTAAGAATTTAGATGCTACACCACTTGGTGCATATATGTTTAATACTGATATTGCTTCATTATCTATGCTACCCTTTAGCAAGATATAGTGCCCTTCCTATCTCTTTTAATTAGATCAAGTTTTTTTGCTTAGGATCAGGATGCTACCTGCTTTTGACTTCACCTGAAGCATAGTAGATTTTGCTCCAACCTTTTACCTTTATTCTGCATGTATCTCCCTGCTTCAGGTGTGTTTCCTGTAAACAACATATTGTAGGATTCTGGGTTTTAATCCATTCTGCTAATTGCTTCCTCTTTATGGGGGAGTTTACCCAGTTCACATTTATGGTTAAAATTACCAATTCTGTATTACTTGCCATATTGTTAACCCCTGTTTATGCTTTTCTCCCTTTTTTCTCCCTTACCCCCTTCCCAGTATTAAACTTGCTTCTCACAGCCCTCTCTTTTTAGTATCCCTCCTCCCCACCTTAGAGTTCCTCCCCTATCTTACTCCTTTCCCTCACAGTTTCCATATTCCCTTCTGCTTAGCTTATTCCTTCCCTTTTCACTTTTCCCTTCTCACTTTTCAATGAGATGGGAGAAGTTTCACCATAAATTGAATATGTCTAAAATTTTTTCTCTTAAAGCCAATTCTGATGGCAGTAAAATACCCACTATATTCATCCCCCTCCATTCTTTCTCTCAGATATAATAGGTTTCCTTTGCCTCTTCGTGAGATGTAGTACCCCCACTTTACCCTTTTTCTGGTACAATGTCCTTTCCACCTCTAATTTCTAGAACAAGGTATACATGTATTTTTTATACATCTTTACAGCAGAAATATAGTTCCCAAGATTTCTTTTTACCTTTTTAGGTTTTTCTTGAGTTCTATATTTGTAGATATTGTTAAGTTCTTGTTAAGTTCTGGTTTTTTTTCATCAAAAATAGGTGAAATTCACTTATTTCGTTGAATGACCATCTTCTTCCCTGGAAAAGATGCTCATTCTGGCTGGGTAAGTTATTTTTGGTTGCATACCGAGTTCCTTAGCCTTTTGGAATATCATATTCCAGGTCCTTCGATCTTTTAATGTGGATTCTGCTAGATCTGGGGTGATCCTTATTGTGGCTCCTCTATATTTGAATTGGGTTTTTCTAGCCGCTTGGAGTATTTTTTCCTTTGTTTGAGGGTTCTGGCATTTGACCACTATATTTCTTGGTGTTTTGATTTTAGGATCCCTTTCAGTGGGTGATCGATGAATCCTTTCAATGTCTATTTTACCCTCTGTTTCTATGACTTCTGGGCAGTTCTCTTTGATAATTTCCTGGAAAATAGTGTGCAGGCTCTTTTTTTCATCGTATTTTTCTGGGAGTCCAATAATTCTCAGATGGTCTCTCCTAGACCTATTTTCCAGGTCTGTTGTTTTCCCAAGAAGGTATTTCACATTTTTCTCCATTGTTTGATTTTTTTTGGTTTTGCTTGACTGATTCTTGTTGTCTCCTCAAGTCATGCAATTCCATTTGCTCGATTCTGATTTTCAATGAAGTATTTTCTTCATTCACTTTTTTTATATCTTTTCTAATTGTCCAATTTGTTCTATGGAATGTTTTCCATTTCCTAATTTATTCTTTAGAGAGCTATTTTCTGTTTCAGTTCACTAATCCTAATTTTCAAAGTTTGTTTTCTTTATCCATTCTGTCTTTAAATGAGTGGGACAATTTCTCCAGACTCTCTTGCCAAGCCTCCCTCTCCTTTTCCAATCTTTCTTCTAGCTCTCTTGTGAGAGCCTTTTTAATTTCTTCTATGAGATTCATCTGTGCTAAGGAACAGATTATCTCCTCCTGTGGGGATTCACCTGGAGACAGTCTGCTTTTAGTTTCCTCAGGGTTTAGACTCTGCTCTCTGTCTGTATAAAAGCTGTCAATCATTAAGGTCCTTTTCAATATTTTGCTCATTTTGTCAGAGAAGAATCAGAGACCAACTAGCAAAGAAAACAAGAAAAAAAACCCAAATGGAATCTGCTTTTTTTGTGGGGAGAGGCTGGGTGGTATTATTGAGCTTCCTCTACAGACTGCGGGTGCAGCATAGAGGCACTAGCAGGACTGTTCTGTGCCTGCGCTCTGAGACTCTAAGAGCGTGCTGAGACGCTGTGGGGGAGGGGTGGCCAGGTCCCAAGGAACTCCAGCTGTTTGGGGTTGAATTCTTCACCCCTGGTGTTTTTAGCTTCTCTGCTGGGCTACTGACTTGCTGCCAGGGCAAAGTATCCAATCCTGGAGCGAAGCTCTCCCCGCAGAGACGGCTGAGATCACACCCCACCCCCCTCCGGTCTGCTGGGCTGTGAGCTGTCTGCCCAGCTCTCGCTGCTGCTGCCCTCAGCCTGTGCCCGGTCTAAAACTGTCCTGCCCTCAAGCAAAAACAGACCTTTCCTGTCGAATCTCAAGGATGTCTTCTCTTGGTAACTATTTGTGGTTTTTTTTTCAGTCAAGCATTAATTCGGAGGCTTGTAATGAGATGGATTCTGAGAGAAAATGTGGAGCTTACACAGCTGTGTGGCTACTCACCGCCATCTTGGCTGGAAGTCCAAGTTGGATTTGATAAAATCCAACATCCATTCCTAATAAAAACACTTGAGAGTATGGGAATAAATGGACTTTTTCTTAAAATAGTCAGGAACATATATTTAAAACCATCAGTAAGCATCATATGCAATGGGGAAAAACTGGAACCTTTCCCAGTAAGATCTGGAGTGAAGCAAGTTTGCCCACTATCACCATTATTATTCAATATTGTATTAGAAACACTAGCCTCGGCAATAAGAGTCGAGAAAGAGATTAAAGGAATCAGAATAGGTAATGAGGAAACCAAACTATCACTCTTTGCAGATGATATGATGGTATAATTAGAGAACCCCAGCGATTCTACCAAAAAGCTATTAGAAATAATCCATAACTTTAGCAAAGTTGCAGGTTATAAAATAAATCCCCATAAATCCTCCTCATTTTTATACATCACCAACAAAATCCAACAGCAAGAGGTACAAAGAGAAATTCCATTCAGAATAATATTCGACAGCATAAAATATTTGGGAATCTATCTACCAAAGGAAAGTCAGGAATTATATGAGCAAAATTACAAAAAACTTTCCACACAAATAAAGTCAGACTTAAATAATTGGAAAATATTAAGTGCTCCTGGATAGGTCGAGAAAATATAATAAAGATGACAATACTCCCTAAACTAATCTATTTATTTAGTGCCATACCAATCAGACTTCCAAGAAAATATTTTAATGATCTAGAAAAAATAACAACAAAATTCATATGGAATAATAAAAGTTCGAGAATCTCAAAGAAATTAATGAAAAAAAATCAAATGAAGGTGCCCTAGCTGTACTTGATCTAAAACTATATTATAAAGCAGCAGTCACCAAAACCATTTGGTATTGGCTAAGAAATAGATTATTGATCATGGAACAGTTAGGTTCCGAAGAACAGTCAACTATAGCAATCTAGTGTTTGACAAACCCAAAGATCCCTAACTTTTGGGATAAGAATTATTATTTGACAAAAACTGCTGGGATAACCAGAAATTAGTATGGCAGAAATTGGCATGGACCCCCTTATTATACCAAGATAAGATCAAAATGGGTCCATGATTTAAATAAAAAAGGATTATAAATAAATTGGAGGAACATGGGATAGTTTATCTCTCAGACTTGTGGAGGAGGAAGAAATTTCTGACTAAAGACGAACTAGAGACCATTATTGATCACAAAATAGAAAATTTGATTACATCAAATTAAAAGCTTCTGTACAAAAAAACTAATGCAAACAAGATTGAAGGAAGCAAAACCTGGAAAAACATCTTCCGTTAAAGGTTCTGATAAAGGCCTCTTTCCAAAATATGGAAACCAACTCTAATTTATAAGAAACAACCATTTCCAATTGACAAATGGTCAAAGGATATGAACACAATTTCAGATGATGAAATTGAAATTTTCCCCAATGAAAGAGTGTTCCAAATCATTAAATCAGAGAAATGCAAATTAACAACTTTGAGATCCACTACACCCACACACCTGTGATTGGCTAAATGAGGAAGAAATAATAGTTGTTGGAAAAATGGGAAAACTGGGAACTGATACATTGTTGGGGGTTGTGAAGAATCAACCATTCTGGAGAGCAATCTAAATTATGGCCAAAAAGTTATCAAACTGTATCGTCCAGCATGCTACTACGGGCTTATATCCCAAAGAAATACTAAAAGAAGGAAAGGAACCTGTATGTGCCAAAGTGTTTTGGGCAGCCCTGTTTGTAGTGGTAGAAACTGGAAAATGAATGGGCCCACAATTGAAGAATGGTTGGGTAAATTGGGATATGAATGTTATGGAATATTATTGTTCTGTAAGAAATGGGCTTGGAGAGAATTTGAACTGATGCTAAGTGAAATAGCGGGAACCAAGGATCTTCATACATCAACAACAATACTGTGGAAGATGTAATCTGATGGAAATGGTTTCTTTGACAAAGAGACCTAATTCAGTTTCAATTGATAATGATGGACAAACAACTACCCCAAAAGAAAAACACTGGGAAAGAATGTAAACTGTTTGCATTTTTGTTTTTCTTCTCGGGTTATTTTTACCTTCTGAATCCAATTCTCCCTGTGCAACAAGAAAACTGTTTGGATCTGCACACATACATTGTATCTAGGATATACTATGACATATTCAACATATATAGGACTGCTTGCCATCTAGGGGAGGGGGTGGAGGGTAGGAGGGAAAAATCAGAACAGAAGTGAGTGCAAGGGATAATGTTGTAAAAAAAAATTACCCTGGCATGGGTTCTGTCAATAAAAAGTTACTATAATAAAAAAAAAAATTTACATGACCACAAGTATATAAGTAATATAAGTATATGAATCAAAACATTTATAATAAATAATAATAAATGATAAAAAATGGTTAAAAAATCCATTTGGACTATGGGAGGGAAAACTGGAGCAGACAACTTCCCTCAGGGCTATTCTTTCCAGATAGAAACATATTCTGTGTTAAATGTTAAATGGCTGGTGGAAAATCTTTCTGTGTTATTTTTTGTCTGTGTTAAATGGCTGCTTTATTCTGTATAATTTGTTTATCTGTTTTGTTAATTTAAGAACAATGATCAAATTTGGGAATTGGTTCTTTCAATACTGAACTCCAGCTGGAGAAAACATTTGATTAGGAATTTAAAGATGATTCTAAATTTGGGAAATGAATTGGTTATCTTTAAATATAAGATCTTAAAGGAACAATAGCTTGTTATGCTTTAAATCCAGCTCTGCTGGACATGTGGGCTTTATGGAATTCCCTCACCCACCCAACCACCCACTGATTTCTGCTACTTTAAATGTTGGGTGGGATAGGGATCTTCTGTAAAGATTTAAACTCCCCTTCCCTCCCCCCCCCAAACTGCTGTTACTTCAGCTATGGAGCATCCAGCTATGGAGCTGGAGTGAAGTTTAATTCGACTTCCCTCTCCTCCTGTCTCTTTGGAGATGGAGTAGGGGGAAGGACAGTCACATAGAATCCTCTCCTCCCCCCTCCCTCTAAACTGTTCCAGACATTTTTTAATCAAGTTGTAGCTACCTGGTTCTTGGCTAAAAGCAGCAAACTGATAAGGTTATGGTAAATATCTGTTTAGGATTTATTACTGGAGGTAAAATTTCTTGGGTTTGTAGTTAATATGTCACTGCATTTTTTCCTCCTATAACTGATTTCTGTAATCAGAACAATGGTCAACAAGAAATTGTTAATTCAATTTATGTCATACCTTGCTGTTTCCAGTCTGGTTATCTGTAATCATTATATCCTAAATATTTGAGCAAATAAATATTTAGTCTGGTCATCTATTGGTTACTAGATATTGTGTATGGATATTCAAGTTCGTTTTTTTTTTTCTTAAGGTTTGTTAATGAGAGGCCACATCTTGTAGCAGTCCTTGTGGACCAGTTTTTCTATCTCAGACTGTTCTAACTTTTCTTTGTTAGATTTGTTTTTATTTCTAGATTTGGTCAAATTACAGATATATTGACTTGCTTCTGGGACCTACATCAAGCTTTGATTGTCGGCACACCACACTACATACACCCATCCCCCTCCCTGGACTGAGCATCTTCTGCCCATTTTTCAGCAGGAAGCAGTTTTTGAGAACCATCGCCCCTTTTCCTGATGTAATTTGGACTGATATGGGGGAGTGGGAAAGTGGTTGACTTGTTAGAATTTTAACTGTATTACTTTGTGTTTAGGACTTGGGATGGAAATTGTTAAATGTGTAACTCTTGCTGTTATATTTGAGGGACTTTTATTCTGTTATGTATATGCATATGTATATGATTTATATGTGGGATGGTTATTTGATAATTCTTTTCCAAAAGAAAAAAAGGGAGGAAGAAATAGGAAATTGAGGAAACTGGTGTATTTTCTTAGGCACTTCTGCCCTAGCCCCTATCTTACTAGTTCAGATTTAATTGGAAGTCCTTTACTCCTTGCTTAAATTTACTAGACTATGATTTGCTGGTTGTGCTTTAACTTTGAAATCCCTTATTCTGTTGGAATTGCCCTGGCAGACTCAGTTTTTGGGATTATTTTTAAGAAACAACCAGAAATTGGATAACTGTCTTGGAACTGGCAGTCTCTCTGATCTGTTTCTCCACTCCTGTTACCCCAGCGTACTTAATTAGTATTTCAGCATACTTAAAAGGACCTTGTAGTTGATATTGGGCCTCTAAAAGTTTGGGGTTTGCCTGCCTTAGTCTAACTGTGCATAATCTGCTCCGAAATTTGATGCTTTCTGCAGCCCTGTTTGTTCCTCTGGGCAGGACAGGTGAAGCTACTTCAAGCCTCACCCTTCTCCCCTGGAGCAGGTTGCCCCTCTGCACAACTGTCTTGAGACTTGCTGCTCTGTAAGCAGAGGCCGAGTCATGCACAAATAACCACAGCTGTCCATATGCTCCCCAACTCCAAAGGATCTGACATGATTGAAATAAGGAACTTTGTGTATTGCTGATTAACTCTGGGTTATTAGGGAGAGTCTTGCCCTTGCCATAAGTCCTTGCATTGTTCTAGCTTTATTTTGATTTTTATTTGGTCTATTTACTTCACATAGGGTTGTTCAAAATTATGGTGCTAAGACCTTCTAGAGGAAGGTAATTCAACGATCTGAAAAGTTACAGAGAAAGAGTGGGGAATATTGTGCCAAAGTTCCCTTTTAATGTTGTGACCGAGTTTCTCCAATTGTCCTATTTAGTTATTCTGCCTCAGGTTATATAACCTTTCCCTCTTAATGTCTACCTCAGTTGCTCTGCCCCAAAACTCCAGGCTATAATCATTCCCTCTTAAAGGGTTGATGAGATGAAGGTTTTATATCTTTAGGTTATAGACATTTCTTCTTAATGTTTGACAGAATAAAGGTTTATCCATTTTGGATGTCATTACAATATCAGTAATCTCCCTCCATTGTGTCATCCTAGGGGCCTCCCCCACCATTAGGTTATCCCCACCTAGGTACCTCCTCCATTATGTCACTGTTCTTGTTATACTATAAAAAAAAGCTTGCTCTCCCAGTACTCAGGGCTGCATTCTTTGAGATGATAGTCTCGTCCAGCTCTGGGACCAAGATCCATCTGGTCCCAGTATTTCTCTCCATTTAATAAACTATTGAATTGGTCTCTAACCTCTGTCTTGCTCAGTTTCTTTGGCATTACAATATCTTATAATTTATATCTGATATCTTATATACCTCATATTTTTGTCTGATATCTAATATAACATATTTTATCTTATTTTTATGTGATATCTTATTACAATATTTTATTCCTCATATCAGCCTGATGATAAATTACTTCTAGTGATAAATTACTTTTGATGATCGCCTCTTCCTTACTTTATCTCACTTCTTGTGTAAATTATTTTCCCCTCTTACCTTAATCATTGAGCTCACCAGGAGGGAACTTTCCTGCCAGGACATCTAAAAGTCCCTGTTTGGGTGCCATCTGTCAGAGGCCAGCTCCAGTGAATACTGAGAGTGTGAATGGATATCCGAGGTTAGGAAGAAGATATGTTTTCCCATCTTCATTTATTAATCTGAGTGCCAGTGTTTATATGTACCTTTTAGGCTTGTGTAACAATATTACTAGTTACCTTCAAGTGACATCATATACCTTCTAGGGTTAATGCACATTCCATACTTTGACTTTTAGTATCCACCTTAATTATCAATATCAAGGTACTTATCAACACAGAATTATAAATAGCACAGTTGTGATGCTCATCAATACCAACTGAATTGTAAATAGTTGTGCTGTTTATCAATATCAAAATACTTGTGGAAACAGAGTAGTAAATAGCAGAAATTATCATACTAATGTATTTACCTCATATATGTCCTTAATGCATTGTTAAGGGGTAAATAGTATAGTTGAAATGACTTGTTCCTGTGGTATGCATTCTCCATTAAGATTATTCTCAATTTATTAAGTATGTCTTTATTAGGTATTTATTAGGTATTAAGTATGTCATTGTTAGGGAGATGGTGAGCCAATAGTTTGAATCACTCACCCTAATAGAGAGCCGGTCTCAAGTAATATTTGGACTGGACTCTTGCTGTTCAAGGACTTATTCAGTACTTACTCTCTACAAAAAGACAGTGAACTTGGAGTCAGCCAAAAGACTAAATACAACAACAACAACAACAACAAAACCACAAGTGCCATTAAGCACATTAAAATTTGATGAGTACTTTACCTATATTATCTCATTTGATTCTCTTAATAAGAACCATTACTCTGAGATAAGGATTATTATTATATTTTTGAGGCATGCTAACCGGCTCAGGTGACCTTTTCATAGAATCACAGTTTTTGTTGTTGTTGTTGTTGTTGTTTTTTTCATTGTATTTAACCTCTTTTTATTATTAATTTGCTTTTTTCTTCTTTTTTCCCATTCTAGGCTGATTTTTTTTCACAATGAACAAATATGGAAATATGTTTAAAATGTATAATCTATAACAGATTGTTTGCTGTCTTAGAATGGGGTAATTAAAGAGAGGGAGGAAGAAAAATATTGGAATTCAAAATCTTACAAAAATGAATATTGAAAATTATCTTCACATGTAGTTGAAAAAAATGAAATACTATTGGGAAAACATTAAAAATTAGTTCTTTCTAATGTCATCCTTTTGGCCATGTGGCAATAGATGTAAATATTTTACTCTCCACAAAATGGGAGTTTCACTTAGAAATAAAATTACTAAAAATGGTATTTTGAATACATGGACACATTATTTAATTCAGAAGTAAATTATTGTATTGGTGAAATAATTCATGAAAATTTAGTTTTGTTTTCAGTTTTTTTTTAAGGCCCTTAGAAATATTCTGTGAATGACAACCTGAAGATACTTATATGTACTCATGAAAAATGAAGTAAATTAAACCTGGTGGGAATTTTATAGAGTAACAATATATTTTTTTTATTTAATAGCCTTTTATTTACAGGTTATATGTATGAGTAACTTTACAGCATTAACAATTGCCAAACCTCTTGTTCCAATTTTTCCCCTCTTACCCCCTCCCCCCTCCCCCAGATGGCAGGATGTCCAGTAGATGTTAAATATATTAAAATATAAATTAGATACCCAATAAGTATACATGACCAAACTGTTATTTTGCTGTACAAAAAGAATCAGACTCTGAAGTAGAATCACAGTTTTAAGGATGGAAAATGTTTCAGAGATTATCTTACTCTACTGCCTTTTATTTTATAGAGTAACTGAGTATTAGGAGGGTTAAGTGACTTGTCCAGACTCACATGTCTAATAAGTACCTGAGGGAAGATTTATATTTAGGTTCCAAATTTAGCTCTCAAGTTCTACCTTCTATTTATTTTGGGATCATGGGTGAGCCTTGGTTTCCTTACTTATATAAATAGAAATGATAATACCTTTACAGAGAACTTTTACAGGGCACTAGTATGGTTTAGTAGAAAGAATCCCCAGCTTAGAATCAGAGAACTTGAATCTGAATATTAGCTCTGCCCCTTGCTAGCTGTGTGACCTTGAGCAAATGTATAAAACTCTGAACCTCCATTTCCTCATCTGTAAGATGAAGGGGTTGAAGTAGAGTCCTCTCAATTTCCTTCTAGCTCTGAATTTATGGTCCTACAAGTATTCTAAGAAAAAGACTATCAATTGTAAGGTGCCATTTAGATGGAAACAATTATAGTGGATATCCTTGTTCTAATCTATTTGGCAAGGATCACACAGCTAGTCATCTGTCTGAGGTCACATTTGAACTCAGGAAGATGAATCTTCCTGACTTCAGATCCAGGGCTTGTGCTCTATGGCACCACCTAATGAAAAGGGTATCTCCATTGACAAAATCTCAGATCCATTATAGTACTGGAATATATTCCTGAGAGAATGACACTGACCCATTTTACTCTCTCCAATTAGGCTGGCTAGATTAACAATCTAGCTACCCTATCATCCCTAAATTTTCTCTGCTCCAGAATAAACATCCTCAGTTTCTTTAATTGTTTCTTGGATCCTATGGTTTCTAGCCTGCTTATTATCCTATCACACACCTCTTGATAATTAGGTTTGTCAGTCCCGCAATGCCAGGAACCAAATGAAATATCTGAAATATTCCATTAATGATTTTTTTATTCCACGTGATCACTGAATTGTATAGTACAAAGAATGCCAAATACAGCAAAAGATGATCTGGGTTCCAATCTAAGGAAGTTCAAGAGAGAAGACCCTAACCAGACTATGCTTTTAACTATTTGAAACACTATGCTTCTTTAATTTATCTGTAAAATTTTTAAATGTCATGAGGCATAAGCATTCAAGAGAAGTTTTTTATAGGTCATTAATTTTTTAACTTATCAACTGTGTGAACTTGAATATAACAATCTCAGTTTCCTCATCTATAATATGAATAAAACAAATTAGCTAACTTCTAAGAGTCCTTTGGTTCCTAATTACAATCATATAACCTTCTTAAACTGAATTTTTTGCTTGAACCATTATTGACACTGTGACAATGTTTTCTAAATGGATGTGATTAGTGTTTGTAGATAGAGTTGCCCAGTTTACAGAAGGGTAGATTGTAGAGTGACCTCACCATAATCAGTATTATTTAGAATCCACAGCAGCAGGACCAATCTTAATCAATGTTGGCACCCCTTGCTCTTTCTCTCTGATTTTGCATAATATGCCAGTTCCTATTAGAAGGAGGTTGATTATTGATAAGACCAGGAAAGGAAAAAGAACAAATTGGAAGCTATTCATCGTCCCTAGCCTTTCAGCTGTTCCAAGAAGGCATTTTAATTAGGTGGTGGGAGAACATCCTGCTACATTTAGAAATAGCTCCAAAATGGAAAGCAGAACTTCTTGAAGCCAACTTAAATTTTTGTTGTTCATATTTGTCTACTGTTCAAAAGACACACTAAGAATACATAAGAAGTAACACGAAAAATCATTACCCAATGGATAAATGGTCAAAAATGTGAACAAAGTTTTTAAAAGAAGAATTACAAATTATTCTTCAAATCACTAATGACAAGAGAAATGAAAACAAAAACAACTTGGAAATTTCATTTCATACCTAGCAAAGTGGCAAGGATGACAAAACATGGGAATAAATAATGCTGGAAGGATTGAGGAAAGATGGGCATAGTAATACACTTGATGCAATTTCCTATTGATTCAACCATTCTGGAAAACAGTTTATGATTATGCAAAAAAAATGACTAAAAAGTTTATATCCTTAGATCCAAGCAACTGTTGCTAAATATATCCCTGAAAGAGGTCAAAGATAGAAATAAAGGTTCATTATACACCAAATTACTTATAGAAATACTTTTTGTAATAGGAAAGACTTGAAAACAAAATAGATGTTTATCAATTGAAGGAATGACTGAATAAATTATGTTGTGTGAATATAATTCAATATTTTGCTAAATGAAGGCTGTTAAATTAAACAATCCTTGACCTCAAGGATCTTGTATTCTATTACAATGTAATAGCATGAGAAATAGCATGCTTAAAGATAAGCAAACAAAACACATATAAGAAATAATTTTGGTGGTGATGTGGAAACTAATATCTGAACGAAAATCAGGATAAGCTCCAGAATGGCATTTGACCCAAATCTTGAAGAGAGTAAAGAATTTTAAAGGGCAGAGCTGAGGAGGAAGTTTGTGCTGACCCAAGTAATCAATCAATCAATCAACATTTATCTCAAATGGTTTTTTTAGTTGATTCTCTATGATTATCTAACTATACCATTATATCATCTGCAAAGAGTGATCATTCCGTTTTTTCAATGCTTAGTTTAGTTCCTTCAATTTCTTTTTCTTCTCTTATTAGAAGTTAACATTTCTAAGTCAAGGTTGATAAGGTGATATTCACATCTTTCAGATAGGCTAAGATGACAGGAAAAGATAATAATAAATGATGGAGGGGATGTGAAAAAACTGGGTGGAATTGTGGACTGATTCAATCATTTTGGAGAGCAATTTGGAACTATGCCCCAAGGGCTATCAAACTGTCCATATCCTTTGATCTAACAGTGTCTCTATTGGTTCAATATGCCAAAGAGATCACGCAAAAAAGGAAAAGGACCCACATGTGCAAAAATGTTTGTAGCAGCCCTTTGTGTAGTGACAAGGAACTAGAAACTGAATGGATGCCTATCAGTTGGGGAATAGCTGAATAAGTTATGGTGTATGAATGTTATAGAATATTATTATTCTATAAGATGTGGGCTTATTTCAGAAAAGCCTGGAAAGACTTATATGAATTGATGCTAAGTGAAGTGAGTAGAAGCAAGAGAACATTATACCCAGCAACTACAAGATTATGTGATGATCAACTGTGATGGACTTGGCTCTTTTCAACAATGAGGAGATTCAAGGCAATTCCAATAGACTTGTGATGGAAAGAGCCATCTGCATCCAGAGAGGGTTATGGAAACTGAATGTGGATCATAACATAGTATTTTCACCTTTTTTTGTTGTTGCTTTTTGCTTGCTTTTTCTTTCTCATTTTTATCCCTTTTAATATGATTTTCTTGTACAGAATGATAAATGTGGAAACATGTTTGAAAACTGCACGAGGTGACTACTGAAGATTATCTTTGTATGTATTTTGAAAAATAAAAAGCTATTAAAAAATAAAGATTATAATGATCATCCTTGCTTCACCCCTAATTTTAATAAGAAGGCTTATAACATCCCCATTATAGATAATACTTGCTAATAGTTTTAGATAATATTACTTATCATAATCAATAAACATTTGTTAAGTACCTACTGAGTTCCAGGTACTGTGCTGAACACTAGGGATTAAAAAAAAAAAAAGGCAAAAGACAGTCTCTGCCCTCAAGAAATTCACTGTTTAATAGAGGGAAAATGTTCAAACAAATACATACAAAGTAAACTATGTGCAGGATAAATCAGAAATAATTTACAGAGGGAAGACACCAGAATTAAGAGGAATTGGGGAAAGCTTCCTGTAGAAAGCGAGATTTTTCCTGAAACAGCCTGAGCAAAATAATGTTATAGATCACAGTATGCTAGAATTGACAGTCAAGGATACAAAGGCAGTGGTGAGGTAGAGTTATGTCACAGGATCAGAGGATCAAATAATCAAGCAACAAGTATTTATTAAGCATATATTATGTGCCTAGCATACTAGCCATAGTACTATGCTTAAGCACTGAGGTAAAAAAAAAAAGTCAAAAAACAGTGTCTTCTAGGACTATACTTCCACAAATTCATATATAAAAGTATCAACAAGAATAAATGCAAAATAAACTTTAAGAGGAAAGCTCTTGTAAGTGAGAGGACTGAGAAAGGTTCTCTTGTAGAAAATAGCATTTGAGCTGAAAACTGAAGGAAAACAAGCATTCTGGGAAATGGAAGTTAAAAGAGTATTGCAAACATTGGGAATCACAGATTTAGAGTTGTAAGAGACCTTAGAAATTATCTATTGAAGCCTTATTGTTTCATAGATAAGAAAACTGACATACATAGATAGGAAATAACTTGCTTATATTCAGCCAATTTATGCATCAGAGCTAGACTTTGAATTTAGAGCTTCTTGTCACTAAGTTCAGCATTCTCTCTACTATTTTTTCAGATTAGATACACTAACTTTTCACTCAATGCCCTTACTGTAATCCAAGAATTGTTTTTGGCATTTGTATAATACTATCCTTATTGGTAGAGAGAATGGTTACTTGATGCTCTATAAGGGGGCAGAATTGGTGAGAGCTTGGAGAGGAGATATATTTGGTGTTCTGCCTTCCAGCTTTGAGAAAGGTCACAGATGGTCCCAGGCTATCTTTAAGAAAAAGAAATTTGAATAGAGGGAAAAATGCCAGAAAGAAGCTGACAAGTAAAAGAATTGGCATCTCAAGTATGTCCTTATTCTCAGGATACCATACTAGAAATTTTGAGGAATTTACCCTTGGATGAAATCTGGACACTCTCTGACTTGATTGAACTGAAATATCTTCCTCCCACTGGGAAAGATTATTCATTTTGTGTAGACCTCTATAGTCTAATCTGTTTAGCTTCTCTGATTTCTATTTGCTATCAGGTTGGAAAAACGTATTTAATTCACTATTCACTGTTTGTAATAGTTTTTGTTAAAAGAGCATTTGGTGGAATCGAAGCTTCATATATAGCTTGGAACATTGTTTTGCTATTAAAAGGATAACAATTATTTTGTGAGTTTAGTTGTTTAGTCATGTTCATTCATGTTGTTCAGTTATATACATAGTTGTCATTTTTATATATGTAGTTATATGTAGCAATTATATATACATATAGTTGTTCAATCATTATATATATAGTTGTATATAGCAATTATGGTATATATGTGTATATACAACTATAGATATAGATTTAGATATATAGGTGTATATAACAATTTTATACACACATAAATAGTTGTTATCTGACTCCTTATGACCCATTTGGGATTTTCTTGGCAAAAGACTGGAATGGTATGCCCAATTTCCTCTTCTTTGGAAGGAATAAAAGTCTCCCTTGGAAAGGGTGGGCAGAAAATACTCCAGAGTTATTTATTCATACCTCTTTGCAAGTCAAATCTACACAAACCCATATGGACACACACACACATAACCCGCATGGAAAAAAACATTATTAGTCATATGAATGAGCTTTCATTGAAATAAAACCAAACCATGTAAATGTTAGAAAACAACAATGTATTAACACTTTGCTTCAAGATCTGCCATAATGAGTTGGAGTTAAGAACCTTGAATGTGACTCGTAATCCATTTAGGCTTCAGTTTTTTCAGCTATAAGATGAAAGGTTTGAATGAAGGGATTTATAAAGGTCCTTTCAGGTCTAAAATTCTGATTATATAATTCTTTCCTATAAACTTTCTTCTAGGAAACATGTCTCAGTTCAGTCCATATGGATAGATCAGCAAATCCAAAGGGAAGCTGAGGCCTGAGCAATCTTCTGTAGAATTCAGGCTCTCTGAAGCTCTCTGTTCACCTCTTCTAAAGCACTGAAACTTGCTTGATACACCATTTGCTACTTCCAGGGAAAGAAAATATTTCTATTTTTCTTAGAAATTGAGTTGTTATCTTTTCTTTTAAAATCACATACTTTTTAATATCCTTCCTCTCCCTTCCCTGCCCATGGGGCCATCCTTTGTAACAAAAAATAATTTTTAAAGGACTGGACAAAAATAAAATAATAAAGGAACTGGACCAAAAAAAAAAAGATTCAGCAAACTCAATCAATCAATCAAGTCTGACAGGGTTTGCAATGTCCTATACCCACAGTCCCTCACCTCTATACAAAAGATAGGAAGATAGATTTTCTCCTCTCTTCTTCAGGAAATAAGGTCACCAGGTGGTCACTCTAGGCTCAGAGTTCAAATCAAGTTTCAGATATTTATTAACTGTGTGACCCTGGGCAAGTAAGCCACTTAATTCCTGTTTGCCTTGGTTTCCCCATGTGCAAAATGGAATTAAAAATAGCATCTCATTCTCAGGGTTACTGTGAGAATCAAATGAGATAATAATTGTAACGTGTTTAGTCCAGTGCCTGACATACAGTAAACACTATATAAATGTTAACTATTATTTATTACTATTGACATAAAAACAAAGCACCAATAAAATGTTTCTCTTTGTCTACCTCAACGTAAGGTTCTTGAGGAAAAGGACCATTTTATTTTTGTCTTGGTGTTTCCAGCATATAGCACAGTGCTAGGCACTTACTGGGCATGTAAAAGATGCTTGTTTATTAATTTTTTTTAAACAAAATCTTTCTACTCAAGAGCTTCCACTTAAGTTCCTTTATGATTATGTCAGCATGGAGAAGAGCCTGAGTTCTCAGGAGCTATCCCTGAAGAGTACAGGCTCCCTACCAATTTAGAAAAGCTCAAAGTGGGGGTCATACAACAGGTGGCATATGTCTTCTGAGAACCAGTTTAGAGAAGTGTTTAGACGTTTATCCCCCCAAAGGATGACTATAACCACGTTTTGTTTTCTTTGTTTGGGGATTTTGGGGCTAGAATAATTCATGGATAACCATTTACTAAAGCACAAAAGGGTTCCTGTGTTGGTCCAATGAGTGTACATGACAATGAATGAAAGCAAAGTAAACTACCTAAGGAAATCAGGCACAGTGTCAGAAAACCCACAGACTATGGAACCTGTTGATTCTAAGAAGCTGGGAATTAGGAGGGAGGAAGAGAGTTGGAGATATAAGGGGAGAAAAATAATTATTAATTCAATTTGATTCTCCCTTATTACAAGGAAAGAAAAATAAAAATAGACCACTCCTGTTAGCCTCCATTGACTTACTTACACTGGATGATATATAAGATTTTTCATACTGTGACAGTTGAGAAATAATAAAATTATGATTTAGATAAATTCTGCATCCCTAAGGAAAGAGGCAGGGAGTTGGGGAGGGGATTAGGGAGGATGAAAAGCTAAGTAGATAGTCAGCCTTGCAAACAATGATCAAAGCATTTATCACCCACTGATTGTCAGGAGTCTAGGGAATGAGTAAAAGTCACTTTGGTGATGACTTTCTCTTTCCCCAAGTATAAGAAAACTATTATTCAAAAGTAGAGAAGATGGGTTATGCAGCTGCTTGGAATAAATAATGGTGCCAACTATGAATGACTTGACGTTCTTTTGTTCTTTCCTCATCTTGTTTTCTGTCAGCCACTTCCTAAGACTTGGAAAGAGAGAATAAGAACAATGCAAATAAAGAGACATTAAGGAGAAGAAGAGAGAGCAAATATTTTGCAAAGATACAGCTTTAATTCAGTTAATTGTCTCAGAATTTGCCATTATGGCAATATGGTCCCTATCAGGTCTTTTGTACTTAGATGATCAAAAAACAAGGTCAGCAGTTTAAACCTAAATTATCTGGACCAGTTAAGTCTTGAGAATGTTTTTTTTTCCTAAAAGGAAAACAAAAACAAAAACCAAACAACCTAGCCTACCCTGCCTAACAAGGTCTTTAGTTGACCTTAGTAGTTCTACCACATTCCAGTCCTTGATGGCAAGATATTAAATATCCTAGTAAGTAGCTCTGACCTTTGGGATAAGAAAAGGGAGCACTGAAGGAGTAGCTTCTTGCAAGTAAAAGAAAAACAAAAAGATAACATTTCCCTCAAAAAAATCAACAAGCAGCATAGGAGGCTTTAGAAGAAGTAACTAAATATAGAGATTAAAGAACAAAAATATCTGTTTTCAATTTCCCACTTTGGAAAAAACTGAAACCTAGATCTTAGTGATCCAGTCTGTGTGTGATCTTTGCAGTTTTCAGTAGATCTTCTGGTGTAAAGTGGTTATGATGAGGTCTAGATATGGGGTAACTAAATGAAATTAGGGTTTAATTGAGGTCTAGTGGCAGGTATGGGGTACAGGGAGTCAAATAGAATTCCCCTGCAACACCTTAGGATTCGCCGCAAGGATACGGAGTTAAATGAGGTCTAGAAGCCATGCAAGAGTTCCCTATAAAAGAATTTATAGGCCTGAAAAGCTAGATTGATAAAAGAGGTTTATTATGGGATTTGGAAGTAAGGTTAAAGTATAGTTAAGGAAATAGGTGAAGGAGAGATAAGAAGGGCACCAGAAACAGGATTCCAGTGGACAGAGATCCCTAGCATGCCAGGTGTAAGGCTAGCAGGTTTGGAACCTCTGCAAAGAGAGATTCCAGCTTGATTCTTTTATAAGGAGAGATTTAGCTAAAAGGATCTGTGGGTCCCAACTTGGCTCAGATCCGGGTGGGGCTGGGACAGGCCTGGATCTTTGATTGGAATTCAAAGGGACCAAGATTTGTGAATCAAAAAGTCCTGGATTGATAATGCATCAACTAGGAAGAGTTGGGAATCAATTTTTAAAGGGACCACACCCACATCAGTTATAATGAACAACACTCAGAATAGCAGAGATACTACACACATAATTATTCATTCAGTGTTCCACCATCCAAGTCTTGCCATTCCCTGAATTACATCAATAGAGAAATCAAATCTTTGTCTTTTCAGAGGCATCTGGTCCAAGGCTGTGATATTTGTAGTTCTGTGGCATGAAGTCGCATATAAAAGCTGGCAATAAAATAATAATGTTGATGTCGGCTATGAATCATTAGTATAATGAATAATATAGTAAAAAGGGTTCTGGGCTTGTAAGCAAGAAGCCTGGGTTTGATTCCCCTCTCTGACAATTATTGTGTCGGAATCTCCCAGTCTTATTCATAATGTATGCAAAGCACTCTGCTAAGATTAAAATGCTTTTTGAAAATGGGACACAAAATGGGATTGAACTTGTGTTCTCTTTGGTATCCAATGTCATAAAGGACACTGACAGCACCAAGAAGAATTTCATCCAAAAGTTTAACCAACATAAATTAATTATTGCAACAAGGAGGTCAAAGGATACTGAAAATGTCAACATTTGGCAAATTTGCCAAGTGGAGAAATATGGACACAAAGGAAACTACTCAACAGAGTTGTAGCTAGTCCCACCAAGATAACAGAATGAAGCCACTTTATCTTGATTCCCTGAGGCAGGCCTCTCCCAGAGGAGAGTTTCTCAAGAGTTCACCCCATGGCTTCCCCACCAAAATCAGAGAGGAGAGTTTCAGGGTCCCCCCCCCCCATCAACCCCTCACCCCACCCCAAAATCAAATATAATTTTATTTTTTTTTTTAGGTTTTATAGATCTTTATCACTGATCCCTTCCAAACTTTTGGTCTTCTTACACTCTACTTCCCTCCAAGAATCCTTTGATCCAGGGAGACTAGTTTGCTTACTGTTCTCCACTCTGTTTGACTGTTCATTTTCACCTGCTCTCCCTCAGGCCTGAAATAATCTCATTTCTTATTTCAGCCACTTGGCTTCCTTCAAGTCTTATGTAAAATCCTACCTTTTTCAAAGTGCCTTTCAAATCCCCCTCCATGCTGGTGCCTTCCCTCTAAGATTACTTCCAAGTTATCCTGTATATATTTTGTCTGTACATTGCCATTTTGAAGTTGGTTCCCTTATTGTGCATTCTTAATGGCAGGAACATTTTCTGCCTTTCTTTGTATCCCCAGGATTTAGGACAGTGTCTGGCATAGTAAGCATTTAATAAATGTTTAATTATTTGGTAATGAATAGAGAAAGATGATGAGTGATTATGAGCAATACTAGTTTAGTATTAACATTGAGAGTTAAAACCAGTTTTTATAAAGCTTGAAAAGATATACAAATAAGTAAAGACATCACAAGGATATTCAAGAATAAAGATGGGAGAGGATTACAAATAGAAAAAAAAAAGAGAAATAATGGCAAAAAAACCATCCTTTTTTTAAAATAGCTTTTTACTTACAAGATATATGCATGGGTAATATTTCAACATTGATAACTGCAAAATCTTTTGCTCCAATTTTTCTCCTCCTTCCCCCTCCCCCTCCCCCAGATGGCAGGTTGACCAATACATGTAAAATATGTTAAAATATAAGTTAAATACAATATATGTATACATGTTCATAGTTATTTACTGTACAAAAAGAATCAGACTTTGAAATAGTGTACAATTAACCTGTGAAGGAAATAAAAAATGCAGGCAGACAAAAATAGAGTGATTGGGAATTCTATGTAGTAGTTCATAGTCATCTCCCAGAGTTCTTTCACTGGGTGTAGCTGGTTCAATTCATTACTGCTCTATGGGAACTGATTTGTTGAAGAGAGCCACATCAATCACAATTGATCATCATATAGTACTGTTGTTGAAGTATATAATGATTTCCTATACCTGCTCATTTCATTCAGCATCAGTTCTTGCAAGTCTCTCCAGGCCTTTCTGAAATCATCCTGTTGATCATTTCTTACAGAACAATAATATTCCATAATATTCATATACCACAATTTATTCAGCCATTCTCCAATTGATGGGCATCCATTCAGTTTCCAGTTTCTGGCCACTACAAAGAGGACTGCCACAAACATTCTTGCATATACAGGTCCTTTTCCCTTCTTTAACATCTCTTTGGGATATAAGCCTAGTAGTAACACTGCTGGATCAAAGAGTATGCACAATTTGATAACTTTTTGAGCATAGTTCCAAATCGCTCTCCAGAATGGCTGGATGTATTCACAATTCCACCAACAATGTACCAGTGTCCCAGTTTTCCCACATCCCCTCCAATATTCCACATTATCTTTCCCTGTCATTCTAGCCAATCTGACAGGTGTGTAGTGGTATCTCAGAGTTTTCTTAATTTGCATTTCTCTAAGAAATAATGACTTAGAGCACCTTTTCATATGGCTAGAATAGTTTCAATTTCTTTGTCAGAGAACTGTCTGTTCATATCCTTTGACCATTTATCAATTGGAGAATGGCTTGATTTCTTATAAATTAGAGTCAATTCTCTACATATTTTGGATCTGAGGCCTTTATCAGAACCTTTAACTGTAAAAGTGTTTTCCCAGTTTATTGCTTCCCTTCTAATCTTGTCTGCATTAGTTTTGTTTGTACAAAAACTTTTCAATTTGATATAATCAAAATTTTCAATTTTGTAGTCAATAGTGGTCTCTAGTTCTTCTTTGGTCATAAATTCCTTCCTCTTCCACAGGTCTGAGAGGTAAACTATCCTATGCTCTTCCAATTTATTTATGATCTCATTCTTTATGCCTAGATCATGAACCCATTTTGACCTTATCTTGGTGTATGGTGTTATGGGGCAATGCCAGTTTCGCCATATTTTCCAATTTTCCCAGCAATTTTTGTCAAATAATGCATTTTTTATCCCAAAACTGGGTTCTTTGGGTTTGTCAAACACTAGATATAGTTATTGGCTGTTTTGTCCTTTGAACCTAACCTATTCCATTGATCAACTAGTCTTTTCTTAGCCAATACCAGATAGTTTTAGTAACCACTGCCTTATAATATAATTTTAGATCTGGTACAGCTAGGCCACCTTCATTTGATTTTTTTTTTTCATTAGTTCCCTTGAAATGCTTGACCTTTTGTTTTTCCATATGAACTTTGTTATTTTTCTAGGTCATTAAAATAATATTTTGGGAGTCTAATTGCTATAGCACTACATAAATAGATTAGTTTAGGTAGTATTGTCATCTTTATTATATTTGTTCACCCAATCCAAGAGCATTTAATATTTTCCCAATTGGTTAGATCTGACTTTATTTGTGTGGAAAGTGTTTTGTAGTTTTGCTCATATAGTTCCTGATTTTCCTTTGGCAGATAGATTCCCAAATTTTTTATACTATTGGTAGTTTACTTTAAATGGAATTTCTTTTTAATTAATGCTGGATTTTTAGTGTTTAAGAATGCAATGCTTTGTGGGTTTATTTTGTATCCTGAAGGGAAGGGTGGATTATTTATGTAGCTTTATATGTAGAATTCTGGGGTTCTCTGTTACCATCATATCATCAGCAAAGAGTGATAATTTGGTTTCCTCATTACCTACTCTAATTCCTTTAATCTCTTTCTTGACTCTTATCAACAAAGCTAGCATTTTTTAATACAATATTGAATAGTATTGGTGATAGTGGGCAACCTTGTTTCACTCCTAATCTTACTGGGAATGTTTCCAGTTTATCCCTTATATATGATGATTTTAAATAGATGCTATTGACTATTTTAAGGTGTGAAGACCGTGTATTTTTAAAATCAGGAGTCCGGAGTTCAGGTTAGGGGAAAATCGTCAGTCTTTATTCTCAGTGAAGAAGGATTGAGGGGAAAGAATTTATAGCAATGTGTGGACCCCCTTACAAAACAGCTAGGAGAATGGAACCCAGGCCCAACCCCCAGCTTTCTTCCTGTTCTTCTGCCCACCCAAAAATTTTTTCCGTAAAAAATGGACTTGGGGTGGGAGGGACCATTCTTTATCCAATCACGATAGAGAAGTCCAAACCAAGCCTCATGTCGGGACCCGTGCATAACTCAAACCCGCCATTCATCTCCCGCTTTTTATTTTGAACACAGGGGCATGCCATCCCCTGACCCTCAGGGGAGGTCAGAGCCCCAAGGGGAGGGATACAGCCCCTAACTTCAGGGAGGAGGGCACTGAAAAAAGGAAGGTCCAGCCCCCTGATTCCCGGGGGCGGAAAGCACCAAAAGGAGAAGCCTCCTGACATCCCTGAAGGAGATGGCCCAGGGAAGGGGTTCTGGGTTTCTGGGGAAGGGTCTTATTATGCCAAACCCATCAGATGGGATATTATAAAAAATAATAACACAGAGGCTTTGGGAGACTTCCACATAGGCTCAGTGAAAAAAGAATTGTACCGCAAGTAGTAGAATAAAACAATATAAATCAACATGGTGTTGGAAAAGATCACCAGGTCCAGGAGGGTATGTAAACAAAGTCACAATACCCTTTTCGGCCAAGAATAGTCCAAACCAATCTATTGCCCATTGCTTTACATGTCAGAATAATGATCTCCTGGTTTTTAAAGCCTGCAAAGTTTTTTAGGGAATCCAATGATTCCAGCAGATTTTGAAGTCCGAAAAGTTTTATCATTTCCCAGAGAATCCAATATTCCGGAGTTTGAGTCCTATGTCTCAGAGAATCCAATGATTCCTGAGAGTTTTGATCCTATGTCTCAGAGAATCCAATGATTTGAGGGTTTTCAATCCCAAACTTTGATGTCCATGAGTCAAATCCTAACTGCCCCTTTTCAATTACAAATCAAACAGAACCATTATATTTTTGTCTTCTCCTTTGTTTCAACTGCCTGTCTCTGGATGGACAATGAAATGGCTGTGGGACCCATCTGATTCCTTCTCCACCTCAGAGATACAAGCAAACCCCTCTCCCAAAGGGTTACCTATCTGGTCCTTTCCATTCACCACTTTCGGGTCTCCCATCACCTGGCAATTATCTAAAGATAGTGGAGCTGCTCCTTTGGACACTGACCTTCCGTGGGAAAAACCCTTTCTTAGCCAGTATTTTGCCCAAAACGGGTTAATAGTATAAAGAGCTAGATTTAAAGTTCTCAGGGTTACCTGTGGCTCCCCTTTCTTTTGTTTTTGGAGGAGCGTCTTAATATCTCTGTTTCTCCCTCCCACTATTCCTGTCCTTGAGGGAAAAAGGTATCCCGTGTTGTAAATTTTATACTGTGCACAAAAGTGGCAAAAATGTTTTGAAGTATAAGCAGGACCAATCTTTTTATTGTTGGGCCCCTTGGCAAAGTTTATGAGGAATTAGTGACCACTGGCTGTCTCTTTGTGCTGGTATTGCAAAAGTGAATCAAAAGGTGTTACCAAGTGGATAAAAGATAGACGACCAAAAAGATTTTAATGGGTCACACCATTTACCAGATTTCATTGGGTCTCAAATCACAGGGTTCTTCCTGGGGTGTAGAGGTGGAAAGGAAGGGGTAACAGGCTTTTACATGCCCTTTCCCTCGTTATTCCAAATTGTAAATTTGATGTTTTAAATGAGATGCCTGGGCTTCCTGGAATAAAGGAGTATTGACCAACATAGTTAGAAGGCTATCTGCCTTGAAACATCAAATATGGGACCCAAGTCCACTATGAGAATGGACATGAATAATAGATCTTACCTGGATGTTTCCCTTGTTTGAAGTTTTTAAAGAGCGATATATTAGAGGCCGCAAATTTTATTTGGGCTGTGGAATTTTTGTACCAAAATGAAAGGGCAATCAGATATTATTTTATGTCTCCTGGATAATAAGAAGACAAATGATCGGAAAATTATTCTGTTGAGTGGACTGAAAAGGAGTTTGACTACTTTTTATAGTTAGATCTGAAAGACACAGGAAATATTATGTTTGGATGATCCGGAAGATAGTTGGTTTAAGAGGAACTTTAGAAACTTTTTTAAGAATTTCCAATTATTAATAGTTAGTTATCTTTAATGGAGCCATGTAAAAAATTTGGAGCCATGGCTAATAAAATTTGCACCTGTGATGGTCCACAGCAAATTAATTTGTATTGGATAAAAGGTTATTCTTGTGGTCTTCCCAGATTTTGTATGCCGCTTAGTGGCCTTTAAAAATTCAGCCACAAGCACTGGGGGGTAAGGCTTTGTTCTGGTTGGGGGGTTCACCCACTTACCCCTGTCTCCTTGATGAAGGACTGCTGTGGGTGCCTTCTTGTGGAAAACTGATATCTCAAGGGTTTTTAGGGATCTTTCAACCAATTGATAAAGCTTTCAACTTCTCTCAAAGTTTTTGAGTTCTTTTTGTAAGCGGGCGGGAATTTAAACACTTCCCCCTTAAATTCATATCGGTTGTAATGATGGGTATCAAACCTAACACTGGTTGCATCCATTGGATATCTCCTATCAATTTTGAAAATCATTCATTGTTTTTAGCTTTTTGTTCAAGGACAGTTTTTGAATTTGTACCTTAGGGTTATTTATATCCAAATATTGAAAAGGACATGTCTTTTGAATTTTTCTGGTGTAATAATTTGTAATTCCTTATGTTTTGGTCTTTTTGTAGCATTTTAAATTTGTTCCTCAGGTGCACATCCCAAATGTCATCCTTTGTAATGTAAAGCAAACTTTGGGAATGCTTTTTTACTGACAAGGAAGCAGCAATAAATTTGACACATAGTCGGTGTTTTTATTCCCTGTGGCAAACTGTTTCATATCTTTTTATAAGGCTCGCTAAGTTAACACTGGGCACTGAAAAGGCAAATCTTTTCAATCGTCCTTATCCAGAGGGATGAATAAAAACAATCCTTAATATCTAAAACCAAAGAGGCCATTCTCTAGGCAACTGATGGGAGATAAGTCCAGGCTAAGAGTTCCCATAGTTTCCATCTGTTCATTCCTTTTCTTAAATCTTTAACATCCCCATTTTCCAGATTTCTTTTTCACAACAAACACGGGAATTCCCAAGGACTTAGGAAAGGTTTTAAGTGTCCTTGGTCGGCCCTGTACTATATCTAATAACCTGAATTTTATGATTGGGCCCGTTTCCAAAGGTGATAGCCTTGGTAGGAAATATGTTGGCAGGTTAAAGCCCCCCGAAATTTATTTTAACCTATTGTTTGTAAAGTTTTCCCCAGATTGATGGGGATTTTCAATATGGGAATAAAATTGTTTTGTTAAAGTTTCCCTTTGGGGGCCAACCCGTGCTATTTTCCCCACCCAGAATTGGTGTTGCTTTTCTTGGCCAGTGCTGGGGCCCATTGGTTACCGAATGTTTTACCAATTTCCAAGGGCCAATATAGATTTGGTGGTTGGTTGCTTTGTCCAAATTTGCTGGATTTTGTGACGAAAAATTCGGGTGTACCCGTTGGGGTTTTAGGGATTTGTGAGTAAACCTGAATTTTCCCGGGTAGTTTTGTTGGTTTTGGTGATGGAAATTTTTATTTGTTTACCGTGTGTGGATGGAATGTTTTGATATTTAGGGTGGTTTGGTTGTGTGGGGGGGATTGGCGGGAAGGAAAAGATTCATTTAGGGGGTATTTTTGTGCTGTAAATTTTTTTCCCTAATTGTAATTTTATGGTTGCTTTCCGTTGATTGTGTAATTTTTCCCATTTTTGACTTTGGTTGATGTTGGGATTGATTTAGGATTTTGGGGACCCTTGGGCCCATTTGCCCCGTTTTTTTGGGGCCCGGGGCTGGGTAACCCGTTTGAATTGTTTTAATTTGAGGAATGGAAGTTTTGTTTTGGAAAGGGGTATGGGTTTGTTTCCCCCTCTTTTTTGCCTTATTAAACATTGATTTGGTTTTCCAACCCGAAGATGGGTTTTAGGTTTTGCCAAAGGGATGTTCCCATGTTGGGATTTTGGGAAGTTGTATGTTGGCATGGTTTTGCCCTGTGGGGTTTTGAATTTGGGGAGATTGCTATTTGATAATTTTTGCAATTTAGATTTTTTTAGATGTTTTATTAAAAATTGTTATGAATTTTCCCTTGTTTTTGTGATAAGTTGAAATGTTTCCCAAATTTGGGTTATTTGGGTTGTGTTAAGCCCATTTGTTTTTTTTTTTTGGAATGGGTTGATAGATTGAAATTTGTTAAATGTTCTGAATAATAATTGGCCTTTGTATATGGACTTATAAGTAGGTTTAGGTGATTGAATGAAAGATTTTGTTTTTGTTGGGCTTGTATTCAGAGTTATTTTAGAAAGAATGTAATTTTGTGGTTTTTGGATTTTTATAATTTAGTTTTAAAGAAATTTAAAAGCCTTTATAGATTTAAATAAGTGAATAAAGAGTGGTTTTTGGTTTTTATGATTTTTGTTGGGATTTTGGATTTTGTTGAGAGGTTAAATGGGAAATTAAGAAAGATTGGTGAGTTTGCGACGTTTTTTGGCCTTAAGTTTGAATTCTTAAATTGGACGGGATGTGGGGGTGTGGTGTTACGATGTTTTCCCTCCATCCTGGAGGGTGGAGTTGAAGGGGAGATTTTACTTGTTGGGGTGGGGGAGTGTTGAGGTGAAAGTCCCATTGTCATTAAGTTATGTGTGGGTTGGTCATTTTTTTCTGTTTTTTTGGCTTTTTTTTTAGAGAAGGGTTTTTTTCTTTGGGATAGGGTTTTTAATGCAATTGAATTTTTGTTAAAAAAAATATGGAAATTGAATGGGACCGTTTTTCTTTTGCAGACATTATTGTTTGGGGGATTAGAGATTGTTGTTTGAACCAAGAGGGAGATGGTTTTGTGTTAATGTTTTAAGTAGTTGTCCTTTATAGAAGATGTTATAGACCACTAAGGGTTGGGGGGGTGGGATTTTATAGATTTGTCCCATTTTAGCCAAAAATTATGGTTTAGTTTTTAAGAAAATGTTTGTTTGTTATTAACAATTACCCGTTTGGTCCGAGTTTTTTTCCTTGGCCCAAGCAAATGTGAAGACGTGTATTTTTTAAAATGGAGGTGGGTTGGTTAGGGAAAATCCGTTTTTTCTGTAGAGAAGGATTAGGGAAAGAGAATGGAGAATGTGTAAATGGTAAAGAAGTAGCTGCCTAGAAAGAAGGGAGAATGGAAAGGCCCAATTCCCCAGTTTTTCCCTGTTCTTTTACCTCCAAAAAAATGGGTTTCGTAAAAATGGACTTTAAAGAGGGGGGGCATTTTTTTAACCGGTTAGAGTATAGTCAATTATATTTAGTTGTATTGGGATTTGATCAATCAAATGTTAATTGGAAAGTCCATGTTTTTTTTTCTTAGTGTTTTTAGTCAATGCTAGATTTTATAAATGTTTTTTCTGATTTTGGATGATATATGGTTTTGTTATTTTTTATTAATATGGTAATTATACAATATTTTCCTAAATTAAAGTATTCCTGGTATAAATTCTTGACTGGTGTTTTTGGGGATGATTTTTGTGTTTTGTAATATTTTTTAAGATTTTAAATTAATATTCTTAGGGAGATTTTTTTTTTTTTTTTTCAATACCTTTTAGGTATGGGACCATGCCGGTTAAAAGGTTTGGTAGGATTTCATTTTTTTTTCAAAAGTTTATATAGATTTAATTTTGTTTAAATGTTTGGAGAATTAAAAAATTTCCATTTGGTCGATTTTTTTGGGAGTTGATTAATAGTTTTTTTTTTTTCTGAAATGGGATTATTTAAGAATTATTTCCTTTCCCTGTTAATTGGGAAGTAATTTTTGAGGTAGTTCTTTTATGTTTTTTTTGGATTGTTGGGAGTAATTTTTATTGTTAATTTTCTTTTGGTGGAAAGTTTTTTTTTTTAAGATAACAATTTTTTTTTTTTTTTTTTCTTTTGGATTTCCAAAAGTTTTTTTTTTGTTTTTCAAAAATTTCTTATTGTAATTTTAGAATTTGGAAGTTTAGATTTTATTTTGGTTTTTTAGTTTTGGCAAGAATTCTTGATTTTTTTTTATTTTTTTAAGTTTAAAGATGAAAATTTTATTACTTTTTGATTTTTGTTATGATATTTTGCTGTCTTATTTGAGGAAATTCTAATTGTGTTATAATTTCTGTTTTACCCAATCATTCTTAAGATGAGATTTTTAATTTCCATTATTTGTTTATTTACCTTTTTTTTGAAATGTGTTTTTTTGATCGTGTCTGAAAAGAAAGTATTTACTATTTTTCCTTCCTGATTTAATTTTTGAGATTTTTTCTAATATTTAATTTTGTATTAGGTTTTATTAGGTTTTCTGAGAAGAAAGTATACCCTTTCTTACATTCAATTTTCTCCAAGATTTATATACCTAATTTTCTAATATTCTATTTATTCTTTAATTTTTATTTGTTTTTGGTTTGATTTGAGGCAAGTTGAGATCTCACTATTTCTTTTGTGCTTTTCTTCTTGAACTCTTAATTTCTCCTTTAGGAATTTAGATTTACTTGGTATTATGTTTGTATTGATATTGTTCATTGTCTATGCTACCCTTTTAGAAATAGTTTTTTCCTTTTAATTAGACTTTTGCTTTTGCTTGTTCTGAGATAAGGATGGCTACCCCTGCTTTTTTTGACTTCACCTGAAGCATAATAGATTCTGCTCCAGCCTTTTACCTTTACTCTGTATATATCTCCCTGCTTTAAATGAGTTCCCTTTAAATGAGTTTCCTGTAAACAACATATTGTAGGGATCTGACTTTTGATCCAGTCTGCTATCACCTTTGCTTTATGGGAGAGTTCATCCCATTAACATTTATGATTAAAATGACTAATTTTATATTTTCTGCCATCTTATTATCCCAGATTATGCTATTTTTTTTCTTTCCCCCCTCTTATCCTCTTTCCCAGTATTAAACTTATGGGCACCACTTGCATCATGCAGTTCTCCCTCTTTAGGATCACTCCCACCCCCTTTGAATCCTGAACCCTTTCTTGTACCCTTCCCTTATTACTCTTTTCCTTTTCCCCTTTCCTCTCCCAATTTTTACTGAGGTGAGAGAAGTTTCTCTGTAAATCAAATATATCAATTATTTTCTCTTTGAGCCAATTCTGATGAGAGTAAGATTCACACAATGTTCCTCTCCCTCTCTAAATTCCCTCAGATATGATAGGTGTCCTTTGCCTCTTCGTGGGATGCAGTTTCCCTCTTTTTATCTCCTCTTTCCCCTTTTTCTTACATTATCCCCTTTCTATTTCTACTTTCCTTTTTTATGTTATATCAGTAAAATCAAATTATACATGTACTCTTTATGTGTATACAATTCTCAAGAGTTCTTTTTACCTTTTTCTGCTTCTCTTGAGTCCTATGGTTGGAGATCAAATTTTTTGTTTAGTTCTGTTTTTTTCCTTAGAAAGAAATGGAATTCATCTGTTTCATTAAATGTCCATCTTTTTCCATGGAAGAAAATGCTCAGTTTAACTGGGTAGTTTATTCTTGGTTGCATTCCAAATTCTTTTGCCTTTTGAAATATCAGATTCCAATGAACTGAACCAGCTATGCCCAGAAAAAGAACTCTGGGAGATGACTAAAAACCATTACATTGAATTCCCAATTCCTATATTTATGCACACCTGCATTTTTGATTTCCTTCACAAGCTAATTGTACAATATTTCAGAGTCTGATTCTTTTTGTACAGCAAAATAATGTTTTGGTCATGTATACTTATTGTGTATCTAATTTATATTTTAATATATTTAACATCTACTGGTCATCCTGCCATCTAGGGGAGGGGGTGGGGGGGTAAGAGGTGAAAAATTGGAACAAGAGGTTTGGCAATTGTTAATGCTGTAAAGTTACCCATGCATATATCCTGTAAATAAAGGCTATTAAATAAAAAAAAAAAAAGAAATATCAGATTCCAGGACCTTCGATCTTTTAATGTGGAAGCAGCTAGATTTTGAGTGATCCTTATTGTGGCACTTCGGTATTTGAATTTTTTTTTTGTGGGTGCTTGTAATATTTTTTCCTTAGTCTGATAGTTGTGAAATTTAGCCACAATATTCCTTGGAGTTTTATTTTAGGGTCTTTTTCAGAAGGTGTTCAACGAATTTTTTCAATGCCTATTTTACCTTCTGATTTTATTACAACTGGACAGTTCTCTTTGATGGTTTCCTGTAAAATAATATTTAGGCTCTTTTTTTTTCATCATAGTTTTCAGGAAGTCCAATAATTCTCAGATTATCTCTCCTATTTTTCAAGTCTGTTGTTTTTTTTCCAAGTAGATATTTACCATTTTTTTCTAATTTTTCATTTTTTTGGTTTTGCTTGACTGATTCTTGATTTCTCAATGAATCATTCACTTCTATTTGTTCAGTTCTGATTTTTAATGAGTTATTTTCATTAGTTTTTTTTTTTTTGTTTCTTTTTGTATATGTCCAATTGAGTTTTTAAATGAGTTGTTTTGCTCTATGGAATTTTTTTTTTTTTACTTAATTATTTTCTTTTTCCAATTCACAAATCCTACTTTCTTGGGAGTTCTTTATCTTTTCCAATTCACAAATCCTACTTTCCTGGGAGTTCTTTACCTTTTCCAATTCACAAATTCGGTTTCCCTGCACTTCTTGGGAGTTCTTTACCTTTTCCAATTCACATTTCAGGAAATTATTATTCTCTTGCATAGCTTCTCTTTCCTTTCCCCATTTTTCTTCTAGCTCTCTTTTAAGATTTTTTATAGTTTCTTCTAGGAAAGCCTTGTACTCTTGGCTCCTCCTCCCCATCGGGACCAGGTTACATTCCCCTTTAGGGTATTGTCTGGGAGACTGTCTGCTATTAGTCTCCTAGGGGTTGAAAACTGTCTTTCTGTATAGAAGCTATCAATCATCCTTTTCATTTTTTTACTCATTTTCTTTAAAGCCTGTAGGGTCTTGCCTTCAGGGCAAGGAGGTTACCAGTTTCCTCTGCAGAGCAGGGATAGGTATATGGACAGTACATATCCTGCCAATAGGCTGCAAAGAGCGGCTGAGCTGCAGGGGTGCTCTGGGAAAAGCTCTACACCGAAAGTGACTCAGGCCTGGGTCCCACAGGCTAAGCTGCAGAAATGCCCTGCAAGGAGCCCCACTGTGAGGATTAGCGACTGCCTTGGGGCTAAAGGCTGAGCAGTGAATGTGTCACTGCTCCCCTCCCCCCCCAAAGCCTGCTTTGGGTATTAGCAGTTGTCCTACCCCTCACAGCACTGGAAGTGTCTCTGCCTGGGGAGCACAGTCATGCTGCGGAAATTCTATTGCCCCAGGCTGAGCCCCACACTGTGAAGATTAGAGGCTGCCCTGGGCTGTGCCCCCCTGCTATGCAGATTTGTGACTGCCCCTCAAAAGCCCCTGCTGTAGAATGCAGCTGCACATCTGTGTTGTGGCCTGTGCTAGTTCATTCACTTTTGGTTTTGGGTGGGTATAGCCAGATCCTGTTAGGTTCTGGCTTTAATTTCTCTTCTGGTCTACTGCTTTGTAAGCAAAGCAAAACAGTCCAATCTATGTTAGAGTGCTTTCTGTAAATTTTCCAACCAGGGAGCCACCCTTGTCCCTGGTCCACTCCAGATGCTAGCCTCTGGTTCTAGCCCAGCTTGCACTGGTCTGTGCCCACCTATTCAGGACAAACCTTTTCTGGCAATCTTCTAGATTATCTTCAGCTGGTAAGTTGTACTTCCAATCTTTGTGAATTTTACCAGTCAAGGGCTATTTTTGAAGCTGATTTTAATAATTAGTAATGAGGGTATGAGAGAAGCTCAGAAAGTCATGTGTGCCTTCTCTACAATCTTGGCTCCACCCCCCCCAAAAAATTCTAATGAGCTTCCCTTTTCCCCTCCCCCACCAAGAATAGTAAAAACATCAGACTTGGACATTACCATCACAGCTGCAAATGTGTTCATAAAGGAGGTGTGACTGGAACTACAGAATAAATGAAGTTGAAAAAAGTAGGTGAATTGTATAAAGAAAACACAGAGGGAATATCAATGCTTAAGGTAATACAATTGTGAAGCCATGGAAAAAGCAATATAGAAGGTATCTGAGGGAAGGAATGGCCCCCAACAGCATATAAAAATTCTTGAATCTTATTAAAATAAAAGATGTTACTCAAACAATATCAATAACTATTACTTATTCTCTCTATAATTTTTTTGTAAGAGTCATCTATATAACACACACCTCATATTGTTGTACTTCACAGATATTGTGTTTCTTATCCTGCACTGAATAAGTCTATTGGCATGATTTTTTTCCCAATAGCCTGTCTCTGCATAATATTTTGATAATTCTCCCAATATTTCAAACTCATTATCATTATGTCTGCTATGATGATCTATGTTTAGTGGTCTTTTATATTTGAAATTGAAATTGTTTGGGGGAGCCATGAACCAGAACCTATATAAAATGGTGAACTTAATTGATAAATATTATATGTGTTCTGACTAATTCACAGACTAGCCATTCCTCTGCTCAGGCCTCCTTATTCCCTAAGATACAACAATATTAAAATCAGACTAATTAGCAACTATACAATGGCCTCTAAGTTTTCAAGTTGAAGGAAGAATGTATCAAACTTCCTTTTTGTCTTATTTTAAGAATTTGCCACCTCAGTCTTCAGGAACCACCACCCTAACTTGTTATTATATAACAAGTATACTATATCTATATCTATATCTATATATCTATATATATATCACCATAACTTGTGGTTATGAACATTGAAAAAGACCCTTCAGGAAGCAGTAAACTAGGAAAACATTTTTACATTCAAAGGTTCTGACAAAGGCCTCATTTCTAAAATATATAAAGAATTAACTCAAATTTACAAGAATACAACCCGTTCTTCAATTGATAAATGGTTAAAGGATATGAACAGACAATTTTCAGATAAAGAAATTAGAACCATTTCTAGTCATATGAAAAAATCCTCAAAATCATTATTAATCAGAGAAATGCAAATTAAGACACCTCTTAAATTGATTAAGATGATAGGAAAAAATAATGATGAATGTTGGAGGGGATGTGGGAAAACTGAGACACTAATCCATTCTTTGTGGAGTTGTGAACTGATCCAACTATTCTGGAGAGCAATTTGGAACTACAGCAGTGTTTCTACTTCACTTGTATCCTAAAGAGATCATAAAAGAGGGAAAGAGACCCACATATGCAAAATGTTTGTGTGTACACAGCCCTTTGTGTAGTGGCAAGGAAATGGAGACTGAGTGGATGCCCATCAGCTGGAGAATAGCTGAATAATTATAATATATGAATGTTATGGAATAGTATTGTTCTGTAACAATCAGCAGGATGATTTCAGAGAGGCCTGGAGAAACTTACATGAAATGATACAAAATAATGTAAGTAGAACCAAGAGAACATTGTACACAGAAATAACAAGATTATGTGACGATCAATTCTGATGGACTTGGCTCTTTTCAACAATGAGGTGATTCAGGCCAATTCCAATGGATGGAGAATGCCATCTGCACCCAGAGAGAGGACTGTGGGAACTTAGTGTGTATCACAACATAGTATTTTCACTTTTTTGTTGTTGTTTGCTTGTATTTTGTTTTTCTAATTTTTTTCCTTTTTGATCTGATTTTTTTTGTGTAGTATGATAATTGTGGAAATATATATATATATATATATAAATTGCACATGCTCTTGCCATCTAGGAAAGGGAAAGTGGGAAGGGAAGGAGAAAAAAATTGGAGCACAAGATTTTACAAGAGTGAATGTTGAAAACTCTATGCATGTTTTGAAAACAAAAACTTTAAAAAAAAAAAAAAGGAAAAGACCCTTCACTAGCAAAGATAATGAGTTACAGAAGGCTCAGATGATGATTAGTAATACTTAGTGATGAAATATTTTTTAATTAAGGTATTTGGTTTTTTAGATATAATACTATTATATACATAATAGACAAAATTTAAACATAATTTTTATATGCACTGAGAAATCACAAAATTCATGTGACTCTTGCAATATTTACTTCATTACAGTGGTCTGGAACCAAACCCGCAATATCTCTGAAATATGTCTGTACATGAATTGAATACACTCTGATGTATAGATAGAGAATATTTGCTGTAAAAGAGGAAATACTTGGACTTTCACAAGTAAAATCCAACATATTTTTCCCACTTTGCAGTTAACTAAAAGATTAAGAGAATATGAAGATCTCATGGTGATTATTATTTGTTGATTATCAAGATAAAGCATTTATTCAAAGAACAACACTTTGCCTCATAGACTCTTTTACAATGAAGTGTTTCCCATTCACACATTAAGATCATTTCAGATTCTTTGGAAGATGTAACAATAACAAGAAAGCCATGTTCAATGACCATCTGAAAGTAGATGAAGCATAAAATAGAGAATATTTTTTTTTTTGTTGAAGGTATTTGCCAAGGACAGAGCCAATATGGCAGAGAGAAGTTAGGAAGTTGTTTGAGCTCTCCCTAGTTGAAATTTAAGAGATACCTATCAAACTTCTGGAGAGACGGGATCTACAAAAAGTTGGAGCAAAGCAATTTATAGTTTAAGATAATTCACAAGCTTCAGGAAATCTCTGTTTCACTTGATTAAAGGATAGTATAGCTCAGTGAAGACCCACAGAGACAAGCCAGTAGGAGACTCTTAGTAATAGCACAGATCAACAACTGAGAAGCCTTAGTCTTGGCTCAACAAGCAGTTTCTCAACAGGTCAGCTATGAGCCCGCCAGGCCCAGAGCAACTGGCAAATTGCCCGCTCCAAAAATAAGGCAATAGGTGGGACTACGTCAGGAATGTAGTAAGCAATGTAGTAAGCAAACTTCCAATACCTTAAACCTCAGCGCATCAGTGAGATGGCTTCAATACATAAAGCTTGGGACAGTGTCTTCTGTGCCCCAGAAACAAAGTTCAACTTTAAAACCCACAAAATAGGCAAAATGTTGAACAAGAAACAAAAAACAATTTTGACCATAGAAAGGTAGTATGGTGACAGGAAAGATCAAAATACAAATTCAGAAGACAACATTGTCAAAATACCTACATGCAAAAACTCAAAGAGACATATAAATTGGTCTTACACCCCAAAAACTTTCTTAGAAGATCTCAAAAAGGATTTTAAAAGTCAAATAAAAGAGGTAGAAAAAAATTAGGAAAAGGCTCAAAAAGTATGCAAGAGAGTCAACAGCTTAAAAACAATTTTATCAGAGAATGACAATAATGAGATTAAATACCAAAACTTATGGGATGCAGCTAAAGCTATTCATAGGAGAAATTTTATATCTCCAAGTGCTTCCATAAAAAAAAAGAGAGAAAGAGGGATTCAATGAATTGGGCATGTAAGTAAAAAAGCTAGAAAAAGAACAAATTAAAAATCCCCAATTAAGTACCAAATTAGAAATTTTGAAAACCAAAGGAGAGTTTAATAAAATTGAACATAATAAAACTATTAACTAATTAATAAAACTAAGAGCCAGTTTTATGAAAAAAAATCCACTAAAGTAGATAAACCTTTACTTAATTTGATTTTCAAAAAAAAAAAAAAGAGAGAGAGAAAACAAATTACCAGCATCAAAAATGAAAAGGCTGACTTCACCACCATTGAAGAGGAAATTAAAACAATAATTAGAAGCTATTTTGCTCAACTGTATGTCAATAAATCTGATAATCTGGGTGAAATGAATAAATATTTACTAAAAATATAAATTGTCCAGATTTACCAAAGAGTAAATAAAATATTTTTCTACAAAATTTTACCAAACATTTAAAGAACAATTAATTTTGATACTATATAAACTATTTGAAAAAAAAAAAAAGGTAAAGTTCTACCAAATGCTTTTTATGACACAAATAGGCTACTATTACCTAAATTAGGAAGAGCCAATAGAAAGAAAAACTACAGACCATTCTCCCTAATTAATATTGATGCAAGAAAATTAAAACATTAGCCAAGTGATTACAATAATTTATCACTAGGATAAAACACTATGATCAGGTGGAATTTATATTAGGAATGCAGGGCTGATTTAATATTAGGAAATTAATCAGGATAATTTACTATACCAGTGATAAAAACTAACAGAAATAAAGTGATTATTTCAATAGAGACAGAAAAAAGCTTTCAACAAAATATAACATCCATTTCTGTTAAAAAAAAAAAAAACAAAATAAACAAACACTAGAGAGCATTGGAATAGAGTTTTCCTTAAAATGATAAACAGTATCTATCTAAAACCATTAGCAAGCATTATATGTAATGGAGATAAGCTAGAACCCTTCCTAATAAGATCAGAGGTGAAGCAAGGGTGCTCGTTATCATCACTATTGTTCAAAACAGTATCAAAAATGTTAGCATTAGCAATAAGAAAAGAAAAAGAAATTGAAAGAATTAGAATAGTCAATGAGGATATAATTATCACTCTTTGCAAATGATATAATGGTATACTTAGAGAATCCTAAAGAGTCAATTAAAAACTACTTGAAATAATTAACAACTTCAGCAATGTTGCAGGATAAACTATCATAAACTGTCAGCATTTCTATATGCTACTAACAAAACCCAGCAATAAAAGATAGAAAGAGAAATTCTATTAAACGTAATTGTAGACAGTATAAAATATTTGGGGGTCTCTCTGCCAAGACAAACCCAGGAACTATGTAAACATAATTACAAAACACTTTTCACACAAATAAATAATTAGAAAAATATCAATTGGTCTTGGATAGGCAAAACTAATATAATAAAAATGACAATTCCACCTAAATTAATAGTGCCATGACAATCAAAACTTATCATAGAGAGCTAGAAAATATAATAACAAAACTCATCTAAAAGAACAAAAGATCAAGAATATCAAAGGAAATGATTAGAAAAAAAAAGCAAAAAAAGATTGTCTAGCCATACCAGATCTAAAACTATATTTTAAAATAGAAATCATTGCAACTTTTTAGTACTGGCTAAGAAATAGAAAGGTAGATCAATGAAATAGGTTAGGTACACAAGAAATAGTATTCAATGACTATAATAATCTACTGTTTGAAAAAACCAAAGACACCAGCCTCTGGGATAAAAAGTCATTATTTGACCAAAAACTTCTGGAAAACTGGAAAATAAATAGCATGGCAGAAACTAGGCAGAAACCAACATCTTATAACATTCACCAAGATAAAAATCAAAAATGAGTAAATGATTTAGACAAAAAGAGTGATACCATAAGCACATTAGGAAAACAAAGAGTAGTTTACTTGTAAGATTTGTGGAAAAGGAAAGAATTTATAACCAAACAAGAGACAGAGGGCATTATAAAATGCAAAATGAAAAATTTTTATTACATTAGATTAAAAAATTTTTTCACAAATAGAGCCAAAACAACCAAGATTAAAAGTAAAGCAGAAAGCTGGAAAACAATTTTACTTCCAGTATTTCTGATAAAGGCCCCATTGCTAAAAATATAGAGAGAATTGAGTCAAATGTTTAAGAATATACATTATTCCCCAACTGAACAATGGTCAAAGGAAAAAAAAGGCAATTTTTAGATGAAGAGATTAAAGTTTTCTATAATCATATAAAAATGGCCTAAATCACTATTGATTAGAAAAATACAAATTAAAACAACTGAGGTACAATTCACATCTATCAAATTGGCTTACATGGCAGAAAAGGAAAATAACAGCTTATAGAAATGTGTAAAGGGCTCAAACTATGAAAAGGTGTGCTTGAATCAGACAACTGAGCACTTAAGGCTAATTATCTATTTGATATAAGACAATGACTCCATTAGCATATGTTTGGAAAAATGGCTCTTCTTACTGTTTGGTGCTTACTCAATATTTGATGTATACAGATAATCATAGGCAAGAATTAGAGCATGGGGTGAGACAGGGCAGACCTCACTTGGCGGCAGGATGAGGAGGAGAAAAGTGGAGATTCTGGACTCCAGAATCAAGAAGAGATCTTTGGCAAAACTCCTGGCATTTTGCCTGCTTCTTTAACTTCTCCCACCAAAGACCAAGGACATTTACTTATCCTGACTCTGGCTGATCCTGAGGCCTCCAGGGAACTAGCTTGGACTTAACAGAAATGAACCAAAGAATCAAAGAATTTTAGACCTGGAAGAACCTTTACAAATCTCTTCATTCAAACCTCTCATTTTATTGTGAGAAAACTAAAGTTTAGATGGATGATGAGTCTTGTTCAAAGTCAATAACTCCAGCTTGTGGCAGAGATTGGATCAAAGTTAAGGCTTCTTGTCTCCTACTCTAACTCTGTTGCATTAACACCATGTTGTTTTCTAACACTTAAGTGATTTAATTTTATTTCAATAAAAGCTTAACCACAGGGCTAATAACTTGTGTTTTTCCCATGTAGATTATGTGTGTGTGTCTATATGGGTTTGTGCAAATATGACTTGCGAGGAAGTGTATTTTACCTCCTCACTTAGAGATAACTAATGATACCTCGCAGGGGTCCTCAAACTATGGCCTGCGGGCCAGATGCGGCAGCTGAGGACGATTATCCCCCTCAGCCAGGGCTATGAAGTTTCTTTATTTAAAGGCCCACAAAACAAAGTTTTTGTTGTTACTATAGTCTGGCCCTCCAACAGTATGAGGGACAGTGAACTGGCCCCCTATTTAAAAAGTTTGAGGATCCCTGCACAGTGTAGAGTCTCTTCTTTCCAAGAGAGACTTTCATTCTTATTCCAGGAGAGAAGGGGATTAGATCCATGGGGCTAGGCAAACTAATCCAGTATCTTTTCCAAGAAAACCCTAAATGACTGTGATGGGAAAAGACTTACCATGAGGATGGAGAGAATGGTGCCTTCTTGTTTACTGGCGCTACACCCCTCAAGGTGCCTAGCAGCTTTTCCTTGATATTCATCACACCTATAATTAACATACAGCTGCCTAGTTGCAGCTGCTCTGATGAGTTATACAGCATTCTTGGTGAGAGAGCTAAAAAATAAAGCAGATGGAAGATTCTTGGGGAGAGGGACTCCTAGAGGCAAGCTTTCCTGAGATGGAGAGCCACATAATTTGCAAGCCCTGGGTGTCAAAGGAAAAATAAAGTCAGCCAATCTGAGAAATGAATGAGTGATTATCAGTCTCAATTTTAAAGAAATGAAATCTCTTTCAAATCCTGATCAATGCAATAAACCATGAGTCTAGAGGAAATAGAAACTTTTCTTGCCAAAGAGGTGATGGACTTAAAAGTGCAGGATAAAATATACATTTTGGGACATAGTCAATGCAGGAATTTGTTTTGCTGAGACATGCATTCTTATTATAAAGGTTTTATTTATTCATTTTTATAATTCAGTTGAGGGAAGGCAATGGAACAGAGAGATAATGCTTATAAAATAATTTTTTTAAGTGACATCTTATACCTCTTAAGTTACTTAAGTTACACTGTGTATATGTGTGTGTGTGTGTGTGTGTGTGTGTGTGTGTATACGCACACACATATATACACACACACACACACATATGGTTTTCTAAGTCAACATATGACTCACAGGGATCCTTTTTACAACATAGTGGCCCCTATATTTTTTTGTTTTACACCTTTGATCAAGACTAACTCTTTCATTGTATACACACACATACACACACATACATATACACAATTGATACATGTGTGAATTGTATTATTAATACATCAACACATTAGAATCATATAGGAATGCCAAATCTGGTTTGGGCCACACTCAGTAATGCTGCAAGCCATTGTCCCTCCTGGGGCTGCATGTTTAATTTCTCTAGTCAAGATGCTTAGATGCAATGAACCTATGAGATTGTGAGAACATTAAAATCTTAAGTATGGCAAAAGTTTGGATCAAAAAGGAACTGACAAAAACTTGCACTTATGTCTTTGGTCATCCCCTTCTTCCCCCAGATACTCACTCACACATGTTTCTGCTTTTCTTTCCTTTCCTGTTTATCTTTTAGCTTACCTTTGCAGTCATCATCATGGCAGCTGCTTTCATTCCCTAACAATGCTGGATCAAGATTTGGAAAACTCAATTGCATTCTCATCTCCATTGATAACTTGAAGTGAATAGCTTTAACTAGCCTGAGGAAAACAAGGGTTTGAATCAGGTTAATGACATCTAGGGTGATTGGCTTCCTAGTGGAACATGGACTTTATCTTTGTGGCAATTACCAGTCTCAGCATCTTGCCAAATGTTCCTCTGTCCTTGAACATTAGCTCATCCAGGTCTTATGATCCCCTTTTCTATTGCCATATTTCCCTAAAATAGCTGTGAGGGTGAAAGCTCTACTCTCTGGGAGACAAAGCACTCCCTTTTTTTGTGAAACTGCACTGCACCTATGTTGAGACTGCTCTCTGTGCCATCCCTCTCTGCAATCAATTGAATTTATCCCAGACACAGTCACAACTATGCATAGCTCTGCTGACTGGCAATGTGACCATAGGGAGCTTACTCTATGTTTTGATTTAAAAAATATCAACCACCTGCTGCAAAGGAATGTAAGAAGCACTAATTAAGGCCTGCTTGCCAAGAAAGCAGATTTTTTTGAATGAGAAATACCCAGAACAAAGTAATATTGCTGACAAAGTTGAAGATTAGTTTAGCCACCAGATTAATGAGGTCCTTCTGTGGGCTTTCAACATGAGAGAAATTCATGTAAATGTAGATGCAACATTGTGGAATGGAATATTCACTAAAATAGGAATCAAGAGAAAAGGAGTTCCACTCACTGGCTATACATGGTAGCAGCAAAATTTTCTAAAGTCCCCCTCTACAGAAGCTAGATGAGTTTTATAACATCTATTTAGACTAAAAAAATTATGTCATATAAGCTAAACTTCAACACAACAATGAAACAGTCTTCAAGAATTCATTAGAGACGGCTACTTGGCACAGCAGATAGACTGGAACTGCAGTTAGGAAGATCTGAATTCAAATCTAGTCAAATAATTCTTAGCTGTGTGATCCTAGGCAAATCACTTAACCTCTGTCTACCTTGGTTTCTTCAGTTGCAAAATGTTAATAATAATAATAGCACTTGCCTGGCAAGGTTGTAAAGATAAAATGAGATATTTGTAAAGAGCTTATTTAGGACAGTGCCAGAGTAGGTACTTGATAAATGTTATTTTCTTCCTTCCTTTTTTCTCTCTTTTCCCCTTCTATGGTAAATAAATAGCATAGTGAATGAGGGAGACCAGATTCCAGACTGGGATAATGGGATGGGTATGAAACATTGGGAAGATATACTGGACTCTAGTCATTGAGGATGGAGGTAGAGACTAAAATGATTTGTGAAGTGAAATAAGATTCATGACCATGAGTTAACTGTCCAGGAAACTAAAACTTTACTCTTATGCTTCTGCATTGTCTATGGGTAGATGTCCAACTCAAAATGAATGGGGACTGCTAAGACTTTATGGTGCCATGTATCATTTATCTCCTATGTGCCCTACTCCCTGACTGGCTATGCTTCCTTAAGGAAAATAAGGATGCTGTGATTGTCTGAATCAATACTATGTTCTTGCTGAATATCCTTTCCATGCCATTTTAAGTAAACTTCTTTTTTGGTTAAAAACTAGTTGTTCAATGAGTGTCTCATTTCATTATAATTCCAAATCAAAACCATCTCAATGGATTGAATTAGGCCTAGCCCCAAACAAAAAAGAACCTTAACTTTTCTGGGTGTCAGTTGCTTCATATATGTCTAACAAGTATCCTGTGAAGTCCCTTTATAGCAGAAATTCTTAATCTGGGGCCTATGAATCTGTTTTTTAAAAATAGTTCTTACAATTGTATTTCAACATAATTGGTTTCTTTAGCAATCCAATAATATATTTTATTTTATGCATTTGAAAACATTTTTCTGAGAAGAGGTCTTCTCAGGCTTCTCCAGATGACCAAAGCAGGTATATGACATATCCAAAAAACAAAATATTTAAAAAAACAAAACATTTTAAAAATATATTTTAAGGGGATCCATTTTCCTTGGGCTTATGAGAAGAAGTAGACAAATGACTATCACTTTCCAACCTCTGTAAAGCCAGGGACTGAAGCTAGATAATTTAGAAGGCCTCTACTATCCTGATCAGACTAGCTGTTTCCTGGGAATGAATCAGGATTGAGTGATATCATTACCAAGAAGAGAGATGCGTGGGATCACTCTAGGAGGGATATAAAACACAAAAATGGTCAAGAAATGTTGCCAGAAGAATGTGGGAGGATATATTTTAGAGAAAGGTAACTAAGAGAAAGTGAATAAGCAGTAGGTATTTACAAAGATGGGTAACTTACTGACTAATATCTTGCTAAAATATTGAAATTCTTCACTTGTAATTCTTTCATTCCTAGGTCTTTCTGGATGGCCTAGGTTTTAAATAAAATAAAGTCAACAAGAATTTATTAAGAATCTACTATGTAGAACATAAGAGGGAAAAGGACCCACACGTACAAAAAATGTTTACAGCAGTCTTTTTTGTGGCGGCAAGGAATTGAAAATTGAGTGGATGCCCACCAGTTCAGGAATGGCTCAATAAATTATGGTATATGAATGCTATGGAATATATATACTCTATAAGTACATATATATATATTCTTATATATTACATATAATGTATATATATAAAACATAAGTTCTTTTTTTTTTAATAACTTTTTTTTGACAGAACCCATGCCAGGGTAATTTTTTACAACATTATCCTTTTCACTCACTTCTGTTCCAATTTTTCCACTCCCTCCCTCCACCTCCTCCCCCATATGGCAAGCAGTCCTATACATGTTAATTAGGTTACGGTATATCTTAGATACAATATATGTGTGCAGAATCGAACAGTTCTCTTGTTGCTCAGAGAGAATTGGATTCAGAAGGTATAAATAACTCAGGAAGAAAAACAAAAATGCAAACAGTGTACATTCGTTTCCCAGTGTATATAACATAAGTTCTATAAGAAATGATAAGGAGGCTGATTTCAGAAAAACCTAGAAAGACTCACATGAACTGATTCTAAGTGAAGTGAACAGAACCAAGAGAACATTGTACATAGTAACAAGATTATGGGATGATAAACTTTTCAGCAATGAGGTGATTCAAGGCAATTCCAATAGACTTATGATGGAAAGTGCCATCTGCATCTGGAGAGAGAACTATGAAGACTGAATATGGATCAAAACATAGTATTTACCTTTCTTGTTGCTGCTGTTTGTTTTTGTTTGCTTGTTGTTGTTTTTCTTTCTCATGTTATTTTTTTTTTGATCTGATTTTTCTTGTGGTGTCTGACATATATGGAAATATATTTAGAAGAATCATATGTTACCCTATATTGGATCACTTGCTGTTTTGGGGAAGGGTTGGGAAGGGAGAGAGGGAGAAAAAACTGGAACATGAGGTTTTGCAAAGATGAATGTTGAAAACTGTCTTTGCATGCATTTGAAAAATATGTAATAATTTTTCTTTTTTTTTTTTTGGCTAGGACAATTGGGGTTAAGTGACTTGCCCAGGGTCACATAGCCAGGAAGTGTCAAGTGTCTGAGGCAGATTTGAATTCAGGTCCTCCTGACTTAGGGGTGGTGCTCTATTCACTGTGCCACCTAGCTGCACCTATAATGCTATTTTTAAAAGAAGTAAAAAATAAAATGAAAACAAAACAAAACAAACAAAAAAAGAATTTACTATGTACCAGGCACTGAGCCAAGGTCTGGGGAAATTAAGAAAAGCAAAAACAGTCCCTGTCTTCAAGAAGTTCTCATTGTAATGAAGTTTGTTTTCTCTTCTTTTTATATGGCTCAACTCTCTTGTCTGAAAAGACCCACTGATAATAAAGATCTGAATAAATGAAGCCCTGGATGTATCTGGGTGGTACTTTCAAGTGGTTGCTATAAGTGGGAAATTTCCAGTATAGTTTTTTTTTTTCCAACTTTCCCCCCCAATTGTTGGAATACACGGGAGTCAACTGACAGTGGCTTCTGGAGATCCAACCCAGAATGGATCTCCTCTTGTGAGAGGATGATATAAGGAGAATGAGAGGTAATTGCTATTCTCAGACCTTTCTGACTGAGAGGCCATTGTGTTGTCTGACTTCTCTCCTTTTCCCTCTGCCTTCATTTTATCTCATTGCCAATGCACAATATCATTGCCAAAGTACATAGTACATAGTGTCAGCAAAGGCTGCCCTGCAACTCCTTCAGATGCTATGATCCACAGCTGTGGAGGCTCTTGGAGAATTGATCTGTCCCTTAACAATTCTCTGTTTTATGTTTTTTGCTGTTATTTCCCCCCCACAGCATAGTCTTCACACTGAGGAATGCAAGCATTCTCACTCTTTTTGTTATTGTTTGCATTTTGTTTCCTTTTCCAGCTTTTTTTTTTCTTTTTTCCTTCTTGATCTGATTTTTCTTGTGCAGCAAGATAACTGTATAAATATGTATACACATATTTGATTTAACACATATTTTAACATATTTAACATATATTGGACTACTTGCCATCAAGAGAAGAGAAGGGGAAGGAGGGGATAATTTGGAATAGAAGGCTTTGCAAAGGTCAATGTTGAAAAATTACCCATATATATGTTTTGTAAATAAAAAGCTTAAAAAAAAAGATAATTCCTTATGTTCCTCTATTGTTCACTTTCTGCCCCTTCCTTTGATAGCAGTTTTTTTAGGAGTTAGACCTTAAAACTGCCTCAATTTCCTTCCATGATGTGCAAATTCACGTTTTATCAGTCTTAGCTTTTGCCCCATGTGACTTTTGAGTGGACAGAACTGGCCTCAGGTGGATAGCCCGCTTCTTCATTCTTAGTGTCATGCAGCCACACCCATATGACCTGACTTATTTCTCTTTATTCTTCAGTTCTCTAAGTTTTCTTGTAAGTACAGAGTACATGCAAGCTGCTCTTTCAGTCAAGATAAGCTTTTGCATTTTGGTTTCCCTTGGTACTGGGAGGAGGACATTGTGTGTGTGTGTGTGTGTGTGTGTGTGTGTATGAAAGTTGAGTTCTGTTACAGAATCCTGTTTCCTCTTATTGTGGGTCAGTTAGTACAGCTCTGTCTGAGGTGTACTTGTCTTGGGTATTCATCAGATGGTTACCGCATTAAGGTTCTTAGTGTCCTAAACCATGGAGATAGCTTAATCTTTTTTTTTTTTTTTGATAAGTTTGAGGGACAGTGAAGATCAGGGAAAATACCATCTTGTTGATCAAATTAAGGACTTGTAGAATGATGATCAACACATCTTAAAACTCAACATTAAGTTGTCAAAACCACTCATATGTGTGATTATCACATTTTCCCTTTCACATTATGTAAGCAGCATGATGAAATAGATTAGGCTATAACCTAAGGATGGAGGATTGGAGAGATGTATGACTCCAGTTATTGAGGATTAGAGAAGTGTTTTGGAATTAAAATAAAGTGAATGATTCTGAGTTCTATTATTTGTTGTTTGATTCTTCTCAAGATTGCCAATGTTTCCTTGGTAATTAATTATTTTAATTTAACTATTTTTTCTTTAATTTGTAAATGGGATATCTAATGAGTTGTTAAATAGCTGACTCCAAGAGGTTTTTTTTTTTATTTTAAAGCTTTTTATTTTCAAAACATATGCACGGATAATTTGACAAAATTGACCCTTACATGGCCTTGTGTTTCAGATTTTCTCCTCCTTTCCCCTATCCCCTCCCCTAGATGGCAAGCAATCCAATATATGTTAAACATGTTAAATATATGTTAAATCCAATATGTATAAACATATTTATATAATTTTCTTTTTGCACAAGAAAAATCAGATCAAAAAAAGAAAGTAAGGAAGAAAACAAAATGCAAATGAACAACAACAAAAAGAGTGAGAATGTTATGTTGTGATCCACATTCAGTTCCCACAGTCCTCTCTCTGGATGTACAAGGCTCTCTTCATCACTGAACAATTGGAATTGTTTTGAATCATTTCATCTACGCCTTTTAGCATTGATCATCATATAGTCTTGTTGTTGCCATGTATAATGATCTCCTGGTTCTGCTCATTTCACTTAGCTTAGTTCACATAAGTCTCTCCACGCCTCTCTAAAATCATCCTGCTGGTCATTTCTTACAGAACAATAATATTCCATAACATTCTATACCATAACTTATTTAGCCATTCTCCAACTGATGGGCATCCACTCAGTTTCCAGTTTCTTGCCACTACAAAAAGAGTTACCACAAACATTTTTGCACATGTGGATCCCTTTCCTTCCTTTAAGATCTCTTTGGAATACAAGCCCAGTAGAAACACTGCTGAGTCAAAGGGTATGCACATTTGGATCAACTTTTTGGACATAGTTCCAAATTGCTCTCCAAAATGGCTGGATCCATTCACAGTTTCACCAACAATATATTAGTGTCCCAGTTTTCCCACATCCCATCTAACATTTGTCATATCTTTTCCTGTCATTTTAGCCAATCTGAAAGGTATGTAGTGGTATCTCAGATTATCTTAATTTTCATTTCTCTGATCAATAGTGATTTAGAGCACCTTCTCATATAATTAGAAATGGTTTTAATTTCTTCATCTGAAAATTGTTCATATTCTTTGACCATTTATCAATTGGAGAATGGTTTGAATTCTTATAAATTTGAATAAATTCTCTTTATATTTTAGAAATGAGGTCTTTGTTAGAACCCTTAAATGTAAAAATGATTTCCCAATTTATTGCTTCCCTTCTGATCTTTACTGCATTAGTTTTGTTTGTACAAAAACTTTTTAATATAATCAAAATTATATATCTGATGTTCAATTATGAGTTCCACTTCTTTTCTGGACACAAATTCCTTCTTTCTCCACAGATCTGAGAGATAAACTATCCTATGTTCTTCTAATTTGCTTATGTGAGTCAATCCTTAATTTTTTCCATACTAGTTTCTAATTTTCCCAGCAGTTTTTGTCAAATAGTGAGTTCTTATATTATCAAAGCTGGAGTTTTTGGGTTTGTCAAATACTAGATTGCTTAATAGTTATTGACTATTTTGTCCTGTGATTCTAACATATTCTACTTATCTACTACACTATTGAAGAGGGATTTTTCTATGAAATCGGGCACTGAACTGGTACCTTGTTAGGGATATTTCTCCTTCTCTGAGAATTGCCATGTATGCCATGTCAGCTGGTAGGGCAGACCCAGGAGGCAAAAAGGGGCTTGGCCTCTGAGGCAGGAAGTTGTGTCTTGCAGGTGTTAAAAGAACCACTAATAGATTCCTTGAGGTGGCAGGGATGTGCCCTCTTGCTCTATCTCCACCTAGGACACAACACTAACTCCAGGTGTCTCCCTTGTAGATCCACCTATGCAGTGGGCTAGGCACGGGGTAATCCCAGAGGAGAATAAATATAAATAACTAGCTTTGAGTCCATAAAGGGAGATGCAGAGAGAAAGAGAGACATAGGCATACACACATACACTTGCTCTTGCACTCTCTTGCTCTTGCTTCCTGCTAACCCCTGCTGAGATTACTAACGAAGAAAGGCTGTTTTGCACCTTAAGACCAGCTCATCTTTGTGAATATCCGAGGGTATCCCGAAGGCTGGTATGTATGGTCCTGGCATTCTAGAATAGTGTACACAATTGGCCTGGTACAATACTTTGAATCAAGGACCCAAGTAGCCTTTGGTCAGTAATAGGAGGGGGAAAAGTGACATTGCCTTTTTAAGCTATTAAGAATAGTTCCATATACTTCAGCGTATTTAATATATATTGGACTGCCTGCCATCTAGGGGAGGGGGTGGAGGGAAAGAAGGGAAAAGTTGGAACAGAAGGTTTTGCAAGGATCAGTGTTGAAAAATTATCTATGCATATATTTTGTAAATAAAAACCTATAATAATAATAAAAAAGAAAATAGACATTTAACCATAAAAAAGAATAATTCCAGCTTCTAGTAAAATATAATTAATGAAAACAATCATTTGATTAAACAATCCTTAAGAGCTTTTTCCTATGGCCTTTTACAGAAGAATGTGCCTTGTATGATTATGTTTTTCCTGGCCTCTGGAAAGTCTTCCCCACTTGCTGTTAAGAATTGGACTGTTTTTGAAACATTCTTGTCTTTAAAAAAGAAATGACATTTGATACAAATAAAATCCTCTGAGATTGGAGAAAATACTTTACTGTGGCTATTTGTTCTAGATGGGAAGTGGATGTTATTGGCAGGTCATCTAAAGCTGCTGATGTCCAGATGAACCATAGTTTTTTAACTGACCTATATATAAGATGAAACAATTCTCTCATCTTAGTTTTGCTTTTCCTTCCTTCCCAAGGAAGAGGTAAATTGATAACTTACTTGAATGTTCTTTGAGTAGAATTCAATGCCCAGGATGGAATTCAAGCATTCAGGCATTTCCTCTGGAAATATAAAGCAAACTTTTAGCATCATTGATGCTATTAAGGTGATTCCTATTCTTTGGAAGGGCACGATAGCATGGCCCAGGCATATCTCCATGACTGGTTGTTCCATTTCCTTACATTCTCACTCATCCTTTGTTCCCTAGATCTCTAATTGGTCAGCACTATCATCATCCTGGGCTCTGGGGGCACGCTGATCAAGTCTCTGTGTTGAAAAATCTAAATCAGAAATCTCCTACTCCTTCCCCCTGACAAACTTGAATTAAAGAAAAGATCAATTTCCTAAGAAACTAAGGTAAAATAATTTTTAAAAAATAGAAACAAGAGGAAAGATTCATAGAGCCACAAACAAGAAAAGCTTTGTTGAACACAGATTTTTCATTAACCAAAGATAGTCCAATTTTTAGAATACAAATATAAAGATGGAAGGGACTTCAAATATCATCTAGTTGTGTGTCCTGTCTGTGTCTCTTTCTTTGTATCTACTGATCTTTAGGTTGTCCTTCATTGACTTTATTTCTTTTCAACTTGGCTTTTTTGCCATTTCTAGAAGATTCTAACTTAAAAATTCTAGAGACACTCTCCTTGCTATGAACTAGTTTTTCTTTGGCCTGTTTAAAAGTATCTGAAGTATATTCTCTAGAGAGTTATTTGGCTAATGCTATCTTTTTTTTTTTTTTTTTTTTGTGCAGAACTGAACAGTTTTCTTTTGCTCAGGGAGAATTGGATTTAGAAGGTATAAATAACCTGGGAAGAAGAACAAAAATACAAGCAGTTTACATTCATTTCCTAGTGTTCTTTCTTTGGGTGTAGCTGCTTCTGTCCATCCTTGATCAATTGAAACTAAGTTAGATCTTGTCTTTGTTGAAGAAATCCACTTCCATCAGAATACATCCTCATACAGTATTGTTGTTGAGATATATAATGATTTCCTGGTTCTGCTCATTTCGCTCAGCATCAGTTCATGTAAGTCTCGCCAATCCTCTCTGTATTCGTCCTGCTGGTCATTTCTTACAGAACAATAATATTCCATAACATTCATATACAACAATTTACTCAACCATTCTCCAATTGATGGGCATCCATTCATTTTCCAGCTTCTGGCCACTACAAACAGAGCTGCCACAAACATTTTGGCACATACAGGTCCCTTTCCCTTCTTTAGTATCTCTTTGGGGTATAAGCCCAGTAGAGACACTGCTGGATCAAAGGGTATGCACAGTTTGATAACTTTTTGGGCATAGTTCCAAATTGCTCTCCAGAATGGCTGGATATGTTCACAATTCCACCAACAATGTATCAGTGTCCCTGTTTTCCCACATCCCCTCCAACATTCTGCATTATCTTTCTCTGTCATTCTGGCCAATCTAACAGGTATGTAGTAGTATCTCAGAGTTGTCTTAATTTGCATTTCTCTGATCAATAGTGATTTGGAACACTCTTTCATATGGGTAGTAATAGTTTTAATTTCATCATCTGAAAATTGTCTGTTCATATCCTTTGACCATTTATCAATTGGAGAATGGCTTGATTTCTTATAAATTAGAGTCAATTCTCTATATATTTTGGAAATGAGTCCTTTATCAGAACCTTTGACTGTAAAAATGTTTTCCCAGTTTATTGTTTCCCTTCTAATATTGCCTGCATTAGTTTTGTTTGTACAAAAACTTTTCAATTTGATATAATCAAAATTTTTAATTTTGTAGTCAATAGTGATCTCTAGTTCTTCTTTGGTCATAAATTCCTTCCTCTTCCACAGGTCTGAGAGGTAAACTATCCTATGCTCTTCCAATTTATTTATGATCTCATTCTTTATGCCTAGATCATGAACCCATTTTGACCTTATCTTGGTGTACGGTGTTAAGTATGGGTCAATGCCTAGTTTCTGCCATACTAATTTCCAATTTTCCCAGCAATTTTTGTCAAATAATGTAATGCTATTTTTTGATAGCTTTCATCATCTTTTGTTCAAGGATAGCATTTTGATTTAATCTTGGCATTATATATGCTTCTTGACTAATTGAATAATTGATTCACTAGGCTTTCTAGGGACCATTTGACTAGATATCTTGAATAGATATTTATTTGGATATTTTTACTAGTGTCTTGATCAGATGTAGATGCCCTGTGCATACTACTTTTCCAATTAAATTACTTCTTTTTCAGGCACCCACTAAATTTCTAAATCCTATAATAACCTGGGATTGAAGCTTGGAGCCCCTGAATAGGATTCTCCTTAATGTAATCATGCAATATTGTGTCATTATTCTCTCCATCGATGAAGAGTCTTAGGCAAGTGTTCCAGGTTTAAATGTAAACGAGGTACCATTCTTTCACATTTTTCCTACCCATTGGTGAAGAATGTTGACTCAACATTATATGTCTTTTCAAGGAAAATATTATGCAATACTCCAGATTTGGAACCAGATTTATACACCAAGCTCCTTTGCAGAGCAAGTATGACAGGTATAACCCAAATTCACTAGACATGCAGGCTGCTTCAACTTATTCCTGTGAATGATTCAAGTATTACTAAAGAAGAGAATATTGTTTGCTGTGTTTCAAGTCTTTTTTTATATTACAAGTATGTTCAATCAAAGAATATTAGGTTTGAAAGGTAACTTAGAGATGATATATCTAAGATTTTGCCAATAAAGTGACTTTTAAACAAATTATTATAAATTTATTATTTAATTCAACAATCATAAAAATATACAAAATAAAAGCTAAAGATTGACCTGAATTCTTTGCATTTAATGATGATGTTGCTACTTCTTATGTAGCACTCTAAGGTTTATAATGTGTTTAAAAATGCTATTTCATTTGATCCTCCCCAAAATTTTGTAGGCTTAGGGTGTTTTTCATTGACATCAAACTTGCTTTTTTTTTTTTGTCCCTTCTAACCTAAAGGTCCTAGAGAGACTCTCTGCTATGAACTAGTTTCTCTTTGCCTGTTCAGTGTTTAGCCCTATTTTACAGGTAAACAAATAGAGGCTGAGATCAAATTAGTTTCCTGGGGTTACTAATTTAGGTATCTGAGGTAGAATTCAAACTCAGATCTTTTGATTCCAACTCAGTGCCCTGATAGAAACCAATCAAAAAACTGCATTTGTGTGTGTGTGTTACTTCCCACATTCCTCTGAATTTCCATTGCTTTTGATTTTTATTTTATATATACAATTACCTTTTAGAATCAACTAAGTCCTTGCATTTTTCTCTTCTATTCCTCCTACTATAGCACAACAATATTTCATTACATTAATGATGCAATTTATTTAGCCATTTTCAACTAGTTTGACCTTTAGGTTGTTTCCTATAGTTGTTTATTATAAGTGAAAATAATTATTAATATTTTAGGGAGATCCTGGTAAAGTGGAGAGAGTGTTAGAATTGGAAAAAGGAGAGCTGAAACTCAACTTAGACGTGTCTTTGAACAAGTCACCTAATTTCTCAAAGCTTCAGTTTCCTCATTTACAGAATAAAGATAATAATGCTTGCAGTGTTGATATAAATAAAATGTTTATAAGCATTTTAACACCATTACTGATATGTATTGCTATTTTTACTGTACAGAGAGATCCTTAATGTTCCTTCTTTTTAAAAACGATACATTTAGACTAAAATCCTATCAGTCCAATCACCAAGGTAAAGAACATAATCAGTTTTGTGACTCTTCTTGGATATTGGCATATAGCATTCTGAAATGAAACAAATGTTTTAAAAATTGCAGTTTTATAATATATAATACCTCTTCTTCTTCCAAAAGAGGATTATTATGTTACAGAGTGGGAGGAAAAAGGAAAGATTTCAAACACAAAAATAGCCTTTTGTCTAAAATTCTGCCAAGACTAATCTTCAACAAATTGTAAGATCACAGGAGAAATCCATCAAAAGGTGTGTTCTGGACAGAATAAAAGTGATTTTGTTCATTTTATGCTCAGGTTTCATGTGTCCTATCCAATTCTCAGAGGGAATATGGCTTAGTCACTTCCAGGAACTGATTTCTGTAGAGCCTGGAGCACTTCAAAACTAAGAAAGATTGCCAGGTGTGGTAAGAGATGCTTGTAATTCCAGCTAATAAGGACTGAAGAGAGTAGATTTCTAAAACTCACAAGTTTTGAATGCTGAAAAAGTTTTGGCATTAAATTCATCATAAATGTGGTAAGCTCCTGGTGAGCAGGGCTACTAATGTTGCTCAAGGAGTTGAAATGGCAAATGAACTAAGCTTCGAATGTTTTCCCCAGAGTAGGTGAAATGAATACTCTATGTGACAAATGTTGTAAAAGGTTAGAATCATCTTTTCTTACCCATTTCTGGGACTCATGTTTAGAAGGTTAGCCCTTGGTGGAATCCGGCCCTAAGAATAGAATTAAATCAGATTCTTTCTCACTGTTTCTAATGTTTTATTTCCTTTCCCAAAGCCACAGAAAAAATAACTTGCTTTTCAAAAAGAAAAAAGGTTAATTTAGCACCAAAGAAAAGAAGTGGAGAGATTTTTCTGGAGATTCTTTGTGAAGAGATTTGATCTATGACCCAGCTCATAAAGTGCTTTTAGTTATTATAACATGGAAGAGAGCTCCTGACAAGCTGACCAATTTTAATTACAGTTAAGAGGCATTATGAACCTAAGAGCTTAGCTGGAGAAGTAAGGCAAAAACAAGAATATAATAAAAGAATGTCCCTTTTACTTTGAACTCTCTATACCTGGTGTAGCATTCTTAAGCCTGTGCTCTCTAAGAGAAGTATAGGGTAGATTTGGGTACCATGTGAAAGTTCCAGGTTAAGCATTAGAATCCTTAACTTGAAATCTATGTTTTTTTAAAGGTGTTCTCAGAAGTGTATTACAATATAATTGGTTTCCTTTAAATCCTATGTATTTTATTTTATACTTTATACTTTTATACTTCAAAAAATATTATTGTGTGTGGCAGCTAGGTGATGCAGTGGATAGAGCACCAGCCCTGAAGTCAGGAGAACCTGAGTTCAAATCTGGTCTCAAACACTTAACACTTCCTAGCTGTGTGACCATGGGCAAGTCACTTAACCCCAATTTCATCAGCAAAATAAATAAATAAATAAACAAATATATGTAGATGTAGATGTATACGTGTGTGTGTGTGTGTGTGTGTGTGTGTGTGTGTGTGTGCAAAGGGGGTCAATGAACTTCACCAGATTGCCAAAGGTTCCAGGATAGGGAAAAATGTCCCTATGCCTATCAAACTGTGGACACCCTTTAATCCAGCAGTATCACTATTTGGGTCTATATCCCAAAGAGATCATAAAAGAGGGGGAAAGACCCACATATATAGAAGCCCTTTTTGAGTTGGAAAAGAATTGGAAATTGAATGGATGCTCATCAGTTGAGGAATAGTTAAATAAATTATGGTATATGAATGTAGCAAAACATTCTTTTTCTATAAGAAATGATGAACAGGCTGATTTTAGAAAAGCCTGGAAAGACTTGTATGAACTGATGCTGTGAAGTGATTATAATCAAGAAATTATTGTACACAGTAACAAGATTATGTGATGATCAAATTTGATAGACTTGGCTCTTCTCAATAATGTGTGATTCATGGAAAATGCCATCCCATATTCAGAAAGAGAACTATGAAGACTGAATATGGATTTAGGCATAATATTTTCCTTTTTTTGTTTTGTTCTTTCTTTTCCATAGTTTTTTTTTCCCCCCGTGCCATCTAGATTCCAGGTTCACAATCCTTGTCATAAAATGCTATTCTTTGCATCCTGTTCTTCTGATAAAGTAGATGCTTAGAGATGGGTCTTAATTATATGTCCATATAGGAAAGAGGTAGTGTGATACCAGAGAAACTGAGGCAAGATAGAGATTAGAGAGTTTTTAATATTTTATTTGAGAGGGAGAGATTGTCTGGGGTCAAAACAGGATCCATGTTGACTCCAGGGCTGAATTGGATTCTAGTCTCAAAGCATTCAGCAGCGAGTGAAGAATCCCAGGAATTCTTTATAGAACTCCAGCAATCAGGAGAGACAAAGGCAGAGGGTGATGGTGGTAAAGCACTGGTGAGAGGACTATTAATTCATTTCTGCCAGGTTGGGGGAAAGGACCATAAATTTCTGATAACTTAGGAGGACCTAGAAGCCAGGATGTCTGAAATAGAAGATCTCCCCCTTATCTGAAATTAAACATTTATAGTTTATGATCCTAGAGTAACCAGTCCAAAGTTATATCAGTCCTAATGGTCAGGAAGGAAGGGTTGTAGCCAGGGGGATTGAGGCAGAACAATTCAGGAAAACTGAAGTAGAGCAATTTAAGGAAACTGAGGCAGGATAATTTGGGGAAACTGAGGCAGAACAATTAAAGGAAACTGCGAGATAACAGTAGTGACTTGATATGGGAAGATGTATAGAAAAAATCCAGAGTATAGGAAATATGCTCTGCTTATAATAGCATACATTTATCTCTAACCACAGGCAATGTTTGATGAGGTCTGAATGAACTAAAATTAACATACAATCTATAACAGCCTTGTATTTTAAAGTCTTAAGTTTTGGGGTTAAAAATTCATTACTTGGTAAAAATTGTTGGGAAAACAGGAAAACAATATAGCAGAAATTGGGAATACACCAATTTCTAATACCATTTACCAAAATAAGGTCAAAATGGATACATGGTCTAGATATAAAGGGAGATATTACTAGAAAATTTGAATAACATGAATTCTATGAATAAATGAGAGAGAAAGCAGTTTGATGTATAAAATGGATAATTTCAATTACATTAAATCAAAACAGTTTTATACAAATAAAACCAATTTACCCAAGATCAGAAGGAAAGCAGAAAATTGAAGAAAAATTTATAACCAATTTGTCAGATAAAAGTTTCATATTTCAAATATATAAAAAACTTTGTCAAATCTATAAGAATATGAGTCATTCCACAATTGATAATGGTCAAAGGATATGAACAAGCAGTTTTCTAGTGGAGAAATCAAAACAATTTATAGTCATATGAAAACGAGCTCTGAATCATTCTTGATTAGAAAAATGTGAATTAAAAGAACCTTGAAATATTATATTACTATTATCAGATTGAAGAGAAAGTAACAAGTGTTAGAAGGGATGTGGAAAAACTGGGACACTAAAATGGTGGAACTATGATATCATTTTGGAGACTAATTTTAAATTAAATCCAAAGATTTATAAAAATTGCCTTATATCCTTTGATCCTGCAATAGCACTATTAGATCTGTTTCCCAAGGTGATCAAGGGGGGAAAAAAAATCTATGTTTTCTAAAATATTTATAGTTGTTCTCTTTGTGGTGGCAAATAACTGGAAAATGAAAGGATGCCCATCAATTGAGGAATGTCTAAACAAGTTGTGCTATATGATTGTGATGGAACACTTGTGCTATAAGAAATAATGAGCAGGTTGATTTTAGAAAAGCATGGAAAGGCTTATATGAAAAAACAAAGAGTGAATTGAGCCAAAGTAAAAGAACATTGTATTTTCAATAACAGCAATGTTGTTTTAAGAACAACTTTCAGCAACTATTTTGCTATTTTGACTATTATAAATACCCAAATTAACTACACAGGACATATGAAGAAAAATGCTATTTATATCCAAAGAAAGAACTGACAAATAGAAGTAAATGTAGTCTGGATTTACATCTATCATCTACATATTTGTGTCTAATGGTAGCCACCTCAAGGGGATGTGGGGGGAGGGGGAAAATAAAGTTACAAAATAAAATTAATCTTATTATATATTTACAATGAATAGCAAGTTGTACTTAATAAATGTGCAGTTTCATATGCATTTCTTCTTTTTCTATCTTGATTAAAAAAATGCTTGTTTTATTTTTTAAGTTCAAAATAAATTTTTGAACTTAAATATAAAATAAAAAGACATAGAAACTCTGATGAACACAATGATCAACCTAAGGCCAAAGGACTCATAATGAATTACCTACCTCTAAATAGAAAGATGACAGACTCAGAATGCATATTTTTAAGTTTTTGCTTTTGATTTTGGGTTTGGGGAATATCGTTCAATACTAGAATTTGTTTTGCTTGAATATATATGTTTGTAAAGGGTTTCTTTTTCTTGCTTTCTGAATGAAAGGAAGGAAGTCAAGAGAGAGATTTTGGACCTGAAAATAAAACTGTATTGAAAAAAATAAGGAAATAGCTGCTTAAGCTGTCTGAGACAAGTAACAAAATTATTTCTTTTTCCCCCTTAACTCCCCCTCTTTTTGGGTTGACCAGGAAACGGTAGCTTGGACAGTTAACAGAGTACAATCCCTGGCTAGGGATGGAATAGAAAGGTCTCAGAGGCTTCATGTAAGAAATTGATTAGCCCAATATACAACTAGCTATTTCAATTGTTGCCACTCATACCACACATTTTCTGATATCCAAAGTACCAACTACAAAAGTCCTATTGTACAGGAGACCAAAGAGTAGAAAGACTTAATCCCATGTGGAGTTGAAAAACATAAAATCTTACTCTATTTTCTTCCTAGAAGTCTCTCTAACAAACAAACAAAAAAAAATCCCATATCAAATTGGTGAATCTGGAATAGAAATTGCTCAGTTAGTTCCTAACTCATATGTCTCTATAGCAACACTTGCAGAACAGGAGCACAATGACATTGTTTGATTTCCATTTTAATATATTTCTTTCTTTTGGGAAATATGGTTGTGTTCTTAGTCCCCAAATAAATATTTCAGAAAAGTTTCTTTTGAGGACTTAAAAAACAGCTGTTCTGCAATTTATGTTTTGGAGACTTGCTTAGGGCACTGCTAAACAAGCTTTTTAAGGTGGGCTTAAGTCAAGTCAACAAGCATTTATTAAGCACCTACCATATGCCAGACACTGTGTCAAGTATTGAAGATAGAAAGGCAAAAAACAAAACACAAAGAAATTCTAGTCTAATGGGAGATGCAAGGTGTAAAGACCTTAAATAAATACAGGATAAATTGAAGATAATCTCAGAAGAAAAGCATTGAGATTAAGGAGAATTAGGAAAGAGAGGGAAAGAGGGAAGGAAAAAAGGAGGAGGGAAGGAAGGGGAGAGAGAGGCACAGAGAGAGAAGTGGGGGGTGGGGAGGCGAGAGGGAGAGGCGCCTGATATGGGAGCAAGTTAATACAAATACCAAGAGTTAAGCAATAGAGGATGTGAGTTCGATGAAGAGCAAAGAAGCTGGTGTCCCTGAATAGTAGAGTAGATGAACAAGAGTAAAGTTGTCCCTTCCCTGGATGGTACTTCCTGAGATGCAGAGAATGCTTGCACAATATTTATGCCTGGAGAATTATATATTTCTAAGTTTATATAATTTGGCTTCTGGTATAAAATTTATAGAATTTTTTACTTTTTAGATATTCAATTAATATTAATATAAAATATTAATATGTTGGAACGTTGAGTGTTCTACTTGATAAGAATTGTTAAGAATCTTTTTAGCCATTATTAGATTGTGTGTTCCATGACCCTCTTCTTTTAAGCATCAAATCCTGGCCAAAAAAAAAAAAAAAAGAAATAATGGTATTACCCAAATAAGACTAATCTTGTCACAAAAACACATTTGATAGAGAGCAAATGAGAAGCATGAGTAATTTCCATGAGGAATGGATCATTGAAATATTAGATCCCTTGGTAAACATCATCTCAATTGCAAAATACAGCCAACCCTATGAAATATAAATAAAAAATCACCTCCCTAGCTCAAAAATAATTAAACAAAATAATTAATTAATTAATATACAGTTAAGCAAGTAAATAAATAAATGGATGAATGAATATATAGTTGCTTGTTCTTCATTCTTGAAGACAACCAAAGTTACATCATTATCTTAGAGACAAATTACTATATATCCAACTGTAGCTAATCAGATTAATATTGTCCTGCCTCAGTTTCCCTAAATTGTTCTGCCTCGGTTTCCCTAAATTATTCTGCCTCAATCCCTCTGGTTGCAATCCCCCCTTTTCTGCTCATTAGAACGGAAATAATTAAAGCTGTGGAGATCTGACATTCCAGAAGATAAGACTCCAGATGTACTATCTTAAATATGTAATTGGCATCATCAGTATCCCTAAGTTTCAGACTCCCTGGCTCTAGTTGGACAACTTCTAAGTCCTCCCAATTTGTAAGAATTTATGGTCCTACCCCCAACATGTCTGGAGATTCCTGCTTACCAGAGTTTAGACTCTGCCCCCGACCCCCCTGCCTTTGTGTATCTACCCAAGCTTAGAGCCATATATATTTCATGGGAAACTTGCATTCTCTGCTGGATGCTTTGAGATATCAGCTCTTGGGGCAACATGCCCCCAGCACAATCTCTCCCTCTCAATAAAATATTAAAAACTCTCTAATCTCTATCTTGCCTCAGTTTCTCCAGCATTATAATATAACCCCAGAATGTTCTGCCATAGCATGGGCATAAATAAATAATGATCATCCATTTTGGATGGCTTTGCTATATTTGTGCATTTCATATTTCTTTTCAGAATTAATACATGGATGAAGAAGGAAATAAATATAGTGAGAACAAATAAATGAAAATATAAATAAGTAGGTAAATAAATGGAATAAATTGTGTCAATAAAGAATTTTTACATAAAATAGTTAGACAACTTACTTTTATTTACTGTTTTATGTTTTGAAAAGAATTTTCAGAAATCATCTCAAGTAAGTTTCATTGTGAAAGAGGCAATCACTATCATTATCCTCTTTCTTTAGAATAGTGTACAAAGACTTCAAGAGGTTGTAACTTCCCTATGATCACATTAGTGTCAGGGGTTATATGTCAACCCATTTGAAATGTCCTAATTTTAAGTCTATAATTCTATGATTGAGCCCTCAGATATACTTCTATGACAATAGGTACTATAGGAATATTTGAAGAGTTTCGTCACAATGGGATAGTATTTGGAAAGAGTGACTTAGAAAAGATGATTCTCAAGCTTAGTCCTGAAATATGGAAGTATCTTGGATAGGTAGGAAGGATTAGAGGGAGCCCTAAAAAGAGGCAGCAGCATGAACAAAGGAAACTAAAGAAGAATCATAGAATATGTTCCCAAGAAAACCAGCATGATGATAGTATCTAGTTAACACTAACAAATGATGGAAGGAAAGATTTCCTGGACCAGCTGGGGTTAGAATGAAGGTATGAATATGAATATGAAGGTATGAATAACTTTTCTTTTATAGTAGAAGGCCTCATAGAATGAGAATATTAATGTCAACTGGAACCAGCTTATACTGAAGTGGGAGGGAAACTGTTCCCTTTACTGAAGTTATGTTCCATTTAAGAAACTATTTCCTTTTGACCTGTGATCCCTTTTGGAGTCTCAGCCCCTCCTGGGGAAGACATATCCCCCAGATAAATTATCTTTCTAGGATGCCAGAGTATTTGATTCAATTAGAAATCCTGGTCAAAAAGCACCTTTTTGAAGTGTAGTTAATTCCAATAGGAGATCTGGGTTGAAAACTGATAACCATGTAAACCTGGGAACCTTGGCTCCTGAAGTCTAAAGACTCCTTAAAAAGGGCAGTAACTGGACTCATTCTTTGCAAAAGGCCCAAACAATTTTCTAGGACCCTTTGCCCATTGAGAAGGCATTCTCTCAGCGAAAAATTCCATTTCCCTAATAGGACTCTGCCACTATAAAAGTCAGTCTCTTAGCAAACTGGTTTCTATCCAACAATAAACTTTCATTTTGCAATTAATAATTCGGGAATAAGTGATTTCTTTCACTTTAAATCTGTGGCCAATCAAAAAGGAGATTTTAACAACTCTCTCATTGCCACTAACCTCCTCACCACTGGGAATTGAGGGGATACAAACCAATATATGTGAAAAAAATATATATCCTCCATATCTGGAGGAAATATGATAATAAATATGACATGATCAATGCCATCTTGGAGTTTAAAAATCTGTTAAGGAAATATAGTCATACACAAACTGACCACTTGTATTAATATTGTAATTAACAATAAATTATATAAAAGTTGAGGAGATGGCTAAAATTGCGTGAGGAGAAGCTTGGGAAAGTCAAGAGTAGTAGAACTAAAAGATGGTTATAGGGATTGGATTATGTTTATGAAAGCTAGCAGTCAAAGTCAAGTGGAACAGCACCCAAATGGGACCGTGAGAAACATAATCTTGAATCTTTGTAGTTAGAAGTTTATTACTAGTTCTTCACTCCCTAATGCAGATAGTATTTTTAACAACACAGATGTACTGTCCTGAGAGACCTGAGACCTTGACAACTTGATAAACTTAAAGAAATACTGCTTGCTGCTGCCTGAGAATGATCCCCTTAGAGTGATAACTTTTTGCCTCCTGTTTTTTTAGAATAGAAATTCCTTTATTATGACAAATGTATCAAGAAACATTTTGATGTCCTCTCTTCTTTCTATAAATATATGGCCCTGAGGCCACTCATTACTGACCCCCTCCAATTTTGGTGTTGGGGGATCAGCTCTGGCCAGTAATAAATGCTCTTAAAACTTCATTATTTTGGCTGCCCTGTTTTTCTCTCAGCTGGGCACTTCAAAAGGAAAAGATGAGGGCAGGGGACAGGTGAGTGAGCCAAATCACACACAGGTTACCACAATAATAAAAAACTGACAATTCTCTAATGTTTTAGTAGATGCCAAGTATTTTATTCACAACTATCCAGTGAGACAGGAAGCACCATTTTATGAATAAGGGAAAGGGAAGAGAAGGAAATAAATATTTATATAGTTTGTACTATGTGCTAAGCATTAAGCCTGCTAAGAGCTTTAATTCAATTATTGTCTCCTTTGATCCTTATAAAAAAACCCTGTGAGATAGGTGTTATTTTATCCCCATTTTCCAGCTGAAGAAACAGGGTCAAACAAAGGTTAAGTAACTTGCCCAGTGTCTCAGTTTAGATTTGAACTCAGGTCTTCTAGTTGCCTTTATGAAGAAGAAAAATAAGATTCAAAGAGGCTAAGTGATGTATCCAGTGTCACACAGCAAGCATTAGGGCCAGAATTCTAAATTAGATCTCTCCTGAAATCAAGTTATATGCTTTTAAAAAATATATGTGTATGTATGTACATATATGGGGGCGGACCTTCTTTACAACCCTCACAATAACTTCGAAATCCAGCCTCTAAATTACCTCTGGATGGCCAGAACCCACAAATATTGGGAGTGCAACAAATTATCAGCAGAAGATAATTTCAAAAGTCATCAAAAAAGGTCTGTTTCAATTGGAAATGGGAGGGAGATAGCCAGGAAACCAGTACAAACACCAGCATAGATAACTCAATGTTCTGGGGCAGAGAATTTGCGGGAGGAAACAGACCAGAAAAGATCTGTTTCAATCAGAAATGGGGAGAGAGGCACTGAAGCACAAACAGCACCATAAACCCCAGTGCACACAGAGCAGGGTCCCAGGGCAGAACAGTCTCAGTGTGGTGGTGTGATTTCCACCAGGCAGAAGCAGACCAGAGAATCAGAAGTGGGAGAGAGACAGCGAGGCCTGGGCAGCTAACCACAAATGCCAGAGCAGACAGTTCAGTGTCCCAGAGCAGTGCAATCTCAGGGTGCCTGAATAGACTCCAACCACAAACACCAGGCAGACAAGACAGAGCCCTGGGGCATTGCTAACAACTCCACATGGCAAAGCCAGCACAAAGAATGAATCACAGCTGCAGTTGTTTGGAAAACCTCTTCCACCTTAAAGGCAGACCTTAACTTAAAAAAAGGAGTAAAAAAGTAAAGAGAGCTCTAACAATTGACAGCTTTTATGGTGAAAGAGAAGAACAGATTTCAAACCCTGAGGAGAATAAAGATAGATTGTCTCTAGATGAAGCTCCAAGGGGTGAAATAACCTGGTCCCTATCACACAAGGCTCTCCTAGAAGAACTTAGAAACAATATTAAAAGAGAGCTAGAGGAAAAATGGGGAAAGGAAATGAAAGAGAGTCTGGAAAAGGCAACACAAAATAGACATAGTGATATGGAAAAAGCATATAACTCATTAAAAGATAGATTTGATAAACTGGAAAAAAAAACAACTCCAAGAAAAACTGAATTTGTGAAACAGGAAAAGAAAATAACTTCTTAAAAAATGAAATTTGTGAAATGAAAAAGAAAATAACTCCCTAAAAAACAGAATTTGTGAAATGGAAAAAAATTCCATAGAACAAAACAACTCATTCAAAAAGTCAATTTGACAAATACAAAAAGAAGTACAAAAGGCAAATGAAGAAAATAACATGCTAAAATTCAGAATTGAACAATGGAAATGAATGACTCAATAAGGCAACAAGAATCAGTCAAGCAAAACCAAAAAAATGAAAAAATAGAAAAAAAATGTAAAATACCTAATGGGAAAAATAACCAACCTGGAAAATAGACCTAGGAGAGACAATCTAAGGATTATTGGACTCTCTGAAATATATGATGAAAAAAGAGCCTAGACACTATTTTCAGGAAATCATCAAAGAAAATTGTCCAGATGTCACAGAAATAGAAGGTAAAATAGACATTGAAAGAATTCATTGATTGGGATCAGAAAGAAATCCCAAAATTAAAATCCCAAGAAATATTGTGGCTAAATTCCAGAACTAACAGACCAAGGAAAAAATACTACAAGCAGCCAGAAGGAAACAATTCAAATCCCGAGGAGCCACAATAAGGATCACTCAGGATTTAGCAGCTTCCACATTAACGGATCAAGGGGCCTAGAATCTAATATTCCAAAAGGCAAAGGAACTTAGTATGCAGCCAAAAATAAATCACCCTACTAAACTGAGTATTTTCTTCCAGGGAAGAAGATGGACATTCATTGAAATAGGTGAATTCCATATATTTCTGATGAAAAAAACAGAGCTGAACAAAAAGTTTGACCTCCAAATATAGGACTCAAGAGAAGCACAAAAAGGTTAAAAGAACTCTTGAGAACTCTATTTCTGTTATGGGTATACATAAAGAGTACATGTATAATTTGGTTTATTGTTATAATATAAAAAAGGATCTAGAGGTAGAAAGGAAATTGTACCAGAAAAAGGGAAAAGTGGAGGTAAAAAGAGGGACACTACATCTCATGAAGAGGCAAAAGAAACCTATTATATCTGAGGGAAATAAAGGAGGGGGATAATCATAATGGGAATCTTACTCTCAGCAGAATTGGCTCAAAGAGAAAATATTAGACATATTTGGTTTACAGAGAAATTTCTCCCACCTCATTGAAAAGTGGGAGGGGAAAAGTGAAAAGGGAAGGGGTAGGATTAAATAGAAGGGGATTACAGAAATTGAAAGGAAAAGGTTTAAGAAAAGGGGAGGGACTCTAAGGAGGAGGAAAGGATACTAAAGAGGGAGGGCTGCATTAAGCAAAGTGATGCTCATAAATTTAATACTGTGGAGGAGTGGTAAAGGGAAAAGGAAGAGAAAAGCATAATCTGAGGTTAACAAGATGGCAGGAAATACAAATTTAGTAATCTTAACCATAAATGTGAATGGGGTAAATTCCCCTATAAAGTGGAGGCAGATAGAGCTGTAAGAAGAAATAGACAGCAAAACTATAATAGTGAGAGGTCTCAACTTTGCACTCTCAGAACTAGATAAATCAAACCACAAAACAAATAAGAAAGAAGTTAAAGAGGTAAATACAACACTAGAAAAGTTAGGTATGATAGATATTTGGAGAAAACTAAATGGAGACAGAAAGGAGTACTCTTTCTTTTCAGCAGTTCAGGGAACCTATACAAAAACTGACCATAAGTTAGGACATAAAGACCTCAAATTCAAATGCAGAAAGGCACAAATCATAAATGCATCATTTTCAGATCATGATGCAATAAAATTACATTGAATAAAAAGCCAGGGAAAATAGACTAAAAAGTAATTGGAAACTAAATAATCTTATTCCAAAGAATGAATGGGTTAAACAGCAAATCATAGACACAATAATTTCACCCAAGAGAATGACAAAAAAGAGACGACATACCAAAATGTGTGGGATGCAACTAAAGTGGTAATAAGGGGAAATTTTATATCTCTAGAGGCTTACCTGAATAAAATAGAGAAAGAGAAGATCAATGAATTGGGCTTGCAACTGAAAAAGCTAAAAAAAAAAAGCAAACTAAAAAACCCAATCAAATATCAAATTTGAAATTCTAAAAATAAAAGGAGAGATTAACAAAACTGAAAGTAAAAAAAAAAAGCTAGTTAATAAATAAAACTAAAAGTTTATTTAATGAAAAACCCAACAAAATAGATAAAACTTTAATAAATTTGATTACAAAAAAGGAAGAGGAAAATCAAATTGTTAGTCTTAAAAATGAAAAGAGAGAACTTTCCACCAATGAAGAAGAAATTAGAGTAATAATTAGGAGGTACTTTGCCCTACTTTATCCCAATAAATTTGATAACCTAAGGGAAATGGAGGAATACCTATAAAAATATAGCTTACCCAGATTAACAAAGGAGGAAGTAAATTGATTAAATAGTTCTATTTCAGAAAAAGATGGCAGGAAATACGAAATTAGTCATTTTAATCATAAATGTGAATGGGGTAAACTCCCTCATAATACAGAGATGGATAGCAGACTGGATTAAAAGCCAGAATCCTGCAATATGTTGTTTAGAGGAAACACACTTGAAGCAGGACAATACATACAGAACAAAGAAAAAAGGTTGGAGCAGAACCTACCATAGTAGGTTTTCTTCAGGTGAAATCAAAAAAGCAGGGGGACATCATGATCTCAGATCAAACAAAAGCAAAAATTAATCTAATTAAAAGACATAAGGAAAGAAACTATATCTTGCTAAAGTGTAGCATAGATAATGAAGAAATTTCAATATTAAACATATATGTGCCAATTTTTCATCTAAATTTCTAAAGGAGAAGTTAAGAGAGCTACAAGAAGAAATAGACATGGTAATAAAGAATAGATTGTTTTGAGTCATGGTTGACAATTCAAATGTTGCCTTCACATTGTTGAACACAATTGCCATTTACTAACAATTAAAAGGTCAATTTCAAATAAATTAAAAAAAAAAGAATAGACAGCAAAATCATAATAATGGGAAATTTCAGCCTTACACTTTCAGAATCAGATAAATCAAACCACAAAATAAATAAGAAAGAAGTTAAAGATGTAAATAGAGCACTAGAAAAGTTAGGTAAGATGGATCTTTGGAAAAAATTAAATGGAGACAGAAAGGAGTACACTTTCTTCTTGGGAGTTCATGAAACCTATACAAAAATTGACCATATCTTAGGACCTAAAGTTATGGGCTTCCTCCCAAAGGTTGACTCCTCCCTTCCAAGGGAGGGATTAAGGGAGGTGTGAATTCACAAAGTTACAAAGTTAACTTTTGTGAATCTCCCATACTTGTGGACTCCAATGAGTAAAGGTGTGAACACAAGCATTGTTTCTATCAGTATTAGCAACTTATCACCTTATAAGGATTAGCTCTATCAATTCCATTGAGTTACTACTAGGATTCCAACATCTCACTCTCTACTCTAATTTCATCTCTTATTGATGAAGCTAGCATTTCTAACACAATATTGAATAGTAATGATGATTGCAGGCAGAAAGGCACATAATTCAAATTCAAATTCAGAAAGGCACATAAATGCATCACTTTCAGATCATAATACAATAAAAATGACATTGAATAAAAAGTCAGGGGGAAATAGACCAAAAAGTAATTGGAAACTAAATAATCTAATCCTAAAGAATAAATGGGTTAAACAGCAAATCATAGACACAATTAATAATTTCACTCAAGAGAATGACAATAATGAGATGGCATACCAAAATGTGTGGGATGCAGCCAAAGCGGTAATAAGGGGAAATTTTATATCTCTAGAGGCCTACTTGCATAAAATAGAAAAAGAGAAAATCAATGAATTAGACTTGCAACTAAAAAAGCTAGAAAAAGAGCAAATTAAAAATCCTCAAATCAAAAACTAAACTTGAAGTTCTAAAAATTAAAAGGAAAGATTAATAAAATTGAAAGTAAAAAAAGACTATTGAATAAATAAATAAAACTAAGACTTGGTTCTATGAAAAAAACCAACAAAATAGATAAACCTTTGATAAATTTGATTAGAAAAAGGAAAGAGGAAAATCAAATTGTTAGTCTTAAAAATGAAAAAGGGAAAACTTTCCACTAATGACAAGGAAATTAGAGCAATAATTAGGAGTGACTTTGCCCAACTTTATACCAATAAATTTGATAACTTAAATGAAATGGATTCAAAAATATAGGTTGCCCTGATTATCAGAGGAAGAAATAAATTGGTTAAATAGTCCCATTTTAGAAAAAGAAATAAAACAAGTTATTAATCAACTCCCTAAGAAAAAATCCCCAGCACCAGATGGATTTAAATGTGAATTCTACTAAACATTTAAAGAACAATTAACTCCAATGCTATATAAACTATTTGAAAAATAGGGATTAGGAGTGAAACAAGGTTACCTGCAATCATCATTACTATTCAATATTGAACTACAAATTGCATATAGCTCCAGAAAAATTCAAAAACATGCTCCTTTTCAATGTTTAGGATATTAAGTATACCCTAAGGTGCTTATAGTACAAAAACTTTCCTTAGGAACAGAGAAGTTGAACACTTAAATGACTTTCAGAAATTGATAGGAGATATCCAATGGAAGCATCTAGCGTTAGATTTGACTACCTATCAATTGCAACCATTGTATCACATTTTAAGGGAAGACAGTACTTTAAACTCACCATGTCAGCATACAAAAGAAGCTCAAGAGGCTTTGAGAGAAGTTGAACTGGCTTTATCCAATGTGGTTGAAAGAGTCACTCAAAAACCTTGGAAATATCAGTTTTTGCTACAAAAGAGGCACCCACAGCAGTCCTTCATCAAGGATACAGTGTGATAGAGTGGGTGAACCTCCCAGCACAACCAGAACAAAGCCTGACTCCTTACCCAGTGCTTGTGGCTAGAATTTTATTAAAGGCCATTAAGTGAGAAGTACAATTATCTGGGATAAGACCTGACAAGATATACACCTTTTATACCAATGCACAAATTAATGTATGCTGTGAAACCATCCCAGAGTGGCAATTTTACTGGCCACGGCTCCAAATTTTACACATGGGTCTCCACTAAAGATAACCCGGCTATTTCATAATTGGCAATGGATTCTTGAAGAAAAGGTTTCTAAAGTTCCTCTTAAAGGACCAACTATCTTTACAGATACATCCAAACATAACTTTTGTGCTGTATACTCTTGTGACTTAACTATAGAGTAGTCAGAACTCCTTTTCAGTCCACTCAGCAGAATGAATTGTATACAATCATTCTAGCTCTTACTTATTATCCAGGAAATATAAATATATCTGATTTGACCTATTAAGTGGATGTGGTACAAAGAATTGTTACAGCCCAAATAAAATTTGTAGCTTCCAATATATATCAACTCTTTAAGGAACTTCAAGAGCAAGTGAGAAAGCATCCAGGTAAGATTTATATCTTGCATGTCCACTCTCATAGTGGACTTCCAGGTCCTATTTTTGATGGTAACTCAAAGGCAGATAGGCTTCTAACTATGTTGGCCAATACTTCTTTATTTCAAGAAGCCCAAGAATCTCATTCTAAATATCATCAGGCTCCTTGAGCTTTATATAATTAACTTCTTGATTTTTGACAAAGATCCATTGCCTCTGGCAGACAAGTTTTATAACCCACCAGAAGGGCAGTGTCCAGTGTGAGCAGCTCCACTATTTTTAGATAATCACCAGGTAATGTGGAGAGATCCAGAAAGTGGCGAATGAAAGGGACCAGATAGGTTAACTGCTTGGGGGAGAGGGTTTGCTTGTATCGCTATATAGATGGAGGAGGAGTCAGATGGGTGTCATCGAGCCGTATTCACCTTGTCTATTGGAGAGAGATGGAGCAGACTCTTGAAACGAAGGAGAAGACCCAAGAAACATCAGGTGGTTCCATCCCTGATTGTGCCCACCAATGAAAGAGCATGGCAGTTATGGCAATTAACTCATGGACGTCAAAAATTGTTAATGAAACTAATGTAGAACTTCAAACCCCTCAAGAATCATTGGATTCCTTGAGACATGGTAAGACTGTTATAGGACTTGAAAATCTTCAGGAATCATTGGATTCTTAAGATAAGACTGTTGCAAGACTTCAAAATCTGCAGGAATCATTGGATTCCCTAACACATAAAAAGACTTTTGCAGGATTTCAAAAACTTGCAGGGATCATCGGATTCCCTGACACAAGAAATAATGGACAATAGATTGGTTTTGGACTATCTTTTGGCTGCTGAAGAAGTATGTGTGATTGTTATTTACACACCCTCCTTCTAGGACTTCTGGAAATCTTTTACAATACCATGTTGATTCATATTGTTTGTTATATCACTACTTGCATGTACAATGCATGTTTGTTACACCACATTGAGCCTGCACCAGCTGTGGGGACTGTCATCACTGCTAGCCTGTGCTTTATTGCTATGTGCTTGTGTAATACCTCCCGTGCTGATGGATTTGTGCATGCCTGTCTCTAGGAAGACCCTTCAGCCCAGAAACCCATTAGCAATATCTGGCTTGACTCCCCATTTCCCTTTGGTGTTTTCAGAAGTCAGGGAGGGCCTGATCATCTCCTTTTTAGTGCTTTCACCTCCCTTCCTGAGAAGTCAGGAAGGTTGTGATCACTTCCTTTTTGGGGTTCTCACCTCCCTGAGAAGTCAGGGATGGCGCCCGACCATCTGTGTTCTAAGACAACAGAAAGCAGGAGAGGTAAAAGGCTGAAATGCTGAGTAGATGCTATGGAATCAGACAATTGAGCACTTAAGGCTAAGTATCTATTCACTACGAGACAATGATTCTATTAGCATATGTTTAGATAAATGGCTCTTCTCACAATTGATGGGCACTGAATATTTGGTGTTAAAATAATCGTAGGCAAGGATTGGAGGGTGGAGGGACAGAGGACAGGGACTCACTTTCCAATAGGAGGAGGAGGAGAGAAGTTGGTGACTTTGGACTTGAGAATCAAGGATACACCCTTGGCAAGTCTGTTGGCTGTTTGCCTGCTTCTTTCACTTCTCCTCCTAAAGACCAGGGCCTTTTACTTATTCTGACTCTGGTTGATCCTGAGGCCTCCAGGAAGCTAACCTGACCTTAACAAACAAGTAATTCAACATATGTTAAAACAGGTACAATTCTTCTATACATATATTTTTTTAGGATTCTGTTTTTTTAATACATTCTACTAATTGCTTCCATTTTTATGAGAGAGTTCATCCCATTTACCATTTACATTAACAGTTATGATTATCAGTTCTTTATTTCCCTTCATCCTATTTTCTCCCTTTTATATACTTTTTTAAAAATCTTAAATATATGTGTACATATTTATACAGTTCTCTTGTTGCACAAGAAAAATCAGATTTAGAAAGGTAAAAATAACCTGGGAAGAAAAACAAAAATGCAAGCAAACAACAGAAAGAGTATAAATGCTATGTTGTGGTTCACACTCATTTCCCAGTGTTCTTTTGCTGGGTATAGCTGGTTCTGTTCATCACTGATCAATTAGAATTGAATTGGATCCTCTCATTGCTGAAGCTAGCCACATTCATCAGAATTGATCATCATATAGTATTGTTGTTGAAGAGTATAATGATCTCCTGGTTCTGCTCATTTCACTCAGCATCAGTTCATGTAAGTCTCTCCAAGACTCTCTGTATTCATTCTGCTGGTCATTTCTTACAGAACAAAAATATTCCATAATATTCATATACCATAATTTTCAATCATATTTTGTAAAGTACATCAGAAGGGAGATTCGCTTCAGGCTAAGGGAAACAGGCTTGCAGATTAGGCTGCTAAAGCTGCTGCTCATTTACCCTTGACTATGGCACCTTTAATTCCCCAGCTCCCTGATTTTTTTACCCCTTCCTATAATTCACAGGAAAAAGCCCTTGCAGAGGAAAGAGGATACTTCCTTTCTCCCTCTGGTTGATTTCAAATGCTTTGGACCACCTCTTAATCCCAGAGACAAGTCAGTGGAAATTGATCTTTGATTTTCATCAAGCCATGCACCTGGGGAGAAATGCTCTCCAACCCCTGGTGAAACACATTTTCACTGGTCACAGGCTGGGAGAAACAATCAAACAGGTTTGCCAGGCCTACCCAGGTAAACACCTAGGGAGCTGTTAAGCCACCTCCCCCTTTCCCCTTCTCCTAAAGCCCATTCAGAAAAGGGGCATGTATCCTGGTGAGGATTAGCAAATAGACTTCAAGCATATGCCCTCTTGTAGAGGTTTCAAATTGCTTTTGGTCTTTGTTGACACATTTATTAACTGCATAGAAACTTTTCCTTCCAGGACTGAAAAAGCTCAGGAAATATCAAAGTGCTTGCTGAAAGAGATCATACCTGTTTTGGCTTGCCTAGCTCCTTATAGAGTGATAATGGGTGGCCTTTACTTCTCAGGTCACCCAAGCTGTAGCCAAAATCTCCTACCACCTCTTCGTTGTCTAGTGTCCTCAGGCCTCTGGGAAGGTGGAGAAAAGGGATCACACCCTCAAGAGAGTCCTCACTAAACTATGCTTAGAGACTCAAGAGGACTGGATAAAGAACCTCCCAATAGGATTGCTTAGAGTCAGAATAGTCCCTCAGGAAACCATTAAAAGCTGAGCCCTTTTGAACTTCTGTATGGAAGGCCTTTCCTAATTACTGACATTCTTGTGGATTTGGAGCAGCACCTGGTCACTCAGTTTGCTACACAGCTTGGTGCAGTTCAGAAGGCCCTTTCTGAATATGCATATGAGCATCTCTCTAAAGCTATAGATGCTAATGCTCAGGTTGACTCCTCTGTAAATCCTGGGGACATGGTAAGGTGGAAAGGCCCATACAAGGTCATTCTGACTAATCCAACCTCAGTCAAATTGGAACCCATTCCGGGATTATCCTGGCAAACTCACCCACATGCTTCTACAGCACCTTCTTTGAAACTTCTTCATAACCTCCTGAAAACTAACTTTCCAATTGATAGAATGTTATGTGACTATAATCATGCTTGGGGACAAGCAACCAGGAGACTGCTACAGAATCTGACCTCAGATACCATCTGTACACCTAAGGGATATGCTTTTCTCTGTAAAGTAAGTCCTCCATTCTACTTCAATGTTTCTAAGGGACCTGTTAAGAGAAATGTCTCTGATTGGGACCTTTCCCCACCTGTAATTCTCTTCACCCACTGCTTAACTCCTTTTAAGCACTATGGGCCTTACACCTTAGGTTACTTAAGTGCCCCTTTCATGGTGTATAATGCCAGCACCTCAGATACAGCCCCCACCCCTTCAAGGGGAAAAAAGCAGGGATTTTGGAAAAATGTTCTGTGTGTGGTACTTAAAGGAACTGCAATGCTAGTACCCTGGGTGGGATACTTGGAGCATGAAAACATTCTCTCCATCCTGACGGCCACAATCAATCAGCTGTCAAAGGAAACTTCACACTCTCTCTGGGAGATTCAAGAATCCTTGGACTCTCTTGCCAACATGATTTTAGATAACCATTATCTCCTTGCCTCTAGTGGAGGTGTCTGCGCCTTGGTCAATACCTTTTGCTGCATGTATATTGACAATTCAAGGGAGGTTGAGCTTTGCACTGAGAGAACCTTAGAGCAAGCTGGCTGGATGCAAGACAATCATGAGAAACTCCTTACACTCCCCCCCCCCCCCAGTCTTCCTCTGGGTGGGTTCCTGGCTATGGTCTCTATTAACCCCTATACTAACTCCATTCCTAATAATTATCTTTTCACTCATATTTGGTCCCTGCATTTTCAGACTGCTTGTGAGATTTGTTTTCTCTAGGCTTCAAGCTTCAAATTTTCAACTGCTCCTGCAGCCTGGAGATAATGCGACAACTGATGGGGACACACAACTCTTGGATGTTGCTGCTGCAGTCTTCACATCTCATATTTCCCCTTCTGGCATTAACCCTCAATGAACTAGGGACATCTCTATGACCCTTGTCAGCTCAGAGCAATTACAGAAGAAGAAAACCTTACCCCAAATGAATTTGGAGGTAACTGCTTGAGGGGGGGGGGAAATGATGGGGGACCCTGAAACTGTCCATGTGGGGAGGAAGACAGGGGGTAAATGCTTGAGAAACTCTCCTTGAACTCTTGAGATCTCCTCTGCAAAAGACTCACCCCAGGGAATCAAGATAAGTAGTTTCATTCTGTTATCCTAGTGGAGGCTGCAACACTCTCTATTGATAATACCCTCTACTGATTACACCCTCTACTGATTACACCCTCTACTGAGTTGAAGATTAGTTCAGGACCACTTATTCAATTGGAGATCTCCTACTTAATTGGATATCTTGGTCTGATTTTTCAACTCAAACTGCCCCTAGCCCCAGGCTAGCATTTGCCCATAAAACTAAGAACTGTCAGCAAACCTCTTTACAAATCTCCTGATTGGATTAGAGATTTGCTGCTAAGAGAATTCTTTTCTTAGTGAAAAAAAAAAAAAAACAACTTTCCTTTTGTTGCCACAGATACTCAGGTTTGTGAACTCTTTTCATGTAAGACCTGCATATCTCTCTCTCTCCACCTCCCTACCCCAGACCAATCTCACACCTCATCAATATCTTCCATCTAGAATATAATAAGCTTCTTGAGAACAGGAACTGACTTTGTTTTATTTGAATTCAGACCCTCAGTGCTTGGCATACTTATGAATAAATTCTCCTTCTTCCCTTACCTTCCCCCTTTCTTTTGTTCCTCCTCTTTTCTCTCTCTCATTTTATCCCTTATCCTCTCTCCTTCTCTGTCTTACTGGGTCTCTTGTCTGTCTCCCTTCTCTCTCTCATTCCTGATGTCTCTCTTTCATATATACAGAAACACACACACACATACACATACACACACACACACACACACACACACAGAAGCAGAGACAGATAGAAAGAGAGCACCAAGTACCCATCTCTTCACCTTATTCTTTATCCTATGGTGGCAGAGACTGACAGGGGTTGATGGTGGTTCCTCTTGTTTTTAACATAAACACAAATTTCCCTGCTTTGCAGCAGGCATTCCTTGCAAAAAATTCATACCATTTTCACATTGTTTTTTCCTGTCTATCCCAGTCACTCTGTTTTTCTGTTTGTCCATCTCTCTGTGTGTCATTATCCTTCTCTCTCTCTCTCTCTCTGCCATTATTTGAGAGGGAAGGGAGAGCCTAAGTTTTTAGTCTCAGTCTCTTCAAGCAAACACTGGCAAGCCCTTATTATAATTACAATAGTATCATAAGTGGCATCCATGCCTCTCCTCTCTTCTTTCTGCATTCTATCCTTCAAACAACTAATAAAGTAATCCTCTTAATGTACAAATTTTGTCAAAAGCCTTTAGTGGAAAATTATGTAAATGTCATTCACAAAATTAACACTAAAAAGTAGCTAAAATCAGGTTATGAAAAATAGATAGTGAAAGTCTCCTCTCCTCTCAGCAGAGGGTTGGGAGTAATGTTGATAGACTTGGGTCATTTTGTAAGTCAACATCTCTGAACTGTTTTCTTTTGCTAAAGGGGAGAATATGGACATTATAATGAATGTGGTATAAAAGATAAAAGGCATTAAAAAAAACCCTTGGGGAAAAAATCCTTGGGGGTGGGGGTGCAGCCAAGATGGCAGAGAAAAGGCAAGGACTCAACTGAGCATTCTCTCAAATCCTTCCAAACAACTTTAAATAATGCCTCAAACAAATTCTGGAGTGACAAAACCCACAAAAGAATAGGGTAAAACAATTTTCCAGCCTGTGACAACTTAGAAGGTTGGCAAGAAACTTGGCATTAGAGTAACAGTGGAGCACAGTCCAGTACAGGTTAGCCAACCAAGTACAGGTTTTGAGGACTAATGAAACAATGTCAGCAAGTGGCAGTTTCTAGACCTCTTAACTCACAGGGTGTAAGGGGATCAGACAACTGGGCAAAAGGGAGATTATTTGGGTCCCTTTGCTGCACTGGGAACAAGACTCTTTTGCATTGCCCATATTTGAAACTTGTTTGCAGGCCTGGAGCTGTCCCTAGGTGTGTAGTACATCAGAGCTGGTATCATGGCCACAGTTTCAGGGCAGAAAAAAGTGCTTGTGGTTGCACACCAGAATATAAGCCAGGAGAGTAGTAAAAAGACCTGTCCCTGGGTTCTGCCAAATTGGAAGAATCAAAAACTTACTAATGTCTAAGTAGTAAATATCTGGATTGAGAGTTCCTCTCATTCCAAGTCTCACACAATACCTCCCATTGTCTACTATCTTTTTTTTTTCTTTTGTGAAGCAATTAGAGTTAAGTAACTTGCCCCGAGTCATAGGTAGGAAGTATAAAGTGTCTGAGGCTGGATTTAAACTCAGATCCTCTTGACACCAGGGTCAGTGCACTATTCACTGCACCATACAGCTGCCCTTACTTTGTATCATCTTCATTTTAAGACTTACCTATTCCCACTTGAACAGAAGTTTCCTAAAGGTAATGCTAATTTTCATTTTAGTACTTTCAGCACCTTGCACAATGACAAGCATTAATCAATGTTTCTTGAACATCTATTACTAATTAATATTTATTGAATTGAATTGAACTGCTTAGAGTGATCTGTCCAACACATTGCTTGGACAAGCTCTAAAGAATTCTGGATGCCCTCCTAAGTCCTCAACTTGAAGTCCTTGCTTAGGGATTTGTTTAGCCTCTTCATGGGCCTCCACAATCCACATTTTTTGCCAATATGCAATCTGCAAAATTAATTTCTTTTTTCCTGTTTGCTAACAATGTTTCTCTTTTTTAAAAAATTAAAGAACTCAAACTATGAGTTAAGAGTTGAGATTTCAACCATAAGCATCAGTGGAGCCAGATTCCCTTCTTGGTTCTATTATTGTTTTCATCTGAACATCCATAGGTCCCACTTTTCAGCCAGTCAGCCTTTACACTCAGCTTGGGAACCAAAATCAAACCTGGCAAGTGCCGCCCACAGAAACTGAAGCTTATCCAAGATAGAACAACTAAATTGGCCTTTTCAGAGCTGAGAAATTGCAAGGGGGAAGGGAGAGGTTGCTGGTAAGTCACTGAGTCCACCCTGTAAGGGTCAATAAAAAATTATTTTCTCTAATATGTTGCACCACAGTTCCCTTTTAATATCCTGACCCAGTTTCCCTAATTGTCCTATTCAGTTACTCTGCCTCAGGTTATAACCATTCCCTCTTAAAGTTTGATGAGATAAAGGTCTTATATCTTTAGGCTATAATCATTTCTTCTTAATGTTCAACGGGATAAAGGTCTATCCATTTTAGACATCATTAGAATATCAGTAACCTCTCCAGTACCTCCCTCCATTATGTCATCTTAGGTGCCTCCCCCCATTAACTTATCCCCATCTAGGTACCTCCCCCATTATGTCATTGTTCTTCTTATCCTATAAAAGAGTCTTGCTGTCCGATATTCAGGGCTGGATTTTTTGAGACGATAATCTCGTTCAGTCCTGGGACCAAACATGGATCATTTAGTCCCAGTAAATCTCTCCATTTAATAAACTATCAAATTGTTTTCTAATTTCTATCCTGCCTCAGTTTCTCTGGCATAATAACATTCTGATTTCTTCAGACTTGTTTCCATTGATATTTTCTTTTGTTTTACAGATACGTAATTAATGTGTAATACTATTTATAAAAGTAAAAATAATAAACCCTGGAGCCTTCATATATGTACAAGATCTTGCTGTTCAATTTTTTAGGGAAAAAATTGGTAAAAGATAGCTGAAACATGCCTGACTCTTTGTGACTGACTCCATCTAGAGTTTTCTTGGCAAAGATACTGGAATTTTTTGCCATTCCCTTCTTCATTTTTCAGATGAGGAAACTGAGGTAAACAGGATTAAGTGATTTGCCCAATTATAAAGCTAGTAAGTATCTGAGACTAGTTTGGAATTCAGCAAGAATGGTCATACTGTCTTTAGACGCTGGCACTCTATCCATTGTGTCACCTAGCTCTCTCAGATGCAATATACAAAAGACAGTTGAATAGTTTGTGGACCATGCTATGGCTCAGTCTGTGAATGCCTGGATCATTTAGCTTCTTCCCAATGCCAATGATTGAGACTGGGTGTCAGTTATTACTCTCAGGGTAATTCAAAGAGAAATAATTCAAAGGATTGTTTGTGACACTTTGCAATGGCTCATATGCTACATGTATCCTGCCAGTATATTCCCTTAACTTTCCTCTTCTTGGCCCAAACAGTGACAAATGCAGGTTACTGCTCAGTTTGACACAACTAAAAGTTAAAACCAAGATCAGTTCCAACAATAACTGTGTCTCCCTCCAAGGGCTTTGAACTCCTGAATGTTCTTTGTTCCTGTCATTGCAAATTAGTCAAGGAGCCTGAGATAACTAATAAAAACTCACTATGCAAACTGAAAAAGTGATAGCCCAAATGACAGTCCTGCTCTTCTTCAACATCTCTTCCTATAATCAATGTAAGATTGCCTTGTGTGTATTTATTTAAATGTGTTGTGGTGTTGTTTTGGCTGAACTATCTCTGGATCGAATAGATTGCTAACTAAACTAAACAAAATTAAACTAAACAAAAATGATTAAAATCATTTTGGAGATTTGTGCTACATTTTTGGTGGCCTCTCTCAGTTGGACAAGTTCTCTGTGGCTGAAATATATTCTAATTCTACATAATATGTTGACCCAATCAGGTCAAACAATGGGCACTTATTAAACAAGATCCAGGCATAATATCAAGTAATGGGGATACAAATACAAGTGATATAGTACTTGTCTTCAAGGATCTTATATTCTAACAGGAGGGATCAACACGAATAGGAGAATGGTGGTCAATGAAGGGAATTTTAGAAACATTATCAAGTCCTTTCCAGGAACATTAGTAGCATATATTTTATATTATTCCTAAAAAAAGAAGAGGCAATAAGAACAGAGTGGCATATATACATGCACTCCAGGGAAAATGGCAATATGCCCACTGGAGTAAGGCCTTGGTGTCCCTGTGAATGTCTGGATGGCATCTTATTCAATTCATGGTGTCCTTTGAGAGGCATATATATGCCTGTAAGAAAAATGTTTCTTTTATAAATAGTTTACTAACTCAGATTTAGAAGTGGAGTTTTAGAGATTATTTTCATATTTTAACCTTTTCATATTAGAGTTGTAGAAACTTAAGCCCATGGGAATAAAAGGATTTGCCCAAGCTCACCCAGTAGTAAGTAGCACATCTGGGACCTGATTCTCTGGCTTCAAATTAGAGCCCTTTCTTCTAAATCACTGTATTCTGTTGCCTTGTTGCTCTTTCTCACATGCTGCTCATACTAACATGCTTCTCCTGTTTGATGGTTTCTGATTTTTCTGCTTCATGATAATGAATGCAAAGACAGAGAGAAAAAGGCAGCAACTACCAATAGAGTCTTCAGAGAAAAGGAGAATAAGACAGAGAAAAGTCAACTCTCTTGGAAAAAGGGAAAAAAAAAACAACAACCTTGTTAGATTATTGCCTCAGCTGGGGGTTACAGAGATAAATGAAATAAAATTATTGGGATTTTAAATTTTTAAAAACTCCTCAAAGTGGGATTTTCTTAAAAAAAAAAAAAACAGAAACAAAATTCAATCTAGGGTTTTTTCTAGACAAAAGAATAAGCCTTCGATAAGCAGATTTAAGAAGGAAAAGGAGGCTTGGCAAGTAAAGTTGAACTTCTCTGATCTGAATAGATTGTTAACAAAAAAACAAATTAAAATGTCATTTTAAAGATTTGTGCTACATTTTTGGTGGCCTCTTTCGGCCAAGTTCTCTATGGTTGAAATATATTCTATTCTATTTGCTGTGTTGAGCACTTATTAACGTTGTTCTTCACTGAATTTTCTTTTTCATTTCATCCCATATTTTGTTGTACATGGAGATCTCATCCTTATTTTATTGTTGTTGTTGTTTGACTTAATTTTCTTTCTATTTGAGGAGTTAAATGTTATTAAAAACAACAATAAGATTCGCTTTCATTTAGCTCTAGAGCCCCAGTCAGAAAGAACCTGGTGCTCCTGAAAGATTCTCAATTTCTGTCTGGTTCCTTCTATTGGTACATCATCTCAGACACTGGTGTTTCCTCTGCCTTCCCATTCATAGTAATAAAAACATACAACACAGATATCGTTGTGAACAATTACCTTGTCCTAAGCTGACATTCAGTACTAAACAGAAACTAAACTTTGAATTGGAATAAAGTGAAGATATACAAAAAGATATTACTATTTGCATTAGTTTTCTTATAGGAGTAATTATTCAGCAATAAGACTTGCCATCAAGAGTTAGTCAGCTGGGTAAGTGTTTAACAAACAGTACCCTGAGAAAAAAATATACACACAACACACTTTAATATTTATTAACATTTTCTCCATCACTGTCTTAAGCCCAAACATTACACATAATAAACAAGGTTCTGATTTGTAGTGTTTGTTATTTTCCTTGGTATAAATACCCACATGGAAATCTAACAATTATCTCCAGCCAAAAGCAGTCCCATGTCAGCCACTAATCTCAGCCTCAGACTGTTCTATCAAGCTATATAAAGGAAAGGACAATAGAAGTTTTTAAAACCCAACCACACCAATCATGTCTCTACATCTCTCTCTCTCTCTCTTGTTCCCTCTCTCTCCTGAGCATCTTTCCTCATCCTCGTTTCCAAAGACTAGACTATTTGTGTCAGCAAAAACTGAGCTTCAATACCTTGCTATATTCACCCTAGCTAGGGTGATGCAATAGGGTACACTGGAAATGGTAATGAATTTGGAATCAAAGAACTAGAGATCAACTTTGTGCCTGGGGAAGTCACATTGCCTCTCTAGATTTCATATTCCTCATCTGTAAGGATTTTGAACTGAGACCTCTTCCAACTTGGATCTCCAATCCAATCCAATAAACACATATTAAGCACTTACTGTGTGGCAGGCAATGTGCTACATGCTGGAGGAAAACAGTCTCTACTCTCAAGATGCTTACAATTTTTTTTTTTGGGGGGGGTGATGATACACAAAAGGAGGGAAAATTTAGGAGGAAGGGAAGAGGTGGAGGACAGATACCAAGGAGTATCTAATTCCAAAGAGTTAAAACCAAAGCAGCAGATAGAAAGTGGAGTGTGAATCTGTGATAATGTCCAAATAATCAAATTGATTTTTACAAAGAATATGAACCTCCCAAAAGCTATCCAGTTTCCAAATATGCTTTGGGTCATCATCCTTTCAAAACCACAGTTCATAACACCCTGTTGATGTTTCTTTTTTACCAAAGCAACCATGTGACATGCTAGCTCAAAGCAAAAGACAAATAATATGGCAAAATAAAGAACAAAGAACATCTTCTCCCATTCCCTTATATGTAAGGTTATTCTATCCAGAGGGAATGCACATAGCCAGAGAACTCACATGAAGAGATAGCATGTATGACCAAAGCAGTACATAGGAAAGAGGACATATACTTGGGGGATGTGTGACCCAGAAACATGTGTAGCAGGGTAATTCATGCTCTCCTTTCCCAAACTGTCCCATTAATTCTTTATTTTGATGCTATTTACTTACTTAGCCACAGAAATGCTGATGTCATTTGCTGGTCTAATGATGTTATCAGGCTGTGATCTACTTTCTCTTTTGATGCTTACTGATGGGAAAAAGAAGAATGCTTTCTTGGCCTATTTGTCATCCATGTGCTGCCATCTCTTGGTGTCTTGACTGAGCCGGTCTTGGCCAGATCTTTGCTGTTAGTAACATCTTATTTTCTATTGATGTGTAGTGCAGCACAGTCTTTCTTTTTCCTTTCAAAGGGAAGGGTCTCTTAGCTCTTATAGTAGCTAGCTAAAGAAGTCATTTCAACTCTTCTGTGGCTTTAGTCAGTCAGTCAATCAAAGAAGTCATCTTTTTAAGTACTTTAGTTCTCTTTCACTCTCCTTCAATTGCATGCTTTCTAATTCAGCTCCCCCTTCCTCTTAGAAAATTCCTTAGTTATGAAAATTCCTTTTAATCTCACCAGATCTCTGGTTTCTATGGGGTTCAAGAAAGCCACCTCAGATGTTTTTCTTACTATAAGGGACAACGTGGAATGAGTGACTTTTTGTTCTGTATTTTTCTAGATGAAAAGTTTGGATCTTTCTCACATTTAAATAGCAGTCAGAGGATCATCACTGTCTGATAATAAAAATTAGCCTTTTTTGGTCTAATAATAAAATGATGAAATCATTTCTCCAAAGACAATCCATTTTATGGATAACAGGTTTACAATGTGCACTGTTTGGAATTCATTCTCCTATTCTGAAAGGGATAGAAAAAACTAATTGAACCTATTTGCAGGGAAAGGACCCAGTGACAATTCTGGATTTTCAAGTATTTGACTCATCATGCTTTGTCCAGATTTTCAAGAGGTTTCCCTTCTATCTCCCCAGATTTTTGGCTCATTTTTACTTCTTGATTGAATACTATCTAATGAAAATGATCCTGACCACATGCTGAGTAATATTGTGGGTTGTACATCTACTGGTCATCCTGCCATTTAGGGGAGGGGGTGGGGGGGGGGGTAAGAGGTGAAAAATTGGAACAAGAGCTTTGGCAATTGTTAATGCTGTAAAGTTACCCATGTATATATCCTGTAAATAAAAGGCTATTAAATTAAAAAAAAATATTGTGGGTTGTATTTTCAACTGAAATTTCTACTTTTAGCCTTAGTCTAATTTTTCTTACATTTAAACAAGTTCCCTGAGTCAATAAACAATGATTCTTTATATGACTTGCAAAGTTTGGATTCTCTGCCTGTTGCTTATTTGGGAGCAGTATTTTACTTATATGGAATGAAGTAAGAGTTGATGGATGCAGACAGCAATGAGGCCTGCTTGTGCTGAGGGATGACCACATTTCCATCCATATCTTTCTGGATGTCTTGATGCTGCATTGTGGAGATAGGCAAACTAACAGTAGACAACAGCTGGTCTAGAGGCTACCCAGAAAGAAAAGAATAACAATTCATATGGAAGGTTCCATCACTTTCAAAATTTTATTTTAATTCTTACAAAGCAGCTGGCAACATGCCTGGATGGCATAGGAATCTATAGTAGAAGAATTAAGAGAGTCACATCAATCAAGTACAGGAATGAAGACAAAGCATGAAAAAAATTAGGCTCTAATAAAAAAATAAGTTGGGTAGTGATGAAAGAATTTTTAAAATGTTAACTATTAATCCACTGAATTCTAATTTCTCCAGTCTTCTAATAAAACTGTCTGGAATATCATCTTCATCATTACTATTACTTACCAGCATAAATTTAAAAAAAATTAAATTTATATATATTTTAACATGCATTAACATTTTTAAAAATTCCAAATTGTTTTCCTTTCTCCCATCCTCCCTCATCCAATGAGAAGGTAAGCAATATGATATCAATTATACATATGGAGTCATGCAAAACACATTTCTATACTAGCCATGTTGCAAAAAACAAACAAAAAACAAAGAAAGTTAAAAAACAAAAAAAGAATGCTTTGATCTAAACTAAGAATTCATCAGTTATTTCCCTGGAGATAGATGACATTTCTCATCATGAGTACTTTGGAATTGCCTTGGATAATTATCTTGATCAGAGTAGTTTTGTGTTTCATTGTTGAATGACATTATTATGATATTGCTGTTGCTGTGCAATATTTCCCTGGTATTTGAGCAGGAGCATGAATATTGACAGAATGATGTTGGCTACTAAAAAAAAATTAGCTTGGGACAGCTAAGTGGCACAGTGGGTTCAAATCTAGTCTCAGACATTTAACATTTCCTATTTGTGTGACACTGGGCAAGTCATTTAACCCCAATTGCCTCAGAAAAAAAAAGTTAGCTTACCAACAAAGCCCCTCTTCAAACTACAATTTGAAGCTGACATTGACATAACTCTGTTACGTAAAATTTATTTATTTATTATTATAGCTTTTTATTTACAAAATATATACATGGGTAAATTTTCAAAAGTGACCCTTACAAAACCTTCTGTTCCAACGTTTCCCCTCCTTCTCCCTCAGCCCTTCCCCTAGATGGCAGGTAGTCCAATACATGTTAAATATGTTAAAAAAAAAAGTATATGTTAAATCCAATATATGTATACATATTTATAGTTATCTTGCTGCACAAGAAAAATTGGATCTAGAAAGAAAGAAAAAAAACCTGAGAACAAAAATAAATAATAATAATAAAAATAATAAACAATCAAATCAAGAAGGAAGGAAAAGAAAAACTGAGAAAGAAAACAAAATGCAAGCAAATAACAACAGAGAGAGTGAGAATGCTATGTTGTGTTCCACATTCTGTTCCTAGGGTTTTCTCTCTGAGTGTAGATGACTCTCTTCATTACTAAACAATTGGAACTGGTTTGAATCATCTCACTGTTGAAGAGAGCTACATCCACAGAATTGTTCATCATATAATTTTGTTGTTGCTGTGTATAATGATCTCTTGGTTCTGCTCATCTCACTTAGCATCAATTCATGGAGTTACAGAAAATTTAATGGGGAAGTTTATTCATAAAGCAATAGGAAAGTATATGGAAGTCAAGAATTGCCTGTGATATTTTACAAAGAACTGTGCAAAAAGCTATAACCTCTGGTCCAAATCACTACACTAGGCATATATTAAAACTAACCCAATAATACCACTACTAAGGCATATATCCCAAAGAAGTAAAAAAAAAAAAAAAAAAAAAAAAAGGAAAGGACTTATATGTGTAACAATATCTCTGACAACATCCCAGGAAACTGAAAGACTGCCTCTCCTACTAAGGAACCCAAGCTTTGGGTTCAGGCAAAAAGTGGATTCCTAAAAAAGAGAGAAAGAGAGGTCAGGCTCTTTTCTCACATTGTTTTTTTATACACCAATCCCAGAATCTACGGTGATAGGTTTGGAGTGATCTTAGACAAATACTAGTTGTGTGACCTTGGACAAGTCAATTTCCTCATTTATAAAGTGAACTAGAGAAGGAAATGGTAAAGTACCTCAGTATTTTTGCCTGGACCAATGGAGTCACAAAAAGTCAGACACAATTAAAATGACTGAACAATAAATAAAAGAGAAGATAACTACAATAGATTCAAACTTACCTAAGAGAATGTATTACAAACAAAGTGAATAGAAGTAGAAAAAACTGCCTAAAGTACACAATAATGTAAAGGGAAATAACTCTACAAAAGACTTATGAAATTACCCATCATGACTTCAGAAGACTGATAATGAATCATGTTTTCCACTGCTTGTCAAAGAGTTAATGGACTAGTGATATAAAATGATCTGCACATTGTCAGACTTGGTCAATATGTTGGTTTTCTTTGTTGGACTATATTAATTTGTATTACATATAAGTATTTTACACTTATAGACACAGCTAGATGAGATAGTGAGTTGAGTACTGGACTTGGTCTCAGAAAGACAAATCATTCAGCTATGTGGCCCGTAGCCTCTCTCTGCCTCAGTTTTCCTCATTTGTAAAAATGAGGGTAATAGCATTGACCTCAACAGAGTTATTGTAAGGATCAAATAAGATAACATACGAAAAATATTTTGCAAACTTTAAAGTGCTACATAAAGGAAGCTATTATTATTATTTGTCATAAAGAAGGAATTCTATTTGAGATGAAAGGAGTTAGTGGGTAGTAGTAGCGTCATCAAAGAGAAAGGAAAAAAGGAAGGGGAAGAGAGAATAAGGGAGGGGAAATGGAAGCTCCAATTAAACATTAAAGCAAACATATAAAAGAGAGCAGAGCAAAATTCAGAAGGGGACATAAACATCCGGGGTAATTTTGCTGTTTAGTCATTTCAATCATGTCTGACTCTTTGTGACCCCTTTTGGAATTTTCTTGGCAAAGATACTGGAGTGATTTGCCATTTCTTTCTCCAGAAGGAATTATATTTCTATTGTTTAAAATTGAATGTACACTTTAAAACATGTGAGGGAAGCTTGCTTTTCCAGGTTTTTCCTGTTCACTATATATTGAATTTTTATCTATATATATTTATTCCATATATTTATATATGTTCTATATTTTTTCTATATATTGAGCATTTTTTCCTGTTCTCTCTCTATAGAATTTTTCAAGTTGTTGATGTTCATTAAGTTTATAACAAAAAAAGAAAAATAATTAAGAAAAATATGGGGCAGGAGAAATGGTATAGAGTGGATATATATGAAAAGAAAATAAGTAAATTATATAGTGAGAGTGAAAGAGAATGGATGGAAAGCATGAATACTCCCTTTGTATCTAGGCAATGTCAAGACAACTAATGAAGCCCCTCCTTTTCCTTCCCCTCCATTGGAGGGTAAAGAAGGGGGACATGTTTGAGAATTTACAGAGAAGAAACAATAGAGACAAGACTAGATTAGACTGTAAGAAAATGGTGTTACATTTAAAGAAGGGATAGGAGGAAAAGGGAACCAACATTTATTAAGTGCCACTTTGTCTCAGGCACTGAAAACACAGTATATCTTATAGATATTATCTCATTTGGTCTTCACAGCAGTCCTGGGAGGTAAGTGCTGTTATTATCTCCATTTTACAACTGAGAGAACTGAGGCAAACAAAGGTCTAAATTTAGATAGCTAGTAAGAATCTGAGTCTTAACTCCAGGCCCAGTGCTTTACCTATTGCACACCAAGAGAAGTTTGGTATAATATAATAGAATCTGAAAAGGATCTTAGGGGTCATTTAGTCTAACCTTGTTTTACAAAGAAGAAAACTGAGGCTCAAAAAGATTTGGGGATTTGCTGAGATGAATCCTTATAGCTGTTGCTAAAACTATCTGTCAGGACTAGCTATGGAACTAGCTATGTCAGGACTACCTAGGAAGACTGCTATGAACTGATCCATAGTAAAGCAAACAGAATTGGAATGAGTTGTATGATAACATTTTACAAAGAAACAACTAGAAAAGATTTGAAAAACTGATCAATGCAATGATCAACCACAATTTCTGAGAGCTGATGATGAAGCAACAGAGAAGAGATGAGTTTCAGAATAATACATACAATTTTGGAAATGGCCAATAAGTATCTTGTTTGTTACAAGAGTTTTCTTCTTTATTTCCAGTGGGAGGGAGGGAGAAAAAATAGTTGTTAACTGAAAAAATATTTTTTAAGATGAATATTCAGATATACTACAAGAGCAAATAGTAACCACTTAGGGCCTTTTCTAGGCATCCTAATCTATATCACTGGACTCACATAGCTCTGCATGAAAGAGTGAGGCAGGTAACTTTGCACAGTCCTCCCCACTTAAATCCAATTCACTTGCATGTCATGGCATCATTTCCCTTATGTCATGGTTCTCTTCAAGAATGAAGAACAAACAATAACAACAAACATGACCACAACCATCTATCTAGCATTAGCAGTTAACTGTCATTGTCTTCAAATATTCACATGCCTAGAATTTAGGCCACTGGCTGATATACCCAAGAATAGCTTCTCTCTCATAGGAAATAAACAGGTATAGTAGCAAGTTGCAGAGTGTGATCAATTGTATAAAATGTAGACACTTTGTTGTTATTGTATTTTGTTTTGTTTCTTTTTTAAAGCTAGTTTTCTTTGTTTCAAGGAACAATTCAATGGGTGGATAGATATTAGGAAATGCCTGTCCCATGAGAAGAAAAGATATCAAAAAATCTTTTTTTTTTTTTTTTAAGTCAGTCTGAGCCCTTTGATTGGGGGGGAAAAGCCTCTAACATGAGTTACTAAAACAACGTCAGTATTTAAAATAATTATTATTAGTGACAGAATTGAGATTAGAAATGTTTTTTATTCTAAAGTACAAAATGAACTATGAAAGAAAGGATTACCAAATGAAGTATACAATAGAATCATTAAAAATAAATGTTTTCATGTTATCTTTTGCTCTAGTAATCATTAAACAGTTTGCAATTATTTACACATGCAAAAATATCTTCCAAGATTTTCATCACATACAATGAAACAGTCACAGATGGTGAAATTATTAGGAAACAGAAATTCACAAATTAAAAATAGAAACAATCACGGGTCTTAGATACAAATATTTTTTTAAGGAATCTTTTTTTTTCTTCCTAATTTCATGACATTAGTGTAGTTTTTAATCATTATAATATTTTTTAAAAGAGAAAAAGAAGTACCTACCATAGATGACTGATTTCTCAGCAAAGTAAAACCAACCAGATAATGATAAAATGAAAAGTCTATGTACAAAGGATACACTTAAAGAGAGAATCAAAGACAAAAAGTCATCTTAAACCTATTGGAGAATAAGAGGGAAAAAAGTAAAAAAAAAAAGGGTTGTTGTTGTTCAGTCACTTCAGTTGAGTCCAACTCTTCATGACCTCTATAAGAGTTTTCTTGGCAAAAATACTAGAGTGGTTTGCCATTTCCTTCTATAGCTATTTTACAGATTGGGAACAGAGACAAACAGACTTAAATGATTTGCATAGGATCACACAGCTATTGTCTGAGGTCAGATTTGGATTCAGGTCTTCCTGATCTCAGGCATTGATGGGGAAAAATAAAAGTGAGGATAGATTAAGGAAGATAGAGTCAGAAGCAAAACAAATGGAATTTAGAAGGAATTTCATAAATAGATCAGAAGGACTAGTAGTAATACAAAAGGTCGTTTAAGGTGTTTTATACTTCACTTACAGCCTGATGATAGGTCTTAGAATCAGGATTCTAATCCTCCTTCTGACCCTCAAGGCCCTATGAAAGTCACAACATCTCAGTGCTCAGGAAACCCTTCCAAACTATAAACAGACATTGCCTTTTCATTTGTAAAAAGAACCTTACTAAGAAGCTTCCTATGAGATGAAATCATAGAAATGGGAGATATGGGTAAACAGACAGACAGAAGGAGAGAGAGAGAGAGAGAGAGAGAGGGAGAAAGAGACAGAAAAAGAGAGAAAGAGGTACTAACTTAATGGACTGACTACCCAATTCATGCCAAAATATAAAAAATAATTTTTCAAAATAATCCATTTAACTCTTCCTCTGTGAATCTTAGGACCATAGATTTGGAGCTATAAGGGATATTGTTGTGCCACAGTTCCCTTTAATTGTCCTGCCTCAGTTTCCCTAAATTGTTCTGCCTCAGTTCCTTGAATTGTCTTGCCTCAATCCCTCTGGTTGCAACCCCCCCCCCTTTCCTAATTATTAAGACTGAGATAATTAGGGCTGTGGAGATCTGACATTCTAAAAGATAAAACTCCAGATGTTCTATCTCAGATACCTAATTGGCATTTTCTATCTCTCCAGACTTCCTGGCTCTTGTTTGAGTATTTCCTTTACTCCCAATCTGTAAGAATTTATGCTCCTACCCCCCAACTCGTCAGAACCAGATTGATGGTCCCTTCTTGGAGATTCCAGCTCACCAGAATTTGGACTCCACCCCCATGCCATGGACTCTACCCTGATAGTTTAAGAGCCACATGTATATATGTTTCATGGGAACCTCACATTGGTTGCTGGATGCTTTGAGACATCAGTCATGGGGACAACATGTCCCCAGCACAATCTCTCCCTCTCAAATAAAATATTAAAAACTCTCTCATCTCTATCTTGCCCCAGTTTCTCCGGCATATTTGGAGGTCCCACCAAGATATCAGAAATGAAAGCAGGAAATTAAGACAACTCTGAGATACCACTACAAACCTTTCAGACTGGCTAAGATGACAGGAAAAGATAATGACAAATGTTGGAGGGGATGTGGGAAAACTAGGACATTGATGCATTGTTGGTGGAGTTGTGAATGGATCCAACCATTCTGGAGAGCAATTTGGAACTATGCTCAAAGCTATCAAACTGTGCATACTCTTTGATCCAACAATGTTACTAATGGGCTTATATCCCAAAAAGATATTGAAGAAGGGAAAGGAACCCATATGTGCAAAAATATTTGTGGCAGCCCTTTTCATAGTGGCTAAAATCTGGAAATTGAATGGATGCCCACCAATTGCCAAATGGCTGAATAAGTTGTGGTATATGAATGTTATGGAATATTATTGTTCTGTAAGAAATGACCAGCAGGATGAATACAGAAAGGTTTGGAGAGACTTATATGAACTGATGCTAAGTGAAATGAGCAAAACCAGGAGATCATTATACACTTCAACAACAGTACTATATGATGATCAATTCTGATGGACATGGCTCTCTCCAACAATGAGAGGATCCAAATCAGTTCCAATTGATCAGAAATGAACAGAAACAGCTACACCCAGTGAAAGAACACTGGGAAATGAATAAATGAGTAGGACCACAACATAACATTTCTACTCTTTCTGTTATTGTTTGCTTGCATTTTTGTTTTTTCTTCTCAGGTTATTTTTACCATCTTTCTAAATACGATTTTTCTTGTGCAGCAAGATAACTATATAAATATGTATACATATATTGTATTTAACATATACTTTAACATATTTAACATGTATGGGATTACCTGCCTTATAGGGGAGGGGGTGGAGGGAAGGAGGGGAAAAGTTGAAACAGAAGTTTTTGCAAGAGTCAGTGTTGAATAATTACCCATGCATGTGTTTTGTATATAAAAAGATATACAAATAAAGAAATGAGAGCAGGATTAGAGATTAGAGATCCTTGGGTCTCTGCCTTTGGTCTTGGGGTGGCGGAGATTTGGGCTCTTTATTAGGGAAAGGCTAGCCTTCTGGCTTATTCCAGAGTTTCTGAGAAAAGAGCAGTTCTTCAGCCGCAGGAAAAGCCCAATGGTAGACATGACCATTTTGGCCACAGGAAAGTAAATCCGAGTGCCTTGAGGGCATAATTTGATCTGTTTACTTGTTCTGTCTGTGCTAGCATCTGGATTCTCAGAATAAGAGCCCAGAGGTGTTAATTTCTGAGAACAGTGTCTACTGGATGTAGTGTTGCACTCCCTTGGTGTCTTCTAAGACACATCTGGTGTCTCTTAAGACACATATCTCGTTCTCTGTGCCAGTTGGCACAACTCTGGTTCTAAGTGTCTTTTGTCACAATTCTAGTTATCTCTAGTTATTATCTAGTTATCACCAGACTGGAGTTTGGAAGCCTATTTAAAAGGCTCAATTTGGGTTTCTGGGAAAGTGAGATTGTCTATCTGAAAACTTCCCTCATGGCATTCCTGAGATATCAGGAATTTGCCCCTAGTTTGTATTTGTTAAATGTTGTGTCTGTGTGGTCTGTGTTTGTGACTTGTCTGTCTGTTTTATTGATTTAAGAGCTCTGTTAAGTTTCAAGAACTGTGATTGAGAAATTTGCAAAATTTGAGAATTGGTCATTTCAATGTTGCAAATGTGTTTAGCATAAGCTTGGCCTGGGATGGGCAGGACAAATAAAACCTCTAGAGGAATTTCTTAACCTGTTGACAAAGGAGTTTATGCTAATTGTTTTGAAACTCAGGCAGAAGGTTTCTTAGAACTGGTTGACACTTAAGCTAGAAAAGAAAAAAAAATATTCTTTTGGGTGTTTTAAAATGGTACTAATTCTGAAATTGTGGGAAATAATTTTATTATTGCCTGTGCATACTAGATTTGTTTATTTTGAGTATAAAATCTTAGAATTTGTTTGAGTATTGAAACCTTTATTATTAAAGAGGAAAAAGAAAGCTTAGCTGTTTTTAAAACTCTGGTGGAAAATTTTTCCCTGAGAAGCAGTTTTCAAAGCCTGCTGGTGGGATTAAAGGGATAGAGCAATAAAATTCAAGCTTTGCTTGGAGAGATAAGAGAGATGCTAATTGCTGAGAGAAAAAAACTTAGGCAGAAGAAAAAAAAAACCTGAGTTAAGGCTATTTTGTCCTGTATGTGCTGAAGGATCAGTTTTGATTCCTTATGTTATATTATGGTCATGTCCCTGCATTTTTTTTTCCTCCTGTGACTGTTCAGAATAGTCAGTAAGAACTGTTAGTGAAATTCAATTATATCATACAAAAAAAAGCAAGCTGTTTTCAATCTGGTTATATGCAATCATTATATCCTAAATATTTAGGCAAATGAGTATTTAGCCTGGTCATCTATCTGTTACTGGATATTTGTATTTTTTAAAGGTTTCTAACTAATGAGAGGACAATTAGCACAGTGGTCTGTGAAATCTAACTGCTATTTATTAGGACTACATCAGTTTGCCTGTCCTATGAGGCAAATTCATCTCTTCATATAGGAGCTGCTGGCTAGTCTATATTGGCCTCTTCACATTTTGCAGCATCTTGTGAACCAAATTTTTCTATCTCAGACTGTTCTAACCTTTGTTAGATTTGTTTTTTGTTCTAGATTTTGGTCAAATTACAGCTATATTATAGCTATATTGACCTGCTTCTGGGACCTAGATCAGCCCATTGATCATTATCAGCACACCACACCCATCCCCCTGCTTGAACTGAGAATCAGCTATATGCTCCTTATCATTAGGAAGCAGTTTTTGAATGAGAGGCTTTCCCCTGTGCTCTTGATGAACTGATGTACTTGGAAGTGGTTGATGAATGACTGTTAAATCCTGACTGGGCCATCTATTATTGCGTGTTTTAAGATTTGGGGTGGAAATTGTTAAACTTGTGTGACTACTGCTGTTATATTTGAGGGATTTTTTAGGAAACCCTACTGTACTAGTCTGATATATATTCACTCTTGGGATTTATATATGGGATGGTTATTTGACTATTTACATTTTTTGGGGGATGATTCCTTTCTGTGAGAAAAAAAGGGGAGGAAGAGATAGGGAATTAGGAAATCTGGTGATTTTTCTCAAAATACCTGAAAGAGTGGGAACCCGTAGTTCCTATTCACCATCTTAGGTACTTCTGCCTCACCCCCTATCTCACCAGTTTAGATTGAATTGGAAGTCCTTTAAGTAGTCCTTTTTTGTTTTTACTATACTTTAGCTTTGACACCCCTTATTCTGTTGGAATTGCCCTGGCAGATTCAGTTTTTGGGGTTATTTTTTTAGGAATAACCAGAAATCAGGCATCTTGGGACTGGCTGTCTCTCTGATCTGTTTCTCCAGTCCTGTAACCCCAGTTCCTTAATTAGTATTTTAGCATTTTCAAAGGACATTACAGTTTAGTATCAGGCCTCTAAAAGTCCGGGGTTTGCCTGCCTTGATGGTCTAATTGTGCATACTCTGATAACTCTGCTCAGAAATCTGAATCCTTTCTGTATCCTAGTAGCAGCTCCTGTTTGTTCTGAGTGGGGACAGGTGAAGCTACTCCAAGTCTCACCTTCCCCCTTTGGAGTCTCCTGACAGCCTTGGGGTGCCCCTCTTAGGATGGGCAGCATGACTGCCTTGAGCACTGCTACTCTCTCTATAAGCAGAAGCTGAGTTAAGTGCACAAATGACTACAGATCTAACTCACAGTGAACTGTCCATCTCAGACTGGATTCCCTGTCTGAGATGGTGCTCCAGAACTGCAGAGGACCTGGCATGTTTGAAACAGGGAGCCTTTGTACTGCTGTTAACTCTGGGGTTGTCAGGGAGAGACTTGTCCTTGCCATAAGTCCTTGCATTTTTCTAGTTTTATTTTGGTTTATTTACTTCATATAAGGTTGGTCAAAATTATGGTGCTAAGACCTTCCAGGTATCTAGAGGAAGGTAATTCAGTGATTTGAATATTCAGAAGAGAGAGTGTGGAATGTTGTTCCATAGTTCCCTTTAATTGTCCTGCCTCAGTTTCCCTAAATTGTTCTACCTCAGTTCCTTGAATCATCTTGCCTCAATCCCCCTGGTTGCAACCTCCCTTTCCTAATCATTAAGACTGAGATAATTAGGGCTGTGGCAATCTGACATTCTAAAAGATAAAACTCCAGATGTCCTATCTCAGATACCTAATTGGCATTTTCTATCTCTCCAGACTTCCTGGCTCTAGTTTGACTATCTCCTTTACTCCCAATTTGTAAGAATTTATAGTCCTATCCCCCCAATCTGTCAGAACCAGATTGATGGTCCCTTCTTGGAGATTCCTGCTCACCAGAATTTGGACTCCACCCCCCCTGCCTTGGACTCTACCCTGATAGTTTAAGAGCCACATGTATATATATTTTATGGGAACCTCATATTGGTTGCTGGATGCTTTGAGACATCAGCCCTGGGGACAACATGCCCCCAGCAAAATCTTTCCCTCTCAAATAAAATACTAAAAATTCTCTAATCTCTACCTTGCCTCAATTTCTCTGGCATTACAATATTAGAGGTCAATGAGTCTATTCCTTTAATTTTAGAGATAGAGAAATTGAAGTACAGAGAAGTTGATATCACATATTAGTTAGTATCAGAAGAGAGGTTTAAATCCTGTTTTTTCTGACTTCAAGTTCTATTCCCAATCTACTAAATTACATTGCTTCATCAGTAGAGTGGTCATCTTATAGTAGTTTCAGATCATGTAGAAGAGGGTCTAAAATATTCAGGATCACATGTTAGGCAAGTATAAAAAAAATCACGAAAGCAAAAACCCTAAAAAAAACCTTAAATACATATGGTGTCTGTTTCTCTAGTGTGTTTGAATGACTTCATGAATATCAAGCAATTCATTTTTACTTCATCTTGTACATTTGTTCTTAGGTTGCCTTAACCATTTAAATACAAATAAAATCAATGAACAAAAATAATGAAAACAAATAGCAGGTAACTTTATGAACTTGTGAACTTTTTCTGCCCTTCTCCAGTCATCATATCTCTCATCCTGCTCATCCAATATGGTCTTCTGCACTAGTTCATTTTTATCCATGACTGAATGTTCTGTGCCCAGATAGAGTGGTGATGGCAGATGGATGCACAGGAGGTTCAATGGTCTCTGGCAGTGGCAGTAAACTTCTAAAGTCTTATGTCTGTGTATCATTTTCCTCAAGAAGAAAGTCACAAATCACCACATAATCACAAGCATCAAACAGCATGAAAAAGAAAATTGGCAGCAAAGTTGAAGAAAAGATTAAAATAAAAACATTGGTTGTGATTACAATAGCTCTTACCTTTCCTATACAAACTACTGATGCTAAAAAATGGGAAAGGAACAAAAGACATCAATTTTATTACCACCATTTTCAAAAGAAACTTGTCTGACAACAAATTTCATAATAAGGAACTAATAAAGACCCCAGAAGCCAAGTCAGTTAGCAAATACTTTATGTTCTTGCAAAGAAAAAAGAAATAGCTGTCAATGGCAATAGCAGTTCATGATGTAAATTCATTTACAAAACTTACAGGAAGTTTGTCGAAGTAATCTCACAATGAAAAAGGGGGAGGAAGCAAGAGAAATTAAACAGAAAAAGAAAAGAAAGTTTGATATGAATCCAACTGAATTAAATCATTCCAAGAGCATTCATGTGTGAAACTAGGAGGTCAAGAATTAGGTGGAAAATAAAAAGAAAAAGGAAAAGTTAAGATTTCAGATATTAGTTCTTCAAATGCTGCTGTTGCTCTGTGAGGATTGGCACTAAGGCTGAATGTCTAAAACACCTCTAATCGATTACAAAGGCAAGAATTATCTTATTAAATCCATCCTTCACCCAATTACAAAAATAATATTCCTAAAGACTAAATTATAAGTCTGACCTAAATCATTTCCCTGCTCAACAAATTCCCAGTGGCTTCTTATTATATCTATGATTAAAAGCTAACTCCTCTATTTGGCATTTAAAATCCTTCACTACCTGGCTGCAAGTCAAGCTCCTATTTTCCCAGCCTTATAATTCAGGATCTACAGTATTAAAGCAATTTTGGGGACGGGTGGGAAAGGGGAACAGCCTATACATATTACTCTCCTTCATTTGCTCTACCATGCAAAGAAACTACTCTTTTTGGTGATTCTTATTCATGATATTTCAAGGCCCTGTGCCCTAATACAGATTGCTTTCTATATCTTGATTGTGCTTCTTCCTCTCCTGCATTTTTTTTAAATTCAGTTTTTTTCAAAGCTCAGATCAAGAAATATTTCCATGAGGCCTTCTCTGTTTCTCATGAAATGCTGTCTCTTCCCAACCTCTGAAATCACTTTATTTCTATTTTGTGTATATTTTGTACATATTTTTAAGTGTGTTATCTCCCTTGGTACATTATAAACTCTGAGGACAAAGTCTATTTTATTTTTAGCTTTGCATTGCTAGCACTTAGAACAATGCCTCCCACATAATATGTGCTTAATAAAATGCTTGTTGATTGGTTGTGTTCATCCATTTCCCAGACAGCCAACACAGAATCAAATCTAAGGATCTGCACTAACATGCCCTTTCTGTATTCATCCAGTTCCAGGGGATCAGAGTATGGGATCCTTTTGTTATACTCACACTTCCATACTTAATATTCATTTGATAACTAATTTACATTCTCTTCACTCTTCTCTATCTTTCTCTCAGTCTCTGTTTCTCTGCCTCTTACCTTCCTGCTAGCTTTCTGGAGGTCTTCCGGACAAGCCTTGGTCTCATCAAGGTAGTTACCACAAGGATGGTCAGGAATAGAGTCTAAAGTCTTTATTGTCTCCTTCATAGTCTGTTCACTCTGACTGACTGACCAACTGACTCTGTCTCCAGTTCTCTCAGCCATTAAATACCCTATTACAATTATATCATTATAGCATACTGAGTATTTGCCAACTAGAATGATTATATCATTATATCATACTAGATATATGTGAACTAGAGAATCATTATCTCATCAATTCCACTGAGTTAACACCTTGTTCTGAGTATCTTTGTTTCAAGTATACTTCTCCAGAGTTCTGGGCCTCTACACCTTCCAATCCTACTCCCATTCTGTTGTCCTTCATTCTCAAAGAAGAACATGACATCAGGGAGATGATGCCATGACAAGCAAGTGAATGTGAATTGGATTTAACTGAGGGATGGCTGTGCAAGGTCACCTGCTTCACTTTTCCCTCCAGAGTCATCTGGGTAGAATTCACTCAATAACTGCTTTATGCTCTCTTCATCACAAACATAACCAATATGTATTACATACAATCGATACTCAATGTTCTTTCCCAAACACACCCATGGACTCATTTTCACCAACCATATCACATGGCCAAAGTGAGACCAAGTGAGGACAAGACCAAAGTGAGAATGCTTTGATATTTTCTTAGACCCCAAGATATAATTAACACTTGCAGACATCTACACAAATATACAACCATCCCTACAACAGCAACCTGCCTTCCTCTGGGCCTTTCAGTATTAATAATATCAGGGTGTTTGTATTTCCATGTTCTAGTTCAACAAGGTAAATTAGATGTCTAGTCTACTGCCCAGAACTTGAAATTATCCCAAGAAGAGGTATTCACCTTGCCTTTTTGGACTATAATTCCCACAAGTTTAAGCAGTCACACTCTGAGGACTGGTTAAATTCAAATTAGAAAGTACAAATAGTACTTAAGAAAATAAGTTGAGAAGAATAGTTGGATCAGATGAACTATGTACAGAGTGTATAGAATATAAGGAACACAATTTTGGAGCAATATTTCTAACTTATTTTTGAAGAGAAAAATATATAAAATAACTTGTTCATCATATGTGATATTATTACTCAAAAAAAAAAATCAAGAGCACAACAGTAACTACTAGCCTATCTGTGACAGTTTTTTTTTCTTTATAAGTCTTATCTATCATATATGAAATGGACTTGATAAAACTATGAGATGGAAACAGGCTTTTGAGAACTATTCATGACATAAAATAATATCTCCATATTTCCACAATTGACTGAAAAGAATCTTACTGTATTTAATGTTTGCTTATTCATGAATTTTTTAAAAAAGATTTTGACATCATAAAACAGAAAACAGCTTCAAAGGATCTTCTCCAATTAAATTTCTCCTATGCATATATTAATATTATAAAAGAGTCCTTGATCAATCTTCTGATCAACAATATCAGGTGAGATATAAAAGAAAAAAATGCTTTTTTACCAAATGTGTTGCTACTATCTCAAAGTCTGTCTTTTATGAAGTCCAATGAGAAAAGCAATTTCTTTTGGATGCTGAGGCCCTTCAGATGCTTTTGTTTGGGGTTGACATTGTAGAGAATTGGAACTCTGGAAAGGTATACTTGAATCAAGGACAGCAGGGTGAATATAGTTAAGTACCTACTCAGTGTGATTGATGGTTCTCTAGTTAAACATATACTTAATGTGATGTAATGATGTAATCACTCTAATTGGGATATACTTAGTATGATATGGTGATGTAATGGCTCCAGTTGGCACATGCTTTGTTGCTGTAATGATGTAATTGTACTGAGGCATTTAAAGGCTGAGAGGACTGGGAATGAAGAGTCATGGACACAGACACAAAGAAGACTCTGGACTCCATCTTTGACCATCCTCCTCATGAGTCTCCTGCCTTCATCACTTCTCCACCAAGACCTGTCCAGAGATCCTCCAGAAAGCTAGCCCAAACATTATATACCTAGGTATATAGGTATCAAATTAAACATTTACTGTTAATAAATCACAAAGAAATTTACTTCAAAATTTTTTTTTGATATATACATAATTTTGCTATTTATTAAAGATGGGAGCAAATTTGCATAATAATGAGAAAAATATATTTGTTTATTTTTACATAAAGCATTAAATGTTGGTGGAATATTTGATACCTTTTACTGCTGCCAAATTAATACTTTTGCCTATTATATCTCTCCGAGTTTCATCATTGACAGAATACAAATAGGTTGAGGGCAAGGTCTGTTTTGATTTTTATCTTTGTATTTCCAATGTAGGGGACTGGCTTTGTATCTAGCAGTCTCTTAATAGTTTGTTGAACTGATCATAACTAACCAAAGTGATCACAACTCAAGAACAACTTGACCAGAATGTTCAAATGAATTGTACTTAACTTCTCTATTTTATCTATATTTCTTTCTGCTAAAATGTCTATAATTTTTTCTCTTCAAGTTACTATTGCCATCTTTCTTTTTTGAAGTAGCCAGCGAAAAACTGCAAAAAGAAGAAACAAAATTTTATTTAATTGATTGGAAAAAATTAAAAAACATTCCAGCTTCAGTTAGCATTGATGGTCTAGCACCAATTCTGTTATTATGAATGTGTGAAAGTTATTTTACTTATCTTGGCTTCCATTATATGAGGGGTTATATTAAATGAGCCATTCCAGTTCAATTAACCTATCAGTGGTCTCACAACTGTGTTTTAGTCATTGGCAAAATTCCCAAATATAATTTATGAAGAATATATCTTAGTATTAAAGTCCACATATTTTCAGAGGGAAATCTAGTTAAAACCTCGTTGACCCTTAACTTTAACTATTTCAGATTACTTCTTCAGATCCATCCTCATATTTTTTCTTACTAGGAGAGAAAAATATTTTTTATGCTTTTGTGTGGAAAAAAAAAAGTTTCTGAAGGAGATAATGTAAGAAACACAAGATCTGCTGGACTGAGTTGTGTTATGCCTCAGTTTCCCTAAATTGCTCTGCCTCAGTTTCCTTGAATTATTCTGCTTCATCTGGGAGCTGGGAAACCCCCTCATTAGCTTTGGTATAATTAAGGCCATTAGGACTGAGATAATTAGAATTGGGAGCCCTAACCACTAGCATTCTAAAGAGTCATAAAATGCAGATAGTTTATCTCAAGAGAGGTGCGCAGATCTTCTATCTTAGACATCTTAGTTCCTTCCAACTTATCAGAATTTATGAACCTTCCTTACTCCTAACCTGTCAGAACCAAATTTATGGTCTGTTCCTGGAAGTTCCTGCTCACCAGTGCTCTACCCCCACCTCTGCCTTTGTTTCTTTGATTGCTGGAGCCCTATGAGTCTCTGGAATCCCTTGCTTCCTGCTGTAAGCTTTGAGACAAGAGTCCAATTCATCCAACTGGTGTCAACAGGGTTCCTGTTTTATCCCCAGTCAATCGCTCCCTCTTAATAAAATATTAAAAACTCTCTAATCTCTATCTTGCCTCAGTTTCTCCAGCAGTACAGTTGGAAGAAACTCATTCCAGTTCCCTAAGAATCAAGTCACTTTACTGATTTGATTTCCTTATCTGTAAAATGAAGGATTGTACCAACTACCCTCTGATGGTTCCTGGCTCAGATAGTCTGTGATTTCTATGGTTACTGAAAATTCTGAGGCACCACCTCCTTTCTGAGTTCAGTCTAAGTTGTGGAAAATTATTATTTCTCCCAGCTCACAGAGTCTGAGTTAAATCTGACTCTTATCTTTGCAAAGATGGAGGAAACAAATGAGGAAGGTGCTTTTATTTAAAATAACCTTAGATGGTTGGTTTGCAATTTTGTTGGTCAAGTCCTTTAAGGATACTTATTACCCTGGTTAAGTTGTTCCAAAGGACATATATTTATTCTTTGCCTCCTTCTCTTGGAACTCTCCCAGTTACCTTCAAGGCTCAACTCAACTGCTAAGGAAACCTTTACTAATGACTCTAATTGTTGGTTGGTATCCTCTCCTCCTTCCTCCTCCCCAGTTATTTTCTATTTCCTTTGGCTATACTTTGTATTTCAATATATAGGAGATCTGTAATTTTCTTGACTTAGTTACTTTATAATTCAGCTCTTTTATAATGCTATATATGATTTTTCAGAGCTGTTGTGGACAAAAATGTCTTTGCTCTGTAGTCTGCCTTCTGAAAAGGGTCTTTGAATTGAGCTAAGCACATTTAAACCAGGCACTATACTCTGGACTCCTGAATTCAAATCTAGCCTTAGACAATTAGTATCCAAAGGCAAGTCACTTTACCTTGTTTGCTTCAGTATCCTTATCTGTAAAATGAGCTGGAAGTGGCTAACCACTCTAGTATCTTTGCCAAGAAAACCCAAATGGGAGATGACTACAAAAAGTCAGACAAAACTGAAATAATTCAACAGCAACTGGTGCAGAGTTATGCAAAATCATCAGCCTCACTGTAATTTGGTTCTACTGGCAAGATATAAATTAAGGCAATGATGACCCAGGTTGCATTGGGGGATCTTGACCTTTTTAAGTTCGGGTCTTTCCCAGGTCTCATTTTGTCTGAAGTGACATCAATTCAATGATTAAAGATTAGGTAAGAATTAAGACAAAAGATAATCAGTTTACCTTTCCAAAAGAATCAATCTGAGGAGAGAAGACCCTCAGAGTTTCTGTACAGAATAGGAAATAATTGTTATTTGCACTAACTCTGAACCATCAAAACCCAAACAATGAATGTGAGGTTTGGGCTGAGAACTATTATTGGTCAATTAGTAAAAACCAAAGTGATTTGGGTTTAAAGGCATTGTTAAAAAGTTCAATTTGATTCTTATTGAGTTTTCTCAAAGCCTGTTTTTTTTCAGAGCTATATTTCAAGGATCATAAATGAAAACTATAGGAGAAAATTCTGAGATGACAGAGAAGGTCAGAAAATTCTGAGCTCTCCAGATTTTCCCCACAGATAATACAAGATAGTATTTTGGAGAAAAATGTAGAGCTGAAAAATAAAAACAGTGTCCTCGGGATAACTGGAAAAGATCTGATGAAAAATCCCAGGATGGACGTTTGACCTATATATAGATACAGCAAGTAGTGGGCCCAGAGACTGATGGGGGTGAACCCTGAAAAATGATGGGGTGAACTCTGAAATTTTCCTCTGACAGAGACCCATCCTTCAGGGCAGTTAAGTGGTTTCATTCTGTTGGAAATCTTGCAGGGACTAGCTACACCCTCTATTGAGTTGAAGATTAGCCCAGGACTATTTCCAGTCGCTCAAATTTAAGTGGTTTCATTCAGTTGGAGATCTGGGTCTTTATTCCTATTGAGTGACTTGAAACTCCAAGATAAGTACTCTCTTTTCACTTGGAAATCTAGGGCTGGGGGCATTGAATAGAAGCCCCAGCCTCAAACTTCTTATAAAAAAGACATAGAAATTTTCACCTCTAGGAGAGAGTGGAATACCTAAGTGGGGGAAGATTGAGGGAAACTCTGTTGATAAGGGACATCAGGCCCATCTGTGCTGCTGGAGGTGTGGCCCTGGGTGAAAAGAAATCAGCACATGCTGTGGGGAAGGGATGCTGTTGGCTGTGGACATTTTCAGGAAGGCAGAATTCTTAGTTTCAGTTCAAGTCTGAGGAAAGAACTGAAGGAGGACCCGAGATCAGAGGCATCATCCCCCACCTCCTAGTCACTAGAAGTGCTTAGAATAATAAGTCCCTATTTAAAAAAAAGAAGAAGACGACGAAGTGGGCAGGCAAAGGAGAAGGAATCCAACCATAGAAAGTCAACATAGAGAAGGTGAAGGTTCATCTTCAGTGAAGGATACTGAAGCAAAGAAAAAGAAGAAGCCACTCCTACATGAAAGAGTAATATCAAATAGTCACTTTTAAATCTGGATGTAAATATTATAAGCAACAAGAAAAAAATTATATATATACATATATGGATATAAAAGTCTTCCAATGTTAGAAAGAAATAAGAGGCTAAGAGGATAAGGAGTGGGGGAAAAGAATAATAGAAAGATTTTTAGAGGGATCCCTATTCACATTAGATCTGGGATAAAAATTTATAAAGAAAGAAGAGTGTAAGGGAATACAATTGGGAGGGGAGTGTTATACAAGAGTGTGTAGATTAATGGGAATGGGATGAAGAAGAAGCAACATCTGTATATTTCGAAGGCTATAAAAGTCTTTTAAATTCATATAGAAACAAAAGGGTAAAGCTGAGAGAATAATGGGATTGGGAGGAGGGTAGGTTAAGTAACAGGAGGGCAAAGTAGCAGACAGAAGTAAAGCAGAGGAGTCAGGAGAGAGAGGAAATGACAGATCACAGAAACATAGACTTTATTAGGTAAACAAAGCAGGGATAGTAATCATGATCTAAGACAAAATTAACGCTAAAAGAGATTTAATGAAAGAGAAAAGTAGGGAAACTACACTATATGTGAACCATATCTATCAATATTGTTTTAGACAATTTAAAATAACTAACCAGTATAAGACTGGAATATTTCTGTGCTGTAGGAAATGACAAATTGATGAATTTGGAAAAATAGAAAAGTGTGTACTTATGAAGGAAGATGTTATCCACCTTTAGAGAATCAGAAGATGTTATATAGATAGTGTCATATAGATCTTTTTGTATATATACATGTATGATTATATATATATATATGTATAGTGTGTATGCATGTATACATATATATGTATATATAATTATAATGATACTTAATTGTAGCCTTCTTGGGGGGAAGAGGGGAGAAAAGAATAAAGTTAAAAGTGCATAGCAGAGAACACAAGAAAACCTACTAGGAAGCAAAGAAAAAATGGATAGCTCTGAACAAAATGTGTAATATTTATTATAGAGGCCCTCTTGAAATGGAAATTTATTTGTTTTATATTCTGAATCTTCTCTTAGGTTCTGCTATGTATATGACAATTTTTTTCTTCTATATTTTGTATTTGTTTTAAATTAATTATTAATTTAACAAAGAAAACCTCACAAGACAGAATTAATTGTCTAGTTTTTTTTGGGAGGGGGGAAGATAAAATATATAAGAAATTTTTTAAAAATTGGCCCCCAAATCCCAAGATATCTTATAAAATCTAAGTAATCAGAATTTATATTCCTTTGAATAGAGCATCCACATAGGAAGGTATGGCTTCCTATGTGGACAGAGAAAAAGAAGGGGAAAAAAAGAAGAGGAAGAGGCAGAGAAGAAAGAGAAGAAAGAGAAGGAGGAGGAGGAGGAGGAGGAGGAGGAGGAGGAAAAGAAGAAGAAGAAGAAGAAGAAGAAGAAGAAGAAGAAGAAGAAGAAGAAGAAGAAGAAGAAGATGATGATGATGATGATGGAGGAAGAGAAGGAGGAGGAAGAGGAATAGGATGAGAAAGATAAGGAAATGATGATTATGATGATTGCAAGTACTGCCCAACTTGAACAGGCAGGTTAAGTCCCCAGGGTGTATCTATTACTATTCACATATTGCTACTCATCCTTTGTTGTTGAAGAGGACCAATGACTCATGAGAATAATGTCTGGACTTACAAGTGAATTGTAAGCCAGAGCTGTGCAAAATCATCAGCCTCACTTTTTCTTCCAGAATCATCCAGGTCCAAGATGTAAGTCAAGATGACTGGTGATGGTCCAGGATGCAATGGAAGACCTTGACCTTTGAGTGAGATTGTATAAAGAAGAGAAGATGATTCAGGACAGAGTCTTATGTATGCTTATTTATATGTATGTTATCTCATTTAAATATAAACTCCTTGAGGACAGAGATTGTTTTATTTTTGCCTTTCTATCCCTGTTATCTGACATATAATAAGTAGGGCATCAAATTTTTGTTTAATGGACAGATTATAATAGAACTGTTATATTCTATAAAGAAGACCCAAATAAATGAGTCTTCCCATTTATCTATGATTCACGATTCTGTTTGGTTATGAGATCTCTCCTCCTGTAGTCTGCAGCTACCTGAGAGGGTTAATTCTGATGTGAACACTGTCCCCCAAAATCTGTAGTTCTGGAGGGAATTAATAATTTTACACTATTAAGATGTCTAAGAGATGAATCAGAAATCCCAAGAGAGATGCTGGCAAGTAGTTGATCAGGAGCCTGGACAAGAACTCCAGAGTGTGAGCCTGTCATCTCTGACTAGTTCTAGGTGAGATTCTTCTCTAAATTTTATTACTTGGTATTAATCCTCTATAATGAAGAATGTTAGAAAGGCAGCATGGGGTCGTAGATAGAGTGCCACCTCAGGATTGGGAAATCTCAGTTATTCAAACTAGTTGCTGATTTTCATTGGTAGAGAAAGACTCCTATACTGAAAAAAATTACAGGAATGGTTTAAAAAAAAGTTTACCTCTCTTTAAATATTTTCCCTCTCTTATAAATCTGTGCAATTTCCTTGTAATAAATAACAGTGACTTTAAAGAACCAGTGGCCTAATGTGATATCAGGGAGAAATTGACTCAGCCATAAGATCTGGCCCAAAAAAGGAAAAAAAAAAAAAAGGTTTTATTTGATATGGCATCTAATGGTCAGAAAATCTGGGGTAGGGATCTACCTCTGTCAATAACTATTTAGGTGATGTTGGATAAACTTCTTGTTCTCCCTATACTTCAGTTTCCACATCTGTAAAATGAGAGTGGGCCCAAAGAAATCAAAGGAAGAAGAAAGGAACCTATATGTACAAAAATACTGATAGCAGCTCTTTTTTGTAATGACAAAGAAAAGATAACTAGGGAGGACAGATGCACATCAATTAGGGAATCATTTAACAAATTATGGTAAACAATTACATTGGAATACTGTTGTCTCAAAGAAATTATACACATTATCTAAAAGAAAGTATTGAGAAACCTGGAAAGATTTATATGAATTGACACAAAGTGAACAACAACAACAAAAAAAGGAGAATAATTTATATAACAATATTGTAAAGATAAATAACATTAAACAATGTCAAAACTCTGATAAATATCAATTATGGTTCCAGAAGACCAGTGATGAAGAGGAAGAATGCTTCTTACCTCTCAAAAGAGAAATGACAGACTTGAAATACAGAATGAGACATACATTTTTAGATAGTCAAGTGGGTATTTATTTTGATTAACTATGTATAATTGTTACAAGGGTTTTTTTTTTTTTCTCCAATGATGGAGGTAAGAGGGAAAGAAAACAAATTATTGTTAATTTTTATTTTAAAAACACATATTTTAAAAGAGAGGGTTGAGCTAAATGGCCTTTAAGATCCACTGCATCTTAAATATATGAATCTTCCCTTCTTTGCAGACACCCTCATTTTCCAGGTATTAACTATGTATAATTGTTACAAAAGTTTTATTTTTCTTTTCTCTTTTTCTCTAATGATGGAGGTAAGAGGGAAAGAAAACAAATTATTGTTAATTTTTATAAAAAAAACCACATTTTTTAAAAGAGAGGGTTGAGCTAAATGGCCTTTAAGATCCACTGCATCTTTCATATGAATCTTCCCTTCTTTGCAGACACCCTCATTTTCCAGGTACTTGCTCATCCTTAAAAAGTATCCTAAGACTTCATTATCACTCTGAATATTAAGCAGCCTTTAAAATAATATAAGATGATTACTGTCCTGGGCCTATACAAATTGCTTTTCCAGAAATCCCCCACAATGGACAATCAAATACAGTATCATAAATTTAGAATTAGAAGAATCTCCTTTTATATTTAATATAATCAAAATTATCCATTTTGCATTTCATAATGTCCTCTAGTTCTTCCTTTGGCTTTAAGTTCCTCCCTTCTCCATAGATCTGAGAAGTATATCACTTGGTTTTCTAATTTGCTTATAGTAATGTCTAAATTATGAACCCACTTCTACCTTATCTTGGTAAAGGTGTTAGGTGTTGATCAATGTCTAGTTTCTGCCATACTATTTTTCAATTTTCCCAGCAATTTTTGTCAAATAGTGAATTCTTATCCCAGAAGCTAGATGGAGTCTGTGGGTTTTTTAAACATTAAATTACTATAGTCATTGACTATGTATCTTGTGAACCTAACTTGTTCCATTGATCTCTATTTCTTAGCCAGGACCAAATGGTTTTGATGGCTATTGCTTTATAATATAGTTTTAGGTCCACCCAATTTTAGGGCTGGTACAAGTAGGCCACCTTCCTTTGCATTTTTTCCTATTAATTCCCTTGAAATTCTTGACCTTTTTGTTCTTTCAGATGAATTTTGTTATTTTTTCTAGCTCTATAAAGTAATTTCTTGCCATTTTTGATTGGTCTGGCAGTAAGTAGATTAATTTAGGTAGAATTGTCATTTTTATTATATTAGCTTGGCCTACCTATGAGCATTTGATGTTCTTCTCTTTGTTTAGATTTAACTTTATTCGTATGAAAAGTGTTTTATAATTGTTATTAAGTTTCTGGCTTTGCCTTGGTAGGTTTTAAAAGATTTTTTTTTATATTATTTAAAACTTTTTATCTACAATATTTGTTAATATTTTATATTTTCTATAATTATTTTAAATAGGATTTCTCTTTCTATCTCTTGCTGCTGGACTTTATTAATAACATGTACAAATGATGATTAATGTGGATTTATTTTGTATTTTGCAACTTTACTAAAGTTGTTAATTGCTTCTATTAGTTTTTAGTTGATTCTCTAGGATTCTCTAAGTATATCATCATATCATCTGCAAAGACTTTACTCATTACCTAATTTAATTCTTTCAATTTCTTTTTCTTTTCTTATTGCTAAAGCAAAAATTTCTAGCACAATATTGAATAGTAATGGTAACAATGGTAACCTTCTATCACCTCTGATCTTATTGGGAATACTTTTACTTTATCCCCATTATATACATTACTTGCTGATGGTTTTAGATAAATGTTACTTATCATTTAAAAAAAACAACCCTCCATTTATTCCTATGCTCTCCAGTGTTTTTAATAAGAATGGATATTGTATTTTGTCAAATGCTTTTCCTGCATCTATTGAGATAATCATATGATTTCTGTTAGTTTGTTTATTGTTATGGTCAATTATGATGATAGTTTTCTGATATTGAGTCAGTTCTGCATTCCTACTTGATCATAATATATTATTCTGGTGATGAGTTGCTGTAATCTCTTTACTAATATTTTATTTAAGATTTTTGAATGAATATTCATTAAGGAAATTTGTTGATAATTTGTTTTTTCTTTTTTGATTCTTCCTGGTTTAGAAATCAGCACCATATCTTGTGACATTAATTTTTTTTTTTTTTTGGCTGGGGCAATTGGGGTTAAGTGACTTGCCCAGAGTCACACAATTAGGAAGGGTTAAGTGTCTGAGACCAAATTTGAACTCAGGTCCTCCTGACTTCAGGGCTGGTGCTGTCTATCCACTGTTTGTTCTGACAACTGTTCTACAATAGCTCACTTAATTTTGGGAGGACGGGCTTTAATTCGTTTTGTCTGGTTTAACTAGCTAAATCGTTATGCAAAAGGTAGAAGGTGCAATCCTTGCTTTTTGCCGCTTACAGGATGGGATCTTTCAACGTTCCCTCATGGTACTTTCTCTATTGTGCCTAGGGGTTAGTCTGTTCTATCACCTATACTAGGGCTTATAAATGTTTTGTAGGTGTCATAAATAGTTTAATTAGGTATTTCTAGGACTAGATCTAGCTCAAAATGGTCAGGATTAGCTGAAGTCTTTTAGGTGTAAGCTAAATGCTTTAATTAAGCTACATTTTGATTGTCCAAGTGCACTTTCCAGTACACTTACCATGTTACAACTTTTCTCCTCTTTTTGGTGTATTCTAATTAGGTATTAAAGGTTACTTTATTGAGGAGGGTGACAGCGGTGTGTATGCACCCTATTGCCTATTTCAATTAAGCTCTCTATTCTTAATTTACTACTAAATCCTCCTTCATGTCTTTGTTTCAATAGACAATCCGTTATGTTCTAATATAGAAAATGTAACCCATTGCTTCCCCCTTCATATGCTACACCTTGACCTAACGTTTTTATGGTTTCATGATTTTGCTCACTTTGGGACCCTGTTGGGGTGAGCTGACGATGGCAGTACATAGACTGATAAGCAAGAAGGGGTGAGGTGTATTGGGGTTTATCGATTATAGAACAGGCTCCTCTAGGAGGGTCTAGGGCACCGCCAAGTCCTTTGAGTTTTAAGCAGTGGCTAGTAGTTCTCTGGCAAGTAGTACCTAACTGCCCCAACAATTCTATTTTTTAAGAAGTTGTTCTTTTTTTCCATTTTTCAAGGAATTGTTTTCTTTTTCCATTTTACCAAATTTATTTTTTTAAAAGTTGTTTTCTTCAATTTATTTTTTCCTCATTTTGTAAAATTTATTTTTTATAGAAGTTGTTTACTTCAGACAATTTCTGTGTTTTCTTTTCCAAGCTATTGGCTCTTTCCTCCAAAGATTCATACTTCATAGCATTCTTTTCTTTTTCTAATGTTTCTTCTATGTATCTTTTAAGATGCCTTTTCGAATTCTTCCAAGAGAGCCTTTTGAGTTGGAGATCAGTTTATATTCCTCTTTGAGGCTTCACCTGAAGGTAGTATTTTGCCTTTTCTGGGTTTGTGTTCTGATCTTCCCTGTCTCCATAGTAGCTTTTTATAGTCAGAGCTCTTTTTGCTTTTTTTTGTTTATTTTTAAAAGTTGAGTTCTGATTTTGGGGTACTGGGGAAATTATCCCAAGTTCTTTTGCAGGCAGACAGGGATTTTTCACTGAATGTACTGGGTTAGGATTGGGGATGGGGCTGGTGGTACTGTAGGTTTTGCCACTGTCCTGGGTGGGCCTGGTCAAGTCCTGAATGTTATTATATTGGAGTTCAGAGGCTCACAATTTGCCTTTTGTAGTTGCATTGGAGGTCTCATGGTTGGACTTCTGAACCAGATAGTGTAACCAATACTAGTGTAACCAATATTTTGGCACAGGGCCTCCCTGCATGTCTCTGTCCTCTACCTGCACTGGGCTGCATTCCCCCTGGTCCAGAGAGACAGACCTTTCCTGAAGTCCTTTCTTAATTTAGAAAATTATTACACTCTAAATGTTTGAGGGGTTTGTCACTCTAAAATCCATTCAGGGGCTTGATTTAGTATTGATTATGAGGAAGGGATGCTCAGGAAAATGTCCTGTTTACTCTCTACCATCTTTGAACCATGCCCATGTATCCATCTTTAATAATAATAATAGCTAGCATTTATTTAGTGCTTTATGGTAGAACTGTTGGTAGAGAAGTTATCTAGAAAGGTATTAATTATGAGAAATAGAAAATGAGCCTGGTATTCAAAAACCTGGAATTCTAAAAGGGAAACAAGATGTACATAGGAGCTGAAATTGTAGAATATAATCAAAGTAGATGCAAGATTCTTTAAGGGATGGTGGGAAGTATTAGCAGCTGGGGGAGTCAAGGAGCCTCATGTAGGAAGCAGGTCTTATGCTGAACCTTATAAATGAAACTAGGGATTTCTGAGTGACGTTGGGAAATGAGAATGGAATGGAAATGAGAAAAACTATAATGATCCAAGGAGATAGAATATCTTGTATAAATAATAGCAAAGTTGAAGCAAAGAGTACATGGGAGAATAACTTGAGGAAATGGGTTTGAATTATATTATGAAGGGCCAAAAAAAAGGAGTTTGTGTTTTATCACAAGGAGGCAAGAAGAAACTGCTGGATCATTTTGAGGCCAGAGGATGGCTTGTAGTGTGGGAAGATTTGAATTAAGGAAGCCTCTAGGGAATTATTGTAATAGAGTAAGAAAGGTAGTATGAAATCTTAAACTAAGAGGATAGACATGTGTATGGAGAAGAAATGGGAATGAGAGGATAAACTCACAAAGATTTATCAATCTATTGGATGTGATAAAAAAGAGTAAAGAGGCAAGAGTGGCTCTGAAACTGAGAAACTAGATGACTAAAATGATGGCAGTACCTTCAACAGAGCAATGATGGGTTTGAGGGAGAAAGATGTGATTTTTTAAAAAAATGTTGAGTTTGGGAGACTTCAGCGATTAGTGTAGTAGAGTATAAAGCATATTAGATCTGGAATCAGAGGAACTAGGCTCAAATTCTTTTTTTTTTCCCTTTAGAAAGGTCACTTAATGTCCCTAAACCCCAGTTTCCTTGATAAGAGAGTTGAAATAGATGGGCTCTAGATCTATAGTCCTACAGGAGAGGAACATAAATGGATATATATAGATCTGGGAATTATTTACATAAAAAGGTAACTGAGAGAACAGAGGGGAAGAAGAACCAAGAAAACAGTGTCATGAATTCTCAGATAGGAGAGGATATAAAGAAAGAGAGGGTTTGACAATGTCAAATACTGCAGAGAGATTAAGAAAGATGATACCTGAGAAATGGCCAGTGGTAGATTTAAAGCTCTCCTTTGAGATCCTTTAATCTTTTACCACTTATTAGGTCTTCTCTCTTAGACCTACTGGAATCTTATCTTCTCTAGTTTCTGAGCCAGCCCCTGAAATCCTAATTTACCATTCAATCTACCACACCATTCCAAAGATTGGTCTTGATCCATTTCAATACAATTCCTTAGAGATCTAGATTTTTGGATTGGGGGATGTCTTTCTTTATCTCCGTCCCAAGCCATTTGGTCATATTTATGGTGGACACTCTTGGAATGTTTCCTTCCCTAGTGCATTGCCCTTTCCTCCTGGGATGCAAATTACATGAAAAATAAGAACAGGGAGAATCAAATATCAGCAGTACAAAGGAGTCCTAGTGATTTCTTCAGACTCAGAAAGATCTGCCAGGAAGTGCTGCTCATATTAAGAAGTCTGTATGTAATAATATTGTTAGTTTAGTTTAGCTGAGTGTTGACTAGAGAATGGAACGCACCTATATGACAGTTGGAAAAGAGCCCAATTCAAATGATCTCAGACTAATAGGTATGAGGCAATGCCATTATATTAAAATTGGTAAGCTTCCATAACTAAGTGTGATCTTTTTGTTCTTAACTGACATATGGATTGTATTAATAGAAAGAGGGAAAGGGGAGATTTACTTGGGATGAGATCATCATCCTACAGAAGTCTCTTTAAAAAAAATTGAGTTATGAGTCCCTAAAGTCACTCCTATCTCTAAATGTGTGATCAGTGATCCCTAGTTATCTCTCCTAAATCTTAAAGAATTTCCCAGAGGCAGCTGTGTAAGACTATCTGTGGTTATTCCCAGGCCCCTATGGCAGTGGGTATGGATGAAGGAAGCATGTATTCTTCAAGTTCTTCATGTGTACGTTGGCAGGGAATGTCCTGGGGTAGAATGGTAGGGTAAACAGAGAGAGAAGTGGGACACAGAAATGGGAGGAGAAGAACAAGAAAACAGTTCCTACTGTCCCATTCAGTAGGGATAGGTTTTTAGCAAGTATGTAACAATATAGTATTACTTCTGGGCTTAGGGATGCTATAGGGAATTTTTCTTCCACTAAAGGACTCCCTCAGTTCTAGGGTCATGCTCATGGCCCCAGATTCAGTCCTAGAGAATGGTGACCTCTAGGGAAATAACAAGTTCTTTCTTCGATTTTTTCTGTTTTTTATTTTTTCATTTTTATGAAGCCCTGGGGAAAATCACTTATAACTTGGGTCTGCTCGACCACTTTTCACACAAATTAAGTCTGATCTAACCAACTGGAAAAATGTTAAATGCTCTTGGATAGGGCGAGCAAATATAATAAAGATGACAATATTACCTAAACTAATCTATTTATTTAGCGCTATACCAGAGTCCCAAAAAACTATTTTAATGACCTAGAAAAAATAACAACAAAGTTCATATGGAAAAACAAAAGGTCAAGAATTTCAAGGGAATTAATGAAAAAAAATCAAATGAAGGTGGCTTAGCTGTACTAGATCTAAAATTATATTATAGAGCAGCAGTTACCAAAACTATTTGGTATTGGCTAAGGAACAGATTAGTTGATCAGTGGAATAGATTAGGTTCAAGGGATAAAACAGTCAACAATATAGCAACCTAGTCTTTGACAAACCCAAAGATCCCAGCTTTTGGGATAAGAACTTACTGTTTGATAAAATTGCTGGGAAAATTGGAAACTAATATGGCAGAAACTAGGCATTGATCCATACTTAACGCCAGACACCAAGATAAGGTCAAAATGGGTTCATGACCTAGGCATAAAGAATGAAATTATTAATAAATTAGAGGAACACAGGATAGTTTACCTCCTCAGACCTGTGGAAGGGAAGGTCTTTATGACCAAAGCAGAACTAGAGATCATTACTGATCACAAAATAGAAAATTTCGATTATACTAAACTGAAAAGTTTTGTACAAACAAAACTAATGCAGACAAGATTAGAAGGGAAGCAATAAACTGGGAAAATATTTTACAGTCAAAGGTTCTGATAAAGGCCCATTTCCAAAATATATAGAGAATTAACTCTAATTTATAAAAAATCAAGCCATTCTCCAATTGAAAAATGGTCAAAGGATATGAACAGACAATTCTCAGATGAAGAAATTGAAACTATTTCTAGTCATATGAAAAGATGCTCCAAGTCATTATTAATCAGAGAAATGCAAATTAAGACAACTCTAAGATACTACTACACACCTGTCAGATTGGCTAAGATGACAGGAAAAATAATGTTGATTGTTGGAGGGGATGCGGGAAAACTGGGACATTGATGCATTGTTGGTGGAGTTGTGAACGAATCCAACCATTTTGGAGAGTAGTTTGGAACTATGCTCAAAAAGTTATCAAGCTGTGCATATCCTTTGATCCAGCAGTGTTACTACTGGGCTTATATCCCAAAGAGATTATAAAGAAGGGAAAGGGACCTGTATGTGCATGAATGTTTGTGGCAGCCCTTTTGTAGTGGTTAAAACTGAAACTGAATGGATGTCCATCAGTTGGAGAATGGCTGAATAAATTGTGGTATATGAATATTATGGAATATTACTGTTCTGTAAGAAATGACCAACAGGATAATTTCCAGAAAGGCCTGGAGAGACTTAACTGAACTGATGCTGAGTGAAATGAGCAGGACCAGGAGATCATTATATACTTCAACAACAATACTGTGTGATGACCAGTTCTGATGGACCAGGCCATCCTCGGCAACGAGATCAACCAAATCATTTCCAATGGAGCAGTAATGAACTGAACCAGCTATGCCCAGAAAAAGAACTCTGGGAGATGACTAAAACCATTACATTGAATTCTAATCCCTATATTTATGCACACCTGCATTTTTGATTTCCTTCACAAGCTAATTGTACAATATTTCAGAGTCTGATTCTTTTTGTACAGCAAAATAACGTTTTGGTCATGTATACTTATTGTGTATCTAATTTATATTTTAATATATTTAACATCTACTGGTCATCCTGCCATCTGGGGAGGGGGTGGGGGGTAAGAGGTGAAAAATTGAACAAGAGGTTTGGCAATTGTTAATGCTGTAAAGTTACCCATGCATATATCCTGTAAATAAAAGGCTATTAAATTTAAAAAAAAAAAAAAAAAAAAAAAAAGATAACTTGGGTCTGCTCAAATCTAGCATGTCTCCAAAAAGAAGTAGAAAAGTTAACAATGTACAATGGTAGTATATTTATTTCCTTTACACAAAACAAATAAACATCAAACACAAGACTTAAAAGTGACCATTGGCAAAGACTAAATTTACATGGGCAGTAACTACAATTTATATTCCTCTAGAATGCTGATGATTAAAGCATCAAAATGTGAAGTGTTTAAAAAGGATAAAGTCATAAGAGTTCTTGCTCTAGATAAGGAAGGAACTCTATAGGTCATCTCTCTAATCTAATCTTATCATTTTTGCAGGTGAGGAAATGTGCATCAGAGAGATTGAATGATTTGCCCTGAGTCATACAGCTTCAGTTCATATACTTAGCTAAAGCCACACATTTACTTTGGGAGTCAGGGCTCAAAATTCCTTTAACAGTCATATATCCTGCTAATTGTTAGCCTAAGGAAAAATACCATGCCCAGATATCAAAGCAATAACAGAATTATAGAAATGTATTTGACTATCATTCAGGAAAAAAAAAGTTTTTTTTTTTTTTTAGGATAAAGAGCTTTTTTCCCCCTTTCCTATATTCTTAATCATGATATTTATTGGAGGAATTAACTTTTGTTCCTTCCAGTTATCTTTAAAATTGATAACATTGCCCCAATCTAATTGACTAATTAGTCAAATGATGATTCAATATTATTATGACCACCAAAATTAATGATTAACTTTCCTATCTTAAGGATGAGATGAACTCAGCTGCTGTTTATGGTGTGAATATGTAGAACCTTTCCTCACTTTGCAATTGTGGTTAAGCATCTATGTGATGACTATTTGCCAAAGGCATAGGGGATATAGAGACAAAAATGAAACAGCCCTTGCCTTCAAGGAGCTTACATTCACGGAAAACAGCATGTACACAAAACCCATGCATGTGTACACATGTCCACAACAAACATGAAGTAGTGGAGGGATAGAAGTTGGGGAGGTTCATGTTGAAGCTGCACATGAGTTTTAAAACAAAAGAGGGATTCTGAGAGCCGGAAGTAAAAAAGTCCAAAACTGAGAAATCAAAGTGTCCTATAATGGTCAACTCATCTAGATCCAAGAATGCATAAAGTAGAATTATAAATAATAATCCTGGGGGAGGGGGAATCAGTTGTGGTCAGAATGTGATGGGCTTTTAATGCCAAACCATTAAAGGTAATTGAGAATCACTTGTATTTCTTTACCAAGGAGGCCAGGAACAGAGCACTGGGCTTGGATTATCTTCCTGAGTATGTCATATCTGGCCTCAGGCACTGACTAGCTGTGCGACTCTGGGCAAATCATTTCACCCTGTTTGCCTGTAAAATGAGCTGGAGAAGTAAATGGCAAATCATCACTCCAGTATCTTTTTTTAAGAAAATCCCAAATGGGTTCACAAGGAGTCAAACATGACTGAAAACAATTGATCTGAGAAGCAAATTAATCATATGCCCTTCTTTAGGAGTGTCACTTTGGGGAATATTTTTGGGAGAGGAGAAAGGAGGTAGGGAGACCAATTAGGTGACTAATTGTGTAGGCAAGCATGATGAGGGATTGAGCTGCAGGTGGTGGCTCTATCAATGGAGAGTAAAGAATGGATAAGAACCATTGTGGAAACAGGACACATAAATTGTTGGGATGTGTGAGGTGATGGATAATGATTAGTAAAGACTAGCCCTAAGGGTGTAATACAGAAAGATGCTGGGAAAAGAGATGGTTTGGAGATAGGATGGAGAAATCAGCACAGATATTGAAATAATAGAATCAGAGATTTATTTAGGAACATAGGTTTAGAGCTAGAAGAAATTTTTGAGACCATTTAGTCCAATCCTTTAATCTTCTCCCTCCCTTACCACATGAATGAGAAATCTGTCCAAAGTGGTTCCTAAAATGAAATATTTAGAGCTAAAATGCATTATGGAGGTCAATTTAGTCTAACTCCTTAATTTTATACATGAATGGCCCAGAGAGGATGAGATTTGGCTAAAGTCCCACAGTTAAAGGCAGACCTAGGATTTGAATTCAAATCCTCTGACTCAAAAACTACTACAAAAACTGGTTGTTTGTACTAGACCATGCAGACTTCCCCCAGAATCTCACAGGAAATAGAGTAATTTCAATTCCTGATCTAATTGTATGATTCTATTGGCAAAAACTTGTTTATAGTTTCTCCTTCTGTGAAATGAACTTTTTATTTTTATTAATTCCATTCATCTCTTCAAATTTGGAATCTGATGGCAGTACCATAAAAGCAAAAAGAACCCTAAAAAGGGAAAGGAAAGGAAAGTGGGGAAACCAACAAGCATTGGATCCTTGAGAAAGTAGAAATTCTAATAATGGCTCATGATTCATACCTTTAAGGAAGAGATACAAGTCAGGCTTTGGGTTGAGTGCTTCAGGAGGAAGGAGAGACCTGGAAATCTGCTAAGACTGATAAAGAAGAAGAGAATTTTAGAATTGTTATTTCTCAAGGCCACGCTAATGTATTCTGCATGGTGAATGAAACATTGTAGAGAACCTGTTATCTGGGGAGTAGTAACAGATGACGTAATTGCACAGTAGTTCACTTTTTTGTAGCATTTGAAGACTCTGAAGGTCTTTTTAAAATAATGGTTGATAACTAAAAAACTAATAAAGGTTTTTTTTTTTTTGATACATTACAGGAGTCTAAACTAGATTTAACCAATGTGGGAAGCATGATTAAAGAAATTCATCTCTTTGAGAAGGCCAAACTGATACATTGAGAGGTAGTGATAGAGACAGAGACAGAGAGATAAAGAGACAGAATTTGTTACCAATTGATGAACTAATGCTAGGAAAAAGCATCATTATCCATATTACCTTAAAATAAGTATACTTTTAGAGTAATAATTGGAGGAAATTATGAGCCCTTCTTTTTTTGAAACTCCAGAATCACTTTATCTTAGATATCTAATTTAGATAACTCTTGAAAAAAAATAATGAATAGAATGATAGAGTTGTAAAGACCCACATCTAAAACCTACTGTATGAACCTGGGCAACATCTTGTTCCCTCATCTGTAAAATGGGGAAAATATCTGTGGTATTTACTTGACTTGGTTGTTAAAAGGAACAAATGGGATTACATATCTATCTCCCCATTAGGCCTTAAGCATTAGTTTCCCCTGGCTCCCACTCAGTTCATGTCCCATGGTCTTTAAGAGGCTCTTTCTACCAGTTCCTAGAACCTTTCTCCCTAAATTACTTTCCACTTTCACTGTTTATATCTTGTATAGATATAGTGTCTCTCTCATTAGAATGTAAGTTACTTAGAGACAGATATTGGTTTCAGGGTTTTTTTTGTGTGTGTGTGTGTGGGGGATTTGCCTTTGTTTCCCCAGTACTTAGTATGGTACCTGGCACAAAGTAAACTGTTAATAAATGTTTATTATCACTTTCCATTTATTATTATTGCTTTAGGTCAAAGCTTCTTAAACTGCTTAATGTAAGAGTTGTGAAATGATTTATTATAAGTAAATGATCAGTAAATATATTCCTATTATATATACTTAGATACCCAGGATTGTGTAAAAATTTCCCTGGAGAAAAGAGGTCTTGTGGAAAACATTTAAGAACTCCTGCTTTAGGTGATGATTATTCATTCTTTTAACTACTTTCAAATAAGTCCATTCTTTTTTTCAAATGGTTTAATCTCTAGTACTCCTGAAAATGCATTTTTCAAAGGTTAGTTGGACAAGTTACCAAGCATTTTTCCAACTCAATCAGTCTTCAAATATTCCCTGAGCTCCTACCTTGTGCCTGAAGTCCTGATGTTTTGCCTGAGGATAGTTCAGACATTTTTCATGCTTGTGTTCCATATCAAAGATCCTGGTTTAATGACAGAACTAAGAATGTGTTCTAGGTGCAGGAACCATTTAGTAATGTTACAACGGTGTAATTGTATGCTGTTCTAAATGTAAAATATTTCAGTTAATTTTTTGCTTCCCTTAAATTCTTCTTTTCACTTTTGACTCATTTTTGTCTTAGGACATTGCGGGGGAGGGGAGGAGGGGAGGAAGGGTACCTTTTTGGGATACAATGATATGAGAAAGCAAAAGTAAAACCTGGTGTAAAGACTAACACTAGTGAGTGGAAATAAGAATGTTTTTTTACCTCTCTCCTTTGGGCAATAACAATCTCAGAAGGCATAGCATCAACACAATAAATTTTATTGATTTAATTGTAATGGGCTGAAGCTGAGCAGATGCACTGAGGTCCGGTCCAAGCACTTAAGGCTAATTAGCAATTGGACAATACTCTATTAATATATGCTTGGAGAAAGAATGGCCCCGCCCACTCTCTGTGCAAGTTTGATGTGTTGATTAGGAGATAGAGGATGAGGTAGGTGGAGTATGAGAACCAGAGGCACAGCTGGCTGGATTCGTGTCTCCATTGCTCTCACTTCTTATCTCATTCCCTTTCATCTCCACAAAGAATAAAGATCAAGGACTTTTGCTGATCCTGACTCTGGCTGATTTTAAAATACCCTGGGTGCTAAATGTAGTCATCACATTTAATCATTCAAGAAGTTGTTTCAATGAAAAGGCTGGCCCTTCATTTCACAGAATCCACAAGTCAGTTTAGTCCAGATGATTCTAATGCAGAAATATATTTTATATATGGCAGGCATGGGATTCATTGAAAGACCTAGGCAGTTGTCTGTCCCTTATCAATTGGATGTACTGATTAGAATAGGGCTAATTCACACAGGTACATGGCAAGTTATGATCAGCCACTAGGGAATGAGATAGAGACCGAGTAGAGGCAAAAGGAAGAAAGAAACTTTCAGGTTGGAACATCAGAAGAAAAAAAGTCTTGTGTTTATTTGTATTGATTTTCTTTATATTTATTCTAAACATACTATGTAGTTATTGCCTTTCCAGTTATGTTTCTTGAGAGTCAAAATGTTTTCCCCATTCTTTGCATGTGTATTCTTAAAGCCTAATCCTATGTCTAACATGCGGTGGGCATGAAATACATAACAGCAGATGCAAATGCTAGTAGGCAAATATGAGAAGTTTAGCATAACCTAGAGAAAATAATCTTCACTGCTTCAAGTGTCATGCTATGACAGACAACTCAGGAAAAATAAGAAATCCACAACAGACCCAAGGGATTGATCCCTAAGAATCCAGGAAATTGATTCTAAAGAAGGAAATGGTGAAGATTTAGAGACTTAAGATTCATATTCAAGTTGTTAGGTTTTTTCTAAGTGAGGTACTGTTGATTCTGTGCATACTGTGATGGAACTTTTGGTGGTAAAGAGAAACTAAGCTTACCAGATGAGAGGGTAGGAACTATTGATTTGCTATAGGGGCTTGAATGTGAAGCTCTCTCTTCTTTACATACTGAAAATAAAACTGTTCTCTGTTTATTGCTTTGGAAACTTGATTAGGATTAGGATTAGGAAATCCTTAGAAATATAAACCTGTTCTGAAAGGATGCAATGAGCCATAGATTATCATTAACCAGAGACAACCCCACCCCCATATTAAACCTGAAGGATGTGTTAAAGGGTATGAGGGATCTATTGATGGCATAGGTTATACAGGATGTATTAGATGGTAAATGATATACATTATGTTAACCTTTAAAAAAAAAAAACTGATCAATCCAATAAAGGTAGTGTTTATTTTATGTTACTTCCTTACCCCAATCAAGGAAAGGACACAGCTAGATGAATGGTGTAAGGTACACAGAGAGGATCCAGAAAGAAGAGAATACTTTTTGCAAAGAAAAGCAAGTACTCTTTGAACTGTCACTTTGCCCACATGTTTTGATTAATGGAATAGCCCAGGATAGAGACATATGTGAAAGGAGGTCTGAAATTTTTTTAATGGAGTTTTCATGGATACTTATTTTTAGTGAGCCTATTTGAACATCCATTTCTTTGATGAATTATATTTACTTAAAATTGAGTGCATTTCAGTGCTTATACTTTAAGTATCTGACATTTTTATTTGCGTGGTTATTTTTACTCATGAAGATTGTGACTTCCCATACACAGTCACCTCGAGTTGCTACAGTTGAAAGATATCCCAGGAAATGGCACTTGAAAGATGAGAATTTAAGTAGGCTAACATATTGGGATTTATTCTGGTATCTGATTCCAAGTTCACCTGAGGACTCTGAGTCCCCAACCAGGATGGTGAAAAAAGCTGGGTTCAGTCAAAGGTTATCACAAACCAACCTATCTAAAAAGGGTCCTGCTTGCCAACTCAAGATCTTCAATTCTGACCCCTTGTAACACATTTGTACTGCTCAGCTAAAGTGGACAAGTTGTGGCAGCTGCTTGACTTGACTTCTCAAGTATCAGAAGTAGGAATTGAACACTGAAGCTCTGAGAACTGGTCATGGATTGATCCATAATGAGCTATTCAGTTATCTGAGGCTAGTTACTTCTCTGTTGAGATTGTGTGGAACTCACTCAACATTTATGAAGTTTTCTTTGGATAGGTTGAGAGTGGCTGGGGAGCAGCGTCCAGGTGGCTTAGCGGATAGCACACTGGGCCTGAAACTTGGAAGCCTAAGTTTAACTGTGACTATTAGTTGTGTGGTCCTGGACAAGTCACCTGTCCTGTTCTCAATTCCTAATCGGTAAAGTGGTATTAGCACCTGCTTCCCAAGATTCTGTGATTATTATACAGCTAATTTTAACTTTTCATGAATTAATGTTTTTTAAAATAAGCAGAGTTGGGAAGGGTTATAGAGTTAATGAAGGAGGAGGATTATAAAGAAGGCAAAAATAAACTCAGAAAAGGCAAGGAGATGGAGGGAATCTGCGTACTAGTGGGGTTGGTTTAGGGTATCAGCATAGCAACCGGCTGGAGGCAGCTAATTTTCACGAGAATGGGCAGGGCTGGGGGGGGTGCTTGGGAAAGTATTGCATCAGTGAAAACAGTGGAGATGATTTGCTAAATTGGATGATTAAGAGTAAATGACTCCCCAGAGTCTAGGAATTTAACGACAGTACGAAGTTTCCAGTGGGGGAAGGAAAAGGGAGGTTTTAGGGAGTTAAAAAATGAGTCAGTTTAGCACTAGCTGAGAAAATAGCCACCAAGTTTGACTGGTTTGAGCGATTTCGCGTCAGGCTTCCCCTTAAAGGCGCTTGCTCCGAGACTCGAAGGCACAAGGAGGTTACTCTCATTCAAGAGCTCGGTGAGCAGCCCAGAAAGGCATGCACGCTTTGTGTCGTTTCTTTTATCCTATGTACATCTTTATTTGCATGCTGTTCTCCTTTCTGAACGCCAGCTCCGAGAGGGCAGGTAAAAAAGGTGCTGCTCCCTCCTCCCACCCCATTCTTTCCCCCGGCCCTTAGCACGGCGCCGGGCGCGCAGCGAGCGCTTAATAAATACTAATCACCGGACCGAAGGACGTGACTTGCATCCCCGGGAGGCCAAAAAGGAGGGTGTAAACAGAGGCGGGAGAAGGGAAGAGGCTGCAGCTTCAGGGGGCGAAGGGAGGAGCTGCTCTCGCGGTACATGTAGGGGCAGGGGCTGAGCGGGGAGACGGGAACCCTCGGCAGGGCCCGGACGCCAGCACGGCGTCGGAGGGAGGGTGGGCATTTCGTGGGCCGGGCCGAGCAGGGCGAGGACGAGGCTCGCTGGCCCGGACCGAGCCGGGATCCCTTTCCCGCGTCCTTGGGCGCGCGCGCGCACGCGCGCGGAAAAAGCTGGGGGCGTTTGACCCCGGGAAGGTGGGAGGCAGCCGGACTCCGCTCGCGAGAGCTCGATACCAGCGAGCAGCTAGAGGGTTAGTCGGAGAAGAGAGGAGGAAGAGACGGCTGGAACGGGTGCTAGAAGGTGGCCCTGTTGCTAGGCGCCCAACGCCAGCCCCGCCCCACTCTGCGTTGCCTGGGTGACTGCCGGAGGGGAGGGGAAGAGGAGGAGGGGGACGGGCACTTACGTGCTGACGCTAATTGTATATGAGCGCGAGCGGCGGGATCTCGGGTCTTTTTTTTAGCGCCATCTGCTCAGGGCGCCGCCTCCTTCTCTTCCTCTTCCTCCTCCGCCTCCTCTTTCGTCTCCTCCCGCCGCAGTTGCCGCCGCCGCCGCCCTGAGTCACAGCTTGCGCAGCTCCGAGCTCTTGGTCCCTGCAGCAGCCGCGGGTAACGGAAGCGGGAAGGGAGAGGAGCGAGCGCGCGCGCAGGGCTTCCAACGGCCGACGGGGCCCGCAGGGAGGGGGAATGCGGCGGGGCTCGCCGGCCTTTCCCGGGCCTGGGCTGGGCTAGCCTGGTCGGCGTTGGGGCAGGGCGAAGGCTCCGTGCGCGGACGGAGGAGTGTCCGGGGCCTGGGGCTTGGCTGAGACCCCCCCCGCCCCCCCCGTGGGAGAAGACGGCAGCCGGGGCGGGGGCCGCGGAACCTAGACGCGGAGCCTGAGCTCGGGTTGGCGTGGCCGTGGGGAGGAGGCAGGCAGGCAGGCAAGGCCGGTGTGGGGGCTGCTCGTAGTCACGGGAGCGCCTTTCTCGCGCGCGCGCCTGGGGGAATTTGTGTTTGTGTGGGCGGTACTCGGAAGAGCTCGCGCGACCACCGCGAGGGAGCGTGGTGATGGGGGCTCTGCCCCTGTCCCCGGGAGGCGCGGCAAAGTTGGGATCGGGGCTGAGGCGACGTTTATCCGCTGCCTGCAACACGTGGTAGTCGCTGCATGGCCGCCGTTCTCTCGGGAATGCTGCTTCTCCTCTTTACCCCCCTCCCCCTCCCCCCCGACACTCTCCCCAGTCATTCCCCCCTGCCTTTCCTCCTTCATCATTCTCCACTACTCCCCCTCCCCTCATCATTCTCCCCTCCTCTTCCCCTCATTTTCCACTCGCCCTCCCCTCATTCCCCCCCTCACCACTTCTTACTACCCTCCCCTCCCCCAACCCTCTTTAATCATCCTCCCTTACTTTTCCCTTCATCATTTCTCTCCTTGCCTTCTGACTCACTCCACCCTTTGCCTACTCTCTCATCAAGAAGCCTTTGAGGTCGTTAAAATCTTTGCCAAAAAGGAAAAAAAAATGAGTAAACATCCTTTCTGACTTTAAAATATCTCCTCCCGATGGATGGCCTTTTTGATTAAAAACTGACGAAAGACCAGTCTGGCAAATCTTCAGTATTAGTTCTTGGGTAGGGTCTAAGAGCTATTAGCAAAAACTTGTAACAGAAATTTGGGGCACTTATTTGTGTCTGTCTTAGACGGACAAATCAGAATTTGGTTTGAATGCTCAGAGAAAGGGAAGCGGTGCCGAGCCTGAAATTGAGAAGACCTGGAGATTCACCTCTCATACTTGGCTGGGTGACCCTAGACAAGTAGTTTAATTTAGTGCGGTAAACATGCCTGAAGTTTGCGGAGGAGGTGTTAATCTGCCTTGGTAAGAGGCAGCAGGTTCTTTTCTCTGTTCTATACTAGTGTCCCTGTTTGTTTTCTTCCTTATTAATTAAAGCTGTGTGACTCTGGTTAACATACTCTGCTCTGTTTTGCCACATCTGTTAAATGATTTCTAAATCTAAATCTGTTATCATATGAAGGCTGCTGATTCATTAGAAAGATAGAAGACTAGATCTATATTTTGACTATAGTGACCTCCCAAGTGACTTAAGTACCTATTATCAGTGTCGGTAGCTATTTGGGTCCCTAAGAACACTTGTGGGATTACCTAGTCTCACCATCTTAAGAGAAAGGACTTGAACTAAGATTTTCTGGCTTTCTGGGCCACTTCTAGCCACTATCCAAGGTTGTTTCTCATTAAATATCCATTTTTTCCCTTCCATATTAGGAATTTATCTCACAGACTGAAGAAATAAAATTAAATTCTTTTTTCCTGTTCAGATTGTTTGTACTGTATTTTTGGGTAGTCTCTCAATACATCTAATTAATTTGGGAAGAGCTGGATGAAATTTGGCCTTCTGATTTGTTTTGCTTTACATAGGCAATTTTCCTTGAGGGAACTTCCTCTAAATGTGTAGATCAATACCTTAAAAGTCATAGAGAGTTGGCTGGGACACTAAGAAGTTAAGCAATTTATCTTGGCTTAGAATTTGAATCTAGGTTTTTCCTGGCTCCTAAGCAAACTTGTGTTAGTCCACTTTTACATGATATATCTGCCCTTAGACTCTTGACGAAAACTGCACTTACATAATAGAATCAAATGCTATGTTCTTGGAGAGATGGTTTCTTAGGAGTTGATTTGATCAAATTTTCATTCAAAAGAGAACATTGGAGACTTGGGTTTGGTGTCAAAATCAAGCTGAATATTTTATTTTGTCCACCATATGAAATAAATTTTATTTCATCCATCAGAAAAGATTATTATATTTCTAATATGTATGTATACACACACACACACACACTTTAATATATATGCTAGAGAAAACTGCTGTGACTTGAACTTGAGGGAAACTGAGTATTACTTTAGTATTACTGTAAAGGTTTGGGAGCATTTTTTGTCATTTACAAGTATCAACTTCCCTTCTGGGCCTGCTGATTAACTCATCTGACCAACAGTTTTTCTTGATTGCTTTTTTTTTTTTTCCTTGCTAGCAAAGTGATGTGGTAGATAGGAAGCCAGCCTTGCTTGAAGTGAGGAAGACCTGACATGTGTTTTTTAATCTTATGAGATAACTGTGTGACTGGGTCATAAGTAACCCCATGAGTTTTTCCTCCTGTGTAAAATGAAAGGATTGGACTTGAGTGCCATTCTAGCACTACCCATGATTCTTCTTTCTCAATTTTTAACATGTATTAAAAGTAACTCACTTAAGTTTCATGTCATTTTGTTTAGATATTATACTTAATGTAGATATTTATTTAGTACTTAATATAGCTGGAACTGAATGTTTTCATGACAAATGAAACCTGGTCTTTTTTTCAATAAATGTACTAGATTATGAACACCCAAATGTTAGACTTCAAAGTCAAATTGGAAGTTGTAGGAATAAACTTTTGAAATTGCCTTGAGAACCAGTTTTTGAACTCCTTTTGGATCCACAGTGCTATTTCCTTGTGATTTTACAGTAGGTGATTTTAGGTAAATCACCTAGCCTTTTTCATAGACTGCTCATCTGTAAAAGAGGGTGACACTAATTTCCAAGACTTAAATTTGTGAACCTTGACAGATTTCTTTCTGAATGGCTTTTTTACATTCTTATCTTCAATTTAGGCAGCCTTCAAAAGAGGGGACTTCTGAAGGTGCTAGATAGACATTGTGCTAGGTACTAGATGATGAAAAATAAAAAGGGTCTCTGCCCTATAAATTTAGGGGGGAGTATGTTAATATCAAAAATGACCATTAATAATGCTGCATTGAACCCCCTCTGCCCTGGTTTTCACCATATGACTTCAGCCAGCTTAAGTGAATTATGTAGAGTGCTGGGCCTGGAGTCAATAGGACTCCACTTAAAATTCTGCCTTAGACATGTTCTGTGTCACCTTAGGAAGGTCACCCAACAAGCATAAGAATATCTTGTCAGGTTGTTGTGGGGGTCAAATGAGTGCATTTGTAAAGTACTTACGTACTTACATAATAGATGTTGCACAAATATTTATTAGATGCTTGATAAATAGTGATTTTTAGTATTATTGTTTAGCTTTTTTAAAAAAAAGATTTATTTCCTATTTCTCCCCTTATACTCTTAACAAAAATGATTCTCTCATTCCCTGATTTTCATTCTCTTCGCTTTCAGTCTCTTTTCATGGGCTGTTCCTCATGCAAGAATAGATATTAAGATACTATAAGGTAGATATTAAGTACTAGATGATTTCAAATGATCCTTTGGGAAGCCTTTTTTTTAATTAAGGAAAATTTTTTAAAGGTCTTTACCATTGGATGCAGTTTTGAGAGAGTAAAGAAGGGATGTAAACCTGTAAGTAAATGCCCGAGTATCCAAATAAGTTATTTGGAGTACCAAATGTTTTCAAGATATACTTAAAGATACTTTAGAACAAGATTGATTACCTGGGGTAGATTTCAGAGGGAAGGGAGAATTTGAACTTGGATTGCTAGATAGGGGAAAATTACATTTTTTCTTTAACCTCTAATTGAAATGTAGCATTTCCGCAAATTCGTATATAGTCAACCAGCACAGATGAAATACATGCTAGTAATATTGCTAGTAAATTATTTTGTTGAATTAAGGTTTAAATTCACTCTTTGTTGTGATTCTGTGAAGAAAGGAACTTCTATGAGAAGGGTGAAAAATACAACTTGAAGTACAAAATTGTAGTGTAGATAAAGGTTCAGACAACAGTGTTCTCTGAATTGGAGGCAAGAGGCCTTTGAGGTCAGGGTTAGGATTGAAGAGGCCTAATAGAAGAAAAGAGTCACTTTAGTTATGCTTGGAAAGAAAAGAATTCTAAAAGCCTGAGTTGAGGGGAATGCTTTCCTGGAATGAGTTGCTTGTTTGCAGTCATTAACTTTGCTTTCCTTAATTTTGAGAGAATAGTCAGTGGTTCTATTTGAGTGCATGTAAAATTGGATTTTAGAAAACATTAACTACTTCAAGCACTGTACTAGGTACAAAGAGCTTATGTGTTATGTGTAATATATATATTAGTATACATGAAATAAATCAGATTGGAGCCAGATAAAGTACCTTAAATGACAGGTGAAAGATTGTATTTTGTAATATTGTGAGTGATCTCTTCAGACTTGTGCATTTGGAACATTTCTTTTGGTAGCAATGTCAAGAATGATTGGAGGCAAAGATGTAGTCTAAGTAAGATGATATTTTGATATTTTCAGTAGTCTAGTTGTGCTGTAAATGGAAAAGAAGGGAATCCTAAGTGAGTTCACAGAATCATAGATTTAGAGCTGAAGGGATCTTTAGAGCTTATTTAAACCAAACTCCCACTTCCCCTCCCCCCCCCCCAATCGTATAGTAGAGGAATCTGAAATTCAGAAGTTGCCAAGGTCTTATTTATAGCCAATAAGTGTTTGAGGTAGGACTTGAACCCAGGTCTTCTATATCAGGATTTCTTAAACTTTTTCCATTCATGATCTCTTTTAACTCGAGAAATTTTTACTTGACCATAGGTATATAACTATATAAAATAAGATATAAAATCAAACATTTACTGATTATAAATCATGAAGGAATAAGAACTCAAGGTAGCATGTACATATGGATTCTTCTAATTCTTTCTAAGCCTTTCACTCCAGTAGGAATTTCAGAAATTGTTTGGAGGACTTACAGAAGCTACATAAAGCACTGAAATGGATGGGAATTAAATTTGTGGTTGTTTGGGGAGCACACCTTGATCATTTCTAATGATATTCCTCTCACTTGAACTAGACTGTCGTTTAGAATAACCTTCCCTTATTCCAACATTCCCCATTCTTTGTCATAATTTTGCTCCCTTTGCTATTTCTCCAACTGCAAAAGATCTGTATATAATGTTCTTTCTAGAAGTCCTTACTGAACAAGAATGTCCTTTTCTGTGTTAGATAATTAGATTCCAGGATCCAAAGCTGGAAGCTTTTGAGTCCTGCATTTTACTAAAGATAGTTCTTTGTGGGGAATAATTCACAAAGGGTAAGATATATTGTGTAACTGGGGCAGTGAAAGCTGGAAAATAACTTTGCACTCCTATGATTCCAGCCAATTTAATAATGGAAGGGGATTGGGGTATGTCAGGATAAACAACAACACAAGGATCATTGAAAATCATCTGTAAATACTGTTTACTGAATATTAGGATATGGTGTAGTGGATAGAGCACTGGTGTTGGAATTAGGAAGGTAAATTCAGATATTCAAGCGCTTCAGTTAAGTTGGTGTGATCAGAGCAAACTAACTTTTCAGCCTCAGTTTGCTCAACTGTAAAATGAAAATAATAGCACCTACGTTTCAGGGTTAATGGGATGGATTAACTGAAAACATGTAAAGCACTTTGTAAACCATAAAGCATTTTATCAGTGTGAACTCTTAATTTTTATGATTTACAATTACAATGCAAATTAATAATTAACTAGTTTTCAGTAAACAATAATGGAGTAAATTCTAAATATCATCACCATAGTAAACCAGTAGGAAAAAACCTTAAATGTATTAAGAGGGATATACATGGGTATTTTACTACACTCTTTAGGCTTTGTACACTAATTTTGGCTTTTTTTTTTTTTTTTTTTTTTTAATTCATTGAGGAGAAGAGATACCAGTTTGGGTGAAGGTTCAATTTGTTGGATAAAAAAATATAATAGCTATTATTTTAAAATTGATGTGACCGGTTGAAGTTGGTTTAAGAAGAGTTGATAAGTCTCTTGGGGGGTGGGGTGGGGAATAAACAAAAGAAAACCTCATACCTACTAAATCATGAATGAGATAATGTTTATGAAAGTTATTTGTAATGAGTACCATATTTTACTTTATCAGTTGTGAGCCTTGTTAAAAGCATGTTAATGTAATCTTTGGTTTGGTTTGATTGATGCAGATATGGAGGAATAAAAGATCAAATTATGGATAAGGCAGCCAGGGTTCCTGATTCGAGTTTTTTTCCTAAATGTATTTTTACTCATACTTCCTAGCCATTTCTACTAAGAATTTCCACCCTATTCAGATCATCTTTATTGTGTGCCAACCCCCCAGGGGCATTCTCAAGGGGTTCCACACCCAGTCATTCTTCCTCTCAATTCTTGTCCTTGTTACTTTGAGATAATTTTAAATCAATTCTCCTATGTCTAGAACATTCTAATTGTAACTCAAACAGCATTTCTTTATTTCATCCTAATTTCCTTTTATTTCCTGTGTCATTCATTTTAAATCTTTTTTTTTTTTTTTTTTTTTTGCCTCCTTAGTGATCTCTAATCCCTTTATTTTGGCTCCTGTTCTGTCATTTCCTAGTCTCAAATCTAATTGATTCAAATATATAGGGTCATAAAGTCAGAAATCTTCTTGTTACTAATGCCTTGTCAAACCCAGATGGTAGCATTCCTACTATTCTGCTTAATGAAGGTAACTGAAATTACATAGTTGTAACTGGTGCTGCATAAATTTGTGCTAGGTGGCACAGTGGATAGAGTAGCAGCCTTGAAATCAGGAGGACCCGAGTTCAAATATGACCTCAGACACAGACACTAGCTGTGTGACCCTGGACAAGTCACTTAAAATATATATAAATTTGTGTTATACAGCTGGGCCCTGAAAATCCTTTTATTCCTCCTGTAATTGTTTGCCTGTCCTAATCCCTACAAGCTATTTTAACTTTCCTACACCTTTTCCTTAACTACCATGTCTTTATTCTCTTTATGTATTTCTTATCTATCCTTTTTCATTGCAGTATGAATACATAAGCCCTAAGGCTTGATTTTTATGTCCTTAGTCCTAGGACTAAGAAAAGAACAAAAATAACAGAAAAGAAATAAAACTTGAAAAAGCTTTTATTTTGTAGAAGACTGGTCCTGGAAGAGCAAGATTCCTCGTATAGATAGTGATATTTTATGAAATACAGTAGCTATAATTAGAATTTTTGAAAATTATCGTATTTGGAAGATATGCTGGTAGCAGAGATATGCTAGCAGAGATAAAGGCAGTACAAATACTGGGAGTACTTGAGTATTTAAATTGACAAGCTTGGAAATGGGTCATTCACATTTTTCCCCCAACCTCACAATTTTTATACAAGTACAAAATGGCTATAAAGTTGTCCCCCTTCCCTCCCTTCCCCCTTCCCCCTTAAACTACCCCTTCCATTCTCCATTACCTTGTTTGTACATACAAGTTTTATTTTATGGTCATAGTAAAATATTCTGTTCTGCTGTTTCTTTTGTCTTTGTGCAAATTATTAAGTTGGTGTGTAGTTTTGTTTTTACAATTATAGACATTTATATGGGTCTCCATATTTATCTTTGAACTCATTTATGCCCAAGAGAAAAATTGGGCAAAAAGGAATGATTATTTTTGTGACTTTATTTCTTTAAAATGTTTATTGCTTTATTTCTTGTAGAATGCCAGAAGGCTTTGGTAAAAACCCTCTACCACCAAGACGATTCTCAGTAATATGTTAAGATGTGCTTTCCACATCTCATGCAGAGAGAGAAAAGAAAACTGGTCTATCCTAGGTTTTTTAGTTTGGAAACTGGAGTGGGGATAGTGTTCCAGGCATATATAGTCTCTTTGCTTCTAGATTCTAAAACTCCCAATTATTCTTTTCTTAGGAAATGTTAGTAAATATCTGCACCAGAGATTAATATGATTTTCCATTTTATAACAGGCTCGTGTAATAACTTTTCCAAATCATAGTTAGCCTAAATGCCCAAACCTACTTTGTGTAACCTGTTGTAACCTGGTGCTTCAAGAAACTTAAATAGCATTATTTTAAAACATAATAGCATATGTGAGGTTTGAGTGGCGAGTTATTTTCAAAAGGGTTATTTGAATTTAGATTTACAATGAAAGCTAACCACCCTATCACTGTGTGACAGAAGGGATTCTTGAATATTCCAAGATTAGACTTGCCAGTTTTATGCTTTTGTGAATAAACTTTTTGTATGGAATTATTATTTATAATTATGTTTTTACTTAAGTTTTAAGCAGCTGGCAAATTTCAAGTTCTGCATTAGAAATAGTTCTTAAGACAGATTTCATGGCTGGCAGTTCTCATAGCTTCCTTAAACTCCACATATATTGACCTTTTTATAATCTGAGATTCTTTCTGACCAATGTTTTTGTTCTTTAGATTCTCTCTAAAATCTTGATGATAGCTGACCTTCATGTCATCTAGTCTAGTTATCAAATTCTACAAATTTTATGTGGGAGTATCACCTCCTTTTGGATTACCTTTTTTTTCTGTCCCCCATCTTCTTGAAATACTGGAGTGGACTATATACAGGGCTCAGCTTTCCTTCCAATCTATTCTTTATGTAACTGCTAGACATTTTTGTTTGCCTTATAGAAGATCTGGGCTAATTTGAAAAGCCAGAATCACCCAGTGTCATTGACAAATAATTCCTTTAAAATTTAAGTATATGTGACTTCTTTCTTAAAGTATCTTTGTATCCGTATTAATTTTTACTTTCTATGAAAATTTTTGATAAAGTAATTTGAACCCAGCCCTTAATCCCAAGGTCATCTTTTTTATTCTGTTAAGATATGCAACTTTTAAGGTATGTTATAAGATAAATTTTTATCACGGAAGTCAAAATAACCCACCACTGCGTTCATTTCAGCAAAATTCTGTGCAATAAAAAACAATTTGGCATTATAGTATTTATCTTTATAGTTTGTTTAGGTATATAGGAGCCATTATAGGTTTAAATTTTTTTGAACAGTATTTTAAAATTCTTTTAGATCTTTGAACCTAGTGATAAAATCCATCATTCTCTTTTAGGGACTTTTTTTTTTTTTTTTTTTTTTTTTTTTAAAGTAAGTCCTAAAAGGCTCCAGAGAAAAGTAGTTGTATAGCCCAGACCCCTGGTTTCATCCTCCTTGTCATTTTATTTTCATGTGGGCCTATGTGTCTGAAGAGACTGGACTATCAATTTCAAGTGTTTTTGTCATTCAGGAATTAGGCTAGAATGATAGAACATCAGTTTATTATTCTTTTTTCTGTTAATTGTCTTTTACCATGGTTTGACTATGTGACAGAGAAACTTTTCTTGATAGTCTAGGGAAGGTCACAAACTTTTGCACGTCACAAAAAAGTGTTAACAATGATCTTAGCAGAAGTCTAGGAATTGCTGTTTGTGAAAATTGCCATGGAGAATGGGTCTGAGCTATAAGAAATGTTGGCTCCTAGCTTCCTAGAGTTATGTCCGTTGTGTTTTCTATTTTTCAAACAATTTGTTATTTATAACATTTTTAACACTTTGTTTATTTCTGTAGATCTCAAATATACAAAGGTCTTACAATATGGCGGACATTGACAAGTAAGTAATTTGCTTCTTTGCATTATAAAAAAAGTAGGCCCTATCTTTCCCTTTTATTATAGAAGTAGTGTGTGAATACCATTTTGGGAAAATGTATATTAAATGGCTAATTATTAGTATCTGTTCATATAAATTTTGAATAAGTGTGACTTATTTTAGTTACTAAGTTATTGGCTAATGCTTATTCTTAGCATCTAGTAGGGGCTTAATGAATATTGATCTAATCAATATTAATTACAATTAATTAATTGTATAAAAAATTACAATTTAACTAATGTTATTTTCCTGAGGTTGTTTTTTTTTTTTAATATCAAGCCTGATAGTTTAAAATGCTTCGTGGGGTAATAATTGCTTTATTTTCCCATTTCTTGGGGATTTGATTGCTGTTCTGTTAGAATTCTCCAATACAATAGAGGTGAGAAAATTTTCCCTATACACAACACTTGATTAGCTTCTGTTGCTTGCCTGCCATGTGTCCCAGAGTAGATTATTTTATTAAAGTTCTAAACATTGAGGATTTACTTAAATGAGTTATATTAATTAGGCATTTATGTGCCTACTATGTGCCACAGGTTTTTGTAGGGTTTAGTCAAAGATACAAGACATTAAAAAATGAAAACCAGCTTTCAAGAATCTCGCAACACTGGAGTGGACTTTTGGTTTTTATCATACCTACAGTGGCAGTATTAAAATTTCAATGGTGCAGAGACTTGTGAATACCACTTGTAAACATAGACATCTCCTTTGCTTTCATCCTTCTTCCTGATTTAAAATTGAAAAAGGTGTGAGGTAGTTTAAGATGGTGAGATACTTTAAGGATATCTTGTTTATTATACATTATGGACTAGTCTGAACAGTGATTAGAAAGTTGCCCTGCACCGAGAGTTCTTAACCTTTTTGTGTGTCATGAATTTCTTAGGCATCCCTACTTATAAATGTTTTAAACTGATAAAATCCATAGGATTACACATATTTTAAAAATTTGAGTTCATAGATTTGTTGAATTTATCCTTGTTAATTTATCAGGTTAAGAAATTGTATCCTAACCTCTTGGCCAGCCCTTCCATAGCATAGATTCTCCTTTCAGCATTTGCTCAACATTGGGGAGACAGAATTCTTTTCTTTAAATAGTTTTTCTTTATCTGTCACAATATTAAAGCCTCTCCACAACAGCCAATCATTTTTTAAACCATTAGGTAACAAGTTGATTTTGTTTTTAGCACAAAAGACTGAGAATTTTGAATCATCTTGTAAGTTGTGTGTCATTTAAAAAAAATATTTTGTTTAGGGGAAATGAATTTTTGAGGTTTTTCTTTCTTACTTCATGTAAATGTTAATCTTCCAATTGTTAATTATAGCAAAGAAACTGAACTTGACCAACAAGATATGGAAGATGTTGAAGAAGTGGAAGAAGAAGAAACTGGTGAAGATGCAAATAGCAAAGGTAAAATGCCTTTGTCTGTTGATGGGAATCCAATAATTTCTGATATCTGTATCTTACACTGAGTTACAATTGCTACTGCTTTAGCCCAACTTTCGCTTTACCCTCAACCCTATTTGGATTTATTGAACTAATTTTTAGAGGTGGGGGTGAATCCATTGAATGTTCCTTATCACACATTGGAGTGTGTGTGTGTGCGCATGCATATATTTGCTCTTTTGTCCTGTTTAGGAATGTATAATTTTCATGTGTATAAAGAGCTCTCTTGGGGAATTCCCTCTATCAGTGTAGGTTGACACCCACTCTACAGCTTTATAATGAGGGACTGGATTTTCAAGGAGAAATGAAATCCTCCATAAAGAATATTTTTGCTGAGGGCAATTGGGGTTAAGTGACTTACCCAGTGTCACACAGCTAGGAAGACACTTGTCTGAGGCCATATTTGAGCTCAGATCTTCCTGACTTCAGTGCTGGTGCTCTATTCGCTGTACCACCTAGCTGTCCCATAAAGATGAGTTTTTAAAAACGAATGTGTTGCAGTTTTTTAGCCAGAAACTGTCTTTTCTTTTACATGAAAGATAAGAATACATTCTGATGTATTTTGCTGCTTTAATTTCTAAATTCATATAGTAAATTATTAGTAAAATTAGCTATAATATAATTATAAATATATAAATATATATAAACATGATTATAATAATGTATATTATATAATTATATATAAATATATATAATTACATATAATACATATTCTACATAATTACATATAATATATATTTTGTATATTTATATAATTGTAATTAGTATGTTATTAGTAAAATTAGTAAAAAAAAAAATTAGTAAAATTAAAACTTTAAATTGACACTTATTTGCTCTTCAGAACTATAGCATCTGGTGATGCTATGTGGTAAGCATTGCCAGTATTTGGGACAGCTTTTCTCCATTGTGCTTTTCTATACCCTACTGTTCATTTATTTATTTATTTATTTTTTGCTAAGCTGAAATCTCTTAAGCCACAGAGTTATAGGAAATGTGACTATTAATCTGTTAGTTATTGTGTAATTTTTTCAAAAATTCCTTCAATTTAGCTCGTCAGTTGACTGTTCAGATGATGCAGAATCCTCAAATTCTTGCAGCTCTTCAAGAAAGATTGGATGGTTTAGTGGGAACATCAACTGGATACATTGAAAGGTAGAGATCCTATTTTATAATAAGTATTTTTTAGACTATAGGGTGTAGTACAGGTGTGCCTTAAAGGATTCCATATATCAGGGTAGTCTTACAAAGTTGATTTTTTACTCATATCTAGTATAAGGAATTTTAAAAATTTTAAAAATTGTCACTTTAAATAAATCAGCATTAATGTTGGCAATCTTTATTTTGGATTTTAGTTTGTAGGATCTGAAATCAAGAAATGTAAGGATGGAAAAAGACTTAAGTGATCTAGTCCCTCACTTTAGACAAACTGAGGCTATTGAAGTTAAGTCAATTTTCTGAAGGCCACTTAATTAGTCTGTGGCAGAGGTGAAAATGAAAGATGCACTTCTTGTCCAGTGAGTGTTAGTATACAGCTCTGTCTTTGTGGGTTGGGATTAGAGGTGGTATGTTTTGTATTTTCTCTGTGACAGAATAGAATGTTAGGGTAGCTATGAACTGAAAGGGGAACTTTTCTTGATAATGGAAAGAAGAACCAGAAAAGACTTGGTTTTTAGGTATTCCTTATATATTTACTTATATCAATTTGTTAAATTCAAAGCCCAGTTCATGTATGATTGACCAAATATGACTAAAGTCATATGTCTGAAAATTTGAAAATATCTAGGAAATGTATCCATTTTGAAGAAAATAGAAGGTAAATCAGAAACATTCTTTAACTTAGTTGATTAGTGGAAACCCTCTTTTAATTATTGATTCATGATAGTCAATTGTAAATCTTTTTATTGTATTTAATTTAATTTAATTTAAATTTAATTGTATTAAATTGTATTTGATTGTATTTAATTTAATTTAATTGTATTTTTATTGTATTTAATTGCTCTGAAACTTCATTTTTGAAAAATTCAGTTTTATATCAATTGCTTTGTATTCTGTTGAGCTAAATCCATTACAAAACATCTGTTCCACTTGTTTAGGGTAGCCTTGTAAATAAATGAGAGCCCTTTTGAAGGGGGTTAAGAGTTGATTCTTTTATCATTGATGGTGCACTGCTAAATTTTTTTTTTTTGTTCTGATTTATCAGTAAAATAAAGGAACTCACATAATAATAGATTCTCTTTAAATATTTCAGTTTGCCAAAAGTAGTTAAGCGACGTGTGAATGCTCTCAAAAACCTTCAGGTGAAATGTGCACAGATAGAAGCCAAGTTCTATGAGGAAGTTCATGCTCTTGAAAGAAAATATGCTGTTCTTTACCAACCACTTTTTGATAAGGTGATGTATCCTATCATATCTTACTTATAATAAATAAAAGTTTTAAAAAGTAGAAATTTGTGGCTTCAATTAAAGTGAACAGAATAAATGTTTCAGTTTCTTGACCTAATGTTGAAATTGGTTATTACCATTAAATAATGGTAATTATTTAATGTATTTAAGTATTGGTAAAAGGGCAAAATGGCAGTTTATCTTGATGCCGTGATTTCAGAAGGGAAGAATCCCTAATTTGGGGATTGTTGTTTGACAGAAATACAGGATTTTGTCAATCATTGTTTTTGCTAATTAAAGATAGAAGCTATGGATTTAATCTTTTCAGAGAAGTGAAATCATCAATGCAATTTATGAACCTACAGAGGAAGAATGTGAATGGAAACCAGATGATGATGAAGAGATTTCAGTGAGTACTTTTTGTTATAATTGTACAACTTTTAAATCATTAAGGTAAAATATCTTGTTTAAACAGATTTTTAAACAACATTAAATAGGGATTTTAGAAATAGGGATTTTGTTTGTGATCCATTTAAATTTTACGATATTTGAGTGGCTAAAATGATAACAAGCCAACTTTGCTCCGTGTTTAATTGACATGATTTCATATAAGGTAGTGGGACAGAAATGTTACAGTACAAAACTATCACTGTACTTGGTTTTTTTTTTTTTTTTTTCCCTTTTTTTTTTTTTTTGGTGATTGGGAGAAAAATGAAAAACTTGAAAGTAAAAGTGAGGCAGAAAGATTAATAAGTGCTTAAGTAATTAAGTAACTTAAGTTAAGTTAACACTTATTTTTTTCAAGGAGGAAATGAAAGAGAAAGCTAAGCTTGAAGAGGAGAAAAAAGATGAAGAAAAAGAAGATCCTAAAGGAATTCCTGAATTTTGGCTGACTGTTTTTAAAAATGTTGATTTGCTCAGTGATATGGTTCAGGTAAATGAAATTCATTGTAAAAATTCCATGGATATTCAGATCTTTGCCTGCCTTCTACTATTTATCACATTTAAACACAAACATTTTGTGTTTAACTTAATGTAAAATTGGTTTTGTTTATGTATAATTTAACAGTTTAAGAAAAGTCCCTTATGACTGATTTGTTTTAGACTGTTTTCACATAATACTTGAGTGTTCTCAGTGACAGCTACTTGTCTTCTGAAATCATGACATGTGAGTCACTGTTTTAGTAAGAAGGCTTCTCCTATCCATATTTTTTTCTGCTTTTGGCAGAAAAGGGGATTTTTAAAGTATCCACATTGTGGTTTTCTTTTGGCTTGAGCTTCTTAACACTTATAATTTTACTGGTTAAGCATTATAGAAATAATAAAAAGAATAAGTTTCAACAAATGGTGAAAGAGTTGTTGCTTTGAAAAAAGGGGTGAAATATCCATTTTGAATTTTTTTTTTTAATAATTTTACTTGAAGGAACATGATGAACCTATTCTGAAGCACTTGAAAGATATTAAAGTGAAGTTCTCAGATGCTGGCCAACCTATGGTAAACAATTTTAACACTAATTTGAAATTTGAAGCATGACTGTTAAATGAGATTGGAGGGTGGAGAATGTAATTACTTAAAAGCAACAGAAAGGATGTATGAAAGTTCTTCTGAAAATTTAGCAAACCTAGCATATTGTCTCTTTTCCTAGTATTTGACCATTTTTAAAATGTCAAATAAAATACAATTATGTTCATTTAGAAGGACTTTGGGTTAGCATTGCTTATTAATGTACTGTCAAACAGGTATTTATTTATTGGAATGGAAACAAAAGGAATTTTAACAAATTATATCTTTAATGTCTTCAACTGTCTTTAGAGTTTTACATTAGAATTTCACTTTGAACCCAATGAATATTTCACAAATGAGATGTTAACCAAGACATATCGTATGCGGTCAGAGCCAGATGATTCTGATCCCTTCTCCTTTGATGGACCAGAAATTATGAGTTGCACAGGGTGAGATTGTTTTACTTTATTATGATTATTTACTTTATTATTATTTACTTTTATTTACTTTATTATTATTATTTACTTTATTATTTATTAATTATGAGTTGCACAGGGTGAGATTGTTTATTTATAAAGGAATATCTTACTCTATAATTGAATCAGAGCTATTTCTAATGTTGTGACTTAGATTTTCTACAATGAAAATTGTGGGAGTAGGAACAATTCTTTATTCTGTCAGCATCTTAATAGTAACATAGTTCTATAACTATATTGTATAGTCCTCCATGCTTCTGCCCAGACTTTTCTACATGAGGCCTTTTTAAAATCTCCCTACTCCTTTTCCCCAAATTATTTTGTATCTATGTTTGCATACATGATTTTTCCCCAGTACAAATTTGTAAACTCATGAGGGCAAGAGTTTTTTTTTTTTATCCTTGTGTTCCCATCAGCAGGTGGTTGGTGTATGTAAATGTAGTTACAGTTCTTCCAAACATTAGATAAATTACAATTGTTAAATGAATCAATCAAATCTTGATTTCAAGTATTAAAATAAAATTTGTTTTTATTAAAAAAAAGTACCTGCTCTTAGAAGAAACATTTTGTGGACTTAAGCCAATTGGCAAATGCCATGTGCTCACATAAAACTCAGCATATTTGTTTATTTTAGTTTATATTTTTGAGGATTTTTTAAAATTAGTATCGTAATTATAATCAAAACGTCCCTATTTTTCAAAGGTGTCAGGTAGATTGGAAAAAAGGGAAAAATGTCACTTTGAAAACTATTAAGAAGAAACAAAAACACAAGGGACGTGGAACTGTTCGTACTGTGACAAAAACAGTTTCCAACGATTCTTTCTTCAATTTCTTTTCTCCTCCTGAAGGTAGGAGTTTCTGAGTTTGGGACTGGGTGGATGATTGGGTAGTGATATTCAATATAATAGTAGTAATCTTTTTATTTTTTCTTTCCCTCTGCTTCTCACTTATCTGTAGTTCCTGAGAGTGGAGACTTGGTGAGTCCAGTTGGTTTCTTTAGTAAAATAATTTTTTAAAATGTAGAGATTGAAAGGTTTTTGAAGGATGTACCAGTTTTTATAATTTTATACCTATGTTGTCTGAGATTCATTTAAGTTTCTATAGTGAAATGAGAATGCTTTTATGCTATGTTGCAAGGGTCACTTCCCTGAATAGAATAATATTTTCCTGTTAATGATTGGATTTATTCCTGCAGAAGTTGCTTATGCTTGAACATTTGGTTCTCAAAGTGCTTCTGTAGGCCATCTCAGTTCTAGAAGTCAGTAATTACTCTTGTATGCTATGGTGACCCCTGCTGGATCCTGAGAAATGTAGTAGCATTAAGTTATATAGTTATATAAGTTATATAAAGTTGTACTTGATTTTATTGGTTTGGGGTGTGTATTATTTAATGTAGAAAGATTTTGAAGTGTTAATTTTTATGAACAGAATGCCATTTGTGATGAAATTTTTATGTTGATAGTTATTTATATTTAATATAATAACTAATATTTGTTTAGCCTGACAGCATATAAAATTGCATCTGTTTGTTCATTTAATAATTTTTAATAAGTTCCCCTTATATGCATTATATAGTTCTGTTGATAGACATTAATTTTGTGTGTTTTCCTGTCTGATAAAATATGTTTCTATACATGGCAGTTGCATTTCTTTATAATATCTTTATATGCTTTAGCATTCTTATTTAGAATGCTTATTAATATTTAAAAATGTTCAATAATGAAGGAAGTGGGGTTAATATATAAAGCATTCTGAATTTGATTCTGAAATAATGTTTTTGCCATTAACTCATTTTCTTTATGGTAAACTTTTTTCCAATTAGAAGATAAGAATTTTAATTTGTTTTTTGAGCTTATCTATTTTTAAAACCATATGCATGGTTTTATCCACCAGGACTTTTTTTAAGGACACTTTCCTGTAATCATCTTAAAGTCAGGTCTTTATATTAAGTGGCTTCTTAAGCTTCTTGGTTTAATAAAACTTAAGCAGATTAATAAAACTTAGCAGATTAAAAAAAAAGTGTGTGTGTGTGTGTGTGTATACATATATTTTACATATATTAATATACAATAATAATTTATATTACATTTTAATAATTTATATATGATTACACATAATTTACATATTTATCATAATTTGATTTATTTGTGATTTACATTGTTATTTATATATTATATATAACTATAACATCAAATAGAAAATAAATATTTTATATTTAATAATATAATGTAACATATGATACATATATATTAAACATTATAATTATATATTCCCCCTCCCCCCGTCTGTTACTCATTATTTTCATATCCTTAAACTGTACTTAAAAAATTGTGATTCACAATTAAAGATGAAACAGGCAAATATATTGTTATACATAATATATTAATATAATACTGTACATATTTTAATACATATAAGTGTATGCATGCATAGATATAGATGTATTCTTATATATAACTCGAGCTGCCCTGACATTTTTTGATTTCTTAGTGGAGCTACTCAGTTACATTCTCTTTATTTTTATTTATATTTCTTAACTGTCATCTAATTTAACTTGTTCAGTTCTCTCATACTCATCTCCCCCATACTTTTTTCAGTAAAAAATTGTATGCCTAAGTCAAGCTGTTTGCCACATAAGTCATGTACATAATAAGCTAATTCTAAAATCCCAGGAAGGTAAGGGTAAGGTTATCTTGAGATTTTTTTACTCTTATTCTTTTTCTTAAATCCAAGAGATCTCTGAAGAACAGAATGTAGTGTCTACATTTGATATAAAATGTGAGCATATTATTTTTGTGATTTCTTGAAAATACAAATAAGTTTTTCTTGTTCGTTATCAAGACTCCCTTTACATTGGTTAAAAGCATTGGTTCAGATTATTAGAAATGAGTAATTTTTGATTTATTTTTAGCTATGTATGTGGTTTGGCTGAAAAAATAAGCTAGGAAAAGAGCTGTGCTGTTTCTTGTATACTTGAGATGGCTGCCATCCCAATTGTATAATGATGAATTATATAGGTGAATTAATGATGGAATTACTCATTACTCTTTTACTTGTAAAATGCTGTCATCTTGTACAGGATGATGATGCAGAAGCTATCCTGGCAGCAGACTTCGAAATTGGTCACTTTTTACGTGAGCGTATAGTCCCAAGATCAGTATTATACTTCACAGGAGAAGCTATTGAAGATGATGATGATGATGTAAGTGAAGATGAGTATTGCTTTTAGAGAGCAAGATTCTTTAGAGCTCATGACTAAAGAGTAATTAAATTAAACATGAATTATATTGTCATCACAAAGTGACTTAGGTATATTTACGGAATTTCCTTACCTCATTGACGAGAGCAGAGCTCTTGTAAATCTTAAAATTGTTATTTCCATTGTTAACCATTCTGGAATGGACAAAGATGATGTTTCTTAGGTCTCTTAAATGATGACATCATGACATTAACACCAGTGGCATGATCATTAGATTTGGATTTTATATAATTTTTTTTTTTTTTTAAACATTGACAATAACATTTTGCCCACTGGATAGTTGATCCATTATATCGGAGAAATAATTGTTTTACAGTCATGCTGTTGAAAACTGATTCTAAAATTAATTGACTGGTTAACCTTGGGTTTCCCCTCTTTCTGAATTAGTTTTCTCTGAAGGTTGAATTAGATCTATATATAAGATCCTATCTTCAATGTTTTTTGATGACTCCAGCAATTTATTCTACATTGAATGGGGATGGAATAGTCTGGTTGGTCTTATTAGTGTTGGAACTAGAAATGGCTAGTATGCTGTAAGAGGATAGCTTTGGGTCTGGTAGTTTTTAATTTTGCCATATTAAAATTTTTTTTTTTTTTCAGTATGATGAAGAAGGTGAAGAGGCTGATGATGAGGTAATATTTACAAGATGAGACAGCTAAATTGTTTAAATAGTGTTTTGTTAAATATAACAAATTAGCATTAAGGTTTTTGGTATAACATTTAACTTTAGCAAAAAAGGAATGTATCTTAAAATATATGCTATAATTCTACAGGTAAAAGTATACTATGTATATGTATATAGTAGATAAGCTGCAAAACTATCAGCAACAATGTTTTATTTAAAAATTTTGTTCTGCTGCAGGGTTATCAGCTCTTTGAAGAAGTCAAAAGCTGCAGTAAATTTTTTCAACGTTGGCTGCAGTAAATCTTTTCAATAAAAGCAGACTGGATGTGTCTCGAGTTGTGTTGGGAAATTTTCATATTAGAAGCTTTCAGATTAAATTGCATATTTCATCAAAGTCTTGTAATGATGAAAACTTGTTGACCTATACTATAATTTAGATTAACCTGCCTACATTATGAAATTTCTTCTACTGTACCTACTTCATGGATGCATTTTGAACTTTAATATAGGAAGGGGAAGAAGAAGCTGATGAGGAAAATGATCCAGAATATGATCCGAAGGTGAGAGACGAAAATAATACTTTTCAAAAATGTCTAGATACATGTGTGTGATTTGTGATGTTTTTCATTTTAAATACTTTTATGTTATCAAAGATGATGAGATTTTTAAAGATAAACAAGACACTGATTATAAAATTCTACAACTTTCTGGGATCTTTCCTGTGAAAAGTTCTGTCTAGAGATAGATTTTTTTTTTAATAGTTCTTTTGTTTTTCAAAGACAGTTTTCAGCATTCACTCTTGCAAAAACTTGTTTCAAGTTTTTCTTCCTTCCATTCCACCTCCTTCCTTAGAAAATAATCCAATATAGAGTAAACGTGCATTCTTTTAAATGTATTTCCACATTTATTACACATTCCATATCTGTACAAGAAAAAATCAGATCAAAAGGGGGAAAAAATGAGAGGCAAGCAGCAAACAACAAAAAAGGTGTTGTGATCCACATTCAGTCTCCCTAGTCCTTTCTGAATTCGGATGACTTCAGGGTACTTCAGCGAAGTACCCTGAATCACCTCATTGTTGAAAAAGAGCCAAGTCCATCACAGTTGATCATTACATAGTGATTTTATTGTCTCTTCACTTAGCCATCAGTTCATGAAAGTCTCTCCAGACATCTCTGAAATGCTGATTCAATATTCCATTGCATTCATATAACATAACTTATTCAGCCATTCCCAACTAATGGACATTCACTCAGTTTCCAATTTTTTGCAAATGTGGGTCCTTTTCCCCTTTTTTATTATCTCTTTGGGATACAGACACAGTAGAAATCTGGATCAGAGGATATATAGTTTTATAACTCTTTGGGCTGTATCAAAAAGATAGTTAATAAATATTTTATATTTAATAATGTAAATATGTCATATATGTAAAATATGTAATTATAAATACATATATATTTTTTCCTCCCTCCTCCCAGATCTGTTACTCATTATTTTCATATCCTTAAACTGTCCTTGAAAAAATTGTCATTCACAATTGAAGATGAAACAGGCAGATTATTATATATAATATATACTATACATATTTTAATATATAAATATATAGTGTTATATAATATATAATTGTTACAAAATTTATAATATATAACATTGTTTTCCAGAATCAACCTTATTTTATTTAGAATCTTATTAAAATCAAGTACTACTGATTTTAGAAGCTCTTATTTAAAAATCTTATTTAATATCTCTATCTTTTTGCCCTTGCAACTTCATTTTTGTTTTTTAATCTGTTGTTGAAATTATGGCAAAATTAAAAAAAAAAAAAAACTTTTCCCTTTCCCTTTCAATCTTCCAATAAGTCATTTAAATATGGATTCAATGAGCAAAAAACCTAAGGTCTTGTCTAAGATATAAGGAAGATATAAGGAAGCCTGTTAAGCTCCTAATTCACATCACTTCTTCCATGTCTGTTTTATCAAGCATACAACTGAGTGATTTCTTTGAGTGAATTCTTAGGAATTGTATTTTTTCTACCTTGAATTGGAAGAATTACCTGGGAATTTTGATAGCTACAGAGAACTGCTGAAAGTGACATTGACTGCTATTTTCTGTCTTCTTTCCACAGAAAGATCCAAACCCAGCCGAGTGCAAGCAGCAGTAAGCAGTGTGTGCTGTGGCCTTGAGGATTACTGCACTGTCCCAGCCTAAACACAACTAGTAGTTACTTACAGCCTTATGTTTTGTATTTTCTTGGTAGAATCAAGTAAACAATTTTTGTTAAAAAAGGAAAAAAAGAAAAAATGAACGTTTAAGAACCAGTTCAAACTCTATAGGTTCATTCTACCTAGCATTTTAATAGTATAATTTCTGCTGGATATGTAGAATGCAGTGAATCCCCTAATGCATGTCCATTGCTACATAGTTTGGTTCTTGTGAAGTCTTTTGTCATGTAGCTATTAGACTGCAGCTGCGAAAATTATCCAAACTGTTGAGACCAATATTGTTTTAGAAAAAAGAAATCCTTCTGAAGAACCAACCAAAGTATTTTTTCAGCCCAGTAGTTGAATGGGTTTAAGTCTGCTTGCACTAGCTGTGCCTTCATTACTTTGTTAGAGAAATGCAGTGACTTGTACTAACTAGGAGACAAAGCATTTTGAAATTTGATTTGAGAAGAGACTAGTATACGGTTAAGAATTTCCAGTAAGACCACATCTAATGTTTGTTAACTGTCTGCTTGTTTATGGACTTTTGTATTTTAATGTGACATAGTGATTTACAAAGAAACTCAGTCATCCTATTAAGGTTATTGTTTACCACTGGGGTGTGAATAAAACCTAGTATTTTCAGAAGTTAGTGTCCTCTTCTACTTGTGTAACTGTGTCCATCCAAACCTCTTTTTCTTAGTGGAATTGTGGTATATGTTCATTGAAAGTGATCACTTATACCACCTAATAGAAATATATTGCAAATTCTTTTGTTGCAATTTCAAGATAAATTACCAAGCAGAATGTTAGTCCTCACAGAGTAATGTCTTAATTTGACAAGTTTGGAAGTTTTACAGTTTTACAACTGTATTTGAGAAAGGGGACCAGACTTTAAAAAGCAGTCTTAGATTTAGCAATGTGTGTGAATGAAGAACCAGTGGGCAAAATTTTAAATCATCATAACCCTTTTAAAGATCATTATTGTTAAAGTTAAATTTATTATGGTCTTGGGGTTGAAACCAGGGAGAGAGTTCTATTCCAATTCTCATTGCTTAATGTGAGTATATTATTTACTCATACCTCTAAATCTATCCATATATTTAAATGGGTAGTATTGTTTACTTACCTACCTCACAAGAGTGTTGAGGCTTATTAAGTTACATTATATAAAAATTGTTCTTGGTCATTAAAAGGTCAGACATTTTAACCTTTATTGTGTATGTGTTATATTTAGTTCATTTTGTTTGAACTAGGATTGTAATTTTCAGACTGGAAAATGAATGGCGAGTACCTTTATCATAGGTTTGTACAAGAGGCATTCTTGTGGCAGGTCTTTGTGGCTCCTGCTAGAATTAGGACCTTGGACTATATGAAAGCATCTGAGGATTCTGGATTTAATGGTATTAATACATTCTTTTTCCAAGAATGAACTTTGAGAAAGTTGCGAAAGTAAGAGCCATACTAAAATACCTCAGGCTAATTACTGTTAAAAAAAAAATTTTTTTTTTGGGGGGGGGGTTTAATTTATTTAAGGCTTGATAGTGAAGTTGATCTTGTGAATTTCAAAAAGGGGGAAGGCCAAGAATTTAAAATAATTATATTTCATTCTTAGAAATGTTGTAACTTCTCTCCTATCAGCATTGACTTGGGGTAATATGCAAAAAATACATTTGCATATTTTTGGGGTAATATGCAGAAAAAACATTTGCATTGGGACATCTATTTTTCAGTTCAAAACATTTTAATTATAACTTCTGGAAATCCTTAACTGAACACAATTACTGTATGAAAATTTGCTATAGAAAGAAAATTTAAATCTCTAATTTGTCCTTTGTTATTTTTATTGTCAGGTCAATTTTAGTGATATAAATTTGATCTCACTTTTTTTCCTCTGTATCTTTTGATCACTTATTTCTTCCTGCCTTTCTGTTTTTCTTCAACAGGTAGAATCCCATTTGAGTGAACTTTAAAGAAAATCATAATTGCTGTTTTATACAACCCTTTTCAAAAAAAGAAACTGCTAAAAATGGAAGAGTAAATGGTTATTTGCTTTTATAGTTACATGAAGCAATTATCAAAGATATGCCCCATTTGCGTAGTGACCAAATAAATGGAGGGGTAGGTGTTCTAGAAGAAGCATTCCTAAATTCAGTGGGACCTGCTGAAATTATATTTGAATGTATTCAAAGATTATTAATAAATTTTGACACTTTTTTTCCCCCAGAATGTTGTGTTGGTAATTTTCTATATTGAGAAAGGGAGGAATGTGGTGGAAATGGTTTCCTGGCTTCTTGTTATCTACTTAAACTAGGAGCACCTACAAAATGTCAAAGCTTCTAAATTGATTTGTGAACTGCCATAGTTCATAATGTTATTATTTATTTAAAGGAAGTTTGTTGTCCTGAGAGTTCTGCTAGTGTGTGATTGGTCTTAATTTAATTTGTTTTAAATTTAATTATAATCATTTTATAGTCCCCACCAGACCAGCCACTTGGAGCCAGGAAACAGTTCTTTTAAGAACTGAACAACCAACATAACATTTTGCATGCTTATTGCTATATACTGATATTTGTATTTTTTATATGTAACAGAACACTTTCTAATTGATTGCCAACTTAACTTCATAAGTTAATGTGAAATTATGTTTGCTATTTGGATTTTGTAATGAACAAAACTAATAACCAGGTTAACAAAGCAATGCATTTTTATGGCATGAAAACAGCATTAAAACGGCTCACTACTGTTTTTGCTAAAATGGGATTCTACCTGTCTTGTTTGCTTTAATTTAGCCTTGAAAAAGTTTCCTTGTAAAGGATTCTATTCTTTGGTAGAAATGTTTTCATTACACTATGAATAATGTGGTTGATCACTAAAGATAACTGAACTTCCAGTGTTTATATATAACTTAAATTGTTTATATGTAACTAAACTTGGTGCTCCTTTTGATCTTCCCATCGATTAGATACTATTCCCATAAGTAGAACTTGAACTGTGACTGGCTGTGGCATTTCCATCCCTATCCATTTAGGATAATTTGTGTGTGTGTGTGTGTGTCTGTGTGTGTGTATGTGTACGTCCGCGGACACACTAATGGGCCATGCTTATTACATACATATATATATTTCCTAGATATATATATATATATGATAATTAGCAGAGGGGTAAAAAAATTGGATAATTTTTAAAAAAATCTTTGGTATCAGGATTTGTTTTTCAAGTTCATATAAAACAAAATTTAGCATTTTTTGTGAAGTAAGTCTTTGCTAAGACTAAATGTTATTCTGTAGGAGTAGAATAGACGTGACATTCTTGTAATATTTTTAGAGGGAAAAATAACTGCCCTTTGTTAATTTCAGAAAAAGGAAACCAATTGGTTTTTCTTAGGTGCTAAGCACCCAATCAGTAATTTTTTTTTTAATGCATGAGAATAGATTTTATGAAAGAAATCACAGCATCAATTTTGTTTATTGTGCAGATATTAAAATTTGCCCTTGAGAAAACAACTGGAATTGTCATTATTAGTATTTTCAGTATTCCCTTTTAGCTTTGCCTTATCTTATTATATTTATAAAGTTGAAAATTTAGCAGATTAGACCTTTTCAGTCTTTTTTTTTCTTTAGTAGTTGAATCCCTGTATTTTTTCCCCTAGATGAGTAGATTAAGTTGCAATGAAGAGTGTTCCATTAGTAAAGAACACACTATATATAGTAATATTATAATATATGTATATAAACCTAAAGTGAGGGCAACTTTTTAAGAAATTCATTGAAAAACAATCCAACTTTTATCTTTTATCTTTCCCAACCCAAATGTTGACAAGTTTTTTTTTTGATGTTAACTTTTTATTAAATTTCTGTTGCCTTAACTGCCCCTTTAAAATCACACTGCTCATGCTTTCTTATTGAGGCAGCATCCCCAGTCTTCAGTTGATAATCTTGTGAATTATTTCTGTTCTGACTGGATCATTCCAGTCATAAATGTAATTGTTGCTTTATGAAATGTGTTTATATTCCATTCTAGTCTTCTAGCAGTCTTCACACCCACAGCTAAGCTAAAACTCAAGGTCAGACAGACCTTTAGCCAGCAGATCATTTAAAATTCCTCATTGATTTGACAGCTAATTCTTGTTTTAAGAGCATTTTAAAAAATTAAAAAAAATTTTAAGCATTTAAAAAAAGGATTATTGAAGATAAGGATATTTTTTATATTTTTTGCTGTATTTTTAAAATTTATTTAAAAATTTCCCCACTTGGCATTTTTACATTAAAAAAAAAAGTTCCAGATTTTATCCCTATCCCACTCTCCATTCAGAAACCATATGTGACATGTGCGAAACATGTCATAAAAGTTCTGTTGTGAGAGAAAACAGGATGACCCTAATAAAAAAATAATTTAAAAGAATTGTATTTCTCCTTTCTTTAATCTCAATAGCTTAAAATAGTTAGAATCCATAAAAAATAGATTTAGAAGAGATCTGATCCATAAAAATGAATTTAGAAGAAATCTGATCCATAAAAATGAATTTAGAAGAAATCTGATCCATATCCTATTCACTTTCCTCTACGATAGATCTTAAATTAACATGGAGCATGGGGTCTGAACATTTTTTTTAATAGCTAACTAATTCTAATTAAATGTTAGATGTTTTGTGCATAAAAACACATTCTGACTTAATCAGACTATCATAAGGATCCATAACATTGAGAAATATTCACAAATTGAAAGTAGTCCTTACTTTGTGTTAAATGCATGCAGTTGGTGACTAATGCTTTTAAATTTTTGATTATTTTGATTAATAATTAATGAATTATTTTTTGATAATTTCCAGATTTTTGTGATATAAACTCACCACTGTAATTAAAATACTGTATCTTATTCCTTTCCTAATAAAATTTCTTGTGGCTAGGAAATGAGGCAGAAAAAAATGAGCCTTAGGCTTTATCTTTTTTGTATTCAGAAAAGCCCTCTGATGCATGCATTTTGAGAATCTGTAAGCCATAGGGAATAGGTTACATCAAATAATTCCTTGAACATTTTTAGTAATGCAGTTTTGGAAATAATCTTAGCTTAAAGAAACTTAAAAACTTTAAAAAAAAAAAACTTCAATTAATTAAATTTAAGTTTGGATTATATGCCAGTAAATTATTCCAGTATCTGCAAGTAAAATCCCAAAATGGAGTCAAGAGTTGGACACAATCAGAAAATCATGTCTCAATAGAGACCCTTTAGTTAACATTACAACTTTGGGATTGTTGTTTCTTCTCCTTGAACTGCTTTTAAAAAAATGTATTCTTAAGTAACAAGAATTTTGTTACACAACATGAGATTAGAAAAAAAAATGATTATGTGAAACTTCAAATGCACAACTAGCTTGCATTTATTTCTGTTAAATATAAAGTTATTGAGTAGTTTTTTCCTTTGGTTCTCTTCCCCTATCACTCTAAAATTGTTTGCTATACAGCTATCAGTTTTTTTTTTCTGCATGCAGATAGTGTTTTTATATGTCCTTTAGTTAATTTGGGGATTTCTAATAGTCTTTTTAAGTCTTCTAAAAAAATTTTTTTTTTTTTTTTTTTTTTTTTTTTACAGCTTTTTATTTACAAGATATATGCATGGGTAATTTTTCAGCATTGACAGTTGCCAAACATTTTGTCCCAATTTTTTTCCTCCTTCCCTCCAGCCCCTCCCCCAGATGGCAGGTAGATGTTAAATATGTTAAAGTATAAAGGTCTCTCATAATTCTTAAGCTGTTACAATATTGTCATTGTGTGTACAATGACAAACTACTTAATTTGGCTGATCATAATTATGGAAATTATCCATGTTTTTCTAAAAATCATTTACAGCATAGTAGTATTCCATTTATAAGCATATAATCAACTTGTTTAGCCATTCTCCAGTTGGCATCTCTGAAATTTCTAATTCTTTGCCACCAGAGAGAGTTGTTTTAGAACATTTAGAACATTCAATTTTCCCTAGTAATTGGAAACAGGATCAAAGAATCAAATAATACATTGAGGAGATTTATTAGCATAAATCCCAGATCCTCAGTTTGGCCTATTCTTCTACTGGACATGAAACTTTAAATTTCATGGTCAGAAACTATTGATACTTTTCTTGGTCATCTAAGCATTTCTTATTGTGATCATTTCCTTATTAAGAGCATAACTTAAGGCTCTTTGCTTTAAGTTTTTTCTTTCTCAGTTTTGACAAACCCAAACCTGGATTAATGCTAAATGCCACGAAGTTTTCTTAGCCCTAAATAGATCTGGAAGAAATCAGAACAATGCTGACTGAATTTGTCCAATACTTGGAAGGGAAACCTTCCAAGTCTCATCCTATCTTCTCATCTTGCTTCATACTTCATATATTTTATGAACTTTTTATTTGTATTTTTATTTCTTCACCTTAACCTTTAGTCTAATAGTTCTAATAGGTGACTCCTCACCAATGTAGATTACTGTTTTAATAATTACTTTCTTCAATGCAGTGGATGGTTTGGAGCTGGAAGTTTAAATCTGGCCTATAAAATGAACTGAAAGAGGGAAATTGTAAGCTATCTTTGCTAGTAAAAGACTTATGGTTAGAAAGAGTTGGACATGTCTGAAAAAAAAAACCCATAAAATGTTTTCTATTTCTGCATATACACCAAACTTTTTTCCATTCTTAAACTTTACATTCTTTACTGAAGAGTAAATTCAACTGTCTTAACTTGATCTTTTTCTCTTTAAAATCTGTAAAACTTTTCTCTATTCATCTAAAACGGCCCTTCCTAAAGTTAACAAAGTTAATCTTTCTGTTGGCTGAATTCGATGAGTTTTCATGACACTATTTCCACCTGGATGACACCTGCCTTTCTTGGATTGACACTTGTCCTTTCTTGGATTCTATCTTGTTATGGGCCAGAACTCTGAAACAAGGATTCTCACAAGATGTAAAGTCAGTGGAATTGACAATGGTTGTGTAAGTTATCTAAGTTCAGTATAATTGGTTTAATGTTACAATAAATGTGATATAATGATTGGTTTATTCTCAGTGTAGAGCATATACAAGACTCAGACTCAGAGCCAGATTCATTTTATCTCTCAGCACCATGGCTGATGCATTTCCTGCATTTCCTCCACTGACTTTGGTCTCAAGGTCTGTCAGAGAAGGGCCAGCTATAGACTCAGAACGACCCAGAGACACACTCATTTCATCTTCAGCCTCGTTGTGGCTGGCCTGGCCTGGCCTCATGTACTGCACTTCTCCACTGAAACTCCAGAAGGCCTCTAAGAAAGCTAGCCGGGGCCCCAGGCAAGGAAACTAGATTGTGAAGGAGATAATAAAGGATTTGGACCTGGCTTTTTTTTTTTTTTTTGAAATGGATAAAGCTTGTGTTTTATTTGGCAGCTATACTTTTTTATTTTTTATTTTAATAGCCTTTTATTTACAGGTTATATGTATGGGTACATAGAGCATATACAGCATTGACAGTTGCCAAACCTCTTGTTCCAATTTTTCCCCTCCTTCCCCTTACCCCCTCCCTCCCCCAGATGGCAGGATGACCAGTAGATGTTAAATATATTAAAACATAAATTAGATACCCAATAAGTATACATGGACAAACCGTTATTTTGCTGTATAAGAAGAATCGGACTCTGAAATATTGTAAAATTAGCTTGTGAAGGAAATAAAAAATGCAGGTGGGCAAAAATATAGGGATTGGGAATTCGATGTAATCATTGTAAGGCATCTCCCAGATTTCTTTCGCTGGGCATAACTGGTTCAGTTCATGACTGCTCCATTGGAACTGATTTAGTTCATCTCATTGCTAAGGATGACCAGGCCCATTAGAATTGGTCATCATATCACATCAGGCCCTGCTCATTTCACTTGGCATCAGTTCCTGTAAGTCTCTCCAGACCTTTATGAAATCATCCTGTTGGTCATTTCTTACCGAACAGTAATATTCCAAAATAGTCATATGCCACAATTAAGCCATTGATGGGCATCCACTCGTTTACAGTTTCTGGCCACTACAAAGAGGGCTGCCACAAACATTCATGTACATATATACATTCTCTTTATGATCTCTTTGGGATATAAGCCCAGTAGTAACACTGCTGGATCAAAGGGTATATGCACAGTTTGACAACTTTTTGAGCATAATTCCAAATTGCTCTCCAGAATGGCTGGATGTATTCACAATTCCACCACCAATGTATTGGTGTCCCTGTTTTCCCACAACCCCTCCAACAACATTATCTTTCCCTGTCATTCTAGCCAGTCTGACAGGTGTGTAGTGGTATCTCAAAGTTGTCTTAATTTGCATTTCTCCTTGGAATCATCTTGGAGCATCTTTTCATATGGCTAGAAATAGTTTAAATTTCTTCGTTTGAGATTTGTTCATAATATCCTTTGACCATTTATCAGTTGGAGAATGGCTTGATTTCTTAAAAATTGATCAATTCTCTATATTTTGGAAATAATCAGAATCTTTGTGAAAATATTTTTCCAGTTTATTGCTTCAGTTTGGTATAATCAAAATTTTCTATTTTGTGATCAGCAATGATCTCTAGTTCTTTGTTCATAAAGTCCTTCCTCTTCCACAGATCTGAGAGGTAAACTATTCTGTGTTCCTCTAATTTATTTATAATCTCATTCTTTATGCCTAGGTCATGAACCCATTTTGACCTTATCTTGGGGTACGGTGTTAAGTGTGGGTCAATGCCTAGTTTCTGCCATACTAGTTTCCAATTTTCCCAGCAATTTTTGTCTTATCCGAAAAGCTGGGGTCTTTGGGTTTGTCAAATACTAGGTTGCTATAGTTATTGACTGATTTTGGACCTGGCTATTCTTGTGGTCATTACTGAACTTCAGTTCAGGTTGCTCCCAAGATCTCCAGAAAACCAAATAAGAACATCTATCTGGAAGCTCCTTGCTTGACAATTCTCACCTGTCTCTCACATCACCAGTTGTGATGTGTCAAGCACACCATACTCACCTTTCAGTTAGATAAGGTTTGTAATCTCCAGAAAAGAAATGAATGAATGAATTAAAATTAATTAAATTAATTTTAAAATTTGTACCTTCCAACCAAAATTTGGAAGTAAACTCTTTATCCCGTCTACTGAATGAGTTGCCAACCCTGTCATTTTTCTTTCTCATTTCTTGAACTTGGTCTAAATTTTTGTAATGACCAAATTTAATTTGTTTAAAATCATCTCTAGGATCAAATACAAAAAAGTTCAAAACCTTTATGACTTTACAGTACCTTGTAAGACTGAATATATCTTATGACTGGATATCCCTCATATCTGGAATGCTCTCCTTCAACTCTGCCTCCTGATTTTTCTGGCTTCCTTTAAGTTGCAACATCTTTTTCAGGAAGCTTTTATTTTGTTTTGCTTTTTTTATTTTGCCCCAAGGATAAAATAAAATGATAAAGGATTTTCAATCCTTTCTCAATAAACTTATTTATTTAAAGCTGTTTGTAACCTGTAATCTAGTCTCATGATTAAGCAAACGAGCCTTGCATACAGGGCTCCCACTGCTGCCATGACACTTCCCCACTCTCTTCTTTTACATTTATTTTTCTGTATGTGCTATGTGTGGTTGCCTTGTTTGTTTTTTAGAAATTTATACACATTTTACAAATGTTGGAAGAGAGAAATCAGAACAAAAGAGAAAAAAACAGCCTCTTTCTGGATGCAGATGGCATTTTCTATTTATTGGGATTATATTGTGTATAAATATATATTTTGTATTATTGCCATGCTGATGGATTTATTTCAACCAAAATAAAAGAGTGGGAGAGTGCAGATAGTAGACAGGTATAAGGTGCTGCTGATGTCCACTTTGGCTCCCCACCGCCTTTTGGAGGTGAACCAAGTCTTTCATAGTTGAACTTTGCACATTCTTGGAATATATTCCTGATTATACTCATTTTGGTCGGTCAATCTTCCTTTCTAAAATCATTTTGATGTGTATTGGCATGTATAACCTTTTAACCTCTTCAACCTATTCCTGATGTGAGTTAGATTTTCTGAATTACAATCCTTGCAGATTTAGAGAATGACAGAAGATGGGGGCATTTTCTCACAGGGAACATCTTTGTGTTGGTTCTTGCTCCTCATTTATATAGCATAAATTACTATTTTTACCTTAAATGGTTTTACATTTTAGAATCACATCATACTCTAATCTTTTACCAATTATCAACCTTATAAAAGGTAGAAAACTATTTGTCCTTGATGTTTTTAATGTCTTTAATTTAGTGCTTATTTAAAATTTTCTATCAGGTTCAGAGAAAATTCTGAAGATCTGGCGGTTGAATGTTCATTTTTTTTTTTCCCCATTTATTTTTGTCTTGATTGCTGATACATTTCAGGACCTGTGCAACTGCAATTCTTATTGTAGCTCCATTGTTTTGAAATTTTGTTTTGTTTGTTGCTTGTAAAATTTTTCTTGAAATGGGGATTTTATAATTTGGCAAATGTTTTCCTTATCTCTTCCACTATCTCTTTGAGAGAGTGATCTCTGGATTTAATTTTTTTTTCTGTTTTCCTTTCATTCTATCACTTCAGGACGATTTTCTTTATTATCTTTAATTTCTTTATTTTTCTTTTTTCCCTTCCCTTCCCTTGGGATAAAAAAGGCTATTTTTAAATTCTTTATTTAATTATTATCAAGTAGCGTTATAATTATTGTGTGAAGGTGGGATTTTTGGTCATAATTTTCAGATAATCCAGATAATTGTTCTTTGTTTTCTTTTATTTTTTTCCTCTTTTTATTTTTTTATATTTTTCTTTTCTTTTTCTTTTTTGTTTGTTTCTTTTGTTTTTTCTTATGTTTTAATTGCTAGTTTTCTTGATCTGGATTTTTTTTTTTATAAGATGTTTTTTATTCTCTTCTATTTTTCTTTTTTTATATTTTCTTTTTTATTGTTCTCATTCCTTATCTACAGCAGTTCCCTCAGTCTTCTTGACTCAGATCCAGGACTTTCTTTGCCCAGAAATAAAAGTACCTCTGACTGGACTGAGGCTATGAACCCAGCTAGCCCCAGAGCTGTTTCAGCTGAGCTAGCCTGGAGATAGCTATACTTCAATTGATCCTGTTTTTGGAGCTTCTCCAATTATTTGAGTTAACCAAGTCTTATTTGTTTTTACCAGTTTATTTGCCAATTTTGTAGTGTTTTGAATTTTCTGACATTTTCCCACAATCCTCTGCCACCACCTTTCACTGCCAAGAAAATAACAGCAATTCTAATAAATAAAAGAATTCTTTGTTACATTCATACAAGTAATAGGTCACTTTTAAAATCATAGGTGCATTTATAAAAATAAAAGCAAAGGGGACTTTTTTGTCAGATTAAATTGATTCTCAAATGTTGCATTGGGAGATGTATGAGTTCAGAAAAATAATTTTGTTTTCTGCAAAAAGTTCTTTTGAGAGAGTGCAAGTTTTCTAGGAATTAAGAGACATAGTTTCCCCAAGTGAGTAAATTAACAGTAAATAAGGGCAGTTTAAATTTATCATTTATCCTCTGCTCTCCTATTTATACTATGTTATATATATCATTATTATTACATTATATATATTATTAGACATAACATTAGTATTTACTAAAGTATATATTATATATATATAATATATTTATACGATTAGTAATTTAATAAACAATTTATATAAATATGAAATAAATGTATTGGATAAATATATTAAATGGAAAATCCAATAAAATATGATCATGAAAAAGAACCCTTTGTCGAAAAACCCCAAGTCAAAAAGGAGAGGGACAGCCACAAATATTATGTTACCCTCATTTGTAAAAAATATGACTGAACAAAAACCCCATAATATCGATATTTAATAATTATTAGCTTATTCAGCTAATCTTCCACAATCTTTTAAGCCAGGAATTTTAAGCAAGATTTTACTGCAATCTGTAATTTTTTCACTTCATTTTAATAGGAATTTACTGTTTTAGTGTGATCACCCACCTTATTTCTTAGTTTGTTTAATCATTCTAATATTAAATTATATTTACATTACTGGGAAAGGAAAACTTTTAAAGGAAATGTAAAATATAGAAATTAATAAAATTCATTGTAGAGTAATTTTAAAATTGAGTGTGCTTCATATATGGCAGTACAGATTTCTTAACTCCTCATATGAAGTCCTGAAAAAAGTAAATAACTTAAGGTTTTAGCATTGACTGACTTCTTTCTACTTGTGAAGATAAGGGCTTCACTCAAGACTTGACTTTTTTCTAGTCAAGGTTATGTGGAATTTATATATATATACATATATATATGTATATATGTACACACATATATGAATTTCATATAAGGTCTGAAATTAGAATATTTTGTTTGCATTGTCATGCAGCTTTTTGAATAAATTTGATTTTGACACTATTTAAACAATTGCAGAGAAGCTGCAAACTGAATTACACATCTTCATTAAGTGATTCAGTGTGAGAATTTACTGTTAAGTGGTACTGATGGGGTTTGAATTCTGGTGGTTAGTGGCAATAAGAGAGCTGTTAGAATTGGCCGCAGGTTTAGAATGAAAGAATTCACTTATTCCCAAATTATTAGTTGCAAAATGAAAGTTTATTGTTAGATTATTTATTATTGGAATATTATTGTCGGATAGATTGTTTGCTAAGGGATTGGTAAGTAGTTTGCACAGTGGCAGAGTTCTGGAAATGGAAATTGTGGTGCTGGGAATGCTTTCTCGGGGTCCTGGCATCTGATCATCTTATTTGAGGGAAGCTGTTGTATATCTTGGTGGGTGCTGGGACAGCCGGAGCTGATCAGATTAGGATTCCTCAATTGAATGAGAATTTAGAATTTCTATGGGAGTTGATTTGCCCCTGGTATTGCTCCACTTATCCTGGGAGGAGTCTTTGGAGCCTGGGATATCCAGGCTCCTCTGATCCTCTTAGATCAGTAAAGGGGACACAATCTCTTAAGAGTGATAATCTTAAAGGGACTGAGCAGTTTCCTCTCTCTTCATTTAACTTCAATTTTTTTTTAATTTTAATTTTCTCGACACATTTTGAAGATACAATTGCAGTTTATTTTTGTTTAAAATAATTGAATATTGAGGACTCTACTGAGTATTGAATAAGAATACTAAATTCGCCAAAGTTTTGTTTTTTTCCAAGTGTCTGTTATGGGTCAAACTTACTAACAGGAAATCCTGGATTTTTCCACAAGTGCCAGGTGAAAACAAAACGGTTGCTAGCCAATTCTTGTGTGCAAGGTGCTGTCCCGTGCATATGGAATTCGCCATTTCTTGCCAAACAATGGATGAAGTCTTCAAATGCATCTAAACAAACTGGGATCTGTTTCTCAACCCTAATATGATACTATTATAAAAGTGGCCACATAATGAGAAAACTGGACTGGATTGGAAAGACTGTTGGAAAAGATACACCAAAAAAAAAAAAAAAAAAAAGATTAGATGGATAGATAGAATCATGGAAACAATGAATATGAACTTGAACAGACTTGGAGAAATAGTTAAGGACAGAAGGACTGGGGGATTACCAAGAAAGTCATTCCTTGGCCATATTACAATTACAGCGGATCACAGCATGTGATATCATGGATAATTGTGTTAGTCTAGAATTTTTTTTTAGTAGACTAGTTTTTTTCCTCAGTAAGCTAGATTTTTCCTAATCAAGGATATACTGAGAAAAGTGGCCTAATGCAGTTAAAGGTTCTTAGGTAAAAGTTGTCAGGAATAATTTTCCATATTAAGATGGGGTATCCATTGATATCCATACTGGATTTTGTAGGTGTAGGGGTGTGTGTGTGTGTGTGTGTGTGTGTGTGTGTGTGTGTGTGTGTGTGTCCAAGTAAAATGGATACTTAAGGTACAATTTTCCCTCAAGTTAAAACATGATAGCTGCATTCAAAACCTCAGAGCATAGGTTCCACTTTTCAGATTGTAATTCACTCTCCTAACAAAAACCATCTGGGGAAGAAATCTTGCATTTTAAAAACAAGCTAAACTTGAGAGCAGGGCCCTGATTTGGTTAAAGTCGTAGTTGTAGCTACGATGTAGCCCACCAAAATATGGGTTGACATCACAGGCTAGAAAAGGCGGTTTATGCCCCTGAACAAACATTTAACTTATCTTTTAAAGTAGTTACTAATGGTAAATTGGAGAAGGGAGTGCCATTATTAACTACGATATTGTTTAATTTTTTTTTTTCAAAAAGCTGAAAAGTTGGTATTCATTATTGGAAAAAGCAGGGATTTCTGAACGTCTTAATATCCAAACTAGAAAAACGTCAGGAAAAGGTCATCTTTAGGGTTTTTAAGAACACTTTAGGTTTTTTGAGAACTTGCAATCAAATCTACCCAGCCATAGTGCAAAAGGGGTGTTTATTAGATGGAAAATTGGTTGAGAAACTTTTATCTTCCCATAGCAATCTGTGCCTCGCACGGAGCCCCAACTTCATGAAGTTGAACGAGTCAGACGGTATCTTCCTCCTTCTCTGCAGATCTGGCTTGTTCAGCAAATATCACTTCTCCACAATTCAAATGGGGCTAATGAAGGTGCTTGTGTGCTCAGATATTAACATATTTTGTGGATGGCGGAAGTGTGTGTGCAATGTCAAGAGTAAACCGAAGAGTTTGTGTGGCTGCTTGGAAGCGTGATTGCCTGGCTGTCCTCAGTTAACTTATCTAGTTAACTGGATAGCTTGAGCCCAAAGGAGTTGAGTGGCAGGGATCTCCAACCTTTTGCAATGTGTTTTTTTAAGGTAGGGATTCCTCGAAGGGCTGTTTTGAGAGGAAGTTGGAGTGTTGGTAGCTATCACCTCCACGCTTTCCCTTGTTTTCCAGGATTGTTATCTGCGAGTGTTATAGGAGTCCGATTTCACTGGCAGAGTATTCCCACTCACTTATATTTTGGGGAGCGAGGGGGGAGCAAGATCTGGGTTTGAATGCTGTGACAGGTGAAATCCACTTTTTAAAGGTAGAATTTACTAGAAAGGATTCTTCGAGATCACTTATATTTTGGGGAGCGAGGGGGGAGCAAGATATGGGTTTGAATGCTGTGACAGGTGAAATCCACTTTTTAAAGGTCTCTTCGAGACCCCAGCTCGCACATTATTTTAGATTTTTTTTGGGGGGGGGGGGTTAAGGTCGGATGTTGGAAGATTGTAGGAGAAAAACCGGTGGAGAAAGAAAGTGGAGGTGCGATTTAGTGCAACCTCAGTGACAGGATCCTCCAGAATGCCCAGCATTTTTCAAGCTTTTTTGGAGGAAGCTGTCCAGCTTCTGGACACAAGATGCTCCCCAGGAGAACCTCTCCTATCCCCATCTTCCTCTATTCCTCCCTCTCTTCCCTCCCCTCCCCCTTATAGGGAAAGCGGAAGGGAGGGCGGGGACGGAGACAGCCAAATCTGAAAGAGAGCCAAATTGTTAGGCGCAAGCCAACGTTTGGAAAGCTAGCGGGGCAGTCCGACTGGCTGGCTGGGGTTGGGGGCGGGTGGATGCTCGCTGAGCCTTTTCCTGGGTGTCACTCTGGGGCGGGAGGGATGGCTCATTCAAAAGCACAGGAAGGGGGCAGGGCCACTAGTCTCCTGTAAGCTGCTAGCTAGGGAGGAAGACAGTAGGCAGCAGGCAGCAAGCAAAAGGCAGGAGCCGAGCTCAGGCAAAACACCAGGACGCGGCTCCTCGCCGCCCAAGCCGCCCTGCCCCTGCTCAGCTTTCTCTACCTCTACCCTTGGGCGGACGCGAGAGCCGCTGGGGGGAGGACAGCGCCAGCCTGCTGCTGCTGCCCCCGGCGCCGGCGGCTACAAGGCTTGGAGGACGGAGAGGAGGAGAGGCAGGCAGGAAGAGCAAGGGCTGCGGTGGCGGCCACCCTTATGCGGAGAGGATGCTGGAGAGCGGTGGCTGCAAAGCTCTGAAGGAGGGAGTGCTGGAGAAGCGCAGCGATGGGCTGCTGCAACTGTGGAAAAAGAAATGCTGCATCCTCACCGAGGAGGGTCTGCTGCTTATTCCCCCCAAACAGCTGCAGCAGCAGCAGCAGCAGCAGCAGCAGCAGGGGGCCGCGGCAGAGCAACCCCATCCGAGCCCTCCAGCCACCGCTGCCGGCCTCGAGCCACCTGCAAAGCTCAAGGAGCTGCATTTCTCCAATATGAAGACGGTGGACTGCGTGGAGCGTAAAGGCAAGTACATGTACTTCACTGTGGTCATGGCTGAGGGCAAGGAGATCGACTTTCGGTGCCCCCAGGACCAGGGCTGGAACGCAGAGATCACGCTGCAGATGGTGCAGTACAAGAACCGTCAGGCCATCCTGGCCGTGAAGTCCACTCGGCAGAAACAGCAGCACCTAGTGCAACAGCAGCAGCAGCAGCAGCAGCTTTCGCGGAACCCGTATCCTCACCCGCATTCTCACTCCCAACAGCACCCGAACCCGCACGCACAACCCCAGCAGCTGCCTCCGCCACCAGCTCAGCAGCAGCAGCAGCAGCAGCTGCAGCAGCTGCAGCATCCGGGCCACCGCCTACTCCGCAGCACCTCCAACTCCGCCTGAATGGGTAGAGTTCAGCTGCCTCCTCACCCAAACCAGACCAGGTAAGATGTGGGTAGATACTGTGGCTAGAGATAATGGGGAGTACCTCTTCCGTACCCCCTCTCTTTTCCTCCCACCCCAGGCAGGAGGTGATTGGGAAGAACGAGTGAGGCAGGAGTGAGTGAGTGCTGAGATTATGCAACAGAAGCAGAAAGGAAAGCGAAGTTTCTAAACTGGAAGCAAGGAGGGTTTCTAGATTGGAAGCAAGGGTTCCGGGAACGATAAGACAATTCTGTTCAACCCGCATCTTCCCACTTTTGTTCAAGGAACAAAATCTCCAGTAACTGGGGGATTCGGTTCTATAGCTAAATCTATATTCGGCTCTTGGAACAGAGTCGGGCACGCAGAGGGAAAGGGAGCGAGACAGAAGGGCTTTGCAGAAGGGCTTGTGCCAGCTGGCGTGGAGCGATAGCCGGGTTGGTCTGGAAATCTTCAGAGATCCCATTCAGTGTCATTACTTTCCAGGTTGAATTAAAGAACTCTTCGGAAAGAACTTCTTCAGTTGGAAAACTAAAAAACAACTCCTCCACCAGATTTGGACCTCACCTTTGTGGTAACCTGTGGCTTGCTCCCCATCCCAATTAGTTTTCTGCACAGCCCTCATCAAAATGCAGGGAAGAATTTAGAGTCATGAAGACTTTGACAGTTATTTATGAACCTTGGACGGTTTTTAACCTTTGACGGTTATTTATGAACCGTCATCTTCTAGATTGTTGGGACTTTCTAGGAGAATTGATGTACTGTAATTTCATTTTAATGTATTTTAATTTGCAATTATTTATTAATTTTTCTTAATTCTCAGACATTTCTGAATGTAGGCCATTTTCAAGAAACAATTTGTCAAACCCCATTGCCAAATTCTGATCCTTGAAGATGTGGGAATGGGATGTGAGAAGATGTGGGGAAAAGAGACAGGAATGAAGACTTTAATAAGGATACCAGGTTGACATATCAGGTTGCCAGGTTGACTATGATGGTTTAGGTTTTTTATTTGAGCTATATTTTGGGTAGAATTTAGTTAAAATCAATTGGGTATTTATGAGAATGTTTCTCTGAAAGAGAACAAAACTTGGTTTCAAAATATTTATTGAAAATTATCTAGCTGGGGGCAGCTAGATAGATAGTGCAGTGAAGCCCTGAAGTTAGGAGTTCAAATGGTTCAAATCTGGCCATTATACTTCCTGTGTAACCCTTGGCAAGTCACTTGCCTCTGGGGGAAAAAAAAATCATCCAGCTGTTTCAAAAAATTACCAGCCCCGGGTAGGGGTGAAAAACTTTTAGCAAACCTGCCATGTGGATTTGATTGTGATGTGTTTGTTCATTAACTTAAAAATATGTGCTTAAATTATTTTGAAAAGGAAGCAGGAAAGAGAATGATCCAAGTTTTGAACCATTTTGGTTTTTTGACCTTATCTGAGTATGAGCTTTCTCCAGTCCAATTGTTTGATTTGAATTTAATTATCTGACCTTTTTTTTTTTTTTTTTTGCATTGCTTTTTGAAGAATTCCTCAGTCCAGGTTGTAAATATTTGAAAGGATAACATTCATAACATTTGAACATTCATAAGTTGGAATGAAAATGTATTACAAAAAAGCTATTTTTTTTGCTTTGTAGATCTGCAGGATGTGAAAAAATCCTTGGTATTACAAACTCTGTAATTAGAAAAAGAAAATGAAAGAACATAATGAGAGAAAAAGGAGAGAAAGTATAGTTTACAAACTACATCGTTATTATAATAAGAAAATATAGTTTATAAACTGATAAAACTTTGGAAACTTTTCCTTTAATTAAAAAAATCAAAACAAAAAACAACAATCCTAAAACTAATTAGGACTAATTAACCTGTATCTCTGATACCAGATTTTGGCCAATATTGTAGATTGCTGAGCAGTCAAAAAAAGGCCTTGCTGTTAGATTGTTGCTTGGGTTAGATTTATTTATACTCTATTTCACATTTAAGTAAGTAGATTGTAACTTTAGAGTCAGTCCACAAAGCAGTTTTTTAATAGTAGATCAAATAGCGACTTTCCTAGAGTCATCATGCCATAGCATCTCTATTAAAACCATCAGTTTTTCAAGTAAATCGATTTGCTTTTTCAGAATCATGTGGCTTTGAAATGGGATTGTGAAGGTCATCTAGTCCAGCCTCCTCCTTATAAGCCTGAAATTTATTATCTATTTACAGTGATAATTTACCTATCAAAATGATTCATTACTTGGCAAAGCAGCTCTTTTAAATTTTGTAAATTCATATTCCATGATTAAGATTTGTACTAGGTATGAAATGCTTTATTATTATTTTCTTTATATTTTATTATTTTTTTTAATGCACATTTTAAAAAAATAAAGAGTGAATTGTTTCTGTAACTGGGAAAACAGTTCTCTCTGCATCCTAGAGTTAGAATTGGAAAAGTTTCCTTTCAATTTACAAATTAGAAATTTGGTCAGTCACATAGCTAGGCATTCCTTATCTTCTGGGCAACTAGCCTGACGCTTATTTAATATTATGCTCATGTATAGAAACTGGTTTGCTGGTTTGTTCAATGGAAGTCACCAGTCTGGTGGCTCTGATTGTGCTTGACCATCTACTTTTTGGGCAGATTTTTATGTTTTGGAGGTCATTTGAATAATTGGAAGGATCATAGAATTTAATTACAGAGCTTTAGAGAACAGAGTTGAGCCCCCTTAAAACAAGTCCCCAGTTATGCAGTGGGAGAGGTTAGGAAAGCAGCTAATGAACATGTTAAAATAAGTGAGATAATAATAGACTATATTTTTTCAGGTTTGCAAAATGATTCACATTCCTTATCTCACTTTAGGTCCCTAAAATGGTGAAGTAGAAAGTGGGTCACTTCTCTCATTTTACAGTCATGATAGAGTTGAAATTCCATCTCAGGACTTTTGGCTCAAGTATTTTCTTCTGTTTCTAGCACATGACAGTAATGACTTATAATGAATTGCCTCTTGAAACCAGGCACAGCATGGTACATCAGAAAGAGTCGCCTGGCTTTGGATATCCCAAGGATATTTGGGTTTCATTCTTGGATCTTCCAGGTGCCATGCAAATCACTCCACTTTCTGCAATTGTGAAATGAGATTGTCTATGACTAGAAATTTTGTTTTAAGAAAAAAGTTTATTTAAAAAGAGATAAATTACTTAATTTTTTTTTTCATTGTTTTACATTTGTCAGGTGGGCAATGCAAAGGATCTACTTTGCACAATACAACCATTTCCTTCCAAGGTCTCCGTAGCTCATATGCTTACTTAGAAAATGCAATAATAATGCCTGCCCCTCAAGGTCTTTTGAAGACCAAGAAAATAGTCTCATGGAGAAAGGCAAATTTTCCCCTTTAATCTTAAGATAATAAAGGAAGGAGAACATGTTGAAAAATCTATTCAGACTGGGCATTTGGAAAGTGAAAGAAAGGAAACTTGTGTATCTTGACCCCTTAATGCTCTGTATCTGGTAAGGGCTCAAATATTTGTTGCTGCTATCCAGCACCCCAGATATATTTGAATATGTTGTTTTGCCTGACTTTTCCGCTATCCTTCATCGACAGTCGTAATTGCTGCTCTCATCACAGAAGTGCATGCATCACAACTCTGGCAGCCTGTTTATAGAACTTCAAAACCAGCAGGAATCATTGGATTTTCTGAGACATTATAAGACTTCAAAATCTGCAGGAATCATTGAGTTGAAAAATTAAGACAAGACTATTACAAGGAATATTAGCAAAATACATAATTGCTTGACAACACTTGCTAGCTAGCTACTACATTATCCCTATTGGGGGAAGGTGGAGTTCATATTATTTGGCTTTCATATTATTTCAATATTATTTATTTTATAAATAAACAATTCATAAGAAGTTCCAGAAAAATTGTCAGGAAGTCTATGAAACAAACTCTGAAATGCCTGATTTTAGCTCTCTCCACAAGTGTCTGGACTCACACTTAATAAATAAAGAACAGAATAGGTTGCTGAACCAAGCATTTAGCAGGATGCATGGCATCTTAATAAATTTAAATAAATTTCATACCTTGTTTACATTAAATGCCATAAAAGATGCAATGTTAAAACTTTATACTTGGGCAATTAGATTGAGCTAAATAACCTTTCCTCCTGATAGTTTCTTTGTTCAGTTATATACTATTATTTAATTGTTCAATAATTTAATTCAGTTATGTACTATTATTTAAAAACAGTGTGGAAGCCTTTTAGAAGAGTTCACCTAGCTATTATCAGGAATTGGCCTCTGCCAATATTTCAGGATTTCATTTATTGTTGTGTTCTTAGTGATCATACTAAAACTTTGAACAATAAAAATAACTAAGGTGTAAAATCAATTAGCTGCATGACTTTCAAATCTTAAATTAAAAGTTTTGTGATTTGGTTTTATCATGTTCTCTAGGAGGAATAATTCTGTTAATTCCAAACAATGTATGATGTCAAATGGTTGAAATGACCATTAGTATATATTTTTGAGAGGTATTTTTTGTTTTCCTCTCAGATGGTTTCCCTAGAGTCCTTTTCTCTCTTTGTTTCTAGCTTTTTCATCTCCCCTCTTTTTTTTTTCCTTTTCTGGACAATGGCTTTCAAGGTTAATTTTTCACCAGTGATGGCAACTAGCACAAACCTATAGAAAAATAGTAAAATGATTTGTTGGGAAAGTTGCTTAAGACACAGAGTCCAGTTTTTCCTGGAAAAGAATCATCCCAGTATATCATCCCAGATCTATACAGATCTGCCATATGGCAGCTGATAAAAGATATTTACAGTGTGTAGAACTGAAAGCTGTGATGAAGCTATGGGGAAAGTTTTGGTAACAAGAGGTCTTCTGAGATATCTTAATATTGATTTTCCAAAGGCAAGATGACAAATCTTTTGCCAATTGTATTCTTCACTCTCTTTTCTTTAAGATTCATAATAATTTCTAAAAAGTGGAAGATATATCAAAAGTTTTCTAGCTTATCATCCTTGTGAAGTGACTAGTGTTATTTTAGCATAAATAAGATATATCTGAAAAAAGTGATTTATTTTTCATATTTTTTCAAAATACATTCCATTTCCAACAAAGAGATATCTATTGAAATGACCTGTTGGCTTCCACAAAAACTTCATATACTAATGTGTATTAGTACACCACAGGTACTAGCTGGAGAGATGTTTCCAAATGGTCTGAGAATCTCAGAAATAATCAGGCACTTCCTCCAAAGGAAGTTCTTTAACCTGTTTTCACAGAAAAAAAAAAAAAAAAGCACATTCTTTTTGAAGGGTTAGGGGTTTTGTTTTCGTTTTTGTTTTTTGTTTTCCACCATTGACATTCTGTGGGATTTCCCAACAAGTGATAATTGCCAAGGGAATTTGAGTTAGATTTCATAATGCTGATTCCTTTGTATCCAATTTACCTTGAAGAGACATTGATTTCCAATTTGGCTTCTGGTTTATTGGCTTTTTTGATACATTCCAGGGTTTCCTGACTCACTTTCCTGAGGATTGGCCAAGATGGTGAGTGGGGGTAGTGATTGTGCTAAAGGAAAGCCCCTTTCTTACTGACAGATCAGGATCTTGCTAATCATTGTTGGTGTTCAAAAGATTTTTAAATAGGTGAGGGCATTTAATTATTGGAGCACAGTGCTCCAATACATTGCTCCAATAACTGATACAGTGCTTCAATAACTGATGATCTAGGTTTTCAAGATGAAAAAAAAAATGGTAAGAGGAAAGTTTGCTACAAGAGGAGAGAAGTATTGTGGTGGAGCAAGTGACTTTGCAAAGAACCTGGGTTCAAATCAGAGAGAGGTCTCTTATTTCCTGTGTGGCTTTGAGTAAGGCAATTAACCCCTTAGATGCTTTCAGTTATCCAACATTTTATGATCCACTTGGAATTTTCTTGGCAGATTCTGGCCAGGTTTGCTATTTCCTTCTCTAACTCGATTTACAGATGACAAAACTGAGACAACCAGGGTAAATAACTTGCCCCAATTCATACAGCTAATAAGTGTCTAAGGTCAGATTTGAACTCCGGAAGATGAGTCAGGATGACTCCAGGCCTGGAGCCCACTGGTTGCCTAACTATATCCCTAAATCTAAGTTCGCTCAACTATAAATTTAGATGGTTGAGCTTGATGACTCAATTGCTAGCACATGTCAGTGATTTCACTTAGATTGAATTGCCTCTTGAAAGCTGGTGGCTTTTGTAGAATTGTTGGAAATAACCTCCTTCAGTGCACTGAAGATAAAAACCTTAACTTACACTGAAATAGTGCTTTTAAAATGTGCAAAGTCATTTATTTCATTTATTTGAATTTCATTTATTCAAAGTCAGCTATTTCATTTATTTGTTCCAGAGTATCTTATGATTAGGTACTATAGCATGTGAACGTTGTAGTTGAGGAAAGGAAAAGTAAGGGATGGTGCAAGGGATAGAGCATTAGCTCTAGAGTTAGGACCTGCTTAAAAAAACCAAAGCCACCCAAAACTTAGCTGCCCAGGATTACACAACTGGGAAATATCTGAAAATTTGCACCCAGGTTTTCCTGATTCTAGCATTTTCCTGCCCTCTCCTTACAACCCTTTTCCTCCTTTTGTATTGCTCCTGAAGGTCTGCTGAAATATAATCATCAGTGGAGCTCTCTTTGTGGGCCAAGAGAAAAATTTTATTTGAAGAAGGAACTATAAAGTATTTGACATTTTAACTGTTTATACAAAGCTACTTATGATGTAGTGATCCCAAACACATGACATTAACTGGAGGTTATATCTCCGTGTCTCAGCACTTAAAAAATACCAAGCTTAAAAAACTTCCCAAGCAAAATTTAGATAGTTCCTATTCTTATTTCTGGTGAAGAAGTACCAGAGGATGTAAATAACAGAGAGATAGTAGGGTGAAATGAAAGAGACTCCCAGGATGGGAGCCAGGAGTCCTGTATTTATTCCTCATTTGTTATTAACTAACTTTTGTCCAGTTGTTTCAGTCCTGTATGACTCTTTGTGACCCTATTTGGAGTAGTTTGCCATTTCCTTCTCCAAGTTATTTTACAGATGAGCAAGTTAGGGTTAAGTGACTTACCCAGAATCACAGATCTAGTAAATGTCTGAGGCAAGATTTGAACTCAAGTTTTCCTGGCTTGAGGCCTAGGGCTCTATCCATTGTGCTATCTAAACTTCACTTTTCTTTGCCATAAAATAAGGTAATTGGATTACATTGATTCTAATTTTTAATTATTTCATTGATTATTCATCAAATATTTTAAGAAAGCTTCCATGTCTAAGTCTTTGATCCTGTGATAGAATTTCCTCATATAAAATTGCTACTTGTAAACGAATCCCTAGGAAACCTACAGCTTTCATATTCTAGCAGGGGTCCTCAAACTACAGTCTGCCAGCCAGATGTGGCAGCTGAGGACGTTTATCCTCACCCAGGGCTATGAAGTTTCTTTATTTAAAGGCCCACAAAGCAAAGTTTTTGTTTTTGTTCTAGTCCGGCCCTCCAACAGTCTGAGGGACAGTGAACTGGCCCCCTATTTAAAAAGTTTGAGGACCCCTATTCTAGAGTTTCATGACTTGCCCAAATCACGGGCAAGTTCCATTGGGAACCTTAAGTACCACACTGTCAGCACCTCCCTTTCCTCTCCCCCAAAAAACAAATCCAAGGCTTTCATAACCCCCCCCCCCTTTTTTTATCTTGTTGACTCCTTTCTGCCATTAGTCACAATCTAATAAGATTTATGAATCTCAAGAATTTACCAAAATGGACATTGATTCCATCATTATTAGTAAGTATGCAGAAAACTACAGTGTACATCTTCCTTCATCTTTCAGATACTGATTCAGTAAAACCCAAGCTGGGAAGTTAAAGATGTTAAAAGATTTTCTTTTAATGGTGCTAGCAATTTTTAGGTGTATTGTGGTACATAAGATTTAGATGATGGGCAGTTTTGCATTTCACTATGGCATGTTATCTCAACTAGAAACAATATGAGGCAACTCTTGGGCTTTTGTAGGACTGCCTAAGTCAGCTGCTTGTGCTTTTGACCCAATGCTGTGTCAATGAGTTATTTACTCATAACATCACTGTCTGTCAAATCATTTGAAAAAAGAAACCCTAGGCAGGAAACTAACTGGATCATACAATTATGACTTGAACCCTTCTTCTGCTGAGCTCTCATTAGAGAAACTTGTCCTACAGGAAACATTACATTGAGATAATCTCCATGGAGTCAGTGCCCAAGGGACCAAAGCAGTGGTTCTCAAACTTTTGTTCTCTATTTGACCACTATTAAAAAAAAATGAGAATCTGTCTAAAGAGCTTTTGTTTATTTCAGTTATAGTTGTAGATATTTACCACATTAGAAATAGAAACAAATTTTGAATTTGTAGAATTCTCTGAAAGGGTTTCAAAAACTCCCAGCATTCTCTGGAGCATACTTTGAGAACCACTGGACCAAAGGTTGATTAGCTACCAAAGATGGGAAAAACCTGAGGACTCTAGAGAACTATGGAGCATTAGATCCATTTTAGAGCATCCTGGTTGAATCTGGGGATACAAAACCACCAAGTCTCTGGACTTGGTGTCAGGGAACCCCAGGTTCAGATCTCCAGGTATTTTCTTTACCTACTCTATGTGATTTTATTTTATTTTTTCAGTTTACTTATTAGTTTTGGGCATTTACTTTTATAAATAAGATTTTGATTTCCATTCTTTTCCTCCCTTTCTCCTCTTGCCTCTCCCTGAAATGGTAATCTGATAAAGTTGTATGTGTATAATCAAATTAAACTAATTTCCACATTACTCATGTTTTCCAGGCATTCTGTTTACTAGCCCAGGAAGTGGAATAAATGCTAGAGCATTTATTTGATCAGGAATACTCACACTCAAATACTGCTTGTGTGACCTTGAGCAAGTGATTACTATGAATTTCAGTTTCTTCATTTACAGTATGGAGATAATAATATCCAGTTCAGCTCAGTCAGTTTTCCCTCATGTCCCACTCCCAGCCCATTTAGGATTTTCTTGGCAAAGATACTAGAGTCTTTCCCATTTCTTTCTCCAGCTCCTTTTACAAAACTGAGGCAAATAGGATCAATTGATTCACTGCATCACATAGCTAGTTAAGTGAGGCCAGATTTTAAAAGATGAGACTTCCTGACAACAGACTCAATACTCTAACCATTATGTCATCTTATTATATTTATTATTATTATTATTGCCTTATTATATTACTTAACCTTCTCACAGGGCTCTAAGGACCAAATAAATGTCAGTGCAGTACTCTGCAAACCTTAAGGTTCTATATGAATTTTAAGACAAGTAGGGACTTGGACTTGATGATTTTTTAAGCTCTAAATTCTAGGATTTTCTGATTCTCTTGGTATTGTCTTCATGTTACATGGATTGTCACAACCAGAAGGGGTTTAAGCTATACCATATTAGAATTGAATTGAAGCCAAGTAGGTATCATGCAGCCATATTAGCTAGAGTGTTTGTCTACTGATATTTAGTATCTTTTGGACTCTTAAAAATCAAATTATTATGCTATACTCTATTTGACCCTGCCAGAGACATAATAGCTGGAACAAACACTGTTCACAGATTACTTTAAACTAAACATTCTTCACTACAAAACTGATGGATCTTTCCCTGTTAGAACAGCTGGTGGCAGGAAATAAGTTCTACATAAAGTTTTTTTTATTGTTATTTTTTTACTGGGAAGGCTAATTGCACTAACTCTTAATGAACAAAGTCTGGGACCAGTATGAGTCTTTGGGAGTGGCCAAGATCAGAAAAAGGGAGTTTTTATGGTATCCCAACAGTCCAACCACCAAACTTCACCCACCTAAAGCAAAAGAATTCAAACCTGCTACTCTCGAGTAATTTTAACTTTGTGATAGTAAATTCTAAAGTAAGATTTATGCTTACTTATGTAAACATAGAAGAGAGTGACTCATTGCTAGAGTAAAGCAATTCTAGCTGGTGATTAATCACATTATTAAGGAGCCCAATTTTTTCTTCTTTCTGGTTTTGGGTGGCTGAAGAAATAATTCCTTATAAAGTCTTGGCTTGGGTTTGTAAGGACACCTGTTTCATCATTATTCTGTATTGCTAAAACCAAACCATTCTATAGTGTTTGACTAACCTTAAAATACCTTTGAGAACTCAACAGATAAATTAGAGCATTGTCACAGAAGAAATGGTATTTGCAATTACTTGAAGATAACATTGTCTCTGAGTATTTGTGAATTTTCTAATAGGGTTAAATAGGTTTTGCTAAATCGGGTACTAATCATTTCTAATTTAGAATAATTTAGAATTTAGAATAAAAATCTTTTAAAATATACTTGCAGAAGAAACAAACAATGTGGAATAAGATCAGGAACATATTGTCTCCATTGTTTTATCTGATATGGGAGCTATTCTAAGGATGCTTAATTATTAAGCTTTTTCTTTTTCTTTTGCTAAGGCAATTGGGATTAAGTGACTTGCCCAGGGTCACACAGCCAGGAAGTGTTAAATGTCAGAGACCAGATTTGGTTCTCCTGACTTCAGAGCTAGTCCACTGCATTACCTAACTGCCCCAGGCTTTTTATTTTTCAAAACATATGCATGGATATTTCTTCAACCTTTGTAAAACCTTTGTAAACCTTGTGTTCCACTTCCCCCCTTCCTCCAGCCCCTCCCCTAAATGGCAAGTAGTCTAACCATAGTAGAAATATATGTTAAATCTAATGTATGCATACAATTATCTTGCTGCACAAGAAAAAATCAAATGAAACCGAAAAAAAAAAATGAGAAAGAAAATAAATGTAAGCAAACGACAAAAAGAGTGAAAATGTAAACCACACTTAGTTCCTACCCAGAGAGAGGTCTCTGGTTGTAGATGGCTCTCTTTATCACAAGGTTATTGGAACTGGTCTGGATCAAATCGTTGAAAAGAGCCACATCCACCAGAATTGATCATCGGATAATCTTGTGGTTGCCACATACAATGATGATCTGGTTCTGCTCATTTCACTTAGCATCAATCTCTCTTTAAGTCTCTTCAGGCCTCTCTGAAATAATGATGTTTTTTAAAAAGAAAATTAAATCTTAATGAAAACATACAAAAAAGAGGATTTCCATTTACAGAACAAGACAGAAAAGGAATATCCATGCAATTGTGGATCTCTATTACTGCTTGTCTTTCTTTAAAATATATACATATATACACATAATTATAGCATATTATGCATTTGTTTACACAGATGTTTATCTAAATTACCATATTGATTGTCCTTCATTGTGCAGAGAATTTTGCTTGAGATAATAAGAGATCTTGCCCCTCCCCTTGAGAAGTTAAGGAACTCTTAACATTGTCTATAAGCTATAGGCATATAATATAACCTAAAGATGCTTTCATGAGCCTATTGAATATGAGCTCATGTCCCAATACTTTTATTTAATCTGCAAGAGTAGTTCTTTTATCAACCCATGACCATAATTCACGGAACAATAAATATTAAAGAACAATAATAAGAGAGTGCCTTGTCCCAGTATTGTATTCATTTGATCTCCATCCTCTAGATGAGAAGAAAGGCCTTGTTTAGAAAGTATAGCCTGTCATGTTGATGAATGCTGAGTGGATAGCCTAGGGGTAGGGAAACCTGAGTTCAAATCCAGTTTCATATTTGGGTAAGTCATTTAATTCTTCTTTGTTTCAGTTTTCTCATCTGTAAAAATGGGGAACAAATGTAAATAAAATCTAATATCGACTACCTCTCTTATGAGAGTGAAATGAGATTATGATTGTAAAGGCTTAAGGTACCTGGCACATAGTAAGTTCTACATAAAGATTTATTATTATTTTTTACTGGAAAGGCCAATTGCACTAACTCTTAATGAACAAAGTCTGGGACCAATATGGTGAGTTCCTAGGAGTGACCAAGGTCAGAACAAGGGAGCAGATTAAAGCTTCTATGCTGAAAATTATTGACATAGGGTCCTTAATACCCTTGCATTTCTAGCCTGAGTGAGATAAGGAGACCCAGTTTACACTTAAAATTTATTTCTATCTCTATATTCCTGTAGATATATACAACATACTATATGTTGTATGATTATAAACACACATTACATATACAGCTATACATATCTGTCTATATTTTTATCTATCTATGCAATGCATTCTTTACCAGAAAACTAATTATTTCTTCAGAAGTTTATTGAGTACATAAAGACTATGGGTTAAAACAACTCATATATCTTAATTCACCATCAAAGATCACTGGGATTCTGTCAGGGTTATTAGGATTTTTGTGCTTATAGTTGCTTTTGTTACTTGTTTAAATTATTTGTAGAGCTCAAAAATGTTGTGGAGTTGGTGCTTGTAGAGTAATTTGAATACCTGATTGACTTTTCAAGTCCATTCAAGGGGTGGTCAGAGAAGTTAAAGTAAAAATGTTCTTTAAGAGAGCCATCAATCCATCTAATATAGATCTACAATGGGAGAGGTGTTGAATTTGTGGTGAAAGCATATTCTGTGTTTTATTTTATTAATTTAAAAGCATATTTTTGAGAAGGAACCAGTAGTTTTCACTAAAAAAAAAAAAAAAAAAAGTGTATTATAAAGAGACACACAGAGAGAAAAACAGACAAGCAGAGAGATTAGGAATTCCCTGCTTCTGTAATTCTACAGAGGATACAAATACTCATGAATATTTTGGTGAAAGCAATGCAAGCTAACCTCCAAATTCAATTATAATTAAAATAGTTTATTATTCACCTAAAGCAATAAATAGACAGTATGCATTCTCATTTTCTCCTGTGATGTGAGGGCTCAAATCTTGGGACTTTTATGAAAGTGAATATAGGTAAAGAGAATGAGCATCTGTCAAGTCAGCTATCATGTTGCCATCTTTTTAATGAAAAATGATTGAGAACCCCAAGGCAACCCCAATATTTCCTTTATCAGCTTATCTCTTTTTAGGGAGATTAATTCATTCATAGAGTGGAGCTTCTTTCCAAAGAAATAAAAAACTACTCCAGGGTAACAGGCTGCCTGTTTGTTCCTTCACAAGTGATGACAGAAGAGATCATTGATAAGGAAGTCCCATTGACAACCCCGACTTGGACAGCAGATTGTTAGCGTTCTTGACCAGGGCACACTGAGAGCCTGGGAAAAGGGACTTTGATTTCCATGTGGCTTCTCTAAAGAAAACAATATCCTTTTGAGACAAAGGCATGGGTGGAAAGAGTCTATCAACACATTTCCATGAAGAAGGATTGAAATCTGGGAGGCCTCTCCGAAATCATGCTTACTGTAAGCAGGGTTGCTGCTTTTCAAAATATAGGGTCAGTAAGAAAAGATTAACAGGTGTTCATTTACAAACTCATGAGTATTTGTATCCTCTGTAGAATTACAGAAGCAGGGAATTCCTAATCTCTGTGCTTGTCTGTTTTTCTCTCTATGTCTCTTTATCATACAACCTTTTTTTTTTTTTTTAAAGTGAAAACTACTGGTCCCTTCTCAAAAACATGTTTTTAAATTAATAAAATAAACCACAGAATATGCTAAAGGAAATTGATTATATTGAAATACAACTAGGCTCTGATTAGTGATTAGTAAATTCCCTGAAGTAGTCAAATTCACATGCTTTTTGGTTCTAGCTTAATGCAAATTAGTTCCGGTGAAGCAAATCTGAATATTGTATTCAGGAGATTCATTATTCATACTAATTGGGACCCAGTGATCCCATGCATTCAGTAGGTATCAGAGGCATCTTGATGTAAGTTTTTTTAAATGACTTTGAAGACAGCTTTCTATCCATTAATCTAGCCATTAGTCCTCTGTCTCTTGGGAAAGAGGTATGGATGCGTGGGGAATAGCATATATAAGGAGGTAAGAAAGCCCGGACTGAAGTAGAAGTCTAACATTAAAAAAAAGTTTGTATTGAAGATAAGACAAGCTAGATGTAGTCCTAAATAAAAAAAAGAATAGATCCCAGATTACATTAAGGCAAACTCAAATGCTGGGGGTGATAGTGACAGGATAGTTTTCCTGTACTTTCAGAATTAACCCGTCTACATTCTGGGTCCAAGCCACGTTAGATATGGCTCTGAAAAGAACTTAGTGTTCTTGATTTCACTTAAGTAGAAGCTGCTCGTTTTTTGCAGAATTCTTATTCCGATAGCAATTGTATTGTAGATTTTGAGGACTCTTCCAATTATAATTCAACAATCCTACGATTTTTGAAAGCTTTGTTCTTGCAGTAGAAGCTCTGGAAAGTTCTTTCCAGGTAGAAAGTCTTTGAGTACATTATCTGTATGCCTAACACCCGAGGATCAGCTTAATCTAGAGAGAATTCATGTCTTCATAGCTGACAAAGAGATGCTAGATTTTTTTTTTTTTATACAGTCATTATAAAGACTATTTATTGGGGGTGGAGAGATGAAGATTTATGTGGGTGTGTACTAATGAAATGAGGGATTCTTTGAAATTCCTGGGTAAATACAAGTCTTGTGAGCTCAGGGAGCTTGGGAGAGAAAGGCACAGGGAGGAGGTGTGACATTCTGATAATTTCCAAAGAGCTTCATACTTCACATTTTCATCACATAACCCTTCAAAGTCATCCTTCCATAGCTTGAAGCAACAACAGAGAGGTTTTATTCTTATAAGGGAGAATCCTGGCTTCCAACAGTTCAGAAGGATCCTATTTCACTGTACAGGTGGTAAAGAACAATTGTTGGAGAGGAAAGAAGAGGAAAAGGAAGTGAAGAAGCAGCTTTTTTTCTCAGCTTTCAGCACTTAATTATTTCTTTCTAGATGAGAGGCTAGAAAGGGAAAGTGGCAGAAAATGAAGAGGAAATGAAGTATGACTTCTCAGGGTTCAGATTCCTTCTTCAATGTTTGCCCTAATTTTGTACCTTTGGGTTCGGTGCAGCTAGTAAATAGTCACCCATTCATTTCATTGTCTTTTAGAATGGTGGAGTCTGGGTGTAATTCAAATTAATTCTACAAAAAGTATCTACGATGTGGAAGGCAAAATCCTAGTTATAAAGAGAACAAAGAAACAAACTTAAAAAACCAAACCAAAGAAGTCCCTGCCTGAAAGTAATTTCTATTGTATAGACTATAGCATAATATACCAATAAATAAAAATGTTGTCTTGGCAAGAGTATGATTCTTTGTGATCCCATCTGAAGTTTTCTGTGGTTTGCCATTTCCTTCTCCAGCTTATTTTACAAATGAGGAAACTGAGGCAAACAGGTTTAAGTCACTTAGGGTCATACCAGTACCTGGTCTGAGGCCAGACTTGAATTTAGGAAGATGAGTCTTCCTGATTCAGACCCTGTACTCTATCCATTGAACTTACCCATACAACAGATGATCCTGACACACAATGAGCTTGGGAAATATATTAATCTGCTTTATGGTCCTAATGTTCTTGGTATGAGAATGGAATGGTCAATGGCTTTTTACTAATCATCTTGTTTTGCTTGTGCTCCCTTACTATGCAGAAAAGGCCAGACTGACCTGAGAATCAGTTATAACTGAGCATTCCTTAAGCTGAGTATATTGGAAAGTTGTTGTTGTTGTTGGGTTTTTGTTTTTTTTTTTTCAGTATTAGCATGCTGAACCCAGAATTTCCTCTACTATGCCAGATAACTAACTCAGACTAGTTTATATCAACTCCCAGTTCTGAAAGAGCAACAGAGCTCAGAGATGACTTGATAAGACCACCATAGGAGTACACGACCATCCCTTTGTGATTTTTGTCTTTATAACTCTTGCTGCCTATGCCTATTCTGAGCTCAACGGAACTGTGTTTCCGTATGTATATATGTATATATACATATACATATACATATATACACATACGTCTGTTTACTTAGGAATAAATCCACAGATACAACTTGTTTTGTCTTTCTTACACTAGAACTCTAGGGGGGGAAAAAGTTGAAAATTGGCAATACTTCTGCTTCTTATTATTGCTTTGTATCTATTCCTGAAATCATCGCCCTTTTTTTTTTTTTTTTTTTTTTTAATTTAATAGCTTTTTATTTACAGGTTATATGTATGGGTAACTTTACAGCATTAACAATTGCCAAACCTCTTGTTCCAATTTTTCACCTCTTACCCCCCCACCCCCTCCCCTAGATGGCAGGATGACCAGTAGATGTTAAATATATTAAAATATAAATTAGATACACAATAAGTATACATGACCAAACCGTTATTTTGCTGTACAAAAAGAATCAGACTCTGTTAGCTTGTGAAGGAAATCAAAAATGCAGGTAGGCATAAATATAGGGCTTGGGAATTCAATGTAATGGTTTTTAGTCATCTCCCAGAGTTCTTTTTCTGATCGTAGCTGGTTCAGTTCATTACTGCTCCACTGGAAATGATTTGGTTGATCTCATTGCTGAGGATGGCCAGGTCCATCAGAACTGGTCATCATATAGTATTGTTGTTGAAGTATCCTGCTCATTTCACTCAGCATCAGTTCGTGTAAGTCTCTCCAGGCCTTTCTGAAATCATCCTGTTGGTCGTTTCTTACAGAAAAATAATATTCCATAATATTCATATACCACAATTTATTCAGCCATTCTCCAACTGATGGGCATCCACTCAGTTTCCAGTTTCTAGCCACTACAAAGAGGGCTGCCACAAACATTCGTGCACATACAGGTCCCTTTCCCTTCTTTATGATCTCTTTGGGATATAAGCCCAGTAGTAATACTGCTGGATCAAAGGGGAAATCATCACCCTTTACAGTGGACCAGATTATTTAATCTGGGTTATGGGCCTGCAAAAGAAGAGAAATGAGATGTTGAATTCCTTCAGAGAACTTTTTTTTTTCTTTTTTGGTATTTCCTTCTTCAGTGATTCCTAAGCTAGTATCTTCAAGACCAGGGTTAACTGGTACTGGTGGAAGATCTCTAGAAGATTTTAGTACCTTGCCATCAAAGGATGGGAAATGATAGGAGCAAGATTCACTACTATTCTGATTGGGACCCATGGTAGTAGGTGCCGTTGTACATGTAGAAATTCATCATGTATGGCTTGAGAAAAAGAGAAGGCAAGGAAGTATGTCTGCCATATGGAATAGTTTTTCCTCCAATTTAAATGTCCAATGAGATTTAATAGTTTAGGAAACTAAGGCTAATGGTTGATATAACTTCTCATTGTACAAGTATCTAAAGTTAAGTTCATAATTTTCTCCTCAGAATTGATGGATTTTCCATTTGCGTGTAAGTCAACATATTGACTACACTATCATGGAAAATAGAGATGAGAAACACTGTGTCCATATGATCCAGTACCATATCTTTTCTGAATGTTCTTTCCATGTTATTATTGCATAAACTTCCTTATGTTAAGTGGTATGTGCCCTCTCCAGGGTAATGGGGAAGAGTGAGGTGCTCTATTTCTAATCTTAAACAAGAGAAGCTTCCTCAATTTTAAATCCATCCTGGCTTTCTTGGGGAACCAACTTGTGGGGATTTGTCAGTAGGCTGGGAGAGCTTTAATTTTCTTTGTGTTCTTGACTGCCTCATTTCCAAGATACAATTCAACTTATGTGGATGATGTACCAGTTTGAGAGAGATCTTCCAGACTTCCCCCTTTAACTCCCCCCCCATTCATAACCAAGAAAAAGAGAGTTCCTGTGAAGCTTCTTCTTGCAAATAATTATCTTCAAGACTAGATAAAGAAACTAAGGAGAGTAGAATTTCACTTATCCAGACCCCACACATTTAAATCCACTGTAACCAATTAGTTCATGAGTAAATTTTTAATCTCTGGTCTTACTCTGTTTTGATAGGGAATAAATGAAGAAATATTGGGTAGAGAGGAAATAAAGGAGAGACTGGATACATAGCAGACCAATTTCACAATTTTGCCCCTTTCCCCATGGTTATCTCTGACTTTCTATACATCTTATAGCATGGATCTTAGAGTTGGAAGAGACCTAAGAAATCTTAGAGCACAATCAATCTATCAATCAAATTCTAAAAAATCATCTACTATGTACCATGCATTGTGTTAGCAGCTAGGGTTACAAAGACAAGAACCAAACAATTCCTGAGGTAACAGAGCTTACATTTTTTTTTTTCATTATTTTTAGGTCATATTTGTACATCCTTTTTTACATATTTCCATATGAATCATGTTGGGAGAGAAAAATCAGAAAAAAAAGGGGAAAACCATGAGAAAGAAAAACAAAACTAGAAAAAAGATAAAAATACTATGGCCATCCAAAGTTTATTGGAATTGCCTTGGATTACTGAATGGCTGAGAAGAGTTAAGTCTATCATAGCTGAATATCATACAATCTTGCTGTTGCTGTTTTTAGTGTTTTCCTAATTCTGCTCACTTCACTTACCATCAGTTCATGTAAGTTTCTAGGCTTTTTCAAAATCAACCTTTTCATCATTTCTTATAGAACAATAATATTGCATAACTTATTTAGCTATGTCCCAATTGATGAGCATCCATTCATTTTCCATAAAAAGATGCTACAAATGCTTTTGCACATTCCCTCTTTTATGATGTTTTTGAGATACAAAGCCAGTAAAACACACACACACACACATACACACACACATTAAACATTTACCAGTGTACTCCTCCTGTTCATAGGAGAAAATACAGATGGGGAGATCTGGAAAAGCCTCATGTGGAGGGAAGAACTTGGACTTAAACCAAATGAATCCTAAAACCAGGAGGTCAAGATTCAGCTCTCAAGTCCCTCCTACCTTCAACCTTGCTCCTTCTTGCACTTCTTTGTATCTGCTTTATATGTAGGTTTTGTATAGTACTGTGATATATATGATTCCACAATTAGACTTTTAAGATTAAAAACAGGGACTAGTTTTAAAAAAGGTCTTGCAGAGGTATCATATAAATGGTAACAGACTGAATTGGAGCCATGGATATAATGCAACCAGATTAAAATGTAACAAATGAGAATACAATAAAACGTAATGTTGATATTTAATTTACTGAGTATACTATCTGGCCCTTAGGGGTTCTTATGTATGATTTAGTGATCTTTCTTTCTTTATATTTGAGTACACCACTAGTGTAATGGATAATTGTCTTTCAGTCTAGAAGACCTGAATTATCCCATTGTAGAAATTTACCAAGTATGACCCTAGGTAAGTCCTAACTTATCTGTACTTCAGTTTCCAGGTTATACTTCGTGGTTTCTAAGATTTCCCTAACCCCTACCCCCAGCCCTAAATGTATGATCTTATAGCTATTCCACTTCTGCTTTTGTATAAACCAGCATAGTAAATAGTTGATAAGTGATTGTAGTTGACTGATTGAATTAGAGCAACATTCTTAAACTTTTGGATCTTAAGATCCCACTGAATTCTTAAAAATTATCGAACTTCCCTCCTGTCTCAACCCCCAAGTGCCTTTGTCATATTAGAAATAAAAATATCAGTATTATTATGAAAATAGTTTAAATCTTGAGGAAAGGGTCTCAGATTTCCTCAGAGGTTCCTGGAGAACTAGATGCCCTCTAAAATACCTTCTAAGTTCTAAAATCTTCAATTCTATGAGACCTAAGTAAATTACAATTATCTGTTCAGGGTTATTCAGCTGCTTAGAGTTAGGAGACAGAGACTGGATCTATTACTCAGTTGCATCCATGACCACAGGCAAGTCAGTTAAATCCATCCATAAAAAATGATCTCTAAAACTACTTGGAACTATTTCTAAGATAAAAATTGATAATAATGGTAATAATTATTTTCAAAATGCTTTATAAATTATTTCATTTGTTCTTCACAATAATCCTGGGACATTGTTCCAACTTTACAAATCATGAAACAGAGGCATAGAAGTTAAGTAACTTGCCTAGGATCACACAGCTATTAAATGTCTGAGGTCAGATTTTTAATTCAGACCCAGTCAGTGCTCTATTCACTACACCTAGGATCCACAATGACAGAGATAGGAGCACAACCTAAATTCTGTCTCAGATCTTTTATATGATTCTGGACAAATCACTTAACATTTCTAAATCTTGGCTCCCTCATCTGTAAAATGGAGTTAATAATAGCACATACCTCCCTGGGTTATGAGGATCAAATTGAAATAAGGTACATAAACTGCTTTGAAAAACCTTAATGCTATATACATGAGATATTATTTCCAGAATAGAAGACCATCTAATTGATAATTTCTATAATTAATCTTTCTAAGGAAGACACACAGACTTTGTTTTTCCTCCCAGACTTACTTTCCTTCTGGCAATAATGTCGAAAGAAATTCTGCTTCCTAAGGAAATGGTGTGCTTTCATAAGACTGAGGTTATTTTCCTTCTCTTTTCTTCCTCCCCCCTCTTTTTTTCCTGTCCAGCCTTTTCCCTGACAAACTCATTTTGCTTTTGAAAAATAAAAGGGAATCAGGTTTCCCACTGTGATTTCTCTTTTCTCCTTAAGCCCCCCAAATTGACTTGAGCTTAAAAGTATGGAAATATGGCCGCTCAAAAGAATGACAATCTTTATGTTAGCTTTTGCTGGTGAAAAAATTTCTAGTCTTCAGCATAGGAAGATCAAGAAGAAAAACAAATGGGGAGCAGTTTATAATTACCCTGGTGATGAGGGTGAAAACCTTCAAAGTTTTTTTAAACTATCCTTTTGAGAACTGCCTTCTTTTTATGTTATTTTATTTAAGATTATTTTAAAAAGACATTTATAAAAAAGAATTTATAATTTACAACTTTGCCTTTCCAGTTACAGACTGCTTTTTGACTGTCACTCATGTTTTTTTGGGGGTAATCCTGTTTTGCAGCTGCAACTGGGGAGCTTATGCTTTTAAAATAGCCATTGTCAAAAGCATCTGGTTGATTAAGACGGGAAAAATGCCCTGTGATTTTTTTTCTCTGACCTTTCTGCTCTGATAAATCAATAATGGTTGTCTTTTAATTCTTGATTTTATCTAGCATTCAATCATCAACCATTTATTTAGCATCTAATGTGTGGTGGACACTGAACCAAAGGCAGGGGTTAGAAATCCTAAGTGAGACAGCCTTTAACTTTAATGAACTTATATGGCAGACAGCATGCACACATATAAGTAAATTGAAAATAAATATGAGATGATGTGTGCAATGGGCCTACTCTCTGGGGAGGAGGAGAGATAAAGAAAAGTCTTATGTAGTAGGTAGCATTTGAACTGAGTTTTGAAGGAAAGGATTCTGAAGGAAGTGAAGAAGGAAGTACATTCCAGGAACAAAGGACAAAAGGCAAGGCCAGTATCACTGGATCTCAGACTGCATGAAGAAGAATAATGTGTAAAAAGCCTAGAAGGATAGTGAAAGAGATGAGATAAGATCTTTAAAATAGGCCTGAAGAACTTTGAAGATTGAGTCAAGAGCATACTTAAGTCCTCTTCCTGCTATCCTCCCATGACATCATTTCCTTCCTATTTCAGTCAAATATGGGCAACTATGTACTTATTGGTCAAGTTCAATTTCTTGGGTAGTTCCCATGTTTAGAATGTAATATCCTCAGCCAATGAGCAGGAGGGTCAGTGGTAGGAGAGGGTATTTGCATTAGGGATTAAAAGTGTTAATCCTGCCCCAGAAGGTACTTCCTCCTTTCAGTTGTCTGCTCAACGGGTGGGCCGCCCTTCTCGGGAGAATGTATAATAAACTTTGCTTTGCGTCTAGAGATCTCTCCAGCTTTTTTTTTTTTATCACTTTATTTTTATTATTATTTATTATTATTTTATTATTTTTTGTTCTTTCTGAACCACACATTTTTGGGGGCTCGTCCAGGATCACATTACTTGGTGAGTAGGCAAACTCTTTGGTGCTAGCGGGGTGGCACTCTGCCCTGATTTAGGCAGCCAGCCAGCCAGCGTCCAGGGGCTTCTCCTTGCTCCCTAAGATAAAGTGGGCCCAGAAAGGGAGAAACTGCGGTAAAATTCTGACCAGTTCGGTGGAGGGCATTTCAGTCAAGCAATTTGGTGTGCAGCAACCCAGAGATAAGACTCCTATGAGCCCTTTGAATCAAGTTATAGACTCTGGAGGAGTACTCTGGACAGGATATAGGTCAGGCCTTCTTGAGGGACCAAGATGGGGATATATACACTGATTCGAAATATATCTGGGGTGTGGTGCATATATTTGGAAGGATTTGGGAGGAAAGAAGGTTTGTAAATAGTAAGGATAAAGAACTGCTCCACCATATTCTAGTCAGAGAGGTACTGGAAAACATTCTGGCTCCTAAGAATGCAGCAGTAATACATGTAAAGGGACATCAGATGGGAAATTCTTTTGAGGCAAGGGGAAATAGATTAGCAGATGAGGAGGCCATGGCAGCTGGAGACCAGGAGATTTCTCATATAATGACCTTGATACTTATACTTCCCCCTAGTCTGCCCTCTCCCAATTTTACCCAGAAGGAAAAAGAGAAGGCCTCAGCTTTTGGAACAGTGGAAAACTCAGAAGGATGATGGCTCTTACCTGATGGCAGAGAGGTACTGACCAAAGCAAGTATGAGGCAAGTCCTTCAGCAGCTGCACCAGGGCAGTCACTGGGATGTCCAAAACCTGTGTGATGCTGTGCTGACAAGGTATGTTTTTCCTGGCCTATATACTATGGCCCAACAACCGGTGGATGGTTGTCTTGTTTGTGGAAGGACTAACAAGGCTGCTCAATGCCAGATCCCAAAAGGGGGATGACTTCCAGGAATCAGATCATTCCAAAGCATCCAGGTGGACTTCACTGAGCTATCACCAGTGGGTTGCCTCAAATATTTGCTGGTCACAGTGGACCATCTGACCTCATGGATGGAGACATTCCCCTCAGGCCGAACAACTGCCTCGACAGTAATTATTAGAACAGATTATTCCCAGATATGGAATAGTGGAGAGGATAGACTCAGATCAGGGAACACATTTTTTCTGCCCAAGTATTGCAGAATCTGATTAGGGCCTTAGAAATCACTTGGTATCCTCCCTCTTCTGGGAAAGTAGAAAGGATGAATCAAGAAATTAAACGGCAACTGACTAAATTATCTTTAGAAACCCAACTACCTTGGACTAAATGCCTTCCTCTCACTCTGTTCAGAATCAGAACCAAGCTATGTAGAGATATTGGGCTTTCACCTTATGAATTATTGTATGGTCATCCTTTCCAGGCTTATCATATGGGAAACTGGGACCTTATTTTAGAGACAAAGAATTTATTTCTTAAGAGATATGTTAAATGATTGCTAAGACATTTACAAGAACTTCAACAAAAAAGGTTTAATAGCTCAGACTCCTTCTCTAGGTTTCCCTGTTCATAGAGTTCAGGTTGGAGATTGGATGTTGATCCGTTCCTGGAAGGATGAGAAGCTGACTCTGTGCTGGGATGGACCCTACCAGGTGATACTGACCTCGGACACTGCAATTCGCACAAAGGAACGAGGCTGAACGCACCACACCAGAACAAAAGGACCTGTGGCACCACCTTTATCGAAGTGGACAGTTGAAGATAAGGGAGATCTCAAATTACATTTGAGCAGGGGACCTCCACTGAATGGGAACACAAATTCTGAATCCAGTGCATTTCTTTTCTTACATTAATTACTTTGGGAATTTCACCTTAACTTCACAGTGTAATAACAGTTGAACTTTATGGAGCTTTCCCTGAGCTTTGGGTTTACCCATTTCCTCATGATAACCATAGAAACCAGTTCCTTCCAGAGATGAAAACCAATTCCTCCTGCTCATGCAGAATATAGGGAGAACTTTTAACTCATCAAATTGTTGGATCTGTGGTGGATTCCAACAATTGAACCAATGGCCCTGTACCTGTCTCCTTAAGCCCAACCTGGATCCTTAGTAACTGATCCCGAATTCATAATGGGACTGGTTTCTGGAACTTAGAAGAGAAACATCAGTGGCCATTGACAGAAGAGAGGAAAGGGAATATATACATTGGGTACAGTTATCTATGGGGTTGGTACAATGTCATCCTAGGGACACCTGGGAAACATGGGACTCTGTTTCCCACATTTTGGAATACCTCTAACCTAACAGATCAATGACCAGTTGCCAATTGTAGTTGGAGGAAGGAGCAAGGCTTATGGAAACGTCAGTATATTACCTTTGTGGGGAGAGGTCCCCTAGGGATGAGAGACCAACAATATTACCTGTACAAGGAAGAATTCAGACATATTTTCAAGAAACAACTGCTCTAAAGGATCATTGTTGGATCTGTGGCTTAACTGCCTATACTCACCTACCTCTTAATTGGACAGGGATTTGCTATATTGGACTAATAAGGCCAAAATTTTTCTTTCTTCCTGAACAGGCAAACCGATATTTAGGATTCAGTTGTATGATGATTTGGGAAGAGGGAAACGGGGTTTAGATACCTCCATTACTCAGACTGGAGATGCAAATGGTTGGGGTGATGCCTCGCCTCCAGAAAGAATAGTTAAAGAGTATGGGCCAGCCACCTGGGCTCAAGATGGAAGTTGGGGATATAGAACCCCAATATATATATATGTTGAACAGGATAATTAAGCTTCAAACAGTTGTAGAGATTATCACCAATCAGACGGTGTATTCAAACCAGAGAGGCTGTTTTACAACATAGACTTGTGCTGGATTATTTGTTGGCTGAGGAAGGGGGAGTTTGTGTGAAATTTATCAACATGTATAAAGATTGATGCCAATGGAAGTCTAGTAAAAGAAATCACTAAAAACATTAGGAAACTTGCTAATGTTCCTGTACAGACTTGGACCTCACTGTTCAATACTTCTTGGTGGTCCTGGTTTGGGGAAAGCTGGTGGAAGCAGCTCCTTTGGTTTGGCCTTATAGCTCTTGGTGGTGTTATATTACTCCCTATCTGCATACCTTGTTTAATCCGAATGATAATCAGAATAGTCCCAAACTCATTATCTAGGATGATTAGGTTGGAAGAGAAAGTTGAAAGGTCTATTAGATTGATGGTGTTAAAAGGACAAGGGTGGGAGCTAATGACCCAAGTAGACCAACAGGAACCAGAAGGAGATGAGGAATTTGATAGGGAAGGTGAAGTTATGTTACAAAAATTTGAAGAGATCTCAGTGTACTGAACAGTGAATTGAACAAGATGAGGTGAGGTCTTTCAAGACAGTTGTGAAAATCGAGTAAGGCTTCATCTACTTCAGAGTTTGAGTAGGCCTGAAGGATTTTGAAGATTGAGTCAAGGGCTTACAATGATCCTTTAGAGCAGTTTGTTCCCTTGAAAATATGTCTGAATTCTTCCTTGTACAGGTGATATTGTTGGTCTCTCATCCCTAGGGGACCTCCCCCCACAAAGATGACTTACTGACATTTCCATTCCCTTCTTGCTATCCTCCCATGACATCATTTCCTTCCTATTTCAGTCAAATATGGGCAACTATGTACTTATTGGTCAAGTTCAATTTCTTGGGTAGTTCCTGTGTGTAAGAATGTAAGATCCTCAGCTATTGAGGATGATGGTCAGTGATGGGAGGGGAGATTTGCATTAGGGATTAAAAGTGTTAACCCTGCCCCAGAAGGTGCTTCCTCCCTTCAATTGTCTGCTCAATGGATGGGCCACCCTTCTCAGGAGAATGTATTATTAACTTTGCTTTGCTTCTAGAGTTCTCACCAGCTTTTTTTTTTTTTTTTTAAATTAAATGGTGACCCTTCACCATTTCTGAACCACACAATAGTTTGGAAGCAGGTTGTGAAGATCTTTAATTTCTAAACAGAGAAATTGATATTTTATCCCAAGGGTTATAAGAAACTATTGTAGCTTCTTGAATAGAGGAATAAATAGCATGACTAACCTTCGTTTCCCCCCTGGGATTACATTTAGGAGTTAACATTCTTAAGAACTTGGAAGCTATATGTTTGGTTTGGAAAGGAGACACTTGAGGCAGAGACATATTGAATCACAGTGGAGAAAGATTAAGGCAAATTGACTCAAGGGGGAGATGGGAATATGGAGTCATATAGTACTTTAGATGGGACAATCACTAATAAGCCTGAAACTTAAACACTTTGAGGCTTACAGAATGATTTCTTTGTATCAGATGAGTGAGGTATTATACTCATTTTACAGATGAAGAAAAAAATTCAGAGAATTTGCATGACATTTATAATCACAGTTATTAAGTTTTGAAATTAGAATTAGAACCTAGTTTCTGGCTATTATTATTATTATTATTATTATTATTACAGTGCCTCTAGTAAGCACTAAATACATATTTATTGAATGAATGAGTTGTCACTATGTCAGAGAAGTTCTTGACTTGGAGTCTGATTTCAGAGAGTATGAACTTGGATAGGAAAAAAAATTACATTTCTTTACCAACTTTTTTCTGGTTATTTTTCTCAATTATTTGGATTTTTTCTCAGAATTCCAAAGAAATTCATAATAGTTCTCTAGCTGTATTTATATCTTTCTATTATGGGCCCCTTTTGCTCTATGTGTACATGTCTACATATAGATACACACATGTGGATATTATATATATGTATATACACTCATTTATACATACATATACATATATATCTATCTCTAGAGGAATAGCTGGGGCAGCTAGGTGGCACAATGGATAGAATGCTAGGGGTGAGTCAGGAAGGCTCATCTTCCTGAGTTCAAATCTGCCCTCAGACACTCAGTTAGGTAAGCCATTTTAACCCTGTTTGCCTCTTCTATAAAATGATCTGGAGAAGGAAATAACAAACTGCTCCAGTACTTTTGCTAAGAAAACCCCAAATAGGGTCGAAAAAATTTGAATATCACTGAGAATAACTGATAATTGAAGATGTATTTGAAAGCTGATAAATAATATATAGAGCATTTTGCAAATCTTTTTTATATTATATTACATTTTTTATTATAGCTTTTTATATACAAAACATATGCATAGGTTAATTTTTCAACATTGATTCTTACAAAAACTTCTGTTTCAATTTTTCCCCTCCTTCCCTCCATCTCCTCCCCTAGACAGTAGGTAGTCCCATATATATTAAATATATTAAAGTATATGTTAAGTACAGTATATGTATATATATATTTATACAGTAATCTTGCTGCACAAGAAAAATCGAATTTAGAAAGAAGGTAAAAATAACCTGAGAAGAAAAAACAAAAATGCAAGCAAACAATAACAGAAAGAGTAGAAATGCTATGTTGTGGCCTATATTAATTTCCCAGAGTTCTTTCTCTGGGTGTAGCTGGTTCTCTTCATTACTGATCATTTGGAACTGATTTAGATCCTCTTATTCTTGAAGAAAGCCACATCCATCAGAAACATATAGTATACAACATATAGTATTGTTGTTGAAGTGTATAATGATATCCTGGTTCTGTACTTAGCATGAAATCTCTCCAAGTGTCTCTGTATTCATCTGGCTGGTCATTTCTTATAGAACAGTAATATTCCTTAACATTCATATGCCACAATTTATTCAGTCATTCTCCAGTTGGTGGACATCCATTCAATTTCCATTTTCTTGCCTCTATGAAAAGGGCTGCCACAAACATTTGTGCACATACAGGTCCCTTTCCCTTCTTTAAGATCTCTTTGGAATACAAGCCCAGTAGTAACACTGTTGAATCAAAGGGTATGCACAGTTTGTAAATCTTAAAACATTGTGTAAACATTAGCCATCATCATCATTATTAAGGTTGCATATAGCACAGTGAAGCTAGCCCCAAAGCCAGCAAGATCTGGCTTCCAGTTCCCTTTCTACCTTACTCTTTAATATATTGTTATATGATCACAAGCAAATCACTTAACCTTTCAGTATGTTAGGCAATTCTCTTAGGACTACAAAATTGTAGAAGTGTTAATCTGCGCTGGTGGAGAGGGAATTCTCTATATTAAATGAAATCCAATCCCTATAATTATTTATTATTTTATTATCATTATCAGTTTATTATCATTATTCTCACTTATTATCAATAGAGTAACTTCTTGCCAAACTCTCAATCTTTTTGAAAGAGAGGCATTTTCCTGAGGGGATAACATCTGTTTATAAAGTCCGCGTCTATTTGCATTCAGCCATCTTTTGCCTTAAAATCACAAAGTGAAATTCCTTCTCAGTATTTTAGCTCTCTATAAGGAATCCAGCATGTTACACAGTTATTTCAACTCAGTGTTAACTGAGTTGGGACATGAAGTATTAAATGGGTCAGATGAGAAAAGCTTACACCAAAGTTTAATTGATTTCAGCTTTCTTTTTCCCTTTTCTTGTTTGAATGCTCTTGTCATTCACTGGCACCCAAAATGATGAACAAAGGCAAATAAATATCAGCATCAATAAGATTCACCTGCAGGTTTATTCACCCAAATTAACCTCTATGCATTAAATCATACATTTCCATTCATTAAAAGGCAATTTCATTTTTTTCAATTCTCTGTCTGTCTGGACATAGCACATAGGTTTCTCTCTCCTTCCCCCTCTCATCTCCAAGTCTCTCTGTTTATCCTTCCTTCTCACTAAAATTAAAGTGTATTTCTATTTCTTCTTTCACCTACTTTTACCTCATCTTTATGCCACCTTTTTTTTTTTTATAGAACAGACTCTTATTACATCAAGCCATGACATTACATTAATATACAAACTGATCTGCCTGCCTCAAATGATTCCTTCCTCTAAAACCAGAAGTTCTTAAACCAGAATTTGTGAACTTTTTTCAGAGAATTTCCTTTGTATTTTATTTATTTAAAAATACATTCTGAGACAGGGTCATAAGCTTCATCAGACTGTTAAAAAAGAATCTAGGTCACAAAAAAAATTAAGAATGTCTGCTCTAATCCATGTAAATTGAAAGCAGAGCCATACTCCTCTCTTGGGAGTCTAGAGGTCTTGGGTTTAAATTGTGCCTCTGAAGTTTACTAAATGTGTGTGACCCAGAATAAATCAGGGCCTCGGAACTTGACTGAATGATCTCTGATATCCTCTTCAACTCTAGGTCTAGGATCCTTTTTTTTTTTTTTTTTAGATGGTAATGTCATTGTTTTATTTTTTATTTTTTATTTTTTATTTTTTTTATTTAATAGCCTTTTATTTACAGGATATATACATGGGTAACTTTACAGCATTAACAATTGCCAAACCTCTTGTTCCAATTTTTTACCTCTTACCCCCCCCCCCACTCCCTCCCCTAGATGGCAGGATGACCAGTAGATGTTAAATATATTAAAATATAAATTAGATACACAATAAGTATACATGTAGGTCTAGGATCCTATGAGCCTCTTAGTTTTAGCCAGCCTAGCATACTACTTGACACATAAGTGCTTAACAAATCTTTTTAAATCTATCTTCTTGTGCCACTAACCAGCTCAAAACCCTGTCCATAGTTTTCTTTTACTTTTAGGGTAAAATCCAAACTCTATGCCTGTCATTCAAGTCCTATTTCCATCTGGTCCCAATCTAATTCTCTAACATTTTTTACCCTCTTCCCTCCCCCCATTTCAAACACTAAATTTCCAGCCAACTTGCTCTTAAAACATAATTTAAACATCCTTTATTTTCAATCTAGAATGCTCTTCATTCCTCTTCTCTATTAATAATGATATCTAGCATTAACATAGGATTTTAAGGTTTTCAAAGCACTTTTCATATTTCATTTCATTTGGTTCTCACAACTATCCTAAGAAGAAGATGCTATTGTTTTCATAATCTCCATATTTACAGATAAGAAAATTAAGGCTGAATGATTAGCCTCTAGCTGTATTTATATCTATTATGAGCCCCTTTTACTCTCTATATATTTCTACACACAGATACACACATGTGGATATTACATATATGTATATATACTCATTTATACATATATATATATATATATATTTATCTATCTCTAAAGGAATAGTTGGAGTAGCTAGGTGGCACAGTGGGTAGAATGCCTGGGTGGAGTCAGAAAGGCTCATCTTCCTGAGTTCACATCTGGTCTCAGACATTAGCAGGATTCACTTTTCCATGAGTAGCTGCATTGTACCTAGTTGAATTTAACTACCTTTCCAAGCTCAGCTCACATTCTACCTCTTTTGTTACACTTTTTCCTAAGTATCTCAGGCTAAACATTCCTTTAAACTCCTGGTGTTTTGTATTGTTATCTTTGTCTTTCCAGCTGGGATGAAAAAGTCCTTTACCACCTCCACCCCCTTAAAAGTATTTCTGTGGGGTTCTTGATTTAGAGTAAGCAAAAAATTCATAGAGGCTGTCCAATTTAACTCCCTCATTTTTTAAGATAAGGAAACAGATCCAGAGAGATTTAAATGACTTATGAAATGTAACCTACAGAATAACCCTAAAAGAATTTGAACTCAGATCCTCTGACTTTAGATTCAGATCTTTTCCAGTCATCTATTATCCCCCTGCTTCTGCTTACTTTATAAGTTCTTTTTCTATATCTCAAAATATCTCAAGATATTTTCTATCTTCTATATCATTTCTATATCTCTGCTTAAGTTCTGAGAAGTTCATGCAAACCTTTCCATGTTTCTCTAAACTCCTCATATTTGTTGGTTTTTCTTTTTTATGATGCAATGATATTCCATTATATTCAAATACCACATTTGATTCAGCCTATCCCCACTTGATGGATATACATTTTGTTTTTTAGGTTTTTTTTTCTTTACCAGAGAAAGTTGTTTTTTTTTTTTTATTTTTATTTAATAGCCTTTTATTTACAGGATATATAAATGGGTAACTTTACAGCATTAACAATTGCCAAACCTCTTGTTCCAATTTTTCACCTCTTACCCCCCCACCCCCTCCCCTAAATGGCAGGATGACCAGTAGATGTTAAATATATTAAAATATAACTTAGATACACAATAAGTATACATGACCAAAACATTATTTTGCTGTACAAAAAGAATCAGACTCTGAATTATTGTACAATTAGCTTGTGAAGGAAATCAAAAATGCAGGTGTGCATAAATATAGGGATTGGGAATTCAATGTAATGGTTTTTAGTCATCTCCCAGAGTTCTTTTTCTGGGCATAGCTAGTTCAGTTCATTACTGCTCCATTAGAAATGATTTGGTTGATCTCGTTGCTGAGGATGGCCTGATCCATCAGAACTGGTCATCATCTAGTATTGTTGTTGAAGTATATAATGATCTCCTGGTCCTGCTCATTTCACTCAGCATCAGTTCGTGTAAGTCTCTCCAGGCCTTTCTGAAATCATCCTGTTGGTCATTTCTTACAGAACAGTAATATTCCATAATTTTCATATACCACAATTTATTCAGCCATTCTCCAACTGATGGACATCCATTCAGTTTCCAGTTTCTAGCCACTACAAAAAGGGCTGCCACAAACATTCGTGCACATACAGGTCCCTTTCCCTTCTTTATAATCTCTTTGGGATATAATCCCAGTAGTAACACTGCTGGATCAAAGGGTATGCACAGTTTGATAACTTTTTGAGCATAGTTCCAAACTACTCTCCAAAATGGTTGGATTCGTTCACAACTCCACCAACAATGCATCAATGTCCCAGTTTTCCCGCATCCCCTCCAACAATCATCATTATTTTTTCCTGTCATCTTAGCCAATCTGACAGGTGTGTAGTGGTATCTTAGAGTTGTCTTAATTTGCATTTCTCTGATTAATAATGACTTGGAGCATCTTTTCATATGACTAGAAATAGTTTCAATTTCTTCATCTGAGAATTGTCTGTTCATATCCTTTGACCATTTTTCAATTGGAGAATGGCTTGATTTTTTATAAATTAGAGTTAATTCTCTATATATTTTGGAAATGAGGCCTTTATCAGAACCTTTGACTGTAAAAATATTTTCCCAGTTTATTGCTTCCCTTCTAATCTTGTCTGCATTAGTTTTGTTTGTACAAAAACTTTTCAGTTTGGTATAATCGAAATTTTCTATTTTGTGATCAGTAATGATCTCTAGTTCTGCTTTGGTCATAAAGACCTTCCCCTTCCACAGGTCTGAGAGGTAAACTATCCTATGTTCCTCTAATTTATTAATAATTTCATTCTTTATGCCTAGGTCATGAACCCATTTTGACCTTATCTTGGTGTACGGCGTTAAGTATGGATCAATGCCTAGTTTCTGCCATATTAGTTTCCAATTTTCCCAGCAATTTTTATCAAACAGTAAGTTCTTATCCCAAAAGCTGGGATCTTTGGGTTTGTCAAAGACTAGGTTGCTATATTTGTTGACTGTTTTATCCCTTGAACCTAATCTATTCCACTGATCAACTAATCTATTCCTTAGCCAATACCAAATAGTTTTGGTAACTGCTGCTCTATAATATAATTTTAGATCTGGTACAGCTAAGCCACCATCATTTGATTTTTTTTTCATTAATTCCCTTGAAATTCTTGACCTTTTGTTTTTCCATATGAACTTTGTTGTTATTTTTTCTAGGTCATTAAAATAGTTTTTTGGGAGTCTGATTGGTATAGCGCTAAATAAATAGATTAGTTTAGGTAATATTGTCATCTTTATTATATTTGCTCGCCCTATCCAAGAGCATTTAATATTTTTCCAATTGGTTAGATCAGACTTAATTTGTGTGAAAAGTGGTCTGTAATTTTGCTCATAAAGTTTCTGATTTTCCCTTGGCAGATAGATTCCTAAATATTTTATATTATCGCTAGTTACTTTAAATGGAATTTCTCTTTGTAACTCTGACTGTTGGATTTTGTTAGTGATATATAAGAATGCTGATGACTTATGTGGGTTTATTTTATAACCAGAAACTTTGCTAAAGTTGTGGATTATTTCTAATAACTTTTTAGCAGAATCTCTACCAGAGAAAGTTGTGAACAGTTTCCAAGACCACTGATACTCTTCTCAAGAAAAGTGTAAGTTATGAAAAAAAAACATCCTTTATGGTTAGTGGTACCTGATAAAATAATTTGAAATGTTTTCCTTCAAATAAGGCTATAAGTGAATAATCCATCCCCTTCTGCCAATTCAGATATAGACACTATATAGAAAGTGCCTGGAAAGAGATGATGCCAACATATTTTCCAGTCCCTTTCATAAGAAAGTCAACATAGCTGGCTTGTGTTGGTTTACTTTTTTTCTTAGCAGTGAACTATGTTGACTGTTTAATTAGAATAGTATTTTCCATAGAAGTATTAGAAGCATTTTCAAATTTTCATCTTCTCCATAGCTTACTCCTCATAAGTTTGCATACTGTGTGACTATTTTAGGAGAGGGTGAAATATATTGAAATCATTTAAAGAATGGAGCACACTCAGTGTGTAAGACATCAAGAATGGCTTTCAATGACACCCTTGTCTCTGAGAATTAGGTAGAGGAATATTTCTATTTTTAAATCACTGAACTGATGAGTCAGAAAATTTTATACAAATCTTAGGAACATGTCTGAGTCAGTGGTATGTAGGGAGAATAAAAAGGGAATTACTGAGCAAGGTTAGTTATTTACTTTTCATCCTTACCCTTCCTTCCCCCAGGACAGAATTATGACCAGGTTGCTATTCTCTAGACAGAGGAACCTGGATTTTGAAGATCTTATTTTAAATTTCTTCACAGATACTACATATCTGATTTTGGACCTCAGTTTCCCCTTCTGGATTTGAGGACATTGGGCTTGATGACCTCCTAGATCCTTTCTAATTTTTGAGCCAAAATGCTATAATAATACTATTTCCCATATCAATCTGCTAAATAATAAGAACTTGCTTGGTTCTCCAGGCAAAGCAAAGAAAGACACTGATAAATTAGGACATGTCTAAGACAGTCCCTAAAAATGAACTTGAGAATCTATAAAATCCAGTGAACTCATTTACACTGATAAAGTTGCCTGAATAGAATTATTTTTTTCTTTGCCCATTGCACTTAAAAATGATTGACATTTTTTTACATTACTTTCATTTCCCATCATATTACTCTTCTCTTATCCATAGAGCCATCCTTTATAAGAATAAAAAAAAGAAAGAGAGAAACAAATTTCAGCAAAACTTATAAACTCAGTCTGACAGTATATGCAACATTTCATATTCATAGCCTCAAAAAAGGGAGGAGGTTGTGTTTTCATGTCTTTTCTTTGGGAACACATTTGGTTGTTAAAATTATAAAGTATTTGGTTTTGAGTGTGTGTTTGTGTGTGTGTGTGTGTGTGTGTGTGTGTGTGTTATTTACATAGTTGCCATCATTGTATATACATTGTATATATGTTTTTCCATTCTTGCTTACTTCACTTTGCATCAGTTCATACAAATCTTTTGCTCTGTTATACTGTGTAATAAAGAAGGAAAGGGTGGTGATGGAAGGAAATAAGCATTTATATAGCATCTACCATGTGCTAAGCATTTTACAAAAATTTTTTTATTCTGAACAGCCCCAAGATACATTTATTATTCTCTTTTTACAGTTGGGAAAAGTGAGGCAATCATAAGAGTATTGCCCAGGGTCCCATGGATAGCAAATGGCTGAAGCCAAATTTGAACTTGGATCTTTCTGACTTCAGGGTCAGTACTTTACCCACTGAACTTCCCATCTGCCTAAATGAATAAAAAAATGGGATGTAAAGAGAAAAAGAAGGAAAAAGAGAGGAAGGAAGGAAGGAAGAGAAAGAGGAAGAAATGGTTTCAAGAGTTAAGTGACTTATTTACCTATGGTCAGGAGCTGATCTACTGAAGAATTTTCCACTGAATTTGATTGAAATGAAATGAAATTGAAATTAAGCCCTAACTGTACAAGTCTCCTTCTTGGTAGGGAACAATTCAAATATAGTGGATAATATAATGGCCTCATGTCTGAAAGACCTCACCTCACCACTTCAAATCATACCTCTGACAGATATTGACTGTGTGTGACCCTGGACAGATCACTTATTAAGGAGAACTCAGTGCCACTCTTTAAGACTATAACTTTATCCAAAAGGGATTCAAAATTCTTCTTTGGATCCAACATTTGAGACCAAGGATTTGTTTTTAAGGAAATATGTCATGTCTTTACTGCAACATCTGAAAACTTTACAACTAAAAGGGCTCATTGCTCAGACTCCTCCCTTAGGATTCACAGTGCATAAGTTCTAGCCTGAAGACTGGGTCCTGGTTCAGATGTGGAAGGATCTCAAACTGACCCCAACCTGGGAAGGACCGTTCCAGATCCTCTTGATCAGTGCTACACAGGAAAGAGGGTGGACTCAGCATACCAGAATTAAAGAACTGGTGAATACTCCATGGGTGTGGACTTCCAACTGAATCCAGAGAACAAGCTGAGACAAATACTGAAAAGGAACTGATTAACTGTACATGTAAAATCTTGATAGTAGTATTGATCTGGGATACCTTATTGGGGCATTGCCTAACTCAGACAGGTACAGGGCCATGGATGGGAGAGAGTAAGTGTGAATGGACTTTTACTTGTCGACCAGAGAGGGTAGATATCATAGATTGTAGTGAGTATAGAAACAGTTGGAGCAAGTCAAATATTGCTTGTGATGATGGGTCAGTGCTTAATTGAGTCCACCAGCATCCATTAAAGGGTAATGAGGGATGCTTGAAGGAATTTAGAAAGAAGACTATTTGTCAAACACCCCGCAATCTATTCAAACTAGTGATGCTAATGGGTGGGAAGATGCCTGCCCCCCAGCACAGATTATCAAGGAATATGGATTGATGACATGGGCCCAAGATGGTGGTTGGGGATATCAGACACCAATCAGAGGAAGGAAAGGTCTGTGGGAAACAAAACCTGTCTACCTGTTGATGCAAATTGATGACAATGGACAAGTAGTAAAAGAAATTATTAAGGGCATTTGCAGGATGGTTCATGTGCCTGTACAAGTTTGGAAACCTCCCTTCACAAGTAGCTGGTGGTTTTGGTTTGATGATGGCTGATGGAAACAACCCTTATGGTATAGACTTATTGCAATCAATGATATTATTCTGTTGCCACTATGTTTACCCTGTATAATTACATTGGTAACAAGAATAGTTCAAAGATCACTGCAAGAATCTTACATATAGGGAATGCCATTAAAATGATAATTTTACAGAAAGAGGGATGGGAGGAGTAGCAGGGGATGATCCAGATGAGGAGATTAATAAGCAATGTATAGAGATGTTAATTGAATTTGACCACAATGTAAGTTCTTCATGAGGAAATACACACACACACACATATTTATGAGGTGATCAGTGAATTCTTTCAATTTCTATTTTACCCCTCTGGTTTGAGAATAGTCGGGCACCTTTCCTTGACAGTTTCTTGAAAGATGATGCTTATGCTCTTTCATTTTATTATGGCTTTCAGGTAATTCAATAATTTTAAATTCATCTCTTTTACAGGTCAATTATTTTTCCATTAGAAGGCTATCATTTGACACAGATTTTTAAATATATCTAAAATGATACTATGCATACTTCTATTTATTAGTTCTTTCTCTGGAGGTAGAGAGCATCTTTTTTCATAGGTCCTTTGTAGTTGAGTTGAATATTTTTAATATTCAGAATAACTTGTTATTCACAATAGTTCTTTTTTTAAATTATAGTAACTTTCTATTGACAGAATCCATGCCAGGGTAATTTTTTTACAACATTATCCCTTGCACTCACTTCTGTTCCGATTTTTCCCTCCCACCCTCCACCCCCTCCCCTAGATGGCAATCAGTCCTATATATGTTGAATATGTCCTAGTATATCCTAGATACAATGTATGTGTGCAGATCCAAACAGTTTTCTTGTGGCACAGGGAGAATTGGATTCAGAAGGTAAAAATAACCCGGGAAGAAAAACAAAAATGCAAACAGTTTACATTCATTTCCCAGTGTTTTTTCTTTGGGTGTAGTTGCTTCTGTCCATCATTGATCAATTGAAACTGAATTAGGTCTCTTTGTCAAAGAAATCCACTTCCATCAGATTACATCTTCATACAGTATTGTTGTTGACGTATATAATGATCTCTTGGTTCTGCTCATTTCACTTAGCATCAGTTCATGTAATTCTCTCCAAGCCTCTCTGTATTCATCCTGCTGGTCATTTCTTACAGAACAATAATATTCCATAACATTCATATACCACAATTTACCCAACCATTCTTCAATTGATGGGCATCCACTCAGTTTCCAGCTTCTAGCCACTACGAACAGGGCTGCCACAAACATTTTGGCACATACTGGTCCCTTTCCCTTTTTTTGTATCTCCTTGGGGTATAAGCCCAGTAGAAACACTGCTGGATCAAAGGGTATGCACAGTTTGATAACTTTTTGGGCATAATTCCAGATTGCTCTCCAGAATGGTTGGATTCGTTCACAACTCCACCAACAATGTATCAGTGTCCCAGTTTTCCCGCAACCCCTCCAACAATCATCATTATTTTTTCCTGTCATCTTAGCCAATCTGACAGGTGTGTAGTGGTATCTCGGAGTTGTCTTAATTTGCATTTCTCTGATCAATAGTAATTTGGAACACTCTTTCATATGAGTGGAAATAATTTCAATTTTTTCATCTGAAGAAAATTTATATTCTTTGACCATTTATCAATTGGAAAATGGCTTGATTTCTTATAAATTTGAGTCAATTCTCTATATATTTTAGAAATGAGACCTTTATCAGAACCTTTGAATGTAAACATGTTTTCCCAGTTTATTGCTTCCCTTTTAATCTTGTCTGCATTAGTTTTGTTTATACAAAAACTTTTTAACTTAATATAATCAAAATTTTCTATTTTGTGATCAATAATGATCTCTAGTTCTTCTTTGGTCACAAATTCCTTCCTCCTCCACAGGTCTGAGGGATAAACTATCCTATGTTCTTCTATAATCTCATTTACAGAAAAAAAGATTTTCTGTAATCTTTTTGCATCAATATTTATTAGGGAGATTGGTCTGTAATTTTCTTTCTCTGTTTTTGCCCTACCTGGTTTAGGTATCAGTACCATGTCTGTGTCTAGATCATGAACCCATTTTGACCTTATCTTTGTATGTGGTGTTAAGTGTGGGTCAATGCCTAGTCTGCCATACTAATTTCCAATTTTCCCAGCAGTTTTTGTCAAATAGTGAATTCTTATCCCAAAAGCTGAGGTCTTTGGGTTTGTCAAACACTAGATTGCTATGATTATTGGCTATTTTGTCCTATGAATCTAACCTATTCCACTCATCAACTAGTCTGTTTCTTAGCCAGTACCAAATGATTTTGATGACTGCTGCTTTATGATTTAGTTTTAGATCTGGTACAGCTAGGCCACCTTCATTTGATTTTTTTTTCATCAGTTCCCTTGAAATTATTGACCCTTTGTTCTTCCAGATGAAGTTTGTTGTTTTTTTCTAGGTCAGTAAGATAATTTCTTGAGAGTTTGATTGGTATAGCACTAAAAAATAGATTAGTTCAGGTAGTACTGTCATCTTTATTATATTTACTCAACCTATCCAAGAGCACCTAATATTTTCCCAATTATTTAGATCTGACTTTATTTGTGTGAAAAGTGTTTGGTAGTCTTGCTCATATAGTTCCTGTCTTTGTGTTGGCAGATAGATTCCCAAGTATTTTATCCTATCAATGCTTATTTTAAGTGGATTTTTTCTTTGTATCTTTTACTGTTGGATTTTGTTAGTGAAGTATAAAAATGCTGAGGATTTTTGGGGATTTTTTTTTGTATCTTGCAACTTTGCTAAAGTTGTAGATTATTTCCAATAGCTTTTTAGTAGATTCTCTGGGGCTCTCTAAGTGTACCATCATATCATCTGTAAAGAGTGATAATTTGGTTACCTCCTCTATTACCTACTCTAATTCCTTTAATCTCTTTTTGCCAAAGCTTATTGCCAAAGCTAGCATTTCTAATACAATATTGAATAGTAATGGTGATAGTAAGCAACCTTGTTTCATTCCTGATTTTACTGGGAATGGTTCCAGTTTATCCCCATTATATATGATGTAATACTGATGTAATACATACTGATGGTTTTGAATAGATGCTACTGACAATTTTAAGGAAAAGTCCATTTATTTTTATACTCTCTAGTGTTTTTAATAAGAATGGGTATTGGATTTTATCAAATGTTTTTTCTGCATCTATTGAGATGATCATACGGTTTTTGTTAATTTGGGTACTGATATAGTCAATTATGCTAATAATTTTCCTAATATTGAATCAGCCCTGCATTCTTGGTATAAATCCTACTTAGTCATGATGTATTATCCTGGGGATGATTTTCTGTAATCTTTTTGCATCAATATTTATTAGGGAGATTGGTCTGTAATTTTCTTTCTCTGTTTTTGCCCTACCTGATTTAGGTATCAGTACCATATCTGTGTCATAAAAGGAATTTGGTAGGAGTCCTTTTTTTCCTTATTTTTTCAAATAGTTCTTTAAATGGTAGAATTCACATGTAAATCCATCTGGTTCTGGGGATTTTTTCTTAATGAGTTTTTCTTAATGACTAATAGCTTGTTCTATTTCTTTTTCTAAGATGGGACTATTTAAGCAATTTCCTCCTCTGTTAATCTGGGCAACCTATATTTTTGTAGGTATTCAGCATGGATAATTTTTCAACATTAACTCTTGCAAAACCTTGTGTTTCAATTTCCTTCCCTTTGCCCTACACCCTCCCCTAGGTGGCAAGTAATTTAATACATGTTAAACATGATAAAAATATATGTTAAATCCAATATATGCATACATATTTATACAAATATCTAGCTGCACAAGGAAAATCCAATTAAAAAGAAAAAAAATGAGAAAAAATAAAATGCAAGCAAGCAGCAACAAAAAGAGTGAAAATGCTATGTTGTGATCCACACTCAGTTCCCATAGTCCTCTCTCTGGCTGTAGATGGCTCTCTTTATCAACATCATTGGAAGTAGTCTGGATTATCTCATTGTTGAAAAGAGCCATGTCTATCAGAATTGATCATTGTATAATCTTCTTATTGCCATGTACAATGATCTCCTGGTTCTGCTCATTTCACTTAGCATCAATTCATGTAAGTCTTTCCAGGCCTCTTTGAATAAATCCTGCTTTTAATTTTAATTTTTTAAAGAACAATAATATTCCATAACATTCACATACTATAACTTATTTAGCCATTCTCCAACTGATGGGCATCCACTCAATTTCAAGTTTCTTATCACTATAAAAAGAGCTGACACAAACATTTTTGCACACATGGGTTCCCTTCCCTCCTTTAAGATCTCTTTGAAACATAAGCCCAGTAGAAACACTGCTGGATCAAAGTGTATGCACATTTTGATAGCTCTTTGGACATAGTTCCAAATACCAGAATGGTTGGATCAATTCACAACTCTACATTAGTGTCCCAGTTTTCCCACATCCCCTCCAATGTTTGAGTCTTGACTCTTTAGCAATGTAAGTTGGTACACTTATTATAGACAATAATATTTACAAAATAAATTCAGTGTAATTTGTGGGTAGAGGGGAGATAGAATTTGCAGCATTAATAGCTAAGGGAGTTGGGGATACTCATATAGGAGATCTCATATAAGAGAAGACATGGGAAAAATAGAGTTTTAAAGAAAATTGGGTATTATCTCAGATGCTTGCTTGAAAAGGTATTAAATTTAATTGTTCCTTCCTGACTCACTATGGGGATTCTGGAGCAGAATGTTAGCAGAATGTGACCTGGCTGCCAAACATACCTTGCATATGACATCTTATCTTTATTTTTGTAATATGCATTACACAGTAGAGGGAAAAGAGATACATATTGGAGGATCAAGGTCATTGATAGGAAACAATGATGAAAGTGGATGTAGAAACATCCATATTTGGGATTTGCTGGTGCTAGGAGTATATAGATCATTTCATTTAACAGTATGCAAAAGACTGTACAATAAAAATGTGGGATGATTTATTACCATTTCCTTCAGTGAATGCTGGGAGTAAGAATGAGCTGTGGATGGATTAAATCTGGCCAATCAGATCTGGGAATGACTAATCACCTTCCTCTCCATCTTTAGATAAAAGTTGAGAGGATGAGGAATAATGAGGAAGAGAATCTGAAGGAGAGGGAGAGAAACAGAGACAGACAGAGAAAGAGGGAGACAGAGAGACAGAGAGGAGGAAAAGGAAAGGGGAGGAGAGGGAGAGAGACACAGCGACAGAGAAAGACACACATATACACAGAAACCAAGAGAGACAGAGAGAGATAGGAACAGAGACAGAGAGAGATCACATAAAGGAGAAGGAAATGCTTGCTATGTGCCAGGTCCAGTGCTGGAATACAAATACAAGCAAAAAGATAGACCTTGCCCTCAAGGATCTTACAATATAATGAGGAGGGAAAGGGCAAGGAGGGAGGTGTTCTTGTGGGAACATGATGTTTTAAGTCTAGAAACTCAGAAGCAGAGTCAGCAGAGGACTGAAAGTTGGCCAAGTCCTTTCCAAAATGGCAGCGCAGGGGAAGAAGTTCAATGGGAAGATTTGACTGTTATGACAGAGCAATGAACCAAGATGGGGTTGTAGCTTAGACATGATAGTCAAGTCTGGAAAGTTAGAAGCTGGAAGGAGAACTCAAATTTTCCTTCTTGGACTGATGACCAAAGTTGTACCTGTTGTCAAATTTTATTTGAAGAACTATGCAGGTAGGAAAAGAATTCTTTTAAATCTGCTGGCGTCTGGTCCTCTGGTTCTCATTATCTTTTCCACCTTATACAGTAGGTTTAGAGCTTATGGGAAGTGGAAAGGTTGTTAGAAGTCATCTTGTCCAACCCTTCTCATTTTATAGATGAAAAATTTGAGGTCTTAAGAGGTTTTAGCTAGTTGTCCAACATCACACAGTTGCAATTTTGTAGCAGGTTTTTTTTTTTTCATTTTCTGCCCCAGGAATCGAATCTGCCCTGCCATTTACCAAAGCTGTTTTCTAAGACAAATTTAAAGTAATGATAGGAAAAGGTGAAATCCCAGTGAAACCCTCTGTGGGCTCTGAGTTGTGGTCCAGGAGCAGATTAATGATCAAAACCCACAGTTAAATTGGTGGGTGATGGAAAACAGGCTTCTTTCTTTGATTCCCTTCAGAAGGATAACCAGAAGATTCCCTACACTGTCAGACCAGAGCATGGAAAAGAGCCATTAACTATGCCTGACATTTCTTTCTTTTTGCTTCATCCTGCTCTAACATGTCTGCTATTTTAGCTTATTTCCTCATTGTCCTCTCCACTGTCACTAACCCTTAGGATTCCCTGACCCTCTTAATTCTAACAAAGGCTCTGCTGGACTGGACAAAATAGCTGGAGATGGAGAATGGTAGGATGTATTTCCTGCCTAGCTTGCTTTTGCTCATTCCCACTTTTATTATTTTTTGGCGGGGAGGGAGGTCAGAGAGGCTAGCTTCATTTTTCTTAGTCACTCAGCTTATCAGCAAGCATTTATTGCTATCTTCCAAGCATTGTGCCAAGCGTTGGAGATTTAAAGAAAGTAAAAAAACAGCACCCTTGCCTTAGAGGAGACTGCATGTAAACCACCATGAATAGAGGGTGATATATAGGATAACTATGAATGGATAAAAGAAGTAATCTCACAAAAAAGGCACTGGTAGAGGGTGGGGATAGAACTAGAAAATACCTCTGTCTTGTTGGAGGTGGGATTTGAGTGGAGTGTTGCAAGAAAGCAAGGGATAGGAGCTTCCCAGCTTTAGAGTCAAGGGGACAGATAGTGAAAAAGAATAGAGATTCAGTTTGAGACATGGAACAATTATGACAAGACATCCATCACAGATTACAAAGTTATACTATTTATTATATGAATTTATAAGGGGGAAGATGAGTTCTCAAATGGAACTCAAAAGTAACTAGGAGGGAGGAGCCATTAAAGGGAAAACCATTATAAGATGGAGAATACCTCATAGCATAAGGGGCTTAGTCTAGAAAAGTATTCAGCAAAAGTCTTCATTTTGAGGGGGAAGGGTTCTCAAGAGAGGAAGGGAAATAAAGGGAACAAGATATATGTTGAAATGTTGAGACTGCCCAGAAGATACTAACAAAGACAGCCTGGGAAAGCCTGAGTTCCCATCTTAAATATCTTAATGATGCTAATCAAGGCAACTTGAGTACATCTTGGTTGCCTTAACTATGGTAATAAGGCAATCTGGGAAACCAAGTTCCAAGGAGGGGCAGTTTTAGCATTTCTTGAAGGGGAGAGAATAAGCTGGTTTGGGGATTCATGTCTCTGAGATGTGGGAAAGACCTTAGTTTAAACAGGCCACATTGCATTCTGGTCCATCAGCAATCTTTCTGACTTTTGTCTTGCCACCAGACTTCAATGACTCTGGAAGAAAAGAGTGAGCCTGATGACTTTGTACTATTTGGCCTCACTTAAATCTAGTTCTCGTGCAAGTTAAGATGTCACCCTTGTGTTGTCTTTGATCCTTTTCAAGAATGAAGGATGAACAACAACAACAGAGTTGGCAGATAATATCCCATTCAAGGAACAGCAAAAAGGCCTGTGCCTTAGGATCATACAGTATGTGGAAGGGAATGAGGAATGAGGGAATGAGGAAGGAAATGAGGAAGACTGCAAAGATCCTTTGAGACACTAGCTTCAGGTTCCATTGAACAGGGGTAAATTCTGGAAGGAGAACAAAAAATTCTAGGACTAAATAGGAATGGATGAATTCAGGGACCCAAGCATTTTTGATTGTGATTATTGAGTGCTTGGGTTCAGATTTAGGACCTGTCCAGGCCAGAAAATGGAAAATCAGTCCACTGACAAACAGAACAACAAAAGTGGCACTACAAAGTCATATCTAGATGTTATCTCCCCAGGGAATGCTGGTGACACGAATTCTGTGACCTGAAGCTCATTACTTCAATGTATCCATGATTTGGTTGATCAAGCTATTTTTTAAGAGTTATTGAAGACTGGGAAAAAGAAGTTCCCATGGCAAAAATCCTTTTTATTACAAGATGGTTTAAAGAGTAAATTATCTTTCTGGTTACAATGTGAGTTCCTTCAGACAGAACTTATCTTGCTTTTCTATTTGTGTCATTACTTAGCATAGTCGTTTTGCATATAGAGAGCACTTAATAAATGCTTTTTCAATCAATCATTCATTCATTCTCTCATTCTCTCACTTCCCTAATATAACCAGACCACTTCTGTTCTGATCATATATTTCACCAATATTATATTTATAGGTACTTCTTGTGTGAAGACAATCAGATACTCAATATTAAGTGATTAAATGTGTACTAGTGATGGAACATATCTTCTAAGGGGAAACAGCAGTAAGCTGTCCCCTTGCCCCAATTTTAGAGCGCTTCTAACAATCTGTCAACAATTCTAAAGTCTTATGGCTTTAGAATCAGGGATCCTGAAGTCCCCCTGATCTTAGAATGCTATTGTTCTAACAGTCCATCAATGATTGTAAAAGTCTTCTGGTCTAGGAATATAATAATATTTCTTCCCTTAGTCTTTAGGGAAGACATATCAGTGATCTGGAGGTCCTCTGACTTAAGAGTGTTATTGTTCTAACAATCTGTCTGTCAATGATTCTAAAGTCTTCTAGCCTTAGAATAGTCCTACAATATCACTGATTGTCAGATAGATAATCTTTTGGTCAGTGATAACCAAGTTTCTTAACTGTGGTAAGTGTTGTGGTAATATGAAAAAAGAACTTTATATTGTAATAAATGTAAAGTAGATGTATAGAAGATACATACAGAGTAGTAAGAAGTGATTTTAAAGGGAAGATTTTAGCAGTCAAAGGGACAGAGAAAGGCACCCTGAAGAAAGAAGATATCACAGTAGAGGTGGGAAAGAAGAGCTCTCCAGATATTGGGGCAGTCTGTACAAATATCAGAGGCAAAAGATGAAATATAATGTTACCAGAACCATCAAAAAGGACATCATTGGAAATACGGAACCTTCCTTTGGTGACCTTGTGACATCTTAATTGTCACAGGGAAAATTTTCATAGGAGAAAACTTGTCAATAATAGTCAATAAAGTGTCTACTAATTTGCCAGGCATTGCGCTAAGCACTGGGGAAAAAAGGCGATGCAATGGAATTACATAAGAAACATTCAATGGGGGATAGTGATATTCTTTTTAAAATATCTTTGGATACTTTGATCCAGCAGCATCATTACTGACTCTGTATCCCAAAAAGATCATAAAAGATGGAAAAAGACCTACATTTGCAAAAATGTTTGAGCAGCTATTTTTGTAGTGGCAAGGAATTGGAAATTGAGTGGATACTTCATGCTCAAAATCTCATATTTCTCTTTCTTTCAAAACCAGCTTTCTTTCCTCCCTTCCCAAACTTCTTCCTTCCTTCCTGTTCGGGTTCTCATCCCAAACTCCCAAGTGACGTGGGTCTTATATGATCAACAATAACTGGTCACTTGAATGGCAAAGAGCTGATACATTTTTCATTAAATCCTGTTAAGTCCTGGGCTTCTGTTATTTGATTCTGAGTGTTAGATATAGATAAAGCCAATGCTGTGGAGGCTACAATAGCCTCAACTAATAAGGCTATTCCTAATATAACATACGATATACATTTTTTTTAATCCTAGTACCTAGATCATTCATTGTAAGGCCTCAAAAATATCACTACTGGTACAGAACCAAGAGTTTGCTTTCATAGTAGTAAAGGTGCAGTGGGGACGAGTGACTATGTATATTCTTCCCTTGAATTTTGGCCCAATGCAGGTTTCTACCTGACACCTAATACATATCAAATTGAAGATTCCTACTCTATACGTTGTGATTCTAGACATGTTGTTTTGATCTACCAGAAACACATAGCCTTTTTCTAACCAAACTCTAGCAGTCAGAGTGACATTGCTTGTAACATTATTCCTAGGGTCAATTCTTACTAATTTTGGCATCCCTTGTACTGTCACCCCTCCCGTAGCAGCAACTATTTTCTCTATATTTTTATTTCTAGCCCTGATTTATGAACGAATTTCAGTCTTGGATATTCTACTGCTCCCTAATCTTGTATGTACATGGTAGTGTTATGACAAGAGACCAAAGACTCAGTATAATTCTCCTGCCTTAAAGTGGTTTGTGTACACTGATGTGTGATGCACTCCTTAAAAGGTATAAAACCTAGATAATGGTACATTATTGACAGGTTGTGGGGAAGGGTGCTATTACAGAATTTGCTATTCCTGTTGCTCAACCAATTATTGGGTTTGTTGAGAGGAGTATCTTGACCTTCCAGTCTCCATGTATATAAATGATATTGGTGCATGCTAATGGATAAGGTGCCCATCTCTGCTCTTATGGATGTATCCCCTAGATACATGACACCAACCCTTAATGAAGCGCATCAACCCACCAAGCCTGTACTATTTTCATAGTACTCCCATTTATCCCATGTCCGAACTCCCCTTTTATTTTTGGATGCTTTAGTCCTGTAAAATTAAATGTCTTGTTGAACATCATTGATTGTTGTCCAAGTCCCATTCAAAACCACCCTCTTTATACATATGGGGCAGGTTACCATGCAGAATAAATTCTGGCATAGTCTCTGTCCATGTGAATGCTTTTAGCCAAGGGGTAGATGGGATGAAAACCCAACTGTGTGTCTGCTTAACACCTCCAAACATTGAGATGGAAGCTGTTCCTATTGTTATCAGGATGCTGCTGAGTATTCTGATGATGATCTTCATTTTGTATGTTGATAGTTTTGATCAGTTCCATTAGATGTTTTTTTTTTCTCTTTTTTGCACGCTGCCTCTTTCCCTATGATTTCTTCCCCTTCCTGCAGTACGTGAATTCTTCTTACTGGAACCCACTTTTCTCCTCCTGTGGAAATACAAACATACTCTTTTCCCCAGGTTAGTACCGTATGTGGTCCATGCCATTGTGTTTCATGATTTCTCTACATGATCCTCACTCCTGTTGTGGAGTTCTCTTTTCTCTTTTTTAAATTTTTACTTTCAAATTTTGTAATTGATATTTCATGGCTGGAGATAGACTTTGTCATCAAATTTCATATAGTGTATCATAAACTGCTGTTTGCAATTTGTTATGAATGGATACATGAATTCCCCCTTTTTGTTTTTTGAGGTAGGCCTTGAGAGTTTGGTTATTCCATTCAACAATGGCCTGCCCTGTTGGATTATGGGGGATCCCTGTTATATGTTTAATTTGGTATTCAAAACAGAATATTGTTGGAAAGGTTTTGAAACATAGGTGGGATCACTGTCTGTTTTTAATATTCGAGGAATGCCATGGTTAGCAAAACAACACATTAAGTGCCTAGTGATGTGTTTAAATGATTCTCCAGTTTGTGCTGAAGCCATCAATAAACCAGAAAAAATGTCTACACATAAGTGAATATATTTGTTCTTTCCAAAGGAATTGTAATGAGTAACATCCATCTGCCAAATGTCATTGGGAGCGTCTCCTTTTGGGTTTCTGACTGCAACTTTTGGTGGTGGGAAAAAAGGGACACACAATTTGTGCATTGTTTTACTATCTGTCTGGCCTGTTTTTTGGAGATTCCATATAATTGCCTTAACGATTTTTGCAGAGAAATGCTATTTATTGTGGGCTTGGGCAGCTGGTATATTTTTAACACTTAGGGTTGGTGTGTACATTTGTAACGCCTGATCTGTGATATTATTTTCTTCCGCTATTAGACCAGGAAGGTGAGTGTGAGACCTGACATGGCAAATATAAAAACAAGACTGTCTTTCTCTGATAGTATTTTGTGCTTGCTGTAACAATTATATTGTCTTGCTTATGTGCAATATATGCTGTTTCAAGCCAAGGGATGAGACCTGCCACATAAGCACTGTCTGTAGAAGGTTAGAAGGTTCATCAATTTCTAAGGCCTTGATAACTGTCCACAATTTGTTCTGCTGGGTTGAGGTGAAACAAGTTTGAAATTTGTATAATTATGATCTGCTGGGAATATACATTGTGTCCCTTTTATCTTTAGTGGCATCAGTGAAGATGTTTAACTTTGTGACTGGCACTTCCATATATTTTGTAGTCCCAATGCATGGCCATTCAGTCCATTGTTGCTCAAACTTCAAGATGTTCCCCTGTTGTAAATTCAAATTTGCATTAATTTGCCATTCAGTTAATGTTTGTATGCATTTCTGAATTTGATCATTGATATGTGGAAGGTATATGACCTCAGGATCCTGTCCTGTTAATTGAACTGTCCTTTTCCATAATTTTCTTATGGTTATGGCTATTAAGGTGTGGTAACTAGTGCATGACCTATTTTTAAGTTTAGATAGATGGACCCATTCTAAAATCCTTTCCTCTTGGTGAATAAACCCTGTGGGTAAATTTCTTGTGGTTAGAATCGTTCCTAGGACTGGTTTTTCATTATTCTAGTAGTGAATTGTCCTGCTAGCTCCTTTTCTATAGTGGTAATACATTCTACTGCTTCAGGGGTCCACATACTCCTTGAATTAAACTCACTGGGCCCTCTCAATAAGTCATAGAAAGGTTGTAATTAATCAGTAGGGATCCCTATTTTATTCCTTATCTACTGTATCTCACCTATGCATTTTTGGAATTCATTTAATGTGTTGATTTTGCCTCTGTCTATTTTAGGATATTTCAATTGTATGGTTTTGTATGATATAATGTGGCCTAAATATGTATAGGTAATTGTCTTTGTATTTTTTCTGGAGCTATTTTTAAACCATGGTATTCAAGTTCTTTCTGTACTTCACTTAATATTTGTTCTAAGGTATCTGTGTGATCATATACAGCAAGGATATCATCCATATAGTGGATGATCTGCACCTCAGAGTATCTTTTCCTAATGGGTTTCAATATTTTGTCTACATACCATTGACTAATGGTCCTCAAAGTGTAGTCCAAAGAGTTGTTGGGGTCTCTGAAACCCTTTCAGAGGGTCTACAAATTCAAAATTATTTTTTATTGTATTATATATATTATATTATTCTAATATAGTAAATAGCTATAAATATAACCCATGTGAACAAAAACTCTTTGAACAGATCCTAGATAGTTTTGTTTAACAACATGAAGATACTGAGAACAAAAGTTTGAGAACCACTGCCACTGACAAATGGTTGGACTGTTTTTCATACTTTGTGGCAACACTTTCCATTGGTATCTCTTGGTGGGTTCCTGCAGATTGATGCTGGAAACCGAGAATGCAAACCTCTGCCTATTTTTTTTTTATGAAGAATGCTAAAAAAACAGTCTTCGATGTCTATCACCCACAAATGGTAGTTTTGGGGTGTCATGTTTGGGGAAGATAAGCCTGGTTGTAATGTTCCCATAGTAACCAGGCATGCATTAACCTTTCTAAGATCCATCAGCATTCTCCATTTTCCTACTTTCTTTTTTATTACAAAAACTGGAGAGTTCTAAGCACTGAATGATTCTTATATGTGTCCCTGATCAAATTGTTCTTACACTAAGATTTTTAAAGCCAACAATTTTTCAGTGTTTAGGGCTCATTGGTTCACCCAAATGGATTCATCTGATACCCATATTAATTTTGGTGGTAAAATGTTGGCCTGTCCAGAGAGCCCCACATAAAATCTGTGGTTAGTATAAGCCCTATTTGTTGCAATATATCTCTTCCCCATAAATTTATAGGAAGTCCAGGAACTAAATGAGGCCAAATTGCTTTCCTTTTTTCTTTGAATTCCCACTTTAGGGAGTGCTCTGATTCAAGTGCTTGCTGAACTCTTCCAACTCTATGTATGCCTTTAGATCCCCTGGTCCTTTCAGTAATAGCTGTTGTATCTGCCCCTGAGTCAACTAGTCCCTCTAACCATCTGTTTTCTATCTGTATTTGTATTATTGGTCTTTCTTTTCTTACTGGCTGAGTCTAATATATCATTTCTTTGGGATTTTCCTGATTTATATATAATAACATAGCTATTAGTTGCACCTGTCTTATATTACTCTCCTCATTAATGGTATTAATTGGGGTATGAGTAATGAGTTGATATTGGTACCATAACTGTGGCTAATGGATCAGTGTAATAATATCCTGCACATTTCAATAATTGTATTTGTTGTCCCTCTGATCCCCTAGCTTCTGGTAATGCTCTGTCATTTTTTGGGTCTCTGCATTGGGATTGTCCTCCCACTCTCTCTGTGTTATCTTGAATCCCCCACTCCTTTTGGCTGGGGCTGGAGTATCGCCCACCATCATGTTTAAATAACTTTCTTCTGAGTTTTGCATTCCGAGGCCCAGTGACCCATCCCTTTACACTTTGGACAAGGGGTACATGGTCTTGATCCCTCTTTCATGTTTCCCGTCTTCCCCACTCTTTCTGACCCCACATTCCCTTTCGAAATGCCCTGGTTTTCCATAATTATTACAGCTTCCTTGTTGCTTGATTCTCTGATCTTAGTTTTTGACATGACCATATGCTTCTGCCTTCACATTGGCCATGAATATCACACTTTCTTCGTCCTCACACCTTTGCATTATCTCTTCTATGCCTGTGTCTTTTCTAAGCCCTATCATTGCTTTCTTACAATCAATATTACAACTATTTCTGAGTATGGGTTATAGCTTCCTGCATTCTAGCACAGAAGTCCACAAATGGTTCATCATTTTTCTGTTTTAATGTGGTCAATGAAACCTTCGTCCACTGATTCCCACTCTTTACAGGCTATATACTAAACGACATGTGAGCAAAAATCCACTTCTCCATTATATTCGTAGGCGTTAATATGACCTTTTTCCCCACAACATTTCCTAGGACTTTCAGGCATACCTCGACGATACTCAGACTATCCAGATGCTTATACAGCATGAAATGTGCTATCTTCAATTGGCTCCTTCATCTCTCTCACAGCTGTCATCCTTATAGTATTCATTATCTGAGAAGCTTTTGCATCTAAACGAGAAGTTTCTTCCATAGAACTGACTACTACTATCGAATGACTTTATGGTTGCCCTCCACCATATCACACAGTCGAGCAACCAGTTTTCATTAAAGCTTAAACAAACAAGAAAGGAAGGAATCGAACCCCCAAAAAGTTGATTTCAAGTTAACCCCATAACCATTATGAATTTCTCCAAAAGATATTAGTAACAACCATTACATAACTTTGCCATAGTTAAATTATAGGTTTAACCCCTGTATATCTTATCATGCCGTATCCTATACAGTTGGGCTTTCAAGATGCTACCTCCCCCATCATAGAAGAACTCATATATTTCCATGACCACACACTCAAGAAGTGTGTGAAGTGAAGTGAAGAAGAAGAAGAAGAATCGTCTTCTTAATTAGCTCCCTGGTACTTTACGTGTTAATCCTAATGCTTACAACAAAACTAACACACACCAGTACTATAGATGCCCAAGAAGTCGAAACAGGAAACAATTTAATCCCATGTCTGCCAATGTATCGTGTTCTCTACTTTCTAAGTCTTTTATCATTCTTTGTAATAGGGGACAATATTTCATCACTAGGTGTCACTCTCTTCCTGTTTTTTGAGTCCCAATCTATCTCCCTCTCTCCCCCCCCTCCCCCCCTTTAAAAACAATCCTTTGTTCCTCATTTCCCAGGCTTTTCAGTTCCTCCTTTCTTGAATCCTGATCTATTTCCTCTTTTCTCATATTGTTTACTTCCCCGTACCTAATGGCTAAATTTCTTTCTCCCCCTTTTCTTATGTTAGCATCTTTCTGTGTTTTCCTCACTTCTTCTTTTCTCTCCTTATGCAGTTCTTTTCTGGCAGTTTCGCTGGTCAATTTTGCTAATTTTCTTTTAAAATCAGTTATTTCTGATTCTAGCTCCATTTGTTTTTCCCTTGCTTTCCACTTCTCCAATTCCTTTTCCAATTTAGGGTAAAGTGTATCTGTTTCTAATTCATCTATATTTTCCTCAAACTCCTCTGTAGTTTGTATATTTTCTATCCACTTTCTAGGCTGTTTCTTTGCCTTTCCTTTTTTCTGCCTGGAATGTACTCTTAATAATGTTATATAAAAAGAAGGTATTATCTCCCAGTTCTCCTGATTTAGTTAATTCATATTTGGTTAATTGCTCCCCTATAATCCAAAAGTGTAGTGAGACGGGGGTCTCTTTGTGGTCTATGGATACACCTCCTGTATTGTTTCAATAAACTCCTTAAAATTCTTAACATGCATTGTTACTCCTAAATTCTTTGCCTTTGTATAGATTATTCTGGTGTAATCCTTCTGTTCTAACTTTTCTGACGAGATCTTTTGCTGAGTTTTTCAGAGTTACAGTTTAGTAATCTTCTTCTGTCTCCCAGGGGTCAAATTGCGTGTCTTCTCACTCTGTAAGACACTTTCTAGGGAGTGTGGGCACATCTCTCGCTTCTGTGGCAAGCTTCATGTTGGTCTCCCACACTGTCCTTCTCAGGGGATGACTTTAATGGATCCCTGCTATGCACAGGGCTTGGGCGTTCTAGGTACGGGGTTAGGGGGATCCCACATTGGGCGCCAGAATGTTTGGGTTCTCAGCCCAAACTCTTGAGTGACATGGGTCTTACATGATCAGCAATGTCTGGTCACCTGAATGGTGAAGATTGTGATTAATGAGAGGTGAGAGTCAGGATGTTAGAAGACTTTATTTATTACAAACCCAGCAAGCCCTTTCATCTCCACAATATATGCCTTTAGTCCCTATAGCTTAGCATGAGCACATTCTAGCCTATAGTAGATATATGATTCCATATATGGTGATCTTCAGGAAGCTATATGTAAGTACAAAGTGAGCACCCCAGATCTGGCACGCCTCTCTTGGAACTGCCACGTTACTTCTCAGGTGGGACCCCTTCCTCCCAACGCTATCTTGTTTGCCCTTACAAGGCTACCCTCAGTTTCCTGAGCCACACCTGGTGCGATGTCCAAGGCTTTCAGGGGATTAGTCCTCTAACCCTTCCTCCCTTTCTTCCTTCCTTCCTTCCTTCCTTCCTTCCTTCCTTCCTTCCTGATTACTTCAAAGTGAATATAAGTAGCAATTGTTGCTGTTTTAAACAGAAACATTGAAAGTCTTCCCCTAATAGATCCTTTTAATCTTAATTACTGATTAGACATTACCTCAGCCAAACAGACCTGTTAAAGGTCTTATCTTAAAAAGACTAAGGTCTCCCATGGTAACTAGGACCATATCTGGTTATACTGATATGTAATTTGCCACTGGAACTAGATGACTAGAGGAAAAAAGGTAAGGTGGATACTTTGCACAGCTTTTTCTCACTCAAATTCAATTCACTTGTATGTTATGGTATCATCCCTGATGTCATAGTCCTCTTCAAAAATCAAGGTCAAATTGCACGTCTTCTCACCCACTCTGTGAGACACTTTCTAGGGAGTGTGGCACATTTCTCACTCCTGTGGCAAGCTTCATATTGGTCTCCCACAGTGTCCTTCTCAGGGGATGACTTTAATGGATCCCTGCTATGCACAGGGCTTGGGAGTTCTATGTACAGGGTTAGGGGAACCCCACATTGGGCGCCAGAATGTTTGGATTCTCAGCCCAAACTCTTGAGTGACATGGGTCTTACATGATCAGCAATGCCTGGTCACCTGAATGGTGAAGATTGTGCAACAACAATATTCATTGGCAGCTTTGCTAGTTTCCCATTCATCCTGGTTTAAAATCTTAGAATCCACCTTGACTTCTCCTTTTCAACAGCTCTTCCCTTATGCCCATTTAGTTGCCATGTAAGATGATTAAACCTCTACCATATTTCTTACATCCACCCCTTTTGTCAAATTTCATGGCCAATGTCCTATTTCAAACTCTTGTTGAACTAGACCTTTACTAAAGCCTCATTACATGATCTCTCTTCCTTCAGTCTTTCCCTCCTCCAACTTATCTACCACAAAGCTGCTTAAATGATATTCCTAATACATTTTTTCTTTCAATAACTTCCAATGATTCTCTATTATCTCTAGGATAGAACACAAACTTTTCTGTTTGATATTTTAAACTCTTCACAACATGACTTTTCAGTCTGATTATATGAAACTTTTATCAAGCACCCTATGATCCAGCAATATTGACTTTCTTTTTGTCTCTCACAATGTTACATCTTCTGTCTCTGTCCTTCTGCATAGGTTATGCCCTATTTCTCTTGCATCTCTGCTTCTTAGAATCCCCAGTTTCCTTCAAAGCTCAGCTCAAGTGATACATTCTCTCCTATTTCTCTAAATGGCCAACTAATGCCTACCCCTTAAATGAAGTATTGAATGGATTGGAGAGAGAAGGAAGCCGTATGACTGTGGGTAAGTCACTTAATCCTGTTTGTCTTAGTTCCTCATGTATACAATGAGATGGAGAAGAAATTTGTAAATCATTCCAGTATCTTTGCCAAACAAATTCCAAATGGGGTCAAGAGGAGTTGGAAATGACTGCCAACAACTCAACAATAATAACTACTATATGTCAGGAATTATGATAAGCACTTTACAAATATCCTGTTTGATCCTCAACAAACCTGGGAGGTAGGTACTATTATTATCCCCATTTTATAGTTGAGGGAACTGAGATATATACAGGCTAAATAACTTGCTTATGGTCACAGAGCTTGTAAGGATCAGTCTTTTAAATTTTTTAAAATTTATTTTATTCTGAACTTAAAGAATAAAACAAGCATTTCTATGACATAATAGAATGGGGGAAATGATTGTACATGAAACTGCTAATCTATTATGTACATTATCCATTCCTTTTAAATATATAATAAAGTCCTCATGTCTTCATAAAGTGTCTTGAAATGTTTTCAAAGTCTTTATTCAGCAAGCCTTTCTTTAATGTCTATGTGCTATGTGCCAAACACTATGCTAGGGCAGAGAATTCAAAAACAAAAGCAATCAATTCTAATAGGGGAGAAAACAAGTAAATGCGAAATATATATAAAATGAATGCAAAGTTGCTTTGGGGATGAAGAACACTAGCAAAGAGGTGGATTAGGAAAGTCTACTTTTAGAACTTAGTGCAGGAGCTGAGTTTTGGATAGAATACTGAGCCTGGAGTCAGGAACTCTCATCTTCCTGAATTCAAATCTGGCTTCAAATATGTGCTCGTTGTATCATCCTAGGCATATTACTTAACCCTGTTTGCCTCAGTTTCCTTGCCTGTAAAATGAATTGGAGAAAAAAAATTGGCAAGCCGTTCAACAAGGTTTGTCAAGAAAAAGAATGATGAAGAGTTGTACGCTAAAAAGAAGGGTGACTTCAGAAAGAGGTCACAAGGAGTTGGATATGATTGAAAACAATTTAAACAACAGAGAGATTCCAAGAGGCAGAGTTGAAGACAGAGAGCATTCCAGGCATGGGGAATCATAAAGAAATGGTGATGGGAGATAGAGAAAAATATGCACTAGGCTATCTCTGTTTCAAAGCTTTGGATTGATTACAAATGCATTGCTTTTCTCTGGTATACTAGTAATTGTTTATGTGGTAATACCTGTCTAAATCTTGACATTCACTTGTACTGAAACACTAAATTCTTATTGTACCATTCTCTTGATGCTGTTCATGTTCAATCATGCTGTCTTCAGCTCCACCTTTCCCTGAACAGCTTCAGCCATAATCCATTAAGCCCAAATATTGTCTGTATGTTTCTCTGCTGGCAAACATTCCAGTAATGGTGCTATTAGCATCTATTTCAGAGGTCTTCAATTCTGAAATTAGAGTGTGCATGAAGGCAGTGTGAAAGAAGAGAGGGACAATAGCTTGGGAGAAAATATTATCTTTTTTCTTGCCCAACAAAACAGTAATAAAAAAAAATCAGTAAGTGAATTTTCCCCCGATGTCACATTCCTTGGCTCTACTTCAGAACCTGATCACGAGATCAATTAAATCAATATTAGCTGAAATAGCATATCACTGAAATAGTCAGTGAGATAATAGATTTGGCTTAACTTCTCCCAACTTCAACTTTTTTATCTTTAAAATGTGGGCAATTACTATATTACTCAGTTAATCAATCAGTTAATGAACATTGAACAATGAACACCTGCTATGTGTCAGGTATTTTGTTATTCATCAGCCATTTCAGTCATGTCTAACACTTTGTAGCTCCATTAAGTGTATTCTTGGCAAAGATACTGTAGTGGTTTTCTTTTTCCTTCTTGAGCTCATTTTACAGATGAGGAAACTGAGGCAAACAAGGCTAAATGACTTATCCAAGGTCACATAGCTACTAAGTTTCTGAAACTGGTTTTTTTTTTTTTTTTAGCTGAGACCTAAAAGAAACTAGGGAAATCAGGAAATATAGATGAGAAGAAAAACAATTTCAGGAATGGGGGCCAGCCAGTGAAAATTCTTAGAATAGGAAAATGCTGTGTCTAGTGGTCTAGTGTCTTTGGATTAGAGCACATGAAGGGAAAGAATGTAGAAAAAGACTGAACATTAATAAAGAACCAGATTGTGAAAGAAAAGTCAACCAGAGGATTTTATATTTGACCCTGGAAGCAATAGGGAGCCACTAGAGTTTATTAAATGGGGGGAATGGGTCACTTCTGGTTGATCCTTTTTTAGGAAGATTATTTTGACCACTGAATGGAAGATGGATTAGAATGTGAAGAGACTTGAGCTAGGTGGACTCACCAGTAGATATGGTATCAATCCAAGCATGAGTTGGGGCTTGTTCTAGGATTATGGCAGATTCAGAGGGAAGAAGTGAGAGATAAGAGAGATAAAATGAAGCTAAAATCAGCATTCCTTGGCAACAATTCTTGGATATGGAGAGGGTAAGAGATATGAGGAGTCCAGGATGACATCTAAGTTGCCAGCCTGAGTAACTAGGACAACAGTGGTGATCTTGACAGTAACAAGGAATCTACAAACAGGGGAGGGTGTTTTGTGGGGAGAGAGGAAGGGAGAAAGAATATTAAATTTTTTTAACAGTTTAAAGACAAAAGAAAAAATCAATAATATTAAAAATAATAAAAATACAAAAATGGAGATGATAATGATAATAATTGTAGTAAAAAGTAGTATGGATTATGGAGAGAGAGCCAGCCTCTATGTCAAAAAGGCCTGAGTTATCTGACACATAAGGGCAATTTGACTCTAGGCAAGTTCCTTTTTTCTCTCACTTGACCTCTACAAATTTTTCTGAGTTGCACAGCAATTGTGGATCTAAAATAGTTAAGTAATGGTTATTCTCTATGAAGAAACTGAGACAAACAGAGGTTTAAGTGGCTTCTCCAAGGTCACATAGCAAATAAGTATCTGGAGCCCGATTCAGACTTGGGCCATTGTCAATTGTTTTGACTTTTGTCTTGCTATTGGACTCTGAAGGAGACAGAAAGGTGATGACTTTGTACAGCTCCACCACACTTCAATTCATAACTAAGTTGAGACATCACTTTCATGATGTCATTGGTCCTCTTCAAAAACAAAAGACAAACAAGAAATCCTAAGATCCAGACTTTCCAAAAAATTCTATTGTACTTAGCTCACAGGTTTTCGTGAAGCTCAGAGGGGAAGTATTTGAGATTCTTTCCAAATCTCAAACACTATATAAATATCAGCTATTATTTGCCAACATCTTTTGCTCTACTAATATCAATTTCAATATTGGCAGAATCTCTTCCAGTGTTTTTCTAAGTGTTTCTTTTCTTCAAGCAAACATAGCAACAATACCAACCTACTTTTTGAAGTTGTACAAATTAATTGCCTTTTCTGTCCCTTGGAGAAACAATTCCAAATGTCAAAACTGGAAGAGACCTTAATTGAATTCTATTCTGATGAAAAAGCCAGAGAGGGAAAAATCACTTGTTCCAGGTCACACAATTAGTCTTTGGAAGAGCCAAATATCCTGCCTCTCAGTTCATTCTCTGCTGCCTCCTCTCTGTTTCTGCAGTAGACTGTATTTTACCCCAGGTATTGAAAAATAAATTAATATGGTTAATATTTTTAATACTAAACTTTAAGCTAAAGAGCCCTAATTTTTTTTAGCATATTATTCTCTCCTTCATATAACATGTGAAGACTCAGTCAATTGATAAACATTTATTAAGTACCTATTGTGTGCTAGACATTGTGCTAAGTGCTGAGGATATAAAAAAGATCATTTAGAAGTCCTTGTTCTCAAGGAGCTTATAAGTTATTGGAAGAGAAAACAAGCAAGCAATCTATGTACAAAGAAAGGTGTTTATATGATAAATACGAAGTTTTAAAAATTCATGCATACTGTAATATGCAGACCTAGTATAGCTAGATTATATAGTGGATAGAGTTGAGGGCCTTAAGTCAGGAAGACTCATCTTTGAGTTCCAATCCATCCTCAAATACTTACTAGCAGCTCACCCTGAGCAAGTGACTTAACTCTGCCTCAGTTTTCTTATCTGTAAAATAAACTGGAAAAGGAAATGACAAATTACTCTAATATCTTTGCCAAAAAAACCCCCCTCAAATGGAGTCAAGAGCTGGATATGTCTGCAAAAATGAATGAACAACAATGATTGATGGAATGGAAAGCTGAGTTTTACTTTCTTGTTTTTTCAACAGTATTTTATTTTTCCAAATATATGTCAAGATAGTTTTCAACATTCACTTTTGTAAAACCTTGTGTTCCAAATTTTCTCCTTCCCTCCTTTATTTCCCTCCTCCCCAAGACAACAAGCAATTTGATATAGGTTTAATATGTGCAGTTCTGTTAAACATTTCCATATTTGTCATGTTGTGTAAGAAAAATCAGATAAAAAGGGAAAAAAAACCCTTGAGAAAAAAAAATCAAGCAACAAACAATAACAAAAAAGGTGAAAATACTATGCTTTGATCCACATTCAGCTTCCATGGTTCTCATTCTGGAATGTGGATGGCACTTTCCATCACAAGTCTATTGTAATTGCCTTGAATTTCCATTGTTGAAAATAGTTAAGTCCATCGCAATTGATCATCACATAATCTTGTTGTTACTGTATGTGATGTTCTCTTGGTTCTGTTCACTTCAGAGATTTACTTTCTAACCAGGATCCCCAGATCATCTTCCTTCCCTTTAAAGAGATAATAAAATATGCCTGAGGAAAGACTATGCTTTCAAGCTCTGCCCAAGCTGGTGCTTGTACTATTATTAATGAAATGCAAATTGAAACTATAATTGCAAATGTCACAGTTCTGTAGTATATCTGAATTTTAAGGCTTTAATTTTATGCACAATTTGGAATTAAGATCTTAATCAAACTATTATTAAGTTATTCAAGTGCAGAAAAAGTTATAAGGATATTTCACTTTTTGGGTCAGCCTGCCAATGTCTTTTGCCTCCCTCCCTCATGCCTCTTTGTGTCTTTCATTTTATCCCATTCCCAAGACTCATGGTGACTTTCTCCTTGTTATACCTAACTCTTTTAGCCTGCCAGTCAGTGGCATACTTCAATCTCATGGTATATTCCCTTTCTTGTGGTTAATAACTGTGCAACTCTGGGCAAGTCACTTAATCCTGTTTGCCTCAGGTTTTTCCACATATGTAAATTTTCACATATGTAGATTAACAAGCCCATAGTCTGTGGACGAACCTTAATTCCTTTGACTGGCTACTGGTTGCTACTTCAGGCCCATTAGGTCCTATTTCAGCTCAACCATGCTTTTCGTGGAGGCATTTGTGATGGTAACAATGCTGTTTGGCCTCATAATTGCGGCATCTCCAGTGATTGTTATGGCATTAGGTAGTTTTTAGTTTGGGGGTGGTTTATCAGCAGGGCGGGAGCCTGGGGGATGCCATTAAAATAGCAGACTTACATAACAAGATCCAACAACGTTTCAACTGGACATCAACTGAGAATGATAGCAGCACACGTGTTTATTTCCAAATGGTGTTATTTAATGAATAATGATTAAACATAATATTATTTAAGATCAGTTATAACATGTTATGTTTAGATATTAAGCTAAAGTAATTATAATAAATTATTTTATAGACATAATAAATCAATGATTGTTAGACATATCATTATTATATTACTATTACTATTAACTTCAATAGACTATGCGTTTATATCCCTCCCCCCCCCCCAACCTGTAACAAATCATCAACCCAGGTGTGAGTACAAGTGTACAGGCATATAGGCGTAGGCTTAAGCGAATAATAATTTATAACAGTTTTTTTTTTTTTTTTTTACCGCTAAATCCCCCTACTCCTCTTACTAAATTTTATCGCTTCCATCAAATCCTAAAACCAGATAAAAGGCCTTTAGTATGGTAATTAAATACCACAGAGAAATAGGTACTAAAACGTATGTAAACAGTAATTAAGCTAGACTCAAGCCTACAAACTACCATTCACTACTATAAACTGTGCTATTATAAATTATTATAAGTTATTATAGGATATTATAGAAAATCCTTAAATGTCTTATAAACTTTTATAAAATAGATAGGTGTACCATCTTTCAAACCAAATCCTTGGTTCATCTATTTTATACGTTTTGAAAAAAAAAAATAATGCACAACTTTTAATACTGACATAGTAGACAAACTCGAATTTTATCAAAAATTTATTTATTGTTTGTGTAGCTTAACCCAAAGCAAAACACTGAAAATACTTAGATGGGCTTTAATCAGTCCCACAGGCACAGAGGCTTGGTCCTGGCCTTACTGTTAATTTTTATTAGACCTATACATGCAAGTTTCCGCAACCCAGTGAGTATGCCCTTTTAGCTTATATCAGTTTAAAGGAGCGGGTATCAGGCACACTTCCAAAAGTAGCCCATGACACCTTGTTTAACCACACCCCCATTGGTTACAGCAGTGACTAACATTGAGCTATAAACGAAAGTTTGACTAAATCATAATAAAAAGGGTTGGTAAATCTTGTGTCAGCCACCGCGGTCATCCGATTAACCCAAATTAACAGAAGAATGGTGTAAAGCGTGTTTAAGCATTCAATTCACTAAATAAAGTTAAAACTCAACTGCGTTGTAATATGCCCTAGTTGATATTAAAATATGCAACTTACATGGCTTTACCCCCTGCTGAAGACACTAAAGCTAAAGTACAAACTGGGATTAGAGACCCCACTATGCTTAGGGGTAAACCAAGGTAATTAAATACCAAAATTACTCACCAGAGAACTACTAGCCACTGCTTAAAACTCAAAGGACTTGGCGGTGCCCTAGATGCTTCTAGAGGAGCCTGTTTTATAATCGATAAACCCCGATACACCTCACCCCTTCTTGCTTATCAGTCTATATACCGCCATTGTCAGCTCACCCCAATAGGGTCCCAAAGTGAGCAAAATCATGAAATCATAAAAATGTTAGGTTAAGGTGTAGCATATGGAGGGGGAAGCAATGGGCTCCATTTTCTATATTAGAATACAATGAGATATCTATTAAAACATAGATATGAAGGAGGATTTAGTAGTAAATTAAGAATAGAGAGCTTAATTGAAATAGGCAATAGGGTATGTACACACTGCCGTCACCCTCTTGAATAAAGTAACTTCAAATACCTAATATGAATATGCCAAAAAGAGAAGAAAAGTAACAAGGTAAGTGTACTGGAAAGTGCACTTGGACAACCAAAATGTAGCTTAAATAAAGCATTTAGCTTACACCTAAAAGATTTCAGCTAACCCTGACCATTCTGAGCTAGACCTAGTTCTATGTATAACCAATTAAACTATTTATCACACCCTTCAAAACATTTATTCATCCTAATATAGATGATAGAATAGATTAACCCATAGGCACAATAGAGAGAGTACCATGAGGGAACGTTGAAAGATTCCATCCTGTAAGGGACAAAAAGCAAAGATTATACTTTATACCGTTTGCATAATGATTTAGCTAGTCAAACCGGACAAAAAGAATTAAAGCCCGCCTTCCTGAAATTAAGTGAGCTATTGTAGAATAGTTGTCAGAATGAACTCGTCTCTAGCAAAATAGATTTTACAATGGGGTGAAAAGCCTATCAAACTTAATGTTAGCTGGTTGTCCAAAAAACAAATTTAAGTTCAACTTTAAATTTAACTCAAGTACTAACAAATGTAACAAATTTAAATGCTACTCAAAAGGGGGACAACTCTTTTGACACGTAAACAAACTTACTTAGAGGACAATGAAACAAAAACAAAACATTGTAGGCCTAAAAGCAGCCACCAATTAAGAAGGGGTTAAAGCTCAAACTCCCCTGTCATTTAATCCCAACAATGAATCAAAATCCTTACACCAATATTGGACAATTCTATTAATATTTAGAAGATATAATGCTAATATGAGTAACCTGAATATATTCTCCTTCCACAAACATAAATACAGATTGGAACAACCGCTTACACTTAACCAAACAAACTAGCACTCTATCACACACATTGTTAACCCAACTCAGGTGTGCATAAAAAGGAAAGATTAAAAGGAATAAAAGGAACTTGGCAAACAAAAACCCCTCCTGTTTACCAAAAACATCACCTCTAGCATTTACCAGTATTAGAGGCACTGCCTGCCTGGTGAGTTGTGACTTTAACAACCCTGGTATCTTGACCATGAAAAAATAGCATAATCACTTGTCTCTTAGTTGGGGACTAGTATGAATGGCACAACGAGGGTTTAACTATCTCTTATTTCCTATCAGTGAAATTGACCTTCCTGTGCAGTAGCGGGAATATTTATACAAGAAGACCTGTGGAGCTTAAGTTGCATAACTCAACACATACTACCATCCAACCTACCGGAACAAACTGTATAAGCCACTGAGTTATAGGCTTTGGTTGGGGTGACCTCTGAGCATAAAACAACCTCCGAATGAATATAACCTAGATTAACCAATCCAAGTGTATCAATACCAGTAATTGACCCATTTCTTGACCAATGGAACAAGTTACCCCAGGAATAACAGCACAATCCTATTTGAGAGCCTATATCGAAAATTAGGGTTTACCACCTCGATGTTGGATCAGGACATCCAAATGGTGCAACTGCTATTAAAGGTTCGTTTGTTCAATGATTAAAGTCCTACATGATCTGAGTTCAGACCCGGAGAAATCCAGGTTGGTTTCTCTCTGTAAATTCATTTCTCCCAGTACGAAAGGACAAGAGATATAGGGCCAACATCCCTGATAAGCCCTAGAACCAACATATGAATCCATCTCAATATCCTAACTCAATTTCTAACACCCCCAAGAACAGGATTGTTAAGGTGGTAGAGTTGGTAATTGCATAAAATTTAAGCCTTTACTACCAGAGGTTCAAACCCTCTTAACAAATGTTCACACTAAACCTTCTACTCTATATTATCCCTATTCTCCTAGCAGTAGCCTTTCTAACAGTTATTGAATGCAAAGTGTTAGGTTACATACAGTTCCAAAAAGGACCAAATATCTTAGGAACCTATGGCCTCCTGCAACCATTTACTAACGCAGTAAAAGTATTTACCAAAGAACCCCGTCACCCACTAACCTCTTCCATTTCAATATTTATCATGACCCCTATTCTAGTCCTCTCCTTAGCCCTAACAATTTGAACACTTCTACCCATACCCAACACACTTCTAGACCTCAACCTAGGACTTATTTTTCTTCTTTCACTATCTGGACTATCAGTATACTCAATTTTATGATCAGGACGAGCATCCAACTCAAAATATGCTCTAATCAGAGCCTTAGGAGCAGTTGCACAAACAATCTTGTATGAAGTATCACTAGCTATTATTCTCCTCTCAATCATACTAATTAATGGCTCATTTACCTTAAAAACACTTTCAATTACTCAAGAGACCTGATGACTCATCATCACAACATGACCACTTGCCATAATATAATATATTTCTATGCTAGCAGAAACAAATCAAGCACCATTTGACCTAACCGAAGGAGAATCCGAACTAGTATCAGATTTCAACATAGAATACACTGCGGGCCCATTTGCTATATTCTTCCTCACAGAGTACGCAAATATCATTGCTATAAACGCCGTCACAACTATCCTATTCCTAGGACCATCCCTCACACCCAACTTCACTCACATAAACATTATTTCCTTTATACTAAAAACACTCCTCCTTACCATAGCTTTTCTATGAATCCGAGCCTCATACCCACATTTCTGCTACGACCAACTAATACACCTCCTATGAAAAAACTTCTTACCAATAACTCTAGCAACATGCTTATGATTTATCTCCCTACCAATTGCTCTATCATGTATTCCACCACAAATATAGAAATGTCTGACAAAAAATTATCTTGATAGGATAAAAAATAGGGGTACAAGCCCCCTTATTTCTAGGACAACAGGACTCAAACCCATACCAAAGAGCTCAAAACCCTTTGTGCTCCCATTACACTACATCCTAGTAAGGCCAGCTAAATAAGCTATTGGGCCCATACCTCAAAAATGTTGGTTCACACCCTTCCCATACTAATGTCCCCCTATGTACTCATTATTTTAACACTAAGCCTCTTTATTGGCACATGCCTAAGCTTATTTAGTAACCACTGATTTATAGCTTGAATAGGTCTAGAAATCAATACACTAGCTATCATCCCCATAATAACTGCCCCAAATAACTCACGCACCACAGAAGCTGCCACAAAATACTTCCTCACTCAAACCACCGCCTCCATAATAATATTTGCCATCATTTGCAATGCGTGGTTGACAAACCAATGGACACTATTTCAACTCTCCGACCAATGAGCCTCCATCTCAATAACCCTAGCCCTATTGATCAAATTAGGCCTCACTCCCTTCCACTTCTGAGTGCCTGAAGTAACACAAGGAATCCCACTCCTAACCGGAATAATTCTTCTAACATGACAAAAAATTACCCCCACATCCATTCTCTTCCAGATTGCCCCATGCCTAAATATAAAAATCCTCATCACTTTTGCAATCTTATCTACTATCCTAGGTGGTTGAGGAGCACTCAACCAAACCCACCTATGAAAGATCCTAGCCTATTCATCCATTGCCCATATAGGCTGAATAGCAATTATTGTCCACATTAACCCTACTATAACTATCCTTAACCTTACTATCTATATCATAGCCACTCTAACCACATTTCTAATCCTCAACTTCTCAAACATCACCGAAATCAAATCCCTAGGCAGTCTATGAAACAAATCAACACCAACAACCATCATCATCCTTCTTATACTCCTTTCCCTAGGAGGCCTGCCACCTCTCACCAGCTTTATACCCAAATGACTACAAGAACTAATTACCAATGGCAACATTATACTAGCCACAACAATAGCCCTTTCAGCCTTACTAAATCTATTTTTCTATATGCGAATTATTTATGCATCTAGCCTTACCATATTCCCATCTACCAACAACCCTAAAATACAATGATACAATAGTTCAATAAAACCTAGTACATTAATCCCAACAACTACAATCATCTCATCCCTCCTACTTCCCCTAACCCCCCTATTCATTACATTCTCATAATTAAGAACTACAAGACTTTACCTTGCATCACTCGAATGCAAATGGAGCACTTTAATTAAGCTAAACTCTCTCACAAGCTCCGGCAACACTTAAGCTACTTCTTCGAATTTGCAATTCAATGTAATATATACTTCAGAGCCCATTTAAAGGCTTAGGTTCAAATTAGACCAAAGGCCTTCAAAGCCCTAAGCAGGTGTTCAGGTGTTAAATCTCCTAGCCTTTGAATACATCCAGAGACTCCAGCCTTGTAAGGAAGAAAAAGGTGCGAAGTCCTGGGGGAAATCTCAATAAATAGTCTTTGCCTCTAAACTGGACGGTATCTATCCCCCTAACTCTTAGTTAACAGCTAAGCGCCTTAACATTTGGCTTTAATTTCAATTTTGAAAAAGAGATATCTAGTCTCTGTCTTTGAATTTACAATTCAATGCTTATCCTTGGCCATTATATCTATGTTCATTACTCAATGACTTTTCTCTACTAACCACAAAGATATCAGAACTCTTTATTCGGTGCTTGAACAGGCATAATTGGTACAGCTCTAAGTCTACTTATCGGAGCAGAGCTTGGCCAACTTGGAACTCTAATCGGTGATGATCAAATCTACAACGTAATTGTCACAGCCTATGCCTTCATAATAATTTTCTTCAGAGTAATGCCTATTATGATCGGAGGCTTTGGTAACTGACTAGTACCACTAATAATTGGAGCCCCTGATATAGCATTCCCCCAAATGAACAACATGAGTTTCTGACTGCTTCCACCATCATTCCTTCTCCTTTTGGCATCTTCAACAGTTGAAGCAGGTGCTGGAACAGGATGGACAGTCTATTTGTCTCCAGCAGGCAATCTTGCCCACGCAGGAGCATCTGTAGATCTAGCTATTTTCTTACTTCACCTAGCAGGAGCTATTAACTTTATTACAACAATTATTAACATGAAACCTCCTGCAATATCCCAATATCAGACACCATTGTTCATCTGATCCGTGATAATTACAGCAGTACTACTTCTTCTATCTCTGCCAGTTTTAGAAGCTGGTATTACAATACTCTTAACAGACCGCAATCTTTTTTTTTAAAATTTTATTTAATTTTATTTTTTTTTAATTAAATAACTTTTTTATTGACAGAACCCATGCCAGGGTAATTTTTTACAACATTATCCCTTGCACTCACTTCTGTTCCGATTTTTCCTCTCCCTTCCTCCACCCTCTCCCCAAGATGGCAAGCAGTCCTATACATGTTAAATAGATTACAGTAGATCTTGGATACAACATATGTGTGCAGAACCGAAGTTTTCTTGTTGCTCAGGGAGAATTGGATTTAGAAGGTATAAATAACCTGGGAAGAAGAACAAAAATGCAAGCAGTTTACATTCATTTCCTAGTGTTCTTTCTTTGGGTGTAGCTGCTTCTGTCCATCCTTGATCAATTGAAATTAAGTTAGATCTTGTGTTTGTTGAAGAAATCCACTTCCATCAGAATACATCCTCATACAGTATCGCTGTTGAGGTATATAATGATTTCCTGGTTCTGCTCATTTCGCTCAGCATCAGTTCATGTAAGTCTCACCAATCTCTCTGTTTTCATCCTGCTGGTCATTTCTTACAGAACAATAATTTTCCATAACATTCATATACCACAATTTATAACCATTTCTCAATTGTGGGCATCCATTCATTTTCCAGCTTCTGGCCACTACAAACAGGGCTGCCACAAACATTTTGCCACATACAGGTCCCTTTCCCTTTTTTACTATCTCTTTGGGGTATAAGCCCAGTAGAGACACTGCTGGATCAAAGGGTATGCACAGTTTGATAACTTTTTGGGCATAGTTCAAACTGCTCTCAGAATGGCTGGATGTATTCACAGTTCCACCAACAATGTATCAGTGTCTCTGTTTTCCACATCCCCTCCAACATTCTGCATTATCTTTCCCTGATCATTTCTGCCAATCGACAGGTGTAAGTGAGTATCTCAGAGTTGTCTTAATTTGCATTTCTCTGATCAATAGTGATTTGGAACACTCTTTCATATAGTAGTAACAGTTTTAATTTCATCATCTGAAAATTGTCTGTTCATATCCTTTGACCATTTATCAATTGGAAAATGGCTTGATTTCTTATAAATTAGAGTCAATTCTCTGTATATTTTGGAAATGAGTCCTTTATTAGAACCTCTGACTGTAAAAATGTTTTCCCAGTTTATTGTTCCCTTCTAATATTGCCTGCATTAGTTTTGTTTGTACAAAAACTTTTCAATTTGATATAATCAAAATTTTCAATTTTGTAGTCAATAGTGGTCTCTAGTTCTTCTTTGGTAATAAATTCCTTCCTCTTCCACAGGTCTGAGAGGTAAACTATCCTATGCTCTTCAATTTATTTATGATCTCATTCTTTTACCTAGATCATGAGACCCATTTTGACCTTATCTTGGTGTATGGTGTTAAGTGTGGGTCAATGCCTAGTTTCTGCCATACTAATTTCCAATTTCCAGCAATTTTGTCAAATAATGCATTCTTATCCCAAAAACTGGGTTCTTTGGGTTTGTCAAACACTAGATAATTAAGGTTATTGGCTGTTTTGTCCTTTGAACCTAACCTATTCCATTGATCTGTCTATTTCTTAGCCAATACCAGATAGTTTTAGTAACCACTGCCTTATATAATTTTAGATCTGGTACAGCTAGGCCACCTTCATTTGATTTTTTTTTTCATTAATTCCCTTGAAATTCTTGACCTTTTGTTTTCCATATGAACTTTGTTGTTATTTTTCTAGGTCATCAAAATAGTTTTTGGAAGTCTGATTGGTATAGCGCTAAATAAATAGATTAGTTTAGGAGTATTGTCATCTTTATTATATTTGCTCGCAATCAAGAGCATTTAATATTTTCAGTTAGATCAGACTTAATTTGTGTGGAAAGTGTTTTGTAGTTTTGATCATAAAGTTTCTGATTTTCCCTTGGCAGACAGATTCCTAAATATTTTATACTATCAGTAGTTACTTTAAATGGGATTTCTCTTTGTAACTCTGACTGTTAGGTTTTGTAAGTGATATATAAGAATGCTGATGACTTATGTGGGTTTATTTTATAACAAGCAACTTTGCTAAAATTGTGGATTATTTCTAATAACTTTTAGTAGAATCTCTGGGGTTCTCTAAGTATACCATCATATCATCAGCAAAGAGTGATAATTTGGTTTCCTCATTGCCTATTCTTATTCCTTTAATATCTTTCTCAGCTCTTATTGCCATAGCTAGAATTTCTAATACAATATTAAATAGTAATGGTGATAGTGGGCAACCTTGTTTCCTCCTGATCTTTAGGAATGGTTGCAGTTTGTCCCCATTACATATGATGCTTTTGCTGGTTTTAAATAGATGCTACTGATTATTTTAAGGAAAAATCCATTTATTCCTATACTCTCAAGTGTTTTTAATAGGAATGGATGTTGGATTTTATCAAATGCTTTTCTGCATCTATTGAGATGATCATATGGTTTTATTGAGTTTGGTTATTAATATGGCCAATTATGCTGACAGTTTTCCTAATATTGAACCAGCCTTGCATTCTGGTATAAATCCTACTTGATCATGGTGAATTATCCTGGGGATGATTTTCTGTAGTCTTTTGCTAATATTTTATTTAAGATTTTAGCATCATATTCGTTAGGGAGATTGGTCTATAGTTTTCTTTCTCTGTTTTCAACCTACCGGGTTTAGGTATCAGTACCATGTCTGTGTCATAGAAGGAATTTGGTAGGACTCCTTCATTCCCTGTTTTATCAAATAATTTATATAGCATTAGGGCCAATTGTTCTTTAAATGTTTGGTAGAATTCACATGCAAATCCATCTGGTCCTGGGGATTTTTTCTTAGGAAGTTGTTTAATTGCCTGTTCTATTTCTTTTCTGAAATGGACTATTCAAACAATTTACTTCCTCCTCTGTTAGTCTGAGAGTCTATATTTTGGAGGTAGTCATCCATTTCACTTAGGTTATCAAATTTATTGGCGTAAAGTTGAGCAAAATAACTCATTATTTCTCTAATTTCCTCTTCATTGGTGGAAAGTTCTCCTTTTCATTTTAAGACTACTAATTTCATTTTCCTCCTCCTTTTCTAATCAGATTTACCAAAGGTTTATCAATTTTATTGGTTTTCATAAAACAATTCTTAGTTTATTTATTAGTTCAATAGTTTTTTAGTTTCAATATTATTAATTTCTCCTTTTAATTTTAGAATTTCAAGTTTAGTAATTGATTGGGGGTTTTAATTTGGTCTTTTTCTAGCTTTTTAAGTTGCAAGCCCAATTCATTGACCTTCTCTTTCTCTATTTTGTTCAAGTAAGCCTCTAAGGATATAAAGTTTCCCCTTATTACAGCTCTGGCTGCATCCCACAAATTTTGGTATGATGTCTTACCGTTGTCATTATCTTGAGTGAAGTTATTAATTGTGTCTATAATTTGCTGTTTCACCCAATCATTCTTTAAGATGAAATTATTTAGTTTCCAATTACTTTTTGATTTATTTACACCTAACTTTTTGTTGAATGTAGTTTTATTGCATTGTGATCTGAAAAGAAAGCATTTACTATTTCTGCCTTCCTGCATTTAATTTTGAGGTCTTTATGTCCTAATATATGGTCAATTTTTGTGTAGGTTCCATGAGCTGCTGAGAAGAAAGTATACTCCTTTCTATCACCATTCAGTTTTCTCCAGAGATCTTATCATACCTAGTCTTTCTAATATTCTATTTACCTCTTTAATTTCTTTCTTATTTGTTTTGTGATTTGATTTATCTAAATCTGAGAGTGCAAGACAGACTGCAATTTTAATACAACATTTTTTGACCCTGCTGGAAGAGGAGACCCAAACCTATACCAACATCTATTCTGATTCTTTGGCCACCCAGAATTATATATTTTACTTCTACAAGGCTTCGGAATTATTTCTCACATTGTTACATACTATGCAGGCAAAAAAGAACCTTTTGGTTACATAGGAATGGTGTGAGCAATAATATCCATTGGATTCCTAGGCTTCATTGTATGAGCTCATCACATAGTTACTGTTGGTCTAGATGTAGACACATGGGCATATTTCACATCAGCTACAATAATTATTGCTATCCCTACTGGCGTTAAAGTATTCAGATGGCTGGCTACACTACACCTCCAGCTATGCTGTGAGCCCTGGGCTTCATTTTCCTTTTTACAATTGGAGGCCTAACAGGAATCATACTTGCTAAGTCATTCCTAGACATCGTCCTTCACTACACATACTATGTCGTAGCCCACTTCCATTACGTACCATCTATGGGTGCCGTCTTTGCAATTATAGGAGGCTTTGTCTACTGATTCCCACTCTTCACGGGTTACATACTAAATGATCTATGGGCAAAAATCCATTTCTCTATTATATTTGTAGGAGTCAACATAACCTTTTTCCCTCAACACTTCCTAGGTCTTTCAGGAATACCTCCACAATACTCACACTACCCAGATGCTTACACAGCATGAAACATACTATCTTCAATTAGCTCATTTATCTTACAGCCTTTATCTTAATGATCTTCATTATCTGAGAAGCTTTCTCATCAAAATGAGAAGTTTCTTCCATAGAATTAACTACCACTAATATCGAATGACTCTACTGTTACCCTCCCCCATACCATACATTTGAGCAACCCGTATTCATTAAATCTTAAAGCAAAAAAGGAAGGAATTGAAACCCCTAAAAAGTTGATTTCAAGTCAACCCCATCACCATTATGACTTTCTCAAAAAGATATTAGTAACAATCACTACATGACTTTGCCATAGTTAAATTATAAGTTTAAGCCCTGTATATCTTATCATGCCTTATCCTTATGCCTTATCCCAGTTGTATAACTGGGCTTTCAAGATGCTACCTCTCCCATCATAGAAGAACTTATATATTTTCATGATCATACACTAATAATTGTCTTCTTAATTAGCTCCCTAGTACTTTATGTGTTAATTCTCATACTCACAACAAAATTAACTCATACCAGTACTATAGACATGCAAGAAGTTGAAACCATTTGAACAATTATACCTGCAGTTATTCTTGTCTTAATCGCCCTCCCTTTGCATTCTTTATTTAATAGACAAAATCTTTAATCCATACCTTATAGTCAAAGCTATAGGTCATCAGTGACACTGAAGCTATGATACACTATGAGGATTTGTCATTTGACTCGTACATAGTACTTACCCAAGATTTGATTCCCAAACAATTCCAACTTCTAGAGGTAGACAATCAAGTAGGTCTTCCCATAGAACTTCCAGTTCGAATGTTAATCTCATCAGAGGATATACTTCACTCATGAGCTGTACCTTCTCTAGGGTTAAAGCAGACTCTATCCCAGGACGACTGAACCAAGCCACTCTAACCTCCACTCGCCCAGGAGTTTACTATGGCCAATGTTCAGAGATTTGTGGATCCAATCACAGCTTCATGTCTTTGTACTAGAAATATCAATCCTAAAATATTTTGAAAACTTGTGGCATATAATGCAAACATCTTTGAGAAACCAACATAATATTTAAGTATTAGCAGAGCTTAATATCTCCTCAAAGCTATGCCTCAATTAGAAACATCAGCTTGATTTCATGTTGCCAGCCTAACCCTTATCAACATCTTCTGCTTATTCCAACTTCAAATCATTGGTATCGAAATAATTATATTTATCCCCCAGAAAAAATCCTCAAACTCCCAGAAATTCCGTTCCCTTGAGAGAAAAAAACGAACGAAAATGTATTTGCTCCTTTCATCTGCCCTACTATTATAAGCATTTCTACTCTATCTGTTATTATACTGTTTCCTTGTCTAATCTTTACAATGCCCAAGCATTGACTACCCAACCAAATCCAAATTCTACAAATCTGACTTATCTGACTCATCACCAAGCAAATAATATCAATACATAATAATCCTGGTTGAACATGAACCCTAATGCTTATATCCCTGATCCTATTTATTGCAACTACAAATCTTCTTGGTCTCCTCCCTTACTCATTCACCCCTACCACACAACTCTCAATAAATATCAATATGGCTATTCCCCTTTGAATGGGAACAGTGGTACTAGGCTTTTGCAATAAACCAAAAACTTCACTTGCTCACTTCCTACCACAAGGTACTCCAACACCTCTAATCCCCATACTAATTATCATCTAAACAATTAGCCTGCTTATTCAACCACTAGCCCTAGCAGTGCGACTAACAGCCAATATCACCGCTGGCCACCTATTAATTCACCTAATCCACTCAGCTGCCCTAGCACTCATATCCATTAACATTGTACTGTCATCAATCACACTCATTATCCTTTTCCTTCTCACAATCCTAGAACTGGCCGTAGCTATGATTCAGGCCTATGTCTTTACCTTACTAGTAAGCCTGTACTTACACAATAATTCTTAATCATATAATCATCTCCTAACTATATGATGAAACCTAAAGAATGACTCAACAAATGTGGTCATGCTTACCACATAGTAAATCCCAGCCCATGACCACTCACAGGAGCCCTATCAGCACTCCTTCTCACCTCAGGAATAATTATATGGTTTCACTTCCACTCTACACTCCTTCTCTTTATAGGAGTTACATAAATACTTCTAACAATGTTCCAATAGGGTTCATCCCCTTAATCATTAGAAGTACCACTATTAAACACAGCTATCCTTCTCACTTCAGGGGTCTGTATTACATGAGCCCACCATAGTCTCATAGAAAGTAACCACAAGCAGACAATTCAAGCCCTAGCAACTACCATCGCCCTAGGCCTATACTTCAAAACCTTCAAGCCATAGAATACTATGAAGCACCATTCACTATTTCTGATGTCATTTACGGCTCAACATTCTTTGTAGCAACTGGCTTCTGTGGCTTATACATAATCATTGGATTATTATTCCTAATCGTCTGCCTTCTTCAACAACTCTTTTGTCACTTTACATCCATTCATCATTTTGGCTTTGAAGTAGCTGACACTGATACTGACACTTTGTAGATGTAGTATGACTATTCCTAGATGTATCTATTTACTGATGAGGCTCTTATTTTTCTAGTATAATTAGTACTACTGATTTCCAATCATTAAGTTCTGGGTAAAACCAGAGAAAACCTAATCCTAACCCTCCTAATCAACTCTGCTTTAGCAACAATTGTAGTTCTCATTGCTTTTTGACTACCACAACTCTATCTATACTTAGAAAAGTCTAGCCCTTATGAATGTGGGTTTGACCCTTTAGGCTCTGCCTGTCTTCTATTCTCAATAACATTCTTCCTAGTTACCATTACATTCCTCCTATTCGACCTAGAAATCACCCTCCTCCTACCACTACCCTAAGCCATCCAACTATCAACTACCAATACTATACTTGCCCTAGCATACTCCCTCATCATCCTACTCACAGGCAGCCTAGCATAGGAATGATTCCAAAAAGGTCTTGAATGGACGGAATAGGTTTTTAATCTAATTAAGATAATTGATTTCAACTCAATAAATCATGGTTCTACCCCATGAATATCTTATGCTTCCTATTAACCTAAACGTAACCGTAACTTTCCTGTTAGTACTTGCAGGAGTCTTAATCTATCGATCACATCTAATGTCTACTCTCCTATGTGGGGAGGGAATATTGTTGTCCCTGTTCATCCTCATAACCCTCCTAATTACCCACTTCCACATATTCTCAATATCCATAACCCCCTTAATCCTATTAGTCTTTTCAGTTTGTGAGGCAGGAATTGGCCTCACACTGCTAGTCAAAATCTCGGCCACCCATGGTAATGACTATGTCCAAAATCTTAACCTGCTACAATGCTAAAAATCCTCACATCAACTTTCATGCTCATCCCACTAACATGATACTCCAAAAACTCCTGAGTATGAATCAACACCACTACACACAGTTTTCTTATTAGCATCTGAAGCCTAACGGAACTGGAGAAGGAAATAACAAATCATGTCAGTATTTTTTGCCCCCCCCAAACCCAAATGGAGTCACAAAGAATTGAAAATGACTGAACACCAATAACAAAATCTTATCATCTATGTTATAAAAAAGTGCTTTGCAAACTTTATAAGGCTATATAAATTATTGTTATTATCTGTGTAATGGAGATGTATACCTGTCTTCAATATATCCCACAGTAGTTATGAGGATCAAATAAGGTTAAAATTATAAAAGCACTTGGCCAAAGGTAAAAGATAAGTAATGTTAATAAGTAACAGTTTTAATTAAGATTGAAAATATAACCTGTAGCAATGGTTATAATCTACACAGCTTTGGGCATCCTTAAATTTTATGCTAGTAAATATTATTTTAATTCCTTGCTACATTACAGAATGTATTGTTGAAGGGATGATGTACTTTGCTACTTTCAGTCATATAAACCAGAATGCATATGTATAGCTCAAAATTGATTCTCTGAACTCCCAATCCTTCTGAACTTCTTTTCTATAATCAGTCACTGATTAATCATTTGATATAACATTGCGGTGGTAAAATGGATAACTTACATAAAATAGAAAAACAGAATAAAAACCCCAAGAATATACATTAATAACATATAAGTAATGACAAAATGTAATTTTGTCAAAGCTTTGTTTCTCCTAGAGACTCTGGTCTAGGATGGTCCCCTCCTGCCTTTTTTTTCTTTTCAGAATTTTAATATTTTATTTTTTTCCAATTACATGGAAAAACAATTTTTAGCTATCATTTTCTCTTCCTCCTCTTTCTTTCTTTTTTAAAAATAATTTTTAGTTCTAAATTCTCTCCCTCATTTGTTTTTGAGAAAGCAAGCAATTTGATACAAGTTGCTTGTATCAATTTGTATTTTTTTCCACATTTATTTCCACATTAATCATGTTGTGAAAGAAAATAGGCAAAAAAGGCCCAAGAAAAATAAAGTTAAAAAATATACTTTCATCTACATTCAGATTACATAAATTCTTTTTCATTATTGGTTCTTCAGTTTTGTCTTGAATCTTTGTATTGCTGAGAATAGCTAACTCCTTCACAGTTGATATTACTGTGTATACAGTAATTTTGCTTTTGCTTTTGCTCATTTCAATTTGTATCACTTCATGTAAATCTTTCCAGTTTTTCTGAAATCATTCTGCTCATCATTTCTTATGGCACAATAGTATTTTATCACAATCATATAGCTTGTTCAGTAATTTCCCAATTGATGGGCATTCCCACAATTTCCAATTCTTTGCATCATAAAAAGAGATGCTGGAAATATTTTTGTACATATAGGTCCTTTTCCTTAAAAAAAAATCTCTTTGAGATACAGATCCTTCCTGTCATCTTAGTAAAATGAATTAGAAAACATATAGGGTGTAATGACTTATACATCAGATGAGCCCAGAAAAGGCATTACATGTCACGGGCTAGGTTGTCATGGGATCTTCACAGGTTGGGTTGTCATGGGCTCTTGTCCCAGGAATGCTATGAGCCTTCAAAAAGTTGTTGCTGCATTACTTACCAAATGGAGTCTCCAGACTTGTCTTACCAGACATGATGGGTTGAGGTGGGGAGTAGCAGAGAAGGAAGAGAATGCCAATGTCCATCATGGGCTACTACAGCAATACTCATAAGTCCTGTGCTCCAGGAGGGGAAAGGGAAAACTTAAATGTCATCACTAATCAGTGAGAACCTGAAGAATAGGTTATGCCAAACTAGCCTTATGTCAAACTAACCTTATTTCTTTTTTCATCATGGTAGAACTAGGGACAATAGTAAGAAGCTACAGAGAGGGATGTTCCAGCTTGATAAATGAAAAAGCTTACTAACAGTTTGAGCTGTTTTAAAAAAAAGACTGAATGCATTAACCCAGGAGGTAGCAGAATTTTCTCATTAATAATTATTAACCATTACATACAATATATTTGATTGTAGGCTCCTTCCTATCAGTTGGGGAATGACTGAACAAGTTGTGGTACATGAAAGTAATGGAATATTACTGTTCTTTAAAAAAATAATGAACAAGCTGATTATAGAAAGACCTGAAAAGATTTACATGAATTGATGCTGATCAAAGCAAGCAGAACCAGGAATACACAGTATACAATAATGGCAAGAATGTGCAATGATCAACTATGAAAGGCTTGGTTTTCTCCATGGTTCAGTAATCCAAAACAATACCAAAAGACTTTGGATAGAAAATGCCATCAGCATCCAGAAAAAGAGCTAAGAGACTGAATATTTTTTTTATTTAATAGCCTTTTATTTACAGGTTATATGCATGGGTAACTTTACAGCATTAACAATTGCCAAACCTCTTGTTCCAATTTTTCACCTCTTACCCCTCCCCCCAACCCCCTCCCCTAGATGGCAGGATGACCAGTAGATGTTAAATACATTAAAATATAAATTAGATACACAATAAGTATACATGACCAAAACGTTATTTTGCTGTACAAAAAGAATCGGACTTTGAAATATTGTACAATTAGCTTGTGAAGGAAATCAAAAATGCAGGTGGGCATAAATATAGGGATTGGGAATTCAATGTAATGGTTTTTAGTCATCTCCCAGAGTTCTTTCTCTGGGCGTAGCTGGTTCAGTTCATTACTGCTCCATTGGAAATGATTTGGTTGATCTTGTTGCTGAGGATCGCCAGGTCCATCAGAACTGGTCATCATATAATATTGTTGTTGAAGTATATAATGATCTCCTGATCCTGCCAAGAGACTGAATATAAATCAATACATGCTGTGTTCCCTTCTTTTTTCTTGTTTTGGTTGTTTATCTCTCCCATGATTTTCCCTTTTGCTCAGATTTTTCTCTCCCAACATGATTTAATAAAGCAATATGATTATAAACTCCTTTAGGTCAGGGACTATTTTTTGCCTCTTTTTGTATCTCTAACACTTAGCACCAAAAACTGGGACATAGTAGTTGCTGAATAAATGCTTATTGATTGATATCTAGTGTATGGGGAAGGGGTGATAATATTTAAAAGGCTTGGTAGAAATAATAACAATTCCTATTCCTATAGAGATATATGGTAAACAAAATGCTTTCTTTCCATAACAATCCTGTGAGGGACATAGTACAAGTAGTATTATCTTTATTTTCTTTATGAGAAAATTGTCTTTATCATGATCACACATCAGGACTTGAGCGAAGTCACTTGCTATTAAATTCATTACTCTTTTCACTGCATCTACTGGGAAGGCAACATTGGATTTGGAACAAAATTAAATGAGTTTGAATTCTTTTGCTATTTTTTGCTATCTTGGATAAATCATTAAAACTCTGAGCCTCAGTTTTCTCATCTGAAAAATGAAGGGGTTGGACTTTAAGTTTCTGTTGAGCTTTAAGTCTATAAATCCAATCACCACACTGCTTTTCCACTTCATTTTTGATAGATTTTGATGATTTGGGGTTGAATTCCCACCTCCTCATAATAAATAGAGGATGGACCTCTTTGCAATTCTTGTGTTTTGACACAAATTGTATGACCATAGACAAGTCATTGAGCCCAGTGACTAAGCTCTCAGGCAACTCACTGTGTGGTTTATTAAACTTGATGATCTCCATCTATGAAGGGAGTATCCATACTGGAAGTTTCTCATGTCAATGAAATCATAAGTCTGGACCTTTCTCCCCAAACAACTAAATAGCAAACAACTCACAATCACATGTGAACAGAGCAATACAAGATGACTAAGAGCTTCAAGAAATAGCATTTATTGTTACCTCTAGACAATTAATCAACCAAATAATAATTCAAGCAATTATTAAGTAGTTACTATGTATCAGGCACTATCCTAAGAGATAAAGAAACAAATAAAATGCAAAAATTGTTCTTGACTTCAAGAAGCTTATATTCTAATAGGAAAGGTAACATACTTGTACAGGTAAAACAAGGTTGCACATCGTAAGTTTCATTACCTGATTCCAGCTGATAAAAGTTTTATTGGTCACTGAGCAGCAAGAGCCAGTGACTCAGTAGATTCTTAAAAGAGTTATTAGGCCTCATTTGTCTCCTCATCTTCTGGTTCTAGAGTGTGTGAGAATACTTGAAGCTTCTTGTTGGAGGAATGGCAGTGGGAACTTCTTTGAACCTGACTCTATATAGGATGACCACTCCTATTTGACAGAACAGAGGGATACAACTGAGAGAGTCTGAGCCTCTAGCTCCCTCTTCTGTTTTGTGTTTGTTTCTAGGTAGGTGACTGAATAGTAATCCCAAGATGATCATGAAAGTGGACTTCTGGATTTGAGAATCTTTCAATCTTATTTTCCTTTACATTATTTGTATTTACATTTATTGTGAAAAATGTTTTGGTTCTGTTTATTTCACTCTGAATCAGTTCACACAATTCTTCATTTCTTTGAGTTCTTTGCATGTATTGTTTTTTATGACAATATTATATCATCATATTTGTATACCACAATTGTTTCAGCCATTCCCCAGTGGATAGATGCCCACTTAGCTTCCAGTTCTTGCTGACACAAAAAGTATACCTGTAAATATTTTTATTTCCTCCTTGTAGAATTTGAACTAAAGTTACCTTTATTTTGGAGGGACCCTAAAATCTAGGAAATGTACAACATGTAGTATTTTGGTGTTTTAGGAAACCAAAAAAAAGGGTGAGGGAGAAGGAGCAAAAGGGTTTATCAGTGGAAAAATTTTTCCTGACTTGAAGTGGTCTAGTAAATTTATCATGAATCCTTAGAGATGTGGGTGGAAGAAACAGAGCGAGGGAACTCCTAAATTCAGTGTGGAAAGAAGGAATCTAAAATCATCATATAATTTAGTTTATGAATCTTCTTTTAGGTAAAAATATGCTCAATTCTCATTTAATACCTATCATACTCATTTTCTCCCACTCCTTAACTCTTATTTTGCAAAAGATATTGATTTTTTTCTATTTTTAAATATTGATGGAGAAGGAAGTTTCCACATTATCCCAGCTCAACATTTAATAGCTTTGACCATCAGGAAGTCCTTCTTTATGTCTAATCTACCTCATTTGTGCTACAATTTGTAAATATATCTTAACTGCTTACTCAAAGGAGAAAAAGAACAAACAATAATTGACGGCATACCAAATAAAGGGTGTGATGAGAAAGAATTAATTTGTATCAAGTACTTAGAGATCTTAAATGGAAAAAGACACAACATGAGAACATGGTTAATTATGATCATCAATTTGGGTTGTAATAATATGGGAGGCAGTATGGTACTGAATCCTGAATCAAAAAACCTAGAAAAAATCCTCTGCTCTGGCACTTACTGTGATTGTGTGACTTCACATAAATCATCAACTGCCTCAGAGTCTTTTTTCTCATTTGTAGAAATGAAAGGGTTGGACTAAATAAAGTCCAATATATCTTGCTACCAAGGACAGAGAAGGAATTATAGGATCAAATGATTTAAGTTATAGAAGGGACCTAAGAATTTATTTAGTACAACTCTTAACCTTTTATAGATGAGGAAACAGACCTGAAAAGATTGTGACCTATCCAACAACTCAAAACCTCCTCCAAATCATTCTGCCTCCTCAAATGAAATTATACTTAATTTAAATTTTATTATTATATTTTTTATGTGAGGAAGTAAGTGACTTGTCCAGAATCACACAGCTAGTGTCTGAGGTCAGATTTGAATTCAACTTCTCCTGACTCCAGGGCTGGTCGTCTATCTGCTGTACCACCTAGCTGCCCCTACTTATTTTAATTTAAATATTTAAATTTCTATTAAAATGTACTTGTTCAGAAAATGCACACACACACACACACACACACACACACACCAGTTCATTGTCTTCTTTTATTTTTGGAGTACTGTGGAAGCTGTGTGTTTGTCTTATTGCTTCACTGTGCATTGGTTATGTTTTGCTGAAATGGAGAGGGACAAAACATGTGATTCTACTGTACTAAGGTAGAAAAATGTACCCAGGCCTTCTTTAGCTTTTCAAATGTTCCACAGAGGTGGATAGACTGAATTCTTGGTTTAATATTAACTTTCAGTCCTTTCAGTGACAGTCTGTCTTCACATCTGACTTTCAAGGTGACAACTGATGCTCAAATTTCTTTGAAGTGTGACATTCCTGGGCTATTTCAAAGGAAGTGGCCACTTTAGGAAAGATGAAAAGAAGGAAGGAAGGAAAGAAGGAAGGAAGGAAGGAAGGAAGGAAAAAAGGAAGGAAGGAAAAAAGGAAGGAAGGAAAAGGTGAAAGGAAGGAAAAGGTGAAAGGAAGGAAGAAAGGAAAATAAGAACAAAGGAGCAAAAGAAGGAAGATTGGACAAAAAGAAGCAAGAAAAGAAGAAAAGATAAAAGGAAGAAAGGAAGACAAGAACAAAGGAAGAAAAGGAAGACAGGTAGGAAAAAGGAAGGAAAGAAGGAAGAAAAGATAAAAACAAAGGAACAGAGGTAGAAAAAAAGAAGGGAGGAAAGAAGAAAAGAAATAAAAAAGAAGAAAGCATTTATTAATTGATACTATGTGCCGAGCACTGTACTAAAATCTGGGGATAAAAATATAAACAAAAAGGAAATTAGATCCTACCTTGCAGGAGTCAACATTTCAGTGGGGGAAGACAACCAACAAAAGAAAGCTGAAAAGTGATGGAAGAGGTAATAGACTTACTAGCTTGGAAGTGTAGTTTTAAGTATGGTAATTAGAAAAAAGCCAGGAAGAGAACAAGGCTGGTTCCCTCCAAAAAATGGAAGCTGGAGGAACAACTCACCAATGGGAAAAAGTTGGGGTGGGGAGGATTGGATCTATAGAGATTTCAACTGAGGATGAGATGTTCTTGGAGACAGATGAATTCAGTTTTGGAAATGCTGAATTTGAGGTGTCAAAGGATATCCAGAGGAAGATGTCAGTAAGGCATTTGGAAATGTGGGATCAGAGCTTAAGAGATAAATTGGGGCTAGATGTATATAGACTTGAAAGTCATCTTGTATAATAATCATCAAAAAACACTTCAAAGTTTACAGATCATCTTTTGACCTGATTTCATTTAAGTCTTACAATAGCACTTTGAGATAAGTGTAAAATGTATTTTTGGCTTCATTTTACAGACGAGGAAACTGAGTCGGAGAAAGATTTGCCTCCAAAGCTGAAATACTACTATCCTTATGGCAAGTGTGAACAGTTATGATCAGATCCCTTCCTTCACATAAATTTTAATGTAGCAAGGAACAGATAGGGAAAGATGAAGCCAAGATAGAGGAAGGAATGGGCAGTTAGAGACAGCAAAGAAACTTTTTCGTGTCCTTACAGTTTTGTCTGAGTTGTTCTGGTATCCAAAGTACTAATTATGGGGCTGGGAATGAAAATCATGAATTCTTTAGAAAACGAAGATAAAGTGAGTTGAAATAGTTAAAAGAAGTCCAATACTTCCAATGCATTTTAGACAAAAACTTGGCAAAATTTAATGAGAAACATGGACCAATTTAAAGGTCCTCTATCTCACCTCTGTCTCTTTGTTTCTATCCCTCTGTTTCTTTCTGTTTCTCACTTAGAATTGATTCCAAAACACTGAGACCCACTTCATTTGAGCAGGCAAGTAACAAGTTTCTGAGATGTGAGATTCCTCGAAAGTCTCTGAAAGAAAACATAGTTTGTCTATCTTCTGGGAACAAGATGGATTTCATATAATATTCACTGAAAATGTAGCTCTCATTTAGTTCATAAATTTTAACACAAATTTCTGCCCCTAGTGTACTATTTCCATTGACTAGGTCCCTTTTTCTTCCCCTGGACACTTAATCTAGCTTATGCTTAAATATGAGACACAGCAAGCTCTGCCTATTAGGGGTTCCTAGTTTGGTATGTTAAAAAAAAAAAAAAAACTCTCAAAGATTTACAACAGATGTTCTTTTGTTTTCCCTTTATGTAAAATGACAATAAAAAGGATAAGGAAACCCAAGATAACAGAATGAATATCCACTTCACAGAGGGACATCAAACTTGAGAACTGACTGGTTTCCAAGGGTCTGTTGTGATATTTTAAACTGGCTATGCTATAGATACAAGTCACAACAGCTGTTTGAAGGAAAGGTTAATGGCCATTTTTACATTAAGAATTGTAAAGGTCTGAAACTCTGAATAGGTGCACTAGAATCAGATAACCGAGCACTTAAAGCTAATTACCTATTGGACAATACTCTATTAGTATATGCTTGGAAAATGGCCCTTCTCACTGTTCTGTGCTGGCTCGATCTTTTGGTGTAGACAGATTCACTTTGGCTGTGGATGAAGAAAAGAGAGGTTATGGAGAGCTTGTGTCCATCTCTTTCACTTCTCCTCCTAAAGACCAAGAATAAAGACCAATTTCTTATCCTTACTCCAGTTGATTTTAAGGCATCCAGGGTGCTAACCTGGACTTCACAAAGAATGAATTTCCCAAATGCTTAATTAGGGAGTATATTTCTTGTTGTGAGCTTCTTTTGAAGGTAGGCAGCCCATTATTCCCTATGGCTACTGAAATTAATTCCTTGTGGCTAAGAAATACAGAACACTCTCTGTATGGCTGGAAAGCCAACTCCAGTGACATTCTGGACAGACCAGATCGGCAGGTTGTCCTTGAAGTCTTAACACTGAATATGAGTTAGAAAAGACTCTAATAAGAGAACCTACTTTGACGTGGTGTGTGAAGGGCACTCAGCTTCTGCTTGCTTCTGTTTTCTCAAAGAGCTTTAAGAGATGAAAACTGAGGAAAATTTCTCTTTCACTTCTAGGTCTTGTCAAAATAAACTTGTTGAATGTGAGTTTGCCATCTTCCATGAGGTTAGGAGGGTAGAGAGACAGATTTGACAAAGCAGGTTGATCAGAAAAAGGAAATATACAGATAGATTCCTAAATTCCTAAGATGATAAGATAATAGATTCAGAACCAGCAGAAGGAAACAAGTATTCATTAAGTACTTACTATGTATCAAGCATTGTGTAATGCATTTTATAAATATTATCTCATCTATTCCCTACAATAGCCCTAGGAAGGAGATGCTATTATATCACCATTTTACAGATGGGGAAACTGAGGCAAACTCTTCTAGAAGAGATAATTGACATAAAGATAACAGGAGTCAGCAACTAAGAACTTCCACTAAATTTAATAGACATTGTCATTAATGTAAACACGCTAAATAAGTAACTTTATTACTTTTTTGCTTTGTTAAGACATTGAAACTTAAATATTAGAACATGAATCATTTTGTGAGACTGTGGAATAAGCTCTATACTGTCCAAAAACTTCCAGCTCCATATTTTCTAGAGCCAGACCAGGCCTTGGGAATAACCTTTTGCCATAGTCATCTTCTCTAATATATAAGTTCTCTTTGGTGCCAGTGACCTCTGATCAAAAGGAACAGGATTTCCAACATCTCAGATTCACAAAGTTGCCTCTGATCTAGACATTTCAATCTCAGGATTGATGTTCAGTCAGCCACAATCAGGTAAAGAAACACAGGGCAGATCAACCTTGTGACCAATCTTGACTTTTAGAAAGGTGTGTCCGTCCTCTTGCTAAAGAAGTAGTGGACTATAGCTTCAGAGTAAGACATATGTTGTCAAACATGTCTAATATGTTGGTTTCTTTTGCTTAAACAGTCTTCCTTTTAACAAGAGAGGATTTTAGTCAATATGTGGAAGAGCCCATAATGTTGAAAAAAAAAAACCCCAACAACAACCAGGTGTTTTTGTTTTTTGTTTTGTTGCTGCATATTATTATTGTATTTGGGGCAGCTAAGAGGTGCAGTAGTTAGAGTGCAGGCCTCATCTTCCTGAGTTCAATTCTGTCTTCAAACATTTACTAGATGTGTGCCCCATGGCAAATCACTTAATCCTATTTGCCTCAATTAACTCATCTAAAAAATGATCTGGAGATGGAAATGGTAAACCACTCCAGTATCTTTGCCAAGAAACTCCAAAGAGTTTCAAAAGGGGTCATGAAGAATTGAGCATGACTGAAATGACTGAACAATAACAATTGTTATATTCAATTTATTACATATTTATTTAGAAAATAAAATAAAGGTAATTGGATTCTTTCCATATTTTCCTATGAACTGATTCCTTTTGTGGGGGAAATGGGCCTGCTCATAGCTCTTTCTGAATGCTTCACTATTTGTTCAAGTTAGTTGGTGTACTTTTGTATCTATTCAAAAAAACTTAGTTTTTCTTCTTAAGATTCATCTCTTCCTCTCCCCACTATATTTTTTGTCTTTCTTACAAAGTAGACTCCTTTCCTCCTGCTGAAGAGAATTGCCTTGCAGTATCCTGGATAACTCATCTACATTCCTCTGGTATGAGCCAAAGGGGAGGAGTCACTTAAAAGTAACCCCAGTGGACCTGATCCGCACCCCTGCCAATCCGGGCGATCTAGGGGTGTGAATTCAGAATTTCATGAGTCATGACTATGTAGAATCATGAGTCATGAATATCTCCTCTCTCCTGACATGTTCCTAGGCAACCTGTTTATCTAGTCCAGACATTAATCCTTAAAGAATGTTAGGTGATATCTACTATGTACATTGGCTTGTAATTCACTTCAGATAAAATGAAATACTCATTAAAGAACCTGTGATGGGAAAAGAAATGGAAATGGATAAAGTTTGGTCAGCTTTCTTTTTCAATTATTAAATTATTTGATTTCCCTTGTTTTAAGTATATCCTTCATTGATCTAGTATATTGATAGTCTAGTATACCTATATACCAGAGTATGCTTCTTTCTCATCTGGTCCTGTTCTTCTACTGGTGTAGTGGTGATAGTAGGGATGTTAGTAGAAGTGATTCCTTCTCATTCGGTATTGAAGAAACCTTTTGATAGTGCAAGGCATACTTGTGCACCCTAGCATTTACATATCGATTTGTGCATGTTGCCCTCTGCTACCCTTTTCCCCTTCCTAGCAGAATAGCTGATAATGTCCTGGGTGAACTTTTCCTCCTTCTACAAACTAGGTACATCAATTCAAAATCATGGCATTTGAAAAGAAATCAGATAATAATCATAGTTGTTGCAACAGCTGGTTCTCTGTGTGTATAGGGATCCTTCATGCTTTTAGTGTTTCTCTATAGGAGAGTTGTTCTTAACTTTCTGTGTGTGTCAAGATTTTCTTTGTCTATCTGGTCAAACTATAGATCCCTTCTTAGAATAGTGTTTTTAAATACATAAAATAAAATTCCATAGGATTGCAAAGAAAAGCAATTATATTGAAATAGTTAAAACAAATATTTAAAAAAGAAAAGTTAATAGATTTTAGGTTAAGAACTCTTGCTTTAGGGGAAGAAGCTATTCACTATAAATATTACTGATGATCCAGGAGCTAGACAAGAAATTCTAAATTGATTTATATTGATGGATTTTGGGTAGTCCTTGGACTCTGGTTTAGAGATTATCATTAAATGCTTCTCAATTAGTTCCTTCTCTTTTTCTCTTTTATCCTTGTCTTCCTCTCTCCATGGCTGATGAAGTACATACCTGAAGTATATGCAGAACTAACAGATTTGGAGAAACTAAATTATTTGCCTTAACCTGAGCCATAAAAATAAGCCTAGTCTTGATCAGCCCAAGCAGAATCAAGCAGCAGACCTAAAGTGGCTCAGGTTAATGAGACACTAACAATGTTCTTTTTCTTCCTTTGTCTTTTTTATTGTTATTTTGTTATAGGTTATTGGTGATGGAATTCTTAGTATATTTGTGGCAAGAAGATGCAAGTGTTCTCCCAGGCTGATGACAAAGAGTAGCAGAAGCAATGATCCTGATTGTTATGGCAAGTGAGCTATATAATGTTAACTATAAATATAAATATAAAATGCTATATAAATATTAGCTATACAATTAATCTAAAAATAATCTATTTCTTGATTCTCACCCCCAAAATCTCCCCCTTCCAAAACAAAAATAAAATAAAAATTTTTAGCAATTGGTTCTTTTGAAAATATTTTACAAAAACCTCTCAGTTTCTTAACTCTCAAGACCAAATCCATCTTTTACTCTAGTCTAATAAAAACAATAATTCATGTTAACATGGAAAATTCAACAAGTATTTTCTTTATATGACTTTGTTAAGACAGATAGTTCAAATTCATTATTTTATCCCCATTACAGAGAGGAAGAAGCTGAGGCTTGGAAAGTTTTAAGTGGCCTATCTAGCATCATATATCTAGATGGGATTGAATACTAGTCTCCTGAGTAGGACTGAAATTGGAAACCGAGATTTCTGACTTCAAGTCCAGCTCTCTTTCCAATATATTGTGCTAAGCCTTTCTTAGAAGAGGAATGATAAGCAAAACAAATCTAAGGTTACAGAGAACTTTAAAAGGTTCAGAAGAGAGTTAAAGTGGTGAAAGATAAAAACCAGGAGAAGTTTGTACCAGCAGTACAATTTCTTTATTGTTGGGAACTCCCTTTGGCAATGAAAATTATAATCTATTCTTCAATTTATAGTTTTAAAGGTGTGGGTCAAGTTATGCAATAAGCATTTTTTATGGCTTACTATGTGTCAAATGGGCAGCTCAGTGGGGCAGTGGATAGAGTGGATAGAGTACAACTTAGAAGTTGTACTGGAGAGTCCTGAAAAACTCACCAAGAGTTGTACTGGAAGTCCTGGATAACTAGATAAGGTTGGTAGAGAAGACCTAAAGTACTGATAAGATTATAATACTCCCTGAGACAAACAGGGAAGGGCACTGATGGGGATTAGCACAATTTCACAATCCCACCTCCGTGGAGGTCTTGGGAAACCCCACTTTACTGTATCCAATCAGGAAGCCAATTTAGGATGTCAGATTAAATTTCCCTTATAAATCTGTCCATGGTCTGTGTGATCTTTGCTGAATCTCTTTTGGGGTTAGCCCCCACAGTGTTCTGCCTCATGATGTCTTTCCTCTCCTCCTTTGCCCCATGCCTCATGTATTAGTTTGGCTGGAAGGAGGGAGTGCCCTAAATGATCTTTCAAGGCCTTTTTAGGCCTGTGATTTTATCGAAATTAGGGGAAAAGAAAATATAGTATTCTCAGTTCTCTCTCCTCTCTCTCTCTCTCTCTCTCTCTCTCTCTCTCTCTCTCTCTCTCTTTTTAATAATTATAACTTTTTATTGACAGAGCCCATGCCTGGGTAATTTTTTTTTTACACATTATCCCTTGCACTCACTTCTGTTCCGACTTTTTCCCTCCCTCCCTCCACCCCTTCCCCCAGATGGCAAGCAGTCCTATACATGTTAAATATGTCACAGTATTTCCTAGATACAATATAGGTGTGTAGAACCAAACAGTTCTATTGTTGCACAGCAAGAATTGGATTCAGAAGGTAAAAAATAACCTGGGAAGGAAGAAAAACAAAAATGCAAACAATTTATATCCATTTCCCAGTGTTCTTTCTTTGGGTGTAGCTACTTCTGTCCATCATTGATCAATTGAAACTAATTTAGATCTTCTCTTTGTTGAAGAAATCCACTTCCATCAGAATACATCCTCATACAATATTGTTGTTGAAGTATATAATGATCTCCTTGTTCATGTAAATCTCTCCAAGCCTCTCTGTATTCATCCTGCTGGCCATTTCTTATAGAACAATAATATTCCATAACATTTATATACCACAATCTACCCAACCATTCTTTAATTGATGGGCATCCATTCATTTTTCAGCTTTTAGCCACTACAAACAGGTCTGCCACAAACATTTTGGCACATACAGGTCCCTTTCCCTTCTTTAGTATCTCTTTGGGGTATAAGCCCAGTAGAAACACTGCTGGATCAAAGGGTATGCACAGTTTGATAACTTTTTGGGCATAATTCCAGATTGCTCTCCAGAATGGTTGGATTTATTCACAACTTCATCAACAATGCATCAGTGTCCCAGTTTTCCCGCATCCCCTCCAACATTCATCATTATTTTTTCCTGTCATCTTAGCCAATCTGACAGGTGTGTAGTGGTATCTCAGAGTTGTCTTAATTTGCATTTCTCTGATCAATAGTGATTTGGAACACTCTTTCATATGAGTGGAAATAGTTTCAATTTCATCATCTGAAAATTGTCTGTTCATATCCTTTGACCACTTATCAGTTGGATAATGGCTTGATTTCTTATAAATTAGAGTCAATTCTTTATATATTTTGGAAATGAGGCCTTTATCAGAACCTTTAACTGTGAAAAGATTTTCCCAATTTGTTGCTTCCTTTCTAATCTTGTTTGCATTAATTTTGTTTATACAAAGGCTTTTTAATTTGATATAATCAATATTTCCTATTTTGTGATCAGTAATGGTCTCTAGTTCATCTTTGGTCACAAATTCCTTCCTCCTCCACAAGTCTGAGAGGTAAACTATCCTATGTTTCTCTAATTTATTTATAATCTCGTTCTTTATGCCTAAATCATGGACCCAGTTTCATCTTATCTTAATGTACGGTGTTAAGTGTGGGTCCATGCCTAATTTCTGCCTTACTAATTTCCAGTTTTCCCAGCAGTTTTTGTCAAATAATGAATTTTTAGCCCAAAGTTGGGATCTTTGGGTTTGTCAAACACTAGATTGCTATAGTTATTGTCTATTTTGTCTTGTGAACCTAACCTATTCCACTGATCAACTAATCTATTTCTTAGCCAAAGGTTTTGGTGACTGCGGCTTTATAATATAGTTTTAGATCAAGTACAGCTAAGCCACCTTCATCTGATTTCTTTTTCATTAATTCCCTTGAGATTCTTGACCTTTTGTTTTTCCACATGAATTTTGTTGTTATTTTTTATAGATCATTAAAATAGTTTCTTGGGAGTCTGATTGGTATAGCACTAAATAAATAGATTAGTTTAGGGAGCATTGTCATCTTTATTACATTTGCTCAGCCTATCCAAGAGTACTTAATATTTTTCCAATTATTTAAATCTGACTTTATTTGTGTGGAAAGTGTTTTGTAATTTTACTCATACAATTCCTGACTTTCCTTTGGTAGATTCCCAAATATTTTATGCTATCGATGGTTATTTTGAATGGAATTTCTTTATTCTGCTATTAGATTTTGATGTGATGTATAAAAATGCCTGAGATTTTGTGATTTATTTTATATCTTTGCTAAAATACCCAGGAGTTCTCAATCCAGGTTTGGCCTCAGTAGTGGGACAGTCAATTTCATTAAAATTCCTGGCAACAAAGACACTATCACTGTTATTGTATTATTTTCATTTGCTAACAATACCTC